>NC_135329.1:155350090-156732162 GCF_023851605.1 Tamandua tetradactyla
TCTCATCTGTTCTTGATTTCTCCTCTTTTTTTTTTTTTTTAAACATGGGCAGGCACCGGGAATCGAACCCTGGTCCTCTGGCATGGCAGGCAAGCATTCTTGCCTGCTGAGCCACCGTGGCCCGCCCTCTCCTCTCTTTTTATCCCCAATCCTCATGCAGGGCCTAACAGCCTTTCCAACAGTTTCGCTCTTAAGCAAACCATACTATTTTGTGTGGTATTTTCTGTTTGAAGCTATTATTTTTTTAAAAGGCAATTCAAGGTATGTAGAAGTAGAAAAAAGGGGGAATCATGAGAGAGACAGGTCTCACATCAGAATCACCAGCATTCCAATCCTCCTCACACAGAAAAAGAAAAAGGCTTGGAAATGGCACTCCAGAAACAATGGCTACAGTTCAGAGAGACCCTACAACAAAAGGAAATGAAAGACTATGCGTCTGAAATTTAAATAAAATAGGTAGCATATGGGCACTTGCTTTTGTACATCTGGGAAAGTAAAGGAAAATAAGATATTACAGCTTATTTGTAATATATTTTAAGCTGTTTATGTTGATTTCCTATTAAATCAGTCTGGGAATTCAGCCAGCACCCATTGACTTACACAACCAAAATTCTGTTTAACTTATGATGGATGATAAATAAATGATGACTGACCTATGACCATTTTTCCCTTTCATGCAACTCTTCAGTAGCCTAAAGTTGGCCTATTGTTAAGTGTTTCTGTTCAGATGCTTAATGGTCATACTTAATGTATGTTAAATCAGAGCTATCTTCTCCCTCACCAGTGATTACATAAAATAATCTTCTAACAAGCTAATTTACCTGAAGATCTGCCAACTGTCAACTAAACTGCCCTAAAAGTGGGCTTTATTCCTGATCACTCAAGATCAGAGTAGTAATGTTGTTATACAATAAAATCATTTATAAAATCCAAAGTTGGTATAAAATCCAAACTATGTTTGGGATGGTTGTTTTCAGAACTAACATATCAAAAGCTAAATGAGTTCTAATATTCATCAAATTTGAAATCAAATGGATATTCTCTGCTCTACAATAAAAGATTGTAGAAAAACATGCTATGATTCTGTAATAATAACTCTTTAAAGTATGTGTTGTTTTATAGTTTACTTAGCATACTGAATGACAGAGGAAAAGTTACAGAATCAGAAAAATGGGGTTCTAACTCGAATTTTGCTGCAATTACTAAGTCTGCAAACTTCAGCAATGACTTCATTCTTAGATTCAGTTTCACATCTCAGTCGGGGATTGTAGTGATGATTAATTGACAAGAGAGGTGGCATAAGAAGTAGAGTGATTAGCACATGGTTCCCTCTTCCTTCACAGTCCTGCTTAGGACCTAAGCGAGGCCAGTGAAACTTACTAAAATGTTAGAAAATAAACGGAATCTAGCATAAGAAAATTATAAGCACGTGTATTTGGAAAATAAAATTGTATAAAATTATTTCAATTTTCAAAAATATAACAACTTGAAATGGCATAAATCATATTCTACTTCCTCGGACACCACCCATGTCTTCCACTCTTTTTGCAACTCTTTCCTGCCATGGATTATTGTTTTAATGTAAATATTGCTTTTGCCTGATGAAATATTTATTTGAGGGTATTCTCTCGAATGACATTGTCCCTTATCGTAAAATTATCATTGGAAATTTATTTCTTTTCATATTTTCCCCATCAATAGAAAAAACATAAGCATTTGACAGTTCTTATTTAAAACACATCAAAGCATTGGAGGTCATGGCACACAGTTTTTGTCAAACTGAAGTCAGCTGTGGTATTATTTGGAATATTAATGTAGACATTGTCAGATATCCAAATAGGTGGAACATTGTTTATTAAAATCATTATGCTCAGAAAAAAATAGATAAATGCCTTGGATATCTAAGAAGATAAGAATGAAATGTTTTCCCCCCCAGGGATTGCCAGTCTTCAATTCCCAGTAAAAAGAAAACAATGAGTGGCCAGTACTCAACAAAACATACTAAATCCCACTACAATGTATTCAGAACTGTTAATGTGAAAGGATCAAACAGTGAAAGCTATGCCAGCTTCTTGTTCTATAGTTAAGAATCCATGTTTTAATGTATGAGCTCTCTCCCTAACAAAATAAATTATTGTTCAAACTGGCAAGTTTGGAAGAACTTTTATTTACTTGTATATCAAGCTCATCACAATGAAAATGGATTAATAACCATCTGTAATTATTTGAAAACACAAACTTTACTTTAAAAAGGATGCACCTGAATCTTGCATTCCAAATCAGTTTTCCTAAAACATATTTTTCTAATTTAATTAACTAATAGGCTCTCAGGAATATTCCTTTTGGGCTTAATTGTGTGAATTAATATTAAAATAGATCTTATGTTGGGAGTAGAAAATACTTATTATTTAAAAACTAAAGGAAAAAGCTTCCTATTCCTATAGAAATGACAAGCTCAATCTTGAGAATCCTTCCAATTTAGAATTTTACCACATTACCAGGTGGGAGGTAAGGTAAGATCCAAGGCAGATCAAGAAAGAGAGAGAGAAGAATTTTAAAGGCTTGTTTCCCTGGGTAATACATTATTCCACTGGGAGACGTGCCAATATCAGCCCAGGGCAGGAGAGAACAGGCAGATACATATATGCCTTTTAAGGCAGTCTTTGCAGGAAACAGGCAGGGATGGAGTAGGGGTTGGGGTAAAGTAGCATGGTATTGGCTGGCTATATTTGACAATGGCACCCTGGCCAGCTGAAGGTTGTTTAAGTGTAAACAGGTGGGGTCAGAATTATCTAAAGTAACAGATGTATGGGTGGGTGTGGCCATCTGGGGGCCTGTAGATTCTGAAGCATCAATTTACAGGAGGCGGAAAACATGGTTAATACAAGAATATCTTGAAATGATGGTTCAAGTTAAAAATTATTTTAAATGTATATCTGAGCCTACAAAGAAATGAAAGAAAATTTCAGTGGCCAGAAATAGGAAATATGGATACCATAGGGACAGCTAACTAATAAAGTTATAGCTACTAAGGATATGTCTGCCAAACTCTGTTACAAAGAGATTTAGATGGAACAAAGGAAGATAGAAAAAGATAGAATAGACCTATACGACAAAACACAATTCCTGGAGAAGCATCAAGTGGGGAGGTACAACTGAAGAACTCACTCCCCCGTCCACCCGACCCCAAGTAAGACTGGATCCAAAGATCTGTCTTCCAGGCACTTCTTCACACAGGGGGAAATAAAGACAATCTGCCAGCAAAGGAAGATGATAGGTAAACATGTTTGTGTTGGCCTAGACACTGAATAGAAAAAATAGATTCCTTTGAAAATTCACGATCAAGAGCCTCCCTCTTCATGAATTTCTGTGTTTCTGGAAACTTAAATCTGAGAAATTTTCTGAGATTAATAGTTGTCTTAGTTTTGCTGAGCTGCTATAACAAATGCCACACCATGGGTCGACTTAAATGCTCATGGTTTTAAGACTGGGAAAAGGCTTGCTTACTCCCAGGGTCAGTTTCATTCTGCCTGACCATTAATCCTTAGGGTTCCTTGGCTTTTATCCTACCTTACATCACATGGTGATGGCCTCTCCCTTCTCTTTTGTGTTCTGTTGACTCTGGCTCCCTGCTCTCCTTCCCATGGCTTTTTCTTTCTTAGGCATCTGCTTTCTTTCTCTTTATAAAGCCTCCAGTAAACCAGATCAGGACTTAATCTCATTCAGCTGGCCCACTTTCCATCTGAGAAAACATCTTCAAGAGATCCCATCTGCAATGGGTCCAGACCCACAGGAATGAGGATAAAGACTAAAAACATGCCTAAATTAGCATACCTAATTCAATCTATCACTGTAATATTCTAGGTCTTGTTGGAAGCAAATGCACATTCTCTATAAAGAAAAATTAACCTCATCTGAGGCCACATAAGATTTCTACATGCAGAAACAAGCTTACACAAGCAAAAGTCAGAGCTACAACCTACAGTTAGACTGGTAAAAACTGCAGATACTAGAATTATTGGACACCAGATATAAAATAATTGACTCAAACTTTTTAAAGGAGTAAAAGATGTAATCAAACACATGGGAAAGATAACATCAAAAATACCAAACTGATTTGAAACTGATTTTCCTTTTTATTTATAAAATGGGGAGAAATATTTACTAAAGATAATTCTTTTTATTGCTATGGTAGAGGTCTCTCTAAAAAAAAACTTTAAAAGAGGTAAAAAGTCTTTATGCAGAAAATTATAAAACTTGGAATATATTAAAGAAGACTTTAAAAATAGAACAGGTAGATTGCAGTCATAAAAATGAATATTTTCCCTAAGGTAATCTATTAGTTTAATGCAACAGAATCAAAATCTCAAATGGATTTTCTTGTATTTTAAACAACTCATTTAGAACTGTGTATTAGTCAGAATTAACTACCTGCTGTAATAAGCAACTTCAAGTGCTTAGTGGCTCTACAACTAATAATGTATTCCTTGCTCATTTCACTGTGTAATCATTGGGAAAGCAGGGAAGTCTGCTTCCTTTTGTTGTTTAGGGATCCAGCCTCCTTCATTTTGTGAAGCTACCATCTTAAACATGTTACCCCAAGATAACCATGGAGCAGAAAGAGCAAGAAAGAACATAGATAAGGCAAACACTGTTATGTGACTCAGACTACAAGTGACTACAGCACTTTAGTTCACATTCTCTTGATAACTTGTCATTTGACCATACCTGGATAAGAAGGGTAAAAGGTAAAAGCCACAGAGTAAACATCCAGTTAATATCTACAACAAAGACCCAAAGGCCAAGTTGAAATTATTTAGAAAAAAAATAAAGGCACATTTCCTATCACAAAGCATAACATCATAAAGTTCTATTAATCAGGTCAGTGTGGTAGTAAGGATTCTCCAGAGAAACAACCCACAGTGTATGTATTCACACACACATACACATACACACAAAATGGTGTGTGGAGGTTATTTATTATAAGGAATTGGCTCGTGTGATTGTGGGAAATGGCAAATCTGAACTCTATAAGGCAGGCCACTGTAGTAGATTCAGTTGTCAACTTGGCCAAGTGAAGCCAGCTAGTTCTGTTGCTGTGGACATGAGCCAATGGTACGTGAACCTCATCTGTTGCTCAATACATCTGCAGTAGGCTAGGAGGCGTGCCTGCTTCAGTGAATGACATTTGACTTAATTGGCTGGTGCTTAAATGAGAAAGCACAATGTAGCACAACCCAAGCAGCTCGGCATACCTCATCTCAAGCACTGGCAGCTCAGCCCAGGCCCTTGGAGATACAGAAAGGAATCACCCCAAGGAAAGTTGTTGGAACCCAGAGGCCTGGAGAGAAGGCCAGTAGAGATTACCCTGAGCCTTCCCACATAAGAAAGAACCTCAGATGGAAGTTAGCTGCCTTTCCTCTGAAGAACTAATGAAATAAATCCCCTTTTATTAAAAGCCAATCTGTTTCTGGTGTGTTGCATTCTGGCAGCTAGCAAACTAGAACAGCCACAGACTGGAAATTCCAGTAGAGTCGATGCTGAAATACTGAGGCAGAATTTCTTCTGATCTTTGGAACTTCTAGTTCTTACTAAGGGCTCCAACTGACTGGATGAAGCCCACACACATTATGGAGGGTTATCTCCTTTACCCTCTAAAGATTCTAATCCCATCAAAAAAATCTCCATATCGTATTGGCTCAGATATACATAAATACACCAGTGAAGTAGTTAAAAAAAAAAGTCCACAACCTGATCTATGAATTTTTGTAAGCTTGCTATATGAGAGATGTGGCAACAATACATGAGTACAAAAAGAATAGACTATTATCATATGTTAAGAATGTTTGTGTTTCTTTGTCATTTTTTTAAATTTAAAAATTAATAAAAAAACACATACATATATTTAAATCCCTAAATCTATCATTATACTAAAAATAATTCAAAACAAACCACAACCTCATTGATTATCTTTCAAGGATGCTATTAAAGCAACTCATTATTTTAAAAAAATTTTAAATGAAAGAAAAACAAACATTTATCATGTGTTCCCTAAATGACCCATACCTCTGGGTAACCCGATAGTTGACAAGGAGAAGTTTCTCTTTATAGACATATTCCAGCTAGCAAGTGAAGAAGAAATGGTGGAGTAACACCATTTTGCAATGATCATCAGTGGCTACTAGCAACAAAAAGAAATACCATTTCGACATGATGTGCCTTCTGATGGAAGAACACAACTGTACCTATGAAGTAGACTTAACTCTCCTCCCTAAATTACATCTGATCAAGACTCTTGATCGAACTACCAGCTCACAAGAGGAATACATTAAATGATACTACAAGGTTGCAGTCAGCAAAATGCAAACCATGGGAAACTCTACAGGACAAACAATCAGATTTCTTCAATAAATAAATTACAAGGACAAATGAGAGAGAGAGCTTGTAAATTTAAAAAAAACAATAGATTTATAGACAGAATCTCTGGAGTTTTTTGAATCCAAATTCAAATAAACTGCTAATAAAATTATGAGACAATTAGGGAAAAAAGAGTAGACTATTCAGTAAATAGTGCTGGAAAACGTAGATATGTATATGGGGAAAAAGTACCTCATATTCTCAAAAATCAATTGAAAGTGAATTAAAGAGTTAAGCAAAAACCAAAACTTCACAACTTTAGAAAAATTTCAAGAGAATATCTTTACGACTTTTGGTTATAAAATAATTTCTTTAGCAAGACTAAAAAAAGCATAAAACATGTAGAGCCAGTTGATGAAGTCAACTTCATTAAAATTTAATTTTTCTGTGCACCAAAAGTCACATATAAAAGAAAATATATAGCCTAGGAAATTTTACTTGCAGCACACCTAATCAATAATTAGTTTCCCTAATATGTAAAAAGCAACTATAAACTGACAGGCAAAAGACCAACCCTCCAATGCAAATGGACAAAAATATGAACAAGCAGTTCACAAAAGCATAAATAAAAATGGTGATGAATATGAAAATATGTCCACCCTCACTAGTAATTAGGGAAAGACTAATTAAAATTACACTAAGATATGCTGCTACCCCTTCAGTCCCTTGGCCACTCAAATCACACAAACTATTACCACCCCAAGAGACCTCTTTTCTTGGGAAACAGGAGCAGCATGATCTTACTTTGACCCTTTATCTTTCCATGTACTCTATTAAGGTGATGCTCTCACAAACAAGGGAACATGATGATATAGATCAATTAATAAGCAGATTAGAAATAAATTCTGAGCATGAAAACTGCTAATCTCCTTCCAATAAAGCATGGTTGGATTAGATTTCATGTCTTTCTAGAACCTCTTATTTCTTGACACAATAACAATTACATAATTCGACATCTTTCTTGTGGGATCTTTATGTGTGTACTTTTTGTTTTTATAATGTGTTCAAGGGCCTCATGGGATTTAATCTGTGAGTTATTGAGATTATCTGGCAGCTTCTGCAGGGATGGAGTGAGGTCACTTAGGGAATGACATGCCACTTTCTTAGCAGCAGATAAGAAATGGATCTAAGTCCAACACACTCTGGATCCAAAACCCTTTCCATTAATGTGTGACCTTTCAAAAATATGAAGCTACAGTATAGCATTAGTCATCCTAGGAGGTGGCAACAGGGACAGCAGTTAGAGTTTCAGAATCATTTATTCCAATTCAATTCAGGACATGGAGCATCTGTAGATCAACTGACTTTCCAAATCCAAAATACATAGTATGCTGATGTTTTAGGTTCTTGGCTGCTATAACAAATTCTAAATAATGTGCTGGCTAAAACACTAGGAACTTATTTTCTCATGGTTTGGGAGGCTAGAAGACTTGTGCTTCCTTCCTCCTAGGGAGAGTAGTATTTTAGTGGGCTGGCTCTCCTGGGAGTTCCTTGGCTTTCCCATCCATTGGCAATGGCTTCTTCTTTCTCTTCTGGGTTCCTGCTGACTTCTTCTGGCTTCTCCCCATGGCTATGACTTCTGTGCCCAAATTCCTTTGCTTATAAGTACGTCAACTATAATGGGTGAAGACCCACCCTCATTCAGCTTGAGTACACCTTAACTAATAATATCTTTAAAGGTCCTATTTGCAAATGGATTCACATCCATAGGATCAGGGGTTAAGATCTGAGCCTGCCTTTTGCAGAGTGCATGATTCAATCCCCAACAGCTGATAAGCTATGGAAATGCAATTCTGTCACTGACAGAAGGAGCTAGGCAGAGGATGAGGAAAAAGGAGAGAAATATATCCAAGCTCAACTACTGAAAAAAAGGAACAGATTAGAAAGGGAGCACGAGAGGTTGATTTCACACCCTTCTGAAAGGCTCTGCTCTAGTCATTTTCCAAATCTGTTTTAAGATGAAGAATTGCCTAAAACATTTATTTAAAAACTCTCTGGTCCCAGCCTAGGCCTACTGAACCACACTGTGCCAAGGGAAGAAGTGTGGTAATCTAGCAATCTATGTATATAACAAGTGCTACCAGTGATTCTTGTCAGGTAACTTTGGGAGGCACTGTTTTAGAAGAAAAGGACCAATCTAGAAGAAGCCGGTATGTGCTTACTGTGACACCGAGTCTCATTTCTAATAAGATGATAATCCAAGTGTTGTCAGAAAAGGAGTCAAAACAAAAAGACTGGGATTTGAGGCTTCACAATTTGGGGCAGGAGCATAAATAGACTCAGCAGTAATATGAGTAAAGATAACAATGATAAAGACTATTACCAGTTGTAATCAGTTTAAACAAGCAAGTAACAACAATAGCAAGAGCCATGATATCTACAATCCCAACACATGACTGCAAATACTGGTTTTTCAGCCACATTTTAATAACTTATACAAAGAAAATGATGATATCCATTTTATAGATACTTATTTCACATAAATGAAATATTGTGTTTGAAAGTGCTATATAAATATGAAAGATTATTACCACTAGATAAGGAGTATGAAGGCAAGTGTTGATATCAGGAAAGTCCTAAAAGGCATTTCTTATAGGTCAGTGGGGAAACATAGAATGCAAGAACTGTAAAATGTGGATGTGGCAGCAGGGAGAATAGTCCCCTTTACTGGTTAGACATTCACCTGAGGCTGCAGAAATGTGATTCAAATTGCTAGAGAAGAAATAGGATAGTAGGAGATTACCAAAACAAGATTCAAACATATGAAAAATATGTTGGTGCCCATGCCCTGAAAATGGGTTATGTGATGAAAACTTTATGCAATATAAATTATTAGCCCCCCAATATAAAAAAGGTAGAACAGGAAAATAGCAATTTTCTTAAGAAAATTCCTAAGACTTCTTTAATTTCCTGTGAGTTGGTCAAGTCTGACAGAGTCAAGCCTACAAGAGTAAATAAAAGCCCACCTGTAAGGAACAGAGAAATGGAGAAAGCTGAAGAAGTTTTCACACAGGCAATGATAAACCAAACCAATGACGCCTTACTTGTTGAATCATGAAATGATGTTCAAGAGAGACATCTGCTGCCAGCAAAAGGTTTGGAATCTATCCAGAAATTTTAAGTGTGCATTGCTTTAGGCACCAGATAGAGGAGGAAAAGTATGGAGTAGCTGGTGTAAGAAATGGGGGAATTGTGGATATTGTTTAGACTTTTGAATTCAATAACTGAAATGCATGCAAATTCAGATTTTTAAAAACACTAAAGAAAACTGGTCTCGGGGCTAATGAAACATCTAGATGACCGGTTTCTTACTACCACCTGGGCACATAAGGATAGGGAAGAAGGCACTGATACAAGTAGTGTGAGATATTCATTAATATTAAACTATCTTTTAAACTTCAGATTTAAGGACATTCAATTAGCACCTGCCATAATTCGGGCATCGCATGAGTCCTCCTATATTCATTTGGTGTGCATGTAAATGGTGAAGAACCAGGCTACTTGAATTAAAACAGTTTAATAACCCCACCCCCATGTCCCAAAAGCTTCCCAAGATTCTATTTAAGGGAGTAAATAATAGTAATGATAATAATAATAATAACAATAATGGTATTATTAAAAATAACAATTAAGTAACATAAAATGCAATTAAGTAGGGAAAACAATTTTACCCATACAAATTATAACTTTTAACCTTTTAAGTATGGATATACCCTCTTGAGAACGTAATTGTATCCTAGACATAAAGGACACAGACCAGCCCAACTGAAATCATGCAATATAATACAAAATCCCATTGATCCATAATGATATTCAAGATCTTCCATAAGAATTCTAACCTTTTCTTAAAAATATCCATGATGAATTTTAAATATCTGTATTCATCACTACAGAAATTGCAAAGGATTGCTCCACTGTTGAAAAACAATGGGAATAGGATGCCCTCTAGAGTCTCATTTGTATTTTTAATGCAAAATCAGGGCACAAGTTTCATTTTGATTATTTCTTGTAGGCTCATTAAAATTTAGAAGCGTGACAAATTTGTCTATTGCTCCTGAAAAATGCATGTCTTTACAAAATTTCATATACTTTTCTGAAGAGAAACATCTTTGAATATTACTTATGTATGCAGACAGAATTTTTTTAAACTAGAATTTTATTTGAAATGTATTATATTTTTATTCTACACTCTTTTTATGGCCTAGACATACAAAGGTGTGTGAAACAAGTCTAATATCAGTAATACTATATTCATATTTTATGTGATGTTTGATTACATTATAAATTCATTTCAGTTTATGAGTTCCCAAAAGGGAACTTATTGTTAGATTAACAAACATTTGAGGCTTTTACATTAAACATTTGATGCATGAGAGTGACTAATAAATGCTTTTGCAAAGAAATTAATCAACAATATTAAAATAGAGGCATAGTGAAGTCATCAAAATGCAGCACAAGACAACTCCTGGAAAAATCTCTCCTCAGCATCAACTAATAAATGGAAAAATCTCACTTGTTTGGAACTCTGGAGGATGAAAGAGAGTGGAGAAGGACTCTACAAATAGTGAATCAAAGAAAAGTAAAAAGAGGGAAAAAGATCACATAGATTTGCTTCCTGAACCACCAGTCCAGACCCCTCCCCAACACTCAGTCCCACACAGAGGCAACACAGCATGGATGCTTCCTGCAGTGGATTTAAACCAGAAAGGAGCTCACAGAAGCAGATTAAAACCTTATTCACATCTACACACAGGGACCCAGGTCCACAGAGACCTAGGGCAGAACACAAATGGTTGAGGAATGCCCCCAGAGAGAAAAAAAAAGGGGGGGGGGCACCGCAAAACTGTTTGCAAGAGGTGCAGACATGCACAGCCAAGTCTCTGTTTGCTGGACCACCTAAATATAAGACAGATCTTTCTGAATTGACCAATCTGGTCCCCAGGGTAGGATACCCTATGGGGAATAAAGCAGAGAAAGAGAAGTCTCATGTGTTGGGGGAGGGAGGGAGGACTGAACAGCTATAAGAAAGGAAAAGACCCAGACCTGAAAAGTGTAATGAAAGGGGGGGGGGTGCTGAATGAGGAAGAGAATTTAAACAAATCATAAGAGCTGAGGAGAAAATTGTACACAAGAACAAGTAGAAGAGAAAAAGATTCCCAGAGAAGGAAGAGAAGAAAGGGCGATTCTTTCCAGAAGTGAAACAGTCGCATGCAAAGAGGGTAATCTTAAAACTTTTTAAGATATCCCATACCTAGCACAAGGATCACATACAGAATAGTGGAGAAAATTTGAACGGTTAAACCTAATTTATGTTAAAGATCAAGAATAAGCTGGGCAAGAATCAAAAAGCCTTAACACAAAACCAATCTAAAATAAAACCCTAGGTAAGAGGGAGAAACTGATTTTCAGAAATACAAAAAGAGATAATCAGATACCCAGACATCTGCAAAAGAATTCAGTCCACACTAAGAAACAGAAAGATTTGGTTCAGTTAAGGGAATAAATTAAAACTTCAGAGAACATACAGAATCTGGACCACTAATCAAAGAAGTTCAAACAAATCCCCTAACTCAGTACAAGGAGATGAAGGACAATATGAATAGACATAAACTAATGGTGAATATAGTACTAAACCATATTAGGGAGACAATATGTGAAGAAAAGAAGACTTTGAAGGCTTAAAAAGAAGCATAACAAAAAAAAGAAGTATAGCAGAAATTACGGGATGAAAGACACAAAAATGGATAGTAAAAATACAACAGAAGAAAATAAAGAATATAGATAATTTTTTAAAATACACCAGAGAAATACAATAGCAGATTTGAACAGGCAGAAGAAAGAATAAATGAGCTAAAGAACAAGACAATCGAATTTGAATGCACAGAACAGATGGCAAAAAGATGGAGAAATTTGAATTGGATCTCAGGGAAATGATGCGCAACACAAAGTGCATTATATAAGAATCATTGGTGTCCCACAAGGAGAAGACAAAAGTAAAGGGCTAGGAAGGTTAGTTGAGGAGATAATGGCAGAAAACTTCACAACCCTTATAAAAGACATAAATATGAAAATCAAAGAAGCCCAATGGACCCCAAATAGAATAAATCCAAATAGGCCTACTCCATTACACACACTAATCAGTCTGTCAAATGTTGAAGAGAAGCAGAAAATCCTGAAAGCAGCAAGAGAAAAGTGACTCCCAACATACAAGGGAAGCCACATAAAACTGAGTTTGGACTGCTCAGCACACATCATGGAGATGAGAAAGCAGTGGTATGATATATTCAAGATCCTGAAAGAGAAAGACTTCCAGCCAAGAATTCTGTATCCAGCAAAATTGTCCTTCAAAGTTGAGGAAAAGATTAAAATTTTCACACACAGGCAAAGGCTGAGAGAATTTGCAAGAGACCAGCTCCACAAGAAATACTAAAGGGTGTTCTGTCAGCTGAAAAAAAAAAAAGAAAGAAAGAAAGAAAGGAGAGGGAGGTCTGGAGGAGGACAAAGAATTGAAGAATATCGGTAAAGGAAATTTGAAGGATAAAAAGAGAGAGAGGGTAATAAAAGAAAAAAAACAATAAAGAGAGAGAGGATAAAGAATATGTAGCTCTGACAAATAAAAATCAAAAGATAAGATTGCAGATTCAAGAACTGCTTTTACAGTAATAACTTTTAATGTGAAAAGACTAAATTCACGAATTAAAAGACAGAAATTGGCAGAATGGATCAAGAAATATGATCCATCTATATGCTGCTTACAGAGCTCATCTTAGACCCAAGGATACAAATAGGTTGAAAGTGAAAGGATGGAAAAAGATGTCCCATGCGAGTTGTAACCAAAAGAAAACAGGAGTAGCAATACTAATATCAGATGAAATAGACTTTAAATGTAAAGACATCATAAGAGACAAAGAGATTTCATAAGGCACAAGGAAGGACACTAGATATTAAATAAGGGACAATTCACCAAGAAGAGAAAACAACCATAAGTGTATATGCTCCTAATCAAGGAGCTTCAAAGTACATGAGGTGAACACTGACGAAACTGAACGGAGCAATATATGCTTCAATGATAATAATGGGAGACTTCTATACATCACTCTCCTCTATAGATAGAGCAACCGAAAGAGGATCAATAAGAAAATGGAAAACTTAAACAATTTCATAAAGGAATTAGGCTTAACAGGCATATTTAGATTGTTACAATCCAAAACACCAGGATCTACATACTTCTCTAGGGCTCATGGAACATTCTCCAGGATAGATTATATGCTGGAACACAAAAGAGGTCTTCACAAATTTAAAAAGATTGAAATTATCCAAAGCACTTTCTCTGATCACAATGGAATGAAGCTGAAAATAAATAACTACCAAAGAACCAGAACTTCCACAAATATATGTAGACTAAATAACATACTCTTAAACAAAAAATCAGTGGGTCAAAAACAAAATTGCTAAAGAAATGTGTAAGTACCAGGAGATGAATGAAAATGAGAATACAACATTTCAGAACTTATGGGATGTGGAAATGGCAGTGCTGAGAGTTAAATTTATTGCCCTAACTGGCTATATTAAAATAGAAGAAAGCAAAAATCATGGACTTAACTGCTCACCTGGCGGAACTCAAGAAAGCATAGCAAACTAATGTCAAAACAAATAGAATAAGTGAAATTACAAAGATTAAAGCAGAAAAAAATGAAATGGAGAAAAAAAGAACAATGGAAAGAATCAATAAAACTAAAAGTTGGTTCTTTAAGACAATCAGTAAAATCAATGGACCTTAGCTAGGCTAACAAAGAAAATAAGAGAAAGATGCAAACAAACAAAATCAGGAATGATAGGATAGTCAATGCCAAGGACCCTGAAAAAATAAAACAATCATAAGTAGATATTATGAAGAACTATATGCCAAGAAACTAGACAACTTAGAGAAAATAGACAAACTCCTAAAAACACAAGAACAATGTACAGTGACTTAAGAAGAAACAGAAGAGTTCAACAAACCATCCACAAGTAAACAGATTCAATCAGTCATCAAAAATCTTCCTATAAGGAGAAAAGCCCATGGCCAGATGGCTTCACAGGGGAATTTTATCAAACATTCCAAAAAGAACTAACACCAATCCTGCTCAAACTCTTCCCCAAATAATGAGTTTTTTTTGGAAGAAAAACCCATTTTGTGAAGCTAATATCACTCTAATACCAAAATCAAGTAAATATAAGAAAGGAAGACTCCAGTCCAATCTCCCTAGTGAATATAGATGCAAAAAATACTCTACAAAATACTAGCAAATGGAATCCAATGACACATTAAAAGAATTAAACACCACCATCAAATGGGATTTATACCAGGAATGTAACACGGTTCAGCACACACACACAAAAATCAAGCAATGTCATACACCACATTAACAAATAAAGAGGAAAAAATTTCGTGATCATCTTGATTGATGCTGAAAAAGCATCTGACAAAATCCAGCATCCATTTCTGATAAAAATACTTCAAAACATAAGAATCTAAGGAAAATTCCTCAATATAATAGAGTGCATATATGAAAAACCCATAGCCAGCATCACACTCAATGGTGCGAGACTGAAAGCCTTTCCCCTAAAATGAGGAACAAGACAAAGATGCCCCCTGTCATTACTATTATTCAACATTGTACTAGAATTCTAGGTAGAGCAATCAGGCAGAAAAAAAGAAATAAAAAGTATCCAAACCAGAATGGAAGAAGTAAAACTTTCATGATTTGCAGATGAAATGATACTATACTTGGAAAATCCTGAGAAATATATGAGAAAATTTCTTGAGTTAATAAATTTAGCACAGTGGCAGCATACAAGATTAATGTGCAAAAATCAGTAATATTCAGTAATATTGTGTATTCTATACACAAGCAATGACCTAACTGAGGAGATAACCAAGGAAAAAAATTCCATTCCAAATAGCAACTAAAAGAATGAAGTATCTAGGAATAAACTTGACCAGGGATGTAAATGACTTGTACACAGACAACTATATACCATTGGTAAAAGAAATCAAAGAAGATCTAAATAGCTGAAAAGAATTCCCTGCTCATGGTTAGGAAGATTAAATGTAATTAGGATGTCACTTCTACCCAAACTGATTTACAGATTCAATGCAATACCAATCAAACTTCCAACAACCTACTTTGAAGACATGGAAAAGTTAGTTATCAAATTCACTTGGAAGGGAAAGAGATCTCGAATAGCTAAAAATGTCCTTAAAAAAGAATGAAGTGGAAGGGTTAATATTTCTTGATTTTAAAGCTTATTATAAAGTCACAGTTGTCAAAACAGTGTGGTAGTGCCATAAAGATAAAAGGATTGACCAATGGAATAGAATTGAGAGTGTGAAAATAGACCACGAAATCTATGGTCAACAGACATTAAACAAGGCTCCCAAATCCACTAAACCTTTATTGGACAAAACAGTCTTTTCAATAAATAGGCATGAGAGAACTGAATTACCAATAGCCAGAAGAAAGAAATAGGACCCTTACCTTGTACCCTATACAAAAATTAAATTAAAGTGGATCAAAGACCTAAATATAAGAGCCATACCATAAAACTTCTAGAATAAAACATCTTCAAGACCTATTAATAGGAGATAGCTCCTTAAACTTTATACTCGAAGTACAAGCAGTGAAAGATAAAAATAGATAAATGAGAACTTCTCTAAATCAAATGCTAGTGTGACTCAAAATACTTTGTCAAAAAGGTGAAGAGGCAACCAACTCAAAGGGAGAAAATATTTGGAAATTGTGGAAAAAGGTTTGATATCCTGTTTACATAAAGAAACCATACAACTCAACAACAAAAGAACAAACAACTCAATTATAAAATTAGCTAAAGATATGAATGGATGTCTTTCCAAAAAGCAATATAGATGGCTAAAAAGCAAATGAAGAGGGCCACAGTGGCTCAGCAGGCAAGAGATCTTGCCTGCCATGCCAGAGACCTGGGTTCTTTCCCCATGCCAAAAAAAAAAGTACATGAAGAGATGCTCATTTTCATTAGCTATAAGGGAAATGCAGATCAAGCTTAAAATGAGATATTTCCTCAAACTCATAAGAATGGATGTGATTATTGGTTATTTTCCTCTTGGAAGCAGTGAAAAATGTTTACAAATGAAAATGTTGATGACTATACAACTAAATGAGGATAATGCGAGATTTGAATTGTTGACTTTGGACATATCTTATGTCCACTATATAGAATTTTGGACATTCTATAATTGTTGGAGATAGATGATGGATACACTGACTGAGAAGTAGAATGATGAACTCCAATGTATACATATGATCAAATATTGTGTGGCTAAAGAAAGGAACAAAGTCATGAGGCCTGCAATGATGTGAATGAACCTGAGGGATATTATATGATGTAAAATAAGCCAGAAAAAAAGCAAATATTGTATGGTCTTTTTAGAAAATAATTACAAGAAAATTGGGGCCTAGATTGTATAATCTGGAGCTATAATGGTTATTTGTAGATTTGGAGATGCTGTGCTACAAATGTATAACCTGGTATCTCCTTGGAACTTTGGGTATTTGTATGACACCTAAGACTTAGAGTAAGAGTTCTGCAGGCCTAAAAGTCAGCATTGCCACATACAACTGTTAAAGAAAGTAAAAAAGAGATCAGGCTTCAATCAGAGATAAGAACAAAGACAACTGTGTTGGAACTAAGGCAAATCAGAATGCAGGGGTAAGAAGGACATAGTTTATATTTTAGAACTTCACCTACCCAATGGGACCAAAGAGAGGTTTATTTTGTCCAAAACTAAATTTTCTGTACCACATAATCTAACTCAACCTATCTATATAGTTCATTTAAGTAACCCAAACCCATGGAGCCCAGAATGGGAACATAGGCTTCTAATTCTGTATAGATTGATATAATACCCAGATATACCCCAGAATGTGTTGGGATGATAACTTAAAAATATTGACAAAGTCCCTCAAGGAATGAGAGAAAAAATATGGAATATGAAGCTTTACCACCATGATACTGTCTCAAACATTAGGAATTCCCAAGTCAATAGGCCAAGCCCTTCATCTTGAGGCTTCCTCTAGTGAAGTTTATTTATGTAGCAGAGAAATTAAGCCTACCTATAGTTACACTTAAGAGTTACTTTCAGAGGGCCTCTTTTGGTGCTCAGATGTGTCCTCTCTCTCTTAATCCCAACTCTGCAAGTGAAATCATTACCCTCCCCACTACATGGGACATGACATCCAGGGGTGAAAGTCTCTTTGGAAACATGGAATATGTTTCCAAGAAATAAGCCTGGCCCTAGCACTGTGGCATGAACAATGCCTTCTTGACCAAAAGAAGGAAAATAATTGAAACAAAATAAGGTTTCAGTGGCCGAGAGATTTTAAATAGAGTCAAGAGGCTACTCTGGAGACTACTCTTTTGAAATCTTCAGCTAGACATTGCTATTTACCATGGTTTGCCAAATCCCAACCAAAATCACTCCTGCCAACCTTAAAGAACACCTAGGGCTCTATCTGAGATTCTGAAAAAATTCACTACGATTACTTCCCAGAACCCTAAAATCTCCAGATGTTTTCCTAGGTCAGCAACCAGAGGGGCCACTCCCTATCCCATCCCTTCATCCCATATTATCAACAGCTCTTTCCAACAGAAAAAAATTAGAATGGGCATAGTCCAAATACCCCTAAAGACTGGAGATTCTCAAAGGAGTAGGAAGAGTTATGACAGAGAAGATAGCATTTAACAAATGAGTATGACTTCTGAGTCATTATATTGCTATTTCTTCTAGTCTGCATTGTCTTGGAACAGCTAGAAGGAAAACCCTAAAATTGTGGGACTATAACCCATACCAAACCCTGAAATCTGTTCTATAACCACTTGTTACAATGTACTTTGAAATGTATTGCTTTTTTGTAAATGTTATATTTCACAATTAAAAAAAAACTCTAGGGAGGAAGTTTTTCTTCATCTCCTCAAGTTTAAAGACTCACAACTTCAGCTAATTCTTCTAAATTAACAATTTAATTTTACTAAAATCATAAGCTAAAACCATCGCAATAACTTCCAATGGGTTTCAAATTAATGTATCAATTTCCTTATAGAAAGAAATAAATAATGTATATTTATTTAGTTCTTCAGAGGAAAGGCAGGTAACTTTCAACTGAGGTTCTTTCTTACATGAGAAGGCACAGGGTGATCTCTGCTGGCCTCTGGGTTCTCTCCAGGCCTCTGGGTTCCAACAACTTTCCCCAGGGTGATACCTTTCTGCATCTCCAAAGGCCTGGGCTGAGCTGCGAGTGCTGAGATGAGGTATGCTGAGATGCATGGGCTGTGCTACACTGTGCTCTCTCATTTAAGCACCAGCCAATTAAATCAAACATCATTCCTTGCAGCAGGCATGCCTCCTAGCTGACTGCAGATGTAATCAACAACAGATGAGGTTCATGTACCATTGGTTCACGTCCACAGCAATAGAACTAGACACCTTCAACTAGCCAAGTTGACACCTGAATCTAACTACCACAGGTGGGGTATACTATACTATACTAATTATAATAATTATCTATACTAATATCAGACAAAATAGACTTTAAATGCAAAACCAAAAGGGGGAAGAGAGAAATGAGACAAAATAAAGAGTCAATGGCTGAGAGATTCCAAACAGAGTTGAGAAGGTGATCCTAGAGGTTATTCTTACACATTATGTAGATATCACCTTTTTCAGTTAAGGTGTAATGGAGAGGCTGGAGGGAACTGCCTGAAAGTGTAGAGCTGTGTTCCAGTAACCATGTTTCTTGAAGATGATCGTATAACAATATAGCTTTCACGATGTGACTGTGTGATTGTGAAAACCTTGTGTCTGATGCTCCTTTTATCTACCTTATCAACATATGAATAAAACATATGGATTAAAAATAAATAAATAATAGGGGAACAAATGTTAAAATAAATTTAGTAGACTGAAATGCTAGTGATCAATGAAAGGGTGGGGTAAGGGGTATGGTATGTATGAATTTTTTTCTGTTTTCTTTTTTTTTTTCTTAATTGATGTAAATATTCTAAGAAATGATCATGGTGATGAATATACAACTATGTGATGATATTGTGAGTTATTGATTATATATCAAGAATGGAATGATCATATGGTAAGAATGCTTGTGTTTGTATATCGTTTATGTTGAATAAAAGAAAAGAAAAAAAAGCATAATACACCATGTTCAACTGAGTTTTTAATCCCAGTTATACAAGAGTGGCTCAGCACAAGAAAATCCATTAATGTAATGCACCACATTAATAAATTTAAGGAGTAAAACCTCATAATCATCTGAATCAACACAGAAGACATTTGAAAAATCCAGCATCCCTTCTTGATGAAAACACTTCAAAAAATAAGAAAAGAAGGAATCTTCTTCAACATGATGAAAGGCGTATGTGAAAAACCACAGTTAACGTCATACTCAATAGTGAAAGACTGAAAGCTTTCCCTTTAAAATCTGGAACAAGACAAGGATACTCATTGTCACCACGGTTGTTCAAAATCGTACTACAAGTTCTAGCTAGAGCAGTCAGGCATAAAAAAGAAATAAAAAGCATCCAGATTGGAAAGGAAGAAGTAAAACTTTCACTATTTGCAGATGACATGATCATATATAATGAAATCCTCAAAAATCTACAACAAAGCACTAAAGGAAATACATAGGTTCAGAGAAATAGATGGTGGACTACAAAATCAACATGCAAAAATCATTAGCATTTCTGTACACTAGAAATGTGCAAACTGAGAAGGAAATCAAGAAAAAAATCCATTTATAAGAGCAACTAAAAGAATTAAATATCTAGAATAAATTAAGCCAAGGATGTAAAGCATCTGTACACAGAAAAGTAAAAAAGCATTGCTAAAAGAAATCAAAGAAGTCATAAATAAGTGGAAGGACATTCCATATTAATGGATTGCTTTACAGATTGCTTTACAGGTTCAATTGATTGATTTACAAAATAATTTACAGATTTAATGCAATCCCAAGCAAAATTCCAACAAACTACTTTGCAAAAATGGAAAAGCCATTTATCAATTTTATTTGGTAGGGGAAGGGACCCTGAATAGCCAATAACATCTTGAAAAGGAAGAAAAGGGTTGGAGAACCCATACTTCCTGACTTTAGAGCATATCCCAAAGTTACAGTGGTCAAAACAGCATGGTACTGGTATGAAGATCGATACATTGATGCATGGAATGGAACTAAGAGTTCAGAAATAGACCCTCACATCTATGGCCAATTGATGTGTGACAATGCTTCCAAGTGCACTCAACTGGGGAAAGAATAGTCTCTTAACAAATGGGGCTGGGAGAACTGGATATCCATATGCAAAAGAATGAAAGAGGATCCCTAATTCATACCATATACAAAAATTAACTCAAAATGGAACAAAAACCTAAATACAAGAACCAGGAACTAAAAAACTCCTAGAATAAAATGTAGGGAATCATCTTCAAGATCTTGTGTAGGCACTCATTTCTTAGACTTAACACACAAAGCACAATGAAAGAAGAAATAGATAAATGGCACCTCCTCAAATGTAAAAACTTTCGTGCATCAAGGGACTATTTCAAAAAAATGAAAAGATAACCTACTCAATGGGAGAACATATTTGGAAACCACTTATATGATAAGGGTTTAATATCCAGAATATATAGAGAAACTCTACAACTTTACAATAAAAAGACAAACAGGATCAAGGTAATTCAGAATACAGGGGTAAGGAGGACATTACCTGAATTTTAGAACTTCACCTACTCTTTGAGACCAAAGAAAGAGAGGTTTATTGTGTCCAGAACCTAAATTTTCTGTGGCACATAATCTGACCCAACCTGTCTGAATAGATCATTTGGACAATCCAAAAACAGGGAGCCCAGAATGGGAATGAGAGCCTTTAATCCTGATAACTTAGTATAATGCCTGGATACATCCTAGAGTATATTAGCAAATAATCCAAAAGTGTTGGCAGAATCCCTTGCAGGATGGGAGAAAAAAATATGGAACTATTAAACTTCACCAATGGGGAAACCCTGGATACTGTGTCAGACATTAGGGACCCCAAAATAGGCCAAGCCCTTGATCTTGAGGCTTGCTTTTGTGTAGCTTATGTATATAGCAGAGAAGCTTAGCCTATCTATAGGTTACCTCCAGAGGGCCTCTTTTGTTTCTCAGATGTGGCCTCTCTCTCTCTAAGCCCAACTATTCAAGTGAAATCATTGCCCTCCCCACTTCATGGGACATGATATCCAGGGGTGAAATTCTCCCTGTTGGCATGAAAGATGACTCACAGGAATGAGTCTGGCCCTCGTACCATGGGATCAACAATGCCATCCTGACCAAAAGGGGGGAAAGAAGTGTAACAAACAAGGTATCAGTGGCTGAGAGTTCAAACAGAGTCGAGAGGCTACTTTGGAGGTCACTCTTATGCATGCTTCAGTTAGACATTACTACTATCATAACTTGCCAAATCCCAACCAAAATCATTCCTGCAAATCCTAAAGAATACTTGGGGTATTATAAAAGATTCTATAAAGGTTCCATGCACTACGGTAACTTTCCAGAAACCTACAACCTCCAGATGGCTCCCTGGATCAGATAAGTCCTGAAATGCAGAGAGGCCAGCCTCTCCAGAACATCAACTAGTTATATTCCCCCTGTCCCATATTATTGACAGCACCTTCCAACATGAAAAAGTTAGAATAGGCATAGCCCAAATACCCTTAAAGAGTGGGAGAAAGATCAAGGTGATGGTGTAGTTACACAGAGAAGGTTGGGTTTAACAAATGACTGAGTGCTGAATCATTATATTGATATTTCTTTTAGTCTCCAGTATGAAAAGCAGTTAGAAGTAAAATCCTAAAATTGTGAAATTGTAACCCATACCAAACTCTGAAATCTATTCTACAACTAACTGTTGCAATGTACTTTGAAATTTATTTTATTTTTGTATACATGTTATTTCTCACAAAAAAGAAAAAGAAGAGAGGAGGAGTATAACAGAGAAGATAGGATTTAACAAGTGACTATCACTGCTGAACCATTATATTGATATTTCTTTTGGTCTCCAGTGTCTTGGAGCAGCTAGAAGAAAAGACAAAAAATCATGGAACTGTAATCCATACCAAACTTTAAAATCTGTTCTATAACTACTTGTTAAAATGTACTTGGAAATGTATCACTTTTTTGTATATATATCTCACAATTAAAAAACATTAAAAGATAAGAATAATTTTTAAAATAAATAAAAAGCTCCAATCTGCATAGCTGTTTGTAAATTAAAATAGAAGGCTAAATTAAAAGGGAAAGTAAGCCATGTCTGACAGTAGTATTAATCCCTCTGAAATCAGTGGTCTTTTCAATTAAAGCAAAATGTTTATTGCTCTTGGCTCGAACTGAGGTCATTAAAATACTCACAAGCAAGCTTCTCAAAAAGTCTGCTTAAATGCTCTCTGAAAGGGTTTCGGTGCCACTGCTGCTTTACATGGATTCAGGGAGAAGCCATAAGAAATCAAGCCCAGGGCTGTTACCTTTGCCTCTTTGCTTCTATTTTCCAACCCGAATTCACAAGCCTGTTTGGAACTCATCTTTGGAAATACTCCATCATCTCAAGAAAAAAACTACATACTTTATTTTAAATCAGGCCTGAAAAAAAAAGTAAACATACAAATTAAGTTAACAACTACATATAACATAAATTCCAGTGAACCCTAATGTGATTTTGCATATCCACCTAAAGGACATGCAGCATGAAAAGCATGCTACCTGCAAGATGAATCATGGCAGTTTTATTAACCCACACTGAATTAACCTTCTTACACTGGAATATTTTACAGCATTATTTTATTGCAGTCATTGTCACCAAATAAACTAAGGCAATGACTGATGTACTAGAACTAGACAGCTTGATGGATCTGGATTACTTGTAAAAGAGAAGAATTTTGCCAGGCACTGCAACGGTAAAACAGCCCTTATGCTCATAAAAGGAGATAACAGATAGTGGCAAATCTCAGTGAACTAGTACTTAGGAAAATTACCTGGTGAGAATAAAACTGATATGATAAGCCTCGATATTAAAAAAAAAAAAAAAGACAAACAACCCAATTTAAAAATGGGCAAAAGATTTGAATAGGCATTTCTCCAAAGAGGAAACACAAATAGACAAAAACCACATGAAAAAATGTTCAACATTATTATTCATTAGGGAAATTCAAATCAAAACCACACTGAGATATCATTTCACCCCCACTAGAATGACTACTATTTTAAAAAAAAGGAAAAACTATAAGGATTGGAGAGGATGTGGGGAAATAGGAACACTCACTATTCATTGTTGGTGGGAATGTAAAATTGTGCAGCTGCTGTGGACTGGGGTTCCTCAGTAAATTAAGTACAGAATTGTCATGTGATGTGGCAATCCTGCTCCTAGGTATATACCCAGAAGAACTGAAAGCAGGGACTCCAACAGGCATTTGCATACTGACGTTCATAGTGGCATTATTCACAATTGCCAAAAGATGGAAGCAACCCAAATGTTCATCAGCTGATGAATTGATAAGCAAAATGTGGCATATATGTAAGATGGAATATTATTTAGCTCTTAAAAGGAATGAAGCCCTGATGCTTGCAATAACATGGATGAATCTTGCAGACATTATTTTGAGTGAAATAAGCCAAACACAAAAGGACAAATATTGTATGATCTCACTTTTATGACTAACTATAAGAAGCAACAGAATTTCTATTTAGGCTTATGGTAAAGGTTTGCAAATGGATGGTGTTCATGGTAGCACAATATTGCGAGTGTAATCAACAGCACTGAGTTATATAGGTGGAAATGGTTAAAAGAGGAAACTTCGGCTATATATTTATAGCCGAAGATATATATATATATATCTATATATATCTATATTACTAAACAAAAATTAAAAGTAAAATATAGGACTTTACAGTACAGTGAATCCTATTATAGACATTGGTCTATAGTTAATAGTACAAGTATAAGAATGGTCTTTCATAGGTTATAACAAATGTATGACAAGGTGGTAATAATACAGTAGTATGTGAGGAAAAATATACCTAATGTAAATATTAGATGATAGATAGAATTAATAATTTTTATCAATTATAACAAAGGTAACTGCAGTTATAAAAAATACATTTATAAAAAGTGCCATCATCAATAGTAACAAATGTTCCACATCAATGCAAAGGGTTAGTGGTGGGGTGGTGTTGTATTTTATGCATGATTGATTTGTGAACTCACAACTTCTCTAATCAAAAAAGAAACCTAGACCAAATAATAAATGATGAGGCATAACTCAAAACTAATTCAAAAAGCATTGCACATAAATTTATAAAAAAAAGGGACAAAATGGTCCTCTGAAACCAGTTCAAAGTTGCATAAAATAAGACTATACAAAAGAGCACCTCTCCAACTCTCTATCATTTAATGCATATATAAGATACATTTACAACCTCTTTCTAGTCACATGTTGGTGAATCAGTTATATGAAAGAGAGTGAAACCTGAAGTCAAAGTCCTGGATTGAACTCCCAGTTCTACCCAAGTCTACTTGTGTATTTTGAGAAGTCATTGCTGCTAAGTATAATGACATAAAAATGATACCTTGTAACAGTAAAATGCTACTAAAATTTATAACTAATAAAGGACGCATTCTCCCTAAGATAAAACAAAATACTATGAAATTGTTTTTTATGTCACTATAGGATTCTCTAATGTTCTGATAATTTGTTAAACACTCTATTATAATTACAACAGGGTCTATAATTGATGAATAGTTTAATCTGGGATAAATCACCAGAAACATCATGGATATGGTTGCTTGTATTTTGTATCCATGTTGCTTTGACTATACCTGAAACTGTGGCTTAAAACCAGTGAAACCCAGAAGTTAGTGGAATAAAATCCATAAATTATCCAACTACTAAAAGGCACAGGAGAAAGATTGACACAGCCTTCCCCAACAAATGATGCTAAAAGCAAACTGTCAGTTTATCCCATATGGCATTTTAAGGAAAATGCAAATATTTGGAAAAGAAAAAAATTATTGACACTTTCACAAGATGATACTATGAAACAAGAAAGAAAATCCTTCACTGCGGGTGATAGAGAAGGAAAGTGATGCTCTAGGAACCATCATACGGTAGCTATGTCAGGCAGAATGCTAAAATGACCCCCATTGATTCTGGCCCTTATATAATCTTTTCTTCTTGAGTATGGACAGAACCTGTGAAAATGATATCAGTTCAGAGGTTATGTTACATCATACGGCAAAGGAGGCTTTTGAATTTGTAATAAGGTACCAAATTACTTGACTTTGAGTTAATCAAAGGAGAGATACCTTGAGTGGTCCTGACCAAATCAAGTGTTCCCTGAAAAGCCGAGTGTTTTCCCTGGTTGACTTAGAAGAAAGAAATCAAATGGCCATGTTCTGAACCACACCTACAGAGAGGGGTGGCCTTTAGTTGCTGGGACAAGTCATCACCCAACAGCTACAAAGAAAACAGAAATATTGTCCTAGAACTGCCTCCTACCAGCCATCTGAATGACCTAGGAGGACCCAAACCCTACTTGAGAACCTGCACTTTGACTGCAGCCTTAGAGACCTGAGCAGGGGTCCAGCTAACCTGTATCCAGACTCCTTACGCATAGAAACTATGTGATAATAAATTAGACTCATTTTAAGCTGCTAATTTTATGATAACTTGTTATACAGCAATAGAAAACTAATATAGCAGCAGAATGGCAGAAACTGCCTTCCCTCAACTATTGCCTAGTATTGGTTTATGAAGAGGGCAGAGTGGGAAGAAAGCGTCTGAATACCATGTTAAACATATGAATGTTTATGCCTAGTGGGTTGGCATTAACAGATGTTTAAATACAGCAATTTTGTCATAAATCAATTCCTCACAGCTGCAGAGTAACTCCTTCCTATTTATCATAGAGATTAATAAGATCCTTTAAATATTCAAGTTGACACCTCTTTTGGTTAATTTAAGATGTTGGCAGAATTTTCTGTAGCATGCTATCTGATATAACTTATCTGGTCAGTTTCTTAAATATGGAACCTAGAATAGGGAATGAGGTATTATTATTCTGTACTGGTAATTGTAATCCCCAGAAACATTTCAGAGTATCTGGGGCAGAAAATAAAAAGTATTTGCAAAGTCCCCTTAAGGGACTGGGGGAAAATATGGATCTATTAAACTTCCCCTTCTAGGGAAATCCTGATATTCTCTCAGGCATTATGACTCCTAATTTAATAAGACAAGCACTCAATCTTGAAGCTTGACTTCATGAAACTTATTTCTACAATGGTGACGTTAGGCCTGCATGTAATTATGCCTTAAAGTCACCCAAAGAGAGCCTCTTTTGTTGCTCATATGTGACCTCTCTCTTTAAGCCAATTCTGCAAATAAACTCACCACCCTCCTCCCTCATAGGACATGACTCCCAGGGGTATATAAGTCTCACTGGCAATGTGAGATAGGACTCCTCTGGTGTTTGTATCATGGGGTTGAAAATAACCAAAAGGGGAAAAGAGATGGAATAAAGTAAAGTTTCAGTGGCTAAGAGATTTCAGATACAGTCTAGAGTTCATCCTGGAAGTTACTCTTATGTAAGCTTTAGCCAGATATTTCAAACTTCCACATTATGCCATGCCCCAACCAACAGTATTCCTGAAAACTCTAAGGAGTGCCCTGGGCTCTATCTAAGTCTCTATAAAGGTTTTTCTTGGCAAGTTTATTTTCTTGGACACTTAAGGCCTCCAGATCGATCCGAGGCCAGATAAGTCCTGAAACCCAAAGGTACCAGTCTCTCCAAGAACAACCACCAGGTTCATTTCTCTATTCCAGAAGGTCAGTGCCCCTTTCCAGCATGAAGTTAAAATGGTCATTGCCCAGACAGTCCTGAAACTTGAAAGAAAGATCACATGAGAGAAGGGAAGTGTAATAAAGAAATTAGGATTTAACAAATAATTGTGACTACTGACTCATTATATATAGATTTTTTTTTAGAATCTAATGTTTTAAAATAACCAGAAGGAAATACCTGAAGTTATTGAACTGTAACCCAGTAGCACTAATCTTTGACAATATGATTGTATAACAATACTGTAAAAAAAGTCAGTTTCCCATGTATATGTGTATCTACTTCAGGATGTTTTGTTTTGTTCCACTGAGATAGATAGATAGATAGATAAAATCTGTCAATATTACACTGTCTTAGTTAACCTACCTCTAGTGTAAGTCTTAAAATTGGGAGATGGCAATACTAGTGGTCAATAAGAAGGAAAGGTAAAGGGTATGAGATATTTGGGGTTTTCTTTTTCCTTTTAATTTCATTTCTGGAATAATGCAAATGTTCTAAAAATGATCATGATGGGGAATACACAACTATGTAATGACAATGTGGACTGCTTATTGTATACTTTGGATGCATTGCATGGTATGTGAAGATACTCAATAAAAATACACAGAAAGGAAGAAAAATGTTGCCAGAATGACAAACTTTTAGGCATATAATTTCCTGCAATTCTTATGCCTGACAGAAATGTGCTTATCTATTATATATCAATATAGTGGAAAAAAATAATGAAATTTAAATCAATGATTATTTAATAAGCACCTACTACATACAAGATATGCACTTAGATGCTGAGATCAAAGACAAATTCCCAACCAGCATCAGAAATACATTCATTCAAGGACTTCATGATTAATTGAAGTTAACCACGACTCCATGGTTAGAGGCATTGCTATTAAAATCAGGTACAAGGATCCTGTTTGACAAGATACTGGAGATTGCCCCTACCAGTGCACAGGGAAGAAGAAATAGAAATAGGAAGTGTCAGGAAGAAGGGAAACAAAATTGACTTTAGTATTATAGGATACGACTATCTACATAAAAATCCTACAAAATTACATACAAATTATTGCAAGTAAGTGACTGAAAGGTACCAAATACATTCCTATACAGTATCAGTAAATAACTGAAACATAAAATGTTAAAAGATACTTCAATATTAATAGCCACAAAAATATATGGTAACTAGGAAATCAATCTAGCAAAAGATGTACAGGGCACTATAAAACTTTATGAAAAGACATTAAAGAAGACTAAATCACACAAAGATGCCCATTCTCCCCAAATTAATCTATAAAACTGATGTGATTCCAACCATAAATTCATGTTAATTTTTATGACTCTGACAAGATAATTATAAAATTTACATGAAAATCAAAGGAACAAATATAGGCAAGGGCATTTTGGAAAGAAAGAAAAAAAATGAGGCAGAGAGTTTTTTGCCCTATGTGATATAAAGATTCATTATAAGGCTTTAAACAGTTTGGTATGGCCTCAGAACTACATAAATATAACAGAATAGAGAGCCCAGGAGCAGATATGCAAAGGAAAACTTGACATTTCATGTGACAAAAAGTTGGAGTATACAGTAAAACAATGCCAAGATAATTGGTTATCCATATAGAAAAAAAAAATCTGTTGCAAGATAATTAAAACCCTACATATGAAAACCCAAACTTTAAATCTTTTTTGAAGAAAATATGAGAGAATACCTTTTTTACCTTAAGAAAATTAAAAATTACTTAAACAAGTCCTCCTACAAAATTACAAACCACAAAGCAAGTGATTCATTAAATTTAAAATTTTTTGAGCATTAAAAGTCCTCATTTTTGAAAACGTGAAAAAGACCAGACACAGACTAGGCAAACTTATCTGCAATTCTTATAAATGACAAAGGATTAATAGCCCAAATATATAAAGAAAATTGATAAGAAAAATAGGAGCAGCTCAATAGAATAATGGTCAAAAAGTTGAATAGGCAATTCACAAAAGTAACACAAATTGCCTGTTCACTTAAAAAACTAATCTCACTAGTAATCAGGAAGCACTATTGTAAACTTCTATGAGATGTTTTCACATAGGTCAGAGAAGCAGAAATTTAAAATTCAGACAAAAATATGGAGTAATAGTAAATTAATGTGCTATTGGAGTAAGAACTTTGAAGAATTTGGCTATCTCTGATAAAGTTGAAGATGCACAAATCTTAGAAGCCACAAGTTTAACAACTGAGAAATTTTTGCAAATATGCCCAAAGAGCCATATAATAGCAATATTATTTGTAATAGGAAAAAATAATTGAATGCAACTTGTGTATCTGTCAACAGTAAAATAGATAAGTAAACTATAATATATTCATATTGTGGAAAAATAAGATGGCTGTGAAATGACTGATACAAAGCCACATGTATTAAAATGAAGTAATCTCCCATATATGAGAAGGATAGCTAATGTATACCAACATTTATTAAAAATTTTAGAACAGCACTATGTGTTCTTTAGAGATGAATACAAATGTTATAAAATATCAAGACACAATTAATTTTTTTTAAGTCTTGTAACTGATACTCCCTTTTCCCAGTGTGCAGACAAATGAGTAAGAAAATAAAAACAAAAATAAATAAATAATAAGGGGGGATAAGGGACGTGGGATGCTCGGGGTGTTCTTTTTTATTTTTATTTTTATTCTTATCCTTATTTTTTCAGAATAATGAAAATGTTCAAAAATTGATTGTGGTGATGAATACACAACTATATGATGATACTGTGAGTCATTGATTGTACACTTTGGATGATTATATGGTATGTGAATATATCTCAATAAAATTGCATTTAAAATATATATATATATATATATAAAGATATGCATTGAAATGACGAACACCAAATATATAATAGTGGTTCCTTGATGTTTATGAGAGCATTAAGTAGGAGGAAATGTGATTGAGTTTATCATTTAAGAGAATGGCATCACTGTCCATCCAAATACCCAATGTCTTACAGAAATGAACATTTCTAACTAAAAATTAGTTCTAATTGATTCTTGTACTTGCATTAGCTGAAACTCTGGGTTGATAATATCAAATGTTCCTGAATGTGCCATCCAGAGGGATTTGCTACATTGACATTATTCTGGTGAGATACATAAATCAATAAATATAATTCTTTTTCATTTTCAGGCTTAAAACAATGCATGTCTTAGGTCCACAAAGTCTTAAAATATTGGCTTCTGACACCATTATTTTTCTCAGAAAAGGTAAACTTAAAATACAAAATAGTTGTTGTCAAGGTTAATTTGCTTCTTAGAGGACATCTACTTTTAAAATTTATAAACTCTTCACCTGATCTTAGCCAAAAGGCCGAGAAGCAATGAAATCTATTAATTCTTAACAAATTTTAATCAAACCTAACTTTGAATTGTTTTTCTTTTCCTAACATTTTTACTGTGACAATTTTCAAATAGAATTGATAAAATACTATGATGGGCTAGATTTTGCCATTTTAACTTAAAAAATACTTTGTTTTTCTTTCAAAGCTATTAAAATTTTATATTATAAAACTTGTAAACTATAAATAGCTCAAAGGAGAAAGCTTCAGAAGTATAAAATGTCTTTTCATAGAAAATGTACACGCTTAAATAAATTAGCACACAAAAACTGGCTTAATAAAGTAAAGATCACTATATTTTAAAATTTTAATAGACAAGTAGCACACTCAGAGGAGTAAAGCTTAACAAGATAGCAAAAAATATAAATATTTCTAATTGCAAGTATGTCTATTCAATTGTATATTTGGGGGCCAGAAAAGAAAACACCAGCTACATCCTACTCATCCATGAAAAGACACTTAGGCTAAACATCCATCTGGCCACCATAAGCTCCCACTTTTATTGGTGGGAACCCAGGAATAGCACCAATTCATACTTACTGTCTAGTAATCCCTAAAAGACCTGGGTAGTTCTTTTCTCCTAGTTCACAGTCATTCTTGTAACTAGCCCTTGGGGAAAGGCTTAGATCAAGATTTACATTATACACACGGCTGTGCTGCAGCATTCTTGCTCAAGCAGACCTGGACTCACCTTAGATCCAGGGGCTCTAGGTCTGTGAACTGGTTTAGGTCTAGAAACTGGGTAAGAGTCCATCACTCTCCAGTAGATGACTCAAGTCAGGTTTTAGCATAGGCCTGGAGTTTTTCCTGTTATATAAATTAAGCAACATTTCAGTAGGCCACGCATTTATTTCATTCCTAGGGTTACCAGTGTCAATTAGTCACTGTCAAAAATCCCTGAAGGTCAAAATATTGTGATTGTGATTATAGTCCTTAGAGTCTGCTGACCTTTGTGCCAAATGTGCTTACCTTGTCTATGGCAATTAAGTGCTGCACCTGGTTAGCAAATGAGGTTGCACGTAAATGGAAAGGAATGGATAGAAGTGAGAATCTCTTTCAGATTCTCAGCATCCCTATTGAAATTGAAATTAGGAAACCCATCTCAAAGGCAGCATCCCCCACATATACATGGCTTACAAAGGGGAGCCCCGGATGTGCTTTCCAAGACTGCAGGTGTGCTCCTCACTAATGTACTTCTCAATGCTTCATGAAGGATGGTTCTCTGGGTCTTCTCAAGGGATACAATAAATGATGGGGGTAGGCAGGGTACCTGTAACAAGTCCACCCTATACCTTTGGATTCCTTCCTCTATATCTGAGATTGGAAAACCTTTTCTGTACAAGGCCAGATAGTAAATATTTTAAACTTTGTGGGGCAAGAAGCAAAATTAAAGGTGTTTTGTCACAAGCAAGAGTAGAATTACTGTATCTGAAAAAGACAGAATAATATACACAGAAAAAGCTAGAACAATATATTTAACGTCCAAAAATGAATTTTGCAGCCAAAGTGAGAGATTGCATAAATTCCAAAGTCTCTTTCTTTCATATGAAATATAGCCTTAAGGTCTTAAAATAGTGTCATTAAAAAATTAGAGTATGAAAAGTATAGGTATTATATGGCTCCATTTTTATGGCCATGGTAAAGGTAAACTCAGAAGCATATAATACAGAATATAAGGGCTCTAAAGATACACAGAATCTAGAAATGGGTGAAGGGTTAGTTAATGAGGTTGAACATAATGAGAATGGAGAGAAATGAAGCTGTTTCATTAGTGGGGCCATAGTAGTACTGCCATATTGAAGGTGAACATGACTGAAAGGGGTTGTATAGGGCCATGGGTCCCACCTGTTAATACTACAAATATAAATAAGTTATATCACGAACTACTCCAAAGGTATGAGCCTTGTACAAAGAGTTTATAATATGGTTATATAGGGGGAAACTACTACAGCATGATATGGGCTTATTTAACAAGAAGACATCCACAGTATGACAGCAATATCAGGAGTAAATAATGAGGGGTAGAGATAAGATTTAAGGGGAGGTTCGGATTTTCTATTTGGTGAGGGTATGTCTATTGGATATTTTTCTCTTGGGAGCTGTGAAAATTATGTAAAATTGAGAGTGTTGATGGACTGTTGACTTTGGAAAATTTACATGATGCTCAATCGATGAAGGTGGATGAAGGATACACTAAGAGGTAGAGTGGAAAACTGTGGTATATACATATGATCAAATATTGTGCTGCTACAGAAAGAAATGAAGTCATGAGGCACACAACAAGTGAATGAACCTGTGTGACATTATGTGATGCCAAATAGGCCAAGAAAGAACAGCAAATATTGTGTGGTCTCATTTTGAAAGTACTTATAAGAAAATTTGTGCCTAGATTATAAATTCTCATGGCAGTTACATTTAGTCCAGAGTGGAAATTGTTATTTCTAGATTTTGAGAGGTTGTATATGTATGTATGTGTAGCCTGGTACTTTCTTGGAAATTCAGGTACCTGTGTGACGCCTAAGACTCAGAGTAGGAGTTCTGCAAGGTCTGAAAGTCAGCATCAGCACATACAGCAACTGGTTAAAAAAACTGAGAGATGAAGCTTTAATGAGAGATTATATTGTATTATAACAATATATATACTATATACTATATATTATATAGTATATTGTATTATAACAAAGCCAATTGTGTCGGGACTAAGGTATATCAGAATACAGGGGTAAACATGACATAGTCTGTATTTTAGGGCTTCACCTACACTATAGGACCAAAGGAAGAGGGATTTATTTTGTCCAGAACATATATTTTCTGTAACTCATAATCCAACTTAACCTGTCTAGATAGATGACTTAACTCAAACACAAGGAGCCCAGAATAGGAATGAGGGCTTATAATTCTGTATAGCTTAATGTAATGCCCAGATACATCCTAGAATTTGTTGAGCAGATCTTAAAAAGTATCACCAAAGTCCTTTGAGGGATGGGAGAAAATATATGGAACTATTTTAACTTTACCACTAGGAAACCCCTGATACTGTCTCAAGCATTAGAGATTCCCAAGTCTATAGACCAATCCCTTGACCTTGCAGCTTGCTCCTGTGAAGCTTATTTATGTAGTAGAGAAGCTTAGCCTACCTATAGTTATGCCTAAGAGTTGCTTTCAGAAGACCTCTTTTGTTGGTCAGATGTGCCTTCTACTCTCTCTCAGCCCAACTCTGCAAATATAATCAAAACCCTCATTCCATACATGGGACATGACATCCAGGGGTGAAAGCCTCCCTGGTAATGTGGGTTATGACTCCCAGGGATGAGTCTGACCCTAGCACCATGGGATCCATAATGCTTTCCTGACCAAAAGTGGGGAAAGAAGTGTAACAAATATGGTACAAGTGACTGAGAGAGTTCCAATAGAGTCAAGAGGCTACTCTGGAGGCTACTCTTATGTAAGCTTCAGCTAAGTATTGTTACTTATCATAGTTTGCAAAACCCCAATCAAAGCCATTCCTGCCAACCCTAAGAACACTTTGGGCTCTCTCTGAATTTCCAAAAATGTTTACTCTTTCATTTTTACACAAATGTTTACACTATGATTACTCTCCAGAAATCTACAATCTCCAGATGGCTTCATAGGCCAGATAAGTCCTGAAACCCAGAGGGGTCACCCTCTTTAAAACATCAACTAGTTTCATCCCTCTATCCCATATTATCAACAGCCCTTTCCAACATGAAAAATTTAGAATGGGCATAGCCCAAATACCCCTAAAAATTGGGAGGAAGATTAAAGGAGAAGTTAGAATTTAACAGAGAAGATAGGATTCTATAAAAGAGCATAACTGCCAAATCATTATATTGATGTTTCTTTTAGTCTCCAGTATTTTGGAAAAGCTATAAGGTAAAACTTAGAATTGTACAATTGCAACCCATACTGAACTCTGAAATCTGTTCCACAACTAATTGTTGTGGTGTACTTTGAAATTTATTGCTTTTTTATATATATGTTATATTTCACAACAAATATATATATATACATATATAATTTTTTTTAAGTTAGAATGTGAAGAAGATATAATGGTAAAGAAGTCCCACTAGCTAAAATATAAAATTTAGAGCCTTTTGCCAAGGGAAAACGTTGGGATGGAGATTTGAAGGGTGAGCACCACCCTTCCCAACCCCTGAACTTCAGCCAATGAGGCAGGGCATTCCAAGTTGGGTTGAGGAGAAAGCAGTATTATCTGGGCTGAAGACATTATCTGAGTTGTTGTTCTCCTTCCCTTTTTTTTTTTTTTTCCACAATCACACAGTCACATTGTGACAGCTGTATCATTATTCAATGATCCTCAACAAACATGGCTACTGGAACACAGTTCTACATTTTCAGGCAGTTCCCTCCAGCCTCTCCATTACATCTTGAATAACAAGGTGATATCTACTTGATACGTAAGAATAACCTCCAGGATAACCTCTCGACTCTGTTTGGAATCTCTCAGCCACTGACACTTTGTCTCATTTCCCTCTTCCCCCTTTTGGTTGAGAAGGTTTTCTCAATCCCTTGATGCTAAGTCTCAGCTCATTCTAGGGTTTTTCTCAATCCTTTGAGGCTGAGTCTCTGTTCATTCCAAGATCTCTGTCCCACGTTGCCAGGAAGGTCCACACCCCTGGGAGTCATGTCCCATGTAGAGAGGGGTAGGGTGGTGAGACTGCTCGTTGTGTTGGCTGGAGAGAGGGGCCACATCTGAGCAACAAAAGAGGCTCTCTTGGGGGTGACTCTTAGGCCTAAATTTTAAGTAGACTTGACCTATCCTTTGCGGGGTTAAGTTTAATATGAACAAACCCCAAGACTGGGGCCTCAGCCTATAGCTTTGGTTGTCCACACTGCTTGTGAGAATATCAAGAATTCAACTCGGGGAAGTTGAATTTCTCCCTGTTCTCACCACTCCCCAAAGGAGGCTTTGCAGATACTTTTCTACTCACTGATCGAATTACTTTGGGATTCATCGGGGCATCACTCTGGACAAACCAGCAAAATCTCATGTCCTACCTGAGATTCCAAGTACTTATGGCATTCAATCAAACTATCTACATAAGTTATATTAGGAAATGCACTAGTCAAAATATAAATTTTGTAACAAATAAACATTTTTTGCTTTAGTCTCACACAGAAGGTGACATTTTAAAATATGAATTACCATCTATTTTCAGTACCCTGCAATAATGATATTCCTTTGTTCTTCCTCATGCAAAAACATTTTTTAAATTGTACCTTGTACATTTCACTATTATTATACACTCTAGGCATTCCTAGATTATACCATCTCAATCTTTAACATCTACCTTTCTTTCTGATTTCATTTATGCCCCCAGCCCTCCTCCCTCTATCATTCTCACATGCAGCTTCATTCATTGTTTTAACATAATTATATTACAGTTAGGTAGTATTGCGCTGTCCATTTCTGAGTTTTTGTATCCAGTCCTGTTGCACAGTCTGCATCCCTTCAGCTCCAATTACCCAATATCTTACCCTATTTCTATCTCCTGATGGTCTCTGTTACGAACAAAATATTCTAAGTTTATTCACTAATCCAGCTCATCTTAAAAGTACTGATGAAGAGCAGAAATAAATGAAGAGTCAAGAGGGGCATGAAGTGGAATTCTGGTTCACCACACCTGACTTTGTGTGCCAAGAGATGTGGGAATTGCAGAGATGCTGAGAGGGATAGAAGACAGTTAGAGATATGGTACCAAGATGGGAGATGGCAAGGGAGACATCATGATGGGGGGGGGGGGGGAAATGGGAGGGACCATGAACTTTAGTAGATGGTGCCTCCATAGTCAAAATTCAAGATGAGAGTGATATCATCAACATGGTAATGTAAACAGGTACTGAAAAGCCTCTCCCCAGAGATTCAATGAATAAAAAGACAGTTCTTGTTTGTTCAGAACTCTGGAGGAAGGTATAGACTGGGAAAGCATCTCACAAAGACTGAGAAACAAAGAAAGAGAACATTATCAGGTAGGAAATTTCCAGCCTGTACCAGGTGGACCTCTTCACTCAGTCCCACACAGCTAAGGAAGTTCCCTGAGGCAAAAGCTGGGATCCCTCCCACCTGCACCAGGGACACAGACCATAAAATCTCTCACAACAGAGAGACAGATCCCCACCTATATTCAGACACAGAGACATAAGCCCACCAGGACCCATGACAGGACTTAAGCCTCAGGAAAGGATGGAATACAAAAGGCAGCAAGGAAGAACTTCTAGAATGAAGGATCAGGGCAAAACAACAAAATCTTCCCTGAAAGCAGCAAGTAGCATGGCAGAAACTACCCAAGTCAACACAGCTGTTTGAGGGCCCAGGGGACAAAGAAGGACATCTCAAGGCCCAGATCAGTGAGGGATGAAGAGTCTGAGAAGATATTAGCAGAGACTGTGTTTCCAGCCCTGGAACCTAGTGCCCATTTGAGGAAAACAGCAGTGGGTGGCCGGATCCTTGCCTTGGGACAGCTGTATACTGGGGCAGCATGGGGGGTTACCCACCACAAGTAAAGCTGGGGACACAGCCCCCCATTGAACCAGATTTTAGCTTTTAAAGTGAGGGCACAGGAACCTCACAGTTTTGGCCCAAGTCAGATGCTGCCAGGCTCCAGGATGAAAATAGCTTTGAGGACAATTAAATTAAAAAACAGCACCACCTTCTAGACAGACCAGAAAATGCAAAGGAACTGCAGGGCTTTTCAGGCCTCTCCAGACACTATCCAAGGCCCATTGGAGCTGGTCTACACCCCGTGCATGGCTACCTGGCCCCATTTTGGTTAGGAAATATGGATAACACAAATATCAAAGCAATGCCCTAATACAAACACAGGCAACAATTGAACCCTAGACAAGAGAGAGAAATAGACCTTCAGAATAGACCCATCAAGGTAATCAGATAGTCATCTAGATAGTCATCTAGATATCTAGTCATCTAGATATCAGCAAAAAAATTACACGGCATACTAAAACTCAAGGAGAAATGGGGTGGGGGTGGGGGGGAAGATGGCCACATATTGAGCTGTGGAATTTAGTTCATCCTCCAGTGTAAATAGCCAGGAACCATCTGGAACAACTGCTGGGGGACTTCAGTGACTCGATACACACATCAAACACCCATCTGGAATGGGTGGAATGGCTGAGGTCCCACACTCTAGCCATGGAGGCCAGCACATCTCCCCCACAGGTATGGCAGGGAAAAAGAAATAGAATTTACTATAACAAAGGAAGGTAACTGAACCAAGCTCCAATTATGGAACTAATTAACAAATTTGGACTGCTAAAAATAGGCCCTGCGCACAGATAAACATGGAATAAGCACTAAAGGAACCAAGAGTTTTTGGCCCAGCAGAGAAGGAGTGGGACTGTTAAAAAACAATAAAGAGGCTTTTTGAGTGGGACAACACATAATACTAGAAAAGGGCTTGGCTCCAAGAAAAGGGGGCACAAAAAGAAAAAACAGAAACTTCTGAGTTGAACAACACAAAAATACTGGATGAGGGCTAGGTCCCAACCAAATGGGCACATAGAGCCTGGTTACATATACAGCCATGTACCAACTCCAGCTACTGATTGGTAACCCCAGGTAGCTGGGGTCCAGCTCTGAAAAGGCTGTTTTCCCTCTCTTTTTTTTTTTTTTTTTTTTTAATTTCTTAACAGCTCATAGATAGAACTGCAAGCATTCTCAGACTTCAGCATTGCCCCAGGCAAGGGCAAAATTAAGGCACATCTAAGAGACAAAGTAACTAATCAGGTGAATGGGGATAATCCTCTGCAGGGCAGATCTTCCCCCCAAAAAAGGGGCTGGGGCCCAGTTCAAGTGGTGGCCTCCTTCATGGAATTAAGGCCACAGGGAAAGGAAAACAGAAGCTATCTCAGCCACAACACTGGCAGGGAGAGGCTGCTGAGAATTAAAGGCACCACACCACTTTATGCTGGTGTGAAGTTGTGGGCTGAAAAGTGCCACCTGCTGGGCAGGGTAGGAAAAGCACAAGGTCTAGAGACATAAGGAAAGCCTAACAAACTGCTGGGTCTCACCCTCAGGGAAAAGTGATACTGATCACACCTTCCTCCTGAGATGTGAACCTGTCTGGTCTGGGAAACTCTGACTGGGGTTGATCATATCTGAGGAGAACCTTCTCAAAAACGGTTTTCATACAGGCAGGCAAAAACCAGAAAGCAAGAGTTGAGAAATTCTAATTACTTAAACAGAAACAATGCTAGAGGTCTAGAATAAGTTGACTGAACGACAATGAACAGGTAGAGAACAAAGCCAACCAATAAGAAGACCCTAGGTAAAAGAGTGAACATGACCTCCAGAATAAACTAAATAAGAAAAACAAATGCTTAGACATCAGCAAAACATAATGAGTCATACAGGAAAATCAAAGGTATGACCCAGTTAAAGGAAGAAACCTTTAACTGAGTCAGATGAGATAGAGGAGTTGAAACAACTAATTAAGGATATTCAAACAGACATGCAAAACCACATCAAAAATCAAATCAACAAGTTAAGGGAAGATATAACAAAAGAGATGAGGGATATAAAGAAGACATGGGCAACCATAAAGAAGAACTCAAAAGTTTAAAGAAATAAATGGCAGAACTTACAGGAATGAAAGGCGCAATAGAAGAGATGAAAAACAACAAGGGAGTCCTGCAATAGCAGAATTGAAGATGCAGAATAAAGGATTACTAAACTAAAAGACAGGACACTAAAATCCTACACACAAAAGTACCAACAGGGAAAAGAATAGAAAAATATGAGCAAGATCTCAGGGAATTGAATGACAAAATGAAGTGCATGGATATAAATGTTATTGGTGTCCCAAAAGAAAAAGAGAAAGGAAAAGGGACAGAAAGACTAATGAAGGAAATAATCCCTGAAAATTTCCCATCTCTTATGAAAGACAAAATTCAGATCCAAGAAGCACAGCATACTCTAAATAGAAATAGACCTACTACAAAACACTTTACTAATTAGATTGTTAAATGTCAAAAAAACAGAGAGAATTCTGAAAGCAGCAAAAGAAAAGCAGTCCATCACATACTAGGGAAACTCAATAAGACTATGTGTGGATTTCTAGGCAGAAACCATGGAGGTGAGAAGGCAGTGGTACGATATATTTAAAATCATGAAAGAGAAAAACTGCCAACCAAGAATTCTATACCTAGCAAAAAATGTCCTTCAAAAATGAGAGGGAATTTAAAATATTTTTAGACAAACAGTCACTAAGAGATGTTGTGACTAAGAGACCAGCTCTACAAGAAATAAAGGGAGCAATACAGGCAGATGGGAAAAGACTGAAGAGAGAGGTCTGAAGAAGAGTGTAGAAATGAAGACTATAAGTAAAAGTAAAAAGAAAAAAATAAGATATGACATATTTGTTAGTTTGCTAGCTGCCAGAATGCAAGATACCAGAAATGGAACAGCTTATGAAAAGAGGCATTTATTATGTTGCAATTTTAAAGTTTTAAGGCGATGAAAATGTCCAAATTAAGGCATGTTTATAAAAATGTCCAAATTAAGGCATTCAGGGAAAGAAGGCCAATGATGTTCAGTGTTTCTCTCTCAGCTGGAAAGGCACATGGTAATATCTGCTAGATTTCTTTCCAGGCTTCTTCAACAGCCTTCCCAGGGTTCTGTCTGTTCTGTTGGCTCTGTCAGTTCTGGTGGCTCGTAAGCTCTTCTCCAAAATGGTTCCCTCTTAAAAGGCTCCAATAAGCAACTCCACATTGAATAGGTGGAGATGCATCTCCACAGAAGCCATCTAACCAAAGGTTGTGACCCACACAACCTTTGTGTATCTCCCTGAAAGCCATAAAAAAGATCCTACCCAGCAATATTGAATGAGGATTAAAAGACATGGCTTTTGGGGGGCATTATAATAGAGTCAAACTGGCACATTCTACCCTTTGGTCCCCAAAGAGACATGTTCTTTCTAAATGCAGAATACATTCATTCCATGACAATATCAGAAAGGCTTAAACCATTTCAGTAAAATACAAATACAATACAAACTCAGAAATAGTACAAAATCTCATCAAGCTCAGCTATAGGCATGGTCTATCCTAAGGCAGAATTATTCTCTGGCTCTGGATCTGTAAAATTCAGAATAAGTTATCTGCTGCCAATATATTAACAGAAATAGTCGTAGGATACATATACCAATATCCATAGAGAGGAACTGAAAGGAACACAGGAATTACTGGATCCATACAGTTAGAGTCTGGATGTGGCCCCAATGCTTGGAGAGGGCTGAGCCGAGAAAAAGTTGGTATGCCCAGTTCCTCCAAGGTTGCATTTGGAGACAGGTGGGCCGCTGCATAGGTGCTTGAAAAGGGTGGGACTGCTGCTTTCCAAAGCCCTGATGATAAATAATTCTCAGACTTTGAAATCTAATGGCATTTGCCCTGCAGGTTTTCAGAACTGTATGGGCAGGGATAGTTGGCACAGGCCTAAGCATCCTCATCCATGCAAAACTTAGACAACCTGGCACTCTGCTAGGAGATGACCAAATTTACAACGTTGTTGTAACTGCACATGCATTTGTTATAATTTTCTTTATAGTTATACCTATTATAATTGGAGGCTTTGGAAACTGACTTGTCCCCCTAATAATTGGCACCCCAGACGTAGCCTTTCCACATATAAATAACATAAGCTTTTGACTTCTCCCACCATCTTTTCGTCTATTACTTGCATCATCTATAATTGAAGCATGAGCAGGAACAGGATGAACAGTATACCCTCCACTAGCAGGAAATATAGCCCATGCAGGAGCATCTGTTGACTTAACCATCTTTCCCTTCACTTAGCAAGTGTTTCCTCAATTTTAGGGGCAATCAATTTTATTACCACTATCATCAACATAAAACCTCCCGTAATAAATCAATACCAAACTCCACTATTTGTATGATCAGTTCTAGTAACAGCAGTTCTCCTCCTATTATCACTCCCAGTTTTAGCTGCCGGAATTACTATACTACTCACAGATCGCAACCTAAACACATTTTTTGACCCTGCTGGAGGCGGAGACCCAATTCTATATCAACACTTATTTTGATTTTCAGCCACCCAGAAGTTTACATTCTAATTCTACCTGGATTTGGTATAATTTCACACATCATTATGTATTATTCCGGAAAAAAAGAGCCATTCAGATATATAGGCATAGTATGAGCCATAATATCTATTGGATTCTTAGGTGTTATCATCTGAGCACATCACATGTTCACAGTTGGCATAGATGTAGATACACAAGCATACTTCACATCAGCTACACCTTCCAAGGCCACCACACATCAACAGTACAAAGGGCCTACGTTATGGAACGATCCTATTCATTATTTCAGAAGTATTCTTTTTTGCAGGGTTTTTCTGAGCCTTTTACCACTCAAGCCTTGCCCCGACCCTAGAACTAGGCAGATGTTGGCCCCCCACTGGAATCATAGCTCTTAATCCTTTAGAAGTCCCACTACTTAAAACAGCAGTACTTCTAGCATTAGTCGTATCCATCACATGAGCCCACCACAGCTTGATAGAAGGAAACCGCATACATATACTTCAGGCCCTATTTATCATAATTATACTAGGTGTATATTTTACCCTACTCCAAGCATCTGAATATTTTGAAGCCCCGTTTACAATGTCTGATGGGGTATACGGATTCACTTTCTTCATGGCTACCAGATTCCATGGATTACATGTGATTATTGGTTCATCTTTCTTAATTGTATGCTTCTTTCGCCAACTAAAATTTCATTTCACATCAGGCCATCACTTTGGGTTTGAAGTCGCAGCCTGGTACTGACACTTCGTAGATGTAGTCTGATTATTCCTTTACGTATCAATTTATTGATGAGGATCTTGCCCTTTTAGTATTAACTAGTACAGCTGACTTCCAATCAGCTAGCTCCAGATAGACCTGGAAGCCTAATATTTGCGCTACTAATTAATACTGCCCTAGCCCTACTATTGGTAACTATCACATTTTGACTGCCACGACTTAACAGCTGTTCAGAAAAATCAAGCCCATACAAATGCGAATTCGACCCAATAGGATCAGCCCGACTCCCTTTCTCAATAAAATTCTTCTTAATCACAATTACTTTCTTATTATTTGACCTAGAAATTGCTCTACTACTCCCACTCCCATGAGCAACACAAACCAATCAACTTAAACTAGCATTAAATGCATCTTTATTCCTAATCTCATTGCTAGCACTAGGCCTAGCCTATGAATGACTACAAAAAGGCTTAGAATGGGTGGAATATGATAACTAGTTTAATTTTAAACAAATGATTTCGACTCATTAAATCATGATTCAATACATGATTATCATATGTCATCAATCTATATAAACACCTTACTAGCATCCGCAATAGCATTATTAGGACTTTCTATATATTTATCACACCTAATATCACCCCTACCATGCCTAGAGGGAATAATATTATCGCTATTTGTACTAAGTACAATAACAATCCTAAACACATGTTTTACCTTATCAAGCATAATGCCAGTCATGCTGATAGTTTTTGCAGCATGTGAAGCCGCTGTAGGTCTAGCCCTCCTAGTTACAGTGTCTAATACATACGGCCTAGATTATGTACAAAACCTTAACCTCCTGCAATGCTAAAACTGATTATCCCAACTATTATATTAATTCCACTAGCCTGACTGTCAAAAAAAAAAGATACTGTGAATTAATCCAACCTCTCACAGCCTACTAATTAGCCTAACTAGCTTACACTTACCATTTGACTTAAGCCTAAATTTCTCACCTACTTTCTTCACAGATACATTATCAACCCCATTACTGGTATTAACCATATGACTACTGCCTTTAATACTTTTAGCAAGCCAATCAAAACTTTCCAAAGAACCAATTACATGAAAATAACTATATATCTCAATACTAATTACACTCCAAATATTATTATGACCTTCACAGCCACAGAACTACTTCTATTCTATATTCTATTTGAAGCAACATTAATCCCAACCCTGATTATTATTACCTGATGAGGAAATCAAACCAAACGACTAAATGCAGGCATTTACTTTCTGTTTTACACCCTACTAGGCTCACTACCTCTCCTAGTAGCACTAATTTATACCCAAAACAGCACAGGCTCACTAAACTTCGTAGTAATAAAATACTGAGCCCAATTGCAACCCAGCCATTGAGCCTCTAATTTCCTATGATTAGCGTGCATTATAGCCTTCATAGTAAAATTACCACTTTATGGCCTCTACCTCTGACTCCCTAAGGTCCACATTGAAGTGCCAATCACAGGATCATAGTTTTAGCTGCTATTTTACTAAAACTTGGTGGCTACGGAACGCTATGCATAACTGTAATACTGGATCCACTTACAGAATATATAGCCTACCCATTCATCATATTATCCCTATGAGGAATAATTATAATGAGCTCAATCTGTTTACGCCAAACAGACTTAAAGTCTCTAATCACTTACTCCTCAGTAAGTCACATGGGTCTAGTCATTATAGCTATTATAATTCAAGCACCACTAAGTTTCATAGGAGCTTCTGCATTAATAATCACCCACCGATTGACCTCATCCATATTATTTTGCCTAGCTAATACAAATTATGAACAGATCCATAGTCATACTATAATTCTAGCATGGGGCTATCAAACAATTATCCCTCTGATAGCTTCATGATGACTTCTAGCAAGCTTAACAAACTTAGCCCTCCCACCATATATTAATTTAATTAGAGAACTATTTTTAATAATCCCATCATTTGCATGATCAAATTTCACGATATTACTAATAGGACTAAACATAGTAATAACAGCCCTATATTCACTTTATATATTAATCATAACACAATGAGGAAAACCAACAACCCATGCCTACATAACTAAACCAACTTTTACACGAGAAAACAGTGGCAGGTTACAAGATTAACACCTAAAAATCAGTAGTGTTTCTATATACTAGTAATAAGCAATCTGAGGAGGAAATCAAGAAAAAAAATCCATTTACAATAGCAATAAAAGAATCACATATTTAGGAATAAATTTAACTAAAGACACGAAAGACAACTGCATAGACAAATGTACAGACAGCTACAAGAAATTGCAAAAAAAATCATGGAAGACCTAAATAAATGGTGGGGCATGCTGTGCTCATGGATTGGAAGACTAATAATAGTTAAGATGTCAATTCTACCAAAATTGATTTATAGATACAATGCAATATCAATTAAAATTTCAATAACTTACTTTGCACAAATATAAAAAACCACTAACTAAATTTATTTGGTAGGAAACAGTGTCCCAAATAACTAAAAAAATACCTTGAGAAAGAAAAATGGAGTAGGAGGTTTCATACTACCTGATTTTAAAGCATATTACAAAACTACAGTGTTCAAAAAAAGCTTGGTACTGGCATAAAGATGTGGACCAATGGAATCAAACTGAATGTTCAGATATAGCCCCTCTCATCTACGGACAATTGATCTTTGACAAGGTGGTCAAGCCAACCTATCTGGGACAGAGCAGCCTCTTCAATAAATGGTGTTTGGAGAATTGGATATCCATATGCGAAATAAGGAAAGAGGACCCATATTTCATACCTTTGAGTTAAGAATTAACTCAAATTGGGTCAAAGATCTAAACATTAGAGCTAAGACAATAAAATTTTGGGGAAATATAAGTTTTGTTGAGCTGGTTTCCCAGACCTTACATTCAAAGCATGAGCAATGAAAAGAGAGATGGATAAATGGGAGCTCCTCAAAATTAAACACTTTTGTGCATCAAAAAACTTTGTCAGGAAAGTAAAAAGATAGCCTATGTGATGGGAAACAATATTTGAAAATACACATGTCAAATAAGAGCTTAATATCCAAAATATTCTACAACTCAACAACAAAAAGACAAACAACCCAATGATAAATGGGCCAAAGACACGAACACGTTTCAGAAGAGGAAATACAAATGGCTAAAAGTCACATGAAAAGATGCTCAATTTCACTAGCTATTAGGGAAATGCATATCAAAATGAGATATCATCTCAGACCCACTAGAATGGCCATTATCCAAAAAACAAAAACAAAAAACAAGTGCTGGAGAGGATATGGAGTGGTACATTTATTCACTGTTGGTGGGAATATAAAATAGTGCAACCTCTCTGGAAGGCAGTTTGGTGGGTCCTCAGGAAGTTAAGTATAGAATTGCCATAGGATCCAGCAATCCCATTACTAGGTATATATTCAGAGGAACAGAAGGCAAGGACACTAACAGACACTTGCACACCAATGTTTATAGTGGCATTATTCATGATTGCCAAGAGATGTAAATAGCCCAAATGGCCATCAACTCAAGAAGCATGTAACAATGTGGATGAATCTTGAGGACATGCTGAGTGAAATTAGCCAGAAACAAAGGGCAAATACTGTGTCATTTCACTAATATGAATTAACATGAATTACTGAACTTTGATAATTAAAATTGAGAACTCAGGTTATCAGGAGATAAAAAGAGGGTAAAGATTGGCATTTGGTGCTCAAAAAGTCCAGAACATGCCACAGGACTGATTGTAAAGTTTAGGATATGGATAGCACAATACTATCTGAAAAAAGCACTGTAATATAAGTATACTGAATGAAGCTAAATGTGGTTATGGTTGAAGGAGAAATGCTGGGGAAAGATAGAGGATAAAGATTAGAAACAGTATAAGTTAGGAATGGACAATGATGGTGATTAAATGTATAAATATAAGAATGTATTTGCTTGATGGAGCACAAATTAATGTCAATGTTTCAAGGTGTTGAAAGTGGATGGTATATAGGAAAAAAATGCAATCGATGCAAACTAGAGTCTGTAATTAACAGTGACACTGTAAGATGCTTCCACTGAATGTAACAAAGGTACTATGCCAAAATTAAATGACAATAACTGGAGGATGTGTGAGAGGGGTATGGGATTCTTTGGAGAAGGAAAGGAAACATTCTCATATAGATTGTGATGACAGAGGCATTGGCTATGTGATTATACCAGGAACCACTGATTTCATACTTAGGTTGGATTGTATGATATGTGGATAAAACTGCTTTAAAATGAATATAGAGATAAAAATGCTGGAGAAAATTGGTAGAGATGTACCTATTCACTGTTGGTAGGGAAGCAGAGTGCTGCAGCCCCTCTGGAGGGCAGTGTGGTGGTTCCACGGGAGGCTAGGGGTGGGGTTGCCATGTGATCCTGCAACCACATTGCTAGGTATATACATGGAGGAACCAAGGACAGTAACACAAATGGACATTTGCACACTGGTGTTTATGGTGGCAGTGTTCACAATTAGCAATGGATGGATGTAGCCTAAGTGTACATGAACTGAGGAATGGAAGGGGGAATTCTGACATATACATACAATGGACTACTGAATGCCTGCAAGAATGAATGAAGTTGTGAGGCATGCAACTAGATGAATGACCCTTCATGACAATATGTTGAATGAAATGTCAGAAACAAATTCATATGGACAAACTATAATATGCAAACTCAGAGAACTGAAGTAAAGAACATGGCTTATCTGGTGGGAGTCTATTGTAAAGGTTCCCAGATTTTAAGTAAGCTCTTACGGCAGTCATATTAATGCAGATCTGTAATTGTTATTTCTAAATTCTGTGATACTGAGCTATTGTGTATAACTTTGTCAGAAAAGTAAAAAGATAGCCTATGCGATGCAAAATTGCACCAAAATTATTTGGTGCAAAATTTATAATTTTGGTAGTGCATTAACTAATTTAACTTGTACAGTTAGTTACTTGAGAACCATAATTACATGGGATCTTGAATAGGGCATGAGATCTTGTTGGTTTGTAGTAGGGAGTCACAGTTTTGTGTGATTCCCTGGTACATCCCAGAGTAATTTGAGCAGAGAATAGAAAAGTATTTGCAAAGTCCCCTTGGGAGACTGAGGAGAAAGAAGGAAATATTAAACTTTCCCATCTAGGGAATTTCTGATATTCTCACAAGCATTGGAGGCAACCAATTTAATAGGCTGAGCCCTCAATCTTGGGGTTCACCCCTATGAGGATTATTCCTGCAAAGGAGAAGCTAAGCCTATTTATAATTAAAAGCCACCCCCAGAGAATCTCTTTTGTTGCTCAGATGTAGTCTCTTTCTCAAAACCAACGAGGCAGGTGAACTCACTGCCCCCTCCCTTACATGGAACATGGCTTCCAGGAGTATAAATCTACCTGGCAATGCAGGACACATGACCCCCAGGGATGAGCTAGGACTCAGCATCATGAGATTGAGGAAACCTTCTTGACCAAAAGGGGGAAGATAGAAATGACACAAAATAAAATTTCTGTGACTGAGAGATTTCAGATAGAGTCAAGAGGCTATCCTGGAGGTTATTCTTATGCATTATATAGATATTCCTTTTCAGTTTGTTGTGTATTGGAGTAACTAGAGGGAAGTACCTGAAACTGTTGAATTGTATTCTAGTAGCCTTGATTCTTGAAGATGATTGTATAATTATATAGCTTTTACAATGTGACCATATGATTGTGAAAACTTTGTGTCTGACTCTTTCTTTATCCAGGTTGTGATCAGATGAGTAAAAAAAAATAAGTAAATAATCTGTGTGAGATTAGGGGTAAAGAAAGAAATGCATAGATTACAATACTAGTTGTAATGAAAGGTAGGTGGAAGGGTATGAGATAAATAGGGTTTTTTTTTTCTTTTTCCTTTTTATTTCTTTTTCTGGAGTGATGCAAATGTCCTAAAAATGATCATAGTGATGAATACAGAACTATGTGATTATACTGTGAGCCGTTGATTGTATGCTTTGAATAGATTGCATGTGCATGAAGATTATTTCAATAAAAATATTTTTAAACATGAGTCAATCTGATTTTTTATTAGCTTCTTAAATATACATATCCTCTCTAGTAATCTGGCCAAAAATATAGGTTTGGTTATTGATATTTATTTATAACTTGCAATTTTGAGTTTTTTCTAAACACTATAATTTTTTTTGAGTGCATGGATGGCAAGCATTCTACCACTGAACCCCCTGTGGACCCTAACCACTATAATTTTTATGCTGTCACTAAAGTGCTTTCCCAGCACTGTATGTAAAGACAGCCTCTCACAAACACTAGAAAAAGGACTTCCATCATCTTGGGTACAATATTAATGTGGACAAACTTAGAGTTTGTTCTTTCTTCTATAGGAGCATTGCAAATTTGTTTTTACTTAGATCCACTTTCAGCCAATATTCAACTAGTTCTTCCAGTAGTTCTAGGAATAGGATAAGCTGGAAGAACTAGTTCTAGTTCTTGCTTCTCTTTGGTTCAGTTATTCCTTTATTTCCACTGATGTTCGGTAATAGTTAGCCAAGATAAATTCAACCAATCATGATTTATTTCCTAGAGTATTTGAAAAATGTATGTATGCCAATGCACCCAAAATTAAAATTAAATACATAACCTGGGCACAGAACTTAAAGTGAAATTGTGTCAAGATAGGAAAATGGCATTATTAATGTCTATCTTTGAAAGTAGGAAATAATTTATTGAAAACATTCAAATTGAAATGGCAGTATATTTACTGTTTAATTTTAGTCAATTTCTTATCTATTAGATGTTTAAACAGAAGATACCTTTGTTTATTGGTATCTACTCTGTGTAAAAATGTTAAAGTGTGATAGCTTTTGCTAAACCCAACTCTCAACCACTTAACTTTTTGAGCTGAATATTAGTTGGGGGGGTTGTATATTTATGCTTCATCTGAGTTTAGAAGTAATGTCAAAAAAAGTTTAGCATGTCCTCTTAAGAAAATATAAGGCTTCTAATTTTCTTATTACCGTGGTAATTTAAGTGAATTGGAAGTATTTAACTGCAGTCTTGAATTATAAAGTTGGGATGTATATATCAGGATCTCAACTTGCTGTAAAATAAATCAGAAGTTACCTGGTGGATTTTTTTCTTTAATAACTGGTTTAATCCATAATTTCATAACAAATTTAGCTTCACTGTAATGTTTACTTTATATTTGTTCATGCAACAGTGCTCTGATTGGAAAATATCTTATAATTACTAAAAGATTTTATCTTTTTATTGATTAGAAAAAAAATAAGTTTCTGGGGTCTCTGAATGTTGTATTTTCTTGTCTTACTCGTCCATGAATGCTAAAAGGAAAAAGAAAAAGAAGAAATAACATTCAAAATATTTAGGTTTACATATTAGCTTCCTCTCAAAGGGAGTTGCCATACCTAACAGCTCAAAGTGTTTTTTATAGATCAGTAACACTATGTTGACACGTAATTTTAATTTACTATGCTGCAAAAATGATTCAAGAAGAAAAATAATCTATAGTGTCTATTTACCTTTGTATGGTCAATTGCTTAAGTTACTCTTTTTCTTTTATTATTATTATTTTTTCTTTTTTGCTTGGGTAGGCACCAGGAGTTGAACATGGGTCTCCAGCATGGCAGTCAAGAATTCTGTCACTGAGCCACCATCACACTGCCCTGCTTAAATTACTCTTTTACAAACATTTGTACTTGGGTAAAATGCTTATTGAGTATAGGAATATCACAATGCAAGATGCTGGTAGCCTGGGCACAAAGTATTAAAACTATTTTGTGATGACTGGTGGTTGTATTAAATTATTGTACCATTATACCTCAAAAAAGAATGAAAGAAAGAAGACACTAGAAGAGCATAAAGAATTTAAAATAATATATAGAAAAATAGTAAATATTATAGAAATAGAAGACACTGTAGATGAAATTTAAAATATACTGGAGACATAACAGCAGATTTAAAGAGGTAGAAGAATCATCAAGCTAGAACATAGAACAACCAAATTTGAACAGATAAAAGAACAAGTGGAGAAAACAAATGAGAAAATTTGATCAGGGTCTCAGGGAAATAAATGGCAACATACAGCATACAAATATACACATCATGAGCGTCCCAGAAGGAGAAAAGAAGGGAAAGGGACCAAGAATAATATTTGAAGAAATAATCATTCAAAATTTCCCAAGCCTTATAAAAGACATAAATATGCAAATCCAAGAAGTATAACATTCTTCAAACAGAATAAATCTGAATAGACCCATTCCAAAACACATCATAATCAGACTGTCAAATGCTGAAGACAAGAAAAAAATACTGAAATCAGAAAGAGAAAATTGATTCAGCAAGTACAAAGGGAAGCAGAAAAAGACTAAATACTGATTTCTCGTAAGACACCATGGAGGTGTCTTAAATATATTTTAAGATATATTTAAGATAGAGAAAGAGAAAAATTGCCAGCCAAGAATTCTCTATCCATCAAAGCTGTCCTTCAAAAATGAGGGAGGGTTTTAAATATTACAGATAAGCAGAAGCTGAGACAGTTTGTTAGTAAGAGACCAGCCCTACGAGAACTACTGCAGGTAATCCTGCCAGATGAAAAGAAAAGACAGAAGAGAGAGGTCTGGCAAACAATATGAAATTGATGAGTATTAGTAGGGGTAACTTAAAGGTAAAAAAAAAAGAGAGAGAGAAAAATGGACCTGACAAATAAATCCCAAGGAATAAATGGTTGAGTCAATAACTGCTTTTACAGCAATAACTTAGAATGTTAATGAATTAAAACCCCCAATCAAGAGACTTAGATTGGCAGAATAGATTAGAAAGTAAAATTCCACTACATGCTGTTTACAAGAGACTCATCTTACAGCCAAAGATACAAATACATTGAAAGTGAAAGGATGGAAAAAGATATTCCATACAATTAGTAATCAAAAGAAAGCTGGGATAACTATACTAATATCAGACAAAATAAACTTTAAAGGCAAAAATGTTATGAAATTTATTTATTTATATATATATAATATGTATATATATATATACAATGTGTATATATGTATATTTCTTATACATAAAAAAGGATACTATGTAGTAATAAAAGGGACAATTCAACAAGAAGAAATAACAGTCATAAATAACTGTGCTCCTAATCAAAGCCTCCCAAAGTACATGAGGCAAACACTGGCAAAACTGAAGTAAAAGATGACTCTACCATAATAGTGGAAGACTTCAACACACCACTCTCTCCAATAGATAGAACAACTAAACAGAGGGTCAATAAAGAAACACAGGACCTATATAATATGATAAATGAACTAGAACTAACAGACGTATATAGAACACTACATCCCAAAACAGAACACCCATTCTTCTCAAGTGCTCATGGAACACTCTCAGGATAGGCCATATGCTAGGACACAAAACAGGTCTTAATAAATTTTAAAAGATCAAAATTATACAAAGTACTTTCTTCGATCATAATGGAATGAAGCTGAAAATCAATAACAAATGGAGAACAAAAAAGTATGCAAATATATGGAAGTTGAACAACATGCTCTTGAACAATCATGTCTCAAAGAAGAAATTGCAAGAGAAATCAATAAAGATCTTGAGACAAATGAAAACAAGAACACAATGTATCAAAACTTATGGGATGCAGGTCATGCTCATCACTCCTGACTGCCTAGTCCAGTTCCCTATCTGAAAAGGTGCCAGCTCTGACATTACAGCCATGAACTCACAGGACTCTGGAGGAAAATAAAGAATGGAGAAAGACCCTACCAATGCCAAATTGAAGAGAGAAAAAATATCAATTAGTAAAGGACAACCTTGGACTTGACAGTCCTCACCCCTCTCTCTCACTGGTCTCACACACAGTGTAGGATGGTCAATAAAACAGCAACTGGGATCTCTCCCACCAGGGACACAGAATATGAATTCTATCACAGCAATGAGACAGTCCACCACAATTTGGAGATCTGGGAACAGGGAGGACAATTCATGGCCCTAGCCATTGAGGGACAAAGACTGATAAAACACGAACAGACTGAATTTCCAGTCCTGAGTCTGAAAACCTTTCCTCCACTGCTGAAGGAAACAGCACTGAGTAACCTGACCTTGCCTGGGATTCAGCTGAAAATTAGGATGGCTGGGAGGGTCCTCTACCATGGTAAAGTGGGGATACAGCCCCACACTGAGCCAGATTTTGGCCAGTGTATTAATCAGGGTTCTCTAGAGAAACAGAACCAGTAGGAGGTATCTCTAAATATAAGATTTATAAAAGTGTCTCACGCAATAGTGGGAAGGCCAGTGTCTCAGATCTGTAGGGCAGGCTGTGCAGCTGGCATCTCTGATGAAGGATCTCAACTAACTCCACAGGAGTAGCTCACTGGCTGAAGAAACAGTGAAAATTCTCTTTTCCCTAAAAGTCTTCAGCTGACCAGCTCAAATCCAACTGATTGAATTATCTCATTGTGTGGGGGTGGGGAGGGTGCCCTTAGCTGATCATAGATGTCATCAGCCACAGCTGCAATCAGCTGACTGATGATTTAGAAAAAAACAGCCTTCTGGCTTATCAACAAGCCTCAAAATATCCTTGTAGTAATGGTTAGGCCTGTATTTGCCTGACCAGACAATTAGGCAACATCACCTGGCCAAGTTGACTCCAGAATCTAATCATCACAACCAGCAAAGATGCAGCCTGGGCAAACACTGTTTCTGAGAATTATTAAGTTACCAAACAGCATCATTTGCTGGGAAAACCTGAAATTGCAAAGGAATTAAAGGGCTTTTCAGAGAATTTCCAGAACATGTCCCAGGCCAATAGGAACTAGTCTAGAGCCCTGCATGGGAACCCACCCGTGTCTGGGCTAAGATATATGGGCAACATGAAGCACATGAATATATGTGTTATGGGTAGACTGAAATGCTGGTGGTCAATAAGGGGGAGGGCAAGGGATATTGAATGTATGGGGGTTTTCTTTTGTCCCTTTATTTCTTTTTCTGGAGTACTGCAAAATCATTCTCTCTTAAAGGGCTCCAGTAAGCAAACCCAACTTGAATGGGTGGAGACAATCTCCACAGAAACCACCTAAGCAGAAGTTATCACCCACAGTTGAGTGGGCCACATCTCCATGGAAACAATAAAAAAGATCCCACCCAGCAATATTGAATAAGGATTAAAGAACATGGCTTTTCTGGGGTCCACCACAGGTTCAAGCTGGCACAGTGTGCATATCAGTTATGGGAGAAATGAAAATTGTCTAAAATTGAGAATGTTGATAATTATACAACTAAGTGAGGATAATGTGAGGCATGTACTGCTGACTTTGGACATTACACTTGATGCCCAATGGATGGAGGTGGATGAAGGATACCCTGACTGAGAAGTAGAATGGCTAACTGTGGTATATACATATGATCAAATATGGTGCTGCTACAGAAAGGAACAAAGTTGAGAGACATGCAACGATGTGAACGAACTTAGGGACATTACGTGATATGAAATAAGCCAAAAACAAAGGAGCATATATTGTTTGATCACGTTTAGAAAATACTTATAAGAAAACTGGGACCTAGATTATAATCTCTTACAGCAATCACATTTAATCTGAATCTGTAAATGTTATTTCTAGATTTTGAGAGGCTGTGCTATCTTGGAGTTTTGGGGACCTGTGTAACACCTAAGACTCAATGAGTTCTGCAGGTCTGGAAGTCAGCATTGTCATATACAGCTGTTAAAAAAAAAAAAAAATTGACCCTTTGGGGAATGGTGAGAACGGGAGAAAATTTAACCTCCCCAAGTTGAATTCTTGATATTCTCACAAGCAGTGTAGACAACAAAAGTTATAGGCTGAGCCCCCAGTCTTGGGGTTTGTTCATATGAAACTTAACCCCACAACGGATAGGTCAAGTCTACTTAAAATTAGACCTAAGAGTCACCCCCAAGAGAACCTCTTTTGTTGCTCAGATGTGGCCTCTCTCTCCAGCCAACACAACAAGCAAACTCACCACCCTCCCCCAGTCTATGTGGGACATGACTCCCAAGGGTGTGGACCTCCCTGGCAACATGGGACAGAAATCCTAGAATGAGCTGAGACTCAGCATCAAGGGATTGAGAAAAACTCTAGAATAAGCTGAGACCCAGCATCAAGGGATTGAGAAAACCTTCTTGACCAATAGGGGGAAGAGTGAAATCAGACAAAGTGTCATTGGTTGAGAGATTCCAAACAGAGTCCAGAAGTTATCCTGGAGGATATTCTTACACATTAAGTAGATATCACCTTGTTATCCAAGATGTAATGGAGAGGCTGGAGGGAACTGCCTGAAATGTAGAGCTGTGTTCCAATAGCCATGTTTCTTGATGATGATTATATAATGATATAGCTTTCACAATGTGATGGTGTGATTGTGAAAACCTTGTGTCTGATGCTCCTTTTATCTACCTTGTCAACTGATGAGTAGAACATATGGAATAAAAATAAATAATAGGGGGAACAAAAGTTAAAATAGATTTAGTTTGAAATGCTAGTGATCAATGAAAGGGAGGGGTAAGGGGTAGGGTATGTATGATTTTTTTTTCTGGTTTTGTTTTATTTTTCTGTTGTCTTTTTATTTCCTTTTCTGAATTGATACAAATGTTCTAAGAAATGATCATGATGATGAATATGCAACTATGTGATGATATTGTGAATTACTGATTATATATGTAGAATGGGAAAAAATGTGAAAAAGAGATCAGGCTTCAATTAGAGATAAGAATGAAGCCAATCCATTTGGGACTAAGGTAAATCAGTGTACAGGAGTAAAGAAGACATTGTCTGTATCTTAGAACTTCACCTACTCTATGTAACCAAAGTTTATTTTATCCAAAACCTAAATTTTATGCAGCACATAATCTAGTTCAGCTTGTCTGGATAGCTCATTTAAACAACCCAAACCCAGGGAGTCTAGGATGGGAATGAGAGTTTGTAATCCTGTATAGCTTAACATAATGTCTGGATGCATCCCAGAGTACATTGAGCAGTTTTGGCAAAGTTCCTTGAGGGATGGGAGAAAAATATAGAACTATGAAACTTTACCACTGAAGAAACCTTTGATACTGTTCCAAACATTAGGGACTCCCAAATCAGTAGGCAAAGCCCTTGATCTTGAGGGTTGCTTTTCTAGTTTGCTAGCTGCTGGAATGCAATATACCAGAAATGGAATGGCTTTTAAAAAGGGAAATTTAATGAGTTGCTAGTTTACAGTTCTAAGGCCAAGAAAATGTCCCAATTAAAACAAGTCTAAAGAAATGTCCAATCAAAGGCATCCAGGGAAAGATACCTTGGTTCAAGAAAGTCGATGAAGTTCAGGGTCTCTCTCTCAAGTGAGATGGCACATGGCGAACACAGTCAGGGCTTCTCTCTCGGCTGGAAGGGCATATGGTGAATACGGCATCATCTGCTAGCTTTCTCTCCTGGCTTCCGGTTTCATGAAGCTCCCCAGGAGGCGTTTTCCTTCTTCATCTCCAAAGGTTGCTGGCTGGTGGACTCTCTGCTTCGTGGTGCTGCAGCATTCTCTGCTCTCTCTGAATCTCTCATTCTCCAAAATGTTTCCTCTTTTATAGGACTTCAGAAACTAATTAAGACCCACTCAAATGGGTGGAGACATGTCATCCCCTAATCCAGTTTAACAACCATTCTTAACTAAATCACATCAACCAGGAAGATGATCTCATTACAGTTTCAAACATACAGTATTGAATAGAGATTATTCTACCTTTACGAAATGGGATTTATATTAAAACATGGCTTTCTTAGGGGGCATATATCCTTTCAAACCAGCACACTTGCTTTTATGAAGCTGTTTTATGTAGCAGAGGAACTAAGCCTACCTATAGCTATGCCTAAGAGTTACTTCCAGAGGACCTCTTTTGTTACTATCTTTCTAAGCCCAACTCTGCAAGTGAAATAATTACCCTCCCTCCTATGTGGGACATGACATCCAGGGGTGAAAGTCTCCCTGGAACCATGGGATATGACTCCAAGGATGAGTCTGGCTCTGGCACTGAGGGATTGACAATGCCTTCCTGACCAAAAGGGGAAAATATTTGTTACAAACTCAGGTATCAGTGGCTGAAGAGAGTTCATATAGAGTCCAGACGCTATTCTGGAAGCTACTTTTATGCAAGCTTCAGTTAGATATAGCTATTTAGCATGGTATATGAAGCACCAAACAAAACCATTCCTGCCAACCCTAAAGACCTAAGGCTCTGAGATTCTACAAATGATCCATGTACTGTGAGTACTTTCCAGAAAACTACAACCTCCCAATGACTTCCTAGGCCAGATAAGTCCTGAGACCCAGAGGGGCCAGCCTCTCAGAACTTCAACCAGTTCCATCTCCCCAACCAATTTTATTGACAGCCCTTTCCAATATTAAAAAGTTGGAATAGGCATAACCCAAATATTCCTAAAGATTGGGAGAAAGATCAGAGGAGAAGGAGTTATAACAGAAAAGACATGATTTAAAGCTGAGTGTGACTGCTGAATCATTATACTGATATTTCTTTTAGTCTCCAGTGTCTTGGAGCAGCTAGAAGATAAAACCTAAATTGTGGGACTGTAACCCATACCAAATTCTGACATTTGTTCTTTAGCTAATTATTGTGGTGTGCCTTGAATTTATTGTTTTTTAAAATGCATGTTATTTTTCACAATAAAAAATGTATATATTTAAAGAAACACAGAGAGGCTCAGAAAGAAAGCCACAAATGGAGCAGCCAGAAGCTGAGAGCAACAAAACCCAGAAGAGAAGGACCGGCACTCACCATATGCCTTCCCACATGACAGAGGAGTCCCAGATCACCAGCACCATTTTTCAGGAAGACGGTATCATCCTATTGATGCCTTGATTTGGAAAATTTCACAGCCTCAGAACTGTGAACTTATAAGTAAGTAAATCTCCATTGTTAAAAGCCCATCCATTTCTGATATATTACATTTCAGCAACTTTAGCAAACTAAAAGAGATTTTGGTACAAGAAATAGTAGGATGTTGAGATTGCAAATGCCAGAAATGCTGGAATGGCTTGATGAATAGGTAGGAAGATTCTGGGGGAACTGTGAGGTACTTGCTAGAAAGGCCTAGATTGTTTTCCAGAGACTGCTGGTAGAAATATGGATGCTAAAGGTACTTCTGATGAGGTCTTAGAAATAATGAATGTGTCATGGCCAACCAGAAGAAAGGTGATCCTTTTCAATTGGCAGAGAATTTGGCAAAAAGAAAATGTCAGATGGAAGGCAGAATGTGAAAGTGATAAGGTTGGGTTTTTGGCTGAGGAGATTTCCAAACTAAGTGAGGAAAACTAAGAACCTTTCTTCTCCTTGCAGCTTATAGTAAAAAGTGAGAAGAAAGATTAGCTAAGAGCTGAACTCGGGCACACAGAAACCAGAAATTGATGGTTTGGAAAGTTCTGCACTTCTGGAAAGCTAGTGTCCAGAGATTAGTGCTCCAAATGAGGACTGAACTGAGCAGGAACCATTCAGCCATTTCAGTGCAAGTCAGGATTAGAAATGCAATTACCCAGGAAGGATTTGTGGAAAGTCCTACTGTCTGAAAATTGGATGTGAAACCAATAAGCTTTTTTTTTTTTCTGAGATCTGTATGAACAGAATCACTGCCAACCTGGATAAAAAGTGACAGACTGAAGGAAAAATGACTTCAAATGCAGAACCATAGGAAAAGAGGGTTAGAGCAAAGACACCTCAGGCCAGGGGACAACCCACCCCTGTACGTAGAAAAGGTGAGTATACATCAAGGCTTGCAGAGAATGGGCCTTCCACCCAGTTGTTCAGCAAGAGTGTTACCACCTATTCTAGTTTGCTAGCTGCTGGAATGCAGTATACCAGAAGTGGAATGGCTTTTAAAAAAGGGGAATTTAATAAGTTGTTAACTTACAGTTCTAAGGCTGAGAAAATGTCCCAATTACAAGTCTATAGAAATGTCCAATCAAAGGCATCCATGAAAAGATACCTTTGTTCAAGAAGACCAATGAAGTTCAGGGTTTCTCTCTCAAGTGAGAAGGCACATGGCGAACACAGTCAATTTCTCTCTCAGCTGGAAGGGCACATGGTGAGCAAGGCATCATCTGCTAGCTTTCTCTCTTGCCTTCCTGTTTCATGAAGCTCCCTGGGAGGCATTTTCCTTCTTCATCTCCAAAGGTCTCTGGCTTGTGGGCTCTCTGCTTCTTGTGGCTATGTCATTCTTCTCCTCTCTCTCTGAATTGCTTTCTTTCTCCAAAATGTTTCCTCTTTCATAGGACTCCAAAAACTAATCAAGACCCACCCAAATGGGAGGAGACACACCTCTACCTAACTCAATTTAAAAACCACTCTTGATTGAATCACATCTCCAGGGAGATGATCTAATTACAGTTTCAAGCATTCTATACTGAATAGGGATTAGAAGAAATGGCTGGCTTTACAAAATAGGATTAGGATTAAAATATGGCTTTTCTAGGGTACATACATCATTTCAAACCACCAAACCACCCCAGGATTCTCAGATGCCCAGTGGATTGCAGAGGGCTTGGCCATCCAGTTGTTCAGGAAGAGTGCTGCCACCCCAGTCTTCACAGAGGGTGAAACACATTTCCTGGGGAATGGGGAGAGTCTTGCCACTACCCCACTGCCATAAAGGGTGTTCAGCCTGTGCCCCAGAGATTACAGAGAGTTCAGCTGCCACCCCAGTGCTTGAGGAGGGTGCAGCCTAGGGTCTGGCAATAACCAGATTGTAAATGGTGGAGTCTTCACTCCAGTGTTTGGGGAAAGCATGGTCATTCCACACCTCTTGAAAAGGGTGGGGCTACCATCATTCTATAGATGACCCTCAGACCTTAAAATATAATGGACTTTGCCCTGCAGGGTTCTGGAACTCTTTGGGACTGGTGACCCTGTTTTATTTCCATTTCTCCCCATGGCAGTGGGGGTGTTTACTATGGACTGTTCCTCCTTTGTATTACGGAAGCAGATAACTTACTCTAAGTTCACAGGTACACAACCTGAAAGGAATTGTGCCCCAGGACAGACCACACCTGTAACTGATTTTGATGAGACTGTGTGCTTAATATTGTTACTGAAATTATTTAAGGCTTTTGGAATGTTGTGATGAAATGAATGTATTTTGCATATGGAAGGAACATGCCTTTTTGGAATCCAAAGCATAGAGTGTGATGGTTTGAAGCTTTACATATCCCAGAAAAGATCATGTTCTTAAAGCTGATCCATTCATTCCTCTGGGTGTAGACCAATGTGAGTGGGACCTTTTGATTAGGTTACTCCAGATGAGGCACGGCCTAGGTGGCTCTTAATCCTGTTACTGAAGCCAGAAGCTAAAAGAGGCAGAAGCCAATAGAGGGAAACACAGTCAGTGCAGTCAGAGACTGAGGCAACAAAATCCAAAACAGAAGAACAGCAGATGCCATGTGCCTTCCCCCATAACAGAGGAGTCCTGGATCACTAACAGACTTTCTTCAGGGAGAAGGTATCATCCTGTTATGACTTGATTTGGAAATTTTCACAGCCTCACAACTATGAATTTATAAGCTAATAAATCCCCATTGTTAAAAGCCTGTTCATTTCTGACATATTCCATTTCAACAACTTTAGCAAACTAAAACAAAGACACAGACTATCTAAACCCCATTTTCCTGATTAGGTATGTTTTCTCATTATTACAAGCATCATTTGCAGCTTTGCTCTGGTTCTTGTAATTTTTCTAAAGTGTTCTTCTTCTTTTAGTGACCACATACCCCACCATTCCTACATCACTGTAGCCCCATGTTGGCCCTGAAACCTCTAAACTGCTAGAACATTTATTGTCCAAATTGCAAACTTAATGATATACTTCCTATTATCTTAACATTTTGTGTTTTTCTTGGATCCCTAACTAGTTGTGTTCAAAGGCTATGCTCAGCATATCGTAGGTATTAAAAATAAAAACTAGTTAGTTGGTCAATTAATGATTATTATTATAATAATTGTTGTCCCCATTATTATATGTTGATTGTGAAAATATATTATTCAATAATAACATTTAATTATTAAATAACATTATTATCTGTTAACTGAGAAAATGCATATTAAACTACTATAAATCCATTAATGTTTTTATATGAATTTATGTTTTATTTAACAAACCAACATTATATACTTTAAAATATTAAATATATAAGTGCAGGAGATATTATGAGTTTGGACTACCAACAAATAACTCAGAGTTGTTTAGTTGGCATTGACACAAAAGTTTACTCATATACAAGAGAGTCAGACATTAGCCAGTGGTCAACAAACATTAGCAAAAGCAGAATTTATAAAAGGAAAAGGATACCATGTAGAAAAAGAGCACAGACTATCTGAGAATAATGAGTTTTGTGTGCTTTTTTCCCTGTGGGTAAGTTAATTGGCTGGAAACCAACCATCGAAAAGGCCAATCTGGCCAGTCAGCCCTGGAACAGGTTGACTAGTCATTAGCAAAATCTATTTAAGCTATTTAAAGGGATTGTCTGGAAAACCTTAGGAGTTTAACTGAGAAGCATTCATGACAGGCTCTTTCTGTCTGATATCAGCCAGAGTCCTTCTGTTGACATTTCCACTTTTGTTATGCTAAACTTGAACCATTTCTCCCTCAAAAGTCTCAATTATATAAGCAATTCTTGATCTTCATTCTAATTTTTAAAACTTTTCAGAATTATCCTATTTCAAGTCTTAATTTGTTAAACTGTGTTCTTACCTTAAATTTGTCCTAATTTGATAGATGCGTATATAGAATTATGAAATAAAAAGATGATTACATCTCTACCAGTATGAAATCTTACAATGTAGAGCTTAGGGTGAAAAGAAATTGACACACAAGTCCAAATTTGATTAGATTTATAAATCATAAAATTTAACTCACAGACACATATATATATGTCACAGCACCCCAGCACCATGAACAAACTTATCCATAACCTCTTCAGAATTGCCACCTCTGATTATGGGGAAATAGAAGACAAATTCAGTGGTAGATTTAAAGGCACATACTCAAAAAGTTCAAGAAGCCTGCTTTCTCCTTATTTTATTTCTTCTGTACATCCATGGCAGTCTACTCAGACCCAGGAAATCTCTGATTCTTCCTATAAAACCCTCAATAAAATATTAATAGAAACTTCCTTCTATCCCAGCCTCAAAGCCATAGGATGAGGAAATACTAGAAGTATTCCTGTAAAAAGCAAGAATGATATCAGGTGTGTCCTTTCAAGGGATGGAGAGGCAAGATGTTGGCTTAGTGAGGTGTGGAATCTAGTTCAGCCTCCAGAGCAACTAGTAAATAGCCAGGAACAGCACAGAACAACTGCTAGGGCCATATCATTGACAGGACACACAGCATATACCAGTGTGGACAAGCTGTACCAGCTGAAACCCCACACAGAACTGCAAGTCCCCCAAGCATGTAGGTCAGCACCCCTACCCCAAGAGCACTGCAGCCTTTCCCTGAGGGGAAAGAAAACAGACTTTACTGGCAGCAAGGGCTTTGCTCAACCAAGCTCCACTTGCAGAATTAGTTAACAAAGTCTGACTATTTAGTTTAGATAAACCTGAAATAAGAGCTAAAAGTACTAGGAGTTTTTGCCCTGGCAGAAGGAGCAGGGCTGATGTGGGGGTGGGGGTGGGGATGGCGGGAAGCAGAGGTTTTTTTTGTGTAAGACAGCACAAAATACTCGAAAAGGGCTGGACCCAAAAAGAAGGGGGCACATAGAGCCTGGAGATACATAGAGCAACATACCAGCTTAACCTCTTGATTAACAAACCTGAGGAATGGGGGTCCTGCTCTGAAAAGGATTTTTTTTTACTTTGTTTCTACTACTTAACAGCCCATTAGATAGAGCTGCAAGGCTTCTCAGGCTCCAACTGCCCCAGGCAAGGATGAAATTAAGCTTATCTGAAAGAGAAAGTGGCTGGTCAGGTGAAAGGAGCAATTCCCTGGAGGCTGCACCTTCCCCAGGAGAGGGGTGGGACCCAGCTCAATTGGAATCTCTCCCTCAAGGAATTCAGGCCCCAGGGACTGAAAAACAGAGGCAATTAATGCCAACCTACAACCACACCCCCAGGAGGGAGAGTCTGCTGAAGCTAAAGGCACTTCATCACTTTATGCTGGTGGGAAGCTGCAGGCAGATGAGTGCCACATACTGGGCAGGATAAGAAAAACACCGAGTCTAGAGGCTTCATAGGAAAGTCTGTTAACCCACTGGGTATAAACCTCAGGGAAAATTGATGCAGGCGACCCTTACCTCCAAGAGGAGGCCAGTCCTGTCTGGGAAAATCTGACTGGGGTCTCTAATATCTGAGTAGACCCTGCTAAAAAAAAAAAAGCCTCCAAATAGGCAGGGCAAGAAACAGAAAAACAAGAACTGAAAACATCTGACCAGTTCAACAAAACCTATGCTAGAAGCCTAGGATAAGTTGAACTGAATGTCAAAGAACAGATAGAGAACAAAGCCATCTAGCAAGAAAATCCTAGGTAAAAGAGTGAAAATAATCTCCAGAATAAACTAATTAAGGAAATCAAATGCCTAGACACTAGCAAAAATAATGAGTCATACCAGGAAAATCTAGGATATGGCCCAATCAAAGGAAAAAACCAGCAATTCAAATGAGATACAATAGTTGAAACAACTAATTCAAGATGTTTGAACAGACATGGAAAATCTCATCAAAAATCAAATCAACAAGTTCCAGGAGGATGTAAAGAAGGCAATGGGTGAATGAAAAGAAGAAATTGAAAGTTTAAAAAAAAAAAAACAAATTTGAGAACTTATGGGAATGAAAGGTACCATAGAAGAGATTAAAAAAAACCAATGGAAACCTGCAATGATAGATTTGAAGAGGCATAAGAAAGAATTAGTGAACTGGAGGACTGGACATCTGAAATTTGACACAGAAAAGAAAATATAGGGAAAAAATGGAAAAATATGAACATGGTCTCAGGGAATTGAATGACAACATGAAGTGCATGAATATACCTGTTGTGGGTGTTCCAGGAGGAGAAGGGAAAGGAAAAGGAGGAGAAAGAGTAATGGAGGAAATTATCACTGAATAGTTCCCATATCTTATGAAAGACCTAAAATTACAGATCCAAGAAGTTCAGCATACCCCAAACAGAATAGATTCAAATAGACACATTCCAAGACACATACTAATCAGACTGTCAAACTTCAAAAAGAAAGAGAATTTTGAAAGCAGAAAACCCTACAAGGGAAGCCCAATAAAACCATGTGTGGATTTCTTAGCAAAAACCATAGAGGTGAGAAGGCAGTGGTATGATATGTTTAAGTTTCTAAGAGAGAAAAATTGCCAACCAAGAATTCTGTATCCAGCAAAATTGTTCTTTGAAAATGAAGGAAAAATTTAAACATTTTCAGGCAAAGAATCACCGAGAGAATTTGTGATCAAGAGATCAGCTCTGCAAGAAATACTAAAGGGGCACTACAGGCAGATAGGAAAAGACAGGAGAGAGAGGTGTGGAGAAGAGTGTAGAAACAAAGACTACCAGTAAAGGTAAAAAAGAGAAAAAAATTAGATATGACATATAAAATCCAAAATGCAAAATGGTAGAAGAAAGAAATACCTCTACAAATAACACTAAATGTTAATGGATTAAACTCCCCAATCAAAAGACAAAGACTGGAAGAATGGATTTAAAAAACAGGACCCATCAATATGCTGTCTACAGGAGACTCATTTTAGACCCAAGGACAAAAATAAAAATAGGTTGAAAGTAAAAGGTTGGGAAAAGATATTTCATGCAAACAACAATCAGAAAAGAGCAGGAGTAGCTATACTAATATCCAACAATTTAGACTTCAAATGTTAAACAATTAAAGGAGACCAAGAAGGACAATATGTATTAATAAAAGGAGCAATTCAACAAGAAGACCTACCAATCATAAATATTTATGCACTGAGCCAGAGTGCTCAAAAATACATGAGGCAAACAATGAAAACACTGAAGGGACAAATGGACACCTCTTCCATAATAGTTGGAGACTTCAATTTCCTGCTTTCACCAATGGATAGAACATCTAGACAGAGGATCAATAAAGATATGGAGAATTTGGATAATATAATAAATGAATTAGATTTAACAGACATTTACAGAACATTACACCCCACAACAGCAATATACACCTTTCTATCAAGCGCTTATGAATCATTCTCAAGGATACACCATATGCTGGGTCACAAGCAAGTCTTGATAAATTTTAAAAGACTGGAATCATACAAAACACTTTCTCAGATCATAAAGGAATGAAGTTGGAAATGAATAACAGGCAGAGGGCCAGAAAATTCACAAATATTCGGAGGTTAAACAATACACTCTTAAACAACCAGAGGATCAAGGAAGAAATTAAAAGAGAAATCTGTAAATATCTCAAGGCAAATGAAAACGAAATGAAAACACAACATATCAAAATTTATGGGATGCAACAAAGGCAGTTCTAAGAAGTAAATTTATTTCCTTAAATGCCTATATGAAAAAAAAAGAAAGAACAAAAATCAAGGAATTAACTGTTCACTTGGAAGAACTAGAGAAAGAACAGCAAACTAATCCCAAAGCAAGCAAAAGGAAAGAATTAATGAAGATTAGAGCAGAAATAAATGAAATTGAGAACATGAAAACAACTGAGAAAATCAACAAAACCAGAAGTAGGCTCTTTCAGAAATTCAATAAAATTGATAGACCCTTAGCAAGATTGACAAAAAGAAAAAGAAAAATGATGCAAATAAATAAAATCAGAAATGGAAGAGGAGACATAACCACTGACCCCACAGAAATAAAAGAAGTAATGAGAGGATACTATGAGCAACTATATACTAATAAAGTAGACAACCTAGACGAAACGGACAACCTCCTAGAGAGGCATGAACAACCAACATTGACTCAAGAAGAAATAGATGACCTCAACAAACCAATCACAAATAAATAAATGGAATCAGTCATTAAGAAGCTCCCAAAAAGGGGGGGAAGGGTAAAATGAGACAAAGTGTCAATGGCTGAGAGATTCCAAACAGAGTTGAGAGGTTATCCTGACGCATTATGTAGATATCACCTTGTTGTTCAAGATGTGGTGGAGAGGCTGGAGGGAATTGCCTGAAAATGTAGTGCTGTGTTCCAGTAGCCATGTTTCTTGATGATGATTGAACAATGATATAGCTTTCACAATGAGACTCTGTGAATGTGAAAACCTTATGTCTGATGCTCCCTTTAGCTACTATATCAACAGAAGAGTAGAACATATGGAATAAAAATAAATAATAGGGGGAACAAAAGTTAAAATAAATTCAGTTTGAAATAGTGGTAAATGAAAGCGAGGGGTAAGGGGTATGGTATGTATAGTCTTTTTTTTTCTCTATTATTATTTTATTTCTTTTTCTGTTGTCTTTTTATTTCTTTTTCTAAATCGATGCAAATGTACTAAGAAATGATGAATATGCAACCATGTGATGATATTAAGAATTACTGATTGTATATGTAGAATGGAATGATATCTAAATATTTTGTTTGTTAATTTTTTTAATTAATAAAAAAAAGTTTAAAAAAAAAAGAAGCTCCCAAAAAAGAAAAGCCCAGGACCAGATGGCTTCACATGTAAATTCTACCAAGCATTCAAGAAAGAATTAATACCAATCCTGCTCAAACTCTTCAAAATAATTGAAGAAGAGGGAAGTCTACCTAACTCATTCTATGAAGCCAATATCACCCTCACACCAAAGCCAGACAAAGATACTATAAGAAAAGAACATTACAGACCAATCTCTCTAATGAATACAGACACAATAATCCTCAACAAAATTCTTGCAAATAGAATCCAGCAGCATATTAAAAGAATTATACACTATGACCAAGTGGGATTTATTCCAGGTATGCAAGGATGGTTCAATATAAGGAAATCAATTTAATGTAACACACTGTATTAGCTATGGTTCTCTAGAGAAACAGAATCAGCAGGAAACATTCATGGATACAAATTTTATAAAAGTCTCTCATGTAACCATGGTAATCTAGAGTCCAAGTTCTGTAGGGCAGACTGGAAGCTGGTAAATCTGATGAAGGTCCACAATGAACTCCACAGGAGAAGCTCACCCAACAGAAGCAGGAAGAGAGACTGTCTCTTCTGAATCATCCTTAAAAGCCTTCCTGTGATTAGATTAAGTATCACTCATTGCAGAAAACACTCCCTTAGTGGATTAAAATGCAATCAGCTGTGGATGCAGCTGACATAATCATGGTTTAAATCCATGAAATGTCCTCATAGCAACAGACAGGACAGTATTGCTCGACCAGACAAACAGGTACCACCACCTGGACAAGTTGACACATGAGTTTGACCATGACACACACCATATCAACAAATCAAAGCAGAAAAACCACATAATCATCTCAATTGATGCAGAAAAGGCATTTGACAAAATTCGACATACTTTCTTGATGAAAACACTTCAAAGGACAGGAATAGAAAGAAACTTCCTCAATATGATAAAGGGAATATATGAAAAAAGGATAGCAAACATCATCCTCAATGGGGAAAGACTGAAAGCTTTCCCCCTAAAATCAGGAACAAGACAAGGATGCCCCCATCACCATTTTATTCGTCATTGTGTTGGAAGTTCCAGCCATAGCAATTAGACAAGAAAAAGAAATAAAAGTCACCCAAATTAGAAAGGAAGAAGTGAAACTCTCCTGTCTGCAAATGATATGATACTACATGTCAAAAAATCCACAGCAAAGATACTAGAGCTAATAAGTGAGTTCAGCAAAGTGGCAAGGTACAAGATCAACACTCAAAAATCAGTAGTGTTTCTACACACCAGTAATGAGCAATCTCGGGAGGAAATCAAGAAAAAAAACATTTACAATTGCAACCAAAAGAATAAAATATTTAGGAATAAATTTAACTAAGGATACAAAAGACCTATACACAGAGAACTACAAGAAATTGCTAAAAGCAATTAAGAAAGACCTAAATAAATGGAAGAACATACTGTGTTCATGGATCGGAAGACTAAATATCATTAAGATGTCAATTCCACCTAAACTGATTTGTAGATTCAATGCAATACCAATGAAAATCCTAAAAACTAAAAAAAAAAAAACCCAAAAACTTGCTTTGCAGAAATAGGAAAACCAATAGCCAAATTTATTTGGAAGGGAAGGCTGTCTCAAATAGCTAAAAATATTTTGAGGAAAAATGAAGTAGGTCTCACATTACCTGACTTTAGGGCATATTATGGAGCTACAGTGGTCAAAACAGCATGGTACTAGCATAAAGATAGATATACTGACCAATGGAATTGAATAGAGTGTTCAAATATAGATGCTTTCAGCTGTGGACAATTGATTTTAATAAGACAGTCAAGCCAACTTACATGGGACAGAGCAGCCTGTTCAATAAATGGTGCTTGGAGAACTGGATATCCATATGCAAAAGAATAAAAGAGGATCCATATCTCACACCTACACAATAACTAACTCAAAATGGACCAAAAACCTAAACATTAGAGCTAAAACCATAAAACATTTAGAATAAAATGTAGGAAAATACTTTATAAAATTTGTAATAGGAGGCAGTTTCCTAGATCTTACAGTCAGAGCACAAGCATTGAAGAAAGAAAAGATAAATAGGAACTCCTCAAAATCAAACACTTTTGTGCATCTAAGAATTTTGTCAAGAAAGTAAAAAGGCAGCCTATGCAATGGGAGACAATATTTGGAAACTAAAAATCAGATAAGGGTTTAGTATCTAGAATATATAGAGAGATTCTTCAATTCAACAACAGAAAGACAAACAACCCAATTACAAAATCGGCAAAAGGCATGAGCAGACACTTCTTAGAAGAGGAAATACAAACGGCTAAAAGGCACATGAAAAGATGATCAACTTCCCTGGCTATTAGGAAAATGCAAATCAAAACTACAATGAGATATCATCTCACACCCACCAGAATGGCCTTTATCAAAAAAAAGAAAGAAAGAAAGAAACAGAAAATTCTAAGTGCTGAAGAGGATGTGGAGAAAGAGGCACACATCCACTGTTGGTGGGAATGCAAAATAGTACAACTGTGGAAAGCAGTTTGGTGTTTCCTCAGGAGGCTAAGTATAGAATTGCCATATGATCTAGCAATCCCATTGCTAAGTATCTATTCAGAGGACATGAGGGTAAAGACAAAAATGGGCATTTGCACACACATGTTTATAGCAGTATTATTTACAATTGCCAAGAGATGGAAACAGGTTGTGGTGGTTTGAAAGGATTATGCACCCCAGAAAAGCCATGCTTAAGCCTAATCCAATTTTGCAGGAGTAACCATTTCTCTTAATCCCTATTCAGTACTATAGGTTGGAAACTTGATTACTTTATCTCTACTGAGATGTGACATACTCAATTTTGGGTGTTAACCTTTCATTAGAGGGAGATGTGACTCTACCCATTTGAGGTGGGTCTTGATTAGTTTACTGGACTCCTTTAAAAGAGGAAACCCCATATTATTTTGAAGCTAATACCAAATACCATATCATATCATCATAAATATTTGTATCTTTACAGATAAAGAATCCTTTTTCATATAACATCAATACTATCAGCACAACTAAAAGAATCAGTAATAATATCTTTAATTCAAATAGCCATTGTTCAAATTTCCAATCATCTCATGAAAATCATAATTTTAGGAAGATTGCTTGTTTGATCTGAATAGGGACCACAGATTATAAATAGTTAATATGTCTTTTAAATTGCTTTTACTGATTAAGTTTCCTCTCCATGTATTTTTTTTTGACTTGTGATTTATTTACTGCAGAAAGCAGATCATCTGTCTGATAGAAAGCCACAGTCTGGATTTTGCTGATAGCTTTATGGTGGTATAATTAAACATCTTTCTCTTCCTCTGTATATTCTGTAAACTGATAATTGGTTCTGACATGGATCATACTTGGTTTCAATATTTTGTACAAAAATACTTTATAACTGTATTGTAATCTTGGATCAGGAAAACCACAATGTCTGATTCCCTTTCTTTTTGTGATGTTAGCAGCTGTTGAGGTCAATGTCAAGTTTTGTTATCCATCTTTTAAGGAACCGGCCTTGATTTTATTTATTCTTTCTCAGTATACATTTTCTATTCCATTAATTTCAAAGATATTTATTAGGTTTCTTCTATATCCATTTAGCTTATATTGCAATAATTTACATTATCTATTCAGAGGTCAAAAAGCATTCAATAATATGAAACACCCATTCCTAATAAAAACCATAGAAATAGGAATGAAAAGAAACTATTTTAACAAAAATTAGTAACCATATTAAATAATACAATACTGAATTATCATTAAAATCAGCAAAAAACAAGAATGTCCACCGTCATCTCTGTGTTAGTTTGCAAGCTGTCAGAGTGCAATATACCAAAATTGGAATGGCTTTTAAGAAGGGGAATTTAATAAGTTACAACTTTACAGCTCTAAGTCTATAAAATTTGTCCAAATTAAGGCACCAATGAGAGGTTACCTTCACTCGAAAGACCAAAGGATCAGAAACATCTCTGTCAGCTGAGTAGTCACATTGCTGGCATCTGCTGGTCCTTTGCTACTGGGTTCCATTACTTTCAGGGTGTGTTCCTGTGGGGTTCCTCACTTTGCTTCTCTGGAGATGTCTGCTGGGCTCCAAGTGTCTCCAAACATCCATGTCTCTGTTCTCCATGTACCTGCATCTGGGTCAGCTCTGCTTGAAGTTTCTGTTTCAGATGCTCTGAGGCATCTGTTCTTCCTGTCACTTCTTTCATTTCTGTAGGCTCCACTCTGAACTTTCTATTGGCTCTCTCCAAAATATTTCCTCCTTTAAAGGAGTCCAGTAAACTATCAAGACCCATCTGGAATGGATGGAGTCACATTTCCATCTAATCAAAAGGTCACACCCACAACTGAGCATGTCACATTTCCTTGGAGATAATCTAATCAAAAGTTTCCAACCTACAGTATTGAATCAGGATGAAAAGAAATGGTTGCCCCAACGAGATTGAATCAAGATTAAAACATGGTTTTTCTGGGGGACATAATACTTTCATACCAGCACACTACCATTCATGAACTTCCCGGATGTCCTAACTAATGACTTAAGTCAAGTACTAGAAATATCAAATATAAATATTGAAATAGATGAGATAAATTTATTTCAATTTTAAATGTTGTGATTTTATATCTCTAAATATAAAATAATCCTTTAGAATTATATTACAAGAAAATTTGGTAACAAACCTAAGTATATATATAAGAACTTAAAAGATGATATGCCATTTCAATTCATTGGAAAAAAGATTCATTTAATAAGTGATATTGTAATGCCTATCTTTTGCATAATATATTGAAAGCTAAAAACATCACTCTCACCTTAACAATAGGAAAAAGTCAGATAATCTACAAAATTCTTAACTTCTCATGAACTTCAGAGAAGAGACAGGTCTTGAGCTCTGGTTCATCTTGGTTACAGCACAGGAGGAAATTAGGGCAGCCAAATAATAAATTTTAAGTTAATTGGTTAATTCTGAAACAGTGTAACCACTATGAAATAGATTGAAGATACAGTTAAGGTCAAAGTAACATGCAATTATGGCTTCTCATTTGTCATGAAACATCACAGATAAGAATAAAATCTATAATAGATTTAAGAAGGCTACTTACGAGTAAAGCTGACCGAAGGGAGGGTCTCAAGGTGATGTCAGAAACCTCTAATTACATCCAACACATATTAAACTACCTTTGCTTATCTTTGTGGTGGAGGCTATTCAGGCCAATCGCCCACATGTGAATGGTATTGGATCTAGGATTTGATTTTCCTCTACTTACAAATTAATAAATTAGCCTGTTTCTATGTCATTGATACTTGCAGAAAACCCAAGACTTCTGGGTTGGAGATGAAGGATTTTATTACTAACAGCACAGCAAGCATCATGAGTATCAGCACATTTGTGAATCTTCCCCTGGCCCAAAATTTCTCCCAGGGTATGTGATGCAATGGGTTCAAATCAATACTGTGCACATAGTGGGCTTGCATTGCACCTGAGGAACACTGAGCTTGGGGAATCTATCACTTTTGCAGCAAACAGTAAGCAGGCTGCTCTTTGTCTAAAAGACAAAGGGGCGGGGTGGGGGTTATGTTACTTCACCTCTTAAGGTTACCAGTTACACAAACAACCATGAGAAAAGGTCCAATTAAGGCCTTGCTTTCTTGGTACAACCAACCCAAGTGCAGGAGGAAAAGAAACCCATGAAGGACCATTTCTCCTGACAGGGAGAGAGGCCCTTACTTAGAGTTAGAAAGGGCAGATATCTGCATTAGAACCATAAGGATAGGACGTTGTTCCCTTGGGCCTGCCTGTAGTCTTACATGGTGACACCTGGTTTCTAACTTGGCTGTGATAAACAGACCAGGTGGACCTGCTTTCTCAACTCAAGCTTCTCATCTGTAAGCAGGTGGCTAAATTAGGTAGATTCCTTGGTCTAGGCTTAGAGGGGTTGAGACTTTTCATATCTTCCCATCTAGCTTTACCAGTAACACAGCTGAAATCTGGAGCCCTGTTTGACTTGGGTCTCTGCTGTTTGATTCAGTTATCTTCATTGAAGAGAACCCTGGAGGTGGATAGAGGTGAGTGGTATGATTCATGCAATAAACCCCACCATGCAATCCAAACAATGATACATGTAAAATAATTCAAACTTTGCTAGAGCCAAGTAGGCACTCAACAAATATTAGTTCCTCTCCCTCTTCTTAAAGAATCATTGGGTTGAAATTATGTTCATTTTCTGTTACATTCTTAGTGTGCATCAGAGAAGCAGCATTGAAGTTCAGCATTTTCTCCTGGTAACTGGTGTTGCTAGGAAGATTAATATCAGTGACCGAATGCAACTCCTATATATAGGGCTTCTATGCCCTGTTGCCATTCCTAAAATATCAAGACAATCTTCAAGCACCAAATTTTAGAATAACTTGTTTATTAGGGGAAAAAAAGTGGTTCTCTATCCCCTACCAGAAATAATCTGAAGGAATTTGGACCCAAAAATTCTACTCTTGAAAATCTGTCTTAAGTTAAGAAATATAAATCAACAAAGGCTTTATACAGGATGTTATTTACAGCAGTATTATTTACATTAACAAAGGAAAATTGTTTAGAAAACTGAAAGAATATGATAGGATGACTGGTTAAATAAATTGCTCAAAATCCATCTGGTGAAATTTTATGCACTGTACTATCACGAAATAAATGTTTATGTATATTATGTTGTGACTTTGAATGTATTTATTTTTTTTGTAGAGAAGGCACAATAAAAATGTTTCTTCAGTATTTCTATAAATTTGTAGAAATTAAATCATGCACGGAAAATTGCTCATAGTAGTTTTATTGGGGTGGTGGATATATGAGCAATTCTTTTCTCTTTCAACTTTACTCTTTTTATGCTCTATTTTTATCATGGAAAAATATATTTTTGAAGCTCAGAGATATTTGCATGGTGAGCACATAGCATACCCCATCAGCAAAGCGAAGGGATAAAACTGACCAGCTATGACTCCTTTTCCCCTTCAATGCTGTACTTAATGTTCACTTCAAGCTGATTTCATCTCTAAATATATTCATGTGGGAGAACATGAGAACACAGTGTATTCTATCCTGAGACATCTAGCTCTCAAGGAATGTCTGCAGACAGTTGGCACTACTTGTCAACTAGCAGGAGCATTAGACAGGAAGATATTGCAGTTATTCTTAAATATTAAACATTGCATATATTTCTGACATTGCCTTTTATCAATTATAATTGATAATTATATATATAGCATTATAATGCTATGTCTTGGTCCCTATTTGATTCAAATCTTCATGATTTTTTGAAAATCATTGCTTGGAAAGGAAATGAGGGGATGACAATATTCAGGTCCCAAAACTCACCTTGAATCTCCAGAAAGCAAACCAAGCTAGAATTATATTTGTCAGGACAGTTAGTGCTTCTAACAAAAGCACTGTGCTAATGATTGGCAGTCGGCCACCAGGAGGCAGTTCACTCTGTTCACCCAATGAAAAAACACGGGTGTGGCCCCCTGATTGTGTCAGTTGCACACAGTGCTGCTTTTTGAATACACCAGATATATCAGATTTCAAGGCTGAATTTTTATTACTTTGTAGTTTCTGAACACTGATTTTATCATTTCACTGAGGAGATAATAAAGCACTGGTGACTCTGATACACAATATATTTTACAAGAAACATTTAAAATCAAGAATGAAGATGTATTATTTTTTGTTGTAGGACATTGGTTGACTAATTCGATCAATTCCTCTTTTAAAAATTAAAACATAGGAGATTACTTAGATTATGTAGAATTTGAGAAATTTTCATTAATTAAAATACATTATGAATTATTCTCTGCTGTAAGAATATTTCTGAATAAAGAACGATTTGGGTTGGTTTTGCTGTGGTTAGTTTTGTTTTGTCCTTCATGTTACCATTTGTTGAATACTTACTGTGTACAAAGCTATTTAAAATTTGGCCTTTTACAATTCTCAATGTAATCCTATAAGGTGAGTAGTTGCTACTAAAATTATTTGCAGAGAAGGAAACTGAGGCAGAGGTTAACTGATTTTCCCAGGGCCAAACTGGCATAGCTGGAATTCAAACCTGGATCTATCGCATTCTCTACAACCTCTACTCGTTATCACCACACTCAGCCCGCTGCCAGCACAGTTTGGCATCTGGCTCTATTTCTCTTCTCCTAGAGACAAATGAGCAGGGCCTTATTCTCCAACTTTCCTTTCTCTATGAACAATACCCTTCATAAGGAAAGCTGCTCATCTCTTTACCTTTGTCTTTATATCACTCTTCTTGACATCAGTATAAGTACTTCTATTGGAGGACATATCTTCCAAAATTAAAATTAGTTGATTACCCTCCAGTTGGCTGCATTGTGAGGACACCTTACTTTCATGCCCAGATACAATATGGCAAATTAGTTGTGGGGAATTTTTTCATAGACAACCGGTATAATCCCTAGAATGTATATTTTTGATTTTCATTACAGAAAGTATCACTTCCCTGATGCAAATGTTCTATGTCCTGACTTTTTTTTCAATCTACTAAATTTATTTTAACATTTTTTCCTCCTATTATTTATTCATTTTTAATCTATATGTTTTACTTATCTATCAATAAGGTAAATAAGAGAAGCATCAGATACAAGGTTTTCACAATCACCCAGTCACATTGAGAAAACTACATCATTATACAATCAACTTCAAGAAACATGGCTACTGGAACATAGCTCTACATTTTCAGGCAGTTCCCTCCCGGCCTCTCTGTTACACCTTAACTAAAAAGGTAGTATCGATTTAATGCATAAGAATAACCTCCAGGATAATCTCTCGATGCCCTGAATTTTTTTTTTTTTGCAAGCTTTTATTTTATTCTAAATATTAAGATGTGTTCCCTTTTAAACTTGTGTCCAAGTGACTAGAATGCTAGATTTATCCCAAACCACCTATATTCTTTTATCCTCTTGTGATTATAGACAAGTTTCAAAAATATGACAGGGAAGATGGAAGTCCAATCTGTAATCAAAGAACATAGCTTTTATTCCAGCAAAACCCACTGACCAAGACAATGCTAACAAGACAAACAGTTGCAATTTTAATCAGGTGATTTCTACATTTCATACTAACACATTTAGAGAATATAAATAGATTTGAGAGAGAGAACGGGAACAGAGAGAAGGTAGATAAAATCTAAGGAAAAAAAGGCAGCCAGAATGCAATGTACCAGAAACAGAACAGTTTTTAAAAAGGGAATTTATTAATTTGCAAGTTTACAGTTCTAAAGTCATGAACGTGCCCAAACTAAGGCACCAACAAGAGGTGACCTTCACCCAAGAAAGGCTGATGCCCTCCAAAACACCTCTGTCAGCTGGGAAGGCATGTGGCGATGTCTGCTAGATTTCTCTCCAGTCTTCCTGTTTTGAAAGGATTCCCTGAGGGTATTTCCCTTCTGCTTCGCCAAAGTCTCTGGCTGTGTGGGCTCTCAAGCTTTTCCAAAAATGGTTCTCTCTTAAAGGACTCTAGTAAGAAACCCCACTTTGAATGGGTAGAGACACAATCTCCATGGAAACCACCTAATCAAAGGGTCCTAACCACAATACAAAATCAGGGTTTAAAAAACCTGACTTTTCTGGGGTACACAACAGTTTCAAACCAGCACACACCACAGTCAGGATGGGTCTTGATCCTGTTACTGTAGTGTTTTATAAGAGAATGAAATTCAGGCAGGAAGAGAGAAAGTCAAAGATGCAAGAAGCTGAAATCAAGGAAACCCAGAGGAGAAGGGAGAGAGGAGCAGACACAACCATGTGTCTTGCATGTAACAGAAGAGCCAAGGATTGCCAGCAGCTGATCTTCAGGAAGAAAGAATTGTCTTGCTGATTCCTTGATTTGGACATTTTCCCAACTTCAAAACAATGAGCAAATAAATTCCCATTGTTTAATGTGACCTATTTCATGGTATTTGCTGGAGCAGCCTAGAAAACTAAAACAATGATGCACATCAAAAAAATATATGCAATCAATTAATGTAAGATACACAGAAGGTAGAGATGTCTTATTTTTCATAATTAAAAAATCCATTTAAAAGATCATTCTGAATTAAGAAATATGTAACTGATATTAAATCAGAGTGATATACTTAAAAGCTATTTTCTTAATTATTTAGATTTCCCTGAACTTATTATCATACACCATCTAAGAATTTTTTTCTTTGAGTCAATCTAAACTCATTATTATCAACACAGTTGGTGTTGGACTCCTCCACCATTGACATGACTGAGTTAAATTCAAGTATTTTCATATTAGAAATAAAATAAGTAAATAGGTGACAGTTAAAATTCAAATTCAGTTTGAATTTGTATGAATTCACTATTTTCCTTCTGATCTTTCAGGTAGGAAAATCACACAAAATACTGTCTGAGAGGATAATGTTTTAAGTTTTAAGACTTCAAGTTATAACGGCAAATAGAGATGAGTGTTAATGGCATGAATCTGTTCACCTACTTCAAGTTGATTGTTCAAGTGGAACTGAACCAACAGAATATAAATCAAGAAAGCAACAAAACAAGGCATAACTATTTTTCAGGCCACTGGGGTAGGGGGAATGATGAAGTATATCAAGGTGTTTATTTCATGTCATATAAGAAATAATACTTGGGGTTTGATCTTTCTTTCTAACAAATCTTCACTCCACAGTGGCAATTTACCTTTAAATTCCTCTTAGGCCAATTCCAATCTACATTCTGGAAGAAACAGACCAATCTTCACTCTTAATTTGAATGAAGCTAAAAGATCTCTGTCTGCAATGTCTGAGAGTAGGGAACAGTTAGAAGTTCTTATCCTGATCAGGGATCTAATGAAATGAGAGAAAACAAAAAGAATCCCAAAACAGCTAAGCAGGTCCCAACTCCAAGGTGAGACAAATTTATGCCTTCATTCAGCAACAACAATAACAACAACAAAATGCATTTATTGGACATCTACGATGAAGGTCCAGCCTTCTCCCCAGTGTAAAATATTAAGAAAAAGTGTGACAAAAGAATTTGAAAGGAGCCTCCTGCTCATGTGCCCTAGGAACTAGTCAGATTTTGTTGAAATCCCAACTCAGACTCTTACTGTGTTGTCTAGAATGAATTATTTCACTTCTCCAGAACTATGATTCCTTATACATGAAATAGGGACAATTATGCATGCTTCAGGGAAGTTGTGAAGATTATAAATAAATTGCATAAAGTAGCTAATAGAATGCCTGGTGTATTGCAGGCAATCCATAAATGATACACCCTAAAGTTCTACCTTGAAACAGGTCTGGTTGCATATGGGTTTTAGGATTGTGGGTCTTCCTACATTTATCTCCATAACAAATTACCACAAACTGGGTACTTTAAAACAACAGAGTTTTATTCTGTTTTGGAGGCCAGAAGTATAAAATCAAGGTGTTGGCATGGCCATGCTTCCTCCAGAGTTTCTAGGGTGTACCCTACCTTCCCTCTTCCAGATTCTGATATCTCCAGATATTCCTTGGCTCAGGTATGCATAGCTCCAATCTCTGCCTCCATCTTACATGGTCGCCTTCCCTATTTTTGTGCCTGTATCTCTGTACCCTTCAATCAAAGCTGGCAGTGTTTCTACTGATAGAAAATCCTCAAAATCACTGTGGGTTTCCAATGTCTATCATGGGAATCTAATTCCATTAGCAAGAGAGTCCTCCACAGATCTTTAGTGGATAATTGCATCTGTATTTTTTTACTTCTTCAGAATTGACTGATTGGATTCAAGAGTCACACACTTATAATTTCTTCAGCAAAATGTTTTCCAGCCACACCCTTGCCCCTCTCTCCAAAGCAGGCTTTTCCAACAATGAATTTCCTACTTTCACATCCTTTACAATCTGGATAGACTGAGAACCTATCAAATCAAGTACCAGTTCCTCTTTGCTTAACAGTTCCTTCCTCAATATGTCACTTTCCTCTCACGTTTTACTATGAACAACAAGGAGAAACGATGCCTCACACCTTCAACACTTTATGTGGAAAAACCCTCAGCTGAATTCCCAAGTTTATCGCTTACAAGTTCTTCTTTCTGCCCAACAGTGGTAAAGAATTCAGTGACCTTTTCTGTCACTTTATAACAAGGATTGCCTTTCCTCATTTCAAATAACGTTCCTCATTTCCTTCTTAGTCCTCACCAAAATTTTTATTGTTATATTTTACCCACATCTCTTTATGCTGATATATGTATTTTCTAAGACAAGATAGGTTTTCTCTGCTATGCTCCTCATTTCCTTCTAAGCCCTCAGAGCAGTGCCTTAACTGTCCATATTTCTACCAAAAGTCTGTTTAAGGCAACCTAGGTTTTTCTATCATGTACCTCAAAATTCTTCCAAACACTACCCACTACCTGATTCTGAAGCCACTTACACATTTAAGGTATTTGATACAGAAACACCCCACTTCTATAACATTTCAGTAACTTAGTACGCAGTACCAAGTAATTTTGCATCTCAAGTCACCAGGTTCCTGTAGGTGGCCAAGATCTGTCAAATTCAGGGTCTGAGGAAGGGGATAGGACAATGACTCTGAAAGTAGGGGAATTGGTATAGGATTTACAAATGAAAAGTCATTAAAGTGAGTAATAATGTTAGGTAAACCTTCACGCAAACAATTCTTGGGATAGAATGTTAAAGATAGGAAGTCTTCTTGGTACTTGGATTGATCAGTGGTTCTCAAACTCTTTTTCTCAGGGGTCCTTATACTCTTAAAAATTATTGATGACGCCAGAGAATTTTTATATTTGTGGGTTGTCTACTGATTTTTACCATATCAGAAATTAAAACTGAGAAATTTCAAAATTTACTAACTCATTAAAAATAATAATAAATCATTACATGTTAACACAAATGGTTATGAAAAATTACTGTTTTCTGGAACAAAAAATTAAATGAAGAAGATGGCAGTACTTTACATCTCTGCAAATCTATTTAATGTCTGGCTTTATAAAAGAGGGCTGGATTCTCATATCTTTTTCTGCATTCAATCTACTGTAATATCACACAGCAGGTAACCTTTGAAAAACCTGTGAAAAGAATGAGACAGTTGTGAAATAAAAGTGAAAAAGAAATTACTATCTCATTATTATTATGAAAATCGTTTTGACTTCACAGACCCCTTGGAAGAGTCTTGGGGCTTCCCAAAAGCCCCTAGACCATACCTCAAGAGTGAGTGGATTAAATATATACATCTTTGTCCTAATGATTGACTGATATATTTGAAAAAGACAGTTTAACTCTCAGCTATATCTTAGAAAATGTGGCAAAGTGAAACATGCAATTTTCTTGCTTTTGCAACTGTCAAATTGATAAAGTAGACACAAAATCAAATAAAGTTCTAGAGTTTAACTTTTAAAATATAAATAACTTCAAACCTTTGAGGTATCCTGGAGGACTAAATATCATGGAAAGTAATGTTTTAAACAAATATTCTATATGAAGCAATATTTTTTCACTGGAAAGCCTCTTTTCTTTCCCGGTATACTTTGGCAGCTCATGTTGCCTAATTAAAAGTGGATAGGCCATGGTAAGTTCAAAGGCACTGTTAAGGTTGAGAATGGGAAGTTTGTCATCAATGGGAATCCCATTACTAACTTCCAGAGGCAAGATCCCACCAACATGAAATGGGGTGATGCTGGTGCTGAATATGTTGTGGAATCTACTGGTGTTTTCACAACCATGGAGAAGGTTGGTGCTCACTTGAAGGGTGGTGCCAAAAGAGTCATCATCTCTGCCCCTTCAGCTGATGCCCCCATCTCTGCCCCTTCAGCTGATGCCCCCATGTTTAAGATGGGCGTGAACCATGAAAGTATGACAACTCCCTCAAGATCATCAACAATGCTTTCTGCACCACCAACTGCCTGGCCTTCTTGACCAAAATCATCCATGACAATTTTGGCATCATGGAGGAACTCATGACCACCTGCCCACATCTACACCATCACTGTCATCCAGAAGATTGAGGATGACCCCTCTGGGAAAATGTGGCATCATGACCATGGGGCTGCCCCGTATATCATCACTGCATCCACCAGCACTGCCAAGGCAGTAGGCAAGGTCATCCCGGAGCTGATCTGTGTCCCCACCCCCAATGTGTTTGTCATGGATTTGACCTGCCAGCTGGAGAAAGCAGCCAAGTATGATGATATCAAGAAGGTAGTGAAGCAAGCATCAGAGGGCCCCCTAAAGGGCATCCTAGTCTATACTGTGGACCAGGTTGTCTCCTGCAACTTCAACAGTGACACCTACTCTTCCACTTTCAATGCTGGGGCTGGCACTGTCCTCAACGACCACTTCATTAAGCTCATTTCCTGGTATGACAATTAATTTGGCTACAGCAACAGGTTGGTGGACCTTATGGTCTATATGACATCCAAGAGCCCTTGGACAACTAGCCCCAGTGATAGCTGCTAGGAGGAAGGGAGGCTGTCAGCTGCTAGGGAGTCCTGGCCTCACTCGATCCCCCAGTACTGAGACTCACCCATCCTCCACAGTTTCCATCCCAGACCCCTGAGGAAGGGGAGGGCTGAGAGCCCTACCTTGTCATGTACCATCAATAAAGTACTTCCAGCCAAAAGAAAAAGTGGGTGGGAACTTTTGTTGGCTTAATGGCATTTTTACAAATTGAACAAAAATAATGGGGACATCAGGGTGACCATATGTTTCCTGCCATCATTTTGATGACCGTCTACCTTTTAGCTTTTTAAATAACAAGAAAGCCATTCAACTAATTAACATTACTGATTACTAAAAGAAAGAAATTGAAAAGAGCAGTTTTAATAAGGAATAAATCATTAGATCTTTGGATTAGAAATTTATTTTGATAAGGGCTATTCTCAAAAGGATAAATTCATGACATTAGAATTAAACTGTTATATTTAACTACAGAATATTGTTGATGTCATTCTGATACTATAAAACTCCTTTTTAGAAATGGAACAATTGCATTAATGAACTCACTACTATTAACAGGGAACATGCCAGATTTTATAGTCAGTGATGCTAATACTAAGCTCTTTTCTTGTTGAAAAATTCTGACTAATATAAGAGTTACAGCCTTTTAATGGAGAAGAGGTTATAAGTCTAATGCAAAATGTGAGAGGTTGGCTGTGAGGTACAATAAGACCAAAAGGAACTATTACCAGGTCAGACACTTGTATGTAGACAGGAACAGTATTTTGGTGTTGATGGACCTCAAAGACCCTCTAAGAGTCTCTTCCCTTCCTAAAATCCCATTCCCTCATTTAAGAACAGAGAATGTTTGCTCTATTTATTTCACCTCACAAGTCAATATTAAATAGGATTCTCTGTATACCAAAGAATTCAACTGATATTTTTATTTAATCCTACCTTTGATTATATTAATCTGGGCAAAAGGCATACTCTGTGTTTAGTAAAGAAATTCTTTTAGGTGTGAAATATATTCACCAAGAAGGAGGGGGTTGTATAACTTGGAGCTGGTTAGAATGAGTAATATATTCCAAAGTTGCCAAAATAAACTGTTCCAATTTAAAAAAGACAATCACAGAAGCAATAACTTTTTCTTAACACTCCACCCATGTTCTTTCTTTGCTTTCTTGTCCTGGCCACAACATTTTAAAAGCCGCATGGCTTCTAAAGCAAGCAGAAGTTGCAAAAAACAAACAATGGTTCTCTCCTATCCACTGCAATCTTATTTAATCAAAGATAACCACTTATGTGTTGGCAAAATGAACATTCTAATTTGGTACTAGTATTTTAAAAGAATCATTAAAGAGTAAGCAGTTATTTAAATGAGTTCCAGGGTTTATAGTCAAGAAAATTTGGTTTCTCCTAAGGTAGAATGAGGAAATCCAAAAGTAAATTTGGCAGTGATAATAACAGCTGATGCATAGCAATTATTATATGCCAAGCACTGTTTCTAAGCACATCACCTCTATAATAGTCTATTCATTTCATTTACTACAAGTCCATTTACCATTCGATAAAGTAGGTGCTAGTATTGTTCCCCCTATTATAAAGGAGAAAGTTGATGCACAGAGATATAATTAACTTGCCCAAATTCAATTGCCTAAGTGGTACAGCCAAGAGTCAAACCCAGGCAGTGAGGCTCTAGAGTTTGCTACTCTATTATGGTAGCAGAATATAACAGGTTGCTAGTGGCAAAAATACTTAATTTGCATCTGTTGTTTTCTTCAACTTTCAACCTAAATACTTTTTCATAAATTTATACAAATATTGTATAACTTAAATGCTCTAGTTTGTAAATTAGCAAGTGTTTCCTAAACAAATATTACTAGATCATGTGTTACTTAGTATTGTATGGCTATCCATTTCTGGAAAAAGCTTAGCATTCTAGCCTACGCAGTTATAATCCATGACATCTCCATTTACCTAATATGCAAGTAAATCCATCCCACCTCCTTCCCTAACATTTTCCCTGCAAATTTAAAAACCTTATAAGAATTAATTCATGAAGCTGGCTATTAACATTCAAAACTTAAATGGCAGACAGAGAAAAATGTCAGAGAGACAAAGATTAAGATATCAATAAGGCACAGAATGATGCATGTGGACAACCATCTAGTTATTTTTGGGTCTCTCTCTCTCTCTCTATATATATATATATATATATACACACACACACACACATATATTTTTTAACATGGGCAGGTACTGGAAATTGAACCCAGGTCTCTGGCATGGCAGGCAAGAACTCTGCCACTGAGCCACAGTGGCCCACCCTGGGTCTCTATATTTTAAAAGAGAACCCTTACCAGGTGAGGATTCAAGTACAACTGGGCTTGGGAAAGGGGGAAGAAATTAGAAATACCAAAGTTTTGTACAACCAGACACAAATGTGCAAATAAGAATGTTAAGGTATGCAGTCACAATATATTACAGAAGCTAAATGGGTACGAAAACTAGTAGCAGTAATTTTTCCTGACATTTGTACCAAGAATTGAAGCTTGAAGTTGAGTCATTGTTCAATTAGTCATAATTCCAATGTCCACTAAAAATTGAACTCTCCCTTTGAACTACTTTCAGGCATTGGGCAACAAGTATCACAAAACTGTTATCTTCAAGGAAAGGAAAACAAACAAGCTTAGCCTTACCACTGCTGTGGCTTTCTACCCAGATGTAATTTCTGAACACTGGGAGCAGTGGGGATGATCATAAACCAAGCCCAAGAACCGCAGCGATTTAAGGAAATGGAAATCGAAGTTTGGAGCATTGCAAGCAGTTAGATATTTGTGGGACAGAGATTAAGAAAGAAAGGAGAGCTCAAGAAATATGCATGGGTTCCCCTTAAGTCTTTGCTGAATACTAGATCATACATGCTCAGGGTGAAACTTCTCAAGACAAAGCATATAATCAATTGCAGCATTGTAAGCTGGATGATCCCCATCTTACCCAAGTTGGTGAGTTGTTCAAACTCTGACCAGTCAGAACAAAGAGTAGTTGATGATTTACTGAGATATTAATTGGGCACGACAGAGGATTTCATCTTAGTAGAAGACTAAATTATTCCTGAAGTTGAAAGTTTCTCTAGACCCACCCTAGCAATGATTTAAAACAGAACTTGAATGATCAAACAAGCTCACAAACAATTTCCCACTAAACAACAGTTAATGCTCTTTAAAAAGAGTCAGCAAATTCCATACACTTAACAATATAATTCTACGTTGTCTAGTATCCAATCAAAAATTAATAGACATATCAATAAGCAGGAAAATGTGACACAGAAACAGTAGGAAAAAATGCATAAATAGAAATGGAAATGCCAGAGATGAGGGAATTAACATACAAGGATATTCTAACAGATTTTCTAACTATGTATAAGTATTTCAATGAAGCAATATCACCCAAGCATATGATGTTTAACAAAATCCACTTCAATTATAAAGACAAAAATTTTTTATTAAAAAAATGAAAAAGATGTATCATGAAAAAGGTATCTTTAAAAGAGATCAAAAATATAATATCTGACAAATATATTCCCTGGATCAGATTATCTGTCAATTAAATACAGTAGAACACATAATCAGTGAATATGAAAACATAGCCAATAGAATATCTCAAAAAGAAATAACAAAGAAAAAGATTGAAAAAATTATCAGTCTATGTGACTTGTGAGATAATATCATCTGATCTAGCAAACCTTTCATTAGAATTCCAGAAGAGGAGAGAGAAAAGACCGGTACAGAAAAAATAACGGGAGAAAAAAAAGCCTGAAGTTTTTCCAAATCTGATTTTTTTTAAAAGTATGAAACCACAGATCCAAGGAGTCCAAACTACAGCAGGATGAAAACACACTCAAAAACAAAACAAAACAAAACACCAAGTTTGGTGGTTTGAAGCTGTATGTACCTCTGCACACACACTCCCACCCCCACCCCCCCATAAAAAACATGTTCTTAAAGTTAACCCACGCCTGTGGGTGTAACCTATTGTAAGTAGAATCTTTCAATGAGGCTACTGCAGTTAAGGGGTGACCCACCTCATTTAGAAGGGGTCTTAATCCTATTGCTGGCATCCTAATAATGGAATGAATACAGAGAGAGGGAGAAAAAACCATGGAAGCAAGAAGCTGAAAGCAACAAAATCTGGAAGAGAATATAGGACAAGCTAGACAAAGACTATCAGCAAGAATAAAGAGAGAAAATTCATAATGACAAAGGATTCAATAAATCAAGAAAAATGTTTATGTACCCCAAAAATAATATTTCAAAATATATCAAACAAAAACTAACAATAATAAAGTTTAAATATACAAATTCACAAATAGAGTTAGTTCCACACTCCTCTCTCAGAAAATAATAGAATGAGAAGACAGAAAATCATTAAGAATGTAGAAGACTTTGCAATGCTAACAGCTGACCTGACCTAACTGACATTTATAGAATACTCCAACAGCAGCAACATACATATTATTTGCAAGTGTACATGAAACATTTATTCAAATAGACCACATGCTGGGCCTTAAACAAGTCCAATAGATTTAAAATAATTGAATTCACATGAAATATGTTTTCAACCCAAAATGGAATTAAATTAAAATTCAATAATAAAAAGATATCTGGAAATTGTCACACTGTTAGAAATTAAACTCTTCTGAATAACTCATGGACTGAATTCCAACGGAAATTAGAAAATATTTTCAAGTGAATAACAATTAAAAACACAAGTTATCGAAGTTGGTAAGGTGCTGCTGAAACATTTAGAAAGAAATTTATAGCTTTAAATGTGAAAGGTTTAGGAGGCAAAAGGATGAGATAAAAGGACAGTACACCAGAAAATTTAAAGCGGGCGGATTTATTTCTGCACTCCGGGGCTGAGCTCACTGCACCCAAAATGGAGTGAGGTGAGTCAGTGCCTGGGTGATGGCGTGGGCGGCTTTTAAGCAAGGGGGTCAGGTGACATCCAGAAGGGGCGGTTCTCCGGAAGTCAGGTGATCGCAAGGGGCGGCTCTCCGGAAGTCAGGTGGTGGGAAGGGGTAGTTCATCAGTTCCGGAAGTCAGGTGTCCGGAAGTGGCGGTTCCAGAATCCATGTTGGGAGGGGTAACACAGTCTCCACCGCTCTAGTTGCAGTTCCCTTCTCTGTTCCCCCGACCTAACAAATGTTTATACTAGAAAAGAAGAAATATATCAAAGAAGCCACATTTTTAAAAAAGAGCAAATTAAACCCAAGTTAACTAGAAAGAAAGAAAGAAAGGTTATGAAAAAAATCAGTAACACAGAAAATAGAAAACCGAATATCAATTAAACCAAAAGCTGAGCCTAGAAAAAGATCAATGAAAGTGATCAGTTAGTAATGTGATCAAGAAAAATGAGAAACAGAAGACATTATCAAAATCAGGAATTAGAGACATCACTACAGATTCCCCAGACATTAAAGAATAATATGTGAATAATATGAATAATTTTATGACAACTTAGATGAAATGGAAAAATTATTTAAAGATGCAAATGACCAAAACTGACTCATGAAGAAATAGAAATTTTGAGTGGCTCTAAATCTCATAGAGAAGTTAAATATTTAATTGCAAACCTTCTAGCAAAGAACTCTGGGCCCAGGTGGATTCACTAATGTAAATTATACCAACATTTAAGTAAAAAATAAAATCAGTCTCTCCTGAAAAATAGAGAAGACTGTACTTCCAAACTCATTTTAAGAGGTGATCACTACCCCAATATGAAAAGGATAGGATCTAGAACCAGGCAAACCAGATTCAAATTCAGTTTGGCTCGCACTAGCTGTACAAACTTGTGCAAAGTAGTGAATTTTTTGTGCTTTAATTTTCCACGTGTAAAATGGGTATTATATCTGCCTCAGGAGATTTAGTAAAAATTAAATCAATTAACATGTGAAAAATACTTCAGAATAGTGCCTGGCATATAATTAGTACTCCTTAAACATTAACTATTTTCTGGTATTTTAATTTATTTATTTCTGTCTTTACCTTAGTAAATTCATCCTTTTCAGTTTTCCTTCCCAGGCGACCCTCAGATATAGCCATTGAGGATAATAGGAAAGGAGCAGTGTCTCAGAAAGTAGAAGAAGGAACATTGGAGAACAAGGTAAAAGGGAGACCATCTCAGAGAGCTGTCATATTGTCATAACCAAAGAATATACTTTTCCTGCCTTGCTTTTCCTGTCCAACAGGAATTCATATGTGCACTGAAGGAGTGTTTTGTCTAGGTTTCCCACTATATGATTTTTTAAATATGAGGCTTTATTGTTAGAGTTATCTAGTTCCTTCTCCATTCTTCTGATTGGATCCTTTACATTCTGGAAATGATATTCCTTGGGACTCAGCTCTACCACTTCCTACTGATTCCAGAAATCAATAGGTTGAATCCCAACATAGTTCAGATGCAGCAGTTTAAGGCCTGCTGCAGCAAGAAATAGCATGTATAGAAAAAGAATTAAAAGAACTCACCAATTTGTGCTGAAAGGAATCTGAGATGCATGTAGGCAATGGATTCTAAGAATATTTAAATCAGGAGGTCCAAAGGATAAGACTTGGTTGAGCCAAATTTATTGACATGGGTGTATTTACATGGGACTTGCCATCTACATGTTGACTTTGGCACCCAAAGTGGTATTAATAATCTGCTAGTTTAATTAATGGAAGCGCAGACTAGACTGTTTACAGTTAATAAAGTTAGCATGACAGAAATGTCCTGGAATATTGTATAGGAAAGTCTAAAGGCTCAGAAAAAAGGGTAAGGTAAAATGAATCTATGATGTCCAACCTGCTTTGCCACTCCCTAACCATTCTTTCAGGAAGACAAAAAGAACAATACTTTCACGAAGCTATCAGTAAATGCACTGGGGAAAGGAGTGGAAACCTCCTTGAAGAGCTCTGTGGTGGCTATTTTCTAAAGGCCAGCATGATCATAGGAAATGTTGCAGTAAAAATGATTGCTTGATCTCATTGTAAACAATAAAATCGCAGACTTGTAGCAGCCTCATGGTAGGGCTCAACTGACAGATAGGAGAGTGAAATTACAACAAATATGAAATGGTAGCCTAAATTATTTCTGCTCTTCAGTGATCTGAGACTATGGCTAATTGACTACAGGGTTGCAAGAAATATGGGCAGCTATCAATGTGATGCCACATGACACATATAGAAGAGAAAAATTTCAGCTTTGCCAAACAGAAAACTAACTCACGTCACCATAATGAGGATTCACAGCTTCTTACCTATGTCTCAGAACCACATCAGTTCTCAGACCTAGTGTCCCTCAACTAAGACAGAGACTTCAAAATGGCAATTGACATACACTGTGAATTTTCTCTTGAGACTTCCCCAGAAGAATCAGTGCCCTTTTACCAGGCCAGTCATGCAGTGAGAGAGGGAAATGAGGAAAGGAAATCAAAGGTATACAGATTGGGATGGAAGAAATAAAACTGTCATTGTTCACATGTAATAAATTGTATATATAGAAAATGCTAAAGATCAACAAAATCTTTTGGAACTATCAAGCAATTATAACAAGGCTGCAGGATATAGAGTTAATATACAAAATTCAGTTGCTGTGAACTCATAATTTCTCTCATAAAAAAAAGTAAGGTGGCCAGATATAAGGTCAGCATTTTTTTTTAATCAATGGAATCTCTCATTTCAGCAATAACAAATTAGAAAATTAAATGAAAAAGAATCCCATTCACAATTTAGCAATAACAAAAAATAAAAGGCATCAAGATGCCCTTTAATAAGTGACTGGATAAACAAACTATTGTGTATACTTACAATGGGGTATTATTCAGCAATAAGAAGAAATGAGCTATAAAGCTACAAATAGGACATGGAGGAACCTTAAATGCATGTTGCTGACTGAAAGAAGCCAGGTGAAAAAAACTACATACTATATGATACCAACTGTATGACATTCTAGAAAAAACAAAACTATATAAACAGCAAAAAGATCAGTGGTTTTCAGGGACTCAGAGGGATGGGAGCGTGGTGGGGAATAGGGAGGGATAATTGGTGGAGCACAAGGCATTTTTTTTTAACATGGGCAGGCACTGGAAATTGAACCCAGGTCTCTGTCATGGCAGGCAAGAACTCTGCCTGCTGAGTCACTGTAGCCTGCGCTCACAAGGCATTTTTTAGAACAGTGAAGCTATTCTGTCTGAAATCATTCTGCCAGATAAGTGACATTATCGTTTTTTAAAACCTATAGAACTGTACAACAAAGAGTGAACCCTAATATAAATTTTGGACTTGAACTTAATAATAATGTGTCAGTATTGAATCATCAATTGTACCAGACATACCACTCTAATGCAAGATGTTAATAAAGGAGAGTGTTTGCACCTGGAAGTGCAGCTTACTCTTCATACATGATAATTAGTAATTCTCCATTTCTTCTAATACATGTGTTAATTAGGTGCCAAGCATTCTTCTAGTTAAGCAAAAAGATAAATTGAGGCAAAAAGATAAATAAAAACTGATTCCTTATCTCAAAGAATTTAGAATAGTAGACCAATATTCAAAATATAATTGCAAATATATATATATATATATATATATATATTTATATATATATATATACACACACACATATAATTACAACATGGTGTGATAAATGCAATTAAGATCAAGTATGGAGTAGCCAACTATGCTTTGATGGCTTACATAATATGGTTTTTTAGAAGAAATATTGTCTTATTTTGCATGCTACTATGAAAAATACCATACAATGGATTGGCTTAAATAATGAAAATTTGTAGAATAATGGTTTTGAAGCTAGGAGAAAAACATATTGAGGCAGCAGCAAGGAGATGCTTTGCCCCAAATTCTGTTCCATTCTGTTACTGACTGCTTGCGATCCTTGGAGTTCCTCAGTTTATCCCAGCCTTGCATCCCATAATGACATCCTTTCTTTTCTCTTCTGGGTCTGTTGACTTCGAACTTCTGACTCATCCCTGTGGGTTTTTCTCCCTATGTATGACTTGATCTTCTACTTATAAAAGACTCCGGCAATCCATATTAAGTCCCACTCTCATTCAGTTGAACCACCATAACTAAAATAATACATTCATGAGATCCAGTTTGCAAGGTGTTCTCACCCACAGGGATAGGGATTAAGATTAAGATCATGTGTAAATTGGGGTACATAATTCAACCCACCACAAATATGAACAGGATTCAGAAAGATGGGTAGCAATTACCCAGATATAACTAAAAATAATCTCCTTATTATAGTATATTTCATACATATATGATTCCCTCTGAAGCATATGGAAATCCCTGAGCCATGTCTTCATATACCTTTCTCTTCCCACCATAACCAATTCATCACCAAATACTACATATATTAAACCTTACTTTTCTCTTGAATCTGTTCATTTCTCTGAATCTGCACTGTGATGGCTAGGTTCTGTGTTAACTTGGCCAAATTGTGATGCCCAATTGTCTGGTCAGGCAAGCACTGGCCTGACCATTGCTGCAAGGATATTTTGTGGCTGGTTGATAAACTGAAAGCTGGTGTATAAAATCATCAATCAGTTAATTGAAACTCTGGCTGATCACATCTGCTATCAACTAAGGCATTTCTCCCACCAACAAGATAATCTAATCAGTTGAAGGGTTTTTTTGGTTTTTTTTAAGGGAGAAAAGAGATTCTTTCCAATGCTTCTTCAGTCAGGGAGCCTTTCCTGTGGTATGTGTCCAGACCCTTTATGACAGCTGCCAGCTTCATAGCCTGCCGTATAAATTTTGGACTCTTCTATTCCTACGTTGTATGAGACACCTTCATAAATTTCATATTTACAGATCATTCCTGTAGGTTCTGTTTCTCTAGAGAACACTAATACAGCTGGGTACTGGGAGTCATTTTTGAGTAACAGAATCTTAAAAATGGAGTTTTACAATTGATTTTCTACTCTGATTAAGTAAAGAGGCACTAGTGACTCTGTTTCCAATAATCAAGATGACATTGAAAGTCCATGGGGTGAGTTGGCAAGAGAGATATGCAATTTATCACCATTAGATCCTGCTAACTGTGCACTTTTATGAGGCAAGGCTCTGGGTGAGAGTGTTTTTGACACCTTGATGGAGTTTTGTGGAATTAAGAGGTAGAATGTTGGCTGGTTGTTGATATATATGCTGAGTACAGTGATGAGGGAAAGGGATGAGCTGAAGGCTTCAAATTTGCAACCTAAGTGCTCTATGAATGATGTTAAAGTTTCCATGTGTGCCCTGAAAGAAAATTTTATTTCCTGTGGTTGCAACCTTCAGATCTCTGAAAATCATACACAGAGCCTCATTGTACAAGTAGCATATTTACAATGTAAACTAAAATCTAAACCTTGTTGTGTAGTAAGGGCTTTGATTGGAAAAGAACAGGATCCTGAAACATGGGTTGGAGATATATGGCTTGATAATGTTGGCAATAGAAAGATGGAATCTGCTGAGCCTTTGCTAGATAGACCTATAATGTACTTCCCTGAGGGAAGAGCTTGCTGACCTCCAGCCTGCCTTGAGGAAACAGCTGCCCAGCCTTCAGTCTGCCCAGAGGAGTCTGATACCCAACCTCCACCTAATGAGATTAACCCTTCAGTGCCTGCTAACCCTGTAACCACCTCCCCTGGAGAAAGAGCCCTCACACCTCTGTCTGGAGCTACTAATCTCCTTTCACCAGATGAGCTGCAATGGAATGCCCTGAGGTAATTGGCTTTAAAGACACTTCTATTCCTTTTCATGACCCACTCCCACCACGCCTCTTTTCCTCAAGACCTATAACTAGACAAAAGCCCCAACAGGCCCTGAAAGGTGAGGGACAAAGTGTGACCCATGAGGAGGTTCGCAATTCTCCAAGAGAACTGCATGAGTTTTACAATCTATATGGACAGAAATCAGGGGAATATGTGTGGAAATGGATATTAAGGATCTGGGATAATTATGTGAAAAATATAAAGTTGTATCAAGCTGAATTTACTGATATGGGCTCACTAAAGCAGAGATTCTGCATTCAATTTGTAGCTTGAGGGGTTAGAGAGGGCATTAACATTTGTTTGGATGGTTGGTTGAAACAGGGAGGAAAAGGTGGCCTACATTTACTGAGGTCAGAAGGCCAGAACTGCCCTGGTATAATGTAGATGAGGGGATCCAGAGGCTTAGAAAGATTGGAATGTTAGAGTGGATTTATCAAGAAAGACCTGCTTGTATACCTCAGAAATGTCCAGAGAACACATCTTTCTCCAGAAGCTTGGCAAATAAATTGGTGAGACTAACTCCATCATCCCTGAAAAGCTCTGTAGTTACCCTTCTCTGTAGGTCAGGTATTACTGTAGGAAGTGCTGTCACTGAGCTGGAATCCTTAAAAATCACATCCTGAGTTGGCAGAAGCCATGTGGTGACAGTTAATCACCACAGACAAGGTGGGCATGGCCACCATGATGGATAGCAGACTCAAAGCAACAGTCAAAATAATCTGACTTGAAGAGACTTGTGGCATTGGCTAGTAGATTATGGAGTACCTAGAAGTAAAATAGATGGGTAGTCTACTAAATTCTTATTTGAGTTATATTAGCAGAATAATTCTAGGTCAAATGAACAGAAGTCCAACTTGAATTACAAAGAGAGTCACAGCCCCTTAATCAATTCCCAGACTTGAGACAGTTTACAGACCCAGATCCCCTTGAATAAGGGGAGGGCTGGGTACACTTGGGAAGGACCCTTTTACACTGCCCAAAATTTACAGTTAACCTTCTTCCCACCCTTCCCTGAGGAGACCTATAGCCTTTTGCCAGGGTAACTGTGCACTGGAGAAAAGGAAATGATCAGATATTTTGTGACTTATTAGACACTGGCTCAGAAGTGACACTAATTCCATAAAATGCCATTCTGGTTCACAAGTCAGAGTAGGGGCTTATGAAGGTTAGGTGATCAATGGAGTTTTAGCTCAAGTCCATCTCACAGTGGGTACAATGGGTTCCTGGACCCATTCTGTGGTCATTTCCCCAGCTCCAGAATGCATAATTGCAATTGACATACTCAGCAACTGGCATAATCCCCATGGTTCTCTGACTTGTGGAGTGCTGGCTACTATGGTAGGAAAAGCCAAGTGGGAAGCCACCAGAACTGCCTCTATGTAGCAAAATAGTGAATCAGAACTAATACTAGATACTTGAAGAGACTGCAGAGGTTAATGCCACCCTTAAGGTCTTGAAGGATACAGGGGTGGTTATTCCTACCACATCCCCATTCAACTCTCCTATTTGTCCTATGCAGAAAACAGATGGGTCTTGGAGGATGACAGTGGATTATCATTAACTTAATCAGGCAGTGACTCCAATTGCAGCTGCTGTCCCAGATGTGGTATCATTGCTTGAGCAAATTAACACGTTGCCTGGTACCTGGTATGCAGCTACTTATCTGGCAAATGCTTTTTTCTCCATAGCTCTCAGTAAGAGCCACCAGAAAGAGTTTGCATTCAGTGGCAAGGCCAAAACTACATTTCATTGTCCTGCTTTAGGGGTATATCAACTCTCCAGCCCTATATCACAATCTTGTCTGCAGGGAACTTGATCATTTCTCCCTCCCACAAGACATCACAGTGGCCCATTATATTGATGATATCACATTGATTAGACCTAGGGAGCAAGAGGTGGTAACTACTCTAGGCATTTCTGTGTTGAGAGATGAGAGATAAATCCAACAAAAATACAGGGGCCTTCTATCTCAGTGAAATTTCTAGATGTCTAGTGTGGGGCATGTCAAGATATCTCTTCTAAGGTGAACAACAAGCTATTGCATCTGCTCTCTCCTATAACCAAAAAAGAGGTCCAGTGCCTCTTTGAATATTGGAGACAACATATTGCTCACTTGGGTGTGCTACTCCAGCCCATTTACTGAGTGACCAGAAAAGCTGCTAGGTTTGAGTGGGGACTGGACCAAGAGGAGGCTTTGCAACAAGTCCAGGCTGCTGTGAAAGCTGCTTTGCCACTTGGGCCATATGATTCAGCAGATTCAATGGTGCTGGAAGTCTCAGTGGCAAATAGGGATGCTGTCTGGAGCATTTAGCAGTCTCCTATAGGAGACTCACAATGCAGCCCCTTAGGATTTTGGAGCAAAGCCTTACCATCCACTACAGATAACTACTCTTCTTTTGAGAAATAGCTTCTACCCTGCTACTGGGCCTTAGTAGAGACTGAACGCTTAACTATGGGCCACCAAGTTACCACGAGACCTGAGTTGCCTATCATGAGCTCACAGGGGCTCAGGGACACAGACAGTTTTGAAAACCCACAGGGCAAAGTCATTAGATTTCAAGGTTTGAGAGTCATTCATCTTCGGGGCTTTAGCAAGTGGCAGTCCCACCCTTTCCAAGGGTCTACACAGAAGCCTGCATCTCTCCAAATGCAACCTTGGGGGATACTGGGGAGAACACCTTTTTCTCGGCTCCACCCTCTCCAAGCATTGGGGCCACATTCAGACTCTGCCATCTCCGGAGCACAAGCTCAACCCCTCCATATGGTGGCAGCCAGGCTCTCCCCAAACTCCAAGGAATGTACTTCACCCTCTCCAAGTCCTGAGGCAGCATGACCCTTCCACTGCAACAAGGTGGAAGGCCCATCTTTACCTTTGGGGCAAACTCACCCTCTCCATGGGCTTGGGTCTCCTCTCCTGGTCCAAGGCTTCTTGACTTCAGACCTCAGCCTCCATGGTTTTGCCTCTGAAGTTATACTTCCTCCAATGTATCCTTCTCTGAACCCTCCAGTCCAGATTGGCAGCAGCTCTGCTTATACAGATCCCACAGCACTCTCATTGGCTTTCTATGCAGTAGCCTTGGGTCATGCCCATCAGACATAAGGAGTTTCCACAAATCCTTCCTGGATAACTCCATGTCCAATCCTGTCTTTCTCTGAAATGACTGACGGATTTCACATTTGGCCAAATCCTCACATGGGGCACCATTCTTTGGGGTCTCCACTCCTGGAAGCCCAGAATTTTCCATAACATCAATTTCTGCTTTCTTAGTACCCAAGAGTTCAGTTCTCAGCTTATCTCTTTCCTGTCGCATTTCACTATAAGCTGTGAGGAGAAACCAGGCTGCACTTTCCACATTTAATTTAGAGATCTCTTCTGCTAAATATCCAAGTTCATGGCTTTTAAAATGAGCCTTCCAGCCAAAGTCACTAGTCAATTTTGCCAGATTATCTGCTATTTTAAAACAAGGATTGCCTTCTTTCCAGTCTGCAATAGCACACACCTCATTTCTGTCTAGGGCCTGGTTAGAGGTATCTTTAGAGTCCATGTTCCTACCAACAGTCTCTTCAAAGCATTCCAGGCCTTTCTATCAACCTCCTCACAACTCCCCCAGAATCTTCCCCTTATCCACTTAAAAAGCCATTCCAACATGTTTGGTATTTGCAAATACCAAACAGCAAAGAGCAGCACCCCACTCTCCGGTACCAAAATCAGTTCTAGTTTGCTAGCTGCCAGAATGCAATATACCAGAAACAGAATGACTTTTAAAAAGGGGAATTTAATAAGTTGCTAGTTTACAGTTCTAAGGCCAAGAAAATGTCCCAGTTAAAACAAGTCTACAGAAATTCCAATTTAAGGCATCCAGGGAAAGATACCCTGGTTCAAGAAGGCCAGTGAAGTTCATAGTTTATTTCTCAGGTGGAAGGGCATATGGTGAACACGGTCAGAGTTTCTCTCTCACCTGGAAGGGCATACGGCAAACACAGTGTCATCTGCTAGCTTCTTCTTCTGGCTTCCTGTTTCATGAAGCTCCCCAGGAGGCATTTTCCTTTTTCATCTCTGTTCTAGTTTACTAGCTGCCAGAATGTGACATACCAAAGCTGGATTGGCTTTTAATAAAAGGGGATTTATTTCATTAGTTCTTCAGAGGAAAGGTAGCTAACTTTCAATTGAGGTTCTTTCTTATGTGGGAAGGCACAGGGTGATCTCTGCTGGCCTTCTCTCCAGGCCTCTGGGTTCCAACAACTTTCCCCAGGGTGATTTCTTTCTGCATCTCCAAAGGCCTGACTGAGCTGCGAGTACTGAGATGAGGTATGTTGAGCTGCTTGGCCTGTGCTATGTTGCACCCTGTCATTTAAGCACCAGGCAATTAAGTCAAATATCATTCATTGCAGCAGGCACATCTCCTAGCTGACTGCAGATGTAATCAGCAACAGAGAGGTTCACTTACCATTGGCTCATGTCCACAGCAACGGAACTAGGTGCCTTCACCTGGCCAAGTTGACAACTGAATCTAACTACTCTCTGCTTCATGGCTGGTGCTGCAGCATTCTCTGCTCTCTCCGAATCTCCTTCATTCTCCAATATGTTTCCTCTTTTATAGGACTCCAGAAACTTATCAAGACCCACCCAAATGGGTGGGGACATGTCACCACCAAATCCAGCTTAACAAACACTCTTAATTAAATCATGTCCCCAGGAAGATGATCTGATTACAGTTTCAAACATACAGTATTGAATAAGGATTATTCTGCCTTTACAAAATGGGATTTTGATTAAAACATGGCTTTTCTAGGGGACATACATCCTTTCAAACCAGCACACTGGGTCACATGGTAATTCCATATGTAACTCTCTGAGGAACTGCCAAACTGGCTTCCACAGTGACTGTACTATTTTACATTCCCACTAAAATTGAAGGAATGCTTCTATTTTCCCACATCCTCTCCAACACTTGGAATTTTCAATTTTTTTTAATAGTAGCCATTCTAATGGATGTGAATTGATAATTCATTGTGGGTTTGATGTGCATTTCCCTAATGGTTAATGATGTTGAGCTTTTTTTCACAGGCTTTTTGGTCATTTGCATATTTTCTTTGGAAAAATGCCCATCATGTCTTTTCCCCATTTTTTTTATTGGGTTGTTTATTTTTCTGGTTGAATTGTAGGATTTCTTTATATATTCTGGATATTAATGTTTCTCAGATATGTGGCTTCCAAAATTTTCTCCTATTGTGTAGATTGTCACTTCACTTTCATGAGAAAGTCCTTTGATTCACAAAAGTTTTTCAATTTTGCTGAGATCCAATTCATCTATTTTTTCTTTTGCCACTTGTGCTTTGGGTATAAAGTCTAAGAAACCATTGCCTAAACAAGGACATGAAGATGATTCCCTGCATTTTTTTCTAGGAGTTTATAGCTCTGGTTCTTATATTTACAACTTCAGTCCGTTTTTGAGGTGGGTTTTGTATATGGTGTGAGGTAGGGGTCCACCTTCATTCTTTTGTATATGGAGATCCTTTCCCAGCCACATTTGTTGAAGAGACTTCTTTTCCAAGTGTGTGGTCTTTGCCCCTTTGTTAAAAATCATTTGGCCATAAACATGGGGGTTGACTTCTGAATTCTCAATTCAGTTCCATTGGTCCATATATGTCCTTGTGTCAATACAATGCTGTTTTGATTGTTGCGGCTTTGTAATAAGTTTCAAGGTTGGAAATGAAGTCTTCCAACTTCATTTTTCTTTTTAAAGACAGCTTTGACTAGTTGGTGCCCTTATCCTTCCACATAAATTTGATTATTTACTTTTCCATTTCTACAAAGAAAGTTGTTAAAATTTTGATTATGTTGAATCTACAAATTGATTTGGGCAAAATTAACATCTTCACAATATTCACTCTTCTAATCCATGAACTCAAAATGTCTTTCCATTTACTTAGGTCTTCTTTGACTTATTTTAGCAATGTTTTGTTGTTTTCTGTGTATTAAAGTGCCTCTATTGGTCTGTCTCAAACTGATTGGTAGGAAAAGATATGGTCCAATATAAACTTTCTCTTTGATTGTCTCTTAAAGTCAGTCCCAGTTTTGCTATTATTGGTGAGCTTTGCCTATGTTTATTCTGGTGCCAGTGTTTCTGCTTAATTGTTTGCTTTGTTGGCATCTGAGCTTGTTTACTTTTACCCCATATGCAGCTTATGTCTTCCTCTTTCCCAAGTAAATTCCAAATATGATTCTTGATATCTGGCTAAGAGGGTCCATCTCCTCTCACCTCTTACCTAGTCAGTATATTCAGCAAATATTTATTGTATGCTTACTGTCAGGCAAAACATTTTAACTGGATAATTGAGGAGAAAAAATATATATAATTCACTTATTCAATAAATGTTTACTGAGAGCACAATCTAATGAATCATTACAGTATAACCTTATTGTCTTGTTTGAAGTATATTATTCATAACAATATTTTATACCAGTCATATCCTAATGTAATTACAAAACCCAATATATACTATCAAAGAAAAATAATTTTGTGGTTATCTGCCATTTTAAAGTATCTAGTATTTCTGTTTGCATTCCAATAATACAAATAATAAAAATGATTTATTTTAATCTGTAATAAACTGATTTATTGTGCAGTTACTGTAATATACTAGAGTTATATTAAGTTGTTAACTGCCTCTTCAAACACATGTTAAGAAATAATTCCAAAATAAGTATTCAACCTTGCATTAGATATAAAGGAGACTCAGGTGCTAAAAGAATTATTTTGAGGCAGACAGAGCTGTTATCCCAACTGATTTAGTATGTTCTATAATTGAGAAAATGTTCACCGAATTATACTTTTTAGTGATTTACACGTATATTTTACAGGGGACATGTTCTGGCTATAGTGAATAAATAACTTTATAGTATCACAAAAAATGTTTTGGATTCCTTAGTTCCTTATTAGGATATGAAATTTTTTTGCTGATAAATGAATTTCATCACTCACTAATTGATTGTCATATTTTTGCTATGTATTTAAAAACTTCATGGAATGTTTTTTCCTCTAAAATTCCAGAAATGGAATATAACCCTTTAATTTACAAAGATATTGATAATATAGCAGAATACCCATAACTAAGGGAGGTATGAAATGAAGGTATTCTCATTTCATTAAAATAATTTTTCACACCTGCCCAAGACCACACAACCAAGTAAGTAGCAGATTATACTTATTATTAACCTACTACTCATATATGCACCTAGATTACAGTGCATATTTTAAAATTTTATTTGTGTTTTTTAATCAAGTGAAGACATTTATTTTCATGGAGACAATAAAGTTGATAAAATGGAATTAATGTTCACTTTGAAAATGACTACAGATTTAATTACAAAAGCTATTATTTTGTTATAATACCTTTACAAAATCATCAGCATTGAGGCTGATTTATATTTAGGTGTATTTTTTTAAAAACTCAGTATGTGGTTCATAGATGTTTGAACAGTTTGCATTTTATCCTCTTTCCCCATTTCCTTTTTAATTGGGGTTGAAAGGGCCAAGGGAAAGAGTAAGTTGGGTATTTAGTTGAACTTCTGTTTTAAAAAAAATGTTGACTACATCTGTTAAGCTTGTGTCTTATTAAACTTCCGGTTTCATTTTTGCTGGAAAATAATTTTGTCATTCTGTTTTTATAAGTACCATTAATGTATTACTTGATAGTCCTCTAAAAGAGACAGATCAGAAAAGACCTGTATGGTTTTAAAAACTATAGAATTGGAATGAATTGCTTTAAGGTATCTTCAAAAACAAACAAACAAAAAGGATTATTGCTTTTTCTGTGTTAGTCTTGTGCCCCAACCACTTTGCTTAATTCATTTATTAGCTCTAGTAGCTTTGTTGGGGATTTTTCAGGAATTTCTGAATGTAGAATCAAATAGTCTGCAAATACGGAAAGTTTTGCTTCTTTTCTTCCATTTTGGAGGCCTTTCATTTCTTTTTCTTGCCTAACTGCTCTGGCTAGAACTTCCAGTGCAATGTTGAATAACATTGGGTATCCTTGTCTTGTTTCTGATCTTAGAATACTTCTGAGGATTTCCTACATGGAAAGGCCTCTACCCATCCTGTAAATGTATCTACAAAAATGAGAAGATACTTATAATTCCCACATGCTTTCAGCACAGTAGTAATGTCTATTTGCCAGCACTCACCTGATGTTGTGCCCCTGGCATGCACTCCTTTTATAGGAGGTGGAGACCCAGGTTTAGAGCTGCTTTTAACACAAGTTTAACAGTTTTGTGATATTTTCTGAATGGTTTTTTCATCTTAGGTCCTATAATAAAATTTGTCAGCCACTAATATCTCGCATCTCTTCCATAATGAGTGCTTTGGTGTAAATAAGAATTCTTTCAATTAAGTGTTCAGGGATAAGAATTATTCCATCTTTCTTATAAATCCATCTACTCCATTCTTTTTTGTGGAATGTTTGAGAATTAACATCTGTTTCTTTTAAGTCAAAGCCTCACTCTTTTGTGCTCAACATATCACAGACTGAATACTGCGGAGAAAGTTTTTTAGTTTTATGTTTGGTATCAGATAAAGTACCATTGATAAGCACGGAGGTTTTAGTTTGGCTTCTGCTCTTGCTTCCAGATCTGCTATTCAATTGCCTTTTACAGAGTCTGTTTCTCCTTTCTGATGAATAAAACAATGTATTATGGTGACATCTTTAGACAGTATCACTGTTTCTAATAAGGCTAAGATTATGTTTGCATGTTTAATTTCTTTTTCACCAGGTATTAAAAGTTCTCTTTCTCAGAGGATCCGGGTTCGATTCCCGGTGCTTGCCCATGTAAAAAAAAAAAGTTCTCTTTCTTTCCAGATGGCTCTACGAGTATGAACTAGATAAAAAGCATAAAGTCTGTATATATGTTTATCTGCTTTCCCTTTCCCAGATGTAAAGCTCCAGTGAGTGCAATAAGTTCTACCTATTGTGTGACACACCTGGTGAAAGGGCCCCACTCTCCAGTGGAGAATTACCACTGCATAACTGGTTTTTCAAAGTCCTCTCTCCATGAAGCTGCTTCCATTAATGTATATCTCAATGTCTGGATGTTCTAAAGGTTGATCAATTAAGTCCAGGTGGCTGGAATAGACTTCAATTATTTGTATACAGTCTTGCTCAGTTTTCCCTTCCCCACTTGGAAGTAAGGTAGCCAGGTTTAGCCTAGAAGAAGCTTTTAGAGTGATGTTAGGATTATCTAGTAGAATAGCTTGATATATACCTAACCATCCAGCAGTAAGCCATTATCTGCCTTTCTATTCTAACAATGGCAATACATAATATGGTGTGGGCATAGTGGTGGGTTGTCATAAAGAATATTTTTCAGCTTCTTTGAGAATGTCACAGATGGCTGCTGCAGCTCTTAGGCATACTGACCATATTGTTTAACTGTTTAGAAAAATAGGCCATAGGACATCTGGAATTTCCTAATTTGTGAGTAAGCACTCTGTAGTAGTTGGGTTCAGGTGTCAACTTGGCCAGGTGATGATGCCCTGTTATTCTGTTGCTGTGGACTTAAATCATCAGCATACGAAATTCATCTATGACCAATTACATCTGAAGTAGGCTAAGTGGAGTGATTTCCATAATGAGTGACATTTAATTTAATTAGCTGGAGGCTTAAAAGGAGAGCCCAGCACAGCTCAACAGCCCAGCACAATTCAGTTCAGAGCCAGCTCAGACCCAGATATTTTGAGATGCAGAAAGGAACTGCCCCAGAGAAAACTGTTTCAACCCAGAAGCACAGAGGGAAGGCCAGAAGACATCACTGTGTGCCCGCCTATGTGAAAGAGAAAGCCAGAGGAAAGCCAGCTGCTTTTCCTCTAAGGAACTATAAATTTCTAACTAAATAAGTCCTCTCTATAAAAGCCAGTTCATCTCTGGTATACTGCATTCTAGCAGCTTGAGCAAACTAAAACACACTCCTAATACAATTTGTTTTTCTTTGGTTTTGCCTTTCATGTATAAAAATGTCAGCATGTTTTCTTGGGTTTGGGAGGCCTAGGGCTGGGGCTGTTGAAAGTTCTCTTTTTATTGTTTTTAAGGCATTTTTTCATTCAATAGTCCAATTTAGAGGCTCTTGTTCAGAGTGTCAAGGTTTCATATAAGAATTTTGCTATGAGTCCAAAAATTAGGTATCCAAATTCTACAAAATCCTGCCATCCCTAAGACTCTTCAAAGCTGCCTTTTTGTATCTCTGATACTCAGTCTAAAGCGTCTCCCTGATTTGGTAATAGATTTCTCTGTCCTTTGGATAGCTCAAAACCTAAATATTTTACTGACTCTTTGGAAATTTGGGCCTTTCTCTTAGAGACGTTGTATCCTCAGTCTGCCTAGAAATTCCGTTTGAATAGTATTCTTATCTGACGCCTTTTTTGGTGTGACTTGCTATTAGGATTAGTCTACGTATATTAATAATATCCTTCTTGTAAGTGTAAAACCTTACATCTCTGGCTAATGCTTCTCCAAATATTGTGAGAGCATTTTTAAATTCTTGTGGAAGAACAGCCCAACAATATTATTGTTTTATGTTAGTAACAGGGTCTTCCCATTCAAAAGCAAATAGTTCTTGAGATCCTGGGACAAGGGGTATGCAGTAAAAGTCATTTTTCAAATCTAAGACAGTGAACCAACAGAGATCTCCAGATAACGTAGTAAGTAAAGTATATAGATTTGGAACTACTGAGTGTATGTCTTCTACAGTTTGATTAATGGCCCAGAGATGTTGCACAAACTGATATTCATTTAAGGTGCTGGCTTTCAGACTGGCAATGTTGGAGTGAACAACAGGGTGGTATTAATTGATATTTCAAGAACATCTCTATTAATGGAGCAAACCCTTCTCCAGATTTTAATTTAAGTGGGTATTGTTTAACATGGCATTCAAAACCTAATTTTTGAAGTTTCACTTGGGCCTGTCATACTATTTTTGCATTTCTGGGTTTCCCACTGGCCCATGACTCTGGTTTTACAGCATTCAAGATTTTTTCTGGGATAGGTATGGTCTACTTATCTCCTTTGGTGAACAGCAGGGATTGTCTTGGAGGGACCTCTATTGACGAACAATCTGGAGAAAAGATTATTCCAGCATTTAGCTTGGTCAATAGATCCATTCCTAGCAAGGGAACTGGATATTCTGTACATACAGGAAACTAGACTTTAAATTTTCGGTCCCAATTAGGCAGTCTAGCATCTGTAAAAATGGTTTATTTGCTCTTTTACCAGATACTCTTATTATAGCAGCTGATTGGTTGGAAATCACAATACTTTTTTACTTAAGACTGAGTACATACTTTCTGTACCAACAAGAATGTCAATGAATTGCTTTCCTACCTGTATTGTTACCCAAGGTTCTTGGTGGGAGATTGAGAAAAGTGGGGTTTGTTCTAATAGAGCTCCTTTATTCCAAGTCCTTGTCAGTTGCATCATTATCTCATTTTGAGCATATGGAATTTGGATCATTTAGCTTCCCTCAGGGGTTTACCCTGGGGGCAGCTATGGTAATCCCTCTTCCAGTGCCCTTCTTTCTTGCAGTATGTACATTGGTTGGTTCCTCATTCCTCAGGAATTCCTTGAGACTCCTGAAGGGGGCCCTGGGGTTTTACCTTTGTGCTGTTATCTCATCCTGATTGTTTTTGATTCTTGAGAGCTCAGAGAAGTTCCATTTGCCTATTAAAGTATCTATTATCATTGTCATCAACATTGCTTGCTTTTGGAAGTACTGATCTTCTTTAACTTGTCCCATGTTGTTATAAACTTTACAATGATTTCAACAAATCTAGAGATAGGTAGACCTATTCCATGATCAATTTTCTGTAGCTTTCTCCTTTTAGCAGGAAAACTGAGCAGCAAAATTCATATTTAAATTTCTGGCATTCTCTGGACTTTTCAGATCTCTATCCACATACTGCCAGTGAGCCATACAAATACTTTCAAATAAAGCTGAGGGACCATCCTAGTCTCTGCCTGACTTTGTTTATCTTTTATAAGTTATAACCTTAGGGACCAGTTTTAGTTTGCTAAAGCTGTCATAATGCAATGTACCAGAAATTGACTGACTTTTATAAAGGGGATTTATTCAGTTCCAAGCTTACAGTTCTAAGGCCACAAAAATGTCCAAACTAAGGATGATACCTTGACTCCAAAGAAAGGCCAAGTGACTTTCTGGATTTCCAGTTGGGAAGGCACATGTACTGTGTCTAAGGTCCTTGCTTAGCTTCTCTGGGGCAAACTCTGGATTTCTTCTTGCCTTCCTTGGGCTCTCTCCAGGTTCTGACTTTTCAGTACTGTGGATCTTTGCTTAGCATCTCATGGCAATATCTGTTGGGCTCTGGTTTCTAACAGTTCTCCAAGCATCTGTGTGTCAGCACTCCAAGCATTTCCAAAGGTCTGCATCTATATCATGACTGGGCACTCTCTAAAATATTTCCCCTTTTCAAAGACTCCAATAAACTAATCAAGGTCCATCTTCAATAGGGAGTCACATCTCCATCTAATCAAAAGGCCACACCCACAATCGGATGTGTCATCTCTTGATGGAAACGATCCAATTAAAGTTTCCACCCTAAACAATACATCTACCAAGATTGGATAAGGAAAAGACCATGGGTTTTCTGGGGTGCAAAACAATTTCAAACTAGTTCAGGACCCCGTTTTGCAGACCTGCAACAATGTACTCTTTATAATGTTCTAATTTAGTCTGGTTGCCTGTATCATTTGGATTCTACTCAGGGTCTCTGGTTGGTACTGCTGAATTTGCTGCAGCATACACTGGGTTGCCAGGATTTTCTCCGTTTCTTATCTGCTTCCTGCTTTGCCTTTTCTATTACCATTATTCTCCTATCATTGATCTTGAGACCCCAGAGATGTGTCATTTGTCTCTTCCGTTATTGGGAAATTTAACATGGCCTAAATATCAGCCCAATCTGGGTTACATGTTGTAAATATCAAAGCAATTAAGCTTTCCATTTTCTTCAGGTACTCTCTAGAGTGGGTATTATTTTTTATTATATAAGTACAATGTGGAAAATGGGGTGTGCACATAAAAGAATCCTCTTGGCCTCCCTGTTTGTCTACTCCTATAGGCACTTGCCAGAGGGGTAGAGGCTTTTTCAGTGGCTCTGCTGCTGGTTTTTGAAAGCAGCCCTGGCCAAATTAAGTACCCTAACAGGTATGGGAGGGGGGAGACTATTTCAATCTTAGACTCTTTAACCTCCAATAAAGAGGAATACAAAAGAAGAGCTAGGGGAGCTTCTTCCATTTTGGATCTATCGGCCCCTCGGTTAGAGGGTGGAGATGGGGCAGGTGAGGAGTTAATAAAGGTTCTTTTAGATCCTCTGGATTTGAATCAGGGAGGATATTTTTCTTTTTTCTGGTAGCCTAGACAGGTAAAATTTTACATGTTCTTATCAACATTGATTGCTAGGAGAGACATAGCAAAGGATTGAACATACAATATCTTATCCCATTGCTGCTCTCTCCTGAATAATGACTCTAACTTTAATTCAGGATTCTCTTCTACAGAGCCAGTCTCAGAACTTTTCTCTCCTGATTCTAAATCATATTGAGGCCAGATTGTTTTACAGAATTAAACTAGTTTTGCTTTTTGCATAGGCTTATAGCCAAAATCTTTTCAACTTTTCAAAATACAGCCCAAAAGACTACATTCAGGAATGTTACAGGAATTAGAACTTTTCCATTTTAAAAGATTTTTACAATCAGTAACTAATTAGGAACAATTAAATAATAGAAATGCAGGAACACACCAACTAACAAATATAAACAGACACTTAACACTTACTATATTTAAGTAACACATACTACATTTAATAACTAAACCGAACATACCAAATGTTGTGGTTTGCTAAAGCCACTAGAATGCAATATACCAGAAATGGATTGGCTTTTACAAAGGGAATTTATTTGGTTACATATTCACAGTTCAGAAATGGATTGGTTTTTACAAAGGGGATTTATTTGGTTACATATTTACAGTTCTAAGGCCATGAAAATGTCTAAATTAAGGCATCAACAAGATGATACCTGGACTCTGAAGAAAGGCCACTGGCATCTGGAGCACCCCTGTCACCTGGAAAGGCATGTGGCTGGTGTCTGCTGGTTCTTGTTCCTGATTTGTTGCTTTCAGTTTCTAATTCTAGTGGCTTTCTCTCTGTAAGGGTCTCCTTTCTATAAGCATCTGATGGGTCCTCTCTTAGCTTTTCCAGGGAAAACTCTGGATTTCATCTTTGCTTAGCATCTACCAGGGTGTTTCCTGTCTCCAAGCATCTGTGCTTTCTCCACAATGTCTTCCTCTTAAAGAACTCCAGTAAGTGGATTAAGACCCACCTTGAATAAGCAGGATCATATCTCCATGGAAATAACTTAATCAAAAGGTCCCACTCAAAAATAGATCTGCCCCCACACGATTGGATTAAAATAACCTGGCTTTTTTACTTATTATACCTAGGTAACACACCAGCTAACAGTTAAATAGGCTTACTTAATTTCATTAAATATCAATTAATTCTTGGTTTACTTATTTTCCAGGAGTATACTCAACAGACAAACTTGGGTCAGGGCCTCAAACTCTGTAGAGAATGGTACCCAGAAAACAGAACGGTAAAGGGTTCAGAGCAAGGGATATTGTTCTGGAAGGGATATTGTTCAAACCATTGAACTAACTTTCTGATTCAATTTTACTCCTTGTTGACCCACACTCCCAGTTAGATGCCCTGACTTGAAACTGGGAACAGTTTCTCTCTTTGAAGCTTTTTGTTTGTTTGTTTTCAATATTTTTATTGACAAATCACACATATACGGTCCATAAATGGTATACAATCACAATATCACACATAAATGTGTATTTAATGCCTTGATCATTGTGCTGGTTTGAAATGATGTATGTACCCTAGAAAGGCCATGTTTTAATCCTAATCCCATTTTGTAAAGGCAGCCATTTCTTTTAATCCCTATTCAGTGCTGCATGTTTGAAACTGTAATTAGATCATCTTTCTGGACATATGATTTAATCAAGAGTGGTTGTTAAACTGGATTAGGTGGAGGCGTGTCTCTACCCATTTGGGTGGGTCTTGATTAGTTTACTGGAATCCTATAAAAGAGGAAACATTTTGGAGAACGTGAGAGATTTCTGAGAAAGCAGAGAATGGCATAGCCACAAGAAGCAGAGAGTCCATCAGCCAGCGCTTTAGGGATGCTTCCTGGGGAGCTTCATGAAACAGAAAACCAGGAGAGAGCGCTAGCAGAGGACACCATGCTCACCATGTGCCTTTCCAGCTGAGAGGGAAACTCTGAATGTGTTCACCATGTGCCTTCTCACTTGAGAGAGAAACCCTGAACTTCATCGGCCTTCTTAAACCAAGGCATCTTTCCCTGGATGCCTCTGATTGGAACTTTCTATAGATTTATTTTGATTGGAACATTTTCTCAGCCTTAGAACTGTAAACTAGCAACTTATTAAATTCCACCTTTTTTAAAGTTTCTGGAATATTGCATTCCAGCAGCTACCAAACTAAAACAATCAGTTTTTAGAAAAATTTAATCACTCCAGAAAAAGAAATAAAAGAAAAATGTAAAAACTCATACATCCCATACCCCATACCCCTCCCTCTCACTGACCACTGGTATGTCCATCTACTCAATTTATTTTACCCCTTATCCCCCCTATTATTTATTTATTTTTATCTATATTTTTTTCACTCATCTGTCCATACCTTGGATAAAAGGAGCATCAGATACAAGGTTTTCACAATCACACAGTCAAATTGTAAAAGTTACATCTTTATACAATCATCTTCAAGAATCAAGGTTACTGGAATGCAGCTCAACAGTTTCAGGTACTTCCCTCTAGCCACTTCAATATACAGTACATTAAAAAGGAATATCTGGAAGATGGTGGCTTAGTAAGGTGCATGGGTCTTAATTCCTCCTCCAGAACAACTACTAAAGAACTAGAAACAGTACAGAACAGCTCCTGGAGCCACGACAGAGACCAGACACACAGTGTACCCCATTCTGGAATGGCTGGACTGGCTAAGAGACTTCGCTGCGGTGAGGTCCCCGAGAGGCGCGCACTTCCCTGGGTCACGGCGGCTGGCGGCCGGAGCCCCTCCCTCCCTCCTTCCCAGGCCGGCTGGGAGATTTGGATCGGGTTCCCTAAGCCGTGGCAGCTGGCGCCCCTCCCCCACGTGCGGCTTCCTGGGCCAGCTGGGAGTCTCGGAACAGCGGTTCCCCAAGCCGCGGTGGCCGGCGACCGCAGCCACTTCCACAAACGTGGCTTCCCAGGCCGGCTGGAAACCTCGGTTCAGCAGTTCCCCAAGCCATGGCGGCCCTCCCACACGCGGCTTCCCAGGCCAGCTGGGAGCTTTGGATCGGCAGTTCCCCAAGCCACGGCGGCCGGCGCTCCTCCCCCACACGCGGCTTCCCGGGCCGGCTGGGAGCCTCTGAACAGCGGTTCCCCAAGCCACAGCGGCTGGCGACCCTCCCCCACAGGTGACTTCCCGGAGGGAAAGGAAAGAGTCTCCAACAGTAGTAGAGACTGAGCCCAACCTAACACCAATAGTGGCATTAATGAAGAACTACTGACTACTAAAAATAGGCCCTCAGCTCAGGCGAAACTGATCAAGGCAGAAGTCGCCTATTGGGCTAACTGAAAAAGAGGAAAGGGGGTGAAACAGAGACTTCTGCGGCTGTTTCTATGGAGGCTTCATTGCCTCTGGGCTCAGTGCTGGGACTACACAGGTTGCAACTGCCCCGAACAAAGAAACAGGCTGCTTTCAGGGCTCTCTACCACCTGAACCTTCCCTGTGGGAGGGGTGAAACACAACTCAGGTGGAATCCCTCTCTCAAGGAATTCAGTCCCAGGACTTCACAATTTGAAGCCATTAAAACCAACCTACAACCTTTCCTCTGTCTCCACCACACACCCAGCAGCGAGAGTCTTCCAAAGTTAAAGGAGCCACAACATCTTTTGCTGGTGGGACCCGCAGACAGACAAGCACCACATACTGGGCAAGATAAGAAAAACAGAGCCCAGAGACTTCACAGGAAAGTCTTTCAACCTGCTGGGTCCCACACTTAGGGAAATCTGATTAAATGCCCAGATGCCAGCAAAAAATAACAAATCACACCAGGAAAATTGAAGATATGGCCCAGTCAAAGGAATAAACCAATAGCTCAAATGAGATACAGGAGCTGAGACAACTAATTCTGAATATACGAACAGAAATGGAAAACCTCTTCAAAAACCAAATCAATAAATTGAGGGAGAACATGAAGAAGGCAAAGGATGAAAAAAAGAAGAAATGGAAAGTTTGAAAAAACAAATCACAGAACTTATGGGATTGAAAGACACAGTAGAAGGGATGAAAAAACAATGGAAACCTACAATGGTAGATTTAAAGAGACAGAGGCTAGAATTAGTGAACTGGAGGATGGAACATCTGAAATCCAAAAAGAAACAGAAACTATAGGGAAATAAATGGAAAATTTTGAGCAGGGGCTCAGGGAATTGAATGATAATATGAAGCGCACAAATATACGTGTTGTGGGTGTCCCAGAAGGAGAAGAGAAGGGAAAAAGAGGAGAAAAACTAATGGAAGAAATTATCACTGAAAATTTCCCAACTCTTATGAAAGACCTAAAATTACAGATCCAAGAAGTGCAGCACACCCCAAAGAGAATAGACCCAAATAGGCGTTCTCCAAGACACTTACTAGTTAGAATGTCAGAGGTCAAAGAGAAAGAGAGGATTTTGAAAGCAGCAAGAGAAAAACAATCCATCACATACAAGGGAAACCCAATAAGACTAGGTGTAGATTTCTCAGCAGAAACCATGGAAGCAAGAAGACAGTGGGATGATATATTTAAATTACTAAAAGAGAAAAACTGCCAACCAAGACTTCTATATCCAGCAAAATTGTCCTTCAAAAATGAGGGAGAAATTAAAACATTTTCAGACAAAAAGTCACGGAGAGAATTTGTGACCAAGAGACCAGCTCTGCAAGAAATACTAAAGGGAGCACTAGAGTCAGATATGAAAAGACAAAAGAGAGAGGTATGGAGAAGAGTGTAGAAAGAAGGAAAATCAGAAATGATATATATAACACAAAACGCAAAATGGTAGAGGAAAATATTATCCAAACAGTAATAACACTAAATGTTAATGGACTGAATTCCCCAATCAAAAGACATAGACTGGCAGAATGGATTAAAAAACAGGATCCTTCTATATGCTGTCTACAGGAAACACATCTTAGACCCAAAGATAAACATAGGTTGAAAGTGAAAGGTTGGGAAAAGATATTTCATGCAAATAACAACCAGAAAAGAACAGGAGTAGCTATACTAATATCCAACAAATTAGACTTCAAATGTAAAACAGTTAAAAGAGACAAAGAAGGATACTATCTACTAATAAAAGGAACAATTAAACAAGAAGACCTAACAATCATAAATATTTATGCACTGACTCAGAATGCCCCAAAATACGTGAGGAATACACTGCAAACACTGAAAAGGGAAATAGACACATCTACCATAATAGTTGGAGACTTCAGTTCACCACTCTCATCAATGGACAGAACATCTAGACAGAGGATCAATAAAGAAACAGAGAATTTGAAAATTACAATAAATGAGCTAGACTTAACAGACATTTATAGGACATTACACCCCACAACAGCAGGATACACCTTTTTCTCAAGTGCTCATGGATCATTCTCAAAGATAGACCATATGCTGGGTCACAAAGCAAGTCTCAACAAATTTAAAAAGATTGAAATCATACACAACACTTTCTCAGATCATAAAGGAACGAAGTTGGAAATCAATAATAGGCGGAGTGCCAGAAAATTCACAAATACGTGGAGGCTCAACAACACACTCTTAAACAACCAGTGGGTCAAGGAAGAAATTACAAGAGAAATTAGTAAATATCTCGAGGTGAATGAAAATGAAAACACAACCTATCAAAACCTATGGGACACAGCAAAGACAGTGCTAAGAGGGAAATTTATCACCCTAAATGCCTATATCAGAAAAGAAGAAAAGACAAAAATTCAGGAATTAACTGTCCACTTGGAAGAACTGGAGAAAGAACAGCAAACTAACCCCAAAGCAAGCAAAAGGAAAGAAATAACAAAGATTAGAACAGAAATAAATGAAATTGAGAACATGAAAACAACAGAGAAAATCAATAGGGCCAGAAGTTGGTTCTACGAGAAAATCAATAAGATTGATGGACCCTTAGCAAGATTGACAAAAAGAAGAAGAGAGAGGACGCAAATAAATAAGATCAGAAATGGAAGAGGAGACATAACCACTGACCTCACAGAAATAAAGGAGGTAATAACAGGATACTATGAACAACTTTATGCTAATAAATACAGCAATGTAGATGAAATGGACAAGTTCCTAGAAAGGCATGAACAACCAACTTTGACTCAATAAGAAATAGATGACCTCAACAAACCAATCACAAGTAAAGAAATTGAATCAGTCATTCAAAAGTTTCCCAAAAAGAAAAGTCCAGGACCAGATGGCTTCACATGTGAATTCTACCAAACATTCCAGAAAGAATTTAGTACCAACTCTGCTCAAACTCTTCAAAAAAATTGAAGTGGAGAGAAAGCTACCTAATTCATTCTATGAAGCCAACATCACCCTCATACCAAAACCAGGCAAAGATATTACAAAAAAAGAAAACTACAGACCAATCTCTCTAATGAATATAGATGCAAAATCCTCAACAAAATTCTAGCAAATCGAATCCAACAACACATTAAAAGAATTATACATCATGACCAAGTAGGATTCATCCCAGGTATGCAAGGATGGTTCAACATAAGAAAATCAATTAATGTAATACACCATATCAACAAATCAAAGCAGAAAAATCACATGATCATCTCAATTGATGCAGAGAAGGCATTTCACAAGATTCAACATCCTTTCCTGTTGAAAACACTTCAAAGGATAGGAATACAAGGGAACTTCCTTAAAATGATAGAGGGAATATATGAAAAACCCACAGCTAATATCATCCTCAATGGGGAAAAATTGAAAACTTTCCCCCTAAGATCAGGAACAAGACAAGGATGTCCATTATCACCACTGTTATTCAACATCGTGTTGGAGGTTCTAGCCAGAGCAATTAGACAAGAAAAAGAAATATAAGGCATCAAAATTGGAAAGGAAGAAGTAAAACTATCACTATTGCAGACGATATGATACTATACGTCGAAAACCCGGAAAAATCCACAACAAAACTACTAGAGCTAATAAATGAGTACAGCAAAGTAGCAGGTTACAAGATCAACATTCAAAAATCTGTATCATTTCTATACACTAGTAATGAACAAGCTGAGGGGGAAATCAAGAAATGAATCCCATTTACAATTGCAACTAAAAGAATAAAATACTTAGGAATAAATTTAACTAAAGAGACAAAAGACCTATACAAAGAAAACTAAAAAAACTGTTAAAAGAAATCACAGAAGACCTAATTAGATGGAAGGGCATACCGTGTTCATGGATTGGAAGACTAAATATAGTTAAGATGTCAATCCTACCTAAATTGATTTACAGATTCAATGCAATACCAATCAAAATCCCAACAACTTATTTTTCAGAAATAGAAAAACCAATAAGCAAATTTATCTGGAAGGGCAGGGTGCCCCGAATTGCTAAAAGTATCTTGAGGAAAAAAAACGAAGCTGGAGGTCTCACGCTGCCGGACTTTAAGGCATATTATGAAGCCACAGTGGTCAAAACAGCATGGTATTGGCATAAAGATAGATATATTGACCAATGGAATTGAATAGAGTGCTCAGATATAGACCCTCTCATCCATGGACATTTGATCTTTGATAAGGCAGTCAAGCCAACTCACCTGGGACAGAACAGTCTCTTCAATAAATGGTGCCTAGAGAACTGGATATCCATATGCAAAAGAATGAAAGAGGACCCGTTATCTCACACCCTATACAAAAGTTAACTCAAAATGGATCAAAGATCTAAACATTCGGTCTAAGACCATAAAACAGTTAGAGGAAAATGTAGGGAGATATCTTATGAAACTTACAATTGGAGGTGGATTTATGGACCTTAAACCTAAAGCAAGAGCACTGAAGAAAGAAAGAAATAAATGGGAGCTCCTCAAAATTAAACACTTTTGTGCATCAGAGAACTTCATCAAGAAAGTAGAAAGACAGCCTACACAATGGGAGACAATATTTGGAAATGACATATCAGATAAAGGTCTAGTATCCAGAATTTATAAAGAGATTGTTCAACTCAACAACAAAAAGACAGCCAACCCAATTACAAAATGGGAAAAAGACTTGAACACACACCTATCAGAAGAGGAAATACAAATGGCCAAAAGGCACATGAAGAGATGCTCAATGTCCCTGGCCATTAGAAAAATGCAAATCAAAACCACAATGAGAGATCATCTCACACCCACCAGAATGGCCATTATCAACAAAACAAAAAATGACAAGTGCTGGAGAGGATGCGGAGAAAGAGGCACACTTATCCACTGTTGGTGGGAATGTCAAATGGTGCAACCACTGTGGAAGACAGTTTGGCGCTTCCTCAAAAAACTGAATATAGAATTGCCATATGACCCAGCAATACCATTGCTAGGTATCTACTCAAAGGACGTAAGGGCAAAGACACAAACGGACATTTGCACACCAATGTTTATAGCAGCATTATTTACAATTGCAAAGAGATGGAAACAGCCAAAATGTCCATCAACAGAAGAGTGGCTAAACAAACTGTGGTATATACATACGATGGAATATTATGCAGCTTTAAGACAGAAAAAACTTATGAAGCATGTAATAACATGGATGGACCTAGAGAACATTATGCTGAGTGAGATTAGCCAAAAACTAAAGGACAAATACTATATGGTCCCACTGATGTGAACCGACATTACAGAATAAACTTGGAATATGTCATTGGTAACAGAGACCATCAGGAGTTAGAAACAGGGTAAGATAATGGGTAATTGGAGCTGAAGGGATACAAACTGTGCAACAGGACTAGATACAAAAACTCAAAAATGGACAGCACAATACTACCTAATTGTAATGTAATTATGTTAAAACACTGAATGAAGCTGCATCTGAACTATAGTTTTTTGTTTGTTTGTTTGTTTTTATATATATTTTTTGCATTTTTTATTTTTATTTTTTTCTCTATATTATCATTTTATTTCTTTTTCTGTTGTCTTGCTACTTCTTTTTCTAAATCGATGCAAATGTACTAAGAAATGATGATCATACATCTATGTGATGATATTAAGAATTACTGATTGCATATTTAGAATGGAATGATTTCTAAATGTTGTGTTAATTTTTTTTAATTAATAAAAAAAAGATGCTCAAAAAAAAAAAGGGATATCTATATAATGCATAAGAATAACCTCCAGTATAACCTCTGAACTCTGTTTGAAATCTCTCATCCATCTTCGAAGTTTTTTAAGGTACCAACATGCTCTGGTGTGTCAGCAGAACAGAAAAAAAACACCTGATTGATGAACCTCTAGACCAAACAATGTCTAGCGCTGCAAAGGGCTCAGTTACCTTGCTTATCTGTTCTGCTGGGGCCCCAGAACCATAGTCAGTTAGCTTCCTTGTTCCTTAGGACCTTTTGGTCACACCTGTGTCACCAACTGATAGCAGACAGACGATAAATTCTCTGTCTGATGCACTTGAATGACCAATTCCTGGGTTGCAAAGAAAGTTCATTTAAAGGTGCAAAGCAGGAGAGCAGATGGCCTATCAGCCCAAAAGTTTGTCTCCCTGAGTCTAGAGGTTCAAGGTTTTATGGATTCTAACAAGGGGATATGAATTCTTCAAAATTTCAATAGCACATATAAGCAGAAAGGAAGGGAGATAGAGTTATTTCAATAGCAGGTTGAGGCAGAAACAATTTACAAATGTAAAGGAGTGAATCTGGGTTGGAGCCAGTTAATTGCTGGCAAGTTCCTCCAGTAGCATTAGGTGGTTTGCCCTTACAAATTTCTAAATTAAAAAAAAGGACAAAGGCACTTGAGGGTTTTTACAATCATTCTCAGGGATCAGGGCAGCTGGATTACACTTCAGATATTTTAGGCATTTTCTCTGTTTAATTTATCAGAAAGAAAAAAAGGAATATTTATGTAATGATTCAGTAATCATATCATTCATTAAATCCTAACTCCTAGGTTGCATTTAGACTTAGGGAGACAGATTCGAGCTTGTTCCTTTAGCTCCTGTTCTCCTTACCAGCAGCTCTGTAATAAACCTTTTTCTCTCTTTGAAACCCTGGTGTCCAGAACTGATTTTTTGCCCACTAGGCAGTGCGCCCATTTTGTCCCAAATGATTCCCAAATTTTTTCTCCAGTCTAGACATCTCCCATAAGTTATATGGGACATACGTATATTGGACATAATCTAGGGTCCTGGAACTAGGCATATCCAAATAGAACTCTTATTTTTACCCTAAATAGGTCCTTGCTCACTGGGTAGTGCCAAGCCACCTCAGCTAAAAGTTAACCTTAAATCCTCCCATCTCCCACCTCCCACCTCCAACCAATCAGCCATTTCCTGCCAAATTGACTCTATTTCTCTAACACTCTGTAACCACTCTCCCTTTCTTTATTCTTGTCCCCTTTGAATCGTCTCTCCACATAGCTGCCAGAGTAATCTAAAATGATCTTACCATCTCAGTCCCTCATTTTAAATGGCTTCTCTGTCAACTACAAGATTTAAAAACAAAACAAAAAAACCTATAATCTGGCTCTTGCTTAATTTTTATTTGCTGTCTTGCTTTTCATTTTACCCTCGGTATTCTGTCGGTCGGCAGTGTAGGTTATCGATGAACATCATAGACTCTGGAGTTAGGCTGTATAGGTGTGAATCTCTGCTTTATCATGCAATCATACGTCCGTTTCCTCAACTCTGAAACGGGTATAATAACAACTACCTTTATAAGATTATTTGGAAGATTAACTGAGTTAATCCATGTATAATGTGTGCTTAGACAAGTTCCTATCACATATTAACAATTATTACGTCAGACTGTTTTTAACATTTCTGCCTTTGTTCACTCTACTTCCTTTTCTTTCCTGCTATATGCTCATTTAGCCATGGATTCTACCAATTTTTTCATAAGCTCACACTTGATTTTCTACCAATAAAGATACTACCTAATACAACTTATTTCATGTTCGGATTGATGTCATAAACTGGCATCCTTTTCACTTGTGATGTTTTCTCTTTTGATGGTCTAATATGTTCTAGCTCAATTTTCTAGTTATATTGCTGCAGGTCAAAAATGCAGTTTCACTCAATTCATTGCCGTATCAGTTAAGGTAAATGAGAGAAAGAATAGAGTTTGTGTAATTGTCCAGTTTCTAACGTGGACGAAGGTGAAGCCAGGAAATACTGGAGGATACTCAATAAATGTTTTAAAGTTACGCTGATATATACACCCCCACCCCCACCCACCCCATTGCCTGTTCAGCCCTGTAGGCCGACTGCCATCGACGCTACGGCAGTCAAGCTCCCGTTTTTCCGCAAAATTTCTTTTTTCTGCCTCACCCACTCATCAAACAGATAAATCCTCTACAGCCCCGCCTTCCCTTTAAGAACAGGATCTCAGCGAAATACCACGCCAAAACCCGCCCACCGAGTTTGCCCGTCACCAAGGCAACGGGACCCGGAAGAAAAGAGAGGGCTTGGCCTCCCTCAGTCCAGCCGGTGGCCTGTGCAGGGTGCTGGGGTGCGGGCTGAGCGGTTATCGCATGTCGCTCCGCTCCGGGTTGGAGCCGGAACCGGAGCCGGAGCCGGATCCCGCGCAGATGCCACGTCAATCTCAACCTGCACTACCCTTCCCTCCCCGCACCGCCGCGCCCTCCAGGCTTGCTGACTGTCCTCCCGGCCTGCGTCCGCCACGCTTTTCCCACAATGCCCCGCGCCAGGCCCCGCCCCAGCCTCGCCGTGGAAACCGGTGTGGGAGAAGCCGAGCCGGGGCGGCGGTGCGCTTGTCGCTGCCGGTGCAGCTTGTCCTCCCCCATCCCGAACGCGGCGGCCCGGCCGTCGGAGAGTGCGTGCTCCCTACCGCACGCACAGCCTGAGCCCGGCCGGCCGGGTCAGCCGCAGGATATTGAGGATGGGGGAGTAGCTACAAGAGGCGACCCCGCGATAACGAGGTGGGCATGGGCCGGGGCTCAGCCGGAACCGGCGTCCGCCTGAGCCGTCCGGGAAGGGAGGGGCGAAATTCCTGTGCGCCGGAACCTCCCCTCTTCTCAGCTCCGGTGGTGGTTTTGCGTTCCTTCTCCCCGTCTTCCTCCCAATTGTCTACACCACCCTTCCTCTGCTCAGCGGTTTCTAGCTTCTTGCCTCAGTTTCTTACTTAAGCGTCATTCAGGTTCCCTTCTCCAATGGTTGGACTTGAGACCGCAGACACCGGTTAATACTTGACGGTCTGGTTCCCCCAGCGTTTCCATCTTCCCCTTCCCCGCCTCCCATCCAGGAGTGGGGGCAGCTTGAGGACGTCCACTTCTCATTTACCTGCAGCTTCTCCCTTTCCAAGAGCTGCACACGGCCGTTCAGTCACCCTCGTCCTGGCTGAGAACCGCTAAGCAGGGAACACGAGTTATTTCAAAGTGGTGATTGAAAATATGCTCCATTTTTTTCCTAATCGTTTTTTGGCCTCCGCATTTATTTATGCCTATTAGTGTATTTTTTAATGGATGTGAAGGAGGGGTTCGAATGAACTGAAGACCTTTCACAGTTAAAGGCCAAGTTTTTAAATAGTCATTTAGGATTCAAGTTGTACCCTAGAAGAAAATAGAAGCAGGATATTAAGGAGATAAAAATTTTCAAATTATTAAGAAACTTTGAAACTCAGGTATGCAAATTTAAATGTGATGTGCTGAAGATTTTTACAGAGACAAGTCTAAATAACTGATTCCTTTCTCCCTTTTATGTTTCTTATTTCTATTTGTGCCTAACTTAAATTTTGCAATAAAATTACATCGTTAACTTGCAGTTTTTATTCTACTATTTTTATAAATATTCTCTACTTAAATTTGATGTAAGCGTCTTCTGAGAAGAATCAGGAAAAGGAAATGACCTGCCGTGTGAGTTGTCTATTACAATACCACTTCTGGAAGGAAGGGTTATTTGAAAAGTGCTACCCTTTGGAAAATCTATGCTTCCTTCTAGTCCCTCTAAAGTGCATTTCCTACAAATATCTGATTCTGATGAAAATTGGGCAACCTTAAAGGGCTGAAGAAGTAGTCAAAAAGGAAAAGGTAGTACCAAAAAAGGAAGCATCTCTCCCTTGCGTTCTGGTGCTGATCAAGTGTTTCAACTAGCTACAACCATTCACCTACGTTCTGACATCTGTCTTGAGTAATTTCGCGTTTCACACACCTTACTGCCTAGATGTGGGTAGATCCTGGGGTGCTCTGATTTGCCATTTAATGGAGATTGTATAATTGACCGTATTATTTGATGAACAAATGAATAGCATTATTAGTGTTACATTGGGATGTATTTTAACTGCTGTTTTCATCTCTTTAGATTAATGTTTTTGAGGCAATTTTGTGATATTTGATTCATCCTTGGAGTAATGTGAACAGAAGTTCTCAAACTTCCATCTTTTATCTACTGGAACCAGCTCTGTGTCTTAATGTTCACTTACGTCAGAATTGGTATAAGGAAAAGAATGGGAGTCTGGTTAAATAAAGGTGACTATATCAGAGACTTGAAAAGGATCGTTCTCTGTTTTTTAATAGTATATATGGCCATTTTAGTGGGAACAGATCAGGATTTTTACAGTTTACTTGGAGTATCAAAAACTGCAAGCAATAGAGAAATAAGACAAGCTTTCAAGAAATTGGCATTGAAGTTACATCCTGATAAAAATCCGGTAGGTAAAGATTTCTTTTTAAGCATATCTGATTAGTGTATTTTACTATGTTTTGATATGTATTTAAATTATTTGAAATAAGCGATTCAAAATGCTTAATCAAATAAAAAAATCATAATTCAGCTGCCTTACTAAAAACAAAAACAGCAAAATATTCTAGTTTAGAATGGTGTAAAAAGAATGTCAGTACCAAAATGCAATTCCTTCTTAATTTGTAAATTCATTTCCAACAGTTCTGTTAAAGACACTAATCCCCAAACAGAAATGACTGCAAAGTACTTGAAGTAATTTACTTAGAAGTTAAAGTAGGTTAAGATCAAATATCTTAGAACAGTAACAGGAAATTACTTTTTTTTTTTTAGAACTTAGTGGTTATGTCTTGCTAAAAATGGTAGTAATGGCTAATAATAACATAATTCAGTTTTCACTACTTTTTTCCTTATGCACAAGTGTAGGAATCAGAATTAGGACGTTATTACAAATTAAAACTTGAGAGCAGCCAAAATATAGTTAGCGCCCATCATAAATGTTTGATTACAAATCCAATACTGTAATCTTTCAAAACCAAGTTAGTTTTTATTTTTTTTTTGTAATTTAATTCTTAGCGAGATTTGGCACTCATAGTGAAGAGGAAGATGTGGTTAAGTTATTTTTCTGTTTTCTAATTAGAATTTTGAAAATTGAATTTATTAATTTGATGCAATAAAGCTGAGGAAGAGAAACCTTATTTTTTAAAAAGTTTTTGTGTGGTAACCTCCCTGAGATCAAAATTCTGCTACATTTCAGGTGTTCTGATTGTTCTCTAAATTTTCAGAATATGATTTTTTAAGCTTCTGTATGAAAAACCATAGACTTCATATGCAGGCATTATTTAAGTGAAGGCAGCCTACAAGAAACCAGTTCTTTGAAACTCAGTAACAAATGAGCAGTTCCAATCCAGTTTTGAAATGTTACTTTGGAATTAGTGTGTTTTATTTAATTATCTGATTGAGAGGTGTGCATACTATTTTAGTTCATATGTTGATTTTGCTTCAAATAGGGAAAGAACCTGCAACTCTGTTTCTTTGTAATTGTTTTAGGGGTAGACAAATAGTATTCACAATATTAAGGGTTTGAAAGTGTTTGTTTTTTCTCAGTTGCATTTCTTAAAAGGAATGATTTACATTATATGATCATATTTGTCAACCTTTGAAAGAATTAATTCTCGTTTCCTTGTTACTTTTCTTCTTTTTTTGGAAATTGTAGTTCCTTAGAAAAATACTTCCTTTTATATCAACCTATGATAACCTGTTTTATATATGCCACTCTTCCTTATCTGGTATCTAGTCACAGAAATCTCAGGATATAATTAAATCTACATAGAAGTTCTGAGAGACTTGAACTGTATATCTGAAACACTGTGTTATTTCTAATATTTTTAAATAGAATAACCCAAATGCACATGGTGATTTTTTAAAAATAAATAGAGCATATGAAGTACTCAAAGATGAAGATCTCCGGAAAAAGTATGACAAATACGGGGAAAAGGGACTTGCAGATAATCAAGGAGGAGGCCAGTATGAAAGCTGGAACTATTACCGTTATGATTTTGGTAAGGTGATAGGATATTACTTCTGATTTTTTGTTAAGAACCTCTCAATAAGTATCTCTAAAATAAGGATAACTTTAATAATTTAAAAAAAATCTATTTGTATTAATAGAAGTTAAATTTGAAGCCTTTTGGTATTTTTAGAGTCGTATTTTTAAAAGAAATATGTGGGCACGCCAGTAGTGATCACTTCAATAGAAATGCCATCCTTTTCATATAGAATCTTTATTAATAATGGTTTAAGGTGGTTACAGGAATAAGAAAGAAGTCAGGCAAAAGCAGAGGGAGGAAACAAGTTAGACCAAAGAGAGGAAAAGTAAACACAGGTGTCAAGGCAGGAAAAGAGTGCTCTGGTACCCAGTATTTCTCCTAGTCATGAATTAACCTTAGTTGCAGGCTAAGAACTGAAGTATGCTTTTATATTTGACTAAATAAAATATTTTTATTAAATATCTGGGGTGTTTGTTTCTCAAGACAGACTGACTACCTGTTCAACTTAATCTATTTTAGGAGCCGCAAACTGCATCTCATAAAAAATAGAAAACTGCATCTCATAGTCCACTTAATTTCTCAATTAAGTTTTATTGGAAACAGCCACACTCATTTGTTTATATAGTGTTTATAACTGCTTATGCATTACGAGGGCAAAATTGAGTAGTTGCAATAGAGATCATGTGTCCCACAAAACTTAAACTATTCATCATATGACATCAACAAAAAAAGTTTGCTGACCCCTAGTCTATATCCATCATTAATATTATTTTTATACTTCATACAGTAATATATTTTCTCACATTGGTTTTAATTATTATGGTACATAAAATTTATATTTACTACATAAGTTTGTCTCTACTTCAAATACTCTATAAGATTTTTGGTAGAATAAATATGGAAAATATTTTAAAGTGATATCACCTACAGAAACCATATAATCTAGGAACTAATTGAGATCTGTAATCTAGTTAACAGTAATGTACCAGTGTCAGTTTTCTGGTTTTGATATTGTACTAAAGCCACATAATAATGATGTTAGGGGAAGCTGCAGGAAGGGTACAGAGTATGTACTGTTTTTCCAACTTCCTGTAAGTCTATAATCATTTCAAAATTTTGAAAATTTAATAGAATAGAAATTTTCTCTGGAGACGAATTAGGAGAATATTAAGACTCCTTCTCCTCCCTGATAGTGCGTATCAGGAAACTAATATTAGATCTTTAGACCACTCTTTAAAGGTACCAGCAGTGTTATTTACCCTTAGCTTTTCTCATAGAAATTTGTTGCATATTCTTCAAGTTTGAGATTTAGCATACTAATCTGATTTTTGTTATTATTAAGACCTAGGAGTAAATAATTATTCTTATTGACTCTTTAACTGATAGTAAGGTTTTAATTTTTCAATTTTTGTATACTTTCAAAATTAGGTATTTATGATGATGATCCTGAAATCATAACCTTGGATAGAAGAGAATTTGGTAAGTTTGGGGTATCTTAGTTTACCAGGGATACTATAACAAATATAACAAAATGGGTTGGCTTACCTGACAAGCATTTATTGCCTCATGATTTTGAAGGTTAGAAATCCAAAATCAAGAAGTTGGCAAGGCTATGCTTTCTCCCAGAGTCAGTAGCATTCTATTGATGGCAGTTCTCTGGTGCATGGCAATTTCTTTCTCTTCTCTAGCTGCTTCTTCTTCTGGTTCTTGGGTTTTTCTGAGTGTATCTGACTTTCCTCTCTTCATAAATCCTCCGGTAATATGGATTAAGACCCATCCTGATTATGTTTGCCCACACCTTAACTAATAACATCTTTAAAGAAAACATTTATAGAGGTCCTCTTTACAAAGGTGTTCACACCCATGGAAGCATGGATTAAGATTTGCTCTCCATGTCCCACTCATCTAGCTCCTGGGGCGGCTGGGAGGCTGGGGGCCTGGCCTGTGGGATGGCTGGGGGTCTAGTGTGAATGGAAGGTATCCAGGGCCAGGAGACCATGCAGGCCCTGAATGACCGTCTGGCCTCCTACTTGGACAGAGTGAGGAGCCTGGAGACTAAGAATCGGAGATAGGAGGGCAAAATTCAGGAACACTTGGAGAAGAAGGGACCCCAGGTCAAGTACTGGGGCCACTACCTTAAAACCATTGAGGAATTAAGGGCTCAGTTCTTTGAAAACTCCAGACAATGCCCAACTGGCTGCTGATGACTTCAGCCATGCACCAGTCTGTGTAGAACACCATCCATGTGCTCCACGAGGTCATTGATAATACCAGCATTACTTGGCTGCAGCTGGAGACAGGGATCGAGACTCAAGGAAGAGCTTCTCTTCATGAAGAAGAAGTATGAGGACTAAGTAAAGGGCCTACAAGCCTGTATTGCCAGCTCTGCACCGGCCACGGTGGTAGATGTCCCCAAGTCTCAGGAACTCAGCAAGATCATGGCAGACATCCGGGCCCAGTATGACAAGTTGGCTCAGAAGAATCAAGAGTAGCTGGGCAAGTACTGATCTCACCAGATTGAAGAGAGCACCACAGTGGTCACTTCTCAGTTTGCTGATTTAGGAGCTACTGAGATAACACTCACATTGCTGAGACTTACTGTCCAGTTCTTAGAAACTGACCTGGAGTCTATGAGAAATCTGAAGACCAGCTTGGAGAACAGTGTGCAGGAGGTAGAATTCCACTACACCCTGCAGATGGAGCAGTTAAACGGGGCCCTGCTGCACCTGGAGTCAGATCTGGCACTGAACCGGGCAGAGGGGCAGCACCAGACCCAGGAGTATGAGGCTTTGCTGAACATCAAGGTCTAGCCGGAGGCTGAGATTGCCACCTACCACCATCTGCAGAAGACGGGGAGGACTTCAGTCTCAGTAGTGCCCTGTACAGTAGCAACTCCATGCAAACCACCCACCTGCTGGATCGTGGATGGTGCAGTGGTATCTGAGACCAACAACACCAGAGTTCTGAGGCATTGAGGCAGCAGACACAGGGTGCGCTTTGGAGAATGGGTGGCCAATAAAAACTCTTCTGCATCTTCAAAAATGATGGATGGATGATGGATGGATGGATAGAAAGGTAGAATCAATCTTAAGATTTTTAAGAGATAATTAACTACATTGATGGGTTCCATCCATATTTACCACTATTCTATCTCATCTTTAATACTACTCTTTGTAGTACCAGGCTAAGATGGAGAACATGGATAGTAGTATCAATTTGTTCTTAGTGTAAATATCACATTAGCCTACTTGGTTATGGGTCTCTTTCTGTTATCAGTTGTTTCTTTTGGCTTTTCGTTATATGGTCTAATCTTTTTATATAACTAATTAGTAAATAATTATAGAGTTATTTTAAGGTTATATATGTTCTCTTTTGCCAGAGAGGAGTTAGGTTTCCTTCTGGCTAGAGTCACTAACAGTCTCAGATCAGCTTTATCCAAATGGGGATTGAAATGATTCAGAAGCTGATCTTAGAGAGGGCTGATCACTTTTCCGTTCATCTTTCTGTACAGGATTCCTCCTTAGATGCACCCTGAACTCCATTTTTATCCCTCTAGCCTCATGAATCACTTGAAAGCACTCTTTGGTTTCTTGCCTCTCAACTACCTCTTTTAGAATTGGCAGACACTGGCTCTCCGAGTTCTTGTCTCCTCCCAAATCTTGGCCCCTTAATTTTTCACTACATTTATAACTCTGATGCTTTCAAGAGAAGTCTTATATGTTTTGCCCAGTTTTTCTGTTGTTTATAGAAAGAGAGTTAATCCAAATTGTATAGTTCACCATTACCAGCAGTGGAATTCTAGAGTGTTCAACTTTAGTACAAAAAGGAAAATGGAATTAAAAACTCTGTTTTAAACCTTTTTTAAAAATAATGTTTTGCATTCTTTCTATTAAATATGTTGCATAATCTTTCTGTATGTTGCCTTATTATATGAGCCTGTCATTATAAACAAGTCTTAGATAGTAGTAGCAAAATAGAGAATATCTTATACTTATTAGTCATTCTAAATAATACCCACACTATAAATAGGAATATTGCTGAAGACAAGCTCAAGAACTTAGAGATGCGCAAATTACTTGTTTCTTTTCTTCCATTTTTCTATGCCAGTAGAAAATATTAGGTCTAGTCGTGTGGATATTAACAAAGTATATGGTTTATAGTCTCCGATTATGTTTAGAAGCTGAAACTTTGAATTTTGAAGTATACTTGATCTATTCATGGTCTCTGGGTTATGCAGAAACATCCAAGTGAGCTTTGTTAATACAGTATTAAAAATATTTTTACCTTATTATTCAACAGTCAGTGAAAACTGTGCAATTATATTACATGTGATCTGTGAAAACAAAGTGCAAAGAAGGAAGACAATTTTTTTCACTATAAACAAAGTTTACTGTCATATTAAATATCATTTAGATTTATTTTACATATGTATTTTATTTAAGAAGTAATGCTTTTTTCTAATTTTTACTTTTGCTTTTTATTTTTAAAAAACACATTGAGCTTGGTGGGCCATGGAGGCTTAGCAGGTAAAGTTCTCATGCCAAAGACCCGGGTTCGAGTTCCAGCGCCTGCCCATGCAAAAAAAGAAAGAAAGAAAATCACATTAAGCTTATTTATTTACAGTTAGTAAGAAAATCCATTTTTTATATTTAAGTTTGCAATAATAATTCTATTAAAATTTTACCTAAATTAGTACTAGTTGTTGTTGGTCTAAACTATCCTAATTATATTGACCACCTACATAGAATGGTCTATTTTATCTAATTTTCTAAACAGTGCCAAAAAAATAGCCTGTTAAATCCTAAATTTTATATTTTACCTATAATGTATACATTAGCAATTTTTCAAACAGATGTCTTGTATTTGAAATGTAGTCGAATGTTGAGTCCTACACATTTCTAGTTAATCTGAATCCCTTATACATATTTACAATACTGTGCATGTTTTGATGCCTTACTATAATTTATGAGTTTTTGAAAATTTAAAAGTGAATAAAGTTCCATTTACTTACATCAGGTCATCTAATAGGTAACATATAACGCTTCATTGCCTAGACTTTATATTTAAATCAGTTATTTCAGCAAATCTGTATTAATGTTCTAAATTGTTAAAAATCTTGATCTTATGCTTTTCAAGCAATATAATTTTCTGAGGTAAATATTTTATTTAACGACAAAGATTACATTTTACTCCTCATAGTCCTTAATATATCATGTGAGTCTCTTCTTTAGGATTTTGAATCAGTCTTCAGAATTGCTTGATGAGCATGTGTTTAAGCTGTGCTGCAGTTAGAAGAGCTTAAGTCTCAGTCATTCTGTGTCTTTTCTTCATTTCTCTCATCCACACAAATTCTTACATGAGATTAGCTATTGCTTCCTTTTGCCACCTCATTTTACAGCCACATGGTCACATTTATCTTGGATTTCAGGATTGCTTCTTAAGTATGAGCTTGGGAGAGTAAAAAAAAGTCATTGACAGTCGAAATAATTTGTTTTCTTCTTTCTATAATAAGAAAGTTACCCAGAAAATGATACAGGCAGTATGAAATATTTATGACTAACTAGATTTTTTTCATTCTGACCCAAACAAAATGAAAATGTTTTTTTTTACTAAAATATCCATGGACCTTTAGTAAATAATTCTAAATTGCTTCTGTCTTATTTACTTTTAGATGCTGCTGTTAATTCTGGAGAACTGTGGTTTGTCAACTTTTACTCCCCAGGATGTTCACACTGCCATGAATTAGCTCCCACAGTATGCATTTTTTAATATCTTGATTATTAAATTTTTATTATTTCTAATTGATTTATTATTTGACTTTAAAAATGTTTTTCTTTCTTAAACATGTTGGCATTTTTTTTTCTATTAATAGTCATTGTAACTACCAGAAGTAGTTATCAGATATTTTCACATATGTATAATTTCTACATGATAAAAATTTCTCTTTAAGAATGTATAGCTTGGGCAGGCCACGGTCACTCAGCAGGTAAGAGTGCTTGCCTGCCATGCCAGAGGACCTGGGTTCGATTCCCGGTGCCTGCCCATGTAAAAAAAGGAATGTATAGCTTGATCCTGGAGATTATTCTTATACATTAGATAATATCCCTTTTTAGTTTGTGGTGTATTGGAGTGGCTAGAGGGCAGTACCTGAAACTGTTGAACTGTGTTCCAATAGCCTTGATTGTTGAAGACTGTATGACTAAATAGCTTTTACAGTATGACTGTGATTGTAAAAACCTTATGTCTGATACGCCTTTTGTCTTTTATCCAGGGTATGGACAGGTGAGTTAAATAAGTAAATATATATATATATATATATATATATATATATGGTTAAATAAATAATAGGGAGAGATAAAAATTGGATAGGTTGGAATACTTTGGGTCAATGAGAGGGAGGGGTAAGGTATATGGGATGTATGTGTTCTTTTCTTTTTCTTTTTATATGTCTTTCTGGAGTGATGCAAATGTTCTAAAAATGATCATGGTGAAGAATACACAGCTATGTGATGATATTGTGAGCCATTGTATAATGTGGTTGGACTGTACATGTGTGGATATTTCTCGGAACTATTTTTTTATAAAGATGATTAAAAAAAGAAAGTATAGTTTGAAGACTCTTCAAAGGAAGAACATTGCTCTTAGCAAAGAAATGCTTATATTTTCTTTATTTCTCATAGTGGAGAGACTTTGCTAAAGAAGTGGATGGCTTACTTAGAATTGGAGCTGTTAACTGTGGTGATGATAGAATGCTTTGCCGAATGAAAGGAGTCAACAGTTATCCCAGCCTCTTCATTTTTAGGTCTGGAATGGTAAGTGAAAAAGTTAACATTTTTATAATGTTTGTGCACCTGTATAATAAGTGAAATACTAGAGAAAATACAATATGTGAATTTGCAGCATGTTTTAATTTTTAAGTGCTATTTTAGGTACTATATAAGTAGAATCTATGGTCATAATAAATATTTTGAATTATATTATACTTTTTAGATGGCATTACTTTGCTGTATTTCAAAACTAAATATTTACCAACTTCAGTCTCTTTCTTAAAGAACATTATTTACCAGTGTGTGTGTATTGTACTCTAAACTCATAAAGTATTTTAAAGACATTTTCTCATTGAATATAATGCTCTGATACCCCATTTCTTTTTTCAGTTTTCAGTGATGAAACTGAAGCTACAACTAAATCTATTACAAATAATACTATTAGAATGCGTCCAAGGAATCTGTACAGTAAAGATTCTCAGGATATCATCTGGATATACTCTGTACTGTTGACACAGATCTTAAACAATTATGTTCAAAATAATGTAGAATAAAAAGTATTTGATATTTTTAGTGAGTTTTAAACTGAAAATAAAAGATATTCTCTTTTTATTAAAAAAATAGGCTGCAGTGAAATATCATGGTGACAGATCTAAGGAACATTTAGTGAGTTTTGCCATGCAGCATGTTAGAAGCACAGTGACAGAATTATGGGCAGGTAATTTTATCTTCTTAATTTGCTTGATTTTCAATATATATTTTCCTTACTTCATAAAAAGTAATTGTGTCATTTGCTCTGACCTCTGCTAAATAATGGGGATTTAACAAACTAATTATATTTGTACAGAAATGTTTTAAAACAAAATGTAGGAAGTAAGTGGGAAAGCAACTTTAAAATGCAACTAAATGGGCAGGCCACAGTGGCTCAGCAGGCAAGAATGCTCGCCTGCCATGCCTGAGCACCCGGGTTCAATTCCCGGTGCCTGCCCATATTAAAAAAAAAAAATGCAACTAAATGTTTAGTAATGCAAATGTTTCTTTGTTTTCCTAAGTAATTCTGTCTGTCCTATGTCAGGCAGTAAATTCATGCCTATCCAGTTCAATTTTGAGGTTTAAATGCTCTTCTAATTTTAGGCTTTTAAGTTAGCAAATGTCTTTAGGCAGGTTATTTAAGTACTCTGAACTGCCCATAAAATGACATTCACTTTATTCGCATCTAATAGGAAGTTCATTTCAATGAATACAGTTATGTCTGTATTAAGTGTGTACTAAGTACTAGGTCTACAGTGTTAAAATACATAATCTCTGCTATTATGGGCCTCACATTTTAGTGAGGAAGACATTAGTAAACAGTTAATATGCATTGTAGTAACTGTGATAATAGAGGTAAGCTTTAGGAAGTTAGGGAAGAATGAAAGATAATAAAATCCAGTTGAGAAAATGAGAACAGTTAGAAATTAATAGTTTGCAAATGAAAAGGAAGCCTTAAGAGATCACTGTATTTTAGGAACTGGCAATACTTCAACATAAATCTAACAAAAACATGGGTAGTGGGCTGGAGTGGTATGGGGAAAAATGGTTGATAAATAGGTAAACAAAGCCCAGATTGAAAGGGGTCTTACTTGCCAATTTGAGTTTCTTTCTTAATGAAATAATAAATTTCGATTTTATGTGATGAAAGATATGTGGAAATTGGAATGCTCAAGAGGATATTTAGAAAGAAATAAAGTGAATTGGGAAAGAGTGAGATGAGAAGGCAAAACCACTTAAAAGACTTTCAATTAACAAGTAACAGGTGATGAGAAATTTGCTTTATTTTCTTTTAAGGAAATTTTGCTAACTCTATACAAGCTGCTTTTGCTGCTGGTGTTGGCTGGCTGATCACTTTTTGCTCCAGCGAAGGAGGTAATTTTATTTATTATTTTGTTATGATGAATAAACTATGACATTTAAATTTTAGGTGAGAGTTTTAAATAAACTACTATAATTGATTAAGTTCTTGAAACTACAATTTGTACCCAAGATTACAATTTTTAATTTAATGATTATTTGCCTTTTCCATAATTTTAGCATAAGTAGTTATGAAAGTATTTTCTCAATGTACCGTTTATTTTTTTAGGTTCAATGGATGCATTTTTTCAGCTTAATTATATCATGATGTACCTTCATTTGGCAGTTTCCAGAAATAGTTAGTTGTGGACAGATATGACCCTTCCAAAATCATCATAATTTTTTACTTATGCATATGAGAAATTAGTGAATGTCTCAAAATTATATATTTGAATAAGACAGTTTCCCATCTTTAGGAACCTTTCCCTCCAGTGAAGTAAGGATAACAAATCAGTAGCTTCTGTACCAAATCACAAACTGTTAACTCTGGTCAAATGATGATATTGGTTAAAAATCAGCCCCCAAAATACAAAATGCTCTCATTCATTAATATATTCTCATACGTTTAATCCTAATCATGGGTCTTTTCCCCACATTTCACTTCTCAGCTTTTATGGGGCTGTATTCAGAAGGTATTGCCTTACAACTAAAACCACTCAGCTCTATCTAGTAAGGCTTATGTTAGAAAGGTACTGCCTTACAGCAAAAATCAGCCTTGACTTAGCCTCTCACAGAGGGGGTTGTCCTATTTTGGCTTGATGCCCAAATTTCTGTTCATCCACACATAAACAAGACTTGTAAAGTTTTCTTACATTTTTTCACCCCAGGTAACTTGATTTTACTTGTCTTTGTAGGATCTCTGATGCTATAGTTCCCTTTCTTTGAATCTATTTCATTGTGTCCTACTGTTCAAGATTGATAGTACATTCATGTAAATCATGAAGAAAAATTTTAAGATTTTATTGTATTTTGATGCACCTTCACATATTTTATCAAATAGGTCCTTTATATTTTATTTCCCCAAAATCATAAGATCTCTTGGATGAGAGGGAATTGTTCATAGGTAGAGAGATTTGAAAGAAAGATCCTAAAGAGATGCTTGAGAGAAAATTATTCCTCCCTGTAACTAGAAACCCTGGGAAAATATGGGGAAGGAATGAAACAATGAATGTGTCTTTGTGTGTGTGTGTGTGTGTGTGTGTGTGTGTGTGTGTGTGTGTATTTTTGTTGGCCTCACTATCCATCTGGTAAATAAAGGTCTCAATCAATATTTACCAGTAGAACCCAATTAATTGCCGTAGAATTAACTTGGTAGTTTTGGAGAAATACAACTAAAGCTAAAGTTTTATAAAGCTTAAATTGCCTTATAATTTTTCCCCCAGATTGTTTGACTTCACAGACACGACTCAGACTTAGTGGCATGCTGGTAAGCATCAGTCATTTTGTAAAACTATCACCATGTTAAGAAACACATTTAGAAATTGATTCCAAATGTTTTATTTGGTAGTTTCCTGAATGCTTAACTCATTTGTTTCTAGTGTTTCTTGTTTTCAAATAAATGTATTCATAGCTGTAAATTTCATTCTAATTATTTGTGTTTCATAAATTTTAACGTGTTGCTTACATTGTCATTCACTTCTAAGCATTTTCTAATTTAATTGTAAAATTCCTCTTTAATTGAAGAGTTACATGTTAGTGTTTTTGTCCATTCCATATTTTATTTTGTGTTATTTTGCTTTCTAATGTGTGTTTTTTTTTTTGTAGTTATTTAATTAGCTCTCATTGTGCTAGAGGAATATAATCTATATAATGTTGATACTTGAACAATTATTGAAAGCTCCCTTTGTTGCCTGGGAGTTGGTCAATTGTGAAAGTTTCCTGAATGCCATAAAATAATGTGTCCTATCTCTTGATATCTATTAGATCAAATATATTAATTATGTTATTCAAATCCACATCATTTAGTTTTGGATCATACTAAAGCCTTCAATTGCAATTATTGATTTATCTGTTTCTCCCCATATTTCTATTAGTTGTTTCATTATTTTTTTTTAACGTTGTTGGGGATAATGTATTTGTGATATTTATATTTTAGGGGAATTAGTTAATATCTCTCTTTGTACTTGTGGATTTCTTTTTTTACTTTAAATTCTATTTTATCTGATATTAAAATTAACTTGCCTTTGTTTCATTCCTTTCCCCTATTACACACATATATATATGTCACTATATATATATTTAATATATATTAAATAAATATAAAATAAATAATCGAAAAGTCTCTAAGTCTGGATGATCCCATATATATATATGGTATTATTCTGATTTTCTATTTCTTCTCTGTTTTACTTAATTTTGTTTTTATAAGATTATTCCAGTTTTCTGTTTCTTCTGTGTTTCAGTTCATTTTGTTTCTATAAGATTTTGTCCTTTCAACTAAATTTTTAAATCTTGGTATAAAGTTGTTCAAAATATCCTAAGATTTTCAGGTATCTATCGTTTCTCTACTGATAATTTGGTTTTTGTACCTTGTCTGTTTTTCGGTTCCTTAATCTCAAGACGTCTTTATCAAGCTTTACAGAAAAGTTCTAACTTTTGGCCTGTTGATTCTTTCTTTTATATGTTCATTTTCTATTTCATTAATTTATGGGGCTTCATTTTCTTTTTTCCACTTTTTAAAATTTAATTTGCTCTTTTTCTTAATTCTTGAGATAGGTGATTGGATCAGTGATGTGCAGGCTTTCTTTTCTAATATATGAATTTAAACTATAAATTACTGTGTTCCTCATTTTGATATATTTTCGTTATCATTCTGTTCAAAATATTTTCTAATCTCAATTTTTATTTTTTCTTGGAATCATGGATTATTTAGTACTGTATTTAGTTTCCAAGTATAGAGGGGATTTTTTTAGGGATTTTTCTTTGATATTTGTTGCTAATTTAATTCCAACCCTGATTAATGAACATGATTTCAGTTTTTTGAAAGTTGTTGAGCCTTGCTCCGTGGTCCAACATATGGTCAGTTTTTGTAAATTGCATTTGAAGAAAGTGAATTTGTGTATACTTCTACATATATCAGTTGGGTCAAGTTTGTTAGCTTTATTTTTCAAATTTTTAAGCTTTTTTCTCTTTTTGATGTGGGTAGGCTTTGGGAATCAAACCCGGGTCTCCAGCATGACAGGCAAGAACTCTGCCACTGAGCCACCATTGCCCAAATTTTTAAGCTTTTGATGATTTTATTGTCTGTGTTATATCAGTAAATGGAGAAGTGTTTGTCTTAATATTTCCCACTAATATTATGAATATGCCACCTGTTTTTCCCTTTCGTTCTATCAGTTTTTCTTCATATATTTTGAGCCTGTGTTCTTAGATGGATATTAATATAAAATTGTTATATCTTCCTGGTGATCTGAGCTTCTAATATAATGAAACATCCTTCTTTGACTTTTGTAATTGCTTTTGCCTTGAAGTCTAACTATTGATACTAGTGTTACTATGTCAGGTTTCTTTTGATTAATTTTGGCATGGTATATCTTTTTCTATTATTATACTATCAATCTCAGTCTATCCTTATATTTAGTTGCATTATCCCATAATTAGCATATAGTTAGGTTTTGTTTATCATTCTTTATCTCTGTCCTTTTATATTTCATGTTTTCATTGATATATATGGGTTCACACTTACCCTCTTATTAGTTTATTTGTCCCACCTATTTTATGATGTTTTTTGCCTTCTTTTGGATCAGTCAGATATTTTTTTTTACTATTCCATTTCCACAGTCTATTAACTGTTTAATTATTCTTTTACTTTTCATTTAAGTGGACACCTTAGAGATATCAGCTTGCATCCTTGACTTATCCACTTTCTGGACTAATGCAAAGACCCTGTAATACAAATTCCTTTACTACTCCCCAGCTTTTGACGTTGTGTATTTTAATCCTATAATTATCTGTTTTTTCTTAGTGTGTACCTTATATACACTAAAGTGGACACATCTTGACTGTACAACATTTTTACATCTGTATATTGCCATGTAATACCAAAAATTATAAGGAGTAAGGATTTTATATAGTTAGTGTGGCAAGGATGAATGACTCACACATATATGAAGGAAAAGTTCATTAGTCCTTACAGATCTTGGAACACAGAGAAGTGTAGGCCTTGCAGGACACAGGAGAAACATGATGATATATACCTAGGTGTGGAGTTCTTAGTTATTCTGCTTGGATTCATTAGATTTCTTGAATCGGTCATTAAGTATCTTTCATCAGTTCTGAAAAATTCTCAGCTGTCTTTTCAATTATAGTATCTGAACATTCACTCTCTCTTCTGCTATTGGAATTCCAAATAAATGTATGTTGGTCCTCATTTCATTTTCCAACTTGTCCAGTTCCAATTTTTTTTTTTCCAGTAACTTAAGATTCTAAGAAATGTACTTTTTCAAATAGGATTTTGGACTGATTAAAGCAGGTCAGCTACGATAGGTAAAAACCTTAAAGGTACTAATTTTAATGCACTTGTGAACACCCTCAGAGACTCTGATAAACTATATGATAATTATTGAAAGGGCATCCTAATGAAAAGTCTTATATAATAGTTTGATTTTTTTTTTAAATCTGAAAATGTTTATTGAATAATTAGTTTTCTAAAAGAAATTGTAAAAGCAATTGCCTAAAAACTGGTTTTCAATATCTGGGAAAAACTGTAATTCATTATCTCAAAATATTGAGTGGTCATTTAAAAAAGCTTTAAATTTACAATGGAAAAGTTGTGTTTTTAGATCAGTAAAGCTAAATTCCTTTTTCTTCCATTTGCAACATCACTTATCTTTTTGTCTCTAATTTTAGGATGGACTTGTTAATGTTGGATGGATGGACTGTGCTACTCAGGATAACCTTTGTAAAAGTCTGGATATTACAACAAGTACTACTGCCTATTTTCCTCCTGGAGCCTCTTTAAATAACAAAGAGAAAAGTGGCATTTTGGTATGAATCACTTTGACAATTTATTTACCTGTAAATGCATACATACATACTCATGTAATAACTATTTTATACGCAGTGAGCAAAGAAATGAATCAGTTTCATGTTATCTGGTTATGAAATATTTAATTACTTAGAATAAATATTTATTCTGGGATGCTCTAGGTTATAAAGTCTGTTATAGGGATTATTTTTCAACTAGTATTAACCTGTCGTTCTTAAACCCTGAAAGTTTAGGATACACTCTATGTTAAATGAAAGAACATTTATATCTTGAGTTTTCATTTTTTTCCATTTATTTCTATATTTCTAATGTTAAAATATAAATTATTGATATGTTTGACTGAGATCCAAGCATCTGTACATTTTTTAACCTACCTTATAGGATCCTGATATGAACTTGGTTTGGAGATCTACTGATGTGGTCTCCTCTCTAATTTTATGCATGAAGAAACAGAAACTCAAGCTAGTTGTCTAGAAGCTAAGATAAATAATGGGATAGTAGATAGGTCCCTAGGAAATTCCAAAAGAAAGGAATCTGACAAACTTCCTTTAGTTTTATTTTCTGTTAGTGTAATTCTGCTTTTGTTAATACTGATAAAGATACCATGTACTCTTTACAGAATATAAATATACAGTATAGATATGTATTAAAAAAGAAGTAAAATTCTTTAGAATCACATCAGCTAGACAGTTCCCATCAAACCTTGGTAAATACCCTTCCATATTTACTGTACTTGCATGTACGTGCAATTATGGATTTATGCCAATGGCTTAGTCTGTGGTCCAGACTTCTTCAATACATACGTATATATCCTACTGGCATTTCAGCATCTCCTCTGGGATATTAATCAGCATCTCAGACATAAATGTCTATAACTGTACTTCTGTTCTTCCCCCCATAAATTTGCTCTCCCTGTAGTTTTACCCATCTCAGTTAGTTAATGATAATTCGATATTTTTATTGTTCAGGCCAAAAACCTTAGAATCATTCTTTTTCTCATACCCTATAACCAATTTATCAGGAAAACCTGTGGCTGTCTTTAAAATGATTGCATAATCCACCTACACTACTACTATCCTTTATGAGCTACCATCATCTCTCAGCCAAATTACTGCAACAGCTCCATAAGGGCTGTTTTATCCTTTTTTACTAGTCTGTTAACGTAAACAGCCATGTTGAACATAAACACAATCATGTTACTTGTTTGCCTCAAATCATCCTCCAGTGACTCCACTTTTCTCTCAGAGTAAACACCACAACTGGAAGGGGCCTAACCCCTCCCTATACCCCTGCCTTTCCTTCTGCCTCTGCGACCTTATCTACTTCTGCTGTGACTCTTAGTCACTGTGCTAGCCACACTGACTTTCTTGCTGTTCAACAAGGTAATCTCCTGCCCTTGAGCCTTTGCAGTGATGTTCCTTCTGCCCAGAATGCTCTCCCCCAACAAATCCACAAGGTCACCTATTACACCTTCAAGTCTTTGCTTAAAAGACACCTGTCAATAAATTCCCATTATAATTGCAACCTGCCACCTTTCCTCCCACCCCCAGCTTGGTACTGTCACTCTCCCTAGCCCTGCTCTACTTTATTTACAAAGCATTTATCAACTTATAATATACATTGTAATTTTCTTATTTTACTCTTTTGTTGTTTTCCTTCACCGATAAATTATAAGTTCGGGTTTGTTCACTGTTGTTTTGCAAAGGTATAGGAGAGTGGCATATTGTAGGCACTGTTTATACACACATACATATACATGTAGATACACAAAACAGATGAATTCATAAATGCAGGTGTGTCATTTTTAAAAATTTTTTTATTTAATTTTTTTAAATACCAAAAGAACACCTAACAAACGCAAACATTCCTATTTTAATCATTCTGTTCTACATATATAATCAGTCACAATTTCATCACATAGTTGCATATTCATCATCATGATCATTTCTTGGAACATTTGCATCTATTCAGAAAAAGAAATAAAACGAAACAGAAAAAAAATTTATGCATACCATACCCCTTACCCTTCCCTTTCATTGATCACTAGCATTTCAAACTAAATTTATTTTAACATTTGTTTCCTGATTATTTTTATTCATGTATTCTACTCATCTGTTGACAAGGTAGATAAAAGGAGCATCAGACATAAGGTTTTCACAATCACACAGCCACATTGTGAAAATTATATCATTATACAATCATCTTCAAGAAACATGGCTACTGAAACACAGCTCTACATTTTCAGGCAGTTCCCTCCAGCCTCTCCATTACATCTTGAATAACAAGGTGATATCTACTTAATGCCTAAGGATAACCTCCAGGATAACCTCTCGACTCTGGAATCTCTCAGCCATTGACACTTTGTCTCATTTCACTCTTCCCCCTTTTCTTCAAGAAGATTTTCTCCATCCCTTGATGCTAGGTCTTAGCTCATTCTAGGGTTTTTCTCAATTCATTGATGCTGAGTCTCAGCTCATTCTAGGATTTCTGTCCCATGTTGCCAGGAAGGTTCACACCCCTGGAAGTCATGTCCCACGTAGACGGGGGGAGGGGGGGGTGTGATGGTGAGTTTGCTTGTTGTGTTGGCTGGAGAGAGGCCACATCTGAGCAACAAAAGGGGTTCTCTTGGGGGTGACACGTAGGCCTAATTTTAAGTAGGCTTGACCTATCCTTTGTGGGGTTAAGTTTCATATGAACAAACCTCAAGACTGGGGGCTCAGCCTATAGCTTTGGTTCTCCATACTGCTTGTGGGAATATCAAGAATTCAACTTGGGGAAGTTGAATTTTCCCCTGTTCTCACCATTCCCCGAAGGGGACTTTGCAAATGCTTTTTTATTCACTGTTCAAATCACTCTGGGATTTATTGGGGCATCACTGTGGATAAACCAACAAAATTTCATGTCCTACTCAAGGTTCCATGTACTTATGGTATTCAGTTAAGCTGTCTACATAAGTTATATTAGGAAATGCACTAGTCAAAATGTAAATTTTGTACCGAATAAACATTTTTTGCTTTAGTCTCACACATAAGTTGAAATTTTAAAATATTAATTACCATCAGTTTTCAGCACCCTGCAGTAATGACATTCCTTTGTTTTTCCTCATGCAAAAACATTTTTAAATTTGTACATTTAGTCACTATAATTATATACTCTAGGCATTCCTAGATTATACATCTCAGTCTTTATCATCTATCTTTCTGATTTCATTTGTGCCCCAGCCCTCCTCCCTCTATCATTCTCACATTCAGCTTCATTCAGCATTTTAACATGATTGTATTACAGTTAGGTAGTATTGTGCTGTCCATTTCTGAGTTTTTACATTCAGTCCTATTGCACAATCTGTATCCCTCCAGCTCCAATTACCCAATATCTTAACCCTATTTGTATCTCCTGATGGTCTCTTGCCAATGAAATTCTCTAAGTTTATTCACTAATGTCACTTCATATCAGTGAGATTATATAGTATTTGTCCTTTTGTTTCTGGCTAATCTCACTCAGCATAATGTTCTTAAGGTCCATCCATGTTGTTACATACTTCATAACCTTATTCTGTCTTACAGCTGCATAATATTCCATCGTATGTATATACCACAGTTTGTTTAGCCACCCATCTGTTGATGGACATTTTGACTGTTTCCATATTTTACTCTTTTATTGTTTTCCTTCACCAATAAATTATAAGTTTGGGTTTATTCACTGTTGTTTTGCAAAGGTCTAGGAGAGTGGCATATTGTAGGCACTATTTATACACACACACACACACATACATGTACTTACACAAAATAGATGAATTCATAAATGCAGATGTAAATTTTTTAATAAATGTGATCATATGGTGGATTCTGTTTTGCAATGTAGTTTTTTCATTTAGTGTATCAGGAAAATCATTCCCTGACAGTGAATATATTTGTTAATTTTGAATGTAAAAATATGTAATTATGCATTTATATTTGTTTATATATGTAGTATATGTGCATTAATCCTTTTAGTAACTAACTATCCTTGAATACTAATCCACTGACTGAATGTGTCATATTTAATCCTCTTGTTAGATTTTTAGGTTGTTTTTATTTTTCCTGATCATAATCAATATTTGTAATGAATCTTGTATGTTCATCTCTTCAGTTATCTGCTTAGAGAATGGATTGGCTGAAGCAATTTTAAATTAAATTCTTATTGCCTGATTGTTCTACAGGAAAGTTGTTCTAGTATATACTCTTGCCATTAGTTCAAGAGGATTGCCTACACCGTGGCCAACACTTAACATAGGCTCCAGCTTTCAGTATTACCAACTAGTATTTTAGAGAGAGCTTTGGTTTTCTTTATGATATAAAATTGTAGGCTCAGATGCTGATTTAGACAAGAAACAAATGAATAACAGTAAAAATGTAATAATAGAGAGTGATGAATTAAAGAGTCCGTTTCCTAGTCAAGAGGCTACTCTGGAGGTCACTCTTATGCAAGCTTCAGTTAGACATTGCTACCTATCATAGCTTGCCAACCCCCAACCAAAACCTTTCCTTCCAATCCTAAAGAACACCTAGGGCATTACATAAGATTCTACAAAGGTTCCATGTGCTGGGGTTTAACTTTGCAGAAACCTACAACCTCCAGATGGGTCCCTAGACCAGATAAGTCCTGAAATGCAGAGGGGCCAGCCTCTCTAGAACATTAACTAATTGCATCCCCCTATCCCATATTATGGATGGCCCCTTCCAACATGAAAAAGTTAGAACAGGCATAGCTGAAATACCCCTGAAGGGTGTGAGAAAGATCAAAGGTGATAGTTGAGTTACACCGAGAAGGTAGGGTTTAACGAATAAGTGTGATTGTTGAGTCATTATATTGATATTTCTTTTCATCTCCATTATCTTAAAGCAGGTAGAAAAACCTAAAATTGTGGAATTGTAACCCATACCAAACTCTGAGATCTGTTCTACAACTAATTGTTGTGATGTGCTTTGAAATTTATTGCTTTTGTATATATGCTATTTTTTCACAAAAAAAGAAAAACGAACAAAAGAGTCCATGTCCCTCCTTAAAAGCATTCAGATTTTTAAAAAATGTAAAATGCTGTCAGCTAAAATGTCTGGAAGATTAAATTTAGAGATTACAGAATATCTTTCATATGTCTACCAAATTGTATCCTAAGACAAACAAGGTTATAATGAGGTTCTAGATGATTGATCATTTACATATTAAAGCTGCTGTGTTTTTAGAAAATTCTTCATGTAGAGTTTTAGGTCTTTCAAATAATATTTGAACTGTTAAACGTAGGTAGTTTTAAATTAAAGATATATTTAAGAAATCCTGTAGGAAGAAGAAGAACACAAAATGGAAATGGAGAGAATTGTAGGATTCTATTTTAAACTCCTGTTTTATCGACCATGTACATTTACTTGTTTGCACTCTTTGTAACAACAGCTGCTTCGTTGTGAATTAGGCCAGCAGATTTCTGTGAGAAAAAAAAAAAAAACATGCATAGATTGGCAGAATGGATTAAAAAACAGGATCCTTCTATATGCTGTCTACAGGAAACACATCTTAGACCCAAAGATAAACATAGGTTGAAAGTGAAAGGTTGGGAAAAGATATTTCATGCAAATAACAACCAGAAAAGAGCAGGAGTGGGTATACTAATATCCAACAAATTAGACTTCAAATGTAAAACAGTTAAAAGAGACAAAGAAGGACACTATATACTAATAAAAGGAACAATTAAACAAGAAGACATAACAATCATAAATATTTACGCACCGAATCAGAATGCCCCAAAATACGTGAGGAATATACTGCAAACACTGAAAAGGGAAATAGACTCATATACCATAATAGTTGGAGACTTCAACTCACCACTCTCATCAAGGGACAGAACATCTAGACAGAGGATCAACAAAGAAATAGAGAATCTGAATATTACTATAAATGAACTAGACTTAATAGACATTTATAGGACATTACATCCCACAACAGCAGGATACACCTTTTTCTCAAGTGCTCATGGATCATTCTCAAAGATAGACCATATGCTGGGTCACAAAGCAAGTCTTAACAAATTTAAAAAGATTGAAATCTTACACAACACTTTCTCGGACCATAAAGGAATGATGTTGGAAATCAATAATAGGCAGAGTGCCAGAAAATTCACAAATACGTGGAGGCTCAACAACACACTCCTAAACAACAACTGGGTCAAAGAAGAAATTGCAAGAGAAATTAGCAAATACCTCTAGGCGAATGAAAATGAAAACACAACATATCAAAACTTATGGGATGCAGCAAAGGCAGTGCTAAGAGGGAAATTTATTGCTCTAAATGCCTATATCAGAAAAGAAGAAAAGGCAAAAATTCAGGAATTAACTATCCATTTGGAAGAACTGGAGAAAGAACAGCAAGCTAACCCCAAAGCAAGCAAAAGGAAAGAAATAACAAAGATCAGAGCAGAAATAAATGAAATTGAAAACATGAAAACAATAGAGAAAATCAATAAGGCCAGAAGTTGGTTCTATGAGAAAATCAATAAGATTGATGGGCCCTTAGCAAGATTGACAAAAAGAAGAAGAGAGAGGATGCAAATATTTAAGATCAGAAATGGAAGAGGAGACATAACTACTGACCTCACAGAAATAAAGGAGGTAATAACAGGATACTATGAACAACTTTACGCTAATAAATACAACAATTTAGAGGAAATGGACGGGTTCCTGGAAAGACATGAACAACCAACTTTGACTCAAGAAGAGATAGATGATCTCAACAAACCAATCACAAGTAAAGAAATCGAAGCAGTCATTCAAAAGCTTCCTAAAAAGAAAAGTCCAGGACCAGACGGCTTCACATGTGAATTCTATCAAACATTCCAGAAAGAATTAGTACCAACTCTCCTCAAACTCTTCAAAAAAATCAAAGTGGAGGGAAAACTACCTAACTCATTCTATGAAGCCAACATTACCCTCATACCAAAACCAGGCAAAGATATTACAAGAAAAGAAAACTACAGGCCGATCTCTCTAATGAATATTGATGCAAAAATCCTCAATAAAATTCTAGCAAATCGTATCCAACAACACATTAAAAGAATTATTCATCATGACCAAGTAGGATTCATCCCAGGTATGCAAGGATGGTTCAACATAAGAAAATCAATTAATGTAATACACCATATCAACAAATCAAAGCAGAAAAATCACATGATCATCTCAATTGATGCAGAGAAGGCATTTGACAAGATTCAACATCCTTTCCTGTTGAAAACACTTCAAAGAATAGGAATACAAGGGAACTTCCTTAAAATGATAGAGGGAATATATGAAAAACCCACAGCTAATATCATCCTTAATGGGGAAAAATTGAAAACGTTCCCCCTAAGATCAGGAACAAGACAAGGATGTCCACTATCACCACTATTATTCAACATTGTGTTGGAGGTTCTAGCCAGAGCAATTAGACAAGAAAAAGAAATACAAGGCATCAAAATTGGAAAGGAAGAAGTAAAACTATCACTGTTTGCAGACGATATGATACTATATGTCGAAAACCCGGAAAAATCCACAACAAAACTACTAGAGCTAATAAATGAGTACAGCAAAGTAGCAGGCTACAAGATCAACATTCAAAAATCTGTAGCATTTCTATACACTAGCAATGAACAAGCAGAGGGGGAAATTAAGAAACGAATCCCATTTACAATTGCAACTAAAAGAATAAAATACCTAGGAATAAATTTAACTAAAGAGACAAAAGACCTATACAAAGAAAACTACAAAAAACTGCTAAAAGAAATCACAGAAGACCTAAACAGATGGAAGGGCATACCGTGTTCATGGATTGGAAGACTAAATATAGTTAAGATGTCAATCCTACCTAAATTGATTTACAGATTCAATGCAATACCAATCAAAATCCCAACAACTTATTTTTCAGAAATAGAAAAACCAATAAGCAAATTTATCTGGAAGGGCAGGGTGCCCCGAATTGCTAAAAACATCTTGAGGAAAAAAAACGAAGCTGGAGGTCTTGCGCTGCCAGACTTTAAGGCATATTATGAAGCCACAGTGGTCAAAACAGCATGGTATTGGCATAAAGATAGATATATCGACCAATGGAATCGAATAGAGTGCTCAGATATAGACCCTCTCATCTATGGTCATTTGATCTTTGATAAGGGAGTCAAGCCAACTCACCTGGGACAGAACAGTCTCTTCAATAAATGGTGCCTAGAGAACTGGATATCCATATGCAAAAGAATGAAAGAGGACCCATATCTCACACCCTATACAAAAGTTAACTCAAAATGGATCAAAGATCTAAACATTAGGTCTAAGACCATAGAACAGTTAGAGGAAAATGTAGGGAGATATCTTATGAATCTTACAATTGGAGGCGGTTTTATGGACCTTACACCTAAAGCAAGAGCACTGAAGAAGGAAATAAATAAATGGGAACTCCTCAAAATTAAACACTTTTGTGCATCAAAGAACTTCATCAAGAAAGTAGAAAGACAGCCTACACAATGGGAATCAATATTTGGAAACGACATATCAGATAAAGGTCTAGTATCCAGAATTTATAATGAGATTGTTCAACTCAACAACAAAAAGATAGCCAACCCAATTACAAAATGGGAAAAAGACTTGAATAGACACCTCTCAGAGGAGGAAATACAAATGGCCAAAAGACACATGAAGAGATGCTCAATGTCCCTGGCCATTAGAGAAATGCAAATCAAAACCACAATGAGATATCATCTCACACCCACCAGAATGGCCATTATCAACAAAACAGAAAATGACAAGTGCTGGAGAGGATGCGGAGAAAGAGGCACACTTATCCACTGTTGGTGGGAATGCCAAATGGTGCAACCACTGTGGAAGGCAGTTTGGCGGTTCCTCAAAAAGCTGAATATAGAATTGCCATACGATCCAGCAATACCATTGCTGGGAATCTACTCAAAGGAATTAAGGGCAAAAACTCAAACAGACATTTGCACACCAATGTTTATGGCAGCGTTATTTACAATTGCAAAGAGATGGAAACAGCCAAAATGTCCATCAACAGACGAGTGGCTAAGCAAACTGTGGTATATACGTACGATGGAATATTATGCAGCGTTAAGACAGGATAAACTTATGAAGCATGTAATAACATGGATGGACCTAGAAAACATTATGCTGAGTGAGTCTAGCCAAAAGCTAAAAGACAAATACTGTATGGTCCCAATGATGTGAATCGACACTCGAGAATAAACTTGGAATATGTCATTGGTAACAGAGTTCAGCAGGAGTTAGAAACAGGGTAAGATAATGGGTAATCGGAGCTGATGGAATACAGACGGTGCAATAGGACTAGATACAAAAACTCAAAAATGGACAGTACAATAATACCTAATTGTAAAGTAATCATGTTAAAATACTGAATGAAGCTGCATCCGAGCTATAGGTTTTTGTTTTGTTTTGTTTTGTTTGTTTTGTTCTTATTATTATTACTTTTATTTTTTTCTCTATATTAACATTCTATATCTTTTTCTGTTATAATGCTAGTTCTTCTAAACCGATGCAAATGTACTAAGAAACGATGATCATGCATCTATGTGAAGATGTTAAGAATTACTGATTGCATATGTAGAATGGTATGACGTCTAAAAAAAAAAAATGGTCAGCACAATACTGCCTAATTGTAATGTAATTATCTTGGAACGCTGAATGAAGCTGCATCTGATCTATAGTTTTTTTGTTTGTTTGTTTTGTTTTTTTTTCTCATATATTTTTGTACTTTTTATTTTTATTTGTGTTTTCTCTCTGTGTTATCACTTTATTTCTTTTTCTGTTGTAGTGCTATTTCTTTCTCTAAATCGATGCATATGTACTGAGAAATGATGACCATACACCTATGTGATGATATTAAGAATTACTGATTGCATATGTAGAATGGATTGATTTCTATTGTTGTGTTAGTTAATTTTTTTAATTAATAAAAAAAAAAAAAGAAAAAAAAAACATGCTGAGTAAAACTTTGAACAGAAATTAAGGATATTTGTTGGAGAGAGGGGGAGGATTACTTGTATTTTAAGTATGAACAATAAGATTGGATCTAAAACATATTTAAGGTAAGATTTTTGTCAGTAGATTTCACTCTACAAAACTCCTTTGATTTTTGGACATTCTGAAAACCTTTATAATGAACAGTAAGTTCCATCCCAGTTTTCCAGTTTTAATTTATTCTTATCTTAAAAAGATAATTATTGGTTGGGATATGAGGTATCTTAGATCATCAGATATTCTAGCATTATAAAAATTCTTAAAGAATTTAGAGTGTTGGAATTCTGTAAAACATGGTTAGCATTGAAATTAAATTGAACATAATTTTTTTTTCCAGGTAATTTATAGGCATATGAAGATTTTATGCTTTCTTAAGGTGTATCATGATGATTATCATAGAATACACAGCATGGTTAATAGAAAAGTCCAGTTAATGAAACACTTAGAATGGAATTTATTATATGTCATGATTTTTAAGAAATAGCCAGGTATGCAGTATAATGCCAAGAATACCGCATACTTTTTTTTTTTTTGAAAAAGACAACATTTGGAATAATAGCTTAAAAACTGTTTAACTTCTGTGATTATTTCTTAAAACACTGAATATAGTAAGTGGATATTTATTCAGAAAAATTATAATATGATTCTCTTATTTTAGTTTCTTAATTCATTGGATGCTAAAGAAATATATTTGGAAATTATGAATAATCTTCCAGGTTTTGAACTGCTATCGGCAAACACACTAGAGGTAATGCTTTTATTAATAATAATAAATAGTAATAAATGTTGGTAGCATTTCAAGTCTTAACATTTAAAAATCAGCAATTAAATTATCCTTCACTAGAGACAATTGACAACAGCAGTTTCAAAGAATTATTTATCAGTCAATTCCACATTAAACTCTTAAATTTTTGTTAATGCAAGGTAGATGTATGGTCTTTAGAAAACCGAATCTGCCCTTTTCCCAGGAACAAAGGCTTCAATAGTAGAAACTTTGAATTTACGTTTGGAGCATTGTGTTCTTTCTTATAGGACTATTTTATAGTTCACTGAGAATTAAGATGGTACTTTAGAAATATTTAATTTATGGTAGAATCAATTATATTTTCTACTTATTGATAGCAGAGCTAAGTTGATATGCATACCAAATCTTTTGTTAAACCTGATAAATTGAACTCTCTCTCACCCTCAGTCCTTCACTTTTAGCAAAATGTTCATACATACTTTGTATAATCATCTACTTTTTAAGATTTAATTATTTAATGGTTCTTATCCTCCTATATTATTATATAATTGACTTGTATACCATTATTAGAAGTAAACTACAAAGTAAGAGTTGTCAAATGGATCTGAATATTAGATAATGATTGTAACTAATTGATAGGCTGGCTAAAATGAACTTAAAACCAAAAAAGTAAATATTAGAATCCCTAGTACAATTTTTCATCTCTGACATTTTTCTTTATTACTTTTAAGGATCGTTTAGCTCACCATAGATGGCTCTTATTTTTTCATTTTGGAAAAAATGAAAATTCTAATGATCTTGAATTGAAGAAACTGAAGACCCTACTTAAAAATGAACATATTCAAGTAAGAAAAATGTATTCTGCCTGGCCTTTCTTTATGTGCTTTATTACTTTAGAATATATATATATATTTAATTTTAAATAACATAAAAAGGTTTATTTAAAATTCTGTATTGAGAATTCCATAGTATTTTTTGTTCAGGGTTGTGTTTTTTGCCTTTTTTCCATTAAAAATTGACATATTTTAGTGGTTAGAATGCCCATCTTCCATGCAGGAGACCTGGGTTCAATCCCAGACCATGTATCAAAAAAACATATCTGAAAGTAGTTCATTTTCATTTCTCTTGAGTAGTTGGCATTTGATTACATCTATATTATAAAATTTTCCCAGAATATATAGTATAAAAGAGTATCTTTCCTGTTTTAATTCTTAATATTTCTTTATATAAGCAATACTTGCCATTGTTCAAAAATTAGAATATGTAAATAAGCAAATAATGAATTAAAATAAAAATCTAAAGGTCATTGATACTCTTCTAGTGATAATAACCTTACTTAAAGTTTACTATATAGCCCTTGAAACTTTTTGTCAGTGTGTATGCATCGGTGTGTATGTGTGTGATATGCATAAATATTGTAATAGACATACATATAAATATATGCATACTTTTTCATCAGATGGATTCACTATATATTGTTCTGTACATTTTTTTGATTCAACAATTAGGAAACTTTTTCACATAACTATATTATTGTATTTCATTGTATATTTACACTAATTTTTTAATAAGTCCACTCTGACTTTTAAGTTGTTTTCTTTTTTTAATATTAAATAATGTAGAACTTGTATAGTCAGGTTCTTAGTATAAGGAATTTTTTACTCAAAGGTTAAATATTTTTAAGGTTTTTCATCCTTATTACCAAAGATTCCTCCAGAAAGTTAATACCAGCTTAAAATCTCCCTGACAATATGTGTGGCCATTTCTCCGAACCCTTTCCAAACATATCATCATTTTTAAATATTGTCACCACTCTGATAGCCCAAAAGTGATATTAATAATAATCATATTATTTGCTTCTTAGTGGGATTGAAAAATATATATTTTTTGCTTGATTATTAACCATATTTCTTCTCTAGTTTGTTTTCTTTTTTTAGTCATGGTACACTTTCTTTTTCCTGATGGGAAGTTTATCCATCTTTTTATTTCCTAACGGATCCTTTGTCTTAAATGCTGCAAATCTTTTCTTGGTGCATCATTTGCCATTTAATTTTATTTATACCATTTTCTTCTACTCTGTAGCTAAACTTAATCTTTTTCACTACATCTGACCTGGGATTGTATTTAGAAAGTAGCCCTTCACCAACACCAAGATTATGTAAATAGCCTCTGTATTTTAGAAGGGTAAATTACTTAATCAACTTCATATGTTTTGGAAATTTCCTTTCAGGTTTTTGAACTCTCTAAGAGGCTTTTTTTACCCCCACTAGATTGAGTTTCACTGTTCAGTAATGAATTATTTCTATCATTTTCCTGGTCCAATGTTATATTTGGATTCTCTTTATGACTATGTAAATGTTAGATGAAAAAGATTTTATGTTTACGTAAATCTGAACCTTCTTTGTCTATTTTAGGTTGGCAGGTTTGACTGTTTCTCTGCACCAGACATCTGTAGTAATCTCTATGTTTCTCAGCCATGTCTAGCAGTATTTAAAGGACAAGGGACTAAAGAATATGAAATTCATCATGGTAAGAAGGAGAAAAAAATAAAATGTTATTTTCATGTGAAATAATGATCCTTTAATTTTGCTCTCTGTCTTCCTTTATATGCTTTCTATAAATAATTTTTTTTTTCATTTATCTGTGAATAGAAATGATTCTTATGGGGAAAGATATTTTGAATTACATACAATTATTTTATCCTCTTTATACTTTTTAAAATGGTTCTTTTTTCTCTACTCAATATTTAGATCATTATCTCAGCAAAAATTCTGGTGACATATAGGCTAGTAATTTTTTTTATCTTTTTAAAAATAATTTATTTTTAATTGTAGTAAAATATGCATAGCATAAAAATAATTTCAGCTATTTTAAGTGGACAGTTTATTGACATTAAATACGCTGACAATACAGCGTAACTTTCACCACCATCTATTTGCAGACCCTTTTCATCATCCCAAACCAAAACTCATACTCATTTAAACAATAACACTACTTCCCTCCTCCCCCAAACCCTAGTAGCCACTATTCTGCTTTATGTCTCAATGAATTTGCTTTTCTAAGTATGTCGTAAAAGAGAAATCGCACAATAGCTGTCCTTTTGCTTCTGGCTTATTTCATTCAACATAATGCTTCATGGGTCATTCATGTTTAGCATATACTAGCACTTCTTATCTTTTTTTTTCTTTTTAAATTTATTTACTAATTAAAATAAGAACAAACAAAAACATTAATATATCATTCCTTTCTACATATATAATCAGCAATTCTCAATATCATCACATAGTTGCATAGTCATCATTTCTTAGAACATTTGCATCAGTTCAGAAAAAGAAAGACAACAGAAAAAGAAATAAAATAACAGAGGAAAAAAAAGATTATACATACCATACCCCTTACCCCTCGCTTTCATTTATCACTAGCATTTCAAACTAAATTCTGGTGACACATAGGCAAGTGAGTAATTTTTAAGGGTCTTGTTTGTTGGCAAGGGTAAGCAACACCTGCAGTGTCCATTTTAGTATGCTGATGTAACGTATCAGCTATTATGGGTGGTTTCCAGATAGTCTTTTTTTTTAAACATGTTTTATTATAAAATATAACATATATACATATACAGAAGCAATAATTTCAAAGTTTATAGTTATACAATTTCAGGTTTTTCCTCTAGCTGCTCCAAGATGCTGGAGACTAAAAGAAATATCAATGTAATGATTTGGTAGTCATACTCATTTATTAACTGTCTTCTCTGTTATATAACTCCTCCTTCTTTGATCCTTTTCCCAGTTTTATGGGTATTTGGGCTATGGCTATTCCAATTTTTTCATGTTGGAAAGAGAAACCGACTATATGGGATAAGGGTATGAAACTAGTTGATGTTCTAGAGAGGCTGGCTCCTCTGGAGCTCAGGGCACATCTTGCCTAGGAACCATCAGGAGGTGATAGGTTTCTGGAAAGTAATCTTGTGTATGAACTTTTATGTAATCTCAGATAGAGCCTTGGGACTTCTCTCTCTGGGGAGTTAACTCTCCAGGGTTAATAGGAATGATGTTAGTCGGGTTTTGACAAACTGTGTGTTCTAGTTTGCTAGCTGCCGGAATGCAACACACCAGAGACAGATTGGCTTTTAATAAAAGGGGATTTATTTCGTTAGTTCTTCAGAGGAAAGGCAGCTGACTTTCAACTGAGGTTCTTTCTTATGTGGGAAGGCACAGGGTGATCTCTGCTGACCTCTCCAGGCCTCTGGGTTCCAACAACTTTCCCTGGAGTGACTTCTTTCTGCATCTCCAAAGGCCTGGGCTGAGCTACGAGTGCTGAGATGAGGTATGCTGAGCTGCCTGGGCTGTGCTATGTTGCGCTCTCTCATTTAAGGACCAGCCAATTAAATCAAACATCATTCATTACAGCAGGCATGCCTCCTAGCCGACTGCAGATATAATGAGCAACAGAGGAGGTTCACATATCATTGGCTCATGTCCACAGCAACAGAACTAGGTACCTTCACCTGGCCAAGTTGACAACTGAATCTAACTACCACGCTATGGTAATTAACAATATGTAGCTGAAGAGTGCATAAGAGTAGCCCTCCAGAATAGCCTCTTGACTCTATGAGAGTCAAGAAATCTCTGAGCCACTGGTATCTTTCCCTATTTTTGGTCAGGAAGGTGTTCTTGATCCCATGGTGCCAGGGCCAGGCTCATTCCTGGGAGTTATATCCCATGCTGCTAGGGAGACTTTCACCCCTGGATGTTATGTTCCATGTAGCAGAGAGGGTAAGGATTTTCCTCGTAGAGTTGGGATTAGAGAGAGCCCACACCTGAGCAACAAAAGATTTTTTTTTTTCTAAGTGACTCTTAGGCATAACTATAGATAGGCTTAGCTTCTCTGCTACGTAAAGCTTCATAAGAGCCTCGAGATCATGGGATTGACCTGTTGACTTGGAAGGCCCCAGTGTTTGAGACAGTATCAGTGGTTTCCCCTGTGATAAAGTTTAATAGTTCCACATATTTTCTCCACTCCCTCAAGAGACTTTGCTGATACTTTTAAATTATCTGCCCAACATACTCTGGAATGTATCCGGGTAGTACATTAAACTAACAGAATTGCAAGCCCTCATTCCTATTCTGGGCTCCATGTGTTTGGGCTGTTTGAATGAGCTATCCAGATATGTTGAGTTAGATTATATGCTACAGAAAATTTAAGTTTTGGATAAAATAAACCTCTTCCTTTGGTCTCATACAGTAGGTGAAGTTCTAAATGCAGACAGTGTCATTCTTACCCCTTTATTCTGATTTACCATAGTCCCAACCATATTGGTTTCATTCTTATCTCTAATTGAAGCCTGATCTCTTTTTCAATTCTTTAACAGTTATTGTATGTAGCAGTGCTGACTTTCAGAGCTGAGAACTCCAGTTCTGATTCTCAGGTGTCACAGGTACCCAAAGTTCCAGGGAAATACTAGGTTATACAAAAATAGCACAGCCTCTCAAAATCTGGAAATAACATATACAGCTTTGAGCTAAATGGAACTGCTATGAGAACTTACAATCTAGGTCCTAATTTTCTTATAAGTATTTTTAAATGAAACCATACAATATTTGTTCTTTTGTTTCTGGCTTATTTTGCACCACACAATGTCCCCAAGGTTCATACACCTCATTGCATGTCTCACAACTTCATTCCTTTCTGTAGCTGAACAATATTCAATCACATATATACACACGACAGTTTACCACTCTGCTTCTTGGTCAGCGTATCCTTCAAGCTACCTCTGTCCATTGAGCATCTTGGATAATGTCCAAAGTAAACAATTTGTATCTCACATTATCCTCAATTAGTTGTACTATCGTCACCACTCAATTTAAGATCATTTTCATTGCTCCAAAGAGAAAAATAGCAGATAAACACACCCTCACCAGATAGAAAATCCAAACTTCCCCTTCACTCTTGTCCTCCCCCATTTCCTCACCTCAATTATTTACCCTTGGTATTGCTGTGTTACTGTTAATGTCTTCCTGTTAAACATAGCCCATAGCATGCAATAGCAATTTTCCCCGTCTACCCCTCTATTATTGACTCTTTGTATAAGATTCATACCTTTGAAGTACTTCATGCAAGAACTTATTTATTATTTATAGTATTAATTGGCGGGATACATGGCTCTATACAACCCCTTTCAGTCATGTTTACATTCAGTATGGCAGGATTACTTATAAAGCCACTAATAAACTGCCTCCACTTCTATCCATTCCCTTCACATTTAATTTCCACCTCATTAGTAACTGTCCACCCATCTCTAATCTCTGTATCACAAGGTCCCCTATATTCTACATTATAAGTCTCAGTATTCCTTTGCTAAGGTCATTACAGTGAAATAAAACAGTATCTTTCCTTTTGTATCTGGCTTATGTTAATCAACATTGTGTCCTCAATGTTCATCCATGAAGTATCCATGTATTATACTTCAAGACATCATTTTGTCTTCCTGCTGCATAAAATTCCATTGTGTGTATGTGTGTGTGTGTGTGTGTACACTCACACATACACACCATATTTTATCAGCTTGTCAGTTGATGGGCACTTGGATTGTTTCCATCTTTTGGCAACTGTGAATAATGCTGTGAACATTGGTGTGCAAATATGTTTGTGTCACTGTTTTCAGCATTTCTTTATATATACTGAGTAGTAGTATTGCCAGTCATAGGGTAACTCTATATTTAATTTTCTGTGGAACTGCCAAACTGTCTTCTGCAGTGGCTGTACCATTATACATTCCCACCAGCAGTGTGTAAGGGTTGCAATTTCTCCATATCCCATCCAATATTTGTAGTTTCCTGTTTGTTTACTAGCAGCCATCCTCATAGGTGTGAGGTGATATCTCATTGTAGTCTTGATTTACATTTCCCTTATAGCTAATGAAAATAAGCATCTCTTCATAATGCTTTTAAGCCATCTGTATTTGCTTTTCAGAAAAGCGTCTATTCATATCTTTAGCCCATTTTATAATTGGATTTTGTGTTCTGTTATTGTTGAGTTGTATGATTTCTTTATGAATACAGAATATCAAACCTTTATCTAATGTGTGATTTCCAAATATTTTCTCCCATTGAGTTGGCTCACTCTTTACCTTTCTGACAAAGTTTTGATTTTGAGGAGTTCCCATTTATCTATTTTTTCTTTTGTTGCTTATGCTTTGGATATAAGGCCAAAGAACTTACCTCTTATTAATAGGTCTTGAAGATGTTTCCCTCTACAAGTTTATGGTATTTGCTCTTACATTTAGGTCCTTGATCCACCTTGGATTAATTTTGTATAAGGTATTAGCTAAGGGTCCTCTTTCATTCTTTTGGCTATTGATATATAGTTCTCCCATGCCCGTTTATTGAAAAGACTCTTCTATCCCAGTTCATTGGATTTGAGGGCCTTGTCAAAGATCAGTTGACCATAGATTTGGTGGTCTATCTCTGAACCCTTGATTCAGTTCCATTGGTCAGTACTTCTGTCTTTGTGCAATGCTGTTTTGACCACTGTGGCTTTATAATAAGCTTTAAAATCAAGAAGTATAAGTCTTCCCTCTTCATTCCCTTTGAGGTCTCTTTTCCTTCCAAATGAATTTGATGACTAGCTTTTCCAAGTCTTCAAAGTAGGTTGGAATTTGAGTCATATTGCATTGACTCTAGATCGATTTGGGTAGTAGTGACATCTCAACTATATTTAACCTTCTTATCCATGAGCAGGTAATGTTTTTCCACATATTTAAAACTTCTTAGATATCTTTTAGCAATGTTTTGTGGTTTTCTATGTACATCCCTGGTTAAGTTTATTCCTAGATATTTGATTCTTTTAGTTGCTATTTAGAATGGAATTTTTTCCTTAATGGTCTCCTCAGTTCATTACTTGTGTGTAGAAGCTGGTTTTTGTACATTAATCTTGTATCCTACCACTTTGCTGAATTTTTTCATTAGCTCAAGATGCTTTGTTGTAGATTTCTCAGGATTTTCCAAGAAATGTATAGCATCTGTATAGTATAGTATCATGTCATCTGCAAATAATGAAAGTTTTACTTCTTCTCCGATTTTGATACCTTTTATTTTTTCCTGCCTGATTGCTTTAGCTAGAATTTAATACAGTGTTGAATAATAGTGTTTTCAGAGGGCATCCTTGTCTCGTTCTTGATCTTAGGGAGAGGGCTTTCAGTTTCTTACCATTGAGTACAGTGCTGGCTATGGGTTTTTCATGTATGTCCTTTATCATACTGAGGAAGTTTCCTTCAATTCCTACATTTTCAAGTGTTTTTATCAGAAAAGGATGTTGAATTTTGTTAAATCCTTTTTCGGCATCAATCGAGATGATCATGTGATTTTTTTCCCTTTCAGTTTGTTAATGTCTTGTTTTGCTTCAATTGATTTTCTTGTGTAACCCGCCTTTGCATTCCTGGTATAAGCCCCACTTGATCATGGTGTATAATTCTTTAATAATATTTTTTTGGAGAATTTTTACATCTATACTCATTAGGGAGATTGGTCTATACTTTTCCTTTCTTGTAGAATCCTAATCCAGTGTAGGTATTGGGGTCACGTTAGCTTCATAAAATAAGTTAAGTAGTGTTCTTTTTTCCTCAGATTTTTAGAAGAGTTTCAGCAAGATTGGTGTTAGTTCTTTTTAGAATGTTTGATAGAATTTCCCTGTGAAGCCATTTGGTCTTGGACTTTTCTTTGAAGGAAGATTTTTGATGACTGATTGAATCTTTTTATTTGTGATTGGTATGCTGATTTGAAAGGATGTATGTACCCTAGAAAAGCCATGTTTTAATCCTAATCCCATTTTGTAAAGGCAGCCATTTCTTTTAATCCCTATTCAGCACTGTATGCCTGAAACTATAATTAGATCATCTCCATGGAGCCGTGATTTAATCAAGAATGGTTGTTAAGCTGGATTAGGTGGAGATGTGTCTCCACCCATATGGATGGGTCTTGATTAGTTTATTGGAATCCTATAAAAGAGGAAACATTTTAGAGAAAGTGAGAGATTCAGAGAGAGCAGAGAATGCTGCAGTACCACGAAGCAGAGAGTCCACCAGCCAGCAATCTTTGGAGATGAAGAAGAAAAACACTTCCTGGGGAGCTTCATGAAACAGGAAACCAGGAGAGAAAGCTAGCAGATGATGCTATGTTCACCATGTGCCCTTCTGGCTGAGAGAGAAGCCCTGACTATGTTTGCCATGTGCCTTCTCACTTGAGAGAGAAATCCTGAACTTCATCAGCCTTCTTGAACCGAGGCATCTTTCTCTGGATTCCTTAGATTGGACATTTCTATAGACTTGTTTTAACTGGGACATTTTCTCGGCCTTAGAACTATAAACTAGCAACTTAATAAATTCCCCTTTTTGAAAGCCATTCTGTTTCTGATATATTACATTCCAGCAGCTAGCAAACTAGAACAAAAGGGGAGAAACAATCACAAGCTTCTTTCTTATCTGGAAAGGCACATGGTGAACACGGTCAGGGTTCCTCTCTCATCTGGAAGGGCATATAGCGAACATGGCGTCATCTGCTATCTTCTCCTGGTTTCCTGTTTCATGAAGCTCCGTGGGAGGCATTTTCTTTCTTCATCTCCAAGGTCACTGGCTAGTGGACTTCTGCTTCTTGTGGCTATGTCGTTCTGCTCTGCTCTCTGAATCTCCTTCATTCTCCAAAATGTTTCCTCTTTTATAGGACTCCAGAAACTTATCAAGACCCACCCAAATGGGTGGAGACATGTCACCTAATCCAGCTTAACAACCACTTTTGATTAGATCACATCTCCAGGGAGATGATCTGGTTACAGTTTCAAACATTCAGTATTGAATAAGGATTATTCTGTCTTGACGAAATGGGATTTTGATTAAAACATGGCTTTTCTAGGGGACATACATCCTTTCAAACCAGCACACCTTTTTAAAAGCCGTTCTAGTTCTGGTATCTTGCTTTCTGGCAGCTAGCAAACTAAACAGTTGGCTTGTTGAGATCTTGTATTTTGTCTGGAGTCAGTGTAGGTTATTTGTGTGTTTCTGGGAATTTGTCCAGTTCATCTGAGTTGTGTAGTTTGTTGGCATCTAGTTATTCATAGTAACTCTTAAGATTTTTTTTTTATTTCTTCAGAACCAATGATAACAATCCCCTTTCATTTCTGATTTTGTTTATTTGTGTTCTCTGTTTTCTTTGTCAGCCTAGCTAGGAGTCCATCAATTTTGTTGATTTTCTTAAAGAACCAACTTTGGTTTTGTTAATTCTTTCTGTTGTTTTTTTTTATTGTCTTTGTTCTCTGTATCATTTATTTCTGTTTTAATCATTGTCATTTCTCTTCTTGTATTTGCTTTGGGGTTAATTTGCTGTTCTTCCTCTGAATTCTCCAGGTGAGCAGTTAAGTCTTCAATTTTTGCTCATTCTTGTTTTTTAACATAGGCAGTAAATTTCCCTCTCAGTACAGCCTTTGCCACATCCCATAAGTTTTTGTATATTGCATTCTCACTTTCATTCTTCTCCAGATATTTAGATTTCTCTAGCAATTTCTTCTTTGACCTAGTTATTGTTTAAAAGTGTAATTTAATCTCCATGTATTTATGAAAGTTCTGATTCTTTGGTGGTTATTGATTTCCAGCTTCATTCCATTGTAACCAGAGAAAGTGCTTTGGATAATTTCACTCTTTTTAAATTTATAAAGACCTGTTTTGTAGCTTAGCATATGATCTATCCTGGAGAATGTTCTATGAGTACTAGAAAAGAATGTATGTACTGGTGTTTTAAGGTATGGTGATCTATATATGTCCATTAGGTCCAATTCATTTATCATATTATGTTCTCTATTTCCTCATTTATCCCCTCTCTCTGGTTGTTCTATCTTTAGAAGAGAGTGGTGTATTGAAGTCTCCCACTATTATTGTTGAAATATTTATTGCTTTCTTCACTTTTGCCAATGTTTACTTTATTACTTTGGAGCCCCTTGATTAGGAGCATAAAGATTTATGATTGTTATTTCTTCTTTGTGAATATCCACTTTATTAATGTGTAGTATCCTTTTCTTGTCTCTTATGTTGTCTTTACTTTTAAAGCCTGCTTTGTTCAATATTAGTATTGCTACTCCTGCTTTCTTTTGGTTAAAACTTGCATGGACACCTTTTTCCATCCTTTCGCTTTCAATCTATCTGTATCCTTGGGTCTAAGATGAGTCTCTTATAAGCAGCAGATAAATGGATCATATTTCTTGACCTATTCTGCCAATCTGTATCTTTTAATTGTTTAGTCTTTTAACATTCATGGTTATTACTGTAAAAACATCTCTTGAATCTACTATCTTATCCTTTTAGTTTTTATTTGTCAGATCTATATATTCTTTACCCTCTCTCTCTTTTTATCATTAAAGTTACCGTCACTGGTATTCATCAATTCTGTGCCCTCCTCCAGCCCTCTCTCCTGTTTTTTTCCACTGACAGAAATCCCTTTAGTATTTATTTTAGGGCAGGTCTCTTGTTGACAAATTCTCTCAGCCTGTGTTTGTCTGTGGAAATGTTCATCTCTCTGTCGCTTTTGAAGGACAATTTGTCTTGGTACAGAAGTCTTGACTGGAAGTCTTTCTCTTTCAGGATCTTAAAAATATCATACCACTGCCTTCTCACCTCCATAGTGCCTGTTGAGTAGTCCAAACTCACTCTTACATGGTGTTCTAGTTTGCAACCTGCCAGAATGCAATACAGAAACAGAATGGCTTTTGAAAAGGGCAATGTATTAATTGCAAGTTTACAGTTCTAAGGCTGTGAAAATGTCCACATTAAGGCAAGGCTATAAGAATGTCCAATTTGTGGCATCCAGGAAAAAATACCTCAGTTCAAGAAGTCTGAGAACATTCAGGGTTTCTCTCTCAGCTGGAAAAGCGCATGGTGAAATCTGTTAGCTTTCTCTTCAACACTTCTCTGGGACTCCTTCCATTCCATTGGCTCTGTCAGTATGGTGGCTCTCATGGCACTAAAGCTTTCTCCAAAATGGTTCCCTCTTAGGTTCCAGTAAGTAACCCCACCCTTGAATGGGTAGAGACACATCTCCTTGGATACAATCTAATCAAAGGTTACCACCCACAATTGGGTAGATCACATCTCCATGGAAACAATAAAAAAGATACCACCCAGCAGTATAGAGTGAGAATTAAAGGATGTGGCTTTTCTGGGGTACACAATAAATTCAAACCAGGACATTCCACCCTTTGGACACTGTGCTGATTCAAAAGGATTAACCTCTTGTGGGTGCCTTAATTTGGACATTTTTATAGACTTGCTCTAATTTGGATATTCTCACTGCCTTAAAACTGTAAATTTGTAACTGAATAAATACCTCCTTTTTAAAAGTTGTCCCATTTGTATATAAAGTTGTTCATATTCTGGCAGCTAGCAAACTAGAACAGATTTTGGTACCAGAGAAGTGCTGCTGTATGCAAATACTAAACATGTTGGAACAGCCTTTTAAATGGACAAGGGGAAAATTTTGGAAGAATTGTGAGGAGCTTGATAGAGAAGGCCTAGAATGCTTTGAAGAGAGTGTTGGTAGAAATGTGGACTCTAAAGATACCTCTGATGAGGCTCTTGACAGAAATGAGGTGTGTGTTACTGCAAACTGTAAGGAAGGTGATCCTTGTTTTAAAGTGGCAAAGAATCTGGCAAAATTGAATAGTGGCTTTTGTCAGATGGCAGATTTTAAAAGTCACAAACTTGGACATTTAGCAAAAGAAATTTCCTAAATAAATGTGGAAAGTGCAGCCTGGTTTCTCCTTGCAGTTTACAGTGAAATGCAACAGGAAAGAGATAAGCTAAGAACTGAACTCTTGGGTACAAAGAAACCAGAAATCAATGGTCTGGAAAATTCTTGGCTTCCAGGGAAGGAGACCTCAAAGAATAGTGCCCCACATGAGGATTTAACCAAATGTGGAACGTGAAAGCCAACAAGAGTATTGTAGGATCTGTATAAATGGAACTGCTGCCAGTCTGGACTAAAAGGCTCAGAAAAGGGGCAAAGTCTGATGGGCATGATCCAAGGCTACTACATAGAAAGCCAATAAGAGTGTTGTGGGATCTGCATAAACAGAACCACTGCCAGTCTGGACTGAGAGGAACAGAGAAGGGACATATTGGAGGAAAAATAATCTCAGAGGCAGATGGAAGCTAAAATCTAAAGTCATTAAACATCAGCCTAGGAGAGCAGACCCACCCAAGCACTTGGAGAGGGTGAGTTTGCCCTGAAGGCAGAAGGTGGGCCTTCTACCTGCTTGCAGTAGAAGGGTTGTGCTGCCTCAGGCATTGGAGAGGGTAGAGCACATTCCTTGGGGATTGGGGAGAACCTGGTTACCACCACATGGAAAGGTTGAACATGTGCCCCTGTGATGGCAGAGAGCCTGAGTGTGGCCCCAATGCTTGGAGAGGATGTAGCCGAGAAAAAGTTGGTCTCCCCAGTGTCCCCTAAGGTTGCATTCAGAGAGAGATAGGCCACTGTGTAGGCCCTTGGAAAGAATGAGGCTGCTGCTTTCTAAAGCCCCAAAGATAAATGATTGTCATGCTTTGAAATCTGGTGGTGTTTGCCCTGCAGGTTTTCAAGACTGCTTGTGTCTAGTGACCCTTGTGTTCCTTCCAATTACCCCCCTATGGAAATGGGTGTATGTATCATATGACTGTCTCTCCTTTGTATGTCAGCAGCACACAACTTGTTCTAAGCTTTTTGGGTCCAGAGCCAAAGGAGAATTTTGCCTTAAGACTGTCCATGACTGCAGCGACTCTAATGAAACTTTGTACTGGTTTTAACATTGTATTGTGATTGTATTGTAACTGAAAGGGTTTAAGGATTTCTGATATTGTGATGGAATGAATGTATTTTATATATGGGGAAAAAAATGTCTTTTTTAGGGCCCAGAGGGTGGAATGTGCTGGTTTGAAAGGATTATGTACTCTAGAAAAGCCATGCTTTAATCCCAATCCATCATGTGGAGCAGCAGTTTCTTTTAATCCCTATTCAGTACTATAGGTTGGAAAGCTATTAGATTATCACTATGGAGATGTGACTTACCCAATTGTGGGTATTAACTTTGAATTAGAGGGAGATATGACTACCCATTCCAGTTGGGTCTTGATTAGTTTAATACTTTAAAAGAGGAAATGTTTTGAAGAGAGTTCTTTTTAGAACACAAGAATCACAAGAGCCCATGCAGCCAGAGACCTTTGAAGAAGGAAAACATCCCTGTGGGAGCTTCATGAAACAAGAAGCCTGGAGAGAATGCTAACAGATGTTGCCATGTTCACCATGTGCCTTTCCAGTTGAGGGAGAAACCCTAAACTTCATTGGCCTTTCTTGAGTGAAGTTAATCTCTTGTTGGTACCTTAATTTGGACATTTTTTATAGACTTGCTTTAGATTTGTACATTCTCACAGCCTTAGAACTGTAAATTTGGGACTTGATAAATTCTTCCTTTTTAAAATTCATTCCATTTCTGGTATATCGCATTCTAGAAAACTAGAACAGACTCCAAAAAGGCATTCTTTCCAAATCCAAAATACATTCATTCCACAACAATACCAGAATGCTTTACATCGGTTCAGTAACAATATAAATAAAATTCAAAGTCAGAAACAGTACAAAATCTCATCAAAGTTAGCTACAGGCATGGTCTGTCCTAAAGCAGAACTCTCCTCTGGCTCTGGATATGTAAAACTCAGAACACATTATCTGCTGCCAGTATACAAAGAAGGGCCAGTCATGGATACATATTCTCATTTCCATAGGGAGAAATTGGACTATAGGAGTCACAAGACCCAAGCAGTTTAAAAAACCTGCAGGGCAGATGCCATTAGATTTCAAAGTCTGAGAGTCATTTATCTTCAGGGCTTTAGAAAGTGGCAGTCCACCCTTTCCAAGGGCCTAGGATGCAGTAGCCTGCCTCTCTCTGAATGTACCCTTGGGGGATGTTGGGGAGACCACCTTTTTCTTGGCTCCACCCTCTGTAAGCATCAGAGCCACACCTGGGCTCTCAGCCATCTCCAGGAGACATGCTCAACCTTCCAATACAATGGAGTAGCAGCCGGGTTCTCCCCAATTGCCAAGGAATTTGCTGCACCCTTTCCACCACAATGAGGTGGAAGGCCTACCCTCTGCCTTCAGGGCAATCTCACCACCTCCAAGGCTTTGGACGGATCTGCTCTCTCCTGGCCTCTGGTTTCCTGACTTCAGACCTTAGCTTCCATGGTTCTCCCTTTGAAGTTATTTTTCCTCTACTGTGTCCCTTTTTCTGCCCCTCTTAGTCCAAACTGGCAGTGTTTCCTTTATACAGATCCACAATGCTCTTGTTGGTTTCCTATGCAACAGGCTGGGATTATGCCCATCAGACAAAAGGACTTTCCTCAATCCTTCCTGGATAACTCCATCTCCAATCCTGGCCTTTTCTGAATGGCTGACTGGTTCTACGTTTGGTTAAATTCTCACATAGGGCACTATTCCCTGGGGTCTCCCTTTTTGGAAGTCCAGAATTTTCCAGACCATCAATTTCTGGTTTCTTTATACTTAAGAGTTCAATTCTCAGCTTATCTATTTCCTGTTGCACTTCACTGTAAGCTGCAAGGAGAAACCAGGCTGCACTTTCAACATTTTATTTAGAAATCTCAGCTAAATATCCTGGGTTGTCAGCTCTGAATTCTAACTTCCATCCAGCAACAGTACACGATTTTGCAAGGTTCTATGCCACGTTAAAATAAGGGTTATCTTCTTTCCAGTTTGCAATGGCACATTCCTCATTTCTGTCTAAAGCCCCCTCAGAGGTATCTCGAGAGTCCACATTTCTACCTGCTGTCTATTCAAAGCACATTAGGCCTTTTCTATCAAGGTCCCTACAACTCTTTCAGAATCTTCCCCTTAGCCATTTAAAAAGCTATTCCAACATGTTTGATATTTGCAAACCACAACAGCACCCCACTTCTCTGTTACCAAAATCTGTTCTTGTTTGCTAGCTGCTGGAATGTAATAATACCTGAAATGAAATGGCTTTTTAAAAATGGAATTTATTAAGTTGCAAGTTGACAGTTCTAAGGCCATGAAAATGTCCAGTGTAAGGTATGTAGGAAAAGATACCTTAGTTCAAGAAGGCTGATGACTTCAGGATTTCTCTCTCAGCTGGAAAGGCTCATGGTGAAATCTGCTAGTTTTCTCTTCAACGGCTTCCCCAGGCTCTGTCCATTCTGTTGTCTGGGTTGGTTCTGGTGTCTCTCCAGCTTTTTCCAAAACCATTCTCTCTTAAAAGGCTCCAGTAAGCAACCCCACCTTGAATGGTTGCTATGGAAACATCTCTATGAAAACTAATCAAATATTACCACCCACAATTGGGTGGGTCACACCTCCATGGAAACAATCAAAAAGATTCCACCCAGCAATACTGAATTAGAATTAAAGGATATGGCTTTTCTGGGGTACACATCAGATTCAAACAGACTCATATGGTTTCCCTTCTATGTCATGATTTGATTTTCTCTTGCTGCTTTCAGGACTTTCTGCTTTTCTTTGCCCTGTTATATCCCTTAACTCTTCTCTTTCTGGGACACTGATGATTCTATTTGTGCACTTCATGTTGTCCATCATTTCCCTGAGATCCAGTTCAGTTTTTTCCATTTTCTTTTGCCATTTGTTCTTTTGTGCTTTTGAATTCAATTGTCCTGACCTCTAGCTCGCTTATTCTTTCTTTTGCCTTTTCAGATCTGTTTCTGTGTGTTTCCAATATATTTTTAATTTGGTGTGCAGTATCTTTCATCTCTATGAGATCTTCTAGTTTTCTATTTATTTTTTCAAATTCTTCTTTATGTTCTTCTAGGGTCTTCTTAATATCCTTTATATCATTAACCAACCCACTGAATTTATTTAGATCTATATGAACATCTTTGATTAATTGTTCCAAAGTCTTTCTCCTCTCATGTTTTCCATTTGGTCATTTGTTTGGGCCATATCTGTATCCTTGTATTTTCTGTAATTTTCTGTTGTCTTCAAGGCATTTGATTATCTTGAGAGGGTTATATTGAAAGTAGCTTTTACCCAGTTTTCCAAAGTTTTATATTTGCTAAAGTTTGAGTTGAAGTTCTCCTTTTACACTTAGCTTTTCAGTAATTCCCCACCAAACCAAGATCTAGACCTCACACAGGGTATGCAACTCTACTTCAGGATCTGTTTAAAGCTAGAAAGATAGGCAGTTTGCCAGACTGTACTTCCTGTTTCTTCCCAGCAGATGGTGCCGATAGGCCTATTCCCCTCAGGCCCACCTCTCCCAGACTAGGGCAGCCTGGTGAGCTGAATGGAGACCCGATGCAGTTCCAGCCAGGTCTACTATTCCCAGAGATGTGCTAAAAATTGCCAGCTCCAGGGCTAGGGGTGTGGTCAGTGTGCACCTGAGCAGCAATTTCACTTGTAGGCCTGATGAGTCTTGTGGCTCCCAGGCCTGGGCTGTGGAATTGGGTAATTCATCTGCCAGTGTGGGGCAGGACATGGTTTGGCTTGCTTCTTTGTCCCTGCCTCTCTGTGCACTCCTGAGGGCTCCAGGCCTTCATATGGACAGGGGAGCTGCAGGCTGTGTGCATCAGCTGGATGGTGTCTGTATATAGAGGGAAGGCAAGTTTACTGGCTTCCAGTTTCCCCAATGGAGTTCCCAGCTATGGAGCTGAGGGGGCTGATCTCCTAAGCTAGCTGTGAGGGCAGGCACTTTCCTGGATGTCGCCACTTGTTCCCAGTGGAGCCCTGACTGAGCACACTCACCCTGTGCTCTCTGTCCCAGTTCCTCCACTTTTTCATCCAGGACCTTCCTATGTAGTATAGAAGACCTTCTCCAGTCATTCACACCCTGGAACTGCCATCCCAGTCATTTTTCTTTTACGTCTCTAGTTGTTCCCTAGAGCAGGGATGAACTCAGCCTATCCTGTTCTGCCATCTTCCCAGAAATTCCAGATGTTCTTTTGAATTTGTCCTCTACTAGACTACAAGCTGCCTGCCTGGTTAACTCTATTGCTTTAATACTTTCATTTCTACCTTTTAAACTATTTTGAACTTTAGCTCTGTGCTCATTTAAGTAGTTTTAATGCCTCTTGTTTGGGATACTTCATAGCACCTGTCCTCAAGAAGGTCAAATGTTGTGAAAGAGACGTACAAACTAAAACTACTAAATAAATACAATTAACTGAATAACATATTTATTTGAAAAGCTCTGCTTTATGCATTGTGGATATATAGTTATGAGTCATGGACTCTGCATTCAAGAAGGAAAGGGTGAAAAATACTGTATTAGCCATATTGTACTGATTACAAGATCAAATAAAGAGATGCTTACACATCATAGGTCAAGAGTTAACATTTTAATTGAGCGTAGATTGTTCAATTTCTCAAGATAAATATGGGAATAAAAGAAGTAAAGCTTTCTAGACAGATGGACTTGTGTTAGCGAAGACTGGACAGGGTTAAAACTAACAATAACTGCTGTTTATTTAGTGCTTCCTAGAAGTCATTCACTTTACTAAATGCTTTACATACATGATCCAGTTCTCTCTTCACAACAATCAGTGGAAGAAAAAACAGGGTCAGAAGTTTACCTGCCCCACATTGCATGAATACTTGTTGAGGTAGATTTAGAATCTAAATGTGTCCGACTCCAAAGCCTAAGCTTATAGCCACTTAACTATGCCATGTCCTAAAAATGCTTGAAGTGACCTAATTTCAGTAATGGGGCTCTGTTCTTTTTTTTTAATCTTTCATGTATTTCTCAGCTCCCTCACTTCTCTGTGCTTTCTGCCTTATTTCAGATCCATCATCATCTTCATCTCTTATATTATGCTCCTGTTAGATTGTCTGGCCTCTACCCTTTCTTCTTTACAATTGATTTCCTTATTCCGTTTACAGTCATTGCCCTACAACACAGTTCTTTTGTCACTTCTCTGTCCTTTCTTTCCTGTTGCTTTTATGGTAAACTTCAAATTCCTCGAGTAAGAGTAGTGCCATTGTCTGTTTTGCTCAGTGCTCTAATCTCCAGCATCCAAAATGGTGTCAGGCACATAGTAGGACCTCAGTAAATACTTATTAAATGATTGAAATACATTCATGATCTGACTCTGCCACCTTTTCCATCCTCATCTCTCACCTCTGTGAGATAATCTTAGCTCCAGCTACTTGTAGATCCCTGAAAATGCTATGTTCTTTCATTCCTTTGTCCCTTTACACATGACTTTTCCTCTGCTTGCATTGTAATCATTTCCTTCCTACCCCTCAACATATCTAGCAAATTCCCCATCACCCTTTAAAGTTAGCTTTCAGCATTTCCCCCCCCCCCCTGGAAATGTACCATAAACAATAAGTACTTCCTTTTTTGGATGTTCACTAGCATTACAGCATAATTTCTATTATTTCATTGTTTTTAATAGTTGATACAGTTGTTGAGCATACATGTGCCTACTCCAGTACTAGAGAGTATGAAAAATACCTTAAAGAATATTGTAGACTAATAGGGAAAACAGACATGTTAAATAGGCATATTAAAAAAATGTCTGGAGGGGGGCTATTGTTTATCAGTGAGTAACCAAGTACCCCCAAAACTTACGACTTACAACAACAATTAACTCATATAGTTAGAGTCAGGAATCAGGTTAGCTAGGTGGTTCTGGCTCAGAGTTTCTCATGAAGTTGCAGAAAGATGGGCTGCAGTCATCTGAAGGCTTGGCCAAGACTGGAGGATCTCTTCCAAGCACACTCATGTGACAGAAGGCCACATGTGATTGGAGGCCCTATTTCCTCTCCATCTGGGCCTCTCTGTAGGGCTGTTCAAAATATGGCAGCTGGCTTTCCCTGGAACAAGTAATCCAAGACAGAGATAGGCAGACCAAGACAGAAGCCACAGTATCTTTTGTAACCTGATCTCAGATGAGGCAAGCCATCACTTCTGCCATAGTCTATTGGTCACACACACTAACCCTGGCACAGGGTGGAAGGAGACTTGACAAATGATGAGAGTGCACAGAATAGACACTGGACTATCTTGGTGGCTGGTTATAAGGGCTAAGCATGGATTGCACTTAGGAGGAACCCTGAACCCAATTTCTGGAGTCAGAAAAGTCTGGAAAAGGGGTCTGTATGTAGAAATCTGAAGTATCAAAAATAGTTACCTCAATGAAAAAGATGCAAACATTCCAAGCATGGAGAACCAGCTAATGTATTCATAGATCCTAAGATAAGAGAGAGTCTCATCTAGTCTTAGAAAAGCAAAAATTCTATAGAAGGTTGGAATCTTGAGCATTAAGGAAGGAATGAGACTTGAAACTGCAGGGGGCATCAGTCATCCAAATCATGCATCTCATCTGCCAGGAAAAGAACCTGGATTTTTTCCTGAGGGCAAAATAGAGATATTTATGGATTTTAAGCATAAGTATAATTTAATTAGTTTTATACTTTAGAAAGGTGACTGGCTACTTAGAATAGAGGGGAAACTAGATCGAAGGAAGGAAGAACAGGTAAAACCAGTAACATTTAAAACAGGGTCTGACACATAATAGGTATTTGACTTAATTTTGAGTGAGTAGATAAACAAAGTGGCACATTGCAAAGTGTACCAGGCTGTGATTGAGAAAGCTTCTATTTGTGAAACAAAGGAGTATATTCTGTAGACAATGGCATATCATTAGAGGCCTTTAAGCATGAAGACAACATGATTAGATAATGTTTTTGTAAAGTGACTGTGGTGGCAGTATAGAAGATGGATCAGTTCAGGAAGACTGGGAACAGAAAAGACCAGCTTGATAATTACGTAGGGCAGAATGATTTTAGACAGTAGTGTAAGGATTAAAGATTGTAGGAGATAGGATGGATGGAGTTTCTGGGTAGAGAGAGAAGTCAAGACCCTGATCTTATTTGGGCACATTGCAGAAGATTATGCCATTGCTGATAGAGAAAGTGGATTTATTGTGTTTGAAATGTTAATGTGGCATCCAGGTAAAATTTTCCACCAGGCAGTTGGTAATATGGGTTTTGAACTCATAAAAGAGGTCTAGGGTAAAGATACAGATAGAGTTAGGCCACCGTAATTGCTGAGATAAGCAAAAAACTCAAACACAGGAAGGAAATGATTTTTCTGCCTCTGAAGATGAAGGAACATTTTTCAGAGGTCTTACCATTTTCCCTAGTCTTTCAAAAAATGGAAGGGTGTGCAGGCAAGGGCACTCCTAGCAGAGCAAACCTGTGTGTACCATCCAGAACACTAAATCTTCCCCAGATCAATTTGTTTATAAGTGCACCCTCCTTCTTTAATATTTTGAGTGTAAAACTTGAAATGTACTTATGAATACAAAAGACAAAATGTGTATTTTAATTTTAATCTTATTCAATTTAAAGGAAAGAAGATTCTATACGATATACTTGCCTTTGCCAAAGAAAGTGTTAATTCTCATGTAACCACGCTTGGACCTCAAAATTTTCCGGCCAGTGACAAAGAACCATGGCTTGTTGATTTTTTTGCCCCTGTAAGTTATTTTTATTATGTCAAATTTTAATACTGTCATATTTTATCGTCATGGCAAAAATTTCATTTTCTAGATAACCATGAACATTATTAGTGCTACACTATGCCATTCACTTTCTGCCTGCCTGTATTACTTCTAGGTGAGCACTGCATACTTGCTTTTCCAGGAATTAAGATATATACTCATAAGATTTGCAAGTATAGTTTATATTATTTGCCATATTGCTTGTTGCAAATATAGTTTTTTTGTTTCAATTGGTTCAGTACTTATTTTTTTCTTTTATAGTGGTGTCCACCATGTCGAGCTTTATTGCCAGAGTTACGAAAAGCATCAAAGCACCTTTATGGTCAGCTTAAGTTTGGTACACTGGATTGTACAGTTCATGAAGGACTCTGTAACACGGTAAGGTAAAAGTATAAAAATTTCTTCTTATTAATGTTTTTTTAAATATGGAGTTTACTAGTCTAAAAACAATAACTCTTTCAAATATACATCATCCATTGAGAATAATTATTTAAACAATTTAAACAAATGATGCAAAATTGTGATCAGATTAAAACATGAATAGATAATGAATGTGTATATGGTCTTATTTATCAAACTTAGGAATGTATTTAGTTGGCTTCATAAAAATGCTTGTATAATTTCGCAATTATTTAAGATTTTTACGTCCTTTACTGACTACCCTTTGACATTCTGATTTTTATTCTTTGAGTTTTTTCATGCTTGTCTTCTAAATATAGTTAAAAGAAGGAAATTAAAACAATGAACAAGCTTACTGAAGCTTCTGTTTATGGAAGAATATTTTCTTTTTTTTTTTTAAATTTTTTATTAAAAAAATTACAAGAGAAACAAACATTCCCAACACATACATGCAGCAATTCACAATATCATCACATAGTTGCATATTCATCATCATGATCATTTCCCAGAACATTAGCATCAATTCAGATAAAGAAATAAAAAAACAACAGAAAAAAATTTTTACATGCCATACCCCTTACTGATCCCTTTCATTGATCACTAGCATTTCAAACTAAATCTATTTTAACATTTGTTCCCCCTATTATTTATTTTTATTCCATATGTTCCTCTCATCTGTTGACAAGGTAGATAAAAGGAGCATCAGACACAAGGTTTTCACAATCACATAGTCACATTGTGAAAGCTATATCATTATACAATCATCATCAAGAAACATGGCTACTGAAACACAGCTCTACATTTTCAGGCAGTTCCCTCCAGCCTCTCCATTACATCTTGGATAACAAGGTGATATCTACTTAATGCATAAGAATAACCTCCAGGATAACCTCTCGACTCTGTTTGGAATCTCTCAGCCATTGACACTTTGTCTCATTTCACTCTTCCCCCTTTTGGTCGAGAAGGTTTTCTCAATCCCTTGATGCTGGGTCTCAGCTCATTCTAGAGTTTTTCTCTATCCCTTGATGCTAAATCTCAGCTCATTCTGGGATTTCTGTCCCATGCTGCCAGGAAGATCCACACCCCTGGTAGTCATGTCCTACGCAGACGGGGAGGGTAGTGAGTCTGCTTGCTGTGTTGGCTGGAGAGAGAGGCCACATCTGAGCAACAAAAGAAGTTCTCTTGGGGGTGACTCTTAGGCTTAATTTTAAGTAGGCTTGACCTATCCCCTGTGGGGTTAAGTTTCATATGAACAAACCCCAAGACTGGGGACTCAGCCTATAGCTTTGGTTGTCCACACTGCTTGTGAGAATATCAAGGATTCAACTTGGGGAAGTTGAATTTCCCCCCGTTCTCACCATTTCCCAAAGGGGACTTTGCAAATACTTTTCCACTCACTGATCAAATCACTCTGGGATTCATCAGGGTATCACCTGGACAAACCAACAAAATCTCATGTCCTATACAAAGTTCCATGTACTTAAGGTGTTCAGTCAGCTATCTACATAAGTTATATTAGGAGATGCACTAGTCAAAGTATAGATTTGTACCAAATAAACATTTTTTGCTTTAGTCTCACACATTAGTTGAAATTTTAAAATATTAAGTACCATCTATTTTCAACACACTGCAGTAATAGCATTCTTTTGTTCTTCCTCATGCAAAAACATTTTTTAAATTTGTACATTTAGTCACTATCATTATACACTCTAGGCATTCCTAGATTACACCATCTCAATCTTTATCGTCTTTCTTTGTGATTTCATTTATGCCCCAGCCCTCCTCCCTCTATCATTCTCATATGCAGCTTCATTCAGTGTTTTAACATAATTGTATTACAGTTAGGTAATATTGTGCTGTCCATTTCTGAGTTTTTATATTCAGTCCTGTTGCACAATCTATATCCCTTCAACTCCAATTACCCAATATCTTCCCCTATTTCTATCTCCTGATGGTCTCTGTTACCAAGGAAATATTCCAGGTTTATTCACTAATGTCATTTCCTATCAGTGAGACCACACAGTATTTGTCCTTTTGGTTTAGAGTAATCACACTCAGGATAATGTCCTTAAGGTCCATTCATGTTGTTACATACTTCATAACTATTCTGTCTTACAGCTGCATAATATTCCATCTTATGTAAATGTCAATTTTTTTAGCCAACTGTCTGTTGTTGGACATTTTGGCTGTTTCCACCTCTTGGTAATTGTTAATAATGCTGCTATAAACATTGGTGTGTAAATGTCCATTTGTGTCCTTGGCCTCATGTCCTTTGAGTAGAGACAGCATGTAGATGGGTTCTGTTTTTTAATCCATTCTGCCAGACTGTGTCTTTTGATTGGAGAGTTTAATCCATTAACATTCAGTGTTATTACTGCATGGGTAGTACTTTCTTCTACTATTTTGCCTTCTGGATTTTATATGTCATATCTAATTTTCCTTCTTTTTACCTTTACTCATAGTCTTCCTTTCTACACTCTTCTCCACACTCGCTCTTCTATCTTCGTATCTGTCTCGAGTGTTCCCTTTAGTATTTCTTTCAGAGCTGGTCTCTTGGTCACAAATTCTCTCAGTGATTTTTTTGTCTGAAAATGTTTTAATTTCTCCCTCATTTTTGAAAGACAATTTTGCTGGATATAGAATTCTTGGTTGGCAATTTTTCTCTTTTAATAATTTAAATATATTATCCCACTGTCTTCTTGCCTCCATGGTTTCTGCTGAGAGATCTGCGCATAGTCTTATTGGGCTTCCCTTGTATGTGATGGATTGCTTTTCTCTTGCTGCTTTCAAGATCCTCTCTTTCTCTTTAACCTCTGATATTCCGATTATTAAATGTCTTGGAGTATGTCTATTTGGATCTATTCTCTTTGGGGTATGCTGCGCTTCTTGGATCTGTAATTTTAAGTCTTTCATAAGAGTTGGGAAATTTTCGGTGATAATTTCCTCCATTAGTTTTTCTCCTCCTTTTCCCTTCTCTTCTCCTTCTCCTTCTGGGATACCCACAACACGTATATTTGTGTGCTTCATATTGTCTTTCAATTCCCTGAGTCCCTGCTCATATTTTTCCATTTTTTTTCCTAGTTTCTGTTTCTTGTCGGATTTCAGATGTTCCGTCCTCCAGTTCAGAAATCCTGTGTTCTGTCTCTCGAAATCTACCATTGTAGGTTTCCATTGTTTTTTTCGTCTCTTCTACGGTGTCTCTCATTCCCATAAGTTCTGTGATTTGTTTTTTTCAGACTTTCAGTTTCTTCTTTTTGTTCTTTCCTTGCCTTCTTTATATCCTCCCTCAATTCATTGATTTGGTTTTTGATGAGATTTTCCATGTCTGTTTGTACATTCTGAATTAATTGTTTCAGCTCCTGTATGTCATTTGAATTGTTGGTTTGTTCCTTTGACTGGGCCATATCTTCAATTTTCCTAGTGTGATTTGTTATTTTTTGCTGGTGTCTAGGCATTTAATTACCTTAATTAGTTTATTCTGGAGATTGCTTTCACTTCTTTTATCTAGGGTTTTCTTGCTGGATGAATTTGTTGTCTGTCTGTTCTTTGACATTCCGTTCAGCTTTATCTGGACCTTTAGCTTAAGTTTTGATTAACAGAGGAGAATTTTTCTGTTCTTGTGTTCTTGTTTCTTGCTCTGCTTGTGTGGTGCCTTCCCCCCACATACACTTAGGAGGGTCTACTTAGATATTATAGACCCCAGCCAGATTTTCCCAGACCAAACTGGCCTCCTATCAGGAGGAAAGAGTCACCTGCGTTGGTTTTCCCTGAGGGTGAGACCCAGCAGGTTGAAAGACTTTCCTGTGAAGTGTCCGGACTCTGTTTTTCTTATCCTGCCCAGTATGTGGCACTTGTCTGACTGCAGGTCCCACCACCGTACGATGATGCGGAACCTTTAACTTTGGCAGACTCTCCCTGCTGGGGGTGTGGTGGAGACAGAGGAGAGGTTTTAGGCTGGTTTTAATGGCTTCAAATTACCAAGCCCTGATGTCTGAATTCCTTGATGGAGGGATTCCACCTGGGTGGGGCTTCACCCCTCCCCTGGGGAAGGCACAGGCTCCAGATAAGCCCCCAACAGAGCTCACTTCTGCCTATGCCTGGGGCAGTTGCAGTCTGAAAAGTCCTGCCGCTGTATCCAGAGGCAGTCAAGCCTTTGTAGATACACAGCCACAAAAACCTCTGTTTCCTTCTCTTTTTTTCCCCCTTTTTCTGTCAGTCCTGCCCCCCTGGTGCTGGTGCAAAAATGAGCAACCTCCGCTTTGATCAGGTTCACCTAAGCTGGGGGCCTATTTTTAGTAGTCAGAGTTTGTTAATTAGTTCCACAATTGGCATTTGATTGTGCCCAGTCCCTGCTGCTGGTAAAGTCCTTTCCTTTCCCCTCTGGAAAGTGGCCTGTGGGGGAGGGGCAATGGCCACCGCACCTTTGGGAACTCAGGGTTCTGGGGGGTGCTCGCAACCTGTCCAGCTGGTCCAGACTGGGATATGCTGTGTGTCTGGTCACTGACATGCCCCCAGGAGCTGTTCTGTACTGTTTCTGGTTATTTAGTAGTTGTTCTGGAGGACGAACTAAAATGCGCACGTTGTTAAGCCGCCATCTTGACCCGGAAGAAGAATGTTTTCTTAATGAATATTCACTTTCCAGTTCCAGGAAGAAGTGAGAATTAAATACCTCATGATGAAAGTATATACTACAATTTATGAAATATTCTTGACAAGAAAAAGCAAGCCTAAATCAGATCAAGCCCCTGATTTATCAGTGTGTAGGAAATCCAAAAGACATAGAGACGTTAACTGACCATGAACGTGCACTCTGAAAATCCTAGCTTATGAAGAACTTTACATGACCCATGACCCAGTTTATTCATTCAACACATAAATTGGAAGAGATTTAACATACAACAAATACAATGTATAGAGCTTGTTTGAATGCAATTCAACAAGTTGCAAAAAAAAAAGGTGGGGCGGGAGTTAATTCAGAAAATTTGAACACTACCAGATGATTTGTGATTATTATAGGGAAGGCAGTCCTTATGTTTGGGGGACATATATTGAAATATTTATGGAAGAATGATAGAGCACCTGGAATTTGCTTTAAAATAGTCTTGAGGAAGGGGTAGAATAGGTCAGGTATTTATGAAATAAGAGTAGCCATGACTAGATGATACTTGTAGCTGAATAATTAGCACATGGAGTTTATTACCCTCTTCTGTTGTTTATGTTTTAAATGTCTCATTATAAAATCTAAAGCAGGGGTTCATGGGTGGTTCAGGATAGAATGCTTGCCTGCCATGTAGGAGACTGGCTTCAATTCTCAGACCATATACTAAATAAAACTAAAAGCTAAAGCATTTTGAAAAAAAGATGAAGGGTGAAGGAAAGGAGAAAGAAAAGAAGAGGGTAGGAAGGGAAAAGAAAGCAAGTAATATATTTAATATTTAAAATATATTAAAATATATTTAAAAATGTATTAAAAGTAAATACAGGGAAGAATCTTTATAGCATCTGTGTGGGGAATAGTTTCTTACTCCAGAAACATAAAAAGAAACTTTTGTAAGACTACATTGAATTTTAAAACTGTGGCCCAAGGAAGAGACACTGTAAAATTAAAACACACTAAGTATTTTCACCACATATAACTGACAAAATATTGTCTAGAATCTTTAAAGATATTAAAAATTAAAATATTTAAACAATTAAAGATGGTTATTGCCCCTAACATGGAAGAAGAGATGGAAAGGGGTACAAAGAGAATTAAAACAGTCTGCTGCTACAGAAAAAAGTTCTTTGTTAAATACAGGCGAGGGAATGTTGGTATTTGTTAGATTATTCTCTATGTTATATTTGAAATTTCATAAAATCAGTTAAAAATACATAAATTGGGACTTTAGTTTGCGGTGTCTTGTATGTAACTTTAAAAACTTACCCAAAAATATGAAGTTACTGTGATAATATCATCATTTGAATTTCTACTTTTTCTCTCAACTAATTATCATATAGATAATTTAATAAAGTATAAGGTTTAAAACTAATCTGAGTGAATCTGATACCATCGAGGCCCCAACTCAACACTCACCATGTAGTTGACCTTCAGCAAGTCACTTAAGCTCTCAAAACTGGTTCCTTCATCTGTCAAGTAAGTTTAGTAGTTTTAACTACCAGATAGAATTGTTGTGAGGAAGAAATGAGAAACTACAAGTAAAATCTTACAATAATGCTCAACATATAGTAAGTCTTGTTCAATATCATCTGTAATTGTTTTGTAAATCTTCTGAATTATTTGAATTTGCACTTACTTTTCAAAAATAGGATGTTTCCATTGTTTTTTCTAAAATTATTTCTGACCCTAGTCAAAGATTACAACATAATTAGCTAATGAGCGTCTACCAACTTTAAGGATGCAAAGTTCAACTACAGCAAATCCAAAGATAGGGTTTACCTTATAACTTTTAAAAAATAAATAAAAATAGAATTTTGGAAAGATGCTTCTTGGATTGGTGCCCATATTAATTCTGGATAGGAGGTTATGACATTTTATACCATAAGGGCTATATGAGTCCTAGAATAAAACATGACCACATTCTTAGGGCATAATTCATAATTCTTTAGCTTAAAAAATATAGTAGTATACATACTTATTAAATTATTTGTTCATGCTCACTTATGTCCATTATTTTCTTCTACTTCTGGAAAAAACTGAAGTATTTATTTTGATTTCAAAAAAGTACAAAAGCTAGGACAGTCAATGGTGACTCAGTAGGCAGAGTTCTTGCCTGCCATGCTGGAGACCTGGATTTGATTCCCGATGCCTGCCCATGTAAAAAAAAAAAAAAAAATCCTATATGAAAGAAAAGGATTGCTCATCACAGCTTCTTCCCACCTTGGTTCAAGAGAGTAAAAGGGACCAAACATGTAATTATTACCATGCTCTCTTCTCAGCATTTTGATGTCTGTGGGTTTCAGAGTAGCATGAATTTCATTTCTTTTGCTGAATCTAGCTGGGCTAATTTTTTTCTGTTACCCATAGTAATTTAGCAATGGATTTTTTTTAAGTGTTTATTTTTTGTTTTGTTTTTGTTATTTTACATCAAATCAAGTTGGTTATAAACTTGAAGCAAATAGATAAAACTTAGAAAATCTTTGTTTAATTTGTATTCTCTTTCCTAACAGTATAACATTCAAGCTTATCCAACAACAGTGGTATTCAATCAGTCCAACATCCATGAATATGAAGGACATCACTCTGCTGAACAGATCTTAGAGTTCATAGAGGTATTTTATGTTTACAGCACATGGCTTTAGATCCTTCTGTCTGTGTATCTACATCGTATGAATATTTAATAATGGAGTTTATCCTTGTCAAGGCAGAACATTTTCTGACAAATTATTTTTCCAATGTTTTACTCTTATTATATACTTGACTATAAACCCTGAGAATAAGGGCTGTGTTTTGTTACCTAGTACAGTGCCTTGTACTTAATGGACACAACTATTTATTGAACATATCAAATTATACTTTCATATAAAGCCTTGTCACCACCCTGGCCTGTTTTCTCTGTAGAACTACCACAGACCATTTATTTCAGGCCTTATATAAATTACATGCAAGTGAGTTCAATATTATCCATGAAATGTATGGTTATGGACCCTCCACTTAAGGGCCTCCTCAAATCTAGGAAGCTATGCCAAGTCTGCTGCATTTTAACACAGAAGGCCCTGTATTTTTGTCATCCTCGTTTTTCTAACTAATAGCCTTGATTGACTAAAATAGTAACAGAGGCTTGCTGGGGCGGGGGGGAAGAAAAATTCTAGCTTGTGTTTAACATTCTATTCTCTGTCCTACTCATCTCTCCTCCTCCAAAATAATGGTTTATTTTCTTTTTTCTTTTTGTAATGAAGCTAGTATCTTCATTAGCATTTCTTAGTAATAATAGTGTGAAGTTTTGTAAGAATTGTTTTGGAACCAAGTAATCTGTAGGGAGGTGGTGCAGTATTGCCTGTAAAAATGTCAGGAAAATAGGGTGGTAGGCTTTCCATAGTAATTAAGGGCTTATTTCCAAACCAGTTATTCTTGGTTCCAGAATAAAACTGTATGGCCTATTTAGGCCATCTGGGCAACTCTTGGAACTTTTTTCTCATCTACCCATAATCTTAAACTTGTCTCTTTTCCCCACCTAAGATGTTTCTAGTAATATATAGAGATAGACATAATGCAGAACTATGCCTTGATTTAAGAAAACTGATGGGCAAAATCCAAACCTAAAAAATAAATTGGGGGACCATTTCAACTTTTTAAAATAGCTCACTATATAACTTTTAAATATTCTTAAGTATCTTTTGATTTCTGAAAAACAGGAGCTTTTCTAAATAACATATACCAACAGTTTGACAAGAATGTCTGAACAGGTTCTTTTTATGTATGCTTTAATGGACATTATATTTTCTTTAGGATCTTATGAATCCTTCAGTGGTCTCCCTTACACCTGCCACTTTCAATGAGCTAGTTAAACAAAGAAAACATGGTGAAGTCTGGATGGTTGATTTCTATTCTCCATGGTGTCATCCATGCCAAGTCTTAATGCCAGAATGGAAGAGAATGGCTCGGGTATAGTAAAATCATTTAAATTTTAGTATTTACTAAGAATGTTATTTTGAAGCTAAGATGAATTAACTCACAACTAGATCATAATTTATTAACAGTTTTTACCACACCACTTAAATTCCAACTCTATTTCTAATTGTCTGTATGTGAATAGTGCTGTTTTTTTCTGTGTTGTCAGGTACACCTTTGACCAAACTGTTGCCATTGTCAACCCAGGGCCCCTTTATTTTCTATTAAAAATTTTTCTGCCCATTTATTTCTAGAGCTTAAACATACAGATTCTTCACTATTGTAGGGCTTAAAAGTAAGAAAAAATAGCCTAGATATTCGTAAAAAAAAAAAAAAAACATAAGCGTTAAAGTGATTTCCAGTATCTTAACATTTAAGACAATGTTTTTGTCCTCTTTTCAATAAAACTTTTAAAATTTGGGTGTTCAGGTGCTTTTCTGCAATGGAAAAGTATCTCCAACATCATTGCAAAGACTTTCATAAGTTGTTCCTAAACACTTGGAATTTTAGAAATATGTAATTATTTTCTGTAATGGATAAATGGAGTCAGTTGTTTTGAAATATAATAATTGTAATAAGTTCTTGATTGCAAAATAAGATATCCAATTAAAAATGGTCTATTAGGTAATAAGCTTAATCTATTTTTATTTGGTAAAATTGACTGATAAATAATGTAACCACTTTAGGATACCAGTTTCTCTATTGTAAACATATACAAAATAGTTATAAAGGCAATTTATTTTAATCACTTTTATTTATGTGGGTTTTTTTATCTTTATAGATGTTGACTGGACTGATCAATGTGGGTAGTATAGACTGCCAGCAGTACCATTCCTTTTGTTCCCAAGAAAATGTTCGAAAGTACCCTGAAATAAGATTTTTCCCCCCAAAATCAAATAAAGCCTATGAATATCAGTAAGTATTCTCTCAACTGTGAAAATATTTTTGTAAGCTTTTCACAGTTAACATTTTAAAGTAATCCTAGGGTAAATAAAAGTTAATGCAACAGATGTTTATTGGGAACCTCCCGTGTTTAAATGGGCATTCAAAAGATCAAAAGAAAGATATGAACGACCCCATTGTTAATGAAGTTTACAAGGAAAGGAAAAATTAACATTTATTAAGTCCTTACTTGATTTCACATACTATGGTAGATACTCTACTTCATATTATTTCCAGTAATCCACCTAAGTACCCAGTGAGGAACGAAGTATTGTATTACCTTCATGATGGATAAGTAACCTGTGGTTCCGAGACAGTTAGACACTTCCCAAGTCACAGAGCTGTTAAAGTTTGAAGCGGGGATTTGAACCCAAGTCTGTCTCAGTGCCCATGTTCTTTCCATAAAACCATGTGATATTTCCGGTAAAAATTAAAGTGCTAGTTGAAATGAATGTTATTAAAGAAGTAAAAATGAGTTATAGGTTTTAAAAGAAGGCAAGATAATCATTTGAGGAAATTTTGAAAGGCTGCATTTACAAGTTGACGTTGGACATGGGTCTTTAAAATTGGGAAGGAATTTGACAGACAGCAGTAACTTCAGTAAATGCTCAGAAACTAAAGCCTCGGACATCTTTGCAGTTCCCATGGTCTGTAGAAGATATCCAGCAGACACCTACACAGTCAGGTCTAGAGCTCAGGAAGATTTCAGAACTGAGGAAAAATATATTTGGTAAGCTGTGTAAGCAGTAGTTATAGCTAGGTATATCTGAGAAGAGAAATGCTATATGTAGTCAATCAACTAAAATTTTTAAATTGCTATGCAAAGATTGTTTTCTTAATGTATCTAATGATAGAAAATACTATTTACAACCTTTTTGTTTTATTTTTATTCTTTCAGAAGTTACAATGGTTGGAATAGGGATGCATATTCCCTAAGAATCTGGGGTTTAGGGTGAGTATAAATAATATTTATCATTGTATAAAATAGATTAAAACCCATTTAACTTCCTCTTATGTCTATACTTAGATTTGCTGCTGTTTAAGGTTCTAGCATTTTGAAGTACTCAGTAAAGAATTATAATTTCCAGGATGGTGGCTTAGTGAGGTGTAGAATTTAGTTTGTCCTCCAGAGCAGCTAGTAAATAGCTAGGAGCTGTACAGAACAACAGCTGGGGCAACATCAGTGACCGGACACACTATACACCAGTCTGGACAACCTGAACCAGCTGCGATCCCACCCAGAACCATGAGTGCCTCCAGCTGCAGTGGCTGGTGTCTCTGCCCCACATGCTGGTTCCCAGAGGGGAAAGGAAAGAGACTTTCCTAGCAGCAAGGGGCTAAGCCCAACTAAGCTCTGCTTGTAGAATTAATGAGCAAATTCTAAGTACTAAAAATAGGCCCCCAGCTCAGCTAAACATTGAGTAAAAGCTGAGTTTTCTGGGTTTTGCCCCAGTGCAGAGGAGGGCAAGGCTGATGGGGTAAAAAAAAGTTTTTTTTTTTGGCTCAGACAGCACAAAATACTTGAAAAGGTTTGGACGCTAAAACAACAACAAACAAAGAGGGGCCACATAGGACCTAGAACAATGTACCAACTTAAGCTGTTGATTAACAAATACAAGGAACAGGGATCCTGCTCTGAAAACGATTTTTTTCTTTGTTTCTACCCCTTAAAACTGCTCTCAGGCTCCAACTGCCCCATGCAAAGGTGGAATTAAGCTTGTCTTGAGAGGCAAAGAGTCTGGTCAGGTGAAAGGAGGTAATTCCCTCGAGGCTGTGTCTTCCCCAGGAAAGGAGTGGGACCCAGCTCAGGTCGAATCCTTCCCTCAAGGAGTTAAGGTTGTAGCCAGCCTACGACCTCTCCTCTGTCTCAACCACACCCCCAACAGGAAGAGTCTAAAGTTAAAGATACCACATCACTTTATAGTGGTGGGACCTGCAGGCAGACAAACACCACATAGTGGGCAGGATAGGAAAAACACCGAGTCTGAGGCTTCATAGCAAAACCTGTCAACCTGCTGGGTCTCACCCTCAGGTGAGACTCTTTCCTCCTGAGAGGAGGCCAGTCTGGTCTGGGAAAATCTGGCTGGGGTCTATAATACCTAAGTAGACCCTCCTAAAAAAATAAAAATAAAAAAATAAAAAATACAGGCAGAGCAAGAAATGAAAAAACAAGAACTGAAAAACTCTGATCTGTTCAACAAAACCTATGCTAGAGGTCTCATATAAGCTGAACTGAATGCAAATAACAGTTAGAGAACAAAGCCATCTAACAAGAAAATCCTAGGTAAAAGTGAAAACAATCTCCAGAATAAACTAGTTAAGGAAATTAAATACTTAGACGCCAGTAAAAAAATAATGAATCATCCTAGAAAAATTGAAGATATGGCCCGATGAAAGGAACAAACCAACAATTCACATGAAATACAGAGTTGAAGCAGTTAATTCAGGATGTTGGAAAGACATGGGAAATCTTAGGAAAAATCAAATCACAGAAATTAAGGGAAGATATAAGTCAAGGGACAAACAAAAAGAAGAGTTAGAAAGTCTGAAAAAACAAATCACAGAATTTATGGGAATGAAAGTCACAGTAGAGATGAAAAAAGAATGGAGGGTGCACAGGTGATTCAATGGTTAAAAAAAAAACTGGAAACCTACAATGTTTGATTGCAAGAGGCAGAAGATAGGATTAGTGAACTGGAGGATGGGACACCTGAAATCCGACAAGCAAGAGAAAATATAGGGAAAAGAATGGAAAACTATAAGCAGGGACTCAGGGACTTGAATGACAGCATGAAGCACACAGATATACATGTTGTGGGTGTCCCAGAAGGAGAAGATAAGGGAACAGGAGGAGAAAGACTAATTGAGGAAATTATCACTGAAATAATTTCAGTGATAATAACTCTTATGAAAGACTAAAAATTACAGATCCAAGAAGTACAGTGTACCCCAAACAGAATAGAGCCAAATAGACATACTCCAAGATACTTACTAATCAGAATGTCAGATGTCAAAGAGAAAGAATTTTGAAAGCAGCAAGAGAAAAGCAACTCATCACATATAAGGGAAGCCCAATAAGACTATGTGTAGATTTCTCAGCGGAAACCATGGAGGTGAGAAGTCAGTGGTATGATATATTTAAGATGCTAAAAGAGAAAAACTGCCAACCAAGAATTCTGTATCCAGCACAACTGTCCTTCAAAACTGAGGGGGAGGGCAGGCAATGGTGGCTCAGTGGCAGAGTTCTTGCCTACCATGCCAGAGACCTGGGTTCAGTTCTTGGTGCCTGCCCATGTAAAAATGAAAAATGAGGGGGAAATTAAAACATTTTCAGACTAACAGTCACTGAGAAAATATGTGACCAAGAGACCAGCTCTGCAAGAAATACTAAAGGGACACTAGAGGTAGATAGGAATAGGCAGGAAAGAGAGATGTGGAGAAAAGTATAGAAATGAAATGAAAACTATCAGTAAAGGTGAAAAGAGAAAAAAAAATCAGATATGACATAATAAAATCCAAAAGGCAAAATGGTAGAAGAAAGTAGCTAGCCTCACAGTAATAACACTAAATGTTAATGGATTAAACTACCCAATCAAAAGACATAGACTGGCAGAATGGATTTAAAAAACAGGACCCATCTATATCCTGTCTACAGGAGATGCATTTTAGACCCAAGGACAAACATGGGTTGAAAGTGAAAGCTTGGGAAAAGATATTTCATGCAGGTATAAATCAGAAAAGAGCATGAGTAGCTATACTAATATCCAACAAATTAGACTTCAAATGTAAAACATTTAAGAGACAAACAAGGACACTATGTATCATTAAAAGGAACAATTCAACAAAAAGACATAACAATCATAAATATTTATGCACTGAGCCAGAGTGCTCCAAAATACATGAGGCAAACACTGAAAAGAGAAATAGATTCATTTACCACAATAGTTGGAGACTTCAATTTCCTGCTTTCATCAATGGATAAAACATCTAGACAGAGGAACAATAAAGAAACAGAATTTGAATAATACAATGAATGAACTAGATTTAACACACATTTATAGAACATACACCCCACAACAGCAGGATACACCTTTTTCTCAAGTGCTCATGGGTCATTCTCAAGGACAGACCATATGCTGGGTCACAAAGCAAATCTCAAAAAATTTAAAAAGATTGAAATACAAAACACTTTCTTAGACCATAAAGGAATGAAGTTGGAAATCAATAACAGGCAGAGGGTGAGAAAGTTCACAAATATATGGAGGGTCAGCAGCACACTCTTAAACAACCAGTGGGTCAAGACAGAAATTATAAGAGAAATTAGTAAATATCTTGAGGCAAATGAAAATGAAAACATAACATATCAAAATTTATGGGATGCAGCAAAGGCAGTGCTAAGAGGAAAATTTATTGCCCTAAATGCCTATATCAAAAAATAAGAAAGAGCAAAAATCGAGGAATTAACTGTTCATTTGGAAGAACTAGAGAAAGAACAACAAACTACCCCAGAGCAAGCAGAAGTATAGAAATAATGAAGATTAAAGCAGAAATAGACGAAATTGAGAACATAACAAACAGTTGAGAAAAATCAACAAAACCAGAAGTTGGTTCTATGAGAAAATCAATAGATTGATTGAAAAACAGTAGAGTGATGGGCCTTTAGCAAGGCTGACAAAAAGAAAAAGAGAGAGGATGCAAATAAAATAAATCAAAAATGGAAAAGGAGACATTACTACTGACCCCACAGAAATAAAGGAGGTAATGAGAGGATACTATGAACAACTTTATGATAATAAATTAGACAATGTAAATGAAATGGACAACTTCCTAGAAAGACATGAACAACCAACATTGATTGAGAAGAAATAGGTGACCTCAACAAAACAATTATAAGAAATTCAGTCAGTCATTAAGAAGCTCCCAAAAAAGAAAAGTCCAGGACCAGATGGCTTCACCTGTGAATTCTACCCAAACACTCAAGAAAGAATTAGTACCAATCCTGCTCAAACTCTTCAAAAAAAATTGAAGAGGAGGGAAGGCTACCTAACTCATTCTGTGAAGCCAACATCACCCTCATACCAAAACCAGACAAAGATACCACAAGAAAAGAAAATTGCACACCAATCTCTCTAATGAATATAGATGCAAAAATCCTCAACAAAATTCTTGCAAATCAAGTCAAGCAGCACATTAAAAGAATTATACACCATGACCAATTTGGATTCATCATCCCAGGTATAAAAGGATAGTTCAACATAAGAAAATCAATTAATGTAATACACCATATCAACAAATCAAAGCAGAAAAACCACATGATCATCTGAATTAATGCAGAAAAGGCATTTGACAATGTTGACTACATTCAAAGGATAGGAATAGAAGAGAACTTCCTCAACATGATAAAGGGAATATATGAAAAAACCACAGCTAATATCATCCTCAATGGGGAAAAACTGAAAGCTTTCCCCCTAAGATGAGGAACAAGACAAAGATGTCCTCTGTCACCATTATTATTCAACATTGTGGTGGAAGTTCTAGCCAGAGCAATTAGACAATAAAAAGAAATACAAGGCATCAAAATTGGAAAGAAAGAAGTAAAACTCTCACTCTATACAGATGATATGATACTATACATCGAAAAATCCACAGCAAAACTACTAAAGCTAATAAATGAGTACAGCAAAGTGACAGGCTACAACATCAACACTTAAAAATCTGTCGTATTTCTGTACACTAGTAATGGGCAATCTGAGGGTAAAATCAAGGCAAAAATTCCATTTACAACTGCAACCAGAAGAATAAAATATTTAGAAATAAATTTAACTAAGTATACAAAAGACCTATAGAAGGAAAACTACAAGAAATTGATAAAGGAAAGCACAGAAGACCTAAATAAATGGAAGAGCATACTGTGTTCATGGATTGGAAGACTAAAGATGTCAATTTTACCTAAATTGATTTATAGATTCAATGCAATACCAATTAAAATCCCAAAAACTTACTCTGCAGAAATAGAAAAACCAATAACCAAATTTATCTGGAAGGGCAGGGTGCCCTGAATAGCTAAAAATATCCTGAGAAAGAAAAATGAAGTCGAAGGTCTAACACTACCTGACTTTAAGACATATTACAAAGCTACAGTGGTCAAAACAGCATGATACTGGCATAAAGATAGATATACTGACCAATGGAATAAAGTGTTCAGATATAGACCCTGTCATCTATGGACAATTGATCTTTGATAAAGCAGTCAAGCCAGCTTACCTGGGACAGAACAGTCTCTTCAATAAATGGTGCTTAGAGAACTGGAAATCCACATGCAAAAGAATGAAACAGGACCCATATCTCATACCCTACACAAAAATTAACTCAAAATGGATCAAAGAACTAAACATTAGAGCTAAGACCATAAAACTTTTAGAAGAAAATGCAGGGAAATACCTTATAAAACCTGTGTTAGGAGGGGATTTCCTAGATCTTACATGCAAAGCACAAGCATTGAAGAAAGAAATCAATAAATGGGAACTCCTCAAAATTAAACACTTTTGTGCATCAAAGAACTTTGTCAAGAAAGTAAAAAGACAGCCTACACAATGGGAGACAATATTTGGAAATGACATATCAGATAAGGGTCTAGTATCCAGAATATATAAAGAGATTATTCAATTCAACAACAAAAAGACAACCCAATTACAAAATGGGCAAAAGACATGAACAAACACTTCTCAGAAGAGGAAATACAAATGGCTAAAAGGTGCATGAAAAGATGCTCAACTTCCCTGGCTATTAGGGAAATGCAAATCAAAACCACAATGAGATATCATCTCACACTCATCAGAATGGCCATTATCAATAAAACAGTAAACAACAAGTGCTGGAGAGGATGTGGAGAAAGAGGCATACTTACCCACTTTTGGTGGGAATGTCAAATGGTACAAATGCTGTGGAAGGCAGTTTCAAGGTTCTTCGGGAAGCTAAGTATAGAAGTGCCATATGATCCAGCAATACCATTGATAGGTAGCTATTCAGACAACAGACAAGTGGCTAAACAAGCTGTGATATGTACATATGATGGAATATTACCCAGTTTTAAGTCAGAACAACATCATGAAGCATGTAACAACATGAATGGACCTTGAGAATATTATGCTGAGTCAGATTAGCCAGAAACAAAAGAACAAATGCTGTATGCTCTGATATGAACGAACATTAATGAATGAACTTGGAGAATTTCAGTTAAGAACAGAGGTCATCCGGAGATAGAAATAGAGTAGATATTGTGTAATTGGAGTTGAAGGGGTACAGATTGTATAACAGAACTTATTGTAAAAATTCAGAAATGGATAATGCATCACTACCTGATTGTAGCACAATAGTGTAAGTTTACTGAATGAAGCTGAATGTGAAAATGATAGAGTGAGGACATGGGGGCACATATGAAACCAAAAGGAAAGAGAGATTATAAAGGCTGATATGGTATAATCTAGGAATGCCTAGAGTGTACAATGATAGTGACTAAATGTTAAAATTAGAAAAAGGAAGAACGAAGGAATGTGAATATTGCAGGGCATTGAAAATAGATGGTCAGTCATATTTTAAAACTTCAACTTGTGTGAGACTAAAGCAAAAATGTTTGTATGGTATAAAATTTAAATTTTGACTATTGAATTTCCTAATGTAACTTACATGGACAGGTTAATTGAACACCATAAATACTTGGCACCTTGAATAGGGCCTGAGATTTTGTAGTTTTGTTCAATTTGATGCCCTGATAAATCCCACAGTGATTTGAACAGTGAATAAAGAAGTATTTGCAGAGTCCCCTTGGGGAAATGGTGAGAAAGGGGGAAAATTCAACTTCCCCATTTGGAGAATTCCTGATATTCTCGCAAGCAGTGGGAACAACCAAATCAATAGGCCGAGCCCTCTTTCTTGGGGTTTGTTCCTATGAAATTTATCCTTGCAAAGGATAGGCTAAGCTTACTTAAAATTAGGCCTAAGAGTCACCCCCAGAGAACCTCTTTTGTTGGTCAAATGTGGCCTATCTCTCTCAACCAACACGACATGTAAACTCACTGCCCTCCCCCTCTCTACATGGGACATGACTCCCAGAGGTGTAAACCTCCCTGGCAACATAGGACAGAAATCCTAGAATGAGCTGGGACTCAGCATCATGGAACTGAGAAAATCTTCTCAACCAAAAGTGGGAAGAGAGAAATGAGACAAAATAAAGCTTCAGTGCCTGAGAGATTTCAGATCAAGAGGTTATCCTGGAGGTTATTCTTACACATTATATAGATCCCCTTTTTAGTTTAAGATGTATTGGAGAGGCTAGAGGAAAATGCCTGAAACTGTAGAGTTGTGTTCTAGTAGCCATGTTTCTTGAAAATGAAAGTATGATGATATAGCTTTCACACTGTAACTGTGATTGTGAAAACCTTGAGTCTGATGCTCCTTTTATCTATGGTATGGACAGATAAGTAAAAAATACGGATTAAAAATAAAATAATAGGGAGAACAAATGTTAAGACAAATTGAATAGATTGAAATACTAGTGATTAATGAAAGGGGGGAATAGTAAGGGGTATAGAGAAAGCATAGGGGAAACAAAGGTTAAAATATATTGGGTAGATGGAAATACTAGTGGTCAATGAAAAGGAGGGGTAAAGGGGTATGGTATGTATGAGGCTTTTCTTTTTATTTCTTTTCCTGGAGTGATCCAAATGTTCTAAAAAACGATCATGGTGATGAATATACTACCATGTGGTGATATTGTGAGCCATCGATTGTACACCATGTATGGAATGTTTGTATGTTCAGAATGTTTGTGTTGTATGTTGTTTATCAATAAAAATATTTTTAAAGTTATAATTTACCAAAATATGATTGTGCTTTATTACACTGCCATTCTTTGAAGTCATTTTTAACTTAAAGTTTTGCATTATTGTATTTTGATATATCCTTCATTTTTATATAGTGAAAAATCATTTTTATCCTTTGCCACAGATTTTTACCTCAAGTATCCATAGATCTCACACCTCAGACTTTCAGTGAAAAAGTTTTGCAAGGGAAGAATCATTGGGTGGTTGATTTCTATGCTCCTTGGTGTGGACCTTGCCAAAATTTTGCTCCAGAATTTGAGCTCTTGGCTAGGGTAAGTCTTATCTAGCTAGTTAACTAAGTCATAATTTTATGCATGTTTTAATAATTAGATAAAATATTGTAAATTCTTAATTTTCTTCTTAAAAGTTTCCTGTGAATTTTTAAAACTATATTTCATTTCTATGACTTTAACCCTTGCAGACTTCTTTGTTCTTTATTAAAGCTTTTAGCTATCATCTTCCATATAATGGTTGATGACATCATCTTCTACTTAGCCGTGAAAGCCAGAAATCTCAGTTTTCCCCTATTTCTTCCCCAACCACCAATACTCTGCTGCCCTCCAATCACTAAATCCTATCAGTTCTATCTCCTAAATATCTTTCAACTCTATCTTCTATCCATCAGCACTGCTAGCTTCTTTGTCCAAGCCTTCATCATCTCTCAACTAGATCATTGTATATTAGCCTTTTAATTTGTCTCATACTGCCAGTCTACCTTCTTCATTGTTTCCCTCATCGTCTTTCTAAAATGTTGTCTTCTCTGGCTTCCTATTATAACCAAGTTTCTTGACATTCATCCATTGACTTCAGATCCCTGGTTTGACCCTTCTTCCTTCTTCAGTTTTATCTCCATCTCTCCTCTCGCACTTTACTCTCCAGGTACACCACAGGCAAGGTTCTCTGAACATGACACCCTGATTCATCCCTATGTATGCGCTGCTCCTCTCTCTCTGCCCTTTCCTTACTTTGATCATCTGGATTTTTCTCCTCTGTCTCCTACAAAACCCAGCTTAGATGGTGCTATTTCTGCATTTTTTGCCCTTTTCAGTTAATCAGAGCCACTTTGATATCTTATATTCCAGCAGTGTACTAATGCGTGTTATTTATTTACATATCTGTCTATTTTCTAAGACCATGAGCTTCTTGAGGGCAAAGTCCCTTATCTGTATTTCATCCTCAGTACCAGATTCAGTAAATGTTTGTAAAATTAAACTGAATATCACCTGGGTTTTAATGCTTCTTTCTATCATAGCAGTCCTATTAATAACCTAATCCAGATTCAGAACCTCCTTGCCTATATAATCATGGAATTACTGCCACTGGCTGCATAAAACACTCATTAGAATAAGTAAATCAGCACCAGTTCCATTAGGCCAAAACAAAAGTTGAGTATCCCAAGCCATAAGATTTTTTTTTACCAGAGGTATTTCAAGGCTCTTAAAAGCCATAAGAGCTTATTGTAGTTATAGATTGATCATTCAAATAAGAGATTATTCATACTATCTTCTTTTTATATCTACTTTTTTAAAAGACGTTTTTAAATTGAGATATATTCACATACCATACAATCCATCCAAAGTGTACAGTCAGTGGCTTTTAGTAGAATCACAGAGTTGTGCGTTCATCACCCATCAGTTTTAGAACATTTTAATTATTCCAAAAAGAAGATCCCCATACTCCTTAATAGTCACCTCTCAATCTCTCTATCCTTCTCCTGCTCTATATAACCTCTATATATTTCTTTACATTTTATATACATGGAATCATATAATATACAATATGTAATATTTTGTGTCAGGTTTCTTTCACTTAGCGTAATGTTTTTAATTATTTTTAATTAGAAGCTGTAGGTAGGTTTACAGAAAATCATGACAATATATAACGTTCTCATCTACCCCCTTGTTGACACTTTGCATTAGCGTGGTATTGTCGTTATAGTTGGTGAAAGTATATTGAAATAGTAGTATTAACATAGTTTACAATAGGCATATTTTTCCCCATATAGCACTCTTTTACTTTTTTCTTTTTTTTTGCATGGGCAGGTACCAGGAATAGAACCCAGGTCTCCAGCATCATATAAGCACCCTTTTAACACCTTGTAATAGCATTCTACAAGTGTTATAATTCATGAAAGAACATTCTTATACTTGTACTTTTAATCCCAGTCTATTGTACACAAAAGGGTTCACTGTGTTATACAATCCTGTTTTATCATCTTCTAACTTTCCTCTAGTAACATACATAACCCAAAACTTTCCCTTTCAACCACATTCACATAGCTCAGCTCACAATATGTGATACCATAACCACTATCCATCACCACTCTGCATACCCAATTAACCTAAATAGAAGTTTTGTACAAATCAGCATTAGCTCCCCATTCTCTACCCCAGCATATCCCCTGGTAACCTATATTCTACATTCTATGTCTATGAATTTGCTTATTATACTGAGTTCATATCAGTGAGATCATAGAATATTTTTGTGCCTAGCTTATTTCGGTCAGTACAATGTTCTCAGGGTTCATCAGTGTTGTTGCATGTATCAGGACTTCATTCCTTTTTACAGCTGAAAAATATTCCATCATATGTATAAGTTTTGTTTGTCCATTCATCAGTTGATAGACATTTGAGTTGCTTCATCTTCTGGCAATTGTGAATAATGCTGCTATGAACATCAGTGTAAAAATATATGGTCAAGTCCCTGCTTTCCACTTTTCTGGGTATGGACCTTGTAGTAGAATTTCCAGGTTGTGGTAATTCTATTCTTAGCTTCCTGAGGGACTGCCAAGCTGTCTTCCACTAATAGCTTTACTATTTTACAATCCCTTCAACTATGAATGAGTGTTCCTATTTCTTCACATCCTCTTGAACTTGTTATTTTTTGTTTTTTAATCATAGCCATTACCATGGATATGAAATGGTATATCATTGTGGTTTTGATTTGCATTTCCTAATAGTTAGTGATGTTGAGCATCTTTTCATTCTCCTTATTTTTCCTTTTTCTCCAGTATGTCCAACAGAATGTCTTATTCTCTCATCCCTCATGTATTGCAAACTTAGCTTGGTTATACATATTGTTACACAAGTTTATCTCAATATTACAGAAAATACATGAGAAAGATCATTTCTTGAACAAATCTTAAGATCCAAGCAAAAGGCATTATGCTAAGCACTGGGGCTACAAAAATGAAAAAACAAAAGTTACATGTCTAAGAAAATGTTAATCTGGTAGGAAGATAAAGATTCAGTTCCACAAGATAATTGCTGTGGTCGAATTAGTGTGACTTGAGGGGGAAGCTTGGGAAGAAGAATGTCAGAGTCATCCTAGCAAAAGACAAAAGGCTCTGTAGAAATTAGCATTTGAGATAAGAATTATAGGAGTTAGGCAGTTGAAGGGGTTGGCTGGAGAATACGCCAAGCAGAGAAGAAGGTATTTACACAGAAACAGAGACGTGAGAGAGGAATACATATTCGAGATCTCTGCTGTTTGTCCAGTATTACTAGAGTATAAGTCCTGGAGGGGAATGGCAAAAGCTGGTGCTCAACAGACAGGCAGAAAGCAGAAGGGTTGGTCCTTTCTCCCATGTTATTCACGCTGCCTACTCTACCACAGTGATTTCATACAGTACAAAATGTACTCTAAGCTTTCATAGGGAACTTTTGAGTATAGCAGGATCAGTTTTCACATTTTAGAAAGATCACATTGGATGGATTGAACCAGGGTCAATAGGACAGGAAAAACAGCACGAAAAACAATATAATCCTTCCCTTAAGTAACTAAAAATACAAATTAACTAATACATAAAGTAAACGTTGTAGAAATAACAATTAAAATTACATTTCTAGATTTCTCTGACCTTCAGTGTGAGTATAGTTTGTGTATGTGTATGCATGCTTTTGCACACAGCTTTGCTTGGTGCTCTCGCAGCACAAGTTAGTCTGGCTAGTGAAAATCCAGCCTTAGGGGCAAAACTAGAGACAGCAGAGATATTTTAATTTTCCTAAAGAGAAAGATAACCTGAACCAGGATCAGGGGAGCAGTGATAAAAAGTAAATAGATATGAGAGACATAAATAAACAGAACTTGGTGCTGGATAGATTGTGATAGATAAGGAAGAGACTAAACTGACTGTTTCTGGCTTGACCAGAATGAATGGTAAGAACTGGAAGAAGAGCAGATAATATGGAACAATTTCATTTTAGATATGTTGTGTTTGAGATGCTTATGAAGCATCCACTGCTGAAGCAGGCCAGTACATAGTTGAATGTGAAATCAAGGGAAAAGGATGGGGTTCATCAGTATCTAGGTATATAAAATCTTCCTGGGAAATTATTCACAATACAGAATTGTTGACCACAGACAGAACTCTGATTGGGTATTATAATTTGAGGGCTAGGTAAATAAGGAAGCCCACATGCTGGAAAAGAAACAACAGCCAGAGTGGTAGAAAAACCAAGAAAGCATAGTATCTTAAACTCCAAGAAAGGAAAGAAAAAAGAAGGGAGTGGTTAGTAATGTATGGTGTCCATTAAGATGACTGACAAATACCTGTTCAGTTTGGCCAAATAGAGTCATTGGGAGACCTTAGAATAGTTTCAGAGTAGCAGTGAGAACAGAAGTCAGTCAATAATGTGCTGTTAAAAAAGTAGATGATGAGAAAGTAGTAAAAGAGTAGACTACAGCTCAGAGAGAGAATGAGAAAAGCAGAGTGGTCACCCAAGAAACTAATGAAGTCAGAGAAGGGATACTTTTTCCATCATATGTATATAGCTAAGGAGAGAGCGAGAGGTGTGTCAGGCAAGTACCCAGCATGTAAATGGCCTATTCAGCCTTCCATGATACGAAGAATGTTGCCTCAGCATGTGAGACCAGATAGAGGCGGAAAGATGACAAGAGAAACTGGGATATTGTGGGCATGATGCACAAAAGGTATGGATAGCAGAAGGAAGTTGATATAATTAAGCATGAAGCTTCTCAATTTTCTCAATAAGGCAGAGGACAGTTTGCTACTGAAGAGTAGGCTCGGGGTGAGTAGGAGGCTTATGGAGCTGGAAGGAATTTGGCAACTATCTTGTTCAAAAGAGAAGTGTGAAAACTAAGTTTTCCAAAAATTAATCCTTAGGTTTATAAATACTTGAAATTTTTAGTATGTATTATTTTTTGATTGCCAGAATAGTTTATGCCAAAGAGAAAATAACCAACCATAATTTTGTTTTTTCAGATGATTAAAGGAAAAGTGAAAGCTGGAAAAGTAGACTGTCAAGCTTATGCTCAGACATGCCAAAAAGCTGGTGTTAGAGCCTATCCAACTGTTAAATTTTATCCCTATGAAAGAACAAAGGTATGTATAAAAGAACAAAGGTATGTATAGGCTTTCTTCTCTGTTTCCTCCCTTTAGGGGGCCAAACTCAAAAGATTTGTTCTCAGTTCAAGTAATGGCTTTTTCTCATTTCTTCTCCCCTTGTCATTTTTGACATTGTTGCATATTACCAAAACAAGCTCCCATTTATTTACATATGTATCAAGTGATTTTCAGTGGTTTTTCTCTCACAGTTGATATGATTACCTCACTTATCTTAAGATTTTATTCACGAACAGGAAAAATACTAGAAAAAGACATAATGAAATATTAATACTGGTTTTTTTTGGGGGGGCGGGTGCGGGGGGATGCATAGTCTGGGAATCGAACCCAGGTCTCCCACATGAAAGGTGGGCATTCTAACCACTGAACTACCCGTATACCCCAATACTGGTTTTCTATAAGTGGTAGAATTCAAAGTAATTTTCTGTGAATTTTTGTTTCCTATTTGTTACAAAATTAACATGTATAAAAGCAATAATTAATTTTTTCCATTAAAGGAAAAACCTGTAAGAGTATACTGTCATAGTATCATAATACTTTTGAAATATTATCTCTGCCATTTCCCCTCAAAAAAAAAACGAAAGAAAGGAAAGGAAAAACAGTTTACTACTTCTTTCAACCTGGAAAAAATATCAGGTTGCTTGGTTGATTGAATGTATGGCTTGATAGTAGACATTTTTGTTTTCTTTTTTTTTTTAATTTCTATGAGAAAAGAATTGTTTCTGTTACATCTGGTCAGTTCCTCTCCCAGAACTTACTATCATTTTCTATCAGAGCCTCCCCACCAGTAAACCTCATTCTAATGAAAGATGTTTTCCTGACCATCAAATTTCATCTGTAATCAACTATTTCACTAGTATCTAATAAAACAGAAAGCCAAAAAGTTAAGTGGAAATTCTTATTTATGTATGTCTATCTCTTCTCCTTTGACTATAAATGATGTAGTCTATTGTATAAATATAATAATCGGCATGTAGCTGTTTCAGGGATACCCTTTATAAAGTCCTTGAGTCTTAAGACGGTTTCACAGTAGAATGAAAATTGCAGAGACTTGGTGGTTACTCCCTTTATGTGATCTTTCTCTCTGGACTTTGGTGTTATCATCCTATGAAGGAAAGGTTGTTAGTTGATACCATCTCTAAGAACTCTCCAAAATTAATATATCATATAGCAACTACAGTAAATAATTATTTAAAACATCTACTTGGTGGGTTTGTGTTTTGTATTCTTGGATGTGGAGGGGTCTGTCCAGTGTTGAATGTGGGTATCCTGTCCATCCATGATAAGTATGGTTGAGCCTGTTTACCTAGCACCCCTAATACAGATGCACTGTCCTCTGACTTATCAAGGTAATGAAAGCTTAGAATCATACTATCACAACTTACTCTTGTTAGCCCCACTTCTGCCCATCACCATTTACAAACTTATCAGGCTCTGTATTCGTCCTCTTTGTTAACTCAGGTATTATGATAGCATCTCCTTCAATGTCTTTGTGACTCAGTATCTGTGTGAGTGTGTTAGACAGAGAGAGAGAATGATTTTGAAATGTTTAGGATTGGGATGATGAAAATAATTATTTTTTCTTATTATAAGTCACAGCCTTAAAAGAAAATAGTTTTTAAAATAATCATCATCCAAGAGTGAGATAAAGAAAGAAATTGGGATCACAGACTCAGATGCCTATAGGAGGCAAAAAATAACCCCACGCAAATGATTAATGCTTTCCATAATAGGAACTGATAGATGTGATATCCTGGAGACCGTGTCCCTTCCCTTAACCATCGGGAAATACAGGCCACATGTTCTTACCCATCTTTTAAGAGAACCCAGAAGCCTGGGCTTAGATGTGAAACTTAATTTTTTATGTTGGCAAGTAATTCAACTTTTTAAGATTATAGGACAAACAATTTGTCTGCAAGCCGTATTCAGCTGTGAAGTACTCCTGGTTTAAAACAACCTTGTTGATTATTTAACTTTTTAAAATAGATTAGTTTATTTCATCATATTTAATTACCTTAATCTTTTATCTAATTTGTATACAATGTTCCATTAAGGGAGAAGTTGGAGATAAGCATAACATAATTTATAGCATATTTTTACTTTGCAAAATCCAGTATTTGTTATATAACTTTTATATAATAAGCCAGTCCTCTTTGCCTGAGAAAAGTGAACCTTATGCCTCTAAGCAGGTAATATTCTTCTCCTACTCCACAATAGGCATAGAACTCAGAAGGAAAAAATCAGAGAGCACACACCAACTTAAATAATTCATAGTGGCAATGAGTTCAAGGACTAATGGTTATTAGACACAAGAACATCATTTGTACATTACAAATTCAGTTAGCTTTTTTTTGCGCTCTGAGCCTTAGTGTCTGGGTGTTTATATTGAGTAATATTTATTAGTGGCTTAAAGCACAGAATAAAAGTTAGGGTTCCTTGGTTCAGCCATAATTACATTTTGGAGCCACTGACAATATGCATCTTCCCAATAAGTAAACTAGGCATCTAATTCAAATTATACTCTATGATCATTGACACAAAATCATGAACTTCATCTTGCCAAGTTAAAATAATAAGACATTAAACACTAGACATGTGATTAACTAAACAAGAATTTTGCCATGTATTCATGCTGTCTGATATACACTTTGAGAAAGAATCAAAACCTGATATTATTTATTGCTAATTATAATCATTTTAAAATAGACTAAATAAGTCAAGTAGATGATGAATTTCAGAAGTCTAGAATTGGCAGACATGTAAATTTTTCAGAAGGTTTTGCAATTTGCAATCTCTGACTATCTTAAGAACACCCTGGAGTAGGCAGAATTCCTACAGGAGCTTATACTAGAACCTGAACTGTCATTCCTTTCGAATTCCCAGTTCTCAAAACTGAGAAGTGGATGTTGTAAATATAAGGGTTTATTCAGGTAGAATGATGTTAGAAATTCCACTACAGTGAGCAGTATTAGAATTAACCAGCCCATACCAAGGGCTGTTTCAATTTGAAAAGATCCTGTGGAATCCACAGGACAAGGTTAGGACCCAAAATGCCTCTGTCTAAACTGAAAGGCCAGAGTAGATCCAGAGGTGCAACCAGACAGAAAGGCAAAAGCAGAATAATAATTGGAGTAAACTGGCTATTGTGAATACAACACAAATACAAACCAGGCAGACTGGTAAACACAAAAACAAAATTTTGTCATTGTTTGAGAGTTGGGGTTCACACCAGGCATGAGGAAGCAGGTTGCCCCAGATCCAGAATGAGGATATATTGCTCCCTGCCCTGCTTTTCAGCCACCTTCCTGCTGTGGGTAGATGAGAACCAGGAGGGTATACGGTATACATTGCTTTCGATTGTAGTAGTTGGTCAAGGTTTTATCAATGCCAATGACTGTATTATAATTATTTCAGTCTTCTGGAGACTTCTTTTCTTATACAAATTAGATATCTTTAGGCATTCTGAGTTAGAAATGTGTTTTTCCCAAGGAGTTATTTTACACTTTCCATGACACTATTATCAGTATTTAATTCAGGTATATTGTGGGTTAACTGTGTTTTGCAGCATTATTTCCTTGAAGAAATTTGAGTTTCAGTCTCTTAAGTTTGGGGAACAAAAGGAACATTTAAGACATATTTAATCCAGTTTCTTAGATGAAAATGTAATGTTTTTATTAAATACTTAAGATTATAAGAAGACTACTTCTAATTTTAGGAAAATATTTGGGGACAGCAAATAGATGCCAGAGATGCAAAAGATATTGCAACCTTAATATATGAAAAGTTGGAAACTCTACAAAATCAAAGAAAGAAAAATAAGGTAAGGAGCAAGCATTGAGCTCATTTTAAGATAAGAAAAAGCAATAACAAATTTTGATAATTTATGTGTCAAACAGGTAAAATAATCCTTAGAAATTTGGACAAGTAAAACCATTTAACAAAAAGTAGTCACTGTCACCATAGATTAAAGGCAAATTAAGCCTTGAATTGGTAAGAAGAAGTATACTAGAGCTTCATAACATTTTTAATAAAAAATATTCTTTTGTTCTTGGTATAGCCAAAATGTATTGAACCCCATATTCGTCTTGGCACCTCCTTGAATTTTTATCTATCAAGAAGCAGTACAACCTTCTTGCCTGCTAGCTCTTTTAGAGGGGCAGTTCATTTTATTCCTTTTTAAAATCAGTATTATTCTAGAGCATTCTTAGAAACAGACCAAAGAGTTAATGAATACTGGAGTGTTTTCTGAATGGAATTTAAAATAATCACAGATTATGTATCTTGGATTCTTTCCATTTAAGAAGAAAGAAGGACAAAAGAACAGCGCAGCCTCTGAAAAGTTTAGTTTTGTAAAACTATATTAGAATATAAGACAGTTGAGAACTCAAGTCCCGAAATAAATTTACAGCCTGCTTTGAGAATTATGTATTATACAAATCTAAAAGAAAAGAGATGGTTATGAATCTATATTTTCTTGGTTTCAGTGAATGAAAGTGTTTTTCTGTTTCAGTTTTTTCTCAAGAAATTTTATGTTTAAAATTTTGACTAAACATTTGAAATAGAAAACATTATCAATCATTATTACAGGATGAACTTTGATGTTGAAGGTGAAGAAAAACAAAGAGAAAGGAATTCGAACAAATGACATCAGAATGCACCTTTTCAGAACATTGCTATATTCATGATGGGATTAATGAACATTAACATGGACTTGAATTGTGCTGCCAGAATTCTGTACAACTTAAATCAGGGGTCTGCAAACTTTGTCTGTAAAAGGCCAGATTGTAAATATTTTAGGCTTTGCAGACCATATATTGTCACTTTAAAAAAATAATCCATTTAAAAATTGTAAAAAACGATTCTCAACTTGGGGTGGTACAAAAATAGGTCACAAGCTAAATTCAGTACAAGGATCATAGATTACTGACTCCTTGAAATGATATTTAAGGTGGTAGCTCAGACATTTAAACCTGTTCTGTTGTATCTACATACATGTCTAAGATGTACAAAGTGAACTTTTTCACTTAAAGTTTTATAGCCAGCTGAAAACGGATGACCTGGTTTCTCTACCCATTTTTCTAAAAAATTCTCTCTCTAACCATAGAGAGAGATTTGAAAAACACACAGTGTGGAAAAATAAACAAATACCCTATTTTTGTGCTATATGAGAGATTCTTCATTTTCTTTCCTTTTTAAAGGTTGAATTGCTTTTTTTTTTTAAAGGTTGAATTGCTTTTAATTTCACAATCGAAAATAAACTTTTACTGTGGTAAGTGCACAAATCCTAGAGATTGCTATAACATCCAGAAAAATTGTATAAAAAATTTATAACCATTAAATGGGCATTATAGAGTAGCCAAATGTATCAGGTATCAGGAGTTCTATATTTTAGAGATACATATTCCTTTATTTTCCATAATGGTTGATTTTTGAGGCATCTTTCTAATATTTAAGTATTTGCCTTCTGGTCTTTCTGTGTTTTGATCTGTATCTTCTATTTACATTTGCCTTTTTGGTCTATAGTTCTGAGTTTTCACTCTTGTCCAGTCTCTTCATTATTCAATAGGAAACATCACTTTGCAGTTTGAGTAGAGCTTATGATACTATGGTTGTTCCAATTATTGCTTTATTATCAAAGCTGCCTTTTTTCACATAAAGGCTATAACATTTTTATAAGAAAATCAAGCATAAGTATAGGGGTGAAATCTTTTCATTTCTGAGTTTGAAATCAAAGAACCAAATTTTTCTTTTGCATTTTAACAAAACATGGTTATATGAATTGTTTAATTATAATTCAGCATGTATGGAATGGTAAAAATCCTAGTTAATCAAAAAGAAGTCAGTGGATTTAAGTCAGTGGGTTAAAACTTCAATTTTTCCAAAAAGCTATTACAATTATGCTTTGTGTTTGGAAGAATTTTATTTCGTAGCTACAATTTATACAAAAAGTAATAGACTTTGTTCATTTGCAACCCTAACCCTGTTCTTCATACTCTTTCCCATATTTTTTCTAATATATATTGTAACCTTGTATCTTAGAGTCTACTTTGTACATATGGGCACATTGAAAAAGTCACAACTTCTAACCTTAACACCAACTTTTTGAATTATGATCAGTCCATGGCAGGTACCTTTCATTTGTAAACTAATCTAGAAATTTTTCAAATTTGACTTTTTTCTATAAGAATCCCCAAATAGAATGCCTAAAGAAGTCTTATTTGGAAATTATTTACTGAATTAATGTACTATTTATATGTATACCACTGTGCTGACCACTGAAGAATATGCAAAATTCTGTACATTCCCAAGTGTCTGTAATTCAGAATTCTGACATTGAACTCCTAAATAAGTTTACAAGTACTTAAATTACCACTTATGAATATATTCCCTGTGCTTATTAATTGGGAAACACGTTAATAGAGAAATAGTAAATCTGAACCTTGTAACTGGTAACTTGACCTGTTACATCATTATGGAATGAGATCTAAAGCCAGGCCACTCAGAAGTCATAATTAGCACGTATAAAATAAGTAACATCCATCAAGAGATTGTCTTATGCAGTTGTATCACTGTGGCTGGGTATTTAAAATACAGTTGGAAGGATTAGAGGATTTAATGGTCATGACTTGTACAATAGAGCACGTCTGAAAAGTGTGAGGTGAAATGTACCTTTTCTCTCAGCAACACATTTTTTCTATACATCTGGGCTTGGGTAACATGGCAGCAGTTCCAACAGGCCAGAGTGCATTCTTTCTGTCAGGCAGCCAGCCTTGACAGTTAGATAGATACATTTGAATATATGGTAATGTAAGACTATTTGGAGTTTGGGTTTTTTGGCATTACATGAATGATGTTTCTTATTCCAGTTTCCCAAATTTTCGCTTTTCATGTTTTTGTTTTTTTTACTTTAAAGCATATGGTTAAGATAAAGGAAAATAAAATGGAGAAATGATTGTCATATGAAAATTTTTTGTACTGTAAAAGTTTTGTTATTTACATTTACTGTTTTCTGACAGTACTCAAACTGGAAATTTTCTGTGAAGTGTATATATTAAAAAAAAAAAAAAACCCATAGTGTTTACCATGGGATACTTTTACAAAGATGCTTACTATAAGAAAGTTTTTATAATAAGGAGTTAGTGTTTTGAAGCCTTTTTAACAGAATCTTTGTGTAATAATGTAGTCTTAGTTCTTACATCTAACAAGAAAACCATATAAGTGCCTTGAATTAGGCACAGTCCTTCATGACTCCTAAGAAATAATAAAAAGGTTAAATTAACCAGATGCATTTTAAATTTTCTGTAATACTTACAGGATAAAATTTTTTCTGAAGATGAAAAGTAAATAACTTTTCAGGTAATATAATGCTTTACACATATATCAAAAAGGTTAAATATACCCATATTTTTCTGATGAATATGTTTCAGTATAAAAATTTAGGCCAATAATTAAGTAAGTTATTGGTCATATACAAAAAGTTAGTGATTGAGTCATTTTTCAATTTATTGTTGGATTTGCAGGTAAATTCTCCTGTTGTCAGAAGTTACTGTGTGAGCACCTGGCTATATTTTGTGAGAGATAACTAGTCAGAATTATGGCCAATATGCTGAATTGGCTTATGTGGGTACTGGGCCAGGAATGCTGTATCTTGACCACTTGAGTGCATTTACTAGTAGCCTGCTGTTCTGAAAACTAGTCAAAAAGGTGTGTGTTGTTGCCCCCAGATAACTTGTGCATGTTCATTAACTACAGATAGAGAACTTTTCTTTAGACAACTATTACTCCAAAAATTTTATTTGAGGAGGTAAAATAATCCTTGTAAAAACAGAATAAGATGGCTATTGCTTTTTGGAAAATACAAAATCAGAAACTTAGGAAAGTCATATTCTTAGTGATTTATTTATATTGCCAAATGGTAAAACCCTAGATACTTAAAAACCTGGCTCTGAAGCCAATTAACCAGCAAACAGCCTTGCCAAATGCATTAAATTAACTGTTTTAAGTCATTAAGTATGTGACACTTATATACTTAAGCCAAAAGAAAAATGTCAGGAGCTACTGCCAATTGAAAGTCAGTCAGACAAGACAATAAAACAAGCTAGTTGGTTTTTTTTTTAGTGGGCAGGCACTGGGGATCAAACCCGGGTCTCTGCTATGGCAGGTGAGACCTCTGCCTGCTGAGCCACCGTGGCCCGCCCAAAGCTAGTTGTTCTAAGTGTATTTAGGAAAAATAATTTGATTTTTTATAAATAATTTACAAAAACTAATTTTCTCTACCATGAAAATTATAAAGGTAAGGTAAAGTATGTACCATATTTCCTCTCTGAGTGAATTTAGACTTCTAACAGTCTCTAACCCAGCTTTCCTCAGTTCCATTTTTAAAATATCCTTCACTGTCTCTTTTATATGAGTTAAACCTTTTACAATGATTTGTATTTGTATTTATATTCTTCGGGAAATTTGTTACCAAATCCTCGTACGGTTACTATAAAAACTGAAGATATTACTAAAAGATCAACTATTTTATTTTTTTATGCCTCAGAGATTCATTCCTTCTCAAATAGTCACCAAAGAACTCAAAACTTAATAATATGATACATAAAAAAACCTGTGATCTAAATAACCATGTTAGTGCTTTGAAATTTTAATCTGTATTAACTCTAATAAATTCAAAATTAAAAACTTATTTTACAATATTGCATTATGTTGTTGAATTTAAATTTTGTAATTATTATACCACTAATATACGTTCATCTAAGAATTACTATATAGAAATTATTTTTTTACTTCTAAATTATAGCTGGTATCCATAAGTGTAATTAGGAGCCTTATAGTGCATAGGGGTGTTGTGGTAAATACAGTAACTTTTGTTTAGAATTTAGTAATTTGCATTATATAGCTGAGGGTTTCTCACCTATCAGATAATGCATACTCCTTTGAAAGCAACTATCCCACAGAATTTTTATGACTTCATAGTTTATTTTTCCTTTATATCTATCCCTACGGTAGACTTTCCTGGAGGATCTTAGTCAGAAATATCAGGCACCAGTAGATGGCAGTGAAAAATTAGCAGAAACATAGAAAGATATTTTATTACTCTTAGAAAATATTATAGTTAGTTTCTACCTCAGAACTGAAACAATTCCTACTGCCTGAATTTACACTTGTTTTTCTTCCACTAATAAAATCCTAACAGTCAGGTACATTTGACTTTGAGATGTTACAAAGAAATAATATCTTTACATCAAAAGCATTTAATCTAATGTAACAAATAAGGCAAAGAAATATGTGAACATGAATAATACGAAAATATATTCAAGAAAGTCATATGCACATAAATTACTGTAGATATATAAACTTACTTAAATATACCAACGTTCAGCAGATTCCCATTCATGAAAAATGGTGCCTAGATAACAGTCTATATGGTTCACATTTAAGGAATTATAAAAACTTATAAAATTGTACTAAACATAGCTTTTTTTTTAATGCAGTATCCCCAAATGGCAAATTTGACAGATGAATCAGTTTACTGAATTAAAAGAGGCAAGAAAGTAACAGGATAAAAATGTAATTGGTTGGCAGTAAGTAGCACCCCTTTGAAAGAAAAGGTGTATAATATATTTTCCTTTCATTACTTCCTCTCAGGTTGGAATGTAAGAGCCTTTTTACTATTTAGAGCCAGTATAATTTGCTCAAGCTCTCAGAATTCTGGAAAACTATAATCCTCTTCCCTCACTGAGGTCATAAAACTGAATTCTCAAGTGGAAAGAATTGACTAGAGATGGTCTAGTCAAACTAGTCTGACTGAGCTGAAGCCCAATAATACAACCATGATTCGCAATCTTCTGTAAATGTGGTCTAACTGAATGGGCTTGAGGGATGAGGTATGCCATCTTCCTCAGGTGAAACTGCTATTCCCAAAAGGCTACTCCCTGGCTAGCAGTTCCTAACCCTTGATTTTGCTTGGTGCCACAGCTTCAGAGAGCCAGCTGTCAGTGGCTGTCCCTCTCAAGGATGCTCTCTCCTGTACTGAATCCCTCTTTCCTGCCCTGGATCTCTCCTCCCTTCCCCACGCACTCCCCATTGTCTCAACAGGTCCATTATTCTGAATACGGTTCCTATACAATTCATGTTTACTAGAAACTAAACATCCCCCCACCTCTGCCAAGAAACTGCTCTTTAAAGGAATTTTGTGTATTTTGCAGTATCTGTGCTGGTTTGAAATGATGTATGTACCCTAGAAAAGCCATGTTTTGATCCTAATTCCATTTTGTAAAGGCAGCTGCTTCTTCTAATCCATATTCAGTATTGTATGTTTGAAACTGTAGTTAGATCATCTCCCTGGAGGTGTGATTTAATCAAGAGTGGTTAAGCTGGATGAGATGGAGGCAGGTCTCCACCCATTTGGGTGGCTCTTGATTAGTTTCTGAAGTTCTATAAAAGAAGGAACATTTTGGAGAATGAAAGAAATTCAGAGAGAGCAGAGTAGAATGACATAGCCACAAGAAGCAGAGTCCACCAGCCAGCAACCTTTGGTGATGAAAAGGAAAATGCCTTCCGGGGAGCTTCATGAAACAGGAAGCCAGGAGAAGAAGCTAGCAGATGACATCGTGTTAGCCATGTGCCTTTCCAGATGAGAGAAGAACCCTGACTGTGTTTCACCATGGATCTTTCCAGATGAGAGAGAAACTCTGTTTGCTATGTGCCCTTCCACTTGAGAAACGCTGAACTTCATCAGCCTTCTTGAATCAAGGTATCTTTTCCTGGATGCCTTAGATTGGACATTTCTATAGACTTGTTTAACTGGGACATTTTCTCAGCCTTAAAACTGTAAACTGGCAACCTATGAAATTCCCCTTTTTAAAAGCCATTCCATTTCTGGTATATTGCATTCCAGCAATTAGCAAACTAGAACACTATCCTAGATGATTCTAGAGAGTTTTAAATATTAAACATTTATGTATTTGTGGCCAGTATATCAGTTAATAGTCAGTGTATGAAATAGATTTGCATGGATTCTAACCCCTTGACCCCCAACTCTTTCCTTCTATGTTCTAAGGCAGAGCATAGAATTTCTGTTACCTTTAGGTATACTTCCATATTCTCTAGAGTTTTCCCCATACCCTGTGTCATGTGGTAGAGCCTATCATTTCCCTTGATGTTATCTGGATTAAGCTAGGGAACCTAGGAGCAACTCTAGAGTTTCTTTACGTGTACAGATTATACACAGAAACATTCTTATTTAATTTAATGTACCCCATGTTGGAGGCACAAACTTAGCTGTCAAGGAAGAAATTCCCTTGGTTTGGGAGAGAGAAAAAAAATCAGAGAAATCCTAACTAAACTTTTGCTTACTGTTTTCATATTTCACGACTATCCATGTGTAATTATTCTTAGGGACTATGAAGAATGTCCTGCTCAAATAAAGGAAATGAAAGCCCCAGTGGAAGGTGTGGGAACGAAGAAGTCAGAATGTGTAGGAGCTTTACAGCAAAGACCAGTTCTTAACAGGTTTGTTTGGAGGAAGCAGTGATAGTGGTGATTGGTCCTGATCACCTGCTGGGGAACTGAATGACAACATGAAGCACATAAATATATGAAGGAAAAAGGAGGAGAAAGACTAATGGAGGAAATTATCACTGAAAATTTCCCAACTCTTATGAAAGACTTAAAATTACAGATCCAAGCAGTGCAGCATACCCCAAACAGAATAGATCCAAATAGATATACTCCATGACACTTACTCATCAGCGGGTCAGATGTCAAAGAGAAAGAATTTTGAAAGCAGCAAGAGAAAAGCAATCCGTCATATACAAGGGAAGCCCAATAAGACTGTGTAGATTTCTCAACAGAAACCATGGAGGCGAGAAGACAGTGGTATGATATATTGAAGATTCTAAAAGGAAAAACTGTAACTAACTATATCCAGCAAAATTGTCATTCAAAAATGAGGGGGGTGGGCCATGGGGCTCAGCAGGCAGACTTCTCGAAGCCTGCCATCCCAGAAACCTGGGTTCAGTTCCTAGTGCCTGCCCATGAAAAAAAAAAAAAAAAAAAAAAGGAGAAATTAAAACATTTTCAAACAAACAATCACTGAGAGAATTTGGACCAAGAAGCCAGCTCTGCAAGAACTACTAAAGGGACACTAGAGGCACATAGGAAAAGTCAGGAGAGAGAGGTGTGGAGAAAAATATGGAAATGAAGACTATCCGTAAAGAGAAAAAGAGAAAAAGTTAGATATGACATATAAGGCAAAATGGTAGAAGAAAGTACTGGCCTCACTAAATGTTAATGGATTAAACTACCCAATCAAAAGACAGAGACTGGCAGAATGGATTGAAAAACAGGACCCATCTATATGCTATCTACCCGAGACACATTTTAGACCTAAGGACACACATGGGTTGAAAGTGAAAGGTTGGGGAAAATTTTCATGCAAACAACCAGAAGAGGGCAGATGTAGCTATACTAATATCTAATGAATTAGACTTCAAATGTAAGACAAAAGAGACATAGAAGGACACTATGTATTAATAAAAGGAAGAATTCAACAAGACATAATCATATTTATGCACCAAGCCAGAGCGCTCCAAAATACATGAGGCAAACACTGAAAAGGGAAATAGACACATCTGCCATAATAGTTGGAGACTTCAATTCCCCATTATTATCATTGGACAGAACATCTTACAGGGGATCAATAAAGAAACACTTTGAATAATACAATAAATGAGCTAGACTTGACAGATATTTTTAGAACATTGCACCCCACAACAGCAGGATATGCCTTTTTCTCAAGCGCTTATGATCATTCTCAAAGATAGACCATATGCTGGGTCACAAGGAAGTCTCAATAAATTTAAAAAGATTGAAATCATACAGAACACTTTCTCAGGCCATAAAGGAATGCAAATAATAACAAGCAGAAGACCAGAAAATTCACAAATATATGGAGGCTCAACAACAACTCTTAAACAACCATTGGGTCAAGGAAGAAATTGCAAAAGAAATATCTCAAGGCAAATGAAAATGAAAACACAGCACATCAAAATTTATGGGATGCAGCAAAGGCAGTGCTAAGAGTCAAATGCTATCCTAAATGCCTATATCAAAAAAAGAAGAGCAAAAATTGAGGAATTAACTGTTCACTTGGAAGAACTAGAAAAAGAACAGCAAACTAACACCAAAGGAAGCAAAAGGAAAGAAATGATGAAGATTACAGCAGAAATAAATGAAGTCAAGAACATGAAAACAATCGAGAAAGTCAACAAAATCAGAAGTTGATTCTATGAGAAAATCAGTAAGATTGATGAAACATTGGCAAGGTTTACAGAAGAAGAGAGAGGATGCAAATTTAAAAATTCAGAAATGAAAGAGGAGATGTAAGCACTGACCCCAACGAAATAAAGGAGGTAATGGGAGGATACTATGATCAATTTTTTGCCAATATTCTAGATTATGTAGATGAAATGAACAACTTCCTAGAAAGACATGAACAATCAACAATGACTTGAAAAGAAATAGATGACCTCAACAAACCAATCACAAGTAAAGAAATTGAATCAACCATTAAGAAGCTCCCCAAATAGAAAAGTCCAGGACCACGTGACTTCTCATGTGAATTCTATCCAGCTTTCAAGAAAGAATACCAATCCTTCTCAAACTCTTCAAAAAAAAAATGAAGAGGAGGGAAGGCTACCTAACTCATTCTATGAAGCCAACATCACCCTCATACCAAAGCCGGACAAAGATACCACAAGAAAAGAAAATTACACACCAATCTCTCTAATGAATATAGACGCAAAAATCCTCAACAGAATTCTTGCAAATCAAATCCAGCAGCACATTAAAAGAAGTATACACCATGACCACTGTGGACTCATCCCAGGTATGCAAGGATGGTTCAACATAAGAAAATCAATTAATGTAATACACCATATCGACAAATCAAAAAAGAAAAAACCACATGATTATCTTGATTGATGTAGAAAAGGGTATGAGACAATGTTGAAAATACTAAACACTTCAAAGGATAGGAATAGAAGAGAACTTCCCCAACATGATAAAGGAAATATATGAAAAACCCACAGCTAACATCATCCTCAATGGAGAAAAAACTGAAAGCTTTACCCCTAAGATGAGGAACAAGACAATGATGTCCATTGTCACCATTGTTATTCAAGATCGTGGTGGAAGTTCTAGCCAAAGCAATTAGACAAGAAAAGGAAATACAAGGCATCAAAATTGGAAAGACAGAAGTAAATCTCACTCTTTACAGATGATATGATATTATATGTTGAAAACCCTGAAAAATCCAAAGCAAGACTACTAGAGCTAATAAATGAGTACAGCAAAGTGGCAGGCTACAAGATCAACACTCAAAAAATCTGTAGTTTTTCTATATACTAGGAATGAACACTCTGAGGGGAAATCAAGGCAAAAATTTCATTTACGATTGCAACCAGAAGAATAAAATATTTAGGAATAAATTTAACTAAGTATACAAAAGACCTATAGAAGGGAAACTACAAGAAATTGATAAAGGAAAGCACAGAAGACCTAGATTAATGGAAGGGCATACCATGTTCATGGATTGGAAGACTAAATGTAGTTAAGAAGTCAATTCTTCCTAAATTGATTTATAGATTCAATGCAATGCCAATTAAAATCCCTTACTCTGCAGAAACAGAAAATCCAATAACCAAATTTATCTGGAAGGGCAGGTTGCACTGAATAGCTAAAAATATCCTGAGAAAGAAAAATGAAGTCGGAGGTCTCACACTACCTGACTTTAAGACATATTATAAAGCTACAGTGGTCAAAACAGCATGTTACTGGCATAAAGATAGATATACTGACCAATGGAATTGAATAAAGTGTTCAGATATAGACCCTATCATCTATGGACAATTGATCTTTGATAAAGCAGTCAAGCCAACTCACCGGGGACAGAACAGTCTCTTCAATAAATGATGCTTAGAGAACTGGAAATCCACATGCAAAAGAATGAAAGAGGATCCATATCTCATACCCTACACAAAAATTAACTCAAAATGGATCAAAGAACTAAACATTAGAACTAAAACCATAAAACTTTTCAAAGAAAATACAGGGAAATACCTTATAAAACCTGTGTTAGGAAGGGATTTCTTATATCTTATACCCAAAGCACAAGCACTGGAGAAAGAAATCAATAAATGGGAACTCCTCAAAATTAAACACTTTTGTATATCAAAGAACTTTGTCAAGAAAGTAAAAAGACAGCCCACCCAATAGGAGACTATATTTGGAAATGACATACCAGATAAAGGTCTAGTATCTAGAATATGTAAAGTGATTGTTCAACTCAACAATAAAAACACAAATAGCCCAATTAAAATATTGGCAAAAGCCATGAACAGACACTTCTCAGAAAAGGAAATACAAATGGCTAAAAGGCACATGGAAAGATGCTCAACTTCCCCAACTAGTAGGAAATGCAAATCAAAACCATAGTGAGATATCATCTCACACCCACCAGAATGGCCATTATCAATAAAACAGTAAACAACAAGTGCTGGAGAGGATGTGGAGAAAGAGGCACACTTATCCACTTTTGGTGGGAATGTCAAAAGGTACAACCACTGTGGAAGGCAGTTTGGAGGTTCCTCAGGAAGCTAAGTATAGAAGTGCTATATGATCCAGCAATACCATTGATAGGTATCTATTCAGAGGTCATGAGGGTAAGGACACAAACAGACATTTGCACACCAGTGTTTATAGCAGCATTATTTACAGTTGTCATGAGATGGAAACAGCCCAAATGTCCATCAACAGATAAGTGGCTAAAGAGGCTGTGGTATATACATTAAGTGGAATATTATGCAGCTGTTAAACAGAATAAAGTCTTGAAGCATGGATCAATGTGGATGGACCTTGACGACATTATGCTGAGTCAGATTAGCCAGAGACAAAAGGACAAATGCTGTATGTTCACACTGATATGAGCTAACATTAATGAATGAACTTGTAGAATCTTGCTTAGTTAAGAACAGAGATCAACAGGAGATAGAAATAGGGTGGAGATTGGGTAATTGGAGTTGAAGGGATAAAGATTGTGCAACAGAACTAACTAAAAATTCAAAAATGGATAGCACAATACTACCTGATTGTAGCACAATAAACTAAGTACACTGAATGAAGCTGAATGTGAGAATGATAGAGTAAGGAGGGCTGGGGACACATATGAAACCAGAAGGAAAGATAGACGATAAAGACTGAGATGGTATAATCTAGGGATGCCTAGAGTGTACAATAATAGCAACTAAATGTTTAAAAATGTTTTCATGTGAGAAAGAACAAAGGAATGTCAATATTGCATGATATTGGAAATAGATGATCATTCATCTTGAAATTTTTTTAAAAACTTCAACCTCTCTGTGAGGCTAAAGCAAGAAATGTTTATTTTGTATAAAATTTCTATTTTAACTAGTGCATTTCCTAATATAACTTATATGGACAATTTAAATGAACCCCATAAGTACATGGAACCTTGAATGAGACTTTGTAGGTTTTGTCTAGGTTAGTGTGATGCCCGGATAAATCCTAGAGTAATTTGAACAGTGAATAAAGAAGTATTTGCCAAGTCCCTTTGGGGGAATGGTGAGAAGTGGGAAAATTCAACTTCCCCATTTGGAAAAACCCTGATATTCTCGCAATCAGTGGGTACAACCAAATCAACAGGCTGAGCTCTCAATCTTGGGGGTTGTTCCTATGAAACTTATCCGGCAAAGGATAGGCTAAGCCTACTTAAAATTAGGCCTAAGAGTCACTCCCAGAGAATCTCTCTTGTTGCTCAGATGTGGCCTCTCTGTCAGCCAACATGGCAAGCAAACTCTTTGCCCTCCACCCCCCTACCCACATGACTTCCAGGGGTGTAAGTCTCCCTGGCAATGTAGGACAGAAATCTTGGATTGATTGGGACTCAGCATCAAGGGATTGAGAAAAACTTCTCGACCAAAAAGGGAAAGAGAGAAATGAAACAAAGTGTCAGTGGCTGAGAGATTTCAGAGTCAGGAGGTTATCCTGGAGGATATTCTTATGTATTATATAGATATCCCCTTTTTAGTTTATGGTGGCTAGAGGGAAGTACCTGAAATTGTAGAGCTGTGTTCCACTAGCTATGTTTTTTGAAGATGATTGTATAATGATATAGCTTTCGCAATGTGACTGATGTGAGAATCTTGTATCTGATGCTCCTTCTATCTGTATTATGGAGAGATGAGTAAAAAATATGGATTAAAGAAATAAATAATAAGGCAGGCAACAGTGGCTCAATGGCAGAGTTCTTGCCTGCCATGCCTGAAACCCAGGTTTGTTTCCCGGTGCCTGCCTATGTAAAATGAAATAAAATAAAAATAAATAAAACATAATAAAATAAATGATAAGGGAAAAATGTTAAAATAAATTGAGTAGATTGAAATACTAGTGATCAATGAAAGAGTAGGAAGGGATATAGGAAAAAAAAATATGGGGCACAAAGCTTAAAATATTTTGGGTAGACTTCCGGAGAAGATGGTGGCTTAGTAAGACGTGCGGATCTTAGTTCTTCGCCAGAACAGCTACTAGGGGAGTAGAAATGATACAGAACAGCTCCCGGAGCCATCACAGAGATCAAAAAGACAGCGTACCCCATCCTGGAACAGCTGACTGGCTGAGAGAACCTGCTCCGGTGAGATCGCCGAGGGGTGCGAGCGTCCCCGGGCCGGGGCGGCAAGCGGCTGGAGTCCCTCCCTTCCTCCTTCCCGGGCCAGCTGGGACAATTGGACAGGCGGTCACCTCAAGCCGCGGCGGCTGGCGCCACCCCCATGCATAGCCCCATGGACCAACTGGGAGAATTCAATAGGAGATCTGCAGGCTCCGGAGAATGGTGACGGGGGTCCCTTCCAAACACGTGACTTCCCGGTCCAGCTGGGAACGGTGCACTCTCCCGGGCCGTGGCAGCTGGCGCCCTCCCGCCACGCTTGGCGCCCCGGCCGACTAGGAGATTCGGACGGGGGCTCTCCCAGGCTGCGGCGGCCGGCGACCCTCCCTGTGTTCGGATCCCTGGGCCGGCTGGCACTCTTCCAAGCCGCTTCAGCTGGCGAACCTCCCTGACAGCGAGAGTTTTCCAAAGTTAAAGGACCCACAGCACCTTTTACAGGTGGGACCCGCAGACAAACGAGTGCCACGAGCACCACCTACTGGGTAGGATAAGAAAAACAGAACCCAGAGATTTCACAGAAAAATATTACAGCCTTGCTGGGTCCAACACCAAGAGAAATCTGAATAAATGCCCAGACGCCAGCAGCAGAAGATAACTGTCCACGCTCAAAAGATTGAGAATATGGCTCAGTCAAAGGAACAAACCAATAGCTCAAATGAGACACAAGAGCTGAGACAACTAATGCTGAATATACGAACAGAAATGGAAAACCTCTTCAAAAATGAAATCGATAAATTGAGGGAGGACATGAAGAGGACATGGGCTGAACATAAAGAAGAAATAGAAAAACTGAAAAAACAAATCGCAGAACTTATGGAAGTGAAGGATAAAGTAGCAAACATAGAAAAAATAATGGATAGCTACAATGATAGATTTAAAGAGACAGAAGATAGAATTAGTGATTTGGAGGATGGAACATCTGAATTCCAAAAAGAAACAGAAACTATAGGGAAAAGAATGGAAAAATTTGAACAGGGTATCAGGGAACTCAAGGACAATATGAACCGCACAAATATACGTGTTGTGGGTGTCCCAGAAGGAGAAGAGAAGGGAAAAGGAGGAGAAAAACTAATGGAAGAAATTATCACTGAAAATTTCCCAACTCTTATGAAAGACCTAAAATTACAGATCCAAGAAGTGCAGCGCACCCCAAAGAGATTAGACCCAAATAGGCGTTCTCCAAGACACTTACTAGTTAGAATGTCAGAGGTCAAAGAGAAAGAGAAGATCTTGAGAGCAGCAAGAGAAAAACAATCCATTACATACAAGGGAAACCCAATAAGACTTTGTGTAGATTTCTCAGCAGAAACCATGGAAGCTAGAAGACAGTGGGATGATATATTTAAAATACTAAAAGAGAAAAACTGCCAACCAAGACTCCTATATCCAGCAAAATTATCCTTCAAAAATGAGGGAGAAATTAAAACATTCTCAGACAAAAAGTCACTGAAAGAATTTGTGACCAAGAGACCAGCTCTGCAAGAAATACTAAAGGGAGCACTAGAGTCAGATACAAAAAGACAGAAGAGAGAGATATGGAAAAGAGTGTAGAAAGAAGGAAAATCAGATATGATATATATAATACAAAAGGCAAAATGTTAGAGGAAAATATTATCCAAACAGTAATAACACTAAATGTCAATGGACTGAATTCCCCAAGCAAAAGATATAGATTGGCAGAATGGATTAAAGAACAGGATCCTTCTATATGCTGTCTACAGGAAACACATCTTAGACCCAAAGATAAACATAGGTTGAAAGTGAAAGGTTGGGAAAAGATATTTCATGCAAATAACAACCAGAAAAGAGCAGGAGTGGCTATACTAATATCCAACAAATTAGACTTCAAATGTAAAACAGTTAAAAGAGACAAAGAAGGACACTATATACTAATAAAAGGAACAATTAAACAAGAAGACATAACAAGCATACCTATTTATGCACCGAACCAGAATGCCCCAAAATACATGAGGAATACACTGCAAACACTGAAAAGGGAAATAGACACATATACCATAATAGTTGGAGACTTCAATTCACCACTCTCATCAATGGACAGAACATCTAGACAGAGGATGAACAAAGAAATAGAGAATCTGAATATTACTATAAATGAGCTAGACTTAACAGACATTTATAGGACATTACATCCCACAACAGCAGGATACACCTTTTTCTCAAGTGCTCATGGATCATTCTCAAAGATAGACCATATGCTGGGTCACAAAGCAAGTCTTAACAAATTTAAAAAGATTGAAATCATACACAACACTTTCTCGGATCATAAAGGAATGAAGTTGGAAATCAATAATAGGCGGAGTGCCAGAAAATTCACAAATACGTGGAGGCTCAACAACACACTCTTAAACAACCAGTGGGTCAAAGGAGAAATTAGTAAATACCTCGAGGCGAATGAAAATGAAAACACAACATATCAAAACTTATGGGACGCAGCAAAGGCAGTGCTAAGAGGGAAATTTATTGCCCTAAATGCCTATATCAGAAAAGAAGAAAAGGCAAAAATTCAGGAATTAACTGTCCACTTGGAAGAACTGGAGAAAGAACAGCAAACGAATCCCAAAGCAAGCAAAAGGAAAGAAATAACAAAGATTAGAGCAGAAATAAATGAAATTGAAAACATGAAAACAATAGAGAAAATCAATAAGACCAGAAGTTGGTTCTATGAGAAAATCAATAAGATTGATGGGCCCTTAGCAAGACTGACAAAAAGAAGAAGAGAGAGGATGCAAATAAATAAGATCAGAAATGGAAGAGGAGGCATAACTACTGACCTCACAGAAATAAAGGAGGTAATAACAGGATACTATGAACAACTTTACGCTAATAAATACAACAATTTAGATGAAATGGACGGATTCCTGGAAAGACATGAACAAACAACTTTGACTTAAGAAGAAATAGATGACTTCAACAAACCAATCACAAGTAAAGAAATTGAATTAGTCATTCAAAAGCTTCCTAAAAAGAAAAGTCCAGGACCAGACGGCTTCACATGTGAATTCTATCAAACATTCCAGAAAGAATTAGTACCACCTCTCCTCAAACTCTTCAAAAAAATCGAAGTGGAGGGAAAACTACCTAATTCATTCTATGAAGCCAACATCATCCTCATACCAAAACCAGGCAAAGATATTACAAAAAAAGAAAACTACAGACCAATCTCTCTAATGAACATAGATGCAAAAATCCTCAATAAAATTCTAGCAAATCGTATCCAACAACACATTAAAAGAATTATACATCATGACCAAGTAGGAGTCATCCCAGATATGCAAGGATGGTTCAACATAAGAAAATCAATTAATGTAATACACCATATCAACAAATCAAAGCAGAAAAATCACATGATCATCTCAATTGATGCAGAGAAGGCATTTGACAAGATTCAACATCCTTTCCTGTTGAAAACACTTCAAAGAATAGGAATACAAGGGAACTTCCTTAAAATGATAGAGGGAATATATGAAAAACCCACAGCTAATATCATCCTCAATGGGGAAAAATTGAAAACTTTCCCCCTAAGATCAGGAACAAGACAAGGATGTCCATTATCACCACTATTATTCAACATTGTGTTGGAGGTTCTAGCCAGAGCAATTAGACATGAAAAAGAAATACAAGGCATCAAAATTGGAAAGGAAGAAGTAAAACTATCACTGTTTGCAGACGATATGATACTATACGTCGAAAACCCGGAAAAATCCACAACAAAACGACTAGAGCTAATAAATGAGTACAGCAAAGTAGCAGGTTACAAGATCAACATTCAAAAATCTGTATCATTTCTATACACTAGTAATGAACAAGCTGAGGGGGAAATCAAGAAATGAATCCCATTTACAATCGCAACCAAAAGAATAAAATACCTAGGAATAAATTTAACTAAAGAGACAAAAAACCTATATAAAGAAAACTACAAAAAACTGCTAAAAGAAATCACAGAAGACCTAAATAGATGGAAGGGCATACCGTGTTCATGGATTGGAAGACTAAATATAATTAAGATGTCAATCCTACCTAAATTGATCTACAGATTCAATGCAATACCAATCAAAATCCCAACAACTTATTTTTCAGAAATAGAAAAACCAATAAGCAAATTTATCTGGAAGGGTAGGGTGCCCCGAATTGCTAAAAACATCTTGAGGAAAAAAAACGAAGCTGGAGGTCTCACGCTGCCTGACTTTAAGGCATATTATGAAGCCACAGTGGTCAAAACAGCATGGTATTGGCATAAAGATAGATATATCGACCAATGGAATCAAATAGAGTGCTCAGATATAGACCCTCTCATCTATGGACATTTGATCTTTGATAAGGCAGTCAAGCCAACTCACCTGGGACAGAACAGTCTCTTCAATAAATGGTGCCTAGAGAACTGGATATCCATATGCAAAAGAATGAAAGAAGACCCGTATCTCACACCCTATACAAAAGTTAACTCAAAATGGATCAAAGATCTAAACATTCGGTCTAAGACCATAAAACAGTTAGAGGAAAATGTTGGGAGATATCTTATGAATCTTACAACTGGAGGCGGTTTTATGGACCTTAAACCTAAAGCAAGAGCACTGAAGAAGGAAATAAATAAATGGGAGCTCCTCAAAATTAAACACTTCTGTGCATCAAAGAACTTCATCAAGAAAGTAGAAAGACAGCCTACACAATGGGAGACAATATTTGGAAATGACATATCAGATAAAGGTCTAGTATCCAGAATTTATAAAGAGATTGTTCAACTCAACAACAAAAAGACAGCCAACCCAATTACAAAATGGGAAAAAGACTTGAACAGACACCTCTCAGAGGAGGAAATACAAATGGCCAAAAGGCACATGAAGAGATGCTCAATGTCCCTGGCCATTAGAGAAATGCAAATCAAAATCACAATGAGATATCATCTCACACCCACCAGAATGGCCATTATCAACAAAACAGAAAATGACAAGTGCTGGAGAGGATGCGGAGAAAGAGGCACACTTATCCACTGTTGGTGGGAATGTCAAAGGGTGCAACCACTGTGGAAGGCAGTTTGGCGGTTCCTCAAAAAGCTGAATATAGAATTGCCATATGACCCAGCAATACCATTGCTGGGTATCTACTCAAAGGACTTAAGGGCAAAGACACAAACGGACATTTGCACACCAATGTTTATAGCAGCGTTATTTACGATTGCAAAGAGATGGAAACAGCCAAAATGTCCATCAACAGACGAGTGGCTAAACAAACTGTGGTATATACATATGATGGAATATTATGCAGCTTTAAGACAGAATAAACTTATGAAGCATGTAATAACATGGATGGACCTAGAGAACATTATGCTGAGTCAGTCTAGCCAAAAACTAAAGGACAAATACTGTATGGTCCCACTGATGTGAACCGACATTCGAGAATAAACTTGGAATATGTCATTGGTAACAGAGTCCAGCAGGAGTTAGAGACAGGGTAAGATAATGGGTGATTGGAGCTGAAGGGATACAGACTGTGCAACAGGACTAGATACAAAAACTCAAAAATGGACAGCACAATAATACCTAATTGTAAAGTAATCATGTTAAAACACTGAATGAAGCTGCATCTGAGCTATAGGGTTTTTTTTTTTGTCTGTTTGTTTGTATTTTTTTGTACATTATTATTATTTTTATTTTTTTCTCTATATTAACATTCTATATCTTTTTCTGTTGTTTTGCTAGTTCTTCTAAATCGATGCAAATCGGCGGGCCGCGGTGGCTCAGCGGGCAAAGTGCTTGCCTGCTATGCCGGAGGACCTCGGTTCGATTCCCGGCCCCAGCCCATGTAACAAAAACAAAAAAACAAAATACAATAAAACAAGAAAATGTTTAAAGATGTTTCCCTTTCTTCCTTCCTTCCTTCCTTCTATCCTTCCTTCCTTCAAAAAAAAAAAAAATTAAATCGATGCAAATGTACTAAGAAATGATGATCATGCATCTATGTGATGATATTTAGAATTACTGATTGCATATGTAGAATGTAATGATTTCTAAATGTTGGGTTAATTTCTTTTTTTTTCTTTAATTAATAAAAAAATATATATTTTGGGTAGATGGAAGTACTAGTGGTCAATGAGAGGGAAGGGTGAGGAGTATGGTATGTTTGAGTTTTTTCATTTTTATTTTTATTTTTTCTGGAACAATTCAGATGTTCAAAGAAATGATCATGGTGATGAATATACAACTATGTGATGATATTGTGGACCATTAATTGTTCCACAATTTTTTTTTTGCATATCAGAAATGCATTTTTATTTGAAAAAAACTTAAATTTTTAGACAAATGATTTTAGTATATAAATTTGATTTTGTTTTTATACAGAATATAAAGATTTCCTTCATTAATTTTCCATATGAAGGGTTTTACAAGCTTGAAGGAAGATGTTTTCTGTACACAAGTGTGTAGTTTGTATGTGTGGGACTCGAAACCAGTTTTGTAGTGCTCCTACACATAAATCAGGACAAGCAACATTACATATTAAAAGGGGAGAAGAGAAATATTCTAGTTCATCAGATTCAGGAAGCAAACATGACATAAAAATTGTGCAAATAAGACCAAGTCAGAAACTTTAGTTAGGACACTACAGATTATATTGGAGTAACAGGTTTATGAGGCTATAAAGTAGTATGCCCCATATTAAAATAGCAAGGAAGAGCTACTGATAGAAAGGCTTGAATGAAGGATTTTCGCTAAAGCAAATTAACTTCTATCAACTGCCAAAACAAAACACACTGAGCATCATGAGTATTAGTAAACTGAAGGCATGTTATATCAGTTTTGGTGCAGCATGCTAAAAGTTAGTTAGAACTTCTTCACTGGTGCACATGAATCATTAAAAGTCATGTAAAGTTTTTTGTCCTCTTATCCAATTTCAGGCATGTCTTATTTTGGATGGAGTATAGCTTTTATCTATTATTTCATCCTGTGAAAACGTGAAGACAACGTTCATTCTGTGCCAAAGGATGACCAGCGATCTTGTTTAGAATAGAATATTCATATGTTAAGAATGATTTTGGGGCCACGGTGGCTCAGCAGGTAAGAGTGCTTGCCTGCCATGCCTGAGGACCCGGGTTCGATTCCTGGTGCCTGCCCATGTGAAAAAAAAAGAATGATTTTGTATGTTGCTTTGTCAATAAAAATATTTTTTTTAAAAAAAAAGAGAGAAAAGCACCCATTCATTGAAAAAAAAATGAAAATAAAACACTGCCAAGGATTAGCCAGGGACTATATTCACTTATGCTCCAGTCTCTGCCTAAACCCTTAGGAGTTTCCTGCAACTGCAAGTCCTATAGTCCAAGTCAATGGCAGTCCCACTGTCACCTGGACACCAGAGATGATCCACAGTCACAGGTATTAACATTTCATTCACATCCTGTTCTGGCTTGGAGATGTCCCCCAATTGAGTCAGCTCCTCCAGGAAGGTGCACATCACTCACTCATAATTGTGGTCTCTGCTCCTTGAGGCTCTGGAAATTATGGGAGGAAATAGTATGGGCCTACTTCATCTATTTACCTGGTGTTTTGATTCCGAATGGTTTACAAGTTCGACTGTTCAAGAAGTTCATACAAACCTATGAACTGTCAAGCAGTTCATAAGTTAGGACAAAAGTATACCCCTTGTAAGGAAGACATTGCCTATATTTTAGAGCGTCACCTACTCTGAGACCAAAGGAAGAAAATTCCATTATGTCCAGAACCTAGATTTTTCTATAGCACATAATCTAACTCAACCCATCTAGATAGATCATTTAAGCAATGTAAACACAGGGAGACCAGAATAAGAATGAAAGCCTTTAATCCTGTATAGCTTAATGTAATGCCTGGATACATTCCAGAGTATATTAAGCAAATAATCAAGAAGTATTGGCAAAGTCCCTTGAGGATAAGAGAAAAAAAAAAAAACAAACATGGAACTATTAAACTTTACTACCAGGAAATCCCAGATACTGTGCCAAACATTATGGACACTCAAATCAACAGGCAAAGCCCTTGATCTTGAGGCTAAAGCAAGAAATGTTGTGACGCTTATGTATGTAGTGCAGAAGCTTAGGCTACATATAGGTAGACTACATATACATATAGGTATGCCTTAAGTCCCCTCCAGGGAATCTCTTTTGTTGCCCAGATGTGGCCTCTCTCTCTCAACTCTGCAAGTGAAACCATCGCCCTCCCTAATATGTAAGACATGACATCTAGAGATGAAAGTCTTGCCAATGGCATGGGAGATGACTACAAGGGATAAGCCTGGCCCTGGCACCATGAGGTCAACAATGCCATCCTGACTAAACAGGGGCAGGGGGGAAGAAGTATAACAAATAAGATATCAGTGGCTGAGAGAGTTCAAATAGAGTCAAGAGGCTACATTGGAGGTCACACTTGTGCGTGCTTCAGTTAGACATTGCTACCTATCATAACTCGCCAAACCCCAACCAAAACCATTCCTGCCAATCCTAAAGAATACCTAAGGTATTATATAAGATTCTACAAAGTTCCCATGCACCAGGGTAACTCTCCAAAATCTACAACCTCCAGATGGGTCCCTGATCAGAAACGTCCTAAAATGCAGAGGGGCCAGCCTTTCCAAAACATCAACGAGTTCCATCCCCCATCCCATATTATTGACAGCCCCTTCCAACATGAAAAAGTTAGAATGGGCATAGCCCAAATACCCCGTAAGTGTGGGAGAAAGATCAAAAGTGGTGGTGGAGTTATACAGAGAAAGTAGGGTTTAACAAATGAGTATGAGTTCTGAATCATTATACTATTTCTTTTAGCCTCCAGTACCTTAGAACACCTAGAACGAAAAACTTAAAATTATGGAATTATAACCCATACCAAACTCTGAAATCTGTTCTACAACTAGTTGTTGCAATGTACTTTGAAACGTATTGCTTTTATGTATGTATGTTATTTAAATAAAAGGAGGCATATAACAGAAAAGATAGAATTTAACAAATGAGTATGACTGCTGAATCATTATATTGACATTTCTGTTGGTCTCCAGTGTCTTAGCGAGCTAGAAAGGAAAAAATCATTGAACTGTAACCCATACCAAACTTTAAAATCTCTTCTATAACTGCTTATTAAAATGTGCTTGGAAATGTATTGCTTTTTTATATACACATTTCACAAAAAAATGGTAAAAAAATAACAAGTGTCAGGCAGGCCCTCGTGGGTCAGCAGGCAGAGTTCCCACCTGCCATGCCAGAGACCCCCGTTGATTGCCCATGGCCCCAACCAAAAAAAAAATACAAATGTCTTTATAGTATTACCCTCTTTCAATGTAATGAATTCAACATTTTAAAGAAGTCCTCATATATTACCCTATTTGTGATATAATAAAATCAACATTTTAAAGAAGAAAGGTGTACCCCTCAAAGCCACAGACTCCAGAGCTAGTTCTTTCCATGCAGGACTGCAACCGAGAGTTCACATGCTTGGTCAAGAGAAATCTCAAAGTACAATCAAAGAATGAGATTTAATAGGCAAAGAATGCTTTGGGAACTTAAGTGCTTCTAAATTAAAGCAATAATTAGTGATAAAAGTGGAATGAAAAACTAAGACATATAGACCCAGAAATAATTATAGCAAACATTTGAGGGTCTAAGATAAATAAGGGTAACTGGAATAAAAACAAGTGATAAATAAAAGGCATTAAGAGTGAAATACATCTAGAAAGCAATGATGAAGAGCTGAAATATTTATATCGGAAGGAAAAATGTTAGCAAGGGGTAGTGATAAGTCCTCCTGCATGTGATGGTCATATTTATGTTCTTCATTGCTGGAAGGGAAGAGCAAAGGAATGAGCTTATTTTACAGCATGAGTGACTTCTATTTAACTCAGAGGAAAGCCTGGGAACATCCTTCCTGAGAAATCCATTTGAATGGCTTTCAAGCTCTAGACTTCAGGACTACAGACAATTAATTAGTGATTCTTTTTCTCATAACACACAGATGAGAACTACTGCCTCGGTGGGAGAGTATCTAGGATTGGGGTGGGGGTAGGGATTCAAATTAATAACGTTCAGTTGTGTCTTCCTTAGAGTTCTTCATTTCTTTTAGAGTTTTAAAATTAATTTTTTCCATGCCAAAATAATTTGTGGAAAGTTGATAATTTACATTTTCATACCTTAGTTCACATTATTTTTCCCACCTGGATTTCTTTGTCATCCTTCACACCGAATCTCCACCTCCCTCTGTAAACAAACATTCACTGAGTACTCCACATTGTTTCCTGGATTTCTAAAAGCACCTCACTCTCTACAGCATAAATCAGTGTTTGTTAATAAGAAAGATTATGCTTTTACTCAACCCTCCATCACTCCCTGTTACCCAGTATATTGTTATTCTCTTCCAAAGTAGATGGTAAGGTCTAAAAGAGCAGAAGGAATATATTTTATACTTATAACCTCCAACAATCACTGATGAGTACTTTAGGGTACTAAATTAATTTATTATTAGTTTGGTAGCTTATTAATTTAGTTGACATGGCTCTGCATGTGAAAGCTAAGAAATTCACAAAGTAAATACTTTGGACATACGGAACTGAACAATAATAGTTTAAATGTGTTACATGAAATGCCAGAAGTAAAAGCCATTATCTAATGAAGCATGTTTTCCCTTTTCTTAAGGCAAATTACAACAGTAACAATCCTGCCTTCCTACACCAAAATCAAACGTTACTTTTAATAGATCAGGTACAGACCCTATGTTCACTTTTTCTTTTGACTTTGCTTTTGCTTTATTCTGTATCTTCTCTCTCCCAAATAACGATACTCCCTTCTCCCCTCCTGGTCTCTCCCCAACTATCCCTACTCTTTCTACCTTTGTTCATTATTCTGGTATTTAATCTTTATGACTAGTTTTCAAGTAGGTATTTTTTAAAGCTCTCAGTTTGGGATAAAATATACACTATACAAATTCAGCAGATAAATACCCACACACAGATCTCCTCTAAATGAAATATGTTCACTCATAATTAAGCCAATGCATCCATTATGGGATCAAGCCATAAAAGTTGAATCCAAGCAGTAATCCTCCAATCAAAGAATCTCTAGAGCCTGCTTTTCAGACCTCCTGAATCATAACTAGTTGGCAACAAAAGCTGGTACTTCTTGGTGTGAATAAGGCTTAACATAAGAACTCCTCAGCCAACCTCTAAAGGTAGAAACTAAGGTAGAAATGTATTCAGGTGGCCATTTATAGACACACTATTTATGGATTCCATTTTGGCCAAATTAGTATCAAATGACCAGTAGTGGAATTTTTAAATAGTAAACATCTTGAACTTTAAAAGCCCAGTCCAGCTGGAAGTCAATGTGCATTCTGACACCAGATTTTCCACGATTATATAATAGTAGCAAAATATTGGCAGAATCTGCTTCAATTCTGTATCTCTTCTTCAAAATGCTCTTCCACTAGTCTCTTCCATGAAATCTTGCTTGATTAGTGAAACCTGGCACCAATAGTTACCATTGTATGGTGTTTCTCATTTCTTCTGTTTAAAAATCCAGCATCCAGACACACAAATTACACACAATGATTATACACAATGATTCATAACACTCAAATTGATAAAACAGTTCAAAAACAGGAATGTAGTCATTTATAATATGTGATAATTTTTAGTTAGAATTAGTAGCTATGCTTTAATTGCAACATGGATATAAATTCAATGCTTAAAAGTCAAAATTATTCGATTCCTGGAGCCTGCCCATGAAAAAAAAAAGTCAAAATTGTAACTTTCAATAGTGGAAGTTTAATGTGTTTGTACATTATGTTTTGCATTTTTACAAAGTATCAAAGATACGAATTTGAAATTAAAGTCCAAACCTTATAATAGTTAGAGAATCAGAGGATTGAATTTAACATGCACCTTGTAAATTTAGGCCTACTGTCATTTTCTCTGCCCCAGACCGCGTGAACTTGAAGGTCAGATTGTTTCTTGTTCATTTTTGATCTCATAGGCAAAGCACTCAATATGCATTTGAGGAATAAATGGATGAAAGAAAAAAAAATAGGTGCAAGCATCCACTTACAGTAAGTAATTCTCATGAATGCACATACAACAGGTGAACAATTTTCCTTTAAACTCTGTTACAGGCTTTAATGATTTTTACCAGAATTAAATGCATTAGTTGAAGTACATATTTTATTGAATTAAGTAATATTACAGTAGAACAGTTGGTTATCTTTTTTTCTTTTTGTTTTTTTGTTTTTGTTATTTGTTTTGTTTCGTTCGGGCAGGCACCAGGAAGTGAAAGTTGGTAGTCTTTTTAAGGGGGTTTTCAAAGGTGTGGAACAGGATAATACTTTGAAATTCAAAAAGTAATGTAAAAGGTATATTCAACCTGTTTCCTTCCCCTAAGCTGTTCACCAGCATTTTACTAATCCGGATAGAATTGATGGTTTTAGTTTCATCTCTCTGTTCCGTCACTCAGACTTATAACCAAAAAAAATCCCACCGGATAGATGTCTTGTTCAACCCTTGCCATTTTTTGAAAAGACAACTCTGCACTCCACAACTTACAAACCTATTGGCTTATAGTCAGGTCATCTAAAATACGTGCCAGTTCCTCTCTTGATAAACTGCAAATCTGTAATTCTCAAGCCAGTTATCTACAAGAGAACTAAGTAGACATAACGTTCAACTCTTCCACTAATGGAACATTGTTATCCTCATCATGTTTCCTTTGGCTCGCCTGAATAGAGATCATTTACAAGCTAACTCTCAGCTCAATGTGGACCCCAGGTCATTAAACAAAATTTATTGAGTCCAAACAACATGCTAAACCTTGTTCTAGAAATTTAAGATACATCAGGGAATTAAACAAATTCCCTACCCTCATGAAGACTTCATTCTAGCATGGGAGCAGTAGAAAACAAAATAAATGTATTACAGAATAAAGAAAAGAGGGCATGGTAAGAGGAACTGAGAGTAGGAGTAGGAGCAGAAGGGTTGCAGTACTAAATAAGGTGAGCAAGTTCCCCTGAAGGAGAAAAAGTTAGCCCGTTAGCCTAGAGCGGGGCATGGAGCAAAGGAGGCATCGGGACAGGGTGGGCATGAGAGGGTAGAAAGGAGAAAGAGGGCACATCAAAGTGAAATCCTAGAACCAATCCTAAAACCTCCCAGAGAAGAACAAATACAATACATATTTCCTTAAAAAGAATAATCAAATTATAATTGGAACATTGAGTACACCAGATGACTGAAGCTTTCCAACTTCTTAGAGGAAGCTATTTTCAACCTAGAGCTCTGCTCCTGCCCAGGCTGACAAATAGCAGGCAGAAAGAATAAAGATATTTTCAGATATACAAGGACTCAAAAAGTTTACCTCTTACATATCATTTCTTAAATAGCTAATCATGTGCCTCTCAAAATAAGAGATAAACAAGAAAGTACAGGTCCCAGGAAACACTGGTCCCAATCCAAGAAAAGCAAAGTCACAGAACCAACAGTCACACAGGAGGTCTGCAGACCAGCTAGATTTACCCAGATTGGAGCTGGAAGACACAGGGCTTGGGAAAGAAGTAAGAGGAAGAAGGAAGGCAGTAGGTCAGATCCAAGTCTGTGGGCTTGGGAAAAAACTTGAGAAGTTAGAAACTAAGTTGGTAGAGAGTACAAATGAAGAACCCACTCCCATCCTTCCTTGGAGCGGCACTGGGATCATAGAATCAAACCCGCAAAGTAAGAAACGTAGTTCTAACCTGCTACTGGGCTTTGCAGTGAACTCTTTTTCCATAGTCATAAAATTCAAATACTGACATTGATTTTCAGCTTAACAACATGAAAATGAATACATATTGACCCAAGCAAAGAAAAGGGTAGGACACCAATGCCATCTTCCAGAGTAAAGAGCAACGGGGTTAGGAGATGCAAATGCCTATAGCCAAAGGAGCTCTCTAGGTAAAGGAGAAGAAGGTGGTTAGCTCATGCCCTGTCTACAGAGGGCAGCAACAGGTTGTTGCCTTGAAGAAGCAGAGCTCCAAATATTCTGATTTGTCAAAAGAAGATTTTTTGTGAAATCTTTCAAATGCTGACAACGAATTAAAAGCATGACAAGGACCAAACAATGCCAGATCTGATCTGGGTCTCCAGTTTGTGATGCTGCCAGAACAGAGGGAAAAGAAAATGAAGTACGGTGTGTAAATAATTGACTGGTAGACTCCCTACCCCATACTAGTGACAGACTGTTCCAATATCAAAAACGTAGAATTGCCATAGCCCAAACAACCCCAAAGGGAGGGGTGGAAAGATCAAAGGTGATGGGGGAAATATATATAGAAGATAAGACGTAACAAATGAATATGAATGCTGAATCATTAAATTGATATCTCTTTTAGTCTCCAGTATTTTAGAACAGCTAGAAGGAAAAACCTAAAATTGTGAAATTGTAACCCATGTCAAAGTCTGAAATATGTTCTACAGCTAACTGTGATACTGTGCTTTGAAATTTATAACTTTTTTGTATATGTGCTATTTTTTACAAAAAAAAAAAAAGAAGGGAAAAAAGTCGATTGTGATGGTAAAAAAAAAAATCTTTAAGCCCTCTAGCCTCCTACATTCTGGAACAGCCAGAAGTAAAAATATGAGATAATCATATGATAACTCATGACAAACTCTGGGATCTATCCTGTAATCACTTGTTGAAGAGTGCTTTGAAAACTAGTACTTTTTCATTTCTTTGCTTTGTATATTTGTTATATTATATAATAAAAAAAGAATTGACTGGTGGAGAAAATGAAGCCAGCAGTGGCAGCTTTAAAATATAGAAGGGTAAAGAGTTGAGCAAACAACTAGGGGACTTACCTTAAGGCTGCATTAGCACTGCAAGCATCTATTTGTATTCATGTGGGGAGGAGCAGGGAAATTAGGAGAGCCACATTTCCTTCCCTCTGCTCCTACTCACGCTCCCCAACTTCTGCCACTCTCGTGTGCTGATACTGGAGAGCAGTGATAAAACGTGGGAAGAAGGAAGTAAGGAGGGAGAGAACAGGTATAAATGTGCTCAATCCTCAGCTCTCAAAACAGGAAATCAAATGTCAATATCTAAATTAATATATATATTATATATATACATACTATAAGCATGCTATTTAAATACCTGCATATATTATATATATTATATATTTATTATATATATACATGCTATTTAAATATCTACATAAGAACTAAAAAGAGAAACTAATAAAAATGACTCTCAGTATATTACAAAATGATAGGCACTTGTGTTTTCCCAGCAACCCCACTTACAGGAAACTACACTGAAGGTAAATATATATGCAGAAGATTTTTCATTGCAGTATTATTTGTAATTGCAAAATACTGGAAACAACCTAAATGCTCAAATACAGAAGATCTGTTTTATAAACTATGGTATATACACTCAAAGTACTAGATAACTGTGAATTTCTTTTTTTTAATTTAAAAAAAGAAGACTATCTACATAAACATATGGAGTGCTTTCCAGGATATATAGTTAAGTGAATAATACCAAGTTTCAAAGAGTATCTATAATATAGTAACTTGGTCTAAGAAAGAAAGATAAATAAGAAAATACAAGTGTCTACTTTTTCTTTTTTTTGTATGGTCTGTGGCAGAGGTCACATTTCATTCGTTTTCCATGTGAGTATTCCCTTATTGCAGCACCATTTGTTGAATTTTTGTTTGGTTGGTTTTGTCTGTGTGCTTGTTTGTTTGTTTGTGCAGGAAGTACACAGGCCAGGAATCGAACCCGGGTCTTCCGCATGGCAGGGAGAATTCTACACCACTGAATTACCCTTGCACCCCATGTCTACTTATTTTTACAAAGAGGAACACAGGAATAAGAAATGAAAAATTAAACTGGAGACCTACAAAGGGATAGAGAAGGGAGGAAGGGATAAAGAAGAGTGTGGTACATCTCTAAGTGTACATTTTTTTACTTTTGGAATCATGTTAAGGTGCTACCTAGTTAGAAAATAAAATGAAGTCAACAAAAATAAGAATAAAACCTTAAAACTAAGTGCAAAAATAGATGTAAATGACCTCAATTATATTTCAAATGAACAATAGTACTAAACTGGGAGGTGGAATGGAGCCGTGGACAGAGAACTAATGCAAGAGACTTTTAAAATTGATTTGACTATATGGTCTCAGTCTAAGGAGAATGCAAAGAAATCATTATCTCGTTATAGGTTTGTTTTGGGTAGTGACATGAGCGTAGCAAGTCAGAAACTATTCTTTATGTATTGTAGGAGCAAGTAATTGAGTTAATATGTTGGTGTTGTTGAGAGCTGAGTTTTCAGAGTGGAAGAAGGGAGATTCATATATGGGATGAGTAAAGTCAAGGAAGGACCCTGTGGGTTTGGATTGAATTGGAGGTATTTGCAGGTGGGCCGAGCGGTGTCTAGAGCTGGTTTCTACATGCTCATGAGAGCCAATTGTACACATCTCTTTCCAACTCAGTATTTACTGACTTCACATTGATAACTGGAAACTGGCAGTACTGGGAGGATTTTCATCAGAGAAACTAGCAAATGCTAAAAATCAGGAGTCCACTCCCCCCAGATACCTGGTTCTTAAACATTTTCCAGCTCACCACTGGATGAGCAGATGGCTGGATGACAGAGGATGGATGGATGACTGATATTAGATAGAGAGACATATTTCCTTGTTCTATCAGCTTAAAAGTCCTAGAGGCAATTATACTCCAGTGGCAGTATGCACACAGTGTCATAATCATCAAGGGATGCTAAATCTAGCAGGAAATTTGATGAGGAACAGGAGCATTTCCATGGTCTCAAATCATCATCACAGGTTACTTATTAGTTTCAAGGGGAAAAATTGTAACCTTATGTGTTAGTTAGATTCAGTTGTCAACTTGGCCAGGTGAGCATACCTAGTCTTGTTGCTGCGGACATAAGCCAACGGTACGTGAACCTCATCTGTTGCCAATTACATCTGCAGTCAGCTAGGAGGCGTGTCTGCTGCAATGAGTGATGTTTAACTTAATTGGCTGGTGCTTAAATGAGAGATTGCAACATAGCATTGCTAAGCAGCTCGGCATTCCTCATCTCAGCACTTGCAACTCAGCCCAGGCCTTTGGAGATGCAGAAAGAAGTCACCCCGGGGAAAGTTGTTGGAACCCAGGGGCCTGGAGAGAAGACCGGCAGAGACCATCCTGTGCCTTCCACGAAAGAAAGAACCTCAGTGGAAAGTTAGCTGCCTTTCCTCTGAAGAACCAACAGAATAAATCCCCTTTTATTAAAAGCCCATCCATCTCTGGTGTGTTGCATTCCAGCAGCTAGCAAACTAGAACAGAGTTGGTACCGGAGAGTGGGGTGCTGCTGCGGTTTGCAAATGCCAGATATGTTTGAACAGTGTTTTGGATGGCTAAGGGGAAGACTTTGGAGGAACCGTGAAGAGATTGATGGAGAAGTCCTGGAGTACATGAAGGGACTGTTGGTGTAAATGAAACCACCGCCAATCTTGACAAAGGAGGACACAAAAGGGAGAGATTGGAGTTTGCAGAGTGAGAACAATGGAAGTTCGGGTCTGAAGCCAAGAAACCTTGGCCAGGAGAGTGGACCCACCTGTATGCGTGGAGAGGGTGAGTTTACCCTGAAGGGTGAGGATGAGTCTCCCCTCTCATTGCAGTGGAAGAGTTGTACAGCCTCAGGCCTTGGAAGAGGTGTAGCATGCTCCTTGGGGGACTGGGAGAGCCTGGCTGCCACCATGTGGAGGGGTTGAGCGTGTGCCCCAGAAATGGCAGAGAGCCCAGGAGTGGCCCTGATGCCTGGAGAGAGTGGAGCCCAGAGGTGGTCTCCTCGATGTTCCCCGAGGTTGATTTGGAAAGAGGCGGGCCACTGCATAGGCCCTTGGAAGGGGTGGGACTGCCACTTTCTAAAGCCGAAGGATAAATGACTTTCAGACTTTGAGATCCCATGGCGCTTGCCCTGCAGGTGTTCCAGTTTCTCCCTATGGAAATGACAATCTATATCCTGTGAATATCCTCCTTTGCATCTTGGCACCAGGGAACTGGTTTTGAGTTTCACAGGTCTGTGGCATAATTTTATTCTTGGCCTGATGGCTTAGTCTTTTTCATTCCCTCCCTCACCATTTTGGCACGTCCGGTTCTTCTAGGCCCCTGAATTGCAAGCCTCGCCCGGCGACTGGTACACAGCCTCTGTCTCTCTGACCGTGTTGGCCTCCTCCTGATTCCCCCCCCCCTTTTTTCTTTTTTTTACCTCTTGCTAAGCCCTTGCTAAAGCTCTTACTAACACGTCACCCACCTCTCGTAGTAAGTGGCTCTCCGGCTAGCCCATCCACCTATCAACCCTCGCCTCGTTGCACTCAGCAACCACCCTCTCCCCTACCCGGTTTCCCCTATATAAGTCATAGTACTTCCCCTAATAAAGGTTCCAAAGTTGCATCTCTGACCAGAGTGCTTTGGCTCCCGTGAGTTTTCCTCGCGCGCCCTCCAAGCCCTCGAGCCCCGCGGTCCCCAGCTGACGCCGCTCCCCAGCTGGTTCCGCAGCCGAGAAGGAGACCCCCTAGGTGGCCACTACAAGGCCGCACAGGTCCACAGCAAGAGAATTTTTTTTTACATCTGTGTAAGGTGATGCTTGAAGTTGCCAAGTTGACAAGGGGTGGACATGTGTTAGTTAGATTCAGTTGTCAACTTGGCCAGGTGAGCATACCTAGTCTTGTTGCTGCGGACATAAGCCAACGGTACGTGAACCTCATCTGTTGCCAATTACATCTGCAGTCAGCTAGGAGGTGTGTCTGCTGCAATGAGTGATGTTTGACTTAATTGGCTGGTGCTTAAATGAGAGATTGCAACGTAGCATTGCTAAGCAGCTCGGCATTCCTCATCTCAGCAACTTGCAACTCAGCCCAGGCCTTTGGAGATGCAGAAAGAAGTCACCCCGGGGAAAGTTGTTGGAACCCAGGGGCCTGGAGAGAAGACCAGCAGAGACCATCCTGTGCCTTCCATGTAAGAAAGAACCTCAGTGGAAAGTTAGCTGCCTTTCCTCTGAAGAACCAACAGAATAAATCCCCTTTTATTAAAAGCCCATCCATCTCTGGTGTGTTGCATTCCAGCAGCTAGCAAACTAGAACACCTTATACTAGAGAAACTGGACCATACTTTAACCAGGTGATTAATATATTACCAACAAGGAAGAAAGGGATCAAGGGTGCCCCTAAATATATTTCCCATTTTATTCCATCCCAGCTGGGGCAGCATAACCCAAATCCAATAAAGAGGAAATATTAGATAAGTCCAAATTGCTTAACATTCTAAGGCTTGTGTTCTATAATATGCCAAAATTGGAGGAGGTAATTGAATAGATGCCTTACCAAAGAAGATACACAGATAACAAATACATGAAAAGATGCTCACACGGAATACCAAGGAAAACCAAAATTCACAGAGGATAGATGATAGTTTATAAGTTATCGGAGGTCGGGGTGGGGAGGGGGCAGAGTAGAAAGAAGGATTTATAGCTTCATGGGTGAGTGGTTTCTGTTTGAGGTGATGAAAAAGAGATGACAGATGTCAGTGATGGTAATATTGTAAATATAATTAATAAAGTATACACTTGAATGTGTTTAAGATGGGAAATTTAGTGTAAGGTACTGCAATAAAAAGTAAAAGAAACCGGATGCTCATCATCATTAGTCATTAGGGAAATGCAAACTAACACCACAATGAGATACTACTACACACTAACTATAGTGACTAAAATTCAAAAGACCGACTACTAAGTGTTGGCAAGAATATGGAGGATTTGAATCTTCATACTCTACTGTTAAGAATGTAAAATAGTATAACCACTTAGGAAAAGTTCAGCAGTATCTTAAGAAGTTTAATATACACATTCCAAATGACCCAGGTGTTCCATTTCTAGATATTTATCCAAGAGAAAGAAAGCATGTCTATACAAAAACTTGTACAGAAATGTTTATAGCTTTAAATATAATATCCCAAAACTAGAAGCAACCTAAATGTCTATCGACAGATGAATGGATAATCTGTGATATATCCATACAATGGAATCCTACTCCGCAATAAAGAATGTATTACTGATACATGCAACATGAATATATCTCAAAGTAACTATACTGAGATAAAACAGTATATACTATATCATTCCCTTTATACAAAATTCTAAAACATACAAACTAACCTAGTGATAGAACTCAGATCAATAGTTGTCTGGAGAGTTGAGGGGATGGTGAGGAGCTAAAGACAGAAATTACAAAGAGGCATGTAGAAATTTTGGATGGTCACGGAGATGTTTAGTATCTTGATTGTGATAATGGCTTCACATACATGCATTTTTCAAAACTATGTGTAAAATTTAAATATGTGAAATATATTGAGCATAAATTTTATCTCAAAGCATTAAAAGCATAGCTCATTGTGCAGTAGTACTAGCACATTCCCACTCCCGTCCTCCAACACGACCCAGCACCCCTCATGCATGCTGAGCTTCTAGGAAGTGCCTGTTGGCTAGTTGTGGGAGCTTGAAACTGTCCTGTCCTCACCTCCTCCGACTCAGGGGAAAGCTCTTTATTAGCGAGTTCAATACAAAAACAAATGAGAAAACCCTTGAAACAGTATTTGGCAAATATGGGCAAATAGTGGAAGTATTCTTGAAAACAAACAAATCGAGAAGTTTTGCTTTTGTGACCTTTGAAAGCCCAGCAGATGCCAAGGATGCAGCCAGAGACATGAATGAAAATCCATTTCAATGGAACAAGCCACTGAACCATCATTTAAGAGTGGTACACATGGACCAGCTCCACCCCCTAAAAGCAGAGGCCCTCCCGGAGGTCTTAGAGGCAGAAGAGGACAAAGTAGAAGAACAAGGGGACACCCCTCATGTGTCAGGTATATGGATGATGGTGACTGTCCCATGAATTTTAACACGACTTCTTCCAGGGAACCACTTCCAGTAAAAAGAGGACCACCAACACGAAATGGGGGTCCTCCTCGTAAAACATCTGCCCCCTCAGGACCAGTTCACAGCAGCAGTGGAATGGGAGGCAGAGCTCCTGTATCACATGGAAGAGCTATTCATGGAGGCCCACCACAAGGGGAACCCCTATCCTCTCATAGAGATGGTCATTCAGTTCCCGTGATGACTACCCATCAAGAGGGTACAGTGATAGGGATGGCTATGGTCGTGATCAAGAATATTCAGATCAGCCAAGTGGAGGGTCTAACAGAGATTCTTATGAAGGTTATGGTTGAGTATTATGATCATCACGGTCTTGAAGTGCTGATTTATTCACACTAAATAAGGCTGGAAGCAAAAGATACCAAATGCTAAGAGTTGTTGAAGCAGAAGAATGCTGATTGGCAGTAAGACACCACAGATGCATTAGCAGCACTGATCAGGTTTGGTTTGGTACAGGCAGTAGATCTTGCCTTCAAGGGTTCCTGTGGATCTGATCGAAGACAGTGGAGTTGGGTAGCACTCTTAACTAGGAGTGGTAGTCACTTAAAGCAAGTAATTGACCAAAGGGAGAAACAAACAATGAAATTGGTAAGTTGGAGGCAGATAGGAAGTTTTTTGTGGTTTTTATGTAGATTTTAGAGCTTTGGCTTTCCTTTTGTTTAGCTAAAGTTATAGGGGAAACTACCCTTTAGAACTTTTTAAGTTGCACTGAAATGATCAGAAAATTGAATTTAAAAATGAAAAGTATAAGTGGTAAATCTTTATCCAATAAAGTGATTTTCAGCACTTTTAGTATATCTAGAAACAGTTCAGCTGTAAATGAAATGAAAGGGAAGAGTAAAATCTGAAAACAACTGGAAGCATTGCTAAAATTATCAAAAGTACACTTAAAAAAACTGGTTACAAAATTACTCAAGCGACTTAGTTTACTTTTGTAAGCTTACCACACCCCCACCTCCTATTTTGGAATTAAATCAAGGTACAACTTTAGTTTATTGCTTTGGAAACTACAGCTAATAATACAAAAACTAATGTTCTCAAAGGAAATATCCGAGTAGTTGATCCAATTCAACTAATGAGAAATTTTTGCATAGTAAGTATAACAATGTTATCCTGTTTAAATTATAATGGGGAAGAATGTTTAACCTTTATTCTGGCAGATTTCTAATTAGACTAAGGACATCAGCCAAATTAAAATAGACTTTGCATGAATAAAATAGTGTTTGCAAAGTCCTCTTGGGGGAATGAAGAGAAAGAGGGAAAATTCAACTTCTCCACGTGGAGAATTCCTGACATTCTCACAAGCAGTGGGAACAACCAAAACAATAGGCTGAGCCCTCTATCTTAGGGTTTGTTCATATGAAACTTATCCCTGCAAAGGATAGGCTAAGCCTAATTAAAATTAGGCCTAAGAGTCACCCCCAGAGCACCTCTTTTGTTGCTCAGATGTGGCACCTCTCTCTCAGCCAACACAACAAGCAAACTCACTGCCCTCTCCCTCTCAATTAGATTGAAACACTAGTGATCGGTGAAAGGAAGTGGCAAGGGGTATAGGAATAAAATAGGGGAAGCAAAGGCTAAAATATATTGGGTAGATGGAAATACTAGCAGTCAGTGAGAGGAATGGGTAAGGGGCACGGTGTGTATGAGGTTTTTTCTTTTTATTTCTTATTCTGAATTGATGCAAATATTCTAAGAAATGATCATGGTGATGAATATACAACTATTTGATGATATTGTGAGTTATTGATTATATACTAAGAATGGAATGATCATATGGTAAGAATGTTCATGTTTGTATGCTATGTTTAAAAAAAATTTTTAATATAAAAAAAATAGACATTGCACTTACATGACTGTTTTAATTCATTCTTTCCATGATCTAATTACTTGGGTAAATGGTTCTGAGGACCTTTTTAGCTCTTTTTTCCAAAATCAAAAATTTTATTTTGATCTCTTTAAGATAGTATAGAATGCAGAGATTATCTAGAAAATATGAAAGCTGAATTAAAATATGCTTTAATGAGCAGACACCTGTATGTCACAGTTTACTGACCCAGCAGAATGAATTCTGCTCCTATTGGAAAAATAATTGGTTTCGATTCTTCTGACTTTACAGTGATTATAAAAAGAAACAGAATGGTAGAAAATGTTTTCCTTGTTTATCTGGTAGTCAAACAGAACTTAGGTATTACATTCACTTCACTTTTAGGAGTCTTTTGTATTTGAAACTTAATAAAACTTAACATGACATAAAGAAGCAAAAGGTAAGGAACTGTTGCTTTTGTGACAAACAAAGAAAGGCTGAGGAATAAAGGAGAAAAAGGAAAGTGACGTAAATGCAATACTGGATCCTGAAGTGGATCTTGCACTGAAGGAGAAAAAGTCCTCTATGGGGAATTTCTGTGACAATTGATAAAGTTGGAATGTGAACTATAGATTAGATAAAAATGTTGAACATCAAATTTTTTTAATTTGATAACTGTATTGTGGCTGTGTAAAAGAATATTCAACTTATCCTTAGAAAAGACATACTGCAGTATCTGAGGGTAAATGGCCATGATGTATAACAACCCACATCTCTCAATAGTTCAAAAATTAATCATAATATGTATCTGTGTGTGTGTGTGTGTGTGTGTGTGTGCACGCGAGTGTGTAGAAAGAGGGAGGGGAGAAAAGGAGAGAGAGAGAATATGAAGTAAATGTGGAAAAATACTGAGAATTGGGGAATCTAGGTAAAATGTGAAAACAAAGGAAAAAAATCCTTAAATGGCAGCCTCTGCTGAGTAGAACAAATGGGGAGGGCTGATGCAAACAACTATTGCTTTCCTATACCACTTTATGCTTAGAAATCACGTTTATATTTATTATTTTGGTTTTGTGTATGTTTAAATATTGTAGGGGGTACTTGAAGGCTTTTCGTTGTTTGTTTCTTTTGTCTATTGGGTAGCCATTGGGTTGAACCTGCTTTAGAAGTCTAAAATTCTATGGGGAACTATTTGATCCCTAAAAAGTCACTTTGTCTCCATTTATTTTGGGGGTGATCAAGTCCATTGAATTCTATTCGATTAAATATGGCTATGGCTTGATAAATGGCTCTCTATCAAACATCATTATTGCCTTACTCAGCTTTTACAAGAATCTATCAGGCCTTTTCCAGCTCAGTAGACTCTTAAAGCTGTGAATTCCATCCTTAGCCAACACCAGGGAAGAGCTGCCTGCACTCCAGGTACTGGTCAGGAAATAACCTCAAACTCACTGCCACTCAAAGGTTTACAAAAGCTCAATTGAGAGAAATAATAATTATGGACAGTGGCTTACAGGATCTACAGTGCATTCTTCCCCTAAATAGCCTAAAATGTTTTTCCTAAATTAAGCCAGACCAGCAGAGATCCACAAACCTGACCACATCTTCTGAAACTCCCCTGCTGACAGATTGGCCTTTTACTGGATTTGGCTTCGGTGTTTGTCACACAGTATGACACACTGAAGGGCGTTTTAAGAAACAGTCTTATGAAAATCTGTTGCACTGACTGTAGAACAGTGTCTACTTTATTACATAGTGACTTCTTTGTACGATTTTACAAGAGAAATTTCCTCCTGGTTTCCCAACCAAAAATAATTATGCTGCTCTTGAGCAGCCAGCTTGTTATTATCTCTTAAACACTGTGAATCATGCAACTCATCATTTTTCCTTTTCGATTTTGGCTACCAAAAATCTTAGAGGCAAATTTGTGGTCGGTCTGTACCAGGACCACAGGACCTTACAATGTGTGCTTTGTGTATTAACCATGTTTCCAGCTTCGTAGCTGAGTCAGTAAAGCATAATTGAGCCAGAGTGCCTGGTCTGACCTCCCCCCCCACCCCAGTTGACTATTTGTATGATTTTAGTCACTTCCCAGGCCTCACTTACCGCATCTGTAAAATTCAGATAGTAACAGCACCAATCTCTTGGCGCTGCTGTCAGGATTAAAGAAATTAATATATGTAAAGTACTTAGAATAGTGTCTTCCACTTAGCAAATGCCCTCTGTTGAGTTTTTTTTTTTTTTTGCATTGGCAGGCATCAGGAATCGAACCCGGGTCTTTCACATGACAGGCAAGAATTCTGCCTGCTGAGCCACCGTGGCCCACTAGATATTATTTTTTATCTCACCTTTCCCTTTATATCAGTCTCTACTTCCACCGATTTTTAATGTAATCTTTTCTTGTGCGTATATATGCAAACCTGACCTGGTATTGTTGAGATAAATTAGAGATGATTAATATGAAAAGATTTTTTAAAAAATAAACTTACATAGTAACCACATTATAGGTTATGTATCAGGAAGGGTTCTCTAGAGAACATATGTATTAAAAGTTTACGTTAAGGAAGTGACTCACAAGATTGCGGGGTCTGGCAGATCCAAAACTTATCAGGCAGGCCGGCAGGCTGGAAGGATTATGTTGCAGCCTCGAAGAAGAATTTCCTCTTCTCCTGAAGACCTGCTTTTGCTCTTAAAGCCTTAAACTGATCGGATGAGGCCCACCTGCCTTATCCAGGGTAATCACCTTTACTCAAAAGCAACTGGTTGTAGATGTTATTCACATATACAAAATACCTTTAGAGCAACATCTAAACTAGTGTTTGACCAAACAGCTGTGCACCAGAGCTTACCCAGGTTGGTTCACAAAGTTTACAATCACAGGTTATCACCTATTTAGATTTTAATGTGTCACTTGCATCTTTCAGAAGCTACCAGAAGTCTGAACTTGCTCATTTGCTCCCAATTACAGTTTGTCCTGATGATAGGTTTCTTGGAGAGAGGGCTCACGCCTTTATGCTACACATCTGTTCAAAGATTGCCTGGGAAGACTACCTGAAACCCTCAATCAATAGGTAAGGAAAGCCCATTGGAAAGGCATTTCTCTGCATTATCTTTGATTAGAGTCTGGGACTCTAAAGAAGCATCCCTCTGTTTGCTCAGCTAACAAGGGCCACATCTTTTCCTGTGTTTATGGAAAGCATTTATTCAAACAAAATAAAAGACAGATATGCAGTATAAATAAAGATGTAAAACAGGAAAGGATGTTGAGTGCTACGATTTCAGAGACCACCAAAGGGATCCCTGGGTGAGCAAGAAGACTTTCTTCAAACTATTTTTGCTCTACATTAGTGCTTTATTCCTTTGGCTTAAATCATAGGAGGGTTTCTCTTATTATAATGAAAGTAATCTGCAAAATATGCCTTGCATTAAGCCTCCTCAATCAACTTGAAATGACCATACAGACTTCTTTATGTGGAACAGGTGTTAATAATGTTTTCTATTTGCCGAAAGCAAACACCATGAAATGGTTCAGCTTAAACAATGGGAATTTATTAGCCTACACTTTTGAGGCTGAGAAAATGTCCAAATCAAGTAATCATCAAGAAAATGCTTTCTTTCCAAGGATGGCTGCTGGAATCATTGGCTCCTCTGCCACATAGCAAGGCACATGGCAGAGTCGGCTGGTCACTCCCTTCTTCCATGTTTCGCTGATTCAGCTTCTTCTTCCCTGGTGCCCTCCCCCTCCCCCTCTGTATTCATTTCCATTTATAAAGGACTCCAGTAATAGGATTAAATGCCATCCTAAACTAGGTGGGTTACACCTTAACTGAAGTAACCTATTCAAAAAATCCTATTTACTAATGGGTTCACACTCATAAGAATGGATTAGATATAAGAAGATGTTCTTTTGGAGTACATATAGTTCCAAACCACCAGAGAAGGGTTTTAGTCAACATATTTATTCGGCACTTACTGTGAATATAATAGGCATTGGAAACACAACAATACAATATTCCTTCATGGAACATCCTAATGAAAGGTCCCAGGAATAAACAAGTTGTTGAGCGATAAAGGCAAAAGGAAATCATAGAGCTGGAGAAGAGAGACTGAAGGGGGCACTACTTAGATGGTGGTCAAGGAAAACCTCAGTAACGAGGGACGATATATCACATGAGACTGTGATGAGGCAAGGGGTTATGATTAAGGTGAGGAAGGAAACCTACCAAGAGGGAAAGTAAGGGGACTGGAGATAGCCTTGCTGCTGCCTCTGAACAAGAGTCAAGATTTAAGTCTTAATTTTGGCTCTTTAGACCTCCTGTCCTACTTAACTTCATCTTTCAGATGAAGATAATAATGCCTGCCTGGACATACCTTGGGGCTACTGAAGTACGAGTTAATGTTGAGAGAATATTTTGAGCCCATAGGCTTGAAACATTAGGAAATCACAAGATGCAATTACATTATTTTCCTCATATTTTTATTCTGTTTCTTTCAGTTCTGGCTGTTTTTTGAACAAAAACAAAGACAGTGGCCTATTCCCCCCTCTCTGTAAGCTAACCCAACCAGTCTGTTTAAACATGCCTCCTCTATCAAGAGCAGTTCTGACATCATCCACTGTAACTGTAGCGTCAAAGTCAACATGAAACCATTGAAGGCAAACAAACTATCTCAGTCAACCATGGCTAGAATTGATGTGTGAGGTTTAACCCTTAGCATGAGGTTTCTCTTATAAGACTTCTTCTGAGAAGAGACAAAGACAGAGAATGTCACTGAGTCCTTGAGGCGAGAGGTGGAGTTGTATAAATAAAAGGTCTGGCATCAGCTCTCTTGTTTGGTGTGACTAAATAGATAGGTAGGCAGAAAACTACAAGACATAACACTTTCTTCCTGGGCTGTACAACTCAATTCACCTCTTTTCAAAGCCCTCAGATTTTATTCTAACTTATTTTCATTTTCTTTTAGGTATATCAGTAGCCTTTCTTTCCAGAAGAGGTTAGAGTGAAATCTGAAGAAACTGAATGATTAGAGAAGGAAAGAAAATTGGAAAGTTTTGAGTCAGGTACTGAACTTGACTGGAAGCAGCAAAAGTTCATGAAAATGTTGGAAATTCAAAGCATTAAATACGTACAATGGGATGTACAAAAATAACTCTTTTTACCATGGAAAATGTCAAACATATTTAAAAAGAGAGAAAACAGTTTAATGAACCCTCAGGTACCCATCAGAAAGCTTTAACAATTTTCAACTCATTGTGAATTTCTCTTTGTCCCTAACTACTTCCCTGTTTCTCCCATGAATCCATGAATAATTTTTTTAGCGAACTCTAGATATCATGACTTCTTGAGTAAATATTTGACATGTATCTCTAAATGATACAATGATTCCTTTTTTATTAACATAACCATGATGATATTTTCTCCCTTAAGATTAGCAATAAAAATAGGCTTTTTTTTTTTTTTTTTTTTTTTTTTTTTGCATGAGCAGGCACCAGGAATTAAACCCGGGTCTCCGGCATAACAGGCAAGAATTCTGCCACTGAGCCACCATCACACTGCCCCCAAATAGGTATTTTTTAAAAGGCATTTTTTATTCACTTATTACTTCAAATGTTTATTAAGTGCCTACTGCATATTTAATATTGGATTAGACTTAAGTTTGTCAAAGACACAATTAGCAAAAATTGTATATATGCATACCTTGTTTTACTGCATTTGCTTTATTGTGCTTTGCAGATACTGCATTTCTTACAAATTGAAGATTTACAGCAACCCTGACTTGGGCATTCTTCCAAAAGAACATGCTCATTTCATGCCTCTATGTCACATTTTGGTAATCCTCACAATATTTCAAATCTTTCATTATTATTATATCTGTTTTGGTGAGCTGTGATCTTTCATATTACTATTGTAATGTTTTTAGGTGCCACAAAAAGCACCCATATAAAATGGAGAACTTAATCAACAAATGGTGTGTGTGTTCTGACTGCTCCATCAGCTGGCCATTCCCCCCAGCTTCCTCCCTATTCCCTGAGGAACAATATTGAAATTAGGTCAATTAATAACCCTACAATAGCCTCTGAATGTTCAAGTGAAATAAAAAGCTAGAAATGATTACAGTTAGTGAGGAAGGCATGTCAAAAGACAAGATAGGCCAAAAGCTTGGCCTTTTGCACCAAACAGTTAGCCAAGTTGTGAATGCAAAAGGAAAGTTCCTGAAGGAAATGGAAAGTGCTACTCCAGTGAAAACATGAAAGATAAGAGAGCAAAGCAGCCTTATTGCTGATATGGAGAAAGTCTGAATGGTCTAGACAGAAGATCAATTCAGTAACCACATTTCCTTAAGCCAAAACCTAATCCCTAGCAAAGCCCTAACCCTCTTCAATTCTATGAAGGCTGAGAGAGGTGAGGAAATTGCAGAAGAAAAGTCTGAAGCTAGCAGAGGTTGGTTCATGAGGTTTAAGAAAAGAAGCCATCTCCATAACATAAATGTGCAAGGTGAAGCAGCAAGTGCTAATGTAGAAGCTTCAGCAAGTTATCCAGAAGATCTAGCCAAGATCATTGATGCAGGTAACTACATTAAACAACAGATGTTCAATGTAGGAAAAAAGCCTTATATTGAAAGAAGATGCCATCTAGGACCTTCATAGCTGAAGAGGAGAAGTCAATTCCTGGTTTCAAAGCTTCAAAGGACAGGCTGAATTTCTTATTAGGGACTAACGCTGCTGGTGACTAAGTTGAAGCCATGCTCATTTACCATTCTGAAAACCCAAGGGCCCTAAAGAATTATGCTATATCTACTCTGTCTGTACTCTATAAATGGAACAACAAAGCATGGACGACAGCTCATCTGTTTACAACATGGCTTACTGAATAATTTCAGCCCACTGTTTCAGAAAAAAAAGATTCTTTTCAAAATATTATTGCTCATTGACAATAGAGATAGACAATGAGATTAATGTTTCCATGCCTGCTAACACAACATCCATTCTGCAGCCCAGGGATCAAGAAGTCATTTTTACTTTCAAGTCTTATTATTTAAGAAATATATTTTGTAAGGCCATAGCTGCCATAGCTAATGATTCTTCTGATGGATCTGGACAAAGTAAAAAGAAAACCTTCTGGAAAGGATTCACCATTCTAGATGCCACTATGAAAATTCATGATTCATGGAAGAGGTCAAAAATTACCATTAACAGTTTGGAAGATGTTGATTCCTAGCCCTCATGGATGACTTTGATGTGTGTAGGATGGCAGCGGAGGAAAAAACTGCAGATGTGGTGGAAATAGTAAAAGAACTAGAATTAGAAGTAGAGCCTGAGGATGTGACTGAATTGGTGCAGTCTCATGATAGAAATTGAATGGATGAAGAGTTGTTTCTTATGGGTGAGCAAAGAAAGTAGTTTCTTGAGATGGAATCTATTCCTGGTGAAGATGCTGTGAACATTGTTGAAAAGAAAACAGAGGATTTAGAATATTAAATGAACAGCTGCTAAAGCAGTGGCAGGGTTTGAAGGATTGGTTCCAATCTTGAAAGAAAGGTCTTATTGTGGGTAAAATGCTATCAAACAGCATCGCATGCTATAGAGAAATCTTTCATGAAAGGGAGAGTCAGTCAATATAGCAAACTTCATTGTTGTCTTATTTTAAGAAATTGCCACAGTCACCCCAGCCTTCAGCACCACCACCCTGATTGGTCAGCAGCCATCAACACGGAGGCAAGACCCTCCACCAGAAAAAGATTATGACTCATCGTAGGCTGAGATGATGGTTAGCATTTTTTAACAATAAAGTATTTTTAATTAATGCATCAGCATATTTTAGACATGTCACTGCACACTCATTAGACTATAATATAGTGTAAACATAACTTTTATATGCACTGGAAAAACAAAAAACCTTGTGTGACTCACTTTATTACAATATTCACTTTATTGCAGTAGTCTGGAACTGAACCTGCCGTTATCTCTGAGGTATGCCTATAATGTTCCATTCCAAATATGATCATAATTTCAAATATTTCATATTAGGGATTTTTGTTTTATAATTTGTTACTGTGTCTTTTGGAGGGCATGATTCCCTAAAAGCATGAAGCTCCATTCACTATTCTTATTGTTGCTGATGTTGTTCTTACTGGCACAGGAAAGTGTTCTTTAATTCCTCTTATCCTTGAGTCCTTGTTAGGTAACCAATACTGTAGAGTTCATTATATTGCTGTCGTTTGTATTGCTAATAAAAAACATATTTAGTGGAACTTCTTAACTGTTTAATGTCTGTTTACCAAATGTTCTTTTATAGTGTGGCTGAGATTCTCACTTATAATAGCAAATTCTATTTTTTCAAAAGTAGCAAAATACAAGAGTTCCAGCAATATGATTTATCCAAGAAATATATCTCCAAAATGTCAATAAAGCACTTTAAAATGCTTGGAAAGGTAGTTTCCAATTGTCTACGTTGATGGCACTTCTCTCAAAGCAATGGAACCAATTTTTAGGTTATCCGGGCATGAATGGCTAGATCTGTAGATATGGGAAACACATTCAGTGAAACACCTACCAAGACTGTTTCACTTGAAACCTCAAGAAAAACTTTGAAAATAATTTCCACTTCAGGCTATCATCCCCCCCAAACACTTCAATAGTGTCATGCAACAGTCATCCTTTTTTTTTTTATATGCTTTAAAATTGTAGGCCCAAAACATTTCTTTTCTAAACAGTGAAAAGTACAGCCCTCACTCTAAACTCTCAATTTGAATTTACAATGACATTTTTTTTACATAATGACTTTTGTAATGAAAAATAAACTATTTTAATTCATTGTATTGGGCTATTTTCCCCATTTGGTCATAGGAAAATGACACTATGGGAGTGTTATGTTTCAGCATGAAAACTTTTCTAGTCTTGCTTTCCCTCTTACTCACTAACCTACATTCAGAAATGCTAATGGTATCAAAATTAAGCAATTCAGGAAATTCATGTTTAGATGTGAATATTTCCAAGCAAAAAGAATAGTTATGAGGTTGCTAACAAAAGAAGTTTAACGAAGTTTCCCCAACTCAAAGAGCTGATACTTCTTGAATCTTTGGCTACAACATATACTTCAAAAGAACCATCCCAACTGATTTAAGACATAATAAAACTTTAAGTCCAAAACATAATCAGACTTCCAGTTAACTAGAATGCTCTTGCTCTTAACCTTTACCTAAAATAATTACATGATAAACTAGGCTAATACCAAGGCATTTGTGTGTGTGTGCATGTGTGTGTGTGTGTTTAAACAATATCTTACAGGCTTCTTCCTGTAATGTATACAAATTCAGGTTAATTGGTTATTTTGCAATGTTCATATATTTACCAGATATATAAACATAAGGATAATGAAAAAATCAAAATCACATGAATTAAAATACTTACAATGCAGAGTACTTAGTAAAGAAGGAAAGTATGTGAATGCATTTAGACAGGCCTTTATGAAACAAGAAAGTTGAAGTTGAAGCAAGGACAGATGGTCTGATTAACACAGTGCAACTCATAACTCCTTTTCCTTTTATTCAGTTGACTAGTTAGTTCAATGTCTTACATGTTTTCTTACATGTCCTTATCCCCTCTAGACACACTGATATGATATTTATTCAGGTCCCTTCACCTTTCCCCTAAAGCTTTATTCTTAACTAATCTGTCCTCCTTAAGCTGCCAAAACTATGCTTCTGGAAAAAAATGATTTGCATTTCAACTTTCGATGACACCACCACCACCCATGCACTGTATACAGCACAAATGCAGACTTGTATGATTTATCATACAAGATCATTTTGGCTGTACCTATACAACTTCACTTTCACCCTTTATGAACCTCTTTCACCTCCATTCTCCCCCTCATACTATATGCTTTGGCCATAAAGAAACACAAAATGTTAATACAGCCATATAATATATATATATAAGCTTAATGAAGAATAATACAAGAACTAAAGCTATGACAGGGCAAGTTGAAATGCTCTTAAAGGCAGGACCACCTCCATTCTGAAATTCCTCTTGTCAAAGTTATTGAGCCTCTTAGGGTCCTCTATCTGATCTTTGCTTATTTGACCTCTCAGCAGCACTGATGACTCTCTCCTGACTTTAATGACACTACACTCTCCTGGTTTTCCCCTTTACTGTCCACACCTAACTAGCCTACTTGTTTCTTCTCTCCTGCTTGATCTCTAACATTGGAGAAATCCAGGATTTCATCCTCATCCCTCTTGTCCTTGCTCTACTCTATCTATATTCTCTTGGAAAATCTTATCCATTCCCAAGGTTTTGAATACAGTCTATCTGTCAATGAATCCCACATTTTGGTCTCTGGCCTTGACTTACCTGCTAGGTTCCAGATTTGTTTACCCAATTACCTATTTCACATCTTCTCTTGGAGATGTAACAGGCATATCAAACTTAACATGGTCAAAAGACAATTTGCTATCTGGACCCCACTTCCACCCCCCAAAAATAAGATTCCTGCTCCTCCCCTAGGCTTCTCTATGTCTGTAAAGTGACTTCACCATCTATAATGGTGTCCATGCCAAAAACTTGAGTAATCTTTGAGTCCATTGTTGCCACCCTTTATATCCAATTCATCAGCCAAACTTACTTTTACCTGACTTATCCTGCCACTATGCTATTTTCAGCCATTTTTGCCCCAACCACTGTCCAGCTCTTAGCCAGATGCCATGCTTGCACTCTTGCTCGTCTAGAGTTTCTTATCCCAGAGCAGTAGGAATGATATCCATAAAGTATAAAACAAATGTCACTTTTCTGCAGTAAGCTTTCTCAATGGCATTCCATTTCACTTCATATGAAAGTAAACCTCTTCCATAACCTACACCAACCTTGGTGATTTAGCCTCTGCCAATTTCTCAAGCTCATCCACCATTGCTTTTGCTCTTACCCACCACCCTCGAGTCACAGTAGATTTCTTTCTGTTCATGGAACTCCACCTTTGTGCTTTTTGTTCCCTCTGGCTATAAAATTATGTCCACTACGTGTTCATGTGATTGGCTTCTTGTCATTTAAATCTTAATTCAAATCATACCTATATAAGCTAGTCCTTGAAAATCTTGCTATTCTTATTTACAACTGCCTAGGTTAGGTGACTTGTATGTGGTGGTTCTCTCAAATAAGACAGGAATGCATGAGGAGGAACTAGTTTTGAAGAAAATTAGTTCAACTTAGAATTTGTTGAGTTTGAGACAGAATGACCAACAGGCGTTTGGATCAATGGAAATGGTTCTCAGGGCATGTAGTTCCTAGTGCATAGGTAGTAGCTGAATGCATAGGTAGTAGTGTAGGTGGGATTGCCTCAAAATATAAGGGGGTAAAAAAATTATAAAAGCTGAGAACAGAACACTATGACCATATCATTGATAGGTAGACAAAAAAGAAATTTAAACGCCTGGGAGATAAGGAGTAAGAAAACCAGTAGAGAAAGGTGACACAAAGCCAAGGGGAAAGAAGTTTTCAGAAGAATGAAGTGATACACTTCAATGAGAAGTCTAAAAATAGGAAGGAAAACTAAAAAGTGTTCATTGAGAGGTCATTAATGGCTTGGGCTGGAGCTTTAAATCAGATTGCAATGGATTAGAAGAAAAGAATAGAGGCAATGACAGCCAACTGCCTATTTGTTGAATGTTGACCTTCTCACCAGATTATAAACTCCTTAAGGGCAGTGCCCATCCTGTATATGTTTTCCTGAAACTCAGTCTAATGCCAAACACATAATAGGCACTTCCCTCTCAAAAGAAAGCATGTGTCCAATGACTGCATGGAAGGGAGATGCAGGGAAAGAGAAGGAAGAAAGAGGAGAGGTAAGTAAAGAGAGAAAAGGAAGGGAAAAAAGAAAAGAGAAAGGGGAACAAGGAAAGAGACAATAGTAGGTAGATAGGATCTAATTGTTTTCAGGGTGGTAAAGGCTTGAGTTTATTTGTATATGGAGGTAATCCAGTAGGAAGAGTTTTAAAATACAGGAAAGAGACAAAGAAAGAGAAATCTCTATAAGTGGAAGCAGGAACTGATGGGAGGCTGAATTTTATTTTTATATTCAATCAAAATAAATTTGTTTCAGTAAGTCTGACAGAATGTCATGATAAGCCACAAATTATCTATAAAATATTATTTTTAATTATTTTCTAATACTAATTTCATTTTCTTATTAACTGGTTTAATAATGTAATTATGTGAAATAGCTAATATTTATATCCAATTTTATATTCTTCATTAAATCCTTAATAACCCAGTTACAATATTTACTACTTCCACCAAAATTGCTATTTTTTAGAAAAAAATAGTGATAGGGCGGGCCGCGGTGGCTCAGCGGGCAAGAGTGCTTGCCTGCCATGCCGGAGGACCCCGGTTCGATTCCCGGCCCCAGCCCATGTAAAAAACAAACAAACAAACAAAATATAATAAAAATAAAGATGTTTCCCTTTCTTCCTCCCTTCCTTCCTTCCATCCTTCCTTCCTTCTCTGTCTTTCTTTCCTTCCTTTAAAAAAAAAAAAAAAAAAAAAAAAAAAATAGTGATAAAAATGTTACCTCTGAAGGTGAGGTAGATATAAGACAAAGAATAAGAAATAAATGGTCTATATTTTTTCATAAGATAAACAGCTTAATCCCATTTAAAAGTAATTTTAAAAGGTGTTTGGCGTTTCCAGGATCAGAGCCAACAGAGGGCAACAGAAGAAACAAACAAACAAGGTTTGCTATTTGTTTCAAAAGATTCCAGGCTAAATCTCATCTATTTTAGTCCATGTCCTTTGAGGAATACAAACTTTCCCCCATTCCCAAAGGGGAATAAAAACTGAATAGTTATTAAATTTTATTTCAGTGTTGTGCTAATATAGCCAGATTTCTTGTTTACCAAAACTGAACTCATAACACTTGTTCTACATATTCCTGTGTTGAGGACAAGGCTCAACTGATTTCTTTGTGCTTTTTTTTTTTTTCCCCACGTGGGCAGGCACTGGAAAACCAATCCGGGTCTCCTGCATGGTGGGCGAGAATTCTGCCTGCTGAGCCACCGTGGCCTGCCCTCTTTGTGCTTTTTTAAAACCTTATTTTGGCCTCACCCCCAAATTCAAGGAAACGAACCAGAGCTTTGCCTAATTCGAATCTTAGTTTGAGGCATGGAAGAAATACAAATATATTTCATGCTTCAAAAACCAGTTTCCCCTGACCTAATATCAGAATCTTTATCTCTGTTTCATAGAATATGTGTTCGAGCTGACCTTAGAGATCATTGTCGCATGTGAATACACTGACACTTGCAAAGTCAGTCACTTGACTACATGCCACTAGTTCTTGATAAAGTTAGTACTAGACCTCAAATTTTCTGATTCCTAAACCAGTTCATTTTTCACTCTCCATGGGGTGCCCTTTTGAAGTGCTTGCAAATACCACCCGTGACTAAAAAATTAATTGTGCTACCAAGAAATAGAGTTCCATTTGCTTCTTCTAAAATAAAATTTGAATTCCACTTCTATCTCAATCATTTCCACTTTCATTAATTCAGAACACAGTTTATCCTATCCTCTGATAACCTGAACCCATGTTCCCATTTTGTTTTGGGATCTTTCTATTGCTCAGTTAATGCCTTCCACAGTACAGAGGGGCACCGTGAACAAAGGGGAAGCTCTCCTTCATCAATCTAGTTAATTTGCAGTGCTAGTAAAAGGTATATGGAGGGAACTTTGAAACAAATGGCTTCCCTAGGGATTTGTGGCTAGTTTTTCTTTAATGTGTGAACTTCTGTTACATGGTTCCATGAATAATTATGAGTTCTAGAGTGGACAACAGTGGATGCTCCACCAGCTTCCAAAGCCCCTTCTCCCTAACATACCCATTCCCCATCTCCTCAAAGGCTCTTGGCCCACCCATCTCTTGTTCCGGCACTGGGTCACTCACAATTCCACCCAGGGGCAGACTGTGGCTCCCTCCCTTGTGCGGGGGCCTTGTTGACACTTTTCTACCACCATACCCCTGCACAAGCACACACTCAAAACTGGGGTGCCAGGGGTTTCACACCCTGAGGTTTAAATTTTTCTTTTAACCAATGAGAAGACAAAAGCCATCCTTCTACCTTTCTCCCCAACCTCCTCTCCTAGGTTCTGAATGCAATCCCTACTAGACCCAACCAAGTCCAATCTTCCTCAAGCACCAAGAATTCATTCTTTTGAGTATGTGAAACCCCATCATTCTAACTCTTGTTTTATTGGGGAGTTTTCAAAGATAGGTTGTTGTGGTTCTCCTAAGGTAGAGAATAAAAAACACACACACACAGGAAAAATAAGATGAGTAATGTAATATTTATAAAAGCATGACACACACGTGGTTCTTCCCAGAAAGATACAGTCCAGATGATAGCTGACACAACCAGAAATTGTCCTTTTTATATTTTTGATGCCTTAAGAGATAGAGACCTCAACAATATTTCTTTAAAATGTTTAAATCCTCTTTCATCCACTAAAGCTCCCCCTAGACTGCTCTCCTCAAATTTCTCTGGTAAAATTTCTGTGGCCTAGCCTGTACATTTAATATTTATCATCTTTCCCTGTTCAATCTTTCTTTTTTTCAACTTTAAGAAAAGTCCTCTTCTTTCATTTCCTTCCTGTTTGGCCCTGGCTCTATGGCCCTCCAAATTTCCACTGTAAACAACAAAAATTCTTGTGGAAATTTTTCTTGGAGTTATGATGCCTTATGATGAAAGTGACTCAAGATTTGTCTTATAACAATGGTTCTCAAAGTGTGGATCCCTGAGCAGGATAAACAAGCTCCAGAACTTGATAGGAATAGAAATTCTCCAGCCCCTCCAGAAACCACAGATGAAGACCCCAGCAATTTGAGTTGTCACAAACCCTCCATGATGCATGCTGAAGTTTGAGAACACTTTTATAGTGACAATTGCCACATAGTTCTCATTCAGACCTCATTCTAAATCAGACTCACTTGGGAGCTTTCAAGACTTAGAGATTCTTGAGACCCATCTCCAAAGATTATTTCACCTGGAGTTTCTAGGTGATTTTAATGGCCTCTCAGGATTCTAAAACATTCCCCTATTTTCAAATAAGAATGAGATAGTAAAAAAAAGAATGAAAATCCTATTGTAGAAGTTTTTTGGGGGGGAGGGAAGCAGGGGCAGGGTTTACCGGGTTCCTTGTTTAAGTTTGAAGTGTTTAGGTATATTTATAACCTTAATCCTAAATTATTCATTAGCATGAGTGTAGAGCAAGATTATATGTCCAATTTTTAAAAACATGTTTCATTAAAATATATAAATGGTCTTCATAATTTCTAAGAAGCACATGTGGCAGAATTTAAGTAAGCAAAACTACTTCATGCATCATGGACACCTACAATGGCTGCTGAGTACTTTTGGTTCATTGATGGCTGGCTTGCTCCCGTCCCTCTTAATAAATTTAGCAGTGCTTTAGATTGGTGCCCTGGGCCACTGGCCCTCTCACACCCTCCTCTCCACCTCCAATCCTTTGGAACACAACTACAGTTCTGCTAATGTCTTTAGACAAAGACATCATTTTATTCGGCTTGTATTAATAGCAGCAAGTGTCAGCAAGTTCGTAGACCAAACCCTGTGGGGAGAAAAGTCACAGGGCAGTTATGGATTTAAGCACGATGCCTCTTCATCAGGCCACTTTTTCCATTTTCTTTTCATAAGAACCAAAATAGACAATGGTAAAAAAAAATGCCAGTTCCAATTTTCCATATGGAAATGAGACACCACTTTGGGGGTTCACTAGTGAAGTTTATGTTCCTATAAAATAACATATGCAATCACACAAACCTCTACCTGTTGTGGCTTAATCTGCCTCATTTACTGCCAGCTGATATGACTTAAGGATATTCTCGCAATTTAATCATACAGCATATAATTAGTAGTATAACTTCCTGTTTTAATAAAATTAAGATTGACCAACGTATTCACATTTCAGTATTTTCCTCTAGTTTGCATGAATTACCTCCACATTCTCCTGACAATAAAAACAACCAAAAACCCAAAGTGTTATATAGTTACCCAAGGAACAATTGCCAAACTGCAGTTCAAGGAAAATTTCCAAAATACGTGTGGTATTTATGAAGAACTTGAGTGCCAACTTATATCTATGTCCAACAACAATAAGATATTTTAATGTCTAGTCTGTGTTTGCAGTGTGCTAAATAAGCATAAAGGAAAGACAAAAGAGAGGCACTGTCATCCTCTTTTGTCAGATGTTCTTTCACTCATGATATTCTAAACAGTGACAGGAATGGATATCGTCTTAGTTTGCCAGGCTGCTATGATACATACCACACAGAACTTTTTGGCTCATGATTTCAGAAGCTAGATGTCCCAAAACAAGGTGTCAGCAAGGTCATGCTTTCTCCCAGGGATAGTAGTTTTCTGGCTATGGCCAACCTCATTACATGACGATGCCCTTGGCTTCTTTCTGTGTCTGCTCTTCAGGTTTCACTGACTTCTGTCCTATAGAGGACTCCAGTAGCACACATAGAAATACACTGATTTTTATACCTTCAGTGGGGAAAGGACAGTCTTTTTAACAAATAGTGGTGGGAAAACTGGATATCTACATGCAAAAGAACGATGCTTGTGCACAAAAAGCTAACTCAAAGTGGATCAAAGATCGAAACTTGAGAACTAAAACTATAAAACTCAGATGAAAACATAGGGGAAATCTTTCATGGTGTTAGATTTGGCAATGTAAGTATGGCACCAAAAGCACAGGCACCAAAAGAAAAAATAGGTAAATTGGACTCCATCAAAATTAAAAAACATTACGTATCAAAGGACACTATTAAGAGAGTGAAAATACAATGCACAGAATGGGAGAAAATACATGCAAATCATATAACTTTAAAGCAATTAATATCCATAATATATAAAGAACTTCTACAACTCAACAGCAAAAACAACCCAATTTAAAAAGTGGGCAAAGGACTTGAATAGACATTTCTTCAAGGAAGACTTACAAACGGCCAATGAGCACATGAAAAGATGTTCAATATTATTTAACCATTAGAGAAGTACAAATCAAAACCATAATGAGATACCACTTTATATATAGTAGAAAAATAAGAGTTAGTGAGGATGTGGAGAAACTGGGACCTTCCTGCATTGCTGGTAGGAATGTAAAATAGTACAATCTCTTCAGAAAGCAGTTTGGCAGTTCCTCCAAAAAGTTAAGTACAGAAATAAATTTGGACCCAGCAATTCCACTGGGAATTAGAATTATTTGGGGCCCACAGAAGATCTTTAAAATAGGTCCATTAAGTATTTTATTTTAAAAATAAAACCTTTAGGTTGTAGTTGATAAACTTTAAAATACAAAGTGGAGTTATTTTTAAAACTCATAAAAATAGGTAACATTTTTTAGATTTGTACCAGTGGTCAGGCAGTATGTGAGGTTTTCCCCATGCATCTTCTCACCGAATTGTCTAGCCATCCTGTTAGTTCTCCCTCTTTACAGATGAGAAACTGAAGCTCTGATTTGGTTTATGCCCTACTCTGAATGACTCCAGCATTCACCTTCTAATCAAAATATGATTAAACGGCCTCTTCTTAATTACTCCCTCAAAGATAACCGGTGGCATTAAGAACCCCAAGAATGTTTATTACTGAAGTACATGTAATTCAGGAATTAATTTCTTCTCATAAGCTGTCAGAGGGAATGCCTGGGCACTCAGATCCTTACATCTTTGCAGTGAAAGTCATCACCATTTTTGATGCCTTTAATATGTTATTTTTTCCTCTGCATCTTCCCCAAATCCTATGCAGACTCCCAGATGTACTTTCTGAGTCAAGACATTCAGCTTAATAGAAACGGGAACCAGCAAAAAGATTTTGGTAGTCTAGCTTTTTTTTTTTTTTTTTTTTTTTTTTAAAGGAAAGACAGAGAGAAGGAAGGAAGGATAGAAGGAAGGAAGGAAGGAGGAAAGGGAAACATTTTTAAACATTTTCTTGTTTTTATTGTATTCTGTTTCTCCGTTTTTGTTACATGGGGTGGGGCCGGGAATCGAACCGAGGTCCTCCGGCATAGCAGGCAAGCACTTTGCCCGCTGAGCCACCGCGGCCCGCCCTCTAGCTTTTTTTTAACCTCAGAATTTTTTTTTAAACCTCAGATTTTTTATGCAGCTGTAATCGTTACATATACACAAACATTTGGTCCTGCTTTATTCATTTAAATGATAACATAAACATTTCTTATATTTTAAAGTACGTGGTACAAAAACATTTTAAAAATTGAAAGCACTCTATCAAATGCATAAATCATAGATCCATTAACCAATTTTCTGTTATGTAATATAAAGCTGAATTTGAAGTATAAAATCTCTTACTTTAGCCCCAGATACGTAGAAACTATCAGGGCTAGTACCTAAAAAGTTACTGCAATCTGTAAATTATATAGCATGTCACACTTGATCGATTTTTACCATATTAACATTGATTACACGTTTCTCAAGTTTCACAGGGAAGTCAAATGATTGACCACAGCTGGCCATATTTTATTTTACGTGGAACTCCACAGCTGGAGGAATTCCATCTTAACCTTAGGCAGGGCTTTAATTGACTATAAACATTTAAAGGCAATGTCTTGTGCCAGCTGATTTTTCTCTCCTTCGTTAGCGTTTCATTGTCTGAATATTTTCAAAATTACTTACAGGAGTTACAGACACATCACTGAGGCCAAAGTAGAAGCTAGGAGCCCAACAAGCTTTATTTCAAGAATGGAAAGCGATTCCTTGAACATTTAGAATATAGCATAGGCATTTCAACTCAGCAATGTTTTGAAACTTCCTTGAGCCCCTCAAGTATAACAGCTGCTTCTGATCGATAAGCAGGCCTGGAACTTCAGAGGACATGTTTTGAATACCAGTGATTTTTTTGCTGTGGAATTTTTATAAGCAAGAATAAAATAAAAATGAGAAATAAAATACTTTTCCTACTACTTGGGTTTATGACCTCTTACAAGTCTTTGAATGTGGTGGCCTTGATATTTGACCTGACTCAACTGATGAAAAACAAGTGTTCTGTGAGTGTGTGCAGTGTAGCTTTATCCTTCATATCATGCTTATCTATTCTGCAGAAATGGTCATATGTAGTTGCAAGAGTTTGCCATTAGAAAATTAAAACCCATTCTACCCACATAATTCACAAAATTTGAATCAACATGTTGTATGAATTAGATTTAAATTTTTATAAAGGTGATTAGTTTTTACTGGGCACCGGGAGAAAAGGAAAAACATGACCGCAGGAAGCATTTTCGAGGGCATATCCTTGACTTACTAAAAATAGAGAGAAAAACGAATAACCCAATCTTATTACAGCTGCTTTTTACTTAAGAGAACAAAGAATGCTGCTGTCTACTGGAAAGGCACTTAAGGTCCACACTTGAAAAAACAAAAATAATCCTTTAAAAATGAAATAACTACAATATGTCATACCCTAGTCTTTAAAACATAATTAAGGATCAGTTGGAATCAGCGGGATGAAAATCTTTACCATCTAATAAATATCTCTACATACATATGTTTATATGTATACACACATATATACTTACTCCCAAACTCTAACCTTCTATAATTTTAAAACCTTGATTAATCAATAAAGTTTGTGTAAATGTTAATTATGCATGATAACATGATGATTTTAAATTATTTAATTTTAATTTTTAATGAAAATTTAAAATACCTACAACTTTAAAAGTCAAAGTGCTCCATTTTTAATATTCTTCAAGCTTTTATTCACTTATTTCTCAGAATCTTACATTTAAAAAAAACTTTTTAAATATCCCTCCATTTCTCCAGACGATTTTTCATGACATTTCCTGGGTTTATATGGATATTGCCGCTACACAACTATACAACCAGGGAATAGCTTTAGAGGCAGAAAGAAATCTCATAGGAGTTATTTCACTAACACCTAAAAGCCAAGACATAATTGGAAGCTTAAGACAATTTACAAATAATTTTTAATTGGCAAAATATACATTGAAAGTGCAAGCTATTAGAAAAGAAGAACTTTGCACAATTCAAAAAACTAGTATCTTAAGTTTCTGTTACCATGGCAGATCTAATCGCCAGCAAACGCAGCCTTTACTATTTTTTTTTCTTTTTAACTCAGCCTAAGTGTCTGCAGTCCCCTCTTTCTGCTGGTGTCAAATGGAGCCGTTGTGTTGGTACAGTGCCTTTTGTGCCATCACTTGTGGGAATTGAGTAACCTTTTCACCAGCACAATTAGAAACAACAAAGAGGTATGTATTCATTCAGCATAAATGCTTAGCACTAATACTTGGCCCGAGACTGGTAAAGTTATTAGACGGGTTCATATCTGGCTCATTATATTCCACCTGGGTAAAATAAGCATTCAGCTAGGGTTCTCATGCTTAAGGCTAGACACCAGTTTATAGGGCAAAAGGCAAGAGGGCAATTTAACTTTTCGTTAAGTGTTTTTCCATTAATTGGGCCACACATTTTTATAAGCGCCATTGCACACAGATTTGTCCTGAGAAGATTTGCCAATGTTTTGTGTGTCTTTTGTTAGTTCCAACATACAGCTTATATTCGATTTAGCAGACTACAGTTATACAAGACTTTTCTTAATTGCTTTTCATGCATAATTGGGAGAACCAGCAGGCAGCCTTTAAGTAAAGGTTTTGTAGCTCGAAATGGTAGTTTAAAGTGCCTCCTTTCCTGTGTTTACTGTTGACAATCAATTAGCATGCCAAAGCAGCTGTGCGCTTTAAAAGGCAGGGTCAACCAGACTGCAACTACAACTAATTTTATTAACGAATGAAACAGAGGGGCAAAATTAGCTGTCAATGCACTTGTCTTGTGCACTTACTAAAGAGCACAACGGAGAGAGGAAAACCTAGCCGGTTTTCCCAAATGTAAATTAATCATGTGGAAAGTCAGAAACTGAAGCCATTTTTTTCCATTCATAGCTTTGAAAAAAAAAGTTATCCATTTTCTCACTGTTCATCCCTTAACAGAAGCCACACTTGGCAGCAATGAGACAAAGGCCTCATATTCATTAAAGGTTCTCTCTCAATAAAAAGGTAACTTTTCAACCAAAAAAAAGGCAAACAAACTAAGTATTATGTAACAGTATTTTGTGGATAACAGTCAACAATAAGATTTGGGGAAGCCATAAGCATACCTGTTATCCCACAAAGGCCATGGATTCTTTTGCCGGAGGCTCTCAATTACCAATTCCTGAGACACCTGGGTTTCAAAGAAAGCATTTATTACTAGATGCCTAGTAGGAGAGCAGATGGTCTATCAGCCCAAACATCAGTAATTCTGATAGTTTTTCAGAGAGCGGATGGGCAGGTTTAGGATAATGAGTACAGTGGCCCCAGATGATGTACATACAGGTGAGTTAATTATTGAGTATGTGAAGACTGATTACATGCTTAGTCACAGAACCTATGTCAGAAAATGGCAGAATGAGGTATAGGTGACTTGTAGGCTAAAATCTAAGCTACTGCACATGTCAGGTGGCCCCACTTTGATTAGATCCAGTTAGCAAGATAACTTTGGACTTGGGGTTGGTTAGTTCTGGGCTGACCCAAGGCCTTTCATTAAACATTAGGGGCTGTCTTCCGTGGTTATAAGACTCTAAAGTTGAAAACCTGGACAAATGGGTAAATGAAGGTTAGTCACAAGGTTTTTACAACCACAGGGACAGAAGATGATCATCAGGAATCAAGGCAGCTGGATTGCAAATTTAGAGATTTCAGGTAGTTTCCTCTGTCTACTCCAATAAAGGGAAATCATCCCTTCTATCTTAATTTCTCAGTTACATTCTGAATTGCTTATTGTTTGTGGTAGTTCAACTGTAACTGGTAAGAGACAGCCGAAATAGTCCCAAAAGGTTATAGGTAGAGCAGAGGGGACCTGGGCAGAATGTGAGAAGCTTTTCAGGTGGAATATGGCTCTGTAAGGAAGGTTCCAGGGAGCAGTTACCAGGCAGATGCTCCAGGTCTGCTGATGCAGCTGCTCTCTGGAGTGTTGTGACACCAATTCCCAGGGGACCTGCTAGAAGTCAGTGGTGATGGCTGGTCCTCCAGGAGTTCCACGTGGAGACTGACCACAGCCTCCTACTGTGTCTCAGCCGGAGGTGGAAGTTCTTCAAAGTTCAACTTGGCGATGATGATTTCCAGGTGGTAACCATTACTTCCTAATGGCTTTGTTTTGCCTTTGGACACAATTGGCTGACCTTTGCAGAAAGTCTGAGTTAGAGGCAGAGACCATAAAGAAAACAGCTTGGGGTGGCTGTTCTACCTGCCCTATTTAGTTGTATACTAGGAATTCTACACCAGGCAGAATTTGAGAACTGCGTTACTTTGGTTTCCAACACTATCAGTGAGGTCTCTTGAGTCATTCCATTACAATCCTACCATCATCTTTACCTTGTTTTCTAAATCTTTTTGCCTTACCATTATTGGATACTTCTTTAGGGTTTAACATTCAGATGTCAAGCAACACACAAAGTATTATTTTCACCCCTAAAGTCCTCCTGTTGGTTTGCCTGTTATGCTAATATCTCCTCTTATCATTTCTAACTTCCTCACTCCTGTTCTGCTCTCTCTCCCTGTCTTTTTTCCTGGATTAGGCTTCTAGACAAACACTCTTACCCTTCAAAGTAAATATTCCAGGAAGTCTGTGTGTCAGGGGGTGGCTGGCAGAGATAAGATAGAAAAACTCCTAGATCACCAACTTTTATCAAAATACCAAGAGGGGCCTGAAGAAATGAATTCTGAAATGAGACAAAAACCAATTTATGCAAAATCCACTTGTATAAATTTTATGACATTCTTCACTGAGCAGCAATCATTTCCTAAACTTTGCAAACAATGATCTCCTTCCAGAACTACAAAGTTACTTTAGTACTGTGTATTCCCTGAAAGCCTACTGAAAAATTTGTAGCATGATACAAATTGTTTTGGAACTATTACAACTACTGATTATGTATACTAAACTAGAGTCCTTAAGGAAAAGTAAGAATTTTATTTTTTTACAAAGCAGCATAACATGTTTCTTTCCCCATATGGTATAATATCTCCATTTCAGAGCTCCTTGAAATTGGTTACAAAGCTAAAGATTCCATGACAAAATTTGTATTTGTCAAGCATTCTCTACCTCCAGATTAGGCTGAATTGTAGTTGCCATTTAGAACTTCGTTATACTGGAAGAAATTACAAAGCCAGATTAGCCAATATTTCTCGTACTTGCTTATTTACAGAAGGCGGATTTAAGTCTGGGAAAACATCTCCTAATGAAAAATTTAAAGCCAAGATCTTAATCTCCCGGCTGACACAATATTGGTCACATTTCATGCATGCTGTGAAAGCCTGGTCTGTTTACTGATTGAATGGTTCAGTAGTGGCCATATAATTGTTCCTCACAGTCCATTAAGAAATGTAAACTAACTCAGACAAAGTTAAAGCCTGATTAAGATGGTATACATATTTCACATACCTAGATAATTCCTCCACACTTGAATGGAATTAAAAGATACAGAATCATGTCTAAATCCATAATCCTGCTTTTACATCACTGTTTTAGTCTGCCAAAAGCTGCCAGAATGCAACACACCAGAGATGGATTGGCTTTTAATAAAAGGAGATTTATTTAGTTAAAAACTTATAGTTCTTCACAGAAAAGGCAGCTAACTTTCATCTGAGGTACTCTCTTATACAAAAAGGCACAAGGTGATGTCTACTGGCCTTCTCTCCCGGCTTCTGGGTTCCAATAGCTTTCCCCAGGGTGATTCCTTTCTGCATCTCCAAATGTCTGGGCTGAGCTGAGAGTGCTGAAATAAGGTGTGCTGAGCTGCTTGGGCTGTGCTGTGACAAACTCTCTTCTGACCTCTCCTAGGCCTCCAGCTAATTAAATTAAACATCGCTCATTGTGGAAGGCACTCCCCTTAGCCAACTGCAGAGGTAGTCAACTAGAGATGAGTTTCACATGCTAATGATTCAAGTCCACAGCAACAGAACTAGGCTCCATCACCTAGCCAAGTTGATACCTGAACATAACTACCACAATCATGGTCAAAGAGGTGTAAATATTGACATATTTACACATCTATAGCTATATCCATTATAATATTAACAAGTACCTTCCTAGATATTCCTACAACAACTTTTTGTGATAATTACAACTCCGTGCAGTACTTCTACCCATCCTTCAACATCCATTTACTATGAAACTTGCAGTGCTACATGAAAATAGCTCTTCAATTCAACATTTCCACATAATCCAGTTTGGACTCTTTGTCGTATCTCAATTATTTAAATTATAGAATAAGGCACCAGTCATGAGGACAGAAATAGGAATTTTCTATAGTTGAGATAGGTTGATTTATCAAATATGTATTGGTGACTACTAAATTTTTACCTTTAGTTCTCCTCTAAGTTGTAGATTTGTATTTCTGATGGTCTAGTCAATATCTCCTGTTGGATAAATAATGAAGATATCAAGTTTAAAACAATCCAATCAGAATTCTTATCCCTGCACCCAACTGTTACCACTTCCTAGGTCTTCCCCACTCTGGTAAGTACAGCCATCATCAACCCAGTGGCTCAAGTCAGGACATTGCTCAAGTCATCTTCAACTCTTTTTCTCTTCCCAGCACCCCATCCAACCCATCAGCCAGCCCTATGATTTAAAAGTCTAATATATATCCTAAATCTGCCCCTCTCTCCCTAACCACTATCATCTTAGTCCACACAATCCCCATCTCTCACCTAGAATACTGCAACAACCTCCTGTCTCTAATCCTGCCTCCCTTCCCTATATCAATGCTTCATATAGAGTCTGAGTAGGCTTTTAAAAACATAAATCTGATTGTGGCATTTTCATGCTTAGAACACATCAGTGGTTTGCATATCACTTGGGATACAAACCAAATTCCCAACCATGCCCTATATGTTGGACCCTGTGAACTTCTCCAACTTAATCTCATCCCCCATTCTATCCCAGCCACATGGTAGAGTTGGCTAAGTGATTGGAAAGTAATTTTCTATTTCAGTATTTTCAAATGGCCATTCAGCCCACCTGGCCTGCTATCCCTCACATCAAGCATGACTGGTTCCTTCTTATGCTATTTGGAATCAACTGAAATGTCTTTTCCTAGAAAAGTCCTCCTTAACTGCCAATGGCAAAACCAGAGTTTGTGAGCCCTGAAGCTTATTCGATTTGGGAAATTCTTTTTAAAGGAAAAATAATTTTAAAATATCTTAAGTTTGCAAACTTTACAAAAACATGCTATTTGGAGTTAATGTTGTTTCCTAGATGCTAAAGCAAATAGCATACAATGGTGTTATAGTTTGCTAAACCGGTCAGAATTCAATATACCAGAAATGGGTCAGCTTTTATAAAGAGGATTTATTAAGTCACAAGTTTACAATTCTAAGGCCATAAAAATGTCCAAACTAGGGCATCTAGAGAAAGATACCTTGACTCAAGAAAGGCTGTTGGCATCTGGAACACCTCTGTCAGCTGGGTAGGCAAGTGCTTGTGTCTGGTCCTTTGGCTTCTGGTTTCAACAGCTTCACCAGGGGCATTTTCTTTCTGCATCTACAGAGATCTCTGTCTGTGTCAGCTCTTAGCTTTTTCCAAAATGGTTCCCTTTTAAAGGACCCCAGTAAGTGGATTAAGACCTACTTTGAATGAGCAGAGACATATCTCCATGGAAACCACTTAATCAAAATTTCCTACCCACAATTGGGTGGGTCGCATCTCCATGGAAAAAACTTAATAAAAAAGATCTCACCCAAATAATAAGTCTGCCCTCACAAGATTGGGCTAGGAAAAAGAACAGGGTTTTTCTGGGGTACACAACAGCCTCAAACCAACACAAATGTGTTGGCTTAAACACAGGAATTTGTTAGCTCACAGTTTTGAAGCTAGGAGAAGTCCAGAATCAATGTGTTAGCAAGGTGGTGCTTTCTTCTTGAAAACTGGGGCATTCTAGGGCCATCTGCCAGTGATTCTTGAGTCCTCCCTCAGCTTTTCTTTCACATGCCGTCACATGTGGCAGCATCCTTTCCTTTCCATCCTGATTCCATTAACTTCCAGCTTCTACTTCTCCCTATGGCTTTCTTCCTATGGCATTCCATATAGGGCTTCCCATAGCAGGATTAAGACCACCCTAATTCAGTTGAGCACAACTTAATGAAAAATATCGCCTTCAAAACGTAATAGGTACAATGGGTTCATACCCACAAGAATGGTCAAGATGATGTACTTGGCTTTCTCTGCAGTTCATAATTCAATCTACTACAGGTATACTCAGTCTTGCAGAGTGCCCAGTGTAAGTAAGGGACCCTGAAGCCAAGATCCTGCCTCTCTACTTCTTTTAAACAGGTTCTCTCCCCACCCCCAGCCTAATATTCTCTACCATTGCTTCCTATTCATCATGTTTAGAGCATTTTATGATCTGTGACTTGTCTGCTGTCTACCTCATGCATCCGACTGTGCATCCCATCAAGGAAGATACCACACAGGTGTACCCACTACCCAACATTACTTAAGGCAAGTAACACTCAGTAAAAACTTGCTGAATGAGTGAAGTGTCTGAGTTTCACAGTACCAGATAAAGGTAAACAATTATTTTATATTTTGAAATTTGCACGAAGCAGCATTGTTGTGCTTCATGTTCCTCCACAGTAAGAAGCTTATAGCATGGCACAATTCCTGCTGTGGGGGGAACTGTTATTATTGCCCTCTCTGTCTATAACAAGCTTCAGGATATTTTAAGGCCTTAATCTATAGTTTCAGAGACAAAAAAGTAATTGTTCAAGTATGTTGGGCCTGAAGAGTTGGTTCAAAATCACCGTCCACGGTATTCTGGAAGAAGAGCTGTGTTTCTGGCTGTGCTGACACTAGCCTGGGCCCAGAGTGCCTCCATTATCTGTGGAGCCCTGAACTCTTCCTGGTTGCAGGCCTATCCTCCCTTGATATGTTCAAGCCCCTGTTCCCTCATTTATTCATATTTTGCTAGTCAGCCCGCCCTTTCCACTACAAGATATTTCCCTACTTTCTGGGGTGTGGTTCTGAGAAGATCAAGAAAAAGGCCTGTAGTTTGTCCACCCTGTCTTCACAGAGCTAACATCTGTACCTAAATATATTTGGAGCTAACCAGCTCTTTTCTGAGCTTGAAGGAGAAAACTAGGACTTGAAATTTTATGAAGGCTTACTAAAATGATATTCAACCTGTTTTAAATATTTTCAAATTTGATTAAGAGAACGCATTGAATAAGCGCTTGAAAATATGCATAATTCTTATCATGGTAGCCAAATATTTTATGTAGCTTGACATCTTCTTGTGCCAAATCCTGAAATGTAACTTGCCAATAGTAGGAATTATCAAACTCTAGAGTTATCTATGAATGGAGATCATTAAATGTCTTCCATCATACTATTTTTTTTTTCATGGGCACACACCAGAAATGAACCCGGGTCTCCCACATGACAGGTGAGAACTCTGCCACTGAGCCACCATTGCCTGCTCCATCATACTCTTTTGAATGTGATAGGTAAGCCACTTACCTTACATGGCTTTAAATTTGTTTTTACCTCCACTAGACAAGAATTAATGAGATTGCTTCCAGGTCTAGAATGCTACAAAAATCTTGTTTGCCTTTCATTGAAAATCAAAGTCCTCAAAAAAGAATGAACTGCACAAATTCAGGCTTCCTTTTTATTTATGTGAACAAACTGCATTCTGTTTATTAACTAGTTCAGACTCTATACCATTCATTTATTTGTGACAGGTTAATCTATGTTGTTCATTTATTTGTGACAGGTTAACCACACAGCTGGAGCTTTACGGTTAAATTAACCTAAGCTAGGTTAATTATGGTGGCAATTGAAGTTCAATCCTATACCGTGCAGACTTAACTCTAGTGTGAGCATATTCAACTCTAAATTGCAGTATATCAGAGACAAACTTCTGATTGGGAGCAGTTTCAAACTCAATAGACATTCAAATAAAAAGACACTCCAGTGAAAGGCACATTAAGATGTTTAAGTTATGGAGCATGTGGGATTCATCAAGCAACATAGGCAGTTGTAAATCAAGTCTTTGGTGAATGGGTTAAATACACAAAAGTGTTTTAGTGTGTGAGCAAGGCTTCCTAAGATCTTTTTTTAGCTTTAGCAACCTAAATGGAGGTTTTAAGGAAATAGCAAAGAGAAAATGAGGTTTTTAAAAATGACAACTACAAACTGTATTTATAATTTTTCACTCTATTGGTGAGCAAGCTTTAAAAAGAAATGATATTTAGCACTAGGAACACATTTTAATACATCGATCTAAAATGAATGAGGAAGATGGCAAGAAAGAAATGAGACCAGCAGTTTGAAGAACTTTTTAAAAGAATTACCCTTTTGTTCTTGTTTCTATTGTAGATTTTATCATCTGGTATTATATGTGAATTTTCCGATAGATTATCCAATCCCCCGCTTTACCTTCAGTTCCCAGCACTGAGCCTTGCAACAAAATAGGAGTTTGCTGAATGTGCAATGAACTAGGTGGACACATACTGAAAATTTAAACACTCATTTATATAGGACTTTATTTCTAAAGACTGTGAATTTCCAGGAATGAAAATATATTTTGGGGTTGCCCAATGGGCCCTGTGAATAATGTTTAAAAGGGTTGGCCTGGGGATGAGGGAACAGTTAAAATCTTCCTTTTGTGGCTCCTCTCCCTTCTCAATCACCCTTCTCCCTGCTCTAGGCACCACCACCATCAAATTTCATCAAGTCCAAAGAACAATAAAGTGATTCAGACTAGCTAATAAGCATTTGAGGATGTGTAAACTAAAGCCCGGATGGCCAAATCCAGCCACTGCCTACTTTTGCAAATAAAGCTTTATTGGAACACAATGCTGCACATTCCTATATATGCATGACTGCACATACAGCAGCTGCTTTTGAGCCACAATGGCAGAGCTGAGTACTTCCAACAGAGACTGTATAACCTGCAAAGCCTTAAATATTTCACTATGTGAACTTTTACAGTAAAATTTGCCAACACCTGAAACAGGTTGTCCCTGTATCAGCTGGCTCTTGGTTATCTTCTATTTTTCCAACACGGACTAGTCCAAGCCCTGTTGAGATATCCTTATTGCCCAAGTTTCAGTAAAAGCTGCCTCTGTTTTCAGAACCCGCAGTGTATAGCCTGGAATGCAGAGCCTGCACTTTTGAAGCATAAACACTTTGTCTCAATATAATTTTAGTACTTCTGGAGCTCCCTAGGAAATGAAAAACACCAAGAAGCTCCTCTGACCAAACTCAGCTCTTATTAAGAACACATACCTTTCCAAGTGGCCTATCCTTGCTGACCTAAACTATGAACAATAACATTATGGGGAAGCCAAACCTTTAAAAGAAACTTAAGAGAAAATTATTTTGCTTGCTTTGGTCCTTTATATAAAATAGTCTATTACCCACAAAGAACCATAGTAAATTATGAAAACCCAATTCTACTTAAAAGTTTGATGAAATGAATTAATCTGGAAGCTGACATCTGCATGGAGATGACAGCATAAAGATTTTAAATTCTCTATAGATTTACCATCCTCTGTATTTAAAAGTGGTTGGAGAGTCACCTTACTTGAATTTTGAAAATATTTTGGTTTTTTTCATTTCCAAAATAAATGACAATATTTGGAATAACCAAATAAATTTGCATTAGCGATATCAATGTCTATAGAATCAAGTATTATGTAATTTTTTCAGAACTTCATCTTTTTTAAAGTTGAGTAAGTATCCATCCAAGCACACCTGCCTACTTGGAGGAAAAGGAAAAGAATTTTAATCTTACATTTGAGGATGAGTAGAAAGAGTTTTTTAGTTTGACATCTTAAGGAGAGAGGAGAGAAATCAGCGCAGTGGAGGCATCTCTTAGAAGCAACTTTTTCTTCCAGGCTTACTAATGACTCAATGACACCCTGATTGGCAACTGGGTACCTCACAGAGAGAATTTAAGCTTAAAAGCTGGAAAAATCCTGATACTTATTAAGCACCATGACCCAGGCACTGCTCAACAAGCTCCACCCATTTTACCCAGCTCAACTCACTTGATCCTCATAATGCTTATCTCTAAATCTGAAAGTAGTTTAAACAGTCTGTGATTTGCAGAACAAGAATTTGAATTTTGATGCCTTAACTTCCAAACTCTTTTCAATGTGTGATGAGAGTCATTTTGAAAAACTGAATATCTCAAAATGCTGTCCCTAAGGAGATAAGAGTATGAGCAGCCATAGTTTCAGGCTGATGGCAATGTGTATGCAAGAGAAGCTCTCTTCAGCACATTAAAGTTTGTCTTGGAAAATGAAAAAACTGCCTGACTTGGCAATTTAAAAGAAATCATAAGGAGCTTCATTGATATCAATGAATAGTTTAAAAAACATTACCGTTTTTTCACCTAGCCTTGCGCTTGATAGTCTAGCAATTCTGATATACTTACTGTAGATAATGTGCTTGATCGAAGTAGCCAAGCAATAGGAGGAGAAGCAGAACAGGTGAGAATGGCCAGGAGGGGAAGAAATGAATGCAGGTGGACAGGACGAAGCAGATTTTGAAGGCAGAATGTTTTCTGGGCTTTATAGTTATTTATTTATTTTTCCTCACAGGTCTTTTTGGAGGCTTTGATAGATCAGTTCAGTTAGAAGTCACAGGGAAAGAGTTTTTCAGTAGGGATTTTGTTCATAATTATCTCTTCTTTTGCCCAGGTGTAGGTCTCCCACAGTTGGGTTATGTCTATTCACCCCAAATTCTACTCTCCAAAGCTAATACAGGGATCTCAGTTCTGGGAAGCTCTAATCTCCCATAATCACCAAAATAATGTAAAAATAAAGACAGAGTGAACCTAATAAGCTTTATTAACCCTATGGTACAGGCAAAAAATAGGTTGGTTCCTATTTCAAAGACCATTTAACATTTCAGAACTGCCCAAAACGTCATAAATCACCCATGACCCTTGCTGAGGTCTCCAAATCCCCCAAGTTCCAACCCCATAACATCACTCCCACTCCTTGATATTGTGTGTGCATGAGGTTGGTGGTGTGGAAGATAGGCCCCACATCCATGTGGTTGTGGGAATTTCTTTTCTGCATTTTCTCTCATTTTTGCGTCAACCTCAGCAATCCACAGTCTTTCCCTTTTGGACTGCACAAGCTTCCCCATGTACATCTTTTCCCTCTTCACAGAGCCATTCCTTGAGTTCTCAACGTCCACCATTCAAAATAGACACATAAGGATGATATTTGCATTTTACCCAAAAAAACACTTTGGTTGTCTTTCAGTAACACAATGACTCCCTGTCATAAAGAAAATATTTAATAAAAGAAAAGCAGGGGATTTTGTTCAAACAGTTTTTTTTTCTAGATTATGGAGGATCCTGGTGGTGGTAGGGATAAGAGGTACAATTTAAGAACAAAAAAATCACAGTTCTCAGTGGATAGTAGGCCTTTTGATTTTATCTGTAGTATCGATCAGCTTAAAATTTTTTTATTGAGAAATCTTCACACATATACTCTCTATACATGATGCACAATCTGGCTCACAATATCATCTCACAGTTGTATATTCATCACCATGATCATTTTTTAGAACACTTGCATCACCCCAGAAAAAGAAATAAAAAGAAAAATCTCATACCTACCATACACCTTACCCCTCCTTCTCATTAACCACTAGTGTTTCCATCTACGCAATTTATTTTACTCTCCCCCCATTGTTTATCTATTTGTTTTTATCCATATTTTTTACTCATCTGTCCATACCGTGGATATAAGGAGCATCAGACACAAGGTTCTCACAATCATACAGTCACACTGAAAAGTTATATCTTCATACTATTGTCTTCAAGAATCTAGGCTACTGGAACACACTCAACAGTTTCAGGTGCTTCCCTCCAGCCACTCCAATACACCATAAACTAAAAAGGGTTATCGATATAGTGCATAAGAATAACCTCCAGAATAACCTCTCAACTCTGTTTGAAATCTCTCAGACACTGAAACTTTATTTTGTCTCATTTCTCTCTTCCCCCTTTTGGTCAAGAAGGCTTTCTCTATAAAATACCTACTTTATAGATTTTAAGGATTAAGGGAGGTAATACATGTACAAGTGTTTTGTATAGAGTACTAGCTACTGTTAGACGTTATTACCCAGAAAACAATTTTCAAAAGATGTGATGATACTGTTTTGTTATTTTTAATAGAGCTGGGAACCATATTTTAAAATTTTAACGGCTGAATTTCAATAACACAGTATTACAAATCCCTGCTTTACCTAGTTTTTACCTAGTTTTGTGTGTATAAAAATATATTTAAAATCCATAATGCTAAATAAACTGTAATCCTAAAAATTTATGTTTAGTAGTTTTACTTGTTGAAATGTAATAGCAAATAATTTCTTATAAAAGGCAATAAAGTAGTGCTATTTACTCACGGTGTTTCTAAATTTTCTATTTGTCTTCTTAAATAATATATCAGATGTGGAAAGATATGCGTTTGTCCCAACTGCACCCCCCAATGCTCAGTGCAACATATGGCACTGAATCAGATTACACTCTGTATATGACACAGAAAACACTCACATATCCACGAACAAGAGAATCCAAGTTTGCTGTTCAGTACACACTGGATTTTTGTTGCTGTGCTTTCTGGCTAAGAAAATTAAAATCCTGAAGGTGAACAAAATTTTCCAAAGAAATATTTTAATTCATTTCAATAGATTTCAAAGTTACAGACATAGATACATTATGTGTGGTTTTTGCCTGTTTACTAACAGGTAAAGTTAGTACCTGCCAGAAAAACCTGTAGAGATGCACTATTGAAATGCATTTGTATTGTCACTATTAGAGACTAGAAATGATTTTACAGTCTGATTAGAAATGGGCCATTATCATAAAATCATTAGCATTCCCCAAGAGGTCTGCACATAATTTATTAACGTACACTGTTACAACTATCAAACTGAAAGGCTAAATATGCTTTATTCATCGATCTTGTGTTAGTTTGCAAGCTACCAGAATGTGATATACCAGACCTGGAATGGCTTTTATAAGGGGAATTTAATAAATTATCAATTTACGGTTCTAAGCCTGTGGAAATGTCCGAACTAAGGCAAACACTTTCTAGTCCTTGGTCCTTAATGGCTCAGTTCAGGCATAAATAGTAAGGAGAGAGACCCTGCGATGCAATGTAGCTTTTCATTTCTACCCTGTGACTCCCAAGCACACCTTTAAGCCTACAGCATCAGCACATAGAGAAAGAGATGCCCCTACCTTAGCCTTCAGAGAATAATGGCAAATGACAGACCATAAAATTATCTGGAAGAGGTCAGATGATAGCCCAAAAGACTAGGCAGTCCTCATGGGGGCAAAGGTGGGATCTCTTTCTTCTTGGTTTGGAGAAATTGTTGGAGTCTGGGATCAATCAGGAGGTGGGGATGTTCTCTTAGTTGCAAAAGAAAGAATTTAGATGAATTATTTAACATTTTAGGAAATTTTTGTTCAGGAATTAATTCCATCCGTCATGACTATCCTTGTAAAAGGAAACACAGTGCCATTTGCTTCATATGTTTTATTTTCAGTATACCATAGCTTAGAAATTTGGTTCTACTAATATCAACACATGTAAGGTCAAGAGAGTGAGATGTGCAAATGATTGGCACAGGCTCTAAATAACGCTGCGGGAGGAAGGAAGTGAAAGTATCATTTGTTTCCCATGATCGCTGGGGGGTCACACCTGCAGCTTGGAAAATAAGAATTTAGTTCAAAAGTCAGAATAACTTCTCTTCTCACACCCACAATTCCTTTTATCAGAAATATTTCACTGAGCATTAAACAGCACAAATCCAAATGATAAAGTGCAGGCCAGTGCACAGGCCTGGTAATTGAATCCATCTTGCGTGTGAGTGCAGACATACAAGGACATAGTACACACACACACACATACAATTATTAGAAAAAAAAAAGTCTTCCACATTTCACTATCCTGCAAACTAGAGCATTTTACAGAGGTATGCATCTTTTAAAATAACACTGTGGTGCACATGCATACATTCTTTTCCTGATCAATACAGCAAGTCAGATTTATTTCAAAAGAAAGGGGAGAGGAAAAAAAAAAAAACTTACACCAATGGGTTTATTTGAAAAGGAAGAAAATTAGAGTTATGCTGACAACAGCAGATATCTAGTTATAATTCACTTCCCTAATGCTGATTAATATATTCATGAGCAGGTCAAATGTATTGCCAAAGGAAAAATGCAACCGTTAATACTTCAACAGCTACTGGTTTCAGTTGTGCTTCTCAATCAGGCAAAATGTTCTTTCCCCAGTTCCTGACACTATTTATTTTGCTTCCTGCCAGTCTTGTAAATCATTCATCTTGTGTGTCATTTCCTCATAAATACTTCCTGGTGCTTGATTGCTTCGCCTATGTGGCATTTGATTTCAAACTGTCATTTTACTTTTATAAACATTTAGAACTTCCTAGGCACAAGTAGAATGCCCTAAGGCATAGGAAAATGAAGCTGTAATTAGATCAGCAAATACATTTTACAGCATACCTAGCTTTCTATGTTTACCAGAAATCTCTCTCTGTGCATATAAGTTTGCATTCCTAATTCTAGGTACAGAAAGTAAATGAACATCTGGGAACTCCAGCAAAGAGGCCCTGGTAGCAACATGTTTAATTTATTATTATTGCAAAAGAGCAGTTTTTCCAGGATTAGTGAAATAAGAAATATATAATATATATATAAGGAGCTCCACCCACCCCACAAAAAAAGGGGATTGGGGAGTTGGGGAGGAAGAGAAAAGCAGAAAACAAAAGAGAAAACAGAAGTAATATCAGTTACCACATGATTTTTGTAGTAAACAATAGAATATGACGTGCAATAGTGCAATTTTCCTTTGCTAGTCCAGCAATGCAAGTCTTAATAGGATGTCCATTGATCTTACGCTTACATTTCAGGATTTAGTTGTGTGCTTGCCGAGAGTTAGAGTTCCTGCCAGACTTCTGACTTTGAGTGGATTCACTATGGCTAGAATCACTTTTACTCAATCCAAGATGACGGAGCTTCAAGTCCCAGCGCTGTGAAATTTAAAACAGAAAATGCTCACATGCAGATATCACCAGGTCCATCACTTCTATATTATCCTAACAGCTGAGTAAGCTGCAAAGTCAGATCTCTAAAGCATCTCACTACTTTTCCTAAAGTATAAACCCATATCCTGGGGAAGCAACCAAATCAATGCCATATGAACATAGTTCTCTGATGTTGAAAAGCAGTAAGTAAAGTTGGCCATCCAGAAAATAGTTTGGTAATATCCTCACATCAAATGAACATAGAAATCACTTGAAGGGCTTGTTAAACTGCAGATTATGATTCAGTAGGCCCCAATTGGGATGGGGCCCAAGATTTTAACTCCTAACAAGCTCTCAGGTCATGCTAATGTTGCTGGTCCAGGGGCCACACTTTGAGTACAAGGAGCTAACAGCAAATTTCCTGAGTTCAAATCCTACCACCACCATTTCTCATGCAAAGTTTCTTGAACTTACTAGTTCTCATTTTCATCATTCCTCACATTTGACTTAATAAAAGAACTACTTATAAGACTATTCTGAAGAATAACTGATGAAAAATGTGCAAAGTATTTATATATAAAAATATTGGTTGTTATTATTTTTCTCTTATTGAAAGCAACAGTTCTTTTTTCACTTTTGCACACTTGCCTCCACAATTTTAAATTTATTTTTTATCACAATCACACAGTGTGATTCTCAATTCCCCACAGTAGTCCAAATCTTTTGACTTAGGTAAACAATTTGCATGGCAAAAAAAATTAAAAGAAAAGTCTTAAAAAAATTTTTTTTATCTACCCAGGGAGAGAAACAGCAGTTGAAAAGGGCAACTCATTAAGAAAAAAAAAAGTGCCCCCCCCCCCATAAAACATAAAATTTTCTTATATCCTTAAATTGAGCGGAAAACTAAATCAAGGGTGCCAATAATGCTGGTCTAAATAGATTTTTCCTCCCAAGCTCTTTAGCCCTACATACCTGGATCTGAAATTAAAATTGTGTTACTGGCTTCTTTCTTCCTTTAAGCATGTTTAAATCCAGACTGAGAAAAATAAATGATCTCATAATAACTTTGTGGTTTCCCTTTAGTGAGCAACGGGAAATATGTTCCTCTTAACTAAGAAACAGGACAGATGAGCCATGTGCCCTAGGTCTTTACATGATGTTATTGCTTGGGTTTGGTACCAAAAGAGGAGCAGCAAGTGTTAGGATGCTTTGTAGCAGGGATGTTGAAAGCTCTTCCTATTGGTACGAGAATTTAGGACAAACTTCTGTTCTGCATTTGCAAACAGAAAACCTAGTTAAAACAGACAGTAGAGATGCCAACGTATTGAAGAAGAGCCACTTGTGCTTTAATAAACATTAAACTTTTTTATTGAAGAGAGATACAAACAGAATTCTCACTAGTCTGAACCTGAAATAGAGATCACTTTTGACAAATATCCTGGGGAGGAGTGAGGGGTGGAAGGAGGGACTGTGCTGCAGTGTGGTTTTCTCAATGCAAAATAATGCCGTCCACATTTTTGTAGGTCACTTAAACCCAAATGTGTCTCCTGTGTCAAGTGCCAGATGTGTAAGATAAACTGCCCAAGGGTGTTTAACTTACCCTGCAAATGTTTCCCAAGCCTTCCAACTCCCAGAAGGAAGAGGATGTATTATGTTTGGTACAGTTCCCATTCCCCCGCTCACACACAGCCTTTTAGATTCTTTGCTCCTCGGCATATTTCCCTGCATTCTTTTCTTTGAAACAGATTTGCAGTAAGTGCAGTAAGAAATGAGAACTTCTATAATAAAATAAGTTACTATGTGATCTTTTAAAATATATCAACTCCAGAATCTAAGAGTTTAAAAAATAAAGCTACATCACTGCTCTAAGAAGCCAATTTGGTCAGATCTCTTGATTATGTATGAATGTGGCTGCACCTTGTACATAGAGGAATTGGTATATATGCATTAAGACAGACCTGGGTAGTTTCCAGTCATTTATTCTGCTCTTCTTTGACTCACAGAACTGCAATTTTGTTCAAGGAAGCAGTGTGCCTGCCTAAAAGACTACAATTTCCAGCTTCACTTGCATCTAGGCATGGACATGAGATCCAGTCTTACCCAATGAGATTAAAGCAAATTAAGTTACTAATAGGTCTCCTGGGAACCTCTCCCCTTTCCTTCTACCTGAAGTACAGGTGTGCTGCTGGAGGTAGAACAGCCATTTTGTGACTTCTAGGTCAACATGAATATCTGAGCAATACTCTTAGAATGGAAAGAAAAAGCTCGGTCCTATGGCAACACGGAGCCATTCTACTAGCACTAGACTAACTACCTCTAAATTTCTCATTGTGAGATATCAGGCAACTGTACTTTGGTCTCTGGTACACATTTAGAGAAACTTGTTCCGTAAATGAAATAAACACCAAAGACAAGCTCAATCCTTCTTAAATACAGAGATGCATGCATGCATAGATGGATTAGGTCTTCGTATTTCCCGTGTAGTTGAGAGTAACTATCTCATTTAAATGATAGCTGGATTTCTACTTTCTTTCTTTGTGCATTACTTTGAGCATAAAATATAAGTTTACCTTAACTTTTTTGCCAAGTCGATCCTTCCATTTCTCAGCTATAGAACCTTCCACCAAGAGTAATCTGTATATTGTAAAGAAACAACCATTTTTGAAACATTGAAACACACTACTAAAAAATACTAGGAATCAGTGCTAAGGCACATCTGTTCATTCTAGAAAGGGTCAGCAATGTTCTAAATCTAATTCTTAACCTTTTGGGAGTCACAGACAACTTTTAGAATCAATGAAAGTTATGGTTCCTCTCCCCAGAAAAACATACACCCATAAAATGAACACATACAATTTTGTATCCAATATATGAAATTGAGACATCCAACTCAAACCCATCTAAAAGGCAGAATGATCCCACGGTAAGTTTACCCCAAGGTTCTTCTCTAGAAGAGAATGCCATCAGGGTAGGAAAAGCAGAGACTTTTCTGAATCCTTAAGGAGTGATTTACCTAGAGCGTTCCTCATCTTCATAGCCCATGATGATATATTCCTCATTCACACTGAGTGGAGGGCACAGGCAGCCAGAGCTGGTGTAAAGGTTGATGGTTTCCCTCGGAATGTTTACCAGAGAAGCCTTGAGAATCTCCTTCACCTCGACTACTGCAGTCACGTCGTGGCACTTTGTCTTTACTTCTTTAACTTTAGCCCGAATGACTGGGATAAAAGACAATTAAGCTGATATGGCAATCTGATACACAATAGATGCCCCATTTTTCAAAAGACAAGCAGGCTTCTTACTGTTGATTCTTATCCACTTGATGCTCAATGAGTGGGGAGGGGAGGGGAAGTCACCCAGATATATTTGCCTGACACTGTAGTAAGTGACATACTAAACAACACCCTTGCCTTGCTCTCTTAAAGCTCAGCCCTCGTCCCCTTTCACTTTGTGTGTGTGTGTGTTTGTGAATAAGGGTGCATGCAATTCACTGTGAGAAATTCATTTAGACAATCAAAAGCTGAGTGAATAAAATTTTCCTTCAAAATTTCATTTTGTTTTCAGGCAGTTCCGTCTAGCCTCTCCATTACATCTTGAATAACAAGGTAATATCTACTTAACGCGTAAGAAAATGTAGAGCTGTGTTCCAGTAGCCATGTTTCTTGATGAGGATTGTATAATGATATAACTTTCACAATGTGACTGTGTGATTGTGAAAACCTTATGTCTGATGCTCCTTTTATCTACCTTGTCAACAGACGAGTAGAACATATGGAATAAAAATAAATAATAGGGGGAACAAATGTTAAAATAAATTTATAGTTTGAAATACTAGTGATCAATGAAAGGGAGGGGTAAGGGGTATGGTATGTATAAATTTTTTTTGTTTTCATTTTATTTCTTTTTCTGAATAGATGCAAATGTTCCAAGAAATGATTATGATGATGAAAATGCAACTATGTGATGATATTGTGAATTACTGATTATATATGTAGAACGGAATGATCAAAATAGGAATGTTTGCATTTGCTTTGTGGTTTTTGGTATTTAAAAAAATAAAATAAAATTTTTTTTAAATTTCATTTTGTGTGTATATATATTACTGCCAACAAGAATTTAAGCTACATTAATTTCACTATATGTGAAGACCTAGTACTCAAATATGCTTTGTTTCCTCATCAGCATTCTTCTATCAGATCTGTTAAGATATTTACTAAAGAATTTGGCAGGGGTAGGGGTGTTCTTACTGTTACAAAGTTGTGCTGTCTTATACTGTTTCCAAAATAAATGATTCTATGATCCTTTTCATCTTTGTCACCTCGATTCATTGTTCAGATATCAGTTCCTTCTACCTTTGTTTCAGTATAGATTACTTTTTACACTTCCTTTAATTAAACTGCATTTTCATTTTGAAGGAAAACTGTCACCACCAGACTTTGTTTCCTCAATCTGCTTGAAGTCAGGTGCACCAACACTCCATCCCTTCACTGCTATGGAGTATATTCTAACGTATCAATTATATTAATCTACTTCTTTCTGTGGATATACTGGGGGCCTGATTTATCCAAGAGTTGGTTTCACTTCTCAGTCTAAACAAAAACTACCTTAAGAAAAATCACTCAGTTGCAAAGTCAAGTTATTTGACTCAGAATCTGGAGAACACAGTTCTACTTCTCTTACATGTTTGTCTCCTTGGAAGAGCCAAATTCTTTAGATTCCTACTTCTGGTAGATGAGCTTTTCTAAACCAATAAATTAAGAGAGTATGAAAAAGTCTAGGAAGAAGTAAAACTGTCAAGTAGGAAGAGCTACCTTCATTGTTCTAATTCAATATATATGGTGGTTATACAGAGGTAAATACAATTTACCCAGACGGGTCCACTTTTTGAAAGCCTCTTAGGTACATATATCTGCACACCATTTTCAACATTTTAAGGGTTTTTGGACTTGGAAAATGTAATCCATGAAAATATAAGGCCAGTTAACAAACTATTCCCCCATCCATACTCCAACTCCATCAGACATTTATTCAATAACATTCTACCAGTTCAGCATGCATACAAGAGAAATTGTCACTAATTAATTCTAAAAACTTGAAGACAAAATCTTATTTTTGCTTCTTAGGTACTGCAATCTTCAGAGGGTCAGTTGTCTGAAGTATGAGAGCTTGTAGCAAGCAAACTATCACTGCCCAGCTGTTTCTACTTGGGGCAATTTGCAAGAGGAACTTCTTTCTTTTGGCATTCTCTTTATTTTGTACTTTAACAAAAGATAGGATTGCCCTTTTTGAAATGTCATTTGGGAGAATCATATGATAAATTCACAACCCCAGCCAGCAGATTTTTTGTGTGTCCTGGTTTAAGTGAATGTGCTACATAGCACCCATCAAGTATTAGAGATTAGTGTACTGAGCTAATGCTCCCAAACTAATGATTTATTTACTCAGTGTGCCACCTACTATTTTCATTAGAAATTTTTAGCACATGTACCCACTCCAAAATAAATATCTCTCTACAAGACCTACTTTATTATTCAAGTAATTTTGCTAAAGCTCAAAAGTTTTTAACTTTATTAATCTGTAAAAGCAGAGTTTTGTCTGAATTACCAACTACTCTCATCACCATTTTGTTTTCTCAATAGTCTTATAAGAAATAGGACAATAAAGATTAAAATCTATATATTTGGGGAGTAAACATTTATTTTTTTCAGATTTTTTTCTTGTATTTCATTAGAGTGCCTGCCTTTCCCAAATAAGCTGAAAGCCAGAGACAAATTAAAATCCTTAAGACATGAGCAACCTGATTACTTACTGCTTATTTCTGAGAAAGAAATGATCTTATCTTTTCTATTAACTGTGATCTGCATCCAATTTTATTTTATAATATTCACTCAACTACTTCACAAGAGCTTCCCTTTCTATGATATGTAACCACTAATATTTTAACTTTTAACAAAAATATCAGTACCAACCACTTCAACACTAAGGAAGCTGAATAAAACAAAAATTGATATGCAAATATAGGTAACACTAAAGACCGATTTAACTAAATTTCCCAGACTTAAATTTTTTTTGCTTTTAGTATAACTGTACTTAAAAATTCATATAACACTTTCCAATCTTAATAAAGCTAAACTCCTAAAAATATAAGACGCCTTTGCTTCCTGAGGTTTTTCATATCACCTTGTAGAGAAACAGGTTCTTGAGGATACAAACAATTAGGCCTTTGGATTATTAGATAAACTTTCCACCTTGGAAAGTGCATCCACCACTGGCAAAGAGAAACCAGACCCCACTTAATATGAGTATACTGCAAGCAAAAAATAGAAATGGATTCCACTGAAGAAAACCTCAGGAAACTTGGTGCATCTATTTTTTTTTTTTTTTGAATTATTAACTTTGTTTTTATTTACCTTTTATGAATTGGGTTTCAGGGATGGCAATTTACTTTTAGTTGCTTTTTTTTTTTATTTTTTTTTATTAATCAAAAAAAAGAAAAGAAATTAACACAACATTTAGAAATCATTCCATTCTACACATGCACTCAGTAATTCTTAGTATCATCACATAGATGTATGATCATCATTTCTTAGTACATTTGCATTGATTTAGGAAAAGAACTAGCAAAACAGCAGAAAAAGATATAGAATGTTAATATAGAGAAGAGAATTAAAATAATAATACTAATAAAATATATATATATATATAAAAAGGAAAAAAAACAAAAACAAAAGATACAAACACACAAACAAACAAACAAAAAACCATATTTCAGGTGCAGCTTCATTCAGTGTTCCAACCTAGTTACATTACACTTAGGTATTATTGTGCTGTCCATTTTTGAGTTTTTGTATCTAGTCCTGTTGCACAGTCTGTATCCCTTCAGCTCCAATTACCCATTATCTTACCCTTTTCTAACTCCTGCTGGTCTCTGTTACCAATGATATATTCCAAGCTGATTCTCGAATGTCGGTTCACATCAGTGGGACCATACAGTATTTGTCCTTTAGTTTTGGGCTAGACTCACTCAGCATATTGTTCTCTAGGTCCATCCATGTTATTACATGCTTCATAAGTTTAGTCTGTCTTAAAGCTGCATAATATTCCATTGTAGGTATACGCCACAGTTTGTTTAGCCACTCGTCTGTTGATGGACATTTTGGCTGTTTCCATCTCTTTGCAATTGTAGATAATGCTGCTATAAACACTGGTGTGCAAATGTCCGTCTGTGTCTTTGCCCTTAAGTCCTTTGAGTAGATACCTAGCAGTGGTATTGCTGGGTCGTAATCCATTCTGCCATTCTATGTCTTTTGATTGGGAAATTCAGTCCATTAACTTTTAGTCTTATTACTGTTTGGATAATATTTTCCTCTACCATTTTGGCTTTTGTATTATATATATCATATCTGATTTTCCTTCTTTCTACACTTTACTCCATACCTCTCTCTTCTGTCTTTTCGTATCTGACTCTAGTGCTCCCTTTAGTATTTCTTGCAGAGCTGGTCTCTTGGTCACAAATTCTCTCAGTGACTTTTTGTTTATAAATGTTTTAATTTCTCCTTCATTTTTGAAGGACAATTTTGCTGGATATAGGAGTCTTGGTTGGCAGTTTTTCTCTTTTAGTAATTTAAATATATCATCCCACTGTCTTCTAGCTTCCATGGTTTCTGCTGAGAAATCTACACATAGTCTTATTGGGTTTCCCTTGTATGTGACAGATTGTTTTTCTCTTGCTGCTTTCAAGATCCTCTCTTTCTCTTTGACCTCTGACATTCTAACTAGTAAGTGTCTTGGAGAATGCCTATTTGGGTCTAATCTCTTTGGGGTGCGCTGCACTTCTTGGATCTGTAATTTTAGGTCTTTCATAAGAGTTGGGAAATTTTCAGTGATAATTTCTTCCATTAGTTTTTCTCCTCCTTTTCCCTTCTCTTCTCCTTCTGGGACACCCACAACACGTATATTTGTGCACTTCATATTGTCATTCAGTTCCCTGATTCCCTGCTCAAGTTTTTCCATTCTTTTCCCTATAGTTTCTGTTTCTTTTTGGAATTCAGATGTTCCATCCTCCAGTTCACTAATTGTAGCTTCTGTCTCTTTAGATCTACCATTGTAGGTATCCATTGTTTTTTCCATTTTTTCTTCTTTGTCCTTCACTCCCACAAGTTCTGTGATTTGTTTCTTCAGATTTTCTATTTCTTCTTTTTGTTCAGCCCATGTCTTCTTCATGTCCTCCCTCAATTTATTGATTTGGTTTTTGAAGAGTTTTTCCATTTCTGTTCGTATATTCAGCATTAGTTGTCTCAGCTCCTGTATCTCATTTGAACTATTGGTTTGTTCCTTTGACTGGGCCATATCTTCAATTTTCCGAGCGTCATCCATTATTTTCTGCTGGTGTCTGGGCATTTGATCAGATTTCCCTGGGTGTGGGACCCAGCTGGTTGAAAGGTTTTTCTGTGGAATCTCTGGGCTCTGTTTTTCTTTTCCTGCCCAGTAGGTGGCGCTCGTGGCGGTTGTTTGTCTGCCGGGCAGTCGGCCCGGGAAATTGTGCATGGAGGCGGGGGTCGCTGGCCACGGCTTGTGGGAGTGCCGGTCCAAATTGCCCAGCTGGCCCGAGACGCCAAGCATGACGGGAGGGCCCCGCTATCCAACGTTCCCAGTCAGACCGGGGAGCCACGTGCGTTGAGGGGACCACAGTCGCCAGCCGCCCCGGCCGGGAAAACGTGCGCCCCTTGGGTATCTCACCGCAGCGGATTCTCCCTGCCCGTTCAGCCGTTCCAGAATGGGGTACACTGTCTTTTTGGTCTCTGTTGTGACTCCGGGAGCTATTTCGTATTGTTTTTGTTTCTTTAGTTGCTTTTCTGGAGGAGGAACTACGACCCGTGCATCTTACTAAGCCGCCATCTTCTCCGGAAGTCTGGTGCATCTATTTTAAAGAGACTTAACTGCACTGTGAATTTTCTACTTTAAACCTTTTAATATACAGTATTTTCAAAGGTATCGAAGATTACTCTTTTTACATTTTTACCCATTTCTCTCTTTCCAGTTTCCACAAAGTATAGGAGTAAAAGTAAATCTGCTCTATATGTCCTATATCCCCTAAAATACAGCACATAAACTCAATAGTAAAACTGTCATTGTAAGAAAATAAGGTTCACTTGAAAAATCTGTTTGCAACATTTAGTCATTGACTCAGCTTCAAAGGTCTTCTGCAGAGAAAATAGCATGGCCTTTATTAATCTCATAGAAGCTTGAAAAAAATCACAGTAAAATGCCTATGGGATACAATAAATATTATTTGCTCCTTCTTTGAATTGGAAACCTCTATTACTTGACCAACAGTAATTGATATTTATGACTCCGAAACACACCAGAATCCCAAAGGACATTCTGCGTAAACAAAGGACAACCTATGTTCATAATCATTGATAAAATCAGGATAATTATACATCTGAGGGAGTGATTAAGAATATTAAATAGATCGTGTACCCAGCAGAGTAGCCAGCATGGAGTCGGCAGGTCTTCCCTTCCTTCAGTTAAGTTTATTGGCTACGTTTGGATTGGTAACTAACTATTCAATTAATATTAAGCTTATCACAATATCACATTTCTAGGCCAAGCTAACTAATACAACATTTCTTTAACTGAATACTAACAACTTCTTTATGTGTCACTTTCTAACTCTGACAATGCTTTCCATGAGATATACTGACTGAAAAAACAAAATTTGATTTTAACATTCCATATGCATAGTGCTCACTCCAAGGAAGCCAAGCTTAAAACACACTTGACTGACCCATGCAGCTCCAAATATTTGAGCTCAAGTCTTTCTTAGCTTCCCTGATAGAGAAGAGTCCCTACTAACTTGAAATTTATCTCTGTATACCTAATTTGCATGGTTCTAAGATGCCAGCATTGCTGCTTCGAATACTTTAAAATCAAGAGCTTTGCCTAACCGAGTCCTTTTCATTGTGTGGGGCAAGGGAATTACGCTTTAAAAAGCTGGGCATATTTATTTGGTTTTTTTAGTACACACACACACACACCTTTCTTAACACATTAATTTCTAGGCCTGCCATGAAAATATCCTTACCATAGTTGTAATTGTTCCGGAAATAGGTCTTCTGCGTAGCTCTAATAGGCTTACATTTGCAGCGTTCTGAAAAATACAACATTTTAGATATGAGCAATATTTCAACAGTAGATTTCTTTTGTTTATTCACAGTTTTGGGTAAGACTAGACCCAAATTTTAGCAATTCTGTGTGTCTGATCTCTTTCTTGTGTAACTATGTTCGTTTGCTCTGTCTGCACAGTCTCCCATTAAATGTGAGTGCACCCCTGAGTTCCCGCCCCTCCAACAAGACACCTAAGCTCTGAGGAAACACTCTTCAGCGCCACATATGAGAGCGTGACCCCTAATCCTGAAAAAGACATGATCAGTGCATGTGGGAGTGGAATCAGCTCCTACCTAAAGATGGCAGCTTTTTGCTTATGCTCCAGTAACGGGTTTACCTCTAGGGAGTACCACTTAACGTTCATATGTGTTTTACAAATTACACAGCCTTCTCCAAATATTAGCTCCTGGCTCTTAAAGCAGCTCACTGAGATAATAAGAGTTATTACCATCTCAGCTGATAAGGCTCAGAATATTTAAATAACTTGCCCAAGACAATATGTGGTAATTCAAGGACTCCACACACCTTTTTCTAACTTGAAATTCAATGAGCCTAAGGACATTCTTAAGAGGGCCATGAGCCTGCACTTTTGTAGAATAACTACCATTTAACTCAATGACATTTTTATGTTTACATGGAGAAAATTACTATGTACACGTCTTGAAAAGAGAAATTCCATGGTTGATTATTTATTTTTAAATTTTTATTTATTTATTTATTTATTTGGTACGGCCAGGCTCCAGGAATCGAACCCAGGTCTCTGGCATGGCAGGTGAGAACCCTGTCACTGAGCCACCATTGCTTGCCCTATGGTTGTTTATTTTTAAATTTTATTTCTTGTTTTTCTAAAAGATTTTTCTGTTTTTAAAATCCTGTGAGTAGTGACCAGAAAACATTTTCAATGTAGTATAAATTCTAATTATCTCAAAATGTTTCACATACAGGGTAGATCATTTAATGCCTAGGAGAGTGGATTAATATACCTTATATACTTTTATAGCATATATAAATACATACCTTCTACACTTTCATACATCAGTAAGATTACTTAGTTGAGAAATATACCTAATAATCATGGTAAATTGTTAGTAATTACAGTCATTCTAAAAATAGAAACAAATACAGCATTACTTTATGAAGTATTTTATTTAAGTAAAAACATATAAAATAATACCCCTGAGAAAGCATCATCAAAAATGAAATGGTATGTGTTTATTCTATTTGGACACAGAAAAAGAAAAAAGAATACGTAAATAAGAGAAAGGAAGCCAACAGAAAAGTTTTTTTAAAACATGGTTTTATGTTAGCTGTAGACCAATAAAAGCCAGAAACTTTTATTAGTCATTTTATGATGTTTTCTAATTGAAATAAGTTTTATATCCATTTGAGTTAGCAGATAGCATGCTATAAAGTAGCAGCCCCATCCTTACTGCCAGCTCTAAATTTTAGAAATAAGCATCTCCTTTGGGGGCAGGTAGCTGTTCTACAAAGCAACAGCAGCAGCACCTTCATTTTTCCATTATTTCTGCACACCACTTTGCTTATTCTGCCAGGAATTGTTAACCCAAAATTTCCGTGGAATCAACCCACTAAATAGTGGGTAACATCAGTGCTTGATGCTATTTTGAAGACTTGTCCAAAAATAATTTTCTTATTGGAAAAAAAAAAATTGTATTATCACTTGAAAGAAAATGGAAAGTTATTGTCTACTTTTTGTCTTCTTTTATAAATATTTTATCTTGTACTGAAATGTTATACGTTTTTAAGGTAGATCTTGAGATGAAACTACTTCTGAAGAAATAAATGCTATAGTTTTTTAATTTACAAAGTATCCTCATCCATATATATATATATATATATATATATATATATATATATAGGAACTCATGATCTATTTAAAAATAGATATCTATTTGTCCAAAAATGTGTAGATAAAAATTATCTGTACATTTGTAATTCCAAAATTCGGAAATTTGCATATGCTCCAACAAAAAATCTTAGCAAACAAAACAAAACAAAATACCTCTTTTCATTAGACTGAATGTGATTTGATGTTGTCATACATATAACTTTGCTATGATGCATTTAAAAAAAATGGACTCCATAAACCAGGGTGTGAGTTTTTAAAAATTAAATTACAAATTGATTAGGAAGATCTCAAGTAGGTATCTATATATAGCTATGTGTACAATAAATATATTGCTAGTCTATTTCTTCATAGCTGAATGAGCTAAGCAATTATATTGTGGGGCTGAATTTTGTTCATCCACACTATCCTCCTAGTCTCAGTAGCAGCAATGCCATACTACATACATGGGGCCCTTTCTGTGCACTAATCCTTAGCTACTGCTATAATCAAATATCTATCTAGTTGAAATAGTTGCTCAATAAAACAAATGACTAATAAGGAGTAGAATCCTAGAGCCTCAAGGTACAAATATGGGAAAACTTCCTTTCACTTACTTATGCTAATTCAACCCAAGCATATTCATACCTATTCATTAAGAGTGTACCTTACATCAATAGATTTGAAGGATCATACCTCTTCAAAATTATGTTTCACAGATTTGAATGGATATCCCCCCAAACCCAAGAATTGGAAAATTGCAAAGAATCACAGAAGTACTCACTACACACATTGATATCATAGTTTTTGTGTCAGCCACCCTAAATCAAACCACAGCAGATTATTTTCCTTTACTCCCAATGGTTGATTTCTTGATACTCCGCACTTTTATTGGGACAGTGGCATTGTCATCATTGCTAGTTTAATTTTCTAATACTTTTTACACAAATCTTCCTCTCCCAGCTTCCTAATGGCACAAAGTTTTAGATTTTTTATCTCAATATTAGCAAAATACTATTACTTAACTAAACTATACACACAAAAAACATTAGATTTTGCTCTTCTTGCATTCCACTGTTTAAAAGAAAGCTTATAAAGAAGTCTGCCTTGGTACTCTTGTCCGTGGGGAAAAAATTCAAAATTAAAGGAGCTGGGTAAGACAAAATAAGCTGAGATGACAAAAGATCAAGAGATGTGGGGTATATTTTATTATTAGCTATTTATTCACCTCAAAGCATAGAATTAAAATAATACTCTGGATTGCAAAACAACATGCAGTCCCACAGCTCACCACCAGCCACCAGCCACTACCAGGAATCTATCCCTTAGCCACATGTTCTTACATTCTCTTGCTCAGTCCTTGCAACCACTCTCCCAGAGTCAAAGATGACCTATTTCTCTGCTAATGAAACTGAAGACTGTTTACTATCCTACTACAAACATGAATTTGCCACTGTAAATTTGCAAAATTACCATGCCTAGAGCTCTGGTAGGATGGTCTGCAGTTCAGGGGAGATGCCCTGCTGTGGTGCCTGAGTAACCAACAGTCTCACTTCATGTCTCGGCAGCGAGGCTTCTTGCAAACATGGTTCAGAGGAAAACTATTATATCTTTTCCTTATTCAGTTTTGCTCATAAAAATAGGCTTCTTTACTGAAAACACATAAGCACAAGTCTTTTTATAAGATCATTGAATTTATAAGAGCTGAAGAATTAAAGTAGCTGCTATAATTATGAAATCTGATACTTACTCATTATTTAATGCAACCCTGTTTTAGCTCAAGCTTAAGTGTGATACAATTTTCTACCTAACCCTGACCTTCATTTGAAATTGAACTCGAGTCACATGCAGAGATAGGCTACTATAATTAACTTTGTCAGATTCCAAAACCCTATGAGCTTTCATTTACCATGCAACTGGAAGGTTGATATATATATATATGGATATTTTTCTGTCATTTTATTTTGTTTCATTTTTAGGAAGAGATCTTATATCTGTGCTCAGGATTTATCATCAAAAAGTGAGGAGCAGTGGAGTAGAGAAATACAAATCTATTTGTGTAGATTTTCCACTGTAACTCTTTCAAGACTGACTCCAAAGTCCTCTGAAGAAATTATATAAATCTGAAAACAGAACATAAGTTGTGCTTATCTAGGCAAGAACTATATGATTTATACTTATAAAGGAGAAATCCAAAAAAAAAAGACTGAGAAGGAAAACCCATTGATCTGGGAAGAAATCTAGGAGAGTGTGGAGTCAAAAAAGCTGAAAGCAGAGGGTATCCCTAAGTAGAAAGGAGTGGTCCTCTGAATCAACTCTCAGAGTTCAAATAAGTTAAGAGGGAAAAGGGTCCCTTTAATTCAGTTGGCAAGGAGAAGACAGAGAAAATCAGCAGAATGATACTTACTGGTAGGCAAAGAGTGGGATAACTGAAATTAAAATTAGCAGAGCTGCTACCACTGCTAGATGACAATGTCCAGGATATGCACTTGGGATGGATGGCTAGAGTAGATGAGCAGGTTAGTGAAGTAAAGAAGTCAAAGCACTAGATGGATCATCTACTTTATTATCAAAGTCATTAAAATGGCAAGAAGGGTGGGTGCCATTATGAAACGTATTCTGATAGCCCTTAAAGGGAGGTGGGCAATACCCTATTTGGTCTTCCAAAAAGTCAGTTCCACTACCCGTCTATAAGCAGGAAGGTAGTGAAACATACCTAGACCCCACCCCTAAGCCCACCTTCCTTCTTCCTTAAATTGCAAGTCAAATGGACACTTTATAAAAAAATATATAGAGAATCTTACTGTTCCTGGGACATTAAAAACCAACCACACAGGGAAGCCAGAAGTTAATGGAACCCAGAAAAGAAAGGAGAGGACATTGCCATGTGATGCAAGGGAGGGAGGCAAGTCAAGGAACCCCATGATTACTGGCAATCAGCACCAAAATGTTATAGACTTTGGGGAGAAAGCATTGCCTGGCTGAATGCTCAGTTTTGGACTTCTCCTATCCTCAAACCCATGGTAAAGAGAACTCTAGGCCTCTTTACCTTCAGAGGGGACACCTCATTTCCATACCCCATATGGTAGTTTGAAGCTGTTCAAACCTGAAAAGCATGTTATTAAATCTAATCCTTTCCTGTAGGTGTAAACCCATTGTATATAGGACCTTTTGATGAGGCTACTTCAGTTAAGGTGTAACTCACCTCATTCAGGATGGATTTTATTCCTATCACTGGAGTCCTTTATAAATGAAATGGGAGAGAGGAAGAAAGTCATGGAAATAAGAAGCTGAAATCAGTGAAACTCAGAAGAGAAGGGAAAGACTAGCATCATGTGTCTTACCACGTGGCAGAGAAGCCAAGAACATCAGCAGCCTGTCTTTGGGAAGAAAGTACTGCCTTGATGACTTGATTTGGATACTTTCCTGGTCTCTAGCCATTAAATAAATTCCCATTGTTCAAGGAGAACCATTTCATGGTGTTTGCTAGGAGCAGCCAAGTCAACCAAGCATATGTAACACATGCTACCCACTTAGATCCAAGAATCTGGAACAGACAGCAAGAACTGGCAGAGACATCTTTCTCAAAGCTCCAGAAAATAATTAAAGGACTGCAGTAACAGAGTGACCACCAACTCAATTGAAATGCTACTTTAAATCAGTAGGATATCCTGCTCTCTGGCTGGTCCTTGCCTTCTACTCTTACTCTTGGAGTGGAGTTACTCTGGCCCCAGTACCAGGACAGGTAGAGTAATTCTCATACACATACTGGAAGATTATACGTCTGGGCTAATCTGTCTGCTGATACCCTGCATGTATTTATAAGGCAGCTGAGAGTTCTCCTAAAGAACACTGTGGGAGAGCAGTAAATTGGATGCCTGTGGCAAAGAATTGCTGACTGTAATACATCTAGTGTAATATCTAGGATCATGAGAAAACGGTTTCCTTGGGAAGTGGGGACATTTGTTTCTGTGTAAACGGGGAAATTCTTAAGGTCACATGTACAGGCCCAAGATAAAACGCATCTACAGAAAGGATCAGGAAGGTTCTATGCTTTGGTCTTGTATGGTTCTCTAAACTCATTGTATGGATAAGCTATAAAAGAAAATATTTCCACAGTTCAATTTGCAAAGATTTAGAACAGTATTTTCTTTTCTTTCTTTCTTTCTCGCTCTCTCTCTCTCTTTCTTTCTTATCTTTTAGCATTCAAAGAAAACTTTGTCATATTACTGGCTGTATATAAGCTGAAGGACCAGATACCTCAGTCTAACTTCCAACAATAACACATTAAAATATCAAAATTTCCAGGTCTCAACAAAAGATTACAAAACAAAACAAAGAAACAGGAAGTGATGGTCCCAGCAAAGAAGGAGATTACAACATTAGAAACTATGAAAGAGGAGAACAAGACCTGGGCATACCTGACAAAGACATTTTAAAAATGTAAAAATGGTCCTACATATATCCAAAGAACTAAAAAAAAACATGAAAATGACAAATGCATACAAAGATAATTAATACGGAGATGGAAATTATGAAAAGGAACCAAACAGAGCTGAACACCACAGTAAGAGAAATTTAAAATTCCTTGAAGGGATTCAATAGCAGATTAAAGCAGGCAGATGAAAGAAGTAGTGAGACTGAAGAAAACACAATTGAAATCATTCAGTCTGAGGAACAAAGGAAAGAGTGAAGAGAAGCCATAAAGCCTGAGGAACCTGCGGTACCCCATCAGGCATACCAATATACACATTGTGAAAGTCTCAGGAGAAGAGAGAAAGGGGAAGGGAGACTGTTCAGATAAATAATGACTGAAAAGTTCCCAAATTTAATGGAAGACATGAATATACCCATCTAAGATGCTTAGCAAACTCCACACAGGATAAACCCAAATGGACCCATGCTGACAAATACCAATGATAAAGAATTCCGAAAGCTGCAGGAGAGAAGGAATGTTGTTATGGACAAGGGAGCCTCAGTAAGACTAAATGCTGATGTAATCACAAACCATAGAGGAGAGACAGCAATGGGATGACACACTTGAGGTGCTGAAAGCAAAAACACCAAACAAAACAAAAACAATGTCAACCATGAATTAAAGAACCATCATTTTGTCTTTCAAAAATAAGGCTGATATATGGGTATCCTGTATTTTATGAACGATTGTTCTGTAAATCCACAACTTCTCAAATAAACAAAGAGACAAACAAGTAAATCATAAGGGACAGATTAAAACCTTCCACAAAAGCTGGGACTATGTCACCACTAGATCGCCCCTACACAAGATGCTACAGAGAGATTTCTACAGACTGAAAGTAGACAATAGATCAAAGCCACATGACGAAATAAAGATCTCTCATGAGGGTACCAATGTGGGTAAATATAACTGCCAGTACAATTGCATTTTTGGTTTGTCATTCCACTTTTTATTTCCTGCCAGATCTAAAAGGCAGATACATAAAATATAATGATAAATCAGTGGTGTTGGGCTCATAATGTATAAACATTTTATTTTTAATAAGAATTGTATAAAGGTAGTGGGGTGGAAAGTTAAAGAAATATAGTTTGTACATATTATTGAACTTAAATTTGCTTAGTACCAAAGCAAATTATATTGTTATCGATTTTGTATGTTAAATTTAAGTCTCATGGTAACTACAAAGAAAATATCAGAAAATATGCACGCTTATAAGACAGACATTAGAATGCATGTTACCAGCACCAGGGAGTGAGAATGATAACAGGGATTTAGTGAACAGTTGGGGAGATGAGATTACCATGTGGTAATGGAAGGTGTGAAGGTTACCACAATATTACCAATGTGATTAATCCTACCGAATGGTATGTTTGAGTGTGGTTGAGGTAAGAACCTTATGTTACCCAGAATTTTAAAAAGAAATTAAAGAGACAATGGCATTAAAGACAATACATGATCCTGATGGGATCTAGCAAGAGAGGAGAAAAGGCTCAAAGGAACATAATTGAGACATATGAAAAAAAAATCACAATGTAGACTGTAAGGTTTATATCAATGTTAAATTTCTTGAACTTGATTATCATACTTAAGGTGGTTACATGTGAATATCCTTGCTCTTAGAAAGCATGCATGGTAGTATTAAGTGTTTACAGAGTATAATGTATACAATCTTAAATCAAGTGTTTACAAAACAGATCAATCGATAGACAGGTAGATGGCTAGACAGACAGGTTGACATGGCAAATGAGGAAGAATGCTAAAATTGATGGATCTAGGTATTTGGGGGGCAGGTAGCCAGGAGTCTGTTGTGGTTCTATATATGAAGTTTGTATCATTTTTGTAACTGTCCTGTGAGTTTGAAAGTATTTCAAAGTAAAAAGTTAAAAAAACAAACAAGCAAGCAAACGAAAACTCAGAATCCTAGTATCCTTGTCTCAATGATGAAAGAAACAAAAACAGTGCTTCTCCTGTAGATTCAGAAACCAAGTCAACTTTCCAGACTAAGTAGGTCTAGAATACTGCAGTGGAGCCAGAGAAGAACCATGGTTAAAAGGATGGATTTCATTGTCAGACAAAGCTGTATTTGGTCTGGGCTCCATCCCTTACTATTTAATGGTACTTTTGATATCTTTTTTTTTTTTTTTTGGCATGGGCAGGCACCGGGAATCGAATCTGGGTCTCCGGCATGGCAGGCAAGAAATTTGCCTCCTGAGTCACCGTGGCCAGCCCACTTCTGATATCTTAAAAGTGCTTTTTCTATTGTGGAATTGCTGGAAAAATTAAATAAGGTAATACACATAAAGTATTTATTACATCATACCCCATAAATGTCAGATTTATGTATACTCGAGGTTAACTGGGACCCCTGATCCATCATTCATAGACTACCTAATGAGTAAGAGGCATTATTTTTCAAGGTTCCTTGCCACCCACAGAGTATAGTGCCCATCAAAGCAAAGCAAAGCAATGAAATTTTTTAGATAATGCCTTATTCTGTTATTTTGATTCAGGGAGACCAAGTTAATTTCTGTCCTTCTGAAGGGAGGTCATTTGAACTCTTGTATACATACGAAAATTTGAAGGATCAAGCTTAGAAAGCAAAATGACCTTGCACATGGACAGTCTGATGATTGTTGTAGTACTAGAGAGTATGGCAAACTCATCAAGGGCACATGAGTTTAAATCCCAACCCTACTCATTCCTAGCTATGTGGCCTTGGCAAGTGACAAAATCTATTTCTTTTCTAATGCTGTCTACCTCAGATTTTTGTGAGGATTTAAAGAGTGATTCACATAGCAAATTTAGCACAGGTTCAAGCACTTAGTAATCAGTAAAAAGGGCCTGAAAATATTTTACGCAAATTTAACAGCATCTTATGAAACAGAAGAGAATTTTCTAACAAAGCATCATCCAAATTTAAAGATAAAAATTTACTCAATATTTTCTGAGATAGAAACGTTTTATTTATATGTATTTCATTTAATTCGCAGGAAAACTATTCAATAAGGGGCAGATTATATAAATAATATTGGTGTTCTACAATGGTGTACTATTCAACAACAAAAAAATAATGAATGATAGAAAAAATGGCTAAATCTCAAAAACATTATGGTAAGTAAAAGCCGCCAGTATGTAGTGCCTGACTCCATTTATTTGAAACTGGAGAACAGACAACACTAATTTATTATAATAAAAATCAGAACTGTGCTTGCCTCAGGTTGAGGTGATTGGGCCCAGGAAATTCAGAGGTGATGGCAATTTATCTTGGTCTGGATGTTGGTTACATGGGTGTATACATTTGCCAAAATTCAATGAGGCCATTTTAGTTTGTAAGCTGCTGGAATGCAATATACCAGAAATGGAACAGCTTTTAAAAAGGGAATTTATGGGCGGGCCGCGGTGGCTCAGCGGGCAAGAGTGCTTGCCTGCAATGCCGGAGGACCCCGGTTCGATTCCCGGCCCCAGCCCATGTAAAAACAAACAAACAAAATATAATAAAAAATAAGAAAATGTTTAAAGATGTTTCCCTTTCTTCCTCCTTTCCTTCCTTCTATCCTTCCTTCCTTCTCTGTCTTTCTTTAAAAAAAAAAAAAAAAAAAAAAAAAAAGGGAATTTATTAAGTTACAAGTTTACAGTTCCAAGCCTCTAAAAATGTCCAAACTAAACATCCAGAAAAAAATAACTTTGATTCAAGAAAGACTGATGGGTCAGGAACTCCTCTATCAGCTAGGAAGACACGTGGCTAGCATTTGCTGGGGTCTCTGGCTTCTTGTTTCAAACATCTTCCCAGGGGTATTTTCTTTCTTCATCTCCAAAGGTCTCTGGCTCTGTGAACTCTGTTGACTCTGTGAGCTCTATCATTTCTAAAGCTTTTTCCAAAATGGTTCCCTCTTAAAGGGCTCCAGTAAGCAACACTACCTTGAATGGGTGGAGACACATTTCCATGGAAACCATCTTATCAAAAGTTACCATCCACAGTTGGGTGGGTCACATCTCCATGGAAACAATAAAAAAGATCCTACCCAGCACTATTGAATGAGGACTGAAGAACTTGGCTTTTCTGGGTTACACGACAGACTCAAACCAGCACAGAAGCATACACTTAAGATTTGTGCAATTGACTACAAGTAAATTACACCTCAATAAAGTACTATTAACTTTATTAATATTCATACAAGGCTTTCATTTATTTTTCCATAAATTGAAGTGTGATATGACTTAGGGGCTGTTCATTACATGTATAAAATAGTATTTATTTCCTGAACGTATATATAAGGCAAAGAATATTATATTACCTTAAACCTAAAGCAAGAGCAATGAAGAAGAAAATAAATAAATGGGAACTCCTCAAAATTAAACACTTTTGTGCATCAAAGAACTTCATCAAGAAAGTAGAAAGACAGCCTACACAATGGGAAACAATATTTGGAAACAACATATCAGATAAAGGTCTAGTATCCAGAATTTATAAAGAGATTGTTCAACTCAACAACAAAAAGACAGCCAACCCAATTACAAAATGGGAAAAAGACTTGAATAGACACCTCTCAGAGGAGGAAATACAAATGGCCAAAAGACACATGAAGAGATGCTCAATGTCCCTGGCCATTAGAGAAATGCAAATCAAAACCACAATGAGATATCTCACACCCACCAGAATGGCCATTATCAACAAAACAGAAAATGACAAGTGCTGGAGAGGATGCGGTGAAAGAGGCACACTTATTCACTGTTGGTGGGAATGTCAAATGGTGCAACCACTGTGGAAGGCAGTTTGGCGGTTCCTCAAAAAGCTGAATATAGAATTGCCATACGACCCAGCAATACCATTGCTAGGCATCTACTCAAAGGACTTAAGGGCAAAGACACAAACAGACATTTGCACACCAATGTTTATAGCAGCGTTATTTACAATTGCAAAGAGATGGAAACAGCCAAAATGTCCATCAACAGACAAGTGGCTAAACAAACTGTGGTATATACATACAGTGGAATATTATGCAGCTTTAAGACAGGATAAACTTATGAAGCATGTAATAACATGGATGGACCTAGAGAACATTATGCTGAGCGAGTCTAGCCAAAAACTAAAAGACAAATACTGTATGGTCCCAATGATGTGAATCGACATTCGAGAATAAACTTGGAATATGTCATTGGTAACAGAGTTCAGTAGGAGTTAGAAACAGGGTAAGATAATGGGTAATTGGAGCTGATGGGATACAGACTGTGCAACAGGACTAGATACCAAAACTCAAAAATGGACAGCACAATAATACCTAATTGTAAAGTAATCATGTTAAAACACTGAATGAAGCTGCATCCGAGCTATAGGTTTTTGTTTTGTTTTGTTTTGTTCTTACTATTATTACTTTTATTTTTTTTCTCTATATTAACAGTCTATATCTTTTTCGGTTGTATTGCTAGTTCTTCTAAACCGATGCAAATGTACTAAGAAACGATGATCATGCATCTATGTGATGATGTTAAGAATTACTGATTGCATATGTAGAATGGTATGATTTCTAAATGTTGGGTTAATTTCTTTTTTTCCGTTAATTAATTAAAAAAAAAGAATATTATATTAAATTTTATTTTGGATTACAGCAGTATATGGAAAATGCACCGAAGTTGATGAGTGACTCTAGGTAATATAATAAGACTTAAAAAAGCAAAAGTCACATTTGTCCAATTTAGCTGTAAAACCAAACCTCAAAAATTTTAATAAAAGACTCAATTCATAGTAATTCGCACTTTGTAAAATGGAATTGCTTAAGATTAAGAGGACTAACACTATAATAATGAAGAAAAAGAAATTCAATTTATTCCTTTAGGATTTAGGTCTTTGGAAAATTTGAAATAAACTGCCTTTCACATGGTTTCTGGATCCAAGGGTCATTCAGGACATAGAAAACAGAAAGATAAAAGGCAATTTTGTCTTTTTCTCTCATGACATCTGAAGTGTTATGTTTTGTGATGTACTTTAAAGTGGTCAATTAATAAAAAGACAAAATGGTTTCACCAATTTTTAAGAAGGTCATGTATCTACTTAATGCTAAACACACAGAAAAAGGATGGAAGAAAAGGGAGGTACCAGTCAAACCTCACTCCTTCATCCCTTTGTCTGTAATGCGCCAGGTTCATAGTAGGTGCTCCTTAAATTTTTGACAGAGGGCAGCATCATCAGACTGGGAAACAGACTATGAAGTTTCAGTACTGGAGACCTGGGAAAATGATGGTGCCACACATGAAATAATATAAAGTTACAAGTAGGTAAATTTTAACAAAAAGATAACTTCAGATATTAAATATGTTACACTTGAAGCTCAAATAGGATTTATAAGTAGAAATGTTTATTGGAGAGAAATGTCGTACTCTACCTAGGAAAGCTGTCGGAAGTAGAGCCACAAAAGTGAGTTAGGTTGGGCCACGGTTGGCTCAGCAGGCAGAGTTCTCGCCTGCCATGCCAGAGACCCAGGATAGATTCCTGGTGCCTGCCCATGCAAAAAAAAAAGCATAGTCTCTTCTGAATCATTAAATTGATATCTCTTTTAGTCTCCAGTATTTTAGAGCAGCTAGAAGTAAAAACCTAAAATTGTGCAATTATAACCCAAGTCAAAGACTGCAATATGTTCAACCACTAATTGTGGTGCTGTGCTTGAAAATTTATAGATTTTTGTATATTTGTTATCGTTCACAAAAAAAGAAGGGAAAAAAAGTTGATTGTGATGATAAAAAAGTATTTAAGCCCTCTCCCTACTATATTCTGGAGCAGCTAGAAGGAAAAAATATGAGAGGATTGTATGGTAGCCCATGACAAACTCTGGGATCTGTCCTGTAACCACTTTTTGAAGAGTGCTTTGAAAACTACTGCTTTTTAATTTCTTTGCTTTGTATGTATGTTATACTAAACAATTAAAAAAGTGTAAAAAATGAAATAAATGGATTAAACTCGCCAGTTAAAAGACAAATTTTTTTTTTACAGTTAAACCTATGTACCTGGATGGACTCCAAGAGGAAGAAATCATAGTAAAGAAAGAGAAACAGTGGCCAAACAAATGGCCTTGTAGAGAGCCTACAAATAGATAACAGGAAGAGAAATAGGACAATTTGGGTAATAGCTCAGAGAGGAAAGAGAATTGGTCAAAATTATCAAATGCGACAAAGTAATGGGGAAAAAACAAAAGTTACAGCTACTGAATAATTATAAAGAACACTGTTTTAATATATAATAACTTTTTTTTCAATGGAAGGAAGAAGTTGACTCAAGTTAATTCTGTTTTTTTTAAATTCATTCATTAATTTATTTATTTTTAAACATAACAGGATACAAATGTGAACATTCTTGCCATATGATCATTCCATTCTTGGTATATTATCAATAATTCACAATATCATCACATAGTTGTATATTCATCACGACGATCACCTCTCAGAACATTTGCATCAATTCAGAAAAGAAGTAAAAAGAAAAAAGAAAGAAATTTGTATAATATGTATCCTAATTCTATTTCCTGGTGGTCTCTGTTCTTAACTGAAATACTCCAAGTTCATTCACTAATGTTAGTTCATATCAGTAAGACCATACAGTATTTGTCCTTTTGTTTCTGGCTAATTTCATGCAAAATAATGTCCTTAAGGTCCATCCATGTTGTTACATACTTCATAACTTTATTCTGTCTTACAGCTGCATAATATTCCATCGTATGCATATACCACAGCTTGTTTAGTCACTTGTCTGTTGATGGACATTTTGGCTATTTCCATCTCTTAGAAATTGTAAATAATACTGCTATAAACATTGGTGTGCAAATGTCATTTGTATTCTTGCCTCATGTCCTCTGAGTAGATACCTAGCAATGATATTGCTGGGTCATATGGCAATTCTGTACTTAGCTTCCTGAGGAACTGCCAAACTGCCTTCCACAGTGGTTGTACCATTTGACATCCCCACCAAAAGTGGATAAGTGTGCCTCTTTCTCCACATCCTCTCCAGCACTTGTCATTTTCTGTTTTATTGATAATGGCCATCCTGATGGGTGTGAGATGATATCTCATTGTGGTTTTGATTTGCATTTCCCTAATAGCCAGGGAAGTTGAGCATCTTTTCATGCACCTTTTAGCCATTTGTATTTCTTTTTCTAAGAAGTGTCTGTTCATGTCTTTTGCCCATTTTGTAGTTGGGTTGTTTGTCTTTTTGTTGTTGAGTTGAACAATCTCTTTATATAATCTGGATACTAGACCTTTATCCCATATATAATTTCCAAATATTGTTTCCCATTCTGTAGGCTGTCTTTTTGCTTTCTTGATGAAGTTCTTTGATGCACAAGTGTTTAATTTTGAGGAGTTCCCATTTATTTATTTATTTCCTCAATGCTCGTGCTCTGGGTGTAAGGTCTAGGAAACCGCCTCCTATTACAAGATTTATGATATTTCCCTACATTTTCTTCTAAAATTTTTATGGTCTTAGATATAATGTTTAGGTCTTTGATCCATTTTGAGTTAATTTTTATATAAGATGTGAGATACAGGTCCTCTTTCATTCTTTTGTATGTGGATATCCAGTTCTCTAGGCACTATTTATTGAAGAGACTGTTCTGTCCCAGGTGAGGTGGCTTGACTCAAAGATCAATTGTCCATAGATGAGACGGTCTATATCTGAACATTCTGTTCAAGTCCATTAGTCAGTATATCTATCTTTATGCAGTAACATGATGCTTTGACCACTGTAACCTTGTAATATGCCCTAAAGTCAGGTAGCGTGAGACCACCGCCTTCATTTTTCTTTCTCAGGATATTTTTGGCTATTTAGGGCAACTTGTTCTCCAGATAAATTTGGTTATTGGTTTTTCTATTTCTGAAAAGTAAGTTTTGGGGATTTTAGTTAGTATTGTATTGAATCTGTAAATCAATTTAGGTAGAATTGACATCTTAACTATATTCAGTCTTCCAATCCATGAACACAGTATGCCCTTCCAACTATTTAGGTCTTCTGTGACTTCTTTGATCAATTTCTTGTAGTTTTCTTTGCATAGGTCTTTTGTCTCTTTAGTTAAATGTATTCCTAAGTATTTTATTCTTTTAGTTGCAATTGTAAATGGAATTCGTTTCTTGATTTTCCCCCTCAGCTTGTTCATTACTAGCGTATAGAAACACTACAGATTTTTGAGTGTTGATCTTGTAACCTGCCACTTTGCTGTATTCATTTATTAGCTCTAGTAGTTTTGTTGTGGATTTTTAGGGGTTTTAGATGTGTAGCATTACATCATCTGCAAACGGTGAGAGTTTTACATTTTCCTTGACGATTTTGATGCCTTGTATTTCTTTTTCTTGTCTAATTGCTCTGGCTAGAACTTCCAACATGATATTCAAATGTTGAATAACAATGGTGATTGCAGACATCCTTGTCTTGTTCCTGATCTTAGGTGGAAAATTTTCAATTTTTCTCCACTGAGGATGATGTTAATGGTGGGTTTTTCATATATTCCCCTTATCATGTTGAGGAAGTTCCCTTCTATTCCTATCCTTTGAAGTGTTTTCAACAAGAAAGGATGTTGAATTTTGTCAGATGCCTTTTCTGCATCAATTGAAATGATCACATGGTTTTTCTGCTTTGATTTGTTGATATGATTATTACATTAATTAATGTTACACATCTAAAACCCAAAAAAATCCACAACAAAACTACTAGAGCTAATAAATGAATACAGTGAGTGGCAGGTTACAAGATCAACACTCAAAAATCTGTAGTGTTTCTATACACTAATAATGAACAATCTGAGGGGGAAATCAAGAAAAATTTCCATTTTCTGATGTTGAACCACCCTTGCATACCTGGGATGAATCTTGGTCATGGTGTATAATTCTTTTAATGTGCTGCTGGATTCTATTTGCAAGAATTTTGTTGAGGATTTTTGCATATATATTCATTAGAGAGATTGGTTTGTAGTTTTCTTTTCTTGCAATATCTCTGTCTGGCTTTGGTATGAGGGTGATGATGGATTCATAGAATGAGTTAGGTAGCCTTCCCTCCACTTCAATTTTTCTGAAGGGTTTGAGCAGGATTGGTACTAATTCTTTCTTGAATGTTTGGTAGAATTCACATTTGAAGCCATGTGGTCCTGGACTCTTCTTTTGGGGGAGCTTCTTAATGACTGATTCAATCTCTTGTAACCATTTTGTTGAGGTCATCTACTTCTTCTGAAGTCAATGTTGGTTGTTCATGCCTCTCTAGGAAGTTGTCCATTTCATCTACATTGTCTAGTTTATTAGCATAAAGTTGTTCATAGTATCCTCTCATTACCTCCTTTATTTCTGTGGGGTCAGTGGTTACATCTCCTCTTCCATTTCTGATTTTATTTATTTGCATCCTCTCTCTTCTTCTGTTGTCAACCTTCTAAGGGTTCACCAAGCTGATTGATAGTCCAATAGAACCAACTTCTGGTTTTATTGATTTTCTTGATTGTTTTCATGTCCTCAATTTCATTTATTTCTGCTCTAATCTTCATTATTTCTTTCCTTTTGCTTGTGTTGGGGTTAGTTTGCTGTTCTTTTTCTAGTTCTTCCAAGTGGACAGTTAATTCTTTGATATTTGCCTGTCTTCTTTTTTTTTGATATAGGAATTTAGGCCAATAAATTTCCCTCTTAGAACTGTCTTTGCTGTATCCTATAAATTTTGATATGCTGTGTTTTCATTTTCATTTGCCTCAAGATATTTACTGATTTCTCTTGTAATTTCTTCCTTGACCTGCTTGTTTAAGAGTGTGTTGTTGAGCCTCCACGTATTCGTGAATTTTCTGGCACTCTGACTATTATTGATTTCCAACTTCATTCCTTTATGATCTGAGAAGTGTTTTGTATGATTTCAATCTTTTTAAGTTTATTGAGACTTGCTTTGTAACCCAGTATATGGTCTATCCTTGAGAATGATCCATGAGCACTTAAGAAAAAGGTGCATTTGCTGTTGTGGGGTATAATGTTCTATAAATGTCTGTTAAGTCTAGCTCATTTATTGTATTATTCAAATTCTCTCTTTATTGATCCTCTGTCTAGATGTTGTGTCCATTGGTGAGAGTGGGGAATTGAAGTCTCCAACTATTATGGTAGATGTGTCTATTTCTCTTTTCAGTGTTTGCCTCATGTATTTTGGAGCATTCTGGCTCAGTGCATAAATATTTATGATTGTTATGTCTTGTTGTTAAATTGTTCCTTTTACAAATACATAGTGTCCTTCTTTGTCTTTTTTAATGGTTTTACATTTGAGGTCTAATTTGTTGGATATTAGTATAGCTACTCTTGCTTTTTTCTGACTGTTATTTGCATGAAATATCTTTTCCCAACCTTTCACTTTCAACCTATATTTATCCTTGGGTCTAAGAAGCATTTCCTGTCAACAGCATATAGATGGGTCCTGTTTTTTAATCCATTCTGCCAGTCTATGTCTTTTGATTGGGTAGTTTAATCCATTAACATTTAGTGTTATTACTGTACGGGCAGTACTTTCTTCTACCATTTTTCCTTTTGGATTTTATATGTCATATCTAATTTTCTTCTTTTTACCTTTACTGATAGTCTTCATTTCTACGCACTTCTCCCAAACCTCTTTCTCCTGTCTTTTCTTATCTGTCTCTAGTGCTCCCTTTAGTATTTTTTGCAGAGCCAGCCTCTTGGTCACAAAATCTCTCAGTGATTTTTTGCTGAACATGTTTTAATTTCCCCTTCATTTCTGAAGGACTATTTTGCTGGATATAGAATTCTTGGTTGGCAGTTTTTCTCTTTTAGTAACTTAAATATATCATCCCACTGTCTTCTTGCCTCCATGGTTTCTGCTGAGAAATCTATGCATAGTCTTATTGGGTTTCCCTTGCATGTGATGGATTTCTTTTCTCTTGCTGCTTTCAAGATGCTCTTTTTCTCTTTGACATCTGACATTCTGATTAGTAAGTGTATTGGAGTATGTCTATTTGAATCTATTCTGTTTTGGGTATGCTGTACTTCTTGGATCTGTAATTTTAAGTCTTTCATAAGAGTTGGGAAATTTTCAGTGATAATTTCCTCCATTAGTTTTTCTCCTCCTTTTCCGTTCTCTTCTCCTTCTGTGACACCCACAACATGTATATTCATACACTTCATGTGGCATTCAATCTTCTGAGTTTCTGCTCATATTTTTCAATTCTTTTCCCAATATTTTCTTTTTCTTGTTGGATTTCAGATGTCCTGTCCTCCAGTACACTAATTCTACCTTCTGCCTCTTGAAATCTAGCATTGTAGGTTTCCATTGTTTTTTTTCATCTCTTCTACCTTGCCTTTCATTCCCATAAGTTCTGTGATTTGTTTTTCCATACTTTCGATTTCTTCTTTTTGTTCATTCTTTGCCTTCTGTATTTCATCCCTCAATTCATTTATTTGATTTTTTTATGAAATTTTCCATGTCTGCTTGAACATTCTTAATTGTTTCAACTCCTTTATCATTTGAATTGTTGGTTTGTTCCTTTGACTGGGCCATATGTTCAATTTTCTTAGTATGATTTGTTATTTTTTGCTGGTATCTAGGCATTTACTTTCCTTAATTAGTTTATTCTGGAGATTGTTTTTCAGCTTTTTTACCAAGGATTTTCTTGCTGGATGACTTTGTTGTCTATCTGTTCTTTGACATTCAGTTCAGCTTATTCTAGACCTCTAACTTAGGTGTTGTTTAACAGATCAGAATTTTTCAGTTCTTATTTTCTTGTTTCTTGCCCTGCCTGTATGGTGCCTTTTTCCCCTTAGGAGGGTCTACTTAGGTATTATAGACCCCAGTCAGATTTTCCCAGACCAAACTGGCCTTCTTTCAGGAGGAAAGTGTCACCTGCATCAGTTTTCCCTGAGGGTGAAATCCAGCAGGTTGAAAGGCTTTCTTATGAAGCCTCTGGACTCTGTGTTTTTTCTATCCTGCCCAGAATGTGGTGCTTTTCTGCCTGTGGGTCCCACCAGCATAAGGTGATGTGGTATCTTTAACTTCAGGACTCTGCCTGCTGGGGGCATGATGGAGACAGAGGAGAGGTTGTAGGCTGGCTTTAATTGCTTCACTTTTCCAGACCTTGAGGTCTGAATTAGTTGATGGAGGGATTCCACCTGAGCCTCCACCCCTCTCTTGAGGCAGGCACAGGCTCCAGGCAAACACTCAAACAAGCTTAATTCTGCCTATGCCTGAGGCAGTTGGAGCCTGAGAAGCCCTGCAACTGTATCCAAAGTGTAGTCAAGCCATAGAAACACAGCCACAGAAAAGAAAAGGAAAAATCCTTTTCAGAGCAGAACCCCCATTCCTCAGGTTTGCCAATCAACAGCTTAAGTTGGTACACTGCTCTGTGTATCTCCAGGTCCTATGTGCCCCTCCTTTCCTTCAGGACTCAGACTCTTTCAAGTATTATGTGCTATCTGATCAAAAAAATTCTGTTTTTTTTTTTTTTTCTTTTTTCTTTTTCCATCAGCCCTGCCCCTTCTGTGCCAGGGTGAAAACCGGCAACCTCAGCTTTTACTCAGGTTTAGCGGGGCTAGGGGCCTATTTTTAGTAGTGTGTTAATTAATTCCACAATTGCACTCAGCCCCTGCTGCTGGTAGTTTCTTTCCTTTCCCCTCTGGGAAGCAGCCTGTGGGGGAGGGACAGCGGCTGCCACAGCTTGGGGAACACACGGTTCTGGGTGGGCTCAAGCCAGTCCAGCTGGTCCAGACTGGTGTATGCTGTGTGTCGGGTCACTGATGTGGCCCCAGCAGTTGTTCTGTACTGTTCCTGGCTATTTACTAGCCGCTGTGGAGGATGAACTAAATCCCACACCTCACTAAGCTGCCATCCTGGCCCCGCCTCAAGTTAATTCCATTTTGATAGTAAATATTTGCACCAATGAAAAACCTATATTCCATCCCAAAATTTGTAGTAGGCCAAAAAGGAAGGAAAGGAGGTTAGAGAAGGAAAGAAATAGAATGGATCTGTACTACCCAAGCTAGGCAGAGGCCATTCCCCCAAAAAGGGAGTAGGAGGGGCAGGGGCAAGCCTGGCAGCCCCATGTACCCAGGAATCTCCAGTTACTCAGTAGCTACCACTCAGGTACACAAAGAAGTTTCTCTGGGATGCCTCGGAAGCAAGGCCAAGAAGAGATTAATGAAAACTCCGGGAGAGTATTTGATTTAGACTAGGAGTCACTAATAATATCTCTCCAGTTTGAAGATACATCAGAGGGGAACTCAGAGGTCAAAATAATCTGATTTTCTATTAAGAAATAGACTCAAAGAGGTTAAGTAACTTGGTCATGCTGACACAGTTTTGAGTGTCAAAATGTGTCAAGTATGTCTTCTCTCTGGAGAAATTTATGTTTTTCAAATATGAAAGCTCATAAATTAGTCTCCATCACAAAGGAGAAAACTGGAGAAATTATTTTCCATGATTATTTTTAAATGACATCTCTTTTCACTGAACCACTTGAATACCTACCTTAATTTTCTTTGCTGATTTGACAGACCAAGTGACTCAGTTTAATAAAACTAAAAATTGTTTTCTTCCACGTTGGGGAAATTAAAAAGGATTTACTCCTTATGATGAAGTGGGTTTGCAACAATAAAACACACTCACAAATCAGAAGGTGCTCAGAGTCATTATCTCCAAAAAAAAAATAAAGAGAAAATTGTTAAGACTCCTTCCTTCCTTACTGCTCCCTATTAGCATTACTGCACTTTGAGGCAAAGGACAAATTAAGCTGGAGAGAAAGAATTTCTTTTCCAAATTCCAGACAGAAGCAGCTTTTCACTTTTTAAAAAAAGGGGTTATGTGGGTTACAATGCTTTTTGTGTATTCCTCATTTCCCATTTTATCGTGATCAGCTTCAGCTATTACATGACTCTAAAGCATAAAATTTTGAGTGTGAACAAATTACATTTTCTTTTTGGAATAAGTATATACAAGTGTCTTTTATAAGCAGAATGAGTTTGGTTTTGTCTGTTGGTAATGTTCCTATTATGCAAGGTACAGGAAAACATTTATGAAAGGAACAGTAAACACCGAACCTAGGAACACTACACTACATTCATTCTAGGCAATTTTAAACATTAAGCTATTTTTGCATATTGTTTATAATGTTGCTAATACCTTCTTTTCTCTTTTACACATTGGAGTATTATATTATCCTAGCCATAATTTCTGGGCAAATTGATTGTACATGCATTTGCCAGGCCAGAAATTTTTGACTCACAAACTGAAATATATAAATGAGATTTTTGGTTTGCTTTGACCAAACATAATAGAAATGATCGTTAAAATAGCACTGTTGCTGGTCACCAAAGATTTCTAAATGATTCTGTGACTCTAACGAACATTCTCAATTACATCAAGGTACTTCTAAATCAATTGTATTTCATTTGAAGTTTTGAAAAGATAAATGTTTGTTGGGGTACATTTGGTGGACATTTTCTTGGGCTAAATGCTGGTCACCCTGATAAGATTAAGTAGAAATCAACAGTGAAAACTGTATCAGTATAATAAAAATCAATATTAAAAACATATTTTACAACTTTATAAAATATTCAACTTCCACATACCACACTTCTTGTAAAAACACAAATGCACTATAAGTCACAGTACCAAAAACTGTAAGTAACCCAAATATTCATGGACATTAGAACAAATAAAGCATGGTATATTCATGATAGAATACCATCTTGCAATAAAAATTAAGAACTATTGCTATATACAACATAATGAAGAACAAAAGAAGCCCCTCCCCACATGCACACAGAATCATATTGTAGGATTCCATTCATGTAAAGTTAAAGTCAGGCAAAATTAAGCTATGATATTAGAATTCCTGCTAATGGTTATCTTCAGGGCAAAGACTGGAATAGTGATTTGGAAGGAACACAAGGGAGGTGTCTAAAGGGCTGGTAATGTTATATGTCTTGAGCTGTGCGGTGGTTATCTGACTGTTTACTTTGTGAAAATACTGTAAGTTTCTGATTTGTGCACTTTTCTGCATTTTATATATATTATTATGCTGTTGATTTTATAGTAAGATGGAGTAAACAGAGTCTATATCGTCTCTTCCACAGAATGTAGTATAAACCTGAACAGAATGAATAAAGCAACAACTTCAGAACTCTGAGAAGTGAATGTAGTAGGCAGACTGGGGAAGACCAGTACCATCAAACCATTGACAAGTTTACCATTTTTCTCCTCTTGCATCCCAGCCTGTTCTCAACCCAGACCATAATCTGGAAGAGGACATTGGTGCAGAAAGTATTCTACGAGAAGCTCTCTAGTTCTGGCTCAGGAAATGGGAAAAGGATCTCCTAACACTCCATTTTCTTTCATCCCAGTCCTCAATCAATCCTGAGATAGTGGTGGCAGCAGCAGCAGTGTCAAGGGAGGACCTTCAGAACCTAGAACTCTGAGGAAGGGGAAACTTCCTCTCTGATGAAAGGACTTGTGGTACCAAGAAAATGGGGGAAACATGCATTGCTCTCTCTCCCTCTTTCCCTCCCTTCCTCTGTCTTCCTGCCACTAAAACAGTAATAATCATAGAATGTGCAAGGCAGTGTATGATAAATAAAGCCTCAGATTTCTGGCCCAAGACTAAATAGGGAAGCCCCAGGACACTGAAAAGTACTGGGGAGATCATAGAGAGGGAGAAGCATGGAAAAGCAATCCCATGAAGTTATTTATGCACTGCTGGGCTCATCCTTGACCTGGGCATGTGTGGGTCTGGACTAAAGAAAATACCGTAGACTTGGAAAACTGAACTATGGGACAGACTATTGCCCTGGTCAGACCAGCCACCACACATGAAAAATCTGAAAGATACTGCAAAGGCTTTGGAAATGGAACTAAGTAAAACCACAACCCACAAAAGGCTGGCTGGTATTTGCTGCCTGGACCAAACTGAGTCAATTCTCACTAAAACAAAAATATGAACAATCTTCACAGAATTTCCAATAAGACCTGAATTTCATGATATTAAAAATGTCCAAGATGAAGTTCAAAATTACTTAACATACAAAAAAACCAAGGACAATCTCAACTTGTTTGGGAAAGAGCAATCAGATGACACAGACTTTGACATTTTTTGACAATGTATTTAAAGCAAGTAGTATAAAAATGCTCCAACAAGTAAGGGTGAATACCCATGAAATGAATAGAAAGATAGATAGTCTCAGAAAAGAAAAAGGAAATATAAAGAAGAACCAAATGGAAATTTTTAAACTGAAAAACACAAACTGAAATTTAAAAGTTCACAAGATGGCTCAATAGCAGAATGGAGATGGCAGAAGAATCCATAAACTTGAAGGGAGAACAATAGAGTTTATCTAATCTGAATAAAAGGAAAAAAACAAGATTGGAAAAAAAGGAACAGAGCCTCTGGGATCTGTAGGCTAATACCAAAAGAGCTAACATTCATACTATCAGAGTCCCAGATAGTAAACAGGATAAACTCAATGAAATCAATACCTAGACATGTCATAATCAAACTGCTGAAAATGAAAGATAAAGGAAAAAACTTGAAAGCAACCAGAGAAACTGATACATTATTTACAGGGAAATAATGATCTGAATTACTGAACATTTCCCATGAGGAATCACGAAGTTAAAAGTAAATGTAGTAAAATGTTTTAAGTCCTGATTGAACTGCCAACCCAGAATTCCATATCCAGTGAAAAAATATCCTTCAGGAATGATGGTAAAAAGAAGACATTTTCAGATGAAGGCAAACTGAGAGAATTAGTTGCAAGAAGGCCTGTTTTAAAAGAAGTGCTAAAGAAAAGCTTCAGGCAGAAGAGAAATGATACTAGAAGGAAGCCTGGAACCTCAGGAATGAAGGATAGCAACAGAGATGACAAAATCTAGGTAAATAAAACACACTTGTCTTCTCCTCTTGAGTTGTATAAAACATAATTGATTTCATGAGGTTTTCAACATATAGAAAAGTAATACACTCAAAAACTCAAAAGAAGACACAAAATGGGAACTAGAAGTGAAAACCAGAAGAAACAAACAGAAATAAATAGGATGATAGATGTAGATAGAAAAATTATTATTAAATGTAAATAGGCTAAACACACCAATTAAAAGACAAAAATTGGCAAAATGGATGAAAAACCAAAACTGGTGAGCTATCCCTACACACCTATTAGAATGCTAAAAAAAAAAACATGCTGACAACACCAAGTGCCAGCAAGAACACAAAGCAACTGGAACTATCCTAACATCGGTAATGCAAAACTGAGCTGCAACATTTTAGAAAACAGTTTGGCAGGTTTTTAAAATAAAGTTAAACTTATAAATTTATAACCCATCAATCCCATTCTTAAGTGTTTACTCTAGAGAAGTGAAAACTTGTGTTCACACACAAAACCTACATACAAATGTTCATAGCAATCTATTCTTGATTACCCGGAACAGAAAACAACCGAAACATATTTCAATGTGTGCATGGATATAAAATGGTAATATATCCGAGTAATGAAATACATAGCAACAAAAAGGTATGAACTATTAAGACAACCAGCAACTTAGATTAATCACAAAGGCATTATGCTATATGAAAAAAGCAAATTTCAAAAGGTTACATACTCTATTGTTCCATTTATTTAACAATCTCAAAAAGATAAAACTTTAGTGTTGGAGAATAGATTGGTGACTGCCAGGGATTAAGGTAGGGGAAGTTCATGATTAGAGAGGTAAGATTTTTGGGGATGATGAGACTGTTGTCTATGCTGACCGTGGTAGTAGTACATGAATCTGTACATGTGTTAAAATTCATAGAACTGTGTGCCAAAAGAAAAGGTCAATTTATTATGTGTTAATTTAAAAAATAAATATAAAGAAATACATTTTTTTAAGTTTACTTTAAATCTATACGGAATAAATTTCCCCAAAGACGACTTGGTTATCTAGGTTACATTAAAGCCTAAGTGGACAAAAAAAAATCAAGAAGATAGTGATATACTCACCACTGCTTGCCCCTCTACAGTTTCCATTACTAGAATCCATAGGAAAATCTGAAAGGAGGTGGTAGAAAAAAGAAAAAAACAGAATATGCTCATTAATATATTAGATCAAGTATTCCCATATAAAAATTCTAGTTTAGCACAAGTTTATAGATTATTATTAGTGTCCTGAGCTTGGCGCATTATCATTTGTTGGTCGTAATAAGGATTAGATGAGTTCTTTTACGTGACTGAAAGGTAATAACTCTTTTAAATCCTCATTACCTGTGCATAAAATTTCAGGATTTAATAAATAACTTTTAAAGTTTTGAGTTTCACAAAATTTGTGAATTATGACTGTCCTATCACAATATAGCCCATGTATATATTAGGCATTCACCAAACACTTGTGACTTGAAGACATAAAGATCCAAACACACATTCAATAAATAGATGAAGTATGCTGTGCTGGCATCCATTTAAATCCTTTGTCCATAGGAAAACATTCAGAAAGTATTCTTATGCCCTTTTTAACCTCACATTTAATAGTTCTTCTCCAGAAAGGAAACCTACCATTCAGGAACTATTAGAGTCAATGTAGTTAATACACATGGCAATAATTAGAAAATGCCATGAATTCTTTTCATGATCCCGTAAATCCAAGAAAATGGTAAGGTAAAGGTCTTCTGTGTTCTAGTTTAAAAAGCAGGCACTAAGGAATAACACTGAGTGCCACAGCAAAGCACCATGCTAAAAGATGCCACACTTAGAATATATGCATATATTGACACACCTAGTTTTATATTAGTATCAATATTTTATGCTAAAGGATTTCAATGCCACTATGCAACCTAATTGAAAATAACAGTCTTCCTCAGTCCTTTTTCTTCACTGGTCATATCATGTATCAATTAAATACAGAGGGTTAAACACAGTTCTATGACAATAACACCCCCAAAATTGCAATTAATTGATTACCAGGTTAAGCAATCATCAGCTGATACTTAAAAAGCCATGTACAAGGAAAGATAGCAGACAGCACGAAAATAAGCAGATAAGCAAGCAAACACTTGATTCTAAATCATTTAGTTTGACTTAGTCATGAACTATTTATTTAATTTAATTTATTCTGTTCAAAGACTTTATTCGTGATAGATATATCCAAGTATTAGAGTAATGCATCAGAGGTCTTTCTATTCCTGAATGACTCAATAATTACGTGATAATATACATATGGTTTATATAAAAATTATTTCCCTGTAAATGAAGAATTGATATTTCCACATTTGAAATAATTGTTAGTATTCAAAGGCTGAGTTAAAAGATAAAACTCTTCTCTTGAAAAAAGAAAACCCCTCTGAAACAGCTGAGCTAAGGAGAGTGCTTTCCTTCCTTCTTTTTTCACTAGAAAATGTTCCTGCACTTGTAAGAATGCATAGATGTCAATTGTTAGAATTTTAAGAAAACCAAGACATTCTGATCATAAATAATCCAAAAATTTCTTTTAGAAAGTTAAATTTTGGAATTCTACCAACAAAATTATCCTAAATTTATATAGTAGATATTAGTATGTTTTATACACCAAAGATTTCTGGTGGGGTCACAGAGGTTTCCAGGAGAAGGATTTCAAAGGAGCTGGAGAAGGTGGAGAGAGTTTTCCAGATAGAAAACAGGATGTGCAAAGGTACACAGGTAGAAACTGCACATTCATGTAGGGAACTGAAAATCTTCCCATTTGACTGATACCCAGGGCTGTATAAACAGAGAGAAATAAATTTAGAGAGGTAAGGAGGGTACAATCTTGACTGTAGAAGGCAGATACCAAAGTATTTTAAGCAACAGATTTGCATTTCAGAAATATCGTCCGGTTGGAGTATGGAGGGGGAACACTGGAGGTAAGGAAGCCAATTATCATCACTAACCAATATCCACATGAGGGCCATACTAAGAAGGAGCATTAGAGATGGAGGGAAGCAGGAAAATGGGTTGGGGGAGAGGGAGACGGGGAACAAATCCAATAGCATGTAGTAACTATTGAATGAAGGTAATAAGGAAAAGGGTGGAATTAAGGTTAACTCCCAGGCCTGGGCAACTAGAATGTGGTGTCACCTCTTACCGACATAGAAAACACTAGAAAAAGAACAGGTGTCTGAAGGTGAGAACACAGTGAGTTTGCTCTGGGGCATGCTGAGCCCAAGGGGCTCAGGGTTAGATGTCAGAATCTGGAATGTACCTTCTCTGCTAAAAGAAGATCTCAAAAGCTCCATGAACCCCAGAGAACCTTATTTGTTGCTCTGATGTACCCTCTCTCTCTCTAAGCCGAACTCTGCAAATAAACTCATTACCCTCTCCCCTACGTGGGACATGACTTTCAGGGATATAAATCTCCCTTGTAATATGGGACATGATTCCCAGACATGAGTCTGGCCCTGGCAATGTGAGATCAAGAATGCCTGCTTCACCAAAGTGGTGGTGGTGGGGGGGGGGGGGGGGGGGGGACAGAAATGTAACAAAATAACATCACAGTAGCTGAAAGATTTCAAATAGAGTTGTGAGGTCATATTGGAGGCTACACTTATGAAAGTTTCAGCCAGCTACTACAAATTGCCATGGTATGCCAAAGCTCAAATAACAATACTCCTGAAAATCCTAAAGAAAACCCAGAGCTCTAAAACTCTATAAAAGTTTTATTTATTAAGTTTATTTTCAGAGACTTAAAAAACCTCCAGATTGTTCCTATGCCAGATAAGCCCTGAAACTTAGAGGTACCTCCTTTCCCAGGACACCAACCAGTTGCATTCCCCTACCTCATAATGTCGGCACTTCTTTTCAACATGAAGAAGTTAGAATTGTCAGTGCCCAAATATCTCTGAAGATTGAGAGAATGATCAAATGAGAGGGAGGAGCTATAACAGAGAAGTTAACCAAAGATTATAACTACTGAATCACTTTTTAGTTTCTAGTGTCTTAGAACAGCCAGAGCAAAATAACCGAAATTATGTAACTATAACCCATACTATACTTTGAAATTTACTCTTTAATTACTTGTTAAATGTACTTTGAAAGTTATTACTTTTCTGTACATATGTTATATTTCACACTAAAAAATATTTGTTTTTTTTAAATGCTCCATAAAGCAGGAATTTCTAATCACCTGGGATCCATAGTCCAGGGCCTTCTTATATTTTCTTAAGCCATGAATAAATGGATTTTCAAAGTAAGTGATAAAAAATGTTTGTTCCTTATTTAAATGCAATTCAATGAACAAAAGAGACAGATCCTAAAAAGTTAAGAATAATCTCTTTTCTTAATGAGGAAGCATAATGTGGAATGAGCTCTAGTTTGAATCCTGGCTCTTTTACCAGCTTTATGAGCATGTTACTTAACTTCTCCATACACCTCAGCTTCCTTCTCTGCGAAATGCTAGTGATAGCACTTACCAGGTACTTATTGTGAGAACTAAATGAGTTAAAATGCATAAACATCATTTATGGTAAACATCATTAGTTCTTATCCATTGCTAATCCCCAGGATGGCCAAACACCCTCTCACCAATGATGATGAGTTGTTGTTAAACACTTACATCCTGCCTGACCATTTATTAACCACTTCACACAAATATATATATATATATATATATATATATATATATATATATATATATATTTTTTAACATGGGCAGGCACCGGGAATCGAACCCGGGTCCTCAGGCTTGGCAGGCAAGCATTCTTACCTGCTGAGCCACCGTGGCCCGCCCCACACAAGTATTTTTACTGTTCTTCACAATCCTCAGTCAATGCCAATATCAAATGACTTGCTCAAGGTACAAAATTAATAGCAAATCTGAAATTCCAGCCAAGGGGCTATAACTCCAAAAATATGGCTTTCTTTAAATTGAAGAAATGCAAAAATTATTCTTAATTATTTATTCAAAGATATAATTATTTAATTATTCAAAGATGTATGTCTATATATCTAGCTCCTAGTAGAAAAAGAAAGGCTATTATAACTTAGTTAATTTTGCTATTTGTAACTATAACTATTTAAAAGCTTGGTGTAAGCAAAATATTCAAATAAGATTTGGGAACAACCAAGAGTCAAATGAGCTATACCCCTAAGATTCCTTTACCATGGATAACTGAGTCAGCTGTAAATAAAACGGAATGAAATAAAACTCTGGGATGTTCTTCCCTTTCCATCCAAAGTGCCTGTCAATATTTTGCATGATGAAGGATTCTTAGAATCATGCTTTCTCTCTAAAACTAAAATTTCCATTTCTCCTTTGCATTCCATTTTCCTCCCCATATCACACTAAATAATTCTTCTTTCTCGGTATTTGGTCCCTCAAATATTTGCAGACCAGGGCTAAAGAAAAGATTGCCTGTTCCTCAGAGAGTGGAGAAATGATTCAACAGCAGTTCATGCATGTGAAAGTTGGCGCAGCTTTGCCCGTTGAGAGAAGGCCTGGAGAATCTGTTGAGCAAGAGCTGAGATGACAAGTTAACCCTGCCACCGAAACCAGCTATGACTGAGAAGTGATTATAAAGCCTTTGGCATGGCGAACTATGGTTGTTGTATAAATAGCTGTTAAATATCATACCAGAAATTTTCTTAAATACTTGATTTCTGGGTCTCCGACAAACTACTACTTGTAGTTAATAGAGATAGATCAGCCTCCTACTTTTTTTCCTGTTTCTCCCAAAGGGATTTGTTCTTGAGCCAGAGCTCCAGGTCAATTTGTATGAAATGAAATGCAAACTTTAATATATTCAGAAGAAACAAGACCTGCTTTTCCCATTAGTTCCCAATGTAAAATTTCTTTCCCAGAGTTACACGGATGAAAGTTCTAGGCTATATTTGCATTTACTGGCATAAACATTAAATAAACAAAAGAAAGAAAGGGTCAGTTTGATACAACAATGGCAACAGTAAAATAGCAGCAATTTGTTAACAGCTGACTATGTACCAGGTAAAGGATTTATATTTTAAATTTTATTTGAATCTTCTCCATGCTCTTGGGGTTTAGGTGATATTATTTGTTCCCATTTTACAGATAAGAAAACTTTTTAAAAGGGAGGTTACATAATTTTCCTATGAAGAGCTACTATGGGACAGAGTGAAGGTCCAAACTCTGATATGCCCACAGTTTTCACTCACCATGCCATTACTGAGGATTTAACTAACTTTCTTAATTACCTGGCTGGTTGACAACACTGAGCTGAATTCCCAGATAATTATTTTAAAGCAGTTGTGCATGCAACCACAACCTATAATATACAGAAAATGTATAGGAAGAATGAACACTGTGAATTCATTAGTAATGGTCAGGATGTGCCCTTTTCTCCATAAAAATGTGTTTGCCCTAAGTGTTCTGAAAGGAAAGAGTAATTTGAAGCAATACTCCATTTCAATAAGCCTGTGCTTTTTAAAATGTTCTAAGCTTGTGAGGAAGCAGATCCCTGTGAATGGGAGGATTTAAAAATCTTGGTATTGAAGGAATGTGAAAGTGGTCCTATTCAAGGAGACGTTTTTCTATCTGGACTGGATAGATTCTAGTCAGAAGACACAGGGACTCTGTTCATACTGGGGGCGGAGAACGGAGGAGGGTTCCCTACTTTGTGAAGTATCTTTCCACAGAGTCGTAGAGTATACTGCATCTGAAACCGGCCACATGTGGTCATTTCAAAGTAATTCCAGGTGTCTGACAGCTTGATTCAGCACAGGCGGCGTAATTTTCAGCAAGCTGGTCCTGGAAGTCAGGGGACGCTTCGGGCTAGAATCCACCACCCCACTCCTCACTCCCATTTCTCCTTCACCTTCTTCTGCCACCACAGTATCAGATTCACGCTGGAGATTATGGTAAAGAGAGGAGGGGAGAACCATCATTAAAAGGTTCCAAATACCACCTACCCCTACCTATTTTTCTAGCAAGTGAAAAAAAAAAAAATATATGTTATCAGGAAGGCAGATATTATGGCATTTTTAAGAAGTTCAGAAGTTAGGTCCCATAAGCAGACATTTCCACGTCTGTCCTACTAGAGCACTTCAATGAGGCAATTGTCCTACATTTCGTCCACACTGATGGGTAACTCAAGGGCACTTGGTGAAACTGCTTCCCTTCTGTCAATATTGGATAGGATGGCTTCTGAGAGCCAATTAACTGTGCCAAACCTCATTCTTTCAGAACCTCTCTGAGAGAGGTTTAACAGTGTATCTTCTTTAGGGGGAGGAATGGAATGCCTCTCTGGGTGAACCACTGCCACTTCTTTCCTAGCCCTTGTCCTGAAAGGGCCACCAGCATTTGACTGACCCTAAGTGCCTGCCAGACCAGGATAGCAACTGCACTGAGGTCTTCCCAAGAGTGCAGAGTCAGTAGCTTCAGGGAAAACAGAGACTCAAGATTGCCCTTTAGTCCACTGATTCACAGGAAATCTATTTCTTACTGATCATTTTATACAGCCAGCTCTCAGATCTTGGTTAAAATAACAAAGAAAATAAGTATATTCGAAAAGTGATCTCTAAGTGAGGTGACCATTGGAAAGTGCTTGAAAACTTTCCATTTGGTTTTCCAATTACTTGTAGAAATGCTTCCTTCTCCACTTATTTTCTCAAGTGAGCCACTGTGCACAGAAAATAATAAAGATGGGTCTGCAATTTTTTAAAATCAATTCCCTGAAAACCCAAATCATTATCTACAAATGGACTGAGGGCATGAACTTAGGCTGAGCAAGTAGAGAAACAGAAAGAAAAAGTTGATGTCTAAGAAATGAGTGGAGACAGAGGCTACAAGTCACTTCACCTAAGAGAGTAGATGTGGGGAGGTATGAAAAAGGGCAGCCCAAAGGATTGGGTTTATTTCTAAAGTATACGAAGTATGAAATTAGAGGTTTGGGTTAGTTGGTAGGAGTGGTAATACTGAGTTAGAATTAAATGGACCATAGTGAATTAGGTTTAGTAGAGTTCTTAGGGTTACGAATATCATAATTTGACCAAATGCTAGTGAAAAAAACCAGCTTGGGATTGATTCTCCCTAAATGTTGAACTGCAATAAAGATTTATGGAAGAAAAAGACTGAAATGAATGTGTGGCTGATGCACATACAGGACAAGGGCATGAGATAAGATATGAAAGACAAGTTATTTAGTGTATCAGAGTGGGATAAAGACAAATTAGAGTGCTGTGTGGGAAAAAGGGGTTGGGGGGACGAAATTAAAAATAACATTACATGAGTGAATGATGATAACAAGCCTTAAATATTACTCCTCTCATCCATATATCATTTACAAAATGACTTGAAGTCATGTGGGCATAGGAAAAAAGCCTAGCAATTTCACTCTGCCAGGTCTGTGGCTGGAACAAGTCACGGAAGCTAATTAGCAGTGCATAGCAACCTTCACAGCTGTTTTCAGGCTGGAATGGAAGAATATTTATCTCATTGAAAGGAGGGGGAAATTTAAGGTGAAAGTAATTGCTCAAATTGGACTTTGAGCAAACATATACCATTAGCATCTGTGGGTTGGAGTACAGTTACTGAAATTATCTTGGCATTTTTAATGATTAGAAGAAAATGGGATCTCAATTTTCCGTTTTCTCCACACAATCTTAACAAAGATTCTTAAAACACTAAAGAGACAGAAACCTGATGGCTGAGAATTCATAAGAATGGGAGAATGGGGCAAGAAAGTTCGTTCATTCTAATTAACAAAGTAAGGCAAAATATGGTTACATCCACGTAGGAAAAGTGGAAAGTGCCAGATCAGTGTTGCGTAGAAGTGTGATGAGAGTGGAATGAATGAAGTGTTCTAGAAAGACAGGTCGCCTACCGGAATAAAGGGCATCTGCTCCGAGGTAATAAAGTGAGATAAAAAGAGAATGGTGCTTGTTAGAGCAGGGATTAAAGAAGAGATTAAGAGAAGTGATCAGAAGAGAAAAACACAGAATTAGGCGGAGGGTAGGCGGGTAACCAGGACTCCCAGAAGCAAGGAGGCTGGAGCGCAGGAAAGAGTTTCTTGCACTCACCGGCTCCGTCCGCGGTGACGATGGCCTCGGGAGAGATGCACACGCCACGGTCATACACCGGCAGCTCCTCGCAGGCCAGGCTCTCCGGCCACGAGTGGCGGTACTTGATGAGGATGGGCTCGCAGCCCTGCCGGGCCCGTTCGCACACAGACTTGCACGGCTTGATGGGCTCGTGCTGGAAGTCAATAGTGCAGATGGGCGCGTACATCGCACAGAGGAAGAAGAGCAGATCCGGGCTGCAGTGGGTGCCTAGCAGACCTTCGAACTGCTCGATGGCCAGGATGGCGTTGGCCTGGGTGCTGTGGTGCAAGTGGTTGGGCATCTTGGTCATGTTCCAGGGCAAGGACTTGCAAAGGGGGATGCGGACGGGCTCACAGGCTGCAGCCTGGGCTCCGGGCACTCGGAGCAGGCAGAGTGCAGCCAGGGCGAGCAGAGCGGTCCGCAGCAGCAGCAGCCTTCCCGTGCTACCGCACAGCATGATCGCGGCAGGATGGAGCACGGTGCAGCAGTGCCGAGAACCGTGCAGCAGTGCCGAGAACGCTGAGAGGCCCACTCCTCCGTCTCCTCCTCTCCCTCTGAGGTGGACACAATGATCTGGGAGCTTCTCCTCCCCCCGCAACCCCACAGCTTCCTTGGATCAAATTCCCCCAATAGGGTCCCACGAGCTTCGCCCAGTTCCAGCCGCCGCCCCTCTGTTACTGCTGCTGCCGCTCTGGCTGCTCTTTTCCAACGTCTGAGACTTCTGCAATAGCCGCTGTCTGTTTATTTCTCTCTCTCTGCAAGTAGCATCAGACTTCGCAGATTAATCAGAGGAGAGAAAGAAAAATAAAGAGGAAGCGAGGGTGAAACAGAAACAAAAGTAGAATTCAGCCCGGACAGTTATCTCTGAGGTGTCACATCCCCTAGACTACAATAAATTCTCCAAAGTGGGGGGTGGGGATGAACAGAAAAAGGAAAAGAGAGAAGCTAGAGGGGGAAGAAAGAGTCTGCAAGTTTTGTAGGCTGAGAAAGAAAATCTAACTCTTGGGGTGAGCTCCGCCAGCAAGACCCTCGCAGGGAGGGTTGTGCCTCGGACCCTGCTGCTTTCCCACCTCGGGACCAGAGAGGGAGCTCCGCCCTGCGCGTGCAGTCCCAGCCCTCCAACGCCAGGGATTTCTCCCAGGGGTGGGAGATATCTGTGGATTGGAAGAGTTGGGAAGAGGCACCTTGAAAAGGAGTGAGGCTGCGGTAACCCACGTAAACGCTGATCCTATTGGGGAGCCCTTCTTTGTCCTCCACTGGGGAACCCCCTGTTCCCAAAGATGAGCTCCCAGCCCCTCACTAAAAAGCCCATTCCAGTCCCTCTCTGAGGAGTCCCCCAGAGGTCTCCACTTGGGAACCCACCCCAGCCTCTCATGCCCTGGAGATATATTTTTTAAGCAAACCACAGTTCTAAATCTGAGGAGATCTGAGGGGGAAAGCAAAATAAGCAATATTGCTTTAATGTTCAAGTCCCAAATAGCAAGGACAACTGCAGATAAGGACGACAGTGAACAGTGGTGGAGACTTACCAACCCAGAACTAGTGATAACAGATGTCCGCATCTTCAATAACTAAATAGGGAGACTGCCTTTCATAAAAAGAAAAGAAACTGCTATGCTAAATTACAAATAGGCCACCAGAAGCAAGGAGCAAAATGGTTTTTCTTTTCATTTAGTGTTTTCTTTGCCCTGTGGAATTAGAACTTTGCTTTTTAAGCATGAAATTTTTAAGTGACTGCTTTAAAACACTTGACCTTTGTTCCCCCTGAGTTTACTCACTAAAATAAAATATAATTTACTATCTGACTCTTCTCACCCCCAGATTCACCTAACACTGGAGAGAAATGTGTAGGAAAATTGCACCACTGATGATGATAATGATAGAATTATTTCTCTTTCCATACAGATGAGTTCAATCTAGAGGAGAAAATAGAAAGCAGATCCCCTAGTGGTCTGCTCCTTCCACTAATAAGACCTCCCTTTTTCCTTCCTTCCTCCCCCTCCCTTTTCAGAGTATATTGTAAATGAAATGACCTGCAAAGGCAGTCACACCCTGCACTGATTTCAATGGGAAATCACTGAGCAAAAGGATTAGAATGTCAGGAAAGACAGCCCTCATTGAGAAGAGTAGGAAACAAAGACTAAAACAAAACAGGAAGTCACCTTTGCTCTGCATCATTGAAATTTTTCTCTGCCTTAAGCGAGTTATTTCTCACTGTCAATAATAAGCAGAGAACATATGATTCCACTTCAAAGAACATGGTGTGATGTTGGTTTTAATTCCCCAGCATTGATTTGGAAGTGGCCCTTATAAAATGTTAGTACTAACTTGAGTTTATTGAATTTTTTTTGAGTTTATTAAATTTTATCTCTAAAATAGATTAGCATAAACAGCAGTTTATAACTGCTGTAAATTTTTTCTGAAGGAAGTTTGTTCCACTTAGGAAAAAAAACAAAAAACAGATAGGGAGTTATTTGCTTAGTATACAAACTTTGCCTGGTCTCCAATTATTTAGTGTCTTTTAAGAAAACAAAGCCAAAATTATATAAGAGAATTAGAAGAAAAATGATATAGTGAGTAAGAATTGGAGAAAAAAATTAAAACAGTCAATATTAGAACATTTGGTGGCTATTCTATATAAAGAAGATATAGCTGGAATTTTCAATAAGTCAGAAGAAAGAATGAGGGGTATATACAATAGATTGTTTATTCAATCCCTTTTCCTATTCTTCTTAAATCTTAGAGTATAACAAGAAATGAACCATTGTTTTAATGATTTTACAACTACCTAAAATAAAGTCTGTTTTCCTTCCCCTGCACAAAGGTCAGTGATCCCTTTTGTCTAACATATCCAATAACAAATTTTCTTTAATCTAAACTTGAGCTCTTTATCAAAACCCAAAATCAAGTTTCCAGCTCTCAGGAATCCTTTTTCAGTACCCTGCCTGATTCCATTCATTTTTCTGTTTTATTCTCCTTGAACTTTGTTCGTTTTTAGAAACAGATCTTTACAATACCATTTTTTTGCTTCCAAAAAAAAAAAAAAGAATTATTTGATTATTTAATCTGAGTGTGCTCTGCTTTCCTAAATATCATGTATGTTTTTGGAAAGAGACTCCATCTTCTATTTCTTCTGCAATAAACATTTGAGAAATGTTGGCTATTAGAATTTGGAATGCAATAGTTGAAATTTTAAAAATTAAATGTCCTAAAGGGAAGTAAAATATGAAATCAGTAACTAGTGATAGCTGGGGTTTAAAAATAGGCTATATAACCAGGTAGGAAATAAATAGGTAAGGCATACAGTTCCTATTAATGGAAAAGCTGTACTCCAAAAAATCAGTGCTTTCAAGCATGCCCACATTTTAAAAAAATTAAGAGATGGTTGAAAACTGGTCCTACCACCACTCCTGCCCCCCACAAGAAAATGCGTCATTGATACTTTACTTCCTTTACATTCTATTTTACACAGTTTCATTTAACCAGAATGTAAGCGGCAGAACACTTATCTTTGTGTAAAACTGTACCTGGGCTGCAGGAAAGATAACTGAAGGCTTTAGACATTTCCCCAGAGCTGTTAAAGAAACATCGAAGTCGAAAATCTGCAGGCCACAGACAGGGGCTAGAGTATTGGAGCTTTTAAATGATATTTTGATGGGCAAAAAGTTAGTCTTTTAGAATTCCCTTCTTGGAGTTAAGGGCAAAAATGAAAGAGTAGTTTAATACCCTGGATTGCACATTTGAAAGTTGTCAAGGTGGCAGATGCAAGTTATTAATGTTCCAATACCTCGCTGAAAAAGTCTTATCCAGATTCCAGGATCTCTTCAGGCCACATTCAGTAACACTCTACCAAGGTGACAGCACTTCAGGCCTAACCACTTGCCATGGGCTCTCTGATAGCTGCAGCATAGCACTCCCAGCGCTGAGTTGGGGCACTTGTCAATTCTGGTTTCAACCGTGTGTTGGAAAGTGCAGCCGGAACCAGTGTTGGCCAATTAGTCTTCTTACACGACACTCAAGGGAGTTATTATCGCCAAAGATGAAGAAACTGAGGCTCAGAGAAAAGAAGCAATTTCCCAAAGGCCTCCCAGCTGGATAAGAACCATCCAGAACCAAGGCTTGAATCCATGCTCTATTCACAGTTTCAACAATTAGGCCTCTGAGCGCAGAAAGGAGCTGGGAAAAGGCCCTGAGACCCTGACCATGCTGCCTGTCAAGTGTTGGCTGTGCCTTCTCCAAAACAGAAACTGAAGTTTTGGCCTGTCGATGGGGAGGCCTCTACCCCAGGTGTTCTGAGAACCTAGAAATTCCTCAAGTTCCACTTTAGGAAGAACCTACCCTTTAGTCTCCAAGCAATCCAATAAAAGCTTCCTTCCTGCTAGCTATGTTAAAAACATTAGGGCAGTGATTCTCAAACTGTAGCAGGTGGCAAAATCTCCTGGTGGCTTTCTGAAAACAGACTGCTAGACCCCATCCAGAGTACTCAAGTAGTGAACCTGAGATAGGGCCTGAGGATTTGTATGTCTAATAAGTTCCTGTTTGATACTGCTATCCAGGAAACACACCTTGAGAATCACCTTTTTGACCTAGGTATTGGATTAAGACTCAGTAAACTCTTTTCATGAAAAGATTTCATGATTTTAACTCCTAAAGGGAAATTGGAAACAAAATTTAATAAAGCAGCCTAAATAGCTAAATGGCACTCTAAAAGGGGGAAGAAGGGAGGGCTAGATACCTCCATTAGTTACTCAAAAGACATTCTAATAGCCTCCGTGAGAATTGACACTAAAATCAGCTGGGCCTCTGACCGTAGTGCACTCTCCTAAAGAATCATGGCACTATTCCTTTACCATTGCAACAAATGGGACACTAGACACAGCCTTAAAGAAGCTTCAGAAGGAACCATAGTTTCTCAGTGGTAGAATGAACCTCAGCAATCTCACCTACCCACCTCTTCCCCTTCTCCAAACCCCTGTCCCTTATGCCCTCACTTGAAGAGACAGTTCACAGAGTTGAAGTCACTTAGCCAAAGTCATGAAGTCAATTAATGGCAATTAGCCTTCCTTCGCAGTTCAATGTTCATTCTATTTACAGCATTCTCCTTCTCTATTGGAAGCGTGTATTTTTCTTACATCTGGAAAACCAAGTGCTTATATAAATGTCTGATAATTAAGAATAATGATATTCAGTTTACATAAGCCCTTAAAATCATTCAAATCTTCCAAACAGCCCAAAAGGATTTAGGGATCTGGCAGGGGGTGCATAAGACACATCCAAGAGCACCCCACACAGTAGGCTTTTCCAACATCTAATGCCAGTTGAAAAACAGATGATCTTAAGTTCCATTCTAATCCCCCTTTGACGAGGTATACAGATTATTTCTAGAACACCCTATCTACCAAAATAAACCTACATGTTTTGCTACATCTTTCATCTTATCACATCTTTAAATCCTTGTTTTATTCTTCAGTTGTCTCTCTTATGTGAAAAGGAGAAATCAGGTAGCAACCAGTTCATTCCAACAGAGGTTTTAGGTTTGAGGCTTTATATTATAAACAACTGAGCAACTGGCTGTCATCAGCAAGGCAAACTTAGAATTTGGCCTTAAGATGATCCCCATAAAATCAGAAATCCTGCAAAGCAATCATTAAGAAGCAAGAAGATTGCTAGTTTTTCAGGTATTTGTGATTTGTTAAGTGTGAGTTATATGTCTGAAATTTAATCTGGAAGGTGAATCAGTCTCTTCCATGGGTATATAAATAAAATAAGAGCATAGGGCTTTGCCAACCTGGCAGCTACCTCAATTGCTAAATCCAACAAATTTCTTAAAAGTCTAAACTTTTCTCTCAGTTTGAAAGACTGAATGCTTCTCAGAACGTCTAAAATGGCTCCGGAAAGCTTTCTATGGTCAAAGTAAGGTATTTCAAAACAAATTAGCCAATGTAAAGGGCCTACTGCTAACAGAAGCTTTCTTAGCACCAGTCACCTAATTTGTTCTAACTGGAAATCCTGACCCACTGACCTTCTTGCTAACCTTGGAACATTAATCATTACATGCAATTTTTCCACAAGATTCTTACTAATTGAGCCCTAATCCTTAAGAAGGCTCTCAGCTATTTTCCTCTCCCCATCACAGGCTAATAACTTCACCTCTTCCTTTCTTTCAATTTTTCTCCTCATACTTCCATCACACACCAAAAAAAGGTCTTTATAGTGTAGCTTAGGCCAGAGGGCTGGGTCTGCCCAATGCTAACAACATCAGTTACTCAATAGTTGTAAAATTTCCAAAGTCTCCAAAGGTAAATACAGACATCTTGACTCTTTCTTAGGGTGTCTTTAATAACATTTTACAGAGACATGGTATTATTTCTTAGAATGTGGCAGTATGGGGAGGCAAGTGTAAATGTCATTTTATCCTTCCTCTGTTTTTTGTTTTACTCTTGTCTAAAATCTATCTCTTAGAAATGTATTTTCCCTTACTCAGTTTTGTTTTGTTTTTGGCTCCTCTTTCTTTACAGTTACTCACTAACTTGGTAGCTACCAGGGTTTGAATTCATTTAGCACCAGAGGGATATGCTTTGGATTTGTGGCTTATGTAACAATGGCATTTTAAACCATTTACTATGATAAAATATGTGCCAGGCACCCTTAAAGCATTTAACTCATTTAATGCTCACAACAATCCTATAATGTAGGTACCATTATTATTCCCATTTTTTGAATGAAGCAATTAAGCCACAGAAAAAGTAACTAATTTTCCCAAGGTCCCACAATGTAATATGATGTCAATGCAGAATCTAAATCCAGACAGGTTGCCTTCAAGGCCTGTGCTCCTCATTTTGGCACTACATTGCCGCTACATAAAAACTTGCTCCTCCACTCTTGACTCAATGTTCAGGAAAAATTTGCTGTGCTTTAATATAAGTATCCTACCATCAAAACTACATGCCAATCCTTCATGTCACCTTTCATAACAGCTATTTTGAGATAGAATTTGCATACCAGAATCTACCCTTTTAAAGTGTACAATTCAGGAGGTATTTTCACAGAGTTGTGCAACCAATTTTGGAACATTTTCCTTTTAATCACCCCAAAAATAAAACTCTTACCCATAGCAGTCACTCTTCATTTCCGTCCAATTACTCCCACCCTAAACAACCACTAAACTATTTTCTGTTTCTATAGATTTGCCTGTTCTGGACATATATATGCCTATTCATATAAGGGGAATTATGTAATATATGGTCTTTGTTGCCAACTTCTTAACCTCATTTAATCTTTTCAAAGTTCATCCATGTTGTGCATGTAATTTCTTAATGATTAATGATGTTGAGCATCTTTTTATGTACTTACTGGCCATTTGCTAATGGCAAATGGAAAAATATCTATTCAGATCCTATGTGAATTTTTAAATTATATAATTTATCTTTTTGTAGTTGAGTTGTAAGTATTGTTTATATATTCTGGATACAACTCTCTTATCGGATAAATGATTTGTAAATAGTTCATCTCATTCTATGGGTTGTCTTTTCACTTTCTTAATGGTGTCCTTCGAAGCAATTTTTAATTTAGATGATGTCTAATTTATCTATTTTTTTTTCTTTTGTCACTTGTACTTTTGGTATCAAATTAGTTAAATAGGTTTTGAGTAACCCAAGGTCAAAAAGATCTATTCCTATATTTTCTTCTAAGAATTTTGTAGTTTTAGTTCTTATATTTAGGTCTGTGGTCCATTTTGAGTTGATTTTTATGCACAATGTAAGAAAGCTGTCCAATTTCATTCTTTTGCTTGTCTAACCAGTTTTCCAGGTACCATTTGTTGAAAAACTTTTCTTACCCAATTGAATTGTCTCAGCACATTTGTCAAAAGTCAATTAACTCTAAATATATAGGTTTCTCTGCATTCTCAATTCTATTCCATTGATTTCCCAGTTATCTTGATTCAATCTGATGATAATTCATGAAGCCCTTAACTCCAAGACTGGTTCAGTCTTGTAAAGCCAGTTTCCTCTGAGATGTCTCAGAAAAGATAAAGCAAAACAGGAAGGTTATAATTTTAAAATCCTGCCCTGAATGTATGACTAATATGACATCAATGCAATGCTATTAATTGAACACAATAATAAATACTTTCCTGAACCCAAAGAAAGAACATCCTACCAAGCCCCTAATTACTACAACTTCTGAAATAAATCCACGGGAGAATTCTGCATTTTACCTCTAAATAAGAAGCAGCTTTTTAAACCTCCTTCATAGGAGATAGGTTCCAAGACTCTTTAGAAAGAGTCTTTATAGTTTAACAATGTTTCTAAATATAATATATAATAAATAATATTAACTTTCTCAGTCTTATCATCTCTATTAAGATGTTAAGTTTGGGAAAATAAACACAGTAAAAGAAATGAGTCTCTCCATATCCTCGCTTAGCCTGATGAGGTTTAGAATTGATATGACTTTGCACACAGGTTTGCTGGAAAAACCACCTCCCATTAGGCCACAGGTCATGCAAAAGGTAGCATAGGGACGGGGGAGATCTCCAGAGAGAGAATCAGGAAAAGATATTCTATAGAGGAAATTTGCTTCTGAGGTGGGACAGGGGTGTTGGGACAGAAAATCAGCCGTTCTTTCTCCTGGCCTCATAAAGATAAAAACCTGACAAAGGTATCAAAACAATGACACAAGCACACATCAAGGTCAGTTATGGCCGTCCAGATACCTTCAAAATTCAAATTTTCCATAAATTCTTCTTTTCCTCTCTTGATAGAAGTTCATAATTTGACATTACACTAGTAATTGCCAAAAATAGTATGAAATTTCTAAATATTTTGCAAAAATAAGGAATAGCACCTCTTTTCTTAGATTTCCTTCCTTTCTGATTTTGAAACTAAGATTTTTTTTTAGTTTTTAGTTTTAGATTTTGCTAACTTATAAGCAAAATACAATCTGTGTTAAATGATCACAGATTATAGGTCTTCCTAGAGGGCAGAAGTATTGTCCATTGGAGTCCATTTATACCACTTAATACATAATATAAATGTTTTGATTTTTTTATCATGGTGATGATGGAATATTAAATAATGACAAGAGAGCTATGAAGGCCCAAAATAATGTGCCTAATAGGACTAAACTAGTTAGGATACAGAGAAATCAAACTTCTTTCACGGGGTTGTGGGGGGGTATGATCTCTAAATAACTAAGAAATAGTTATTTCACTCAACATGGCATTGTCAAGTTTCATCCACGTTGTGGCATGCCTCAGAACTTCATTCCTTTTTACGGTTGACAGGTAGTCAGGATCTGGGGGTAGAGGTGGAATCTGAAGAATGTTCTAGCATAAAGGTTGGTAAAGCCTTGAACTTGGTCCCTTAAAAAGTTAAGTTACTGTAGAAAGAGAGAATGCCTTTCTATCCAAAGGGTTTAGATGGCACTACCTGCGAGTCAGGGCACTTACATCACTGTTTTCTTCAGACAGTCCCTAAACCTAGTGTGGAAAGAGGGGGGTAGTTGAGGGTGAGACTTTTAAAAAACTGGCAAATGGGAAAAGAATGACTTGGAAGTTTTGATGGTGTGTCTAAACTGCTTCTGTAAAACTGCTTACATTTCACTGATATATTTTCATGTCTGTGTGTATTTATTTGGTCACGTTTCATATAGGAAAAGCCTACACATGTACATTTGAAATTATTTATTTGCCCTGTAGTGGCATATTTAATGTTTCCATTCACCAAATTATAGGTCTGTATTTTCATTTTATTTTTGTTTTTCTTCCCACATCATCCATGGATGTGCTTTTTGCAGAAAATTGTATTTCCTCTTATAGGTATAAAAATTTTTAACTAGAAGTATCTGTAAGACCATAATTGGCAGGTTTGTGCAGACCAAAGGAATGCGCTGTCACCCAGCACCACATCAACAACTCAGTGGGTGATGCCTAGTGTTAAAAATATCATTTATGGTGAAAGGTTAGTGAGGAGCTTTGCTGTGCTTTACATCTGCTAAGCATTTTGTTTTAGAGGCTGTTTTTCTCTGAAGAATGTGGTCAAGCCAACAACAGGCTAAGATTTTCCCTAAAGTATTTAAGAAGAATGAAACAAAAACCATAAAATTGTAACATTAAATCTGGAGTAAAACTATGACAAAGGAACTAATGGCAATTAAGAAACTACTTTGCATAGAAAAAACTCAATCATAAATAGATTTTAAAAATTATCCACATAGCCAGCCAATCAATTGCCCCTCTCTAGCCATTGGTACCTCTAGGAAAACATAAGTTTCTAGAATCTGTTTGTGAAACAGCTTATTCTGTATTTTTAACAAATGCAATCTCAAAGTATTTATGCATTCCATTTTTTCAACTTAAATGCAAATTTACTTTCTCTTCCTGGAATATAGAGAATTAAACTTCATATCATTTTATATTTAAATATTAAAATATATAAATTACATATCCCATTTTTCCATTTGAAAATAGGAAATAACTAATATTACTATTATACAGTTAAGGATACCATATATACTTGAAACAACTTAGGGGAAAGGCAGAGAAACACGTTTGATGGAGGTCCATGGTCAATATAGCATGGAGCCCCCAGGCAAGGAAAGAAATGTGGAAAGAACAAAGGAAATGAAAAGAAGTGCAGCAAAAACAGGTTGAAAGGATGCCAAGGATGAATTTAATATTAGTGTGGAAGCAAGAAGATATTTTCATAGAGAGAAGGAAATGCCCACTCTTCTCCCAAACATGGGAGGCCCCTGAATGGAGGAGCAACATGCTTTCCAATGAATTTGGGAGAAAAAAAAAATCCTTCTAGGCTTTTCTCTCTCTTTTGGCACTCTGCAGGATCTCTCCTAGGCCCCTTCTGGCTGCTTCTAGAGAGCCAGGAGAGGCCTGCAGTGGCCCAGAACTCCCATGACTGGGCACTTCATTCTTATTAATTCTGGATTCAAGAATTAGCAAATTTCCTAGGACTGCTGCAACTAACTAGGTGGCTTAAAACAACACATTCATTGTCTCACAGGTTTGGAGGTTAAAAGTCCAAAACCAAGGTCCTGGAGGGCCAGGCTGCTTCTGAAGTCTGTAGAGAAGAATTTGCTCCATGCCTCTCTCTCAGTTGTTAGTGGTTGACAGCAGCCCTTGTTCCTTGGCTAGTGGCATAACGCAATCTCTGCCTCTGTCGTCATGCAGCTGCCTTCTCTCTGTCTATCTGTCTGTGTGTCCTCTCCCCTTCTTATAAGAATACCAATCATACTGATTAAAAGTTTACCCTACTCCAGCATGATCTCATTTTAATTTGCCTTGTTTCATCTGTCAGACCCTAATTTCCGAATAAGGTCACATTCTGAGGTGCTCAGCAGTAGGACTTTGATATATTTTTTTGAGAGATACAACCCATAGCACCCAGTCAATCATATATCTACAACCACATTTCCCAAGGAACTCTTTTTAGTAATGATACCTGTTCTTGTTTGCTAGCTGCCAGAATGCAACACACCAGAGACGGATTGGCTTTTAATAAAAGGGGATTTATTTTGTTGGTTCTTCAGAGGAAAGGCAGCTAACTTTCCACTGAGGTTCTTTCTTACGTGGAAGGCACAGGATGGTCTCTGCCAGTCTTCTCTCCAGGCCCCTGGGTTCCAACAACTTTCCCCGGGGTGACTTCTTTCTGCATCTCCAAAGGCCTGGGCTGAGCTGCTAGTGCTGAGATGAGGAATGCTGAGCTGCTTAACAGTGCTACATTGCAATCTCCCGTTTAAGCACCAGCCAATTAAGTCAAATGTCACTCATCGCAGCAGACACGCCTCCTAGCTGACTGCAGATGTAATTGGCAACAGATGAGGTTCACATACCGTTGGCTTATGTCCACAGCAACAAGACTAGGTATGCTCACCTGGCCAAGTTGACAACTGAATCTAACTAACACAATACCTATCAGTCTCTCTGCTCTGGCTTGTTTTTCAATGGTTCCTAATTTAGATGGGTAAGAAAGGTGGGTTTTAATCGGACCCCTTCAAGATTTACCAGGGGTCTAATTCCCTCCCATTGACCTCAGAGACCGCTGTGTGTCCCTGGAGTGTGTTTCCTCTACAAGGTGGCTGGCAATGAGTCCCCTGCACAATGCCCCTTAGCAGTACATCACCCTAAAGGATGCAATAGCCAGAATATGCTTTTGATCCTAAAGCACAATGCTTATTAATGATATTGTCAATATTTATAAATTGGGCCACAAAGAACAAAGAGGTCACAGAAAATAGAATATAAAATACTGCTCAGCTCTTACAATCTTTACTTTCCTCACATATGCCCATGACCCCCAACCAATTTTTCTCTCATATTGCAGGTTCTTTGCCTACCTATAAACAAAATGCTGTGGAGATTAAGGACTAGCTGAATGTAAGATGGAACAGATGGTGTGCTGAATAACCTCTTTCCCCTGAGAAAACCCGGGACTGAAAGACATACTATATGCTTTTATAAGGCCGAAGCTGTGTTACATGTTTTTATACCATGAGTACTGTTTGGGAGCCTGATTTGTACCATGACTAAAGCCATAAAATATTACAAGATTCTACCTATGTGTGGGCCTGCTTGCAATTCAACATGTGTCCTACCAGGTTTATCATTTACTGTCACATCAAGGCACTCTTGATTGTCTTGTTTGCAACTCCCCACTGATAAAGTAATGAATTCAGGGCATGTGCACATAGCCCTATGAAACAAGACTCAAATCAGGTCATAAATATGTTCCCCTAAGATACAGAATGATTATAAACTAGCAGTGTCTTTAGGGAAAAAAATTCCTATGCATTTCCATTATTAGTTAATTTATAAATCATTTACAAAATTTCCATCTGGTAAATCATTAACTGATCTCCCACAATTTCTTTTTTTGTTTCAAGGAGTTATCCATACATACATATGTATTTACTAGAAACAATCATATAAATTCAAAGCGCATGGTAATTAGAGGTAATGGATTCTAAAACCCTTTGTTGTTTGGAAGGGTTACTTGATTGTCTAATTGTTAACATTAGACTGCACAAGGTTAAATTTGTTCTTTAAAATGCCCAAGGCAGACACCATAAAAATAGCAATAATGTGCACAACTTCCAAACTAATAAAAGGGAAAATATAAGAGGAGTAAGAAAATAAATAAATAAAACTTTCAAAATGCATCTCTGTTGCTTGAGTTATGTGTCCTCTGAATATTTACAAAGGTAAATATATTCTGAGAACAGAGAAACGATTTACCCATCCTTATGATTGAATTTATATATTAATAAACAGATTTGACTTTAAAAAGCCAGGTCAAATACAATTGAACATTGATTTACTTATCTATTTGTTGGTGGTGTTGGGATTTTTAAACCTATTTTCAATGGTAAATCAATTCTCGATGCAATTTAAACCATTTAAATCTCTCTATTCGATCAGAAGTATATACTAATGCTTCACTGATAATGATAAGTTAGGGGAGATAGAGGAAAGAAGAAAAAACAGGTCATTCAGACATGTAGAGAAACCATTTTAGGCTGGAAATCAGTTTGCAATAGCAGCAAGAGATGAGAAGCTTCCCAGGGAATCTCATCTACTATCTATCAACACCACCATTTCCCTCTTTCTAACTGATTAGATGGCCCTGATCTGACAAACGAATCACCTTAAGGTTAGAATTAGATTCAGCGTCTCATTATTATGGCTTCTCAGAAAGACGAGACAATCTGCACCCGTGAATAATGTGATCATCTATAGCTGGGATGTGCCTGTGGTCTCTGTCTCTGCAGGACAGCTTGATTAGCAGGGAAGATTCATAAAATATTCACAAGTATAAGCACACTTCCTAGGCTTTTTTTTTTTTGCATGGGTAGGCATCGGGAAACGAACCCAGGTCTCCAGCATGGCAGGTGAGAACTCTGCCTGCTGAGTCACCATGGCCTGCCCACTTCCTATGCTTTTGAGTTTGAATTGAGACATGAGCAAAATACAACTCTTTACAAAGGCATTCTATTCCAAAGAAAAGGATTTTTAATGTTTAATTTTTGCAGCTCATCAGGCTTTATGAATATCCAGTAACACATCTTAAATTCATTCAATGGATTTAAAGTAAATTAATCAGAAAAATGCTAAAGCCTAGACTTTCCATTTTGGTTTGGTTAATTTACCATTCTAAAACTAAAGACTCTCTGTAATAACTTATCCACTTATATATGCCCCAGAAACCAATAAAATATTACATTAACTTGAAAAATTCTTCAAAGATTGCCATTTTGTTTTAAGATGGCATATTGAACAACAAATTTTGATGCATTTTGGTAGATGCATATTGAGTGTTTCTTTTCTTTCTTTCAGGCAAGCATGAAATATCAATGGCTAGGCTTAAACAAGGATCTTATTGGTATTAATTAAAGATTCCTAAGTGCAATGTTTCAAAAATATTCCCTAAACTTCAACCTCTTTAAAAAATGAGATTTTTGCCAGTCACTGTCACTGCATTTGCACAGCCCTAAAAGGACAACCCAAAAGCTGTAGCCCTGAAGATAAAAAGAGCAAACAACAACAAAAATTTTTAGATGAACTATACCAAAATTTCTGTATCATATTTATTCCGTTTTGACTTTATTGGTAGGCAAATATGAAGTGAATGTTGAAAACAGTCACAGTATTTTTCCTTTTATTAGAACAATTAAACCAATTTTGGGAAGACAATCTAATTTTAAATAACAAAACCAAAATGCTTTGAATAGAAAAGTCTTGAAATCCCTATCCCACCAAATATCTATTCTTCTGGAATAAACTTGTTACTGGAATAAACTTCTAAAATGAGATAACTTTTGCACTAGGTATTTCTATAGGCCACTATCTTTCAAGATGAGCATATAGGCTATTTCAGTCCTGTGACTGCCTGCAAAACAATAACAGAATGATCTGCTTTTCTTTAACCAAAGCTTGGTCATGATATTCTCCTTTTTTGGTGGCCCACAGGTGTAAGGACTAGATGAATAAAATTGAACCCATGGATTGAAGTTATGAAGATTAAGGGTAATACATGCACAAATGACTTTTTTTTCCTACCAGAAAGTGTTCTTACTATAGCATGACGTGATGTGAGCACATATCAGGAAACTCTAGAGAAGTCTGGGACTGAGCTCCATCCATCTTTGTATCCTCAGCCTAGTACCTTATATAGAAAATGTTCTGCAGTAAATGCAGATTATGAAAATGAGAGAATGAGAATTAGTGAGTGAATGAATAAATAAATAAAGAATAAGTATAATTTTATCTAGTATAGCAACTTTCTCTTCTTAGCAGCTGTTTTGATGAAACCATTCTAGCCAATCCTCAATAACACCTAGGGTAATATGTAAGATTCTACAAATGTTCCATGCACTAGGGTAACTTTCCAGAAACCTACAACCTCCAGATGGGTCCCTGAACCAGATAAGTCCTGAAACCTAAAGGGCCCAGCCTCTCCAGAACATCAGCTAGTTCCATCTCCCTACCCCTTCCAACATGGAAAAAGTTAGAATGGGCATAGCCCAAATATCCCTAAAGAATGGAGAAAAGATCAAGGTGTTAATTGAGTTATACAGAGAAGGTAGGGTTTAACAAATGAACATGATTGCTGAATCGTTAAATTGCTATTTCTTTTAGTCTCCAGTATCTTAGGGTAGCTAGAAGTAAAAACCTAAAATTGTGGAATTTTAACCCATACCAAACTCCGAAATCTGTTCTACAACTAATTGTTGCTCTGTGCTTTGAAATTTATTGCTTTTTTTTATATATGTCATTTTTCACAAAAAAAGAAAAAAAAAGTTGATTGCGATGATAAAAAAAATTTCTTTCTAGCCTCCGATGTTCTGGAGCAACCGGAAGGAAAATATGAGATGATTATATGGTAGCCCATGATAAACTCTGGGATCTGTCCTATAACTACTTATTGTAGAGTCCTTTGAAATTTTTTGCTTTTTTCTTCCTTTGCTTTGTATATATGTTATATTATACAATAAAAAAGTTAAAAAATAAAAATAAATGTGACTAAGGGTGCACAAGTAGCCCAGCAGTTAGAATGCCTGACTTACACGTGGGAGACCCAGTTCAATTTCCAGACCATGCAACCAAAAAAAAAAAGTGCCTGCCAAAGGAAAAAAAAAGAATATTTTGATGTAAAAAAAAACGTTTTTTTGAATTTCAAAACACGTTTTTCTGATGAACTTAAATTCAACACCAGTGGAGTAAGGAGTCACTTCCCAGGCCCCTCATATCCTGAAAGGCTCCAGAAGATCAATGGGACTGTTCAACATCAATCTTCAGCATGAGCTGGCACTAACAGTGCTAGCATCCAGTCTTCCCCAAAGTCCGTGTTCTTCAAAGGAGTATAAGAAGTCACTGGGGCTGAGACCTTCCCTTTGAAGTCTTAGTCAAAATCCTTTAGAGACTTGCCCCATGACTGCCAGACACCTGACGTTCTCCATCATCTCGGCCAAACTCCCCTCCCCAACCACCATCATACCAGAACTTCCCTGGGGTCTGGACTCTTCATTCTCCTTACGCAGACCCCACTCCACTCCTCTCTCCAAGCCAACACAAAACTGTTTCCCAATATATCTCTGCTCCATTTAGCCTGTTCTATAAGTATGCGCTTCTTCATGAACACTTCCTCAACCCTGGCAGCCCACAATGGTGTTTAAATTCAAGGCTACATCACTTAATCAGATTACACCTTGTTATATACATGCGCATATCAATTTGTCGTGCCTCAAGGTTGAGGGTCATATACTAACACTTTTGTATGTACTTCACTGTACTTAGCAATATTTTGTTCCCATAGCAAATATTAGTATTTGTAATTTAAATGAGATGAGAGTCTTTTTTTCTGGAACTACCTTCTGAAGCTTCTTTATTTGAGGCATGTTAATTCAAAGCAAAGCCCTTTCTGGATCAATATGCAATGGTAGTGGAATTGGAGGCAACTCTAGTTATGTGGAAAAGTCAGCTAAGGAATTTCTCCATCCAGAAAATTCATCACTGCAATGGATATGCAAAGAGGTCAGACATAAACATTGCTTTGTAAAGCACCATTAAGGGAAATCCAGTTCAAATAACCAATATCATTATAACAGTTACGTAGTCACAGAAGTGATGATAACAATGGTGATAATGGTGATGGGACTATTTGGATACCTAGGAGAATCCAGCTGTATTTTCTACCTAAAAGATGGTCCTCAACATTCTTATCTCCCTGACCTCTTAGTGTTGGAGGGCCTCAGGCTCAGACCTTTATCCTGTTCTTTTCTCTATCTATACTATTGCCTTGGTGATCTCATCAAATCTCACAGCTTTACCTTCTATCTAGAAGCTGAGAATTACCAGATTTATACATCTAATCCAGATGTCTGGCCTGAACTCTACTCAACTTCCTACTCAACATTCACTTGGCTGTCTAATAAACATCTGGAATATAACATGTCCCTAATCTTGCTCCTGGTCATTCACCACCACCACCCTCTAGAAAACAGCTGTTCCACTTACAATTTTTCCAATCTCAGTTAATGATCATTCTGTCCTTCTAGTTGTTTAGGCCCAAATCCTTGGAGTCAGTCTTCGTTTTGGCTCTACCTCCAAAACATACAGATCTGATCACTTCCCTCCCGACCCACTGATAGCAGAATGGTTCCAAATAGACTTTTGCAATAGCCTCTTAAATAGTCTCCCTGCTCCCACCCTCAGCTTCTTCCCAAAGAATCTCACACAGCAGTCAGAGTGACACTAAAAACATAATTCAGATCATGTTACTCTTCAAATGGCCTCCAATTTCACTTAAAGCCAAAGTCTAAATCCTTACAATGGCTGACAAGGTTTTAAGGGCTCTTCATCTCCCTAATTCCTTTCTCATCTATTCCTACTTTTCTTGTTCTTACTCACTCCACTCTAGCCATTTCTTAAACTCTGAAAATGGGAATGCTCGGATTCAAGATGTCACTCTTGCTGATCCCTCTGTCCAAAGTGTGCTTACTCCAGCTATCCATGCAGCTCACTCTTGCACCCCTTTCAAGTTTTTGCCCAAATGTCAACTTCTCAATGAAGTTCTCCCTGACTAACCTATTTTTAAAAGAAAGTCCCCAACCCCATGGCCCTCTTTATCCCCTAATCCTTCTTTATTTTTCCCCATAACTCTTATGAACTTCTAATATGCTATATAATTTATGTATTTATTTTATTCTCTGCCTTCGTCGCTTAGATTTCCAGCTTAATGGGGAAAGTGATTTGTCTGTTTTGTTGTAGTCTATAACACAGCCAGGCACATAGTAGGCACTCAATACATATTTGTTGAATGAATTAATGAATGAGTGATTCTGAAGAAGAGCCTTTTCTGTAACAGAAAGGAGCATAAGCATTATAAAGTTACTCATTATGACAACCCCACTGAAAATAAAGACTATTTATTTTAATAATAATCCTGGTTCTATCTCATACTTACATCTTGACTTTGTGTGGTCATTGAATTTCTCTGACCTTCAGTGTCTTCATCTGCAAAGTGAGGATAACAGTCTTTACTCAGTCTACATCAAATGGTCATTTTGAGGGTACAATTTGACAATGTATGTGAAAACAGTGTAAACTCTGTAAGTTCTAATTTTGATAATGTCAAACAAGTTGATTTAACTTTAACCATGAAATTTTGAGAATAAATCAACTCAATTCCTTCATTTCTTTTTATTGAACTTGTCTGTTTGACTTATTTAACATTTTATCACATAATGCTCTGTGACATTTCCAGTATTGTTGTCATTTAGTTTTACTCATTCAGTCTATCCAAAGAAGATTTTTATTATTGTCTTTATGTCTTAGAATTATAAAATTCTAAAGGGCAGGAATTTTGTGGTATATAATTTTCCTTTTATAGTAGTTTTTCAGTACATGCTTAATGGCTAAATTTTTCTAAGTGAATTTATTGAATAGATTACTAGAAAGGTGAACTATGGTGGAAGTGGCTCAGAAACCAGGTCCAAATGACTTTGACTTGAAGTACACAGCAACATTAATCATACAGTTCATATAATTAATAACATATTATATTATTATAATTATATAATAAATTATAATTCAGATAGGATATCAACCTTGTTATCAGAAATATTATATCACTTTCATCCTGCCTTCCAGCAGGACTATGCTCAAACCATCTTAAGATTGGTAAGAATAAATAAAAGACCCTTACTTCTCTATAGCCTCAGGCAGGCCAAGACATATATAGCAAGTTAATTATATATACCAAATTTATGTGCTAAATTATTTCACTCTAATCTACCCCAAAATTTTCAGAAGAAAATGCAGACTTTGTTCTTCACAATTTTTTCCTCTGTTGGTTTTCAGGAAACTTAGCACAGCACAACTAAAGCACATTCATAAAAGCCATTGAAAAATGTAAACTCTCGTTTAATTAAAACCTAATTTTACAAGTTTGTTTGTTGCTGGATACTTCATAATAACAGAAAATGGAAACAACATAAATGCTGTATACAGGAAACTGATTTGATAAATTGCAGTACCTACACAAAACTGTACAGTTATTGGAAAGAATAAGGTAGGTTTGCCCATATTAATGTGAAATTAAATCCATGACATATGAAATGAAAAAAGTTACAAACAAATAAACATAGCACTATTCTATTCTGTAGAGGGAAATACTTACATGTTTCTGCATATGCTGCATACATCACCATATCTCTATGGGAAAAATTAGAAAGGATAAGCAAAAAAATTACTAAGAGTAAAGTTTTCCCTGGAGGGTGGTTTTAAATGTGAGTATAGCTAGAGGCTGGGGGGATTCTACCACTTATTTTATACCACATGTCAATAAAAAGCTGGAATAAGTGGTTTTATGTTATGGTATTTTCACCATTTTTCAAATAAAAATTCTAATTCTAAAAAATTGCTTAATAGTTTCCACAGCTCTTCAAGCACTCTTAGCAATGCTGCAAAGCAAGACTAGAAGAAGCAGCTACCTTTTTCAGGCCAAGGATTGGAGGGGGGTGGGGTGGAGGGCAGAGAATCTTTCAGTTGCTGTGGCTCAGAGACAAGAGATTCACCTTCATTTGAGTGATAACTTAAAAACACAAATCTAGGAAACAATCCAAAATCAAAACTCCTCCAGAAAAGGATATTCTACAGCCCTCCTTAGTAATGCCTTAAATTTGTTTCAACAATTTAATTAGTCAATATTTCCTGGTATTATCGGCTTATCTCCATGGCTTCTTTTCATGCCCAAGCCTGTGTCCTGCGCTTTCCTTTTGGCCACAGACCCAGGGACCTAGCCACCTTCCCCGATATATCACTTGGTCACAAGCTCAATTCTCACACAGCCCCAAGAGGTCAGTATACAGATTTTTTTCACCTAAAATGTTGTAAGAGATTTTCTTACTAGGAAATCAAAATGATGATAGCCAATGTGGGGAGGTTCCAAACCTGGTAAACTGCTGAGTGTTGCTCATTGCATTATGCTTCTGGATGGAAGTGGAAGCCCACCAGTACTTTAGTTCTCCATTTTTACTCTTCTGGTGCTGGGGCTCATCAAATGGTCTCCATTTCCCTCTCCTTATCGTTAGAGACTACCACCAACTCTCTGCATAACTTTGAGCAAGTATCTTTACCTTTCTCAGCCTTGAACTGTTCCTCTATAAAATGAGAATGATAACAGTACTTAACTTCATAAGGATGCAGAGGGGATTAAATGAGTTAATTAATGTAAACCATTACAGTAGTGCCTGGGACATGATCAGGCCTGACAAATGTCAGTTATTAATATTCTTTGTACAAGTCTGTGATGGTTTGAAGCTGTATATGCCCCAGAAAAGTATGTTCTTAAAATTAATCTATTCCTGTGGGTATGGACCCATTGTAAGTAGGATCTTTTGGTGAGTAGGGTTTTAACTTAGAATGTACCCACCTCATTCAGGATGTCTCTTAATCCTCCTACTCAAGACTTATAAGAGAATGAAATTCATACAAAGAGAGAAAGCCACAAAAGCAAAAGGGAAAGTCAAAAGAGAAAACATAGAAGCAAGAAGCTGGAAGCAACAAAACCTGGAAAAGAAGAGAGGGATCAGCAGGCCACCATGTGCCTTGCCATGTAACCAAGGAGTCCAGGATTGCTGGCAGACTTTCTTCGTGAAGAGATGTCATCTTAATGATGTCTAGATTAGACATTTTCATGACCTCAGAACTGTAAGCATGTAAACTAATAAATTCCCATCATTAAAAAACAAAAAAAAAAAAAAAAGAGAGAAGGAGAAGTATAACAGAGAAGATAGTATTTAACAAATAAGTATGACTGCTGAATCATTATATTGATATTTCTTTTGGTCTCTAGCATCTTGGAGCAGATAGAAGAAAAAATGAAAAAATCGTGCAACTGTAACCCATAGCAGACTTTAAAATCTGCTTTATGACTACTTGTTAAAATGTATTTGGAAATTTATTGTTTTTTTGTACATATGTTAAATTTCACAATTAAAAACATTTTTAAAAAGTAAAACAAAAAGTCAATTTGTTTGATGTACTCTTAATTCATTTGGTCAACATCTTCAGATTTTTGAAGTAAGGATGAACCTAATTCCATGCTGTACATTTATGTGGTAAATAAAAGGGGATCCAATCTATCAATTGGATTGCTGATAGCTGGGTAACATAGGGAACAGGAAAATCTGTTTTGGCCTCCAGCTCCTTATTTTATCCATCTGGGACTGCCTCCCCAGTTTAATTACAAAGAAGGAAATATGGCCACCTCCACTAGGAAATATCACCTTAGAATCAAATATTTCTGGTATAATATCCTCTCTGTAGAATGTCAGCTCTTAAGCAGAATGCTTTATGGAAATATGGAAATTGTCTTTACCAGCTTTAGAAGATTGAAATTCAACCTGATGTGTGACAGAAGGCCTACATGTTGTACACAAAAAACTTAGGATCAATTATTGAATCTAGTTTTGTATTATTATTTTAAGCTGCAGCATAGTGTCGTTAAAAAACAGCACCTGGAATAGAAATGCATATATGCGAAAACATTCAGCATAAAATTCTCATGGAAGGAGATTCATTTTTAGTCATTAATTTTTCTGAGCATGGTTTGTGGACTGGAAAATATGAGATTGTTTCTTTGTTTTTTGTGGGGGTTTTTTTGCATTTAACTTTTTTTTATTGTATAACACATATACAAAGCAAAGAAATAAAAAAGCAATAGTTTTCTTTGACAAGTGGTTACAGGACAGATTCCAGAGTTTGTCATTGGCTACCATACGATCATCTCATATTTTTTCTTCTAGCTGCTCCAGAATATAGGAGGTGTTCTAGTTTGCTAGCTGCCAGAATACAACACACCAGAGACAGATTGGCTTTTAATGAAAGGGGATTTATTTTGTTAGTTCTTCAGAGGAAAAGCAGCTAACTTTCATCTGAGGTTCTTTCTTGTGTGAGAAGGCACAGGATGGTCTCTGCTGGCCTTTTCCAGGTCTCTGGGTTCTAACAACTTTCCCGGGGTGATTTCTTTCTGTGCCTCCAAAGGCCTGGGCTGAGCTGAGAGTGCTGAGATGAGGTATGCTGAGCTACTTAGGCTGTGCTACATTGTGCTCTCTCATTTAAGCACCAGCCAATTAAATCAAACATCATTCATTGCAGCAGGCAAGCCTCCTAGCCAACTGCAGATGTAATCAACAACGGATGAGGTTCATGTACCATTGGCTCATGTCCACAGCAACAGAACTAGGTGCTTTCACCTGGCCAAGTTGACAACTGAATCTAACTACCACAGGAGACTAGAGGGCTTAAATACTTTTTTCTCATTACAATTGACTTTTTTTCCTTCTTTTATTGTGAACAGTAATATAGATAGAGAAAAGCTATAAATTTCAAAGCACAACACCACAATTAGTTGTAGAACGTATTTCAGATTTTGACATGGGTTACAGTTTCACAATTTTAGGTTTTTACTTCTAACTGCTCTAAAATACTGGAAACTAAAAGAGATATCAATTTAATGATTCAGCATTCATATTCATTTGTTAAGTCCTATCTTTATGTATAATTCCACCATCAGCTTTGATCTTTCCAAACTTCTCTTTGGGGTTGCTTGGGCCATGGCAATTCTAAATTTTTGATATTGGAAGGGTCTGTCACTAGTATGGGGTAGGAGATGGAACTATCTGATGTTCTGGAGAGGCTAGCCCTTTGGGTTTCAGGACTTATCTGGATTAGGGACCAATCTGGAGATTGTAGGTTTTTGACAAGTTACTCTAGTGCCTGGAACCCTTGCGGAATCTTATATATTGCTCTAGGTGTTCTTTAGGATTGGCTGGAATGGTCCTGGTTGGGATTGGCAGGTTATGATAGGTAACAAGGTCTACCTGAAGCTTGTGTAAGAGCAACCTCCAGAGTAGTCTCTTGACTATATTTGAACTCTCTCTGCCACTGATACTTTATTAATTACACTTCTTTTTCACCTTTTGGTTAGGATGTAATTGTTGATCCCACAGTGCCAAGTCTTTTTCTTTCTTTTTTTAAAAGTTAGGTTTCTGGTGACAATAATTCAAGTTCAACTATATTGACTGTATGTTTCAGGGCTAAAAGAAAGACAGGGTGAGGGCATCATTCAGATCATTGGGTATGTCTCTCCCTGGTCTTAAATCTCATGAAATCAAAGTAGAGACTTCTTGGTGAGGGGCAGGGGGAGATATTGAGCTAATAAACCCTGTTCTTGAAATATTTCCTTAGTTTTAAGGCACCTAATTTTTTTCTGCTCAAGTTAATAAAAGCTAGTATATCATTGCTTGTTTAATTTACCTACAGGAAATCCCATTATATATAACTTTCCACATGGTTGGTGTCAAATGCCTCTTTTATCTCTATTTTAGCTTCACATTGATTATGTGCTACCTACAGTGCAGACACAAGCTACTATTACAAAGAGGTGCTAAATACACAGAACAGGTTATTATTCAACAGAGGCTTTTTAGTAATATGTAACTTGCAATTTAATTTACTTCTTTTCCCCCACAAAATTACATGATTACTGCAAATACCATAAAGCATGTTCACTTACAGAGTCGTAAAAGGGGGATTTATTATACATTCTCTGTTTCAGCTGCGGTTTTGTTATAATTCCCACAGGTAGACTAAACACAGGAGAATTTTAACTTCCTTTCATAATTGCTCAAACATGAATTTAGCTAATTTAGAAGGAAATGGGAACAAGTTTTTAAAAATACGTTCATGCCTGAAAATTTGATTAAAATGTTTTTTTTTTTATTTTTCACTTGTAACTTTATTGCAATGTCTAGGTATACAAGAATGTCTGGTTTATATATTTAAGTTGATAATCACGTTGCCTTTTAAAAAATATATTGTGAGATTTTTTTTTCTCAGAGAAAAGAAACTAACTTGTTAAATTTACATAGTATATTGGAATATAACTTCAGAGCTATATTTCCTAAACTACGTTTTTGGTCTTTTCCTTTGCAATGTACACTTGCTTCTTAAAAAATAATGAATAATAATAAAAATGGTTTTCCTATACACCTCAATCTAAAGTTACAATTGTATTTGGTTACTCTTTGATGGGAAATAGACTGGTTGCTTTTTCTTCTTGGCTTTCGAGCCTTGCTCCTGAATCCTTTTCATAGGCGCAACTCTTATTTCAAAGAGAAACCCCACTGGGAGTCTGGAAGACAGGATTGTGAGAGAAGGAAGTTATGCTAATTTTCTACCCCCCAAAGACACCAGTGAGTATTTTAAATACTTGCAGCTTAGAAAAGAAGGCTTCATTCTAAATGGGTTGAAATTTGTTTGATCACACTCACAAATTTTCACAGCTCCACCATCTCATTCCTCCTTCCTCTGTCACCAGTGATTTGCATAGCTGAAGTATGGCTGCTTAAGAAGTGTCCCAGAGTCGGCAGATGGCTGTTGCATCTTGCTACAGAAGCCACAACTTTAAATTTTAAAGAACACATGGCCCCCAGAAGAATTACCACCATAACTTGGCAGTGTAGCTTATCTGACTTCAACTTTTGAACGATTTCAGAAAAATGAACAGAGAGCTCTGGGAAAGCAGACATTTTTTTAAAAATGTTTACACACTTGATGATAGTGAAATAACAGATTCTAATAACTTTTTCCTAATGGAGAAATATTTCAAGAAGAAAGGGGATAAATTAAATTAAGCCCAACACAAGCATTCATTCAACAATTATTTTATTCATCAACAATGCAATGATTCTTAACCTTTTTTCCACCCCCCCCTTTGAAAATATAATGAAAATGGATTATTTCTCCAGGAAAAATACATACTTATAAATACAAAACTTATGCCATAACCCCCCATGGAGTCCCCTAGGTCATCTGCAAATAGTGGAAGTTTCACTTATTCCTTTCCAATTTGGATGCCTTTTATTTCTTTTTCTTGACTAATTGCTCTGGTTAAGAACTGTTTGAATAACAGTAGTGAGAGTAAGCACTGTTATTTTGTTCCCAGTCTTAGAGGGAAAGCTTTCAGTCTTTGACCATTGAGTATGATGTTAGCTGTGTGTTTTTCAGAGATGTCCTTTACATCTTGAGGAAGTCTCCTTCTATTCCTACTTTTCAAATTGTTTTCATCAAGAAAGGATGCTGGATTGTGTTAAATGCCTTTTCTGTGTCAATTGAGATGATTATACATTTTTCCCTTCATTTTGTTAATGTGATGTATTGCATTAATTGATTTTCTTATGTTGAACCATTCTTGAATACTTGGGATAAATTTCACTTGATTATGGTTTATAATTATCTTAATGTGCTATTGGTTTTGATTTGCTAATATTTTTATTACTGGACAAAGGTGGTGGATTTTCTGCCCTATGCACCCCAATAACCAATTCTTGACACACTAGAGATTCAAAGAGAGAAAAAAGCTTATTGCTAGGCATGAAGCAAGAGGTCAGATGGCCTATCAGTCCAAAAATTTGTCTCCCTGAATTACGTAATTCTGATAATTTTTTAAGGCAACTTATTATTGTTACTGTTATTATTATTATTATTTGGTATGGGCAGGGTCTGGAATATGAACCTGGGTCCCCAGCATGGTAGGTGAGAATTCTGCCACTAAGCCACCATTATATGACCCTAATTTGATAGTATCAAAAGATGGGCAGGCTTTAGAATGATGAGCACAATGGTTCTAGATGATGTAATTAAAGGTGATCTGATTATTGAACATGTGCAAATTGATTACATGCTTAGTCACACAAAATATGTAAGAACATGGCAGCCTTAATATGATAATAGGCATTATTTTTAGTTTTATAATGAGGTATAGGTCACTTTTGGTTAAAGTCTAAGCTACTTGCATGTCAGGCAGGCCTGTTTTGGTTAGATCCAGCTTTAGTTATTGGGATAATTTTGACTTGGGGAGGGTTAGTTCTGGGCTGACCAAGACCCTTCATTAATAAACATTAGGAGCTGTCTTTAGTGATCACAAGACTCTAAAGTCGGAAAACTGGATAAATGGGTACAAACGAAGATTAGCCACAAGGTTTTTGCAATCACAAGGGCACAAGATAAAGGCTACACAATCATTATCAGAAATCAAAACAGTTCAAAGATTTCAGATAGTTCCTTCCATCTTCTTTAATATACCAGAAAGCAAAAGGGAATATCAATATAATGATTCAGCAATCATAATTACCCCTTAAATCCTAATTTCTCAGTTACAACTCCTCCCTCTAATCTGATAATTATCTCTCAATCTTGAGGGATATCTGTGTGATGACTCTTCTAACTTTCTCAGATTGTAAAAAGGGCACTGGCATTATGGGGCAGAGAACTGAAACTTGCTGTTCTTAGAGAGATCAGTACTTCTGAGTTTCAGAGCTTATCTGGCATTGAAACAATCTGTAAGCTTTAAGTCTCTGAAAAATAAACTTAATTAGTAAAACTTTTATAGAGCCCAGAGTATCTCTCAGGGTTTCCAAGTTGTTTGTTGGGGCTTGCCATAATGTGGCAGTTTGCAATATTTGGCTAAATTTGCATGAGAGTATCTCCAGAATGACCTCTCAACTCAATTTGAAATCTCTTAGCCATTGAAATTCTACTTCTTTTCTCCCTTTTGGTCAAACAATCCCATGATGCCCATCCTTGGGAGTCATGTTGCATGTTGCCAGGGAGACTTACATCCCTGGAAGTCATGTCCCACATAGAGGGGTAGGTCAGAGTTTGACTTAGAAAGAGAGACCACATCTTGAGCAACCAAGATGCTCAAGTTCAATATTCTAGGTTTCATGGCAAATAAAATTGAATTAGGTTGTTTAAATAAAATGGCTAGACAGGCTAAATTAGATAGTGTGCTATAGGAAATTTAAATTTTGGACAAAAGAAACATCTCCTCTTTTGGTCTCATAAAAGTTAAAGTTTAAAACACAGACAATATTTTTACCCTGTATTCTGATTTACCTTGGTTTTAACCAAATCAACTTTATTCACATCTCTAATCAGAGTCAGATCTCTTTTTCAGGTTCTTTTACAGTTGCTGTATGGAGTGATGCTGACTTTCAGAGCTGGAGAGCTAACTGCAAGTCTCAGGTGTCATACAGATACTTAAAGTTCCAGGGAACTTCCAGGTTATAAAAAGAGCAAAGCATCTCAGAATTTAGAAATAAAAGTTAAAGCTCAAGAGTAAATGTGACTGCTGTAAAAGCTTACAATCTAAGCCCAAATTTTCTTATAAGCATTTTTAAATGAAGCTACTTTCAGAAATAAAAACATTTGACAGTTGTCTTTTATTGACAAATCATAGCAGAGGTTTTGTCCTGTTTCACATTTACATATTTACCATGGTTATGTTAAATAACATAATCTTTGTGTTTTTTTATGATATCCTAAATTTATGAACAACCTTAAAAGTACATTGAGTATCAAGTTCTGGAAATTTTTCCTAAATATAAATCCTGGAAAACTTTTCTATAATTCTCAATGACATTTCATTTTACTTACTGAAATTTGGTAATTTTATTTTATTCGGTTACTCCTATCCCAAAATTATTCATATTTTAATAATGATCTAATTACTATGGTTACTATTGCAATGGTATTATTGGAAAAAATTAATTTTAACAAACATGGCCTATTACTACACAGCATTTTCTATACTCACCATTTCTAATCTTCAGCCCCAGCTGTAAGGATTATAAACTATACTTCCTCCAAATTTAGCACCCAGTCCTTCCTTCATGGCTGCCTTAGGTAATTAGGCCCTGGGGGCAGGAGATAGATGGGACAGAAAGAATGAAGCCTGGCCTGTTGAACATAGATTTAAAAGTTTTAGCTAAGGGCCTTAGGATTTGAGTGTTCCTATACCCCTCCTTTTTTTTTTTTTTTTTTGCCCCCCCCCCAAAAAAAAACTTCAGGTATGTACAGTCACATATTTTATGACAAATTTTTAAATTGAATTATAAAGTGAGACATCTCTTTGACTCCTATGCATATATATTTCCTCAACTCAAGGGTAGGGCATAAAAGTCAGACCACTATGCCAGACATGCTTTGCTCATGGCAGGGCCAAGGACAGGATGGTCACTTGAAAGTGGAAACACTTAAAATGGGTGACAGACAATACTGGACCTTCATACCAAGGACTTTCTTCTAAGCCCTGGACTAGTTCTGGGAATGGAAGAGAGAAATTGGAAGCAGGGTCCCCTTTTGGGTCTCCATGTGAACAGACCCAGTCTTCAGGTATCAAGAGACAAGCTTCTGTTCCACAAGCCCACTGCCTGTGCAGTTTCTATTACCTGCCCTCCCAAGTTGGACATTCTCCTTTGCACCATTCCTCCCCCATTCCCCCAGGGGAATCCCATGATCCACAAGACAGAGACATTTATGCCCTTCTTAATTATTTCTAATTATTAGATCTATTTCACTTAAAGCTGCAACTCGGACAACTGAAAAAGATCTTTGCCTTTTCCAGAGCCAGCCCTCTGGAAAATTAAGGAAATTCCAGGGGTGATTTTTTTCTAATGTCCAGGTTTTTATTTACAGTAATTACAAAACTAAGACTTTGAATCCTGCTGCCCTAAGGTTTTTTTTAGGCGTTCTGATTTATATATATATACTTATTCATTTTTAAGCAAGTTAAATAGAGCTTGTTCCAACCCAACTTAGCCTCAAGATCAAAGAACATGCCTGGCACAGAGTTGCCCATGAGTTTAATTAGAGACTTTCGAGCAGAGAAGATGCTTCCCAATGGCAGCTGGTCAGGAAATGGATGTGTGTTCTGCAGAAGAGAGAGTGAGGAGCGATAAGGGAGTAGCTTATAAAGGTTTAGGTCCACAGGCTGTGACAACAGAGTTTTAGCAGAGTCTCTCAAGATTTGATTACCGACAGTGATTAGGGGAGTGGATACATTCTTTCCCGCTGAGGGGATGTGTTGACCTTTAACATTTGTCCCAGTCATACAGGCAGCTGGGTGCAGTGACGTGCCCTCAGAATGGAGGAGGGGGCAGGGCCTGGGCCCTGGGCCCTCACAGAGCTCTCTAAGAATTTCTGTTAATTTGCTATTACCCTCTGGAGGTATGAGAACATACATTGAACAGACAGTCACAGGAAACAGAAATACTTTTGAGAGAAACAAGCAAAGGGTTGAATAAACATTATCTTATTCCATTGTCCTTTTGCAGAACAATTACAGAGCCTTTCTCAGGCTATTCTATATTGAGGCCAGACTGTGTTACAGAAATAAACCTTTTTCTCATAACTAAAATCTTTTCAATTTTCAATACAGCACATTTTAAAAGATTTTTCTTTGCAATCAGGAACCAATTAGGAACAATTAAGCATACAATGCAGGAATATACCAACTAACACATTTAAACAGACACAACAGTTAATATATTTAAGTAACACACCAATTAATAATTAAGGTCAAACACACCAACTAACAATTAAACAGACATTAAGTGCTTAAACACTGATTTACAATTAAACAAGCATTAAACACTATACCTATAAAACATGCTGGCTAACAGTTAAACAGACCTACTTAATTTCATTGAATACCAGTAATTGTTGGATTACTTATTTTCCAGACTATACTAAACAGACAAATTCAGGTCAGGGCTTCAAACCTCATACAGCATGATACCCAGAAAACAGAAAGATGTAGAATTCAGAGGAAGGGGATCATTCTGGAAGTGGGACCAGTTTTCAAAGTCAGGTCCAGGGGGATTCAAACTGCCATATTAACTCCTCAATTCACTTTTACCTTGATGACCCACTCACCCAGTCAGATGTCCGGACTTGGGACTGAAAATGGTTTCTCTCTTTGAAGCTTTTTACACTACCAAGAAGGATCTAGAGTGCTGGCAAAACAGAGAAAAATCTGATTGCTGAGCCTCTAAACTAAACACAGCAACTACAAAAGGCTCAGTTACCATGACTATCTGTTCTGCTGGGGCTCCAGAACCTCAGGCAGCACCACACCTGGGCTGCCAAATTGTTACAAGGCAAAGTTGGGGGATTTTCTGCCCAATGCACTCTGTGCCAGTTTGGAACTGTCGTGCATTGCAGAAAAGCCATGCTCTTTAATCCTCATTCAATATTGCTGGGTGGTATATTTTTTATTGTTTCCATAGAGATGTGACCCACCCAACTGTAGGTGGTAACTTTTGATTAGATGGTGTGCTGGTTTGAGGAGATGTATGCCCCCATTTCATAAAGGTAGAATAATCCCTATTCAATACAGTATGTTTGGGACTGTAGTCAGATCATCTCCCTGGATGATGTGATTTGGTCAAGAGTGGTTGTTAAACTGGATTAGGTGATGGCATGTCTCCACCCATTTGGGTGGGTCTTGATTGGTTTATTGGAGTCCTATGGAAGAGGAAACATTTTGGAGAGTGGGAGATTCAGAGAGAGCAGAGAATGCTGCAGCACCTTGAAGCAGAGAGTCCACCAGCCAGAGACCTTTGGAAATGAAGAAGGAAAACACCTCCCAGGGAGCTTCATGAAACCAGAAACTGGGAGAGAAAGCTAGCAGATGACACCGTATTTGCCATGTGCCCTTCCAGCTGAGAGAGAAGCCCTGACTGTGTTCACCATGTGCCTTCTCACTTGAGAGAGAAACCCTGAACTTCATCAACCTTCTTGAACCAAGGTATCTTTCCCTGGATGGCTTAGATTGGACACTTGCATAGACTTGTTTTAACTGGGGCATTTTCTCGGTCTTAGAACTGTAAACTTGCAACTTATTAAATTCCCCCTCTTAAAAGCCATTCTGTTTCTGGTATGTTGCATTCCGGCAGGTAGCAAATTAAACAGATGGTTTCTCTGAAGATGAGTCTCCACCCATTCAAGATGGGGTTGCTTACTGGAGTTCTTTAAAAGGGAACCATTTTGGAAAAAAATTTTAGAGCTAAAAGAGCCCACAAAGAGCGTCATAAAACGAGAAGCCAGGAGAGGAAGTTAGCAGACATCACTACGTGCCTTCCCAGCTGAGAGAGAAACCCCAAACTCCATCAGCCCTGTCTTTGGAGTTAAGATTTCTGTCTCTGTATTAGTTTGGACATTTTTATTTTTTTTAATTTTTTTTATTAATTAAAAAAATTAACTAACACAACATTTAGAAATCATTCCATTCTACATATGCAATCAGTAATTCTTAATATCATCACCTAGATGTATGAGTTTGGACATTTTTAAGGCCTTAGAACTGTAAACTTGCAACTTAATAAATTCCCTTTTCAAGTCATTCTGTTTCTGGTGTATTGCATTCCTGCAGTTTAACACACTAAAACATGCTCAAATGACCAATGCCTGACACACCAGGATTTCAAAGAGAGATCAAGTTTATTGCTAGGCATAAAGCAAGAGATCAGACGTCCTACTGGCTCTGAAATCTATCTCCTTAAGTTGCAATAATTCTGGTAGTTTATAGTATCAAAAGATGGGCAGGTTTTAGGATTATAAGCACAATGGTTCTAGATGATGTATAGAGGTAATCTAATTATTGAACACATGCAGATTGATTACATGCTTAGCCACAGAAAATATGTAAGAAAATGGCAGTCTTAATATGCTAATGGGCACTTCTTTAGTATTATAATGAAGTATAGGTCACTTATAGGTTAAAGTCTAAGTTACCGCACATGTCAGGCAGGCCCACTTTGGTTAGATCCAGCTTTGGTTGTCAAGATAACTTTTGACTTGGGGAGGGTTAGTTCTGAACTTGCCCAAGACCCTTTACTATTAAACATTAGGGGGAGTCTTTAGTGATCATAAGACTCTAAAGTCAAAAAACTGGATAAATGGGAACAAATGAAGGTTAGCCATAAGGTTTTTGCAATCACAAGGGCACAAGATAAAGGCTACACAATCATTATCAGAGATCAAGACAGTTCAAAGATTTCAGATATTTCCCTCTGTCTTCTCTAATATACCAGAAAGCAAAAAATAAATGTCTATATATTGATTCAGCAACCATATCACCCCTTAAATCCTAATTTCTCAGTTACATATTATTGAGGATTTTTGTATCAATTTTGATGAGAGAGATTGGTCTGCAATTTTCTTTTCTTGTAATATTTTTATCTGGCTTTGGTATCAGGGTGATGTTGACCTCATAGAATGAGTTGGATAGTGTTCCCGTCTCTTCAATTTTTTGGAAGATCTTGAGCAGGATTGATACTAATTCTTCCTGGAATATTTGGTAGAATTCCCCTGTGAAGCTGTCTGGTCCTGGGCTTTTTGTTGTTGTTGTTATGAGGTTTTTGATAACTGATTCAATCTATCTAATTGTGATTGGTTTGTTGAGATCTTCTATTTCTTCTAGAGTCAGTGCAGATCTTTTGTGTGTTTCTAGGAATTTCTCCAATTCATCTGGGCTGACTAATTTGTTGGCATACAGTTGTTCACAGGATCCTCTTATCCTCTTATGATCCTTTTTATTTCTGTAGGGTCAGTAATGTCCCTCTTCCCATTTCAGATTTTATTTATTATGTTTCTCTCTTTTTTTTTCTCCTCAGTTTAGCTAAAGATTTGTCAATTTTTTTTGTTTTCAAAAAACCAACTTTTGGTTTTGTTAATTCTCTCTATTATTGTTGTTCTCAATTAATTATTTCTGCTCTAATCTTTGCTATTTCTTTCTGCTTGCTTTGGGTTTTGTTTGCTGTTCTTTTTTTGGTTCCTGTAGGTATGAAGTTAGGCCTTGGATTTTAGCTCTTTTTTTTTTTTTTAATCTAAGCATTTAGGGCCTTAAATGTGCTGCCTTCACTGAATCCCATAAGTTTGATATGTTGTGTTCTTGTTTTCATTTGTCTCAAGGTACCTACTGATTTCCCTTGTCATTTATTTATTGACTCATTAATTGTTTGAGAGTATGTTATTTAACTTCCATCAATTGTGGATTTTCCAGTTCTCTGCTTGCTATTGATTTCCAGCTTCTTTCCATTATGGACTGAGATGATGCTTGATATAACATCAATCTTTTTAAATTTATTGAGATTTGTTTTGTGGCCCAATATATGGGTTATATTGGAGAATGATCCATGGACACTTGAGATAAATGTATATCCTGCTGTTTTGGGATACAATGTTCTGTATATGTCTATTATGCCCAGTTGATTTATTGTATTATTCAAGTTTTCTGTTTCCTTATTGTCCATCTGTGTAGATATTCTATCTGTTGATGAGGGTGATGTTTTAAAGTCTCCAACTATTACTGTAGAGGTGTCTTTTTTTCCCTTCAGTTTTGCCAATGTTTGCCTCATGTTATTTTGGGGCACCATGAGTAGGTGCATAAATATTTATGGTTGCTTTTTCTTCTTGATAGGTTGACCCTTTTGTATTAATATCTACTGCCTTTCTCTGTCTTTCATAACAACTTTTGACTTAAAATCTTTTTCTCCAATATTAGTATAGCTGTCCCATTCATTTTGGTTACTATTTGCATGGAATATCTTTTTCCATCCTTTCACTTTCAACCTATTTATGTCTTTGAGTCTAAGGTGAAGCTCTTGTAAACAACATATGATTGCAACATCATGCTTTTTTTAAATCCATTCTGCCAATCTGTCTCTTGATTTGGGAGTTGAATCCATTAATATTCTGTGTTATTACTGTAAAGGCAGTATTTACTTCAGCATTTTGTCCTTTGAATTTTGTGTCATATCATCTTTGTCTCTCTTTTCCTTTATTTTAGCCTCCTTTTCTATATAGTTGATCTTTTGTGATGTACCTGACTGATATTTCGCTCATTTCCGTTTCTCTAAATTAAAACAAAAAATACTTTCTTTGTGGTTACCCTGGACTTTGTATTATACAATCTACATGTATAACCCACTAATTTGAAAAGATATCAACTTAATTTCAACAATATACATGTTCTCTGCTCTCATATCCTTCCATTTCTGCTCTCTATGTTATTTTGTCCCACCTTACCTCTTTGTATTTTGCATGTCCCTTATCAGGAAAAATGACTTTTCCTTGTTCAATTGTATTCTGACTCTTATAGGAATTAAAGAGTAGAGTTCTATATTGAGGATACAGTACTATTGGGTTTTGCATTTACCCTTTTAGATCTCTTTACTGAAGATTTTCACCTCTTCACACTACTCCAAGCCACTCTTGTCTGTCTTTTCCTTTCAATCTGCAGATCTCCCTTTAGTATTTCTTAAAGGGCGGTTTTTTGATGAACTCTCTCAGTTTCTGTGCTGAAAATATTCTGTGAATATTTTAAACTCTCCCTCATTTTTTGAAAGACTGTTTTTGCTGGATAAAGAATTTTGGCCTGTCAGTTTTTCTCTTTTAGTACCTCAGATATATCCTACCACTTTTCTCTTGCTGCTTTCAGAATTCTTTATCTTTGGCATTTGACATTCTAATTAATATGTGTCCTGGAGTAGGTCTACTAGGACTCCATTTAAATTGCATTTTTTGGACATATATATATATGTCTTTCATGAGAGTTAGAAAATGTGAGACTATTATTTCCTCAAATATTCCTTCTGCCCCCTTTTCCTTCTCTTCTCATTCTGGGACACCTATGATGTGTATGTTTAAGTGCTTCATGCTGTCACTTAAATCCCTGAGACACTTCTCAATTTTTTTCCATTCTTTTCTCTATCTGTTATTCTGACTTAAGATTTCAATTGTCCTGTCTTCTAGTTCACTTATCCCTTTTTCTGCCTGTTCAAATCTACTGTTGTACAGCTCTAGTACACTTTTTAAAAATATTTTTACTATAAACAATGAATGAACACACAAACATTCTTGACATACAAACGTTCTTGTCATGGGTCACAATCAATGGCTCACAATGTCATCACATAGTTGTGTATGCATCACCATGATCATTATTTTTTTACATTTGCATCTCTCCAGCAAAAGAAAGAAAAAAGAAAAAACTCATGCATGTCATACCATTACCACTTGCTTTCATTGACCACTAGTATTTCAGCCTACTCAATTTATTTCAACCTTTCCCCACCATCATTTGTTTATTTCTTACCCATATTTTTTACTCAACTGCCCACACTGTAGATAAAAGGAGCATTAGACAGAAGGTTTTCACAATCACACAGACCCAAGGTGAAAGCTACATCATTATACACTCATCTTCAAGAAACATGGCGACTGGAATACAGTGCTACAGTTTCAGGTACATCCCTCTAGCCACTCTAATACACCATAAACTAAAAAGGGGATATCTATATAATGCATAAGAATAAATTCTCCAAGTTCACTCATTAATGTTAGTTCATATAAGTGAGACCACACAATATTTTTCATTTTTTTTCTGGCTAATTTCACTCAGCATAATGTCCTCAAGGTCCATCTACATTTTTATATGCTTCATGACTTTATTCTGTTTTATAGCTTTGTAGTATTCCATTGCATTTATATACCACAGCTAGCTTAGCTACTCATCTGTTGATGGACATTTGGGCTGTTTTCATCTCTTGAAAATTGTAAATAATGCTGCTATAAACATTGGTGTTTAAATATTCATTTGTGTCCTTGCTGTGACATCCTCTGAATAGATACCTAGCAATGGATTTGCTGGATCATATGGCAATTCTATACTTAGCTTCCTCAGGAACCACCAAACTGCTTCCACAGTGGTTGTACCATTTGACATTCCCACCAAAAGTGGATAAGTGTGCCTCTTTCAAGTGGATAAGTGTGCCTCTTTCTCCACATCCTCTCCAGCACTTGTCATTCTCTGTTTTATAGATAATGGCCATTCTGATGGGTGTGAGATGATATCTCATTGTGGTTTTGATTTGCATTTCCCTAATAGCCAGGGAAGTGAGCATCTTTTCATGTGCCTTTTAGCCATTTTTATTTCCTTTTCTGAGAAGTGTCTGTTCATGTCTTGTGCCCATTTTTTAAAAAAATATTCATTTAATTTTTATTGATAAAACCAAACATACAAACATGAACATTCTTAACATATGAACATTCCATACTTGGTGTGCAATCAATGGCTCACAATATCATCACATAGTTGTTCATTCATCACCATGATCATTTCTTAGAACACTTTTTGGACCATTTTTTAATTGGGTTGTTTGTCTTTTTGTGGTTGAGTTGAACAATCTCTTTATATAATCTTTTTTTTTTCTTCAATAGGTTTATATAGCACAACTTTGTAATATTATTATTAATCCATGTTTGGATTTGGAAGAGAGCTAAATCTTTATATAATCTTGATACTAGATCCTTATATGATTTGTCATTTCCAAATATTGTCTTCCATTGTGTAGGCTTCAAAGTTCTTTGATGCACAAAAGTGTTTAATTTTGAGGAGTTCCCATTTATCTATTTCTTTCTTCAATTCTTGTGTTTTGGGTGTAAGAACTAGGAAACTGCCTCCTATTTCAAGTTTTATAACACGTTTCCCCTACATTTTCTTCTAAAAGTTTTCTGGTCTTAGATCTAATGTCTTTGATCCATTTTGAGTTAATTTGTGCATAGGGTGTGATAGATGGATCCTCTTTCATTCTTTCGCATATGGATATCCAGTTCTCCAAGCACCATTTATTGAAGAGACTGTTCTGTCCCAGGTGAGTTGGCTTGACTGCTTTATCAAAGATCAATCGTCCATAGATGACAGGGTCTATATCTGAACACTCTATTCAATTCCATTGATCAGTATGTCTATTTTTATGACAGTACCATGCTGTTTTGACCACTGTAGTTTCATAATACACCCTGCCCTTCCAGATAAGTTTGATTATTGGTTTTCCTATTTCTTCAAAGTACATTTTTGGGATTTTAACTTGTATTGCACTGAATGTATAAATCAATTTAGGTAGAACTGACATCTTAACTATATGTAGTCTTCCAATCCATGAACACAGTATGCCCTTCCATTTATTTAGGTCTTCTGTGATTTCTTTTATCAATTTCTTGTAGTTTTCTCTGTATAGGTATTTTGTATCCTTTGTTAAATTTATTTCTAAATATTTTATTCTTCTGGTTGCAATTGCAATTGGAATTTTTTCTTGATTTCCCCCTCAGATTGCTCACTACTAGTGTATAGAAACACTACAAATATTTGAGTGTTGAACTTGTAACCTGCCACTTTGCTGTACTCATTTATTAGCTCTGGTAGTTTTGCTGTGGATTTTTCAAGGTTTTTGACATATAGTATCATATCATCTGCAAACAGTGAGAGTTTTACTTCTTCCTTTCCAATTCTGATGCCTTGTATTTCTTTTTCTTGTCTAATTGCTCTGGCTAGAACTTCCAACACAATGCTGAATAACGATAGTGATAGCGGACATCCTTGTCTTGTTCCTGATCTTAAGGGGAAAGTTTTCAGTTTTTCCCCATTGAGAATGATGTTAGCTGTGGGTTTTTCACATATTCCCTTTTTATGTTGAGGAAATTTCCTTCTATTCCTTTGTAGTGTTTTCATCAAGAAAGGATATTGCACTTTGTCAAATGCCTTTTCTGCATCAATCGAGATGATCATATGTTTTTTCTGCTTTGACTTGTGGATATAGTGTATTACAATTATTGATTTTCTTATGTTAAACCATCCTTGCATATGTGGAATAAATCCCACTTGGTCATGGTGTATAATTCTTTTAATGTGCTGCTGGATTCAATTTGCAAGAATTTTGTTGAGGATTTCTGCATCTATATTCATTAGAGAGATTGGTCTGTAATTTTATTTCTTTTTTTTTCATAGTATCTTTGTCTGGCTTTGATATGTGGGTGATGTTGGCTTCATAGAATGAGTTAGGTAGCCTTCCCTCCTCTTCAATTTTTTGAAGAGTTTAAGCAGGGTTGATAGTAATTCTTTCATGAATGTTTGGTAGAATTCATATGTGAAGCCATCTGGTCTTGGACTTTCCTTTTTTGAGAGCTTCTTGATGACTGATTTAATTTCTTTACTTGTGATTGGTCTGTTGAGGTCATCTATTTCTTCTTGAGTCAATATTGGTTGTTCATGCCTCTCTAGGAAGTTGTTCATTACATCTACATAGTCTTGTTTATTAGCATAAAGTTGTTCATAGTATCCTCAGTACTTCTTTATTTCTGCAGGATCAGTGCTTATGTCTTCTCTTCCATTTCTGATTTTATTTATTTGCATCCTCTCCCTTCTTCTTTTTGTTCAACCTCGCTAAGGGTCCATCAATTTAGTTGATTTTCTCAAAGAACCAAATTCTGGTTTTATTGGTTTTCTTGATTGTTTTCATGTTCTCAATTTCATTTATTTCTGCTCTAATCTTCATTATTTCTTTCCTTTTACTTGCTTTGGGATTAGTTTGCAGTTCTTTCTCTAGTTATTCCAAGTGAAAAGTTAATTCCTCGATTTTTGCTTTCTTCTTTTTTTATACAGGCACTTAGGACTATAAATTTCCTTTTTAGTACTGCCTTTGCTGCATCCCACGAATCTTGATATGTTGTGTTTTCATTTTCATTTGCCTCAAGTTATTAATGATTCCTCTTGTAATTTCTTACTTGACCCACTGGTTGTTTAAGAGTGTGTTAATGAGCCTCCATGTATTTGTCAATATTCTGGCCCTCTACTTGTTATTGATTTCCAAGTTTATCACTTTATGATCTGAGAAGGTGTTTTGTATGATTTCAATCTTTTTAGATTTATTGAGACTTGTTTTGTGATCCAGAATATGGCCTATCCTTGAGAATTATCCATGAGCGCTTGAGAAAAAGGTGTATCCTGCTGTTCTGGGGTATAATGTTCTATAAATGTCTGTTAAGTCTAGCTCTTTATTGATCCTCTGTTTCTTTATTGATCCTCTGTCTATATGTTCTATCCATTGATGAGAGCAGGGAATTGAAGTCTCCAACTATTATGCTAGATGTGTCTATTTCTCTTTTCAGTGTTTGTCTCATGTATTTTGGAAACTTCTGGCTTGGTGCATAAATATTTATGATTATGACTTCTTGTTGAATTGTTCCTTTTATTTATATATAGTCTCCTTCTTTGTCTCTTTAAATTATTTTACATTTGAAGTGTAATTTGTGGGATATTAGTATAGCTACTCCTGCTCTTTTCTGATTGTTGTTTTCATGAAATATCTTTTCTCAACCTTTCACTTTTAACATATGTTTGCCATGGGGTCTAAAGTGTATCTCCTGGAGATGGCATATAGATGGGTCCTATTTTTTACTCCATTCTGCCAGTCTATGTCATTTGACTGGGGAGTTTAATCCATTAACATTTAGTGTTATTACTGTAAGGGCAGTACTTTCTTCTACCATTTTGCCTTTTGGATTTTATATGTCATATCTAATTTTTTTCTCTTTTTACCTTTACTGATAGTCTTCCTCTCCACTTCTTTCTACACTCTTCTCCACACTTCTCTCTCCTGCCTTTTCCTATCTTCCTCTGGTGCTCCCTTTTGTATTTCTTGCAGATCTGGTCTCTTGATCACAAATTCTCTCAGTGATTTTTTTGTCTGAAAATATTTCAATTTCCCCCTCATTTTTGAAGGACAATTTTTCTGGATATAGAATTCTTGGCTGGCAGTTTTTCTCTTTTAGAATCTTAAATATATCATCCCACTGTCTTCCTGCCTCCATGATTTCTGCTAAGAAATCTACACACAGTCTTATTGTGCTTCCCTTGTATGTGATGGATTGATTTTTTCTTGCTGGTTTTGAAATTTTCCCTTTCTCTTTGACACCTGACATTCTGGTTAGTTTCTTGGAGTATGTCTATTTGGATCTATTCTGTTTGGGGTATGCTGAACTTCTTTGATCTGTAATTTTTATGTCTTTCATAAGAGATGGGGAATTTTCAGTGATGATTTCCTTCATTAGTCTTTCTCCTCCTTTTCCCTTCTCTTCTCCTTCTGGGACACCCACAACACATATATTCATGTGCTCCATGTTGTCATTCTATTCCCTGAGTTCCTACTCATATTTTTCCATTCTTTTCCCTATATTTTCTGTTTCTTGTCAGGTTCCAGATGTCCCATCCTCCAGTTCACTAATCCTTTCTTCTGCCTCTTCAAATCTAACATTGTAGTTTTCCTTTTTTTTTAAATTTATTTTTTCATCTCTTCTACCATGCTCTTCATTCCCATAAGTTCTGTGACTTGTTTTTTCAGACTTTCTATTTCTTCTTTTTGTTCGCCCATTGCCTTCTGTATATCCTCCCTGAACTCACTGATTTGATTTTTGATGAGATTTTCCATATCTGTTCAAACATCCAGAATTAGTTTTTCAACTCCTGTATCTCATTTGAATTGTTGGTTTGTTCCTTTGACTGGGCCATATCTTCAATTTTCCTAGTATGATGTTATTTTTTGCTGGCACCTAGGCATTTGATTTTTTTAATTAGTTCTTTCTGGAGATTGTTTTCACTCTTTTACCTAGGATTTTCTTGCTGGATGGCTTTGTGCTCTATCTGTTCTTTGACATTCAGTTCAGCTTATTCTAGACTTCCAGCATAGGGTTTGCTTAATTGATCAGAATTTTTCAGTTCTTATTGTCTTGTTTCTTGCCCTGCCTATATGGAGTCTTTTTTTTTTTTTTTACCTTAAGAGGCCCTACTTAGATATTACAGACCTAAGTCAGATATTCCCAGACCCAACTGCCCTTCTCTCAGGAGGAAGGAGTTACCTGCATCAGTTATCCCTGAGGGAGAGACCCAGCAGGTTGACAGACTTTCCTATGAAGCCTCTAGACCCTGTGCTTTTCCTATCCTGCCCAGTATGTGTGCTTACCTACCTGCAGTTTCCCATCAATATAAAGTGTTGTGAAGCCTTTAACTTCAGCAGACTCTCTCTGCTGGGCGGTTGGTATACACAGAAGAGAGGTTGTATGCTCGCTTTAATTGCTTCAGTTTTCCAGTCCCTGGGTTTGGAATTCCTTGAGGGAGGGATTCCACCTGAGTTCAGCCCCACCCCTTTACTGGGGAAGGTACAGCCGCCAGGGAACTAATTCTTTTCACCTGACCAGCCTCTTTGTCTCTCAGACAAGCTTAATTCAGCCCTTGCCTGAGGCAGTTGGAGCCTAAGAAGCCTTGCAGTTCTATCTAATGAGCATTTAAATAGTAGAAACAAAGCACAAAAAAAAATCCTTTTTGGAACAGGACCCCCATTCTTCGGATTTGTTAGTAAAGAGCTGAAGTCGGTACATTGCTCTATGTATTTCCAGGTTCTATGTGCCCCCCCTTCTTTTTTAAGGTCCAGCCCTTCTCAAGTATTTTGTGCTATCCAATTCAAAAAAATCTGTTTTTTGTTTGTTTGTTTTTCATCAGCCCTCTTCCCTCTGTGCCAGGGCAAAAACTCCTAGTACTTTTAGCTCTTATTCAAGGTTTATCTGAGCTGGGGGCCTATTTTTAGTAGTCAGAATTTGTTAATTAATTCTGCAAGTGGAGCTTGGTTGAGCTAAGCCCCTGCTGCTAGTCAAGTCTCTTTACTTTCCCCTCCCAGAAACAGGCTGCCATGCCCATAGGGGAGGGACGCCAGCCTCCGTGGCTTGGGAAACTTACAGTTCTGCATGGAATCTCAGCCAGTCCAGCTTGTCCAGATTGGTGTATGCCATGTGTCCAGTCACTGATGTGGCCCCAGCAGTTGTTCTGTACTGTTTCTGGCTATTTACTAGCTGCTCTGGAGGAGGAACTAAATTCCACAACTCCCTAGTCACTATATTCTAGTATACTTTTAATCTATGTTATTGTGACTTCTGTCCCCATAATTTCTGTTATGTTGCCTTTTAAATTTCAAATTCTTCTTTATGCTCATACATTACCTTCTTAATATCTTTTAGCTCTATATTCATTATTAATTTATTTTATCCATTATTTTCCCTCATCTCCTTGAATTGATTTATGATATTTATTTGAACTTCTTTAATTTGTTGTTTCTGATTCTGTGTCTCCTTTGAAGTTTTAATTTGTTCCTTGATGGAATCATATCTTCCTGTTTCTTAGCATGGTTTATAATTTTAGGCTGATGTCTGGAAGCATTTGATTATTTTGATATATTAGCTCTGAAGTTCAGTTTCTTCCTCTTGCCTAAAGCTTTATTGTTGATTGGCCTTGTGCTGAGATGCTTCTTTGATGCTTGGTCCACTTTTTCTGGCCCTTTAGAATAGACCATACTTAACTGTTCAGATTTTCTCTGCTTTTCTGCTCTGAATTCTTGCCCTCGATATGTGGTACAATTTTTAATATTACCCATTTTTGTGCAATTGTTTCACCTCCAGAAGAAAGCTTTCTTTCTTCTATTCCTTTTCTGGGAATCTTGATTTTTTCTGTTTGTTTTTGTGCAGAGTTTTCCCCCCAGGTCTGATGATTTGTTTCCTTCACTTATTATCCCCTTTTCATTACACTTTTCAGTTCTGGAAACTGTCCTGTTTTACACCAGTTTTGTGTCTCCCTAGTTTTTCCCACAGTGAAGCTTTTCCTCCTCCAGTTTCTTCCCTGTTAGGGTATCCTGCCCTGGGGAGCCAGATGAGATCAATCCAGAAAGGCCTGTTTTGTGTTCATGTGCTCCAGGAAACAAGATTGGCTTGAATGTGTATGCCTCTTGCCAACACTTCTGCTACCGTCTCTTTTTTCCCTGCGGGCATTTTTTTTGTGGCGCTCTTCAGCTGCTTGTGTTCTCCTCTAAGTCTCTGCAGACTTGCGTCCCTGTGCCTGGATATGTGTGAAGTTCTAACTCACTACTGTGAGTAACTCTAGGGCTCTATAAACCATGTAGGAGTGAGTGAGGGGAAAGGCCTGGACTGGCAGGTCTGGGACATAAATCTTCTACCTGATTTTGAGGTTTTCTTTTCTTTCTTTCTTTTTTTGATTCAAAATTTGTGGAGTCCTTCTTCAATCTCTACATACTTCAGAGTTTCAACATGTGGGATTTTTCATTCCTCAAGCTTTTTTTTTTTTTTTTTTTGCTTGGGCCAAAAATACTGAACCTGTGTCTCTGGCATGGCAGGTGAGAATTCTGCCACTGAGCCACATTGCACCACCCTCAAACATGCTGTTAAAATGAAAACTAACGCTTATCAAATCAATCTGGAAATTGATTAAAATAATTGAAACAGGAAATGGTGAAAGAGATCTAGAAATGGGTTCTTAGAAACACATTGCCCTCTTTGAGGACGCTCCACATTTTAGAAGTGCCATAATGCTATATTGCCTCTTTTACTGTTCCTAAGAACTTGTCATTTAGAATGACTTGAGGGGACTCTGTTACTAATTTCAAGATTCCCAAAACAAATCTCCTACTCTAATGAATGGTGCCTAAGGGAGCATTTACTAGCCTTTTCTCTCCATTCCCTTCAAATTAATCAAATTTTCAAAATGGTAATAAAATCAAGACCAGGAGTGATCATTTAAGATCACTATTTTGCTCCTCTGGAGGGCCCTGTGCCCTCCAGAAGAGCAAACAGAAGAATAACCATTTTCTCTGAACATGAAGCAGAGGATATCTCTACCAATGCAGTTTTGTAGCATCTATCTAGCCATCAGTCTTTAACATACAACCTTTATGTTTACTTTAACATACAACCCTACCTGTTTTCAGAGCATGTTCTTGGCACCTCTACCTGTTTTTTGTCCCTAGGAATAGAGTAGTTTTATCTCCTTCCTCTCAATTAAATCCATTCCTGAGGGCTTGCCTCTGCATACACTTTGAGGAACCTCTACTTCCAAAGGTAAAATAAGGTTACTATATGAAGCAAAACACAATTCCTAGAATAATACTTGGTAAGGTGGCTTGGGGGATTTGCAAGCTTTTCTAAGAACACAGACCTATTTTCTAACAGTAACACTCTAGATGGAATGAAAATACTCAGACTTTGCTTTTCTAGAAGGTTGTATGGCTCATGTCTGAAGAGCATGTAGTTCAGAGTACTATGAGCTATCCTTTAGACTGGAGGCATCATCTTAGTTCACTTGCCAGCAATCCTTGGACTGGGTCTTACATGTGTCAAGAATAGCAGAACTCATTGGAGGTTACCAGCTGCTTTCTCTAATCATTTTCTGGCTGCTGTGACCTCCAACAGCAGGGGCATTTATTCTCCCAGGGTTTTGCCATCTTGAAAGCCTATAATCCTTGTCAGTCTTCACTGTGTGATCAGCTGCCAAAGGAATTACCAGTGCAATCTTGAGAATAGATGAGGAGTCATATGATAGGATAAATTTTAAGGCCTACTAATCCTTGTGCTTGGTGACCTGAAAATATCATCAACTCAGTTTGAAATCAGGGGATATTTCTGCAAAGGAACAAGATTATTTTTAAGTGTTTCAAAGGTCCTGCCTTCTTGTGAAATATTGATAAGCAGTTAGAGGTGAGTAACATAATCAAAGGATCATGACTATTTCAGTACAATAATCTGAATTGTTACTCTGTAATTTCTCTGATGACCTTTTATCTTTTGTTGACATTTCATTTACATTTCTAAATAAAAACATAATTTTCTATAACATGAAACACCTTTTTGATTGATTGCCAAAGCTCCTACCCATTTTCCTATTTACACAAAAGAATGAGAATCTGCATCTTCTCCCCTAAATATCCCAGGACCTTGGATTACCTCAATGGGAGAATTCTCTGAAACTATTTCTTTGTGTTACCATGGAATTGTCTTCATTCTAGGAGCTTGTAATCCTTATCAGCCTGTACAGCATTATGCCCTGTGCCCTCCAGAGGAGCAAACAGAAGAATAACCATTTTCTCTGAACATGAAGCAGAGGATATCTCTACCAATGCAGTTTTGTAGCATCTATCTAGCCATCAGTCTTTAACACTTCACAGCATATTTTCTGAGAGTTGTGCAAGGGTAGCTATATATGTATATATATAATTCTCAAATAAAGATGTCTACCAGATTCAGGAGGAACAGAGGATGGCATGGTAAGGAAAAGGGAGGTGATTGAGCTTACTGTTCACAGTATGAACAGGAGTTTGTCAGCCAAAATATAAGAGAACATACTACTCCAGGAATGGGAAACAGCATGAGGTCCAACAAGTAACTGTTGCAATTGTTCTGATTTCTGCCATGCCATTTGAAAACATGATAAGCTTTACATCTTTGACATGTTTTATTTGTGTATAGCAAACACAAATATAGATAGTATAGAGTATATGCAGTTTAGAACAGTATTAAACTTAATTTTGCCATTGTTTATGAGTTACATGAGAAAAAATATCTTTCCCGATTAAAATTATGGAGGATAGACTGACATATGAATTTCACATTCTTATGAATGAAAGTTGTGATGTTATACCATTCGTAAAAACCGTGATGAATTATCTTTGAAGGCAAGTTTGCAAGATTTAAAACCAAACAGCCTAATAACATCAGAAAAACAACCACTGTTTATTGAATGCTTGCTATGTGACAGATAGATCCCAATTCTGATTTCTATACATGATCTTGTTTACTTTAATCCTCATATACCAGAAATGGAATGGCTTTTAAAAAGGGGAATTTAATAAGTTGCTAGTTTACAGTTCTAAGGCTGAGAAAATGAACCAATTAAAACAAGTCTACAGACATGTCCAATCTAAGGCATCCAGGAAAAGATACCGTGGTTCAAGAAGACAGATGACCAATGTTTCTCAGCTGGAAAGGCACATGGCAAACATGGCAGCGTCTGCTGGCTTTCTCATGGCTCTACAAAAAGGGACTCTCTCCAAAATGTTTCCTCTTTTAAAGGATTCCAGTAAGCAACTCCACCTTAAATGGGTGGAGACACACCTCCATGGAAATCATCTAATCAAAAGTTACCACCCACAATTGGGTGGGTCACATCTCCATGGGAACAATCAAAATGTTCCCACCCAGCAACATTGAATGAGGATTAAAGGACATGGCTTTTCAGGGGTCCACCACAGATTCAAACCAACACACTGACATAAGAATTTCACATTCTTATGAATGGAAGTTGTGATATTATCTCATTCATAAAAACCATGATGAATTATCTTTGAAGGCAATTTTGCAAGATGTAAAGCCAAACAGCCTAATAATGATCAGAAAAACAATCACTGTTTATTGAATGCTTACTATGTGACAGGTCCCAATTCTGATTTCTATACATGATCTTGTTTACTTTAATCCTCACAATAGCTCTTTGAGGTAGATATTACTCCTCTTCTACAGTTAAGGAAACAAACTCAGTGAAGTCAAGTAATGTATCCATAAGTGACGAAGTTGAGATTCAAACTCCAGATTTGTTTGATTATGTGGCATCGTACCCCTCTTTCACTCCCCAAATCCTACCAGGAACCAGAAAATGTTATTTTGGTTAAGATTGTGTGATTATATAAGACAAGCATATTAGTGGCAATATAGCAGAGGAGAAGGAAGACTACACCAAGAATCAAGAAGCCAGCATTCTAGGTCCCACATATCCTTTTCATGAGACTTCGGTTAAATTGCTCAACCCTGAGTAAATTGAACTAGGTAATCTCTAAGGCTGTATCCAGCTATAAAAGACTGAGATGCTTCATTATTACAGTCATTGTAGTGTGGGTTACCCATTCAAGGATTAGCTATTATCTTGAAAATACATTCTTTATACCTAAAGGCAGAATCAATCAATCAACCAACCAACCCATCACATTTAGAGAGTGCCCTACACTTAGTCTAATACTTGTATGTTCCAAGAGGATGCTGTATATTACAAAGTAGAATCTCATTGCAAAATTTGGGCTAGCGCCCCCAAATAACCAAAACATTTTTGTTAGCTAGAAAGTTTTACCATGAAGGTTTGAGCCTTAAAAGTAAAATCAGTATTTTCAAAATTAGAAAATATGTGATATTCTATCTACTATGTATGAGGGTAGATATAGACTAGGAAATAAATTTGATTCAATAGAGATTAAACTGTGGAGGACAAGAGAGAAAAAGAAGTCAATTAGGATCAGGGAAGACAGAGACTGGTATCCCCAAGTGCACTGTCATCTACCAGGAAATTATATTTATATGTCTAGCATGTGTATGTGTGTATGTGTATGCTGGAAATTCAACAGCTCTAGGTTTCAGAGTGTAATGTTACAGCTCTGGGTTCAAGATTTAGAGCTTGACTCTACCACTTCCTTGCAGTGTAATCTTCTTCAAATTACTTTTTCTTCTCTGATCTTCAGTCCCACATTAGTAAAATGGGTATTAGTAATAATCATATGGAGTTACTGTGAGGACAAAAATGAGCAACTCAGAGGAATAAAGTAGATAAAACAGGACAGTGTCTGGTACATAATGAGCTCTCCATAAACATTAGCTCTCATTATTACTCTAGACAGCACTTTCAGCTTGGACATAACACCTATTAAAAGTCAAGGTCATTCCCGAACCATGCACCACCTAAAAAAAAAAGTTGAGGTCAAATTCTTCCTTCCCTCCTGTCTCAAGTTCTGCCAGCTGGGCGTTGTTTCAGGTTGAACACAAACAAAGATCTTTATACATTTTGGCTGAAGGTAAGAATTAGGAATGAACTGAAGTTCAGCTTCAGCCTGGGAAATCACATGTTTTCTGTTCCTCTGCTTCAGCTTCAGCTTTTTAAAGGTCTAACTTGTATGGAAGTGAAGACCATACAATTACATAAGTTATGTGATACCTAATTAGCCTGACATTCTGATTTATTATCAATATTGAATATTCACTTTCAAATAAAGACAAGCATTCTAGATGTAATTTGGAATAAAAATCTTGATATGGGTTTTATATGCTGAATCCTATCAATCAGTTTAAGTATGAATGTGCTTTATATTCCTAACATGATACCTGATGTACATAGTCTAACTTCTTCTCCAGCGAAGATGCTGAAATTGGTGTGCATACAATTAAAGATGATATGCAAGTGAAAATTCAGAGGCAGAATTTCATCTTGAGAGCCAGTTACATTGCTCCATTGTCACCTATCTAGAAACAAATTTAGGAACATTTTTTTCTCAAGTAATTGTGTGATGCAGCAAATGCATGCAAAAAATATTAGAAATAAATAATAATAATAATAAACAAGGGTAACACACCTTAGGTTTGTTTATGAAAGCCTTCAGAAAACATTATCTTCAAGTAGTACATTAAGTTTCAGTTTGTGAGAATCATTCAATGAAATTACATCATCACCACTGACCACTAAATCTTCAAATCCAGCAGTTAAAGAGGACGTGCTTTTACCTTAGTCCATGATCAATGTAGAAGAAGCGAATCTTAATAATTTGGTAGCAACTTCATCATGAGTTGTTCCCCTATCCATACTTGAAAGTTAACTATTTAGTGTCTGAATTGAGTAATTTAATGTCTATGGGAGAAATTTAGCAGCTGTCAAAGCTGAGATATCTTTGATCCTGCACAATGTTAAAATTTAAAAGTACAACTAATATTCTAATTAAACGTTAATGATTTTTGTATAAAATTTCATATTTATTCGTGTATTCTAAAAGCTGAAACCTTAACCAAAGATCAATTTTAAGATTTGGCCAATGAGTATTTGGTCAGTGTATGTATGTAAGTGCACAATGGATGTAACCCAGCCGTATGCCACAAGTGAGACATGGCAATCACCAAGGTCACATACCAGATCCATCCCCAGGTCACCTATTTCCCAGGTTTTGAGGATGTCATGTGAAAGGCTCTCTAGCATGCGACCTCAACAAGTCTTATCCAGCCATGTCACTCTGCAAGTTAAGAGAATGGGGTGGGCCACGGTGGCTCAGCAGGTAAGAATGCTTGCCTGCCATGCCCAAGGACCCAGGTTCGATTCCTGGTTGCCTGCCCATGTTAAAAAAAAAAGAGAACGAAGAAATAAGGTAAGGATCAGGAGGGGTGCACTTAAATCAGAAATGAGACATAGTCCTCTGTGGCTAGATTCCTGGTGTTAGATTGCTAATTTATCCTACTCAATTATTTTTAGGCCAGAATAGCAGGCTGGAAACTTTTCTTGGAAATGAAACATTCCAGAGTTAGATCTGCTCGATCTGGACTGTTAATGACAGTAAGGCATGTGGAAAATTCAGTTCATACAAGAAAAAATGAAAATTTTAATACAGTTAAAGCACATTTCCACTCTGATAAAACTACCAAAGTAGAGTCACTAGATATTACTTAATTTTTTTTTCAATTCAACAGGATGAAATAATTTAAAAATCATTCTTGTCCTAAAATTTAAAACAGGGTTGGCCATGGTGGCTCAGCAGGCAGAGGTCTCGCCTACCATGCGGGAGACCTGGGTTCGATTCCCGGTGCCTGCCTATGCAAAAACAAATTAAAGCATCGAATGATTCAAACAAATCCTGTGTCTCAAAGGCAGAAAGCATTGCAAATCTTCAGAAAAGGGGCCATTCCGTCAATCAAAAGAAAGGATGGTCCATGCTGTTTACCTCAGTTGGCTATAAATAAGACAGGATGTAAAGAGTTACTATTGCTTTAAAGATTATTCACAAAAATCAGTAGAAATAACCAGCTGAAATCTCCCAAAGATGAGTCATTATAATAGAAGGATGGGCATGATAACACACTAAATTAATTAGTAGGTTACTCTTCACTGTCTGATAGAAATTGGGCTAGGTTTAGGCAAGCCTCATAGTGTGTACCATACTCAGATTAATGCCACAGCAAGTTAATGAATTCATGTTCATTTTCTTCCTTACCGACTTACCATACATTGGCTTTGTGAATTCTGAAAATAAATGCAAAGACCAAAAGAAGAAAGAAAGAAGGCAGACCAAGAAAGAAAAAATGCTAGCTAGCCCAATGAGACTGCTAGAGAAGATTTGTGATAGAAATGCTAATTGGTACACTTCTTTCTACTTCTCAGACATGCCAAATTTGTTCTTACCTTCTGGGCCTTTACTCTCACTGTTTCCTCTGTCCATTTTTTGTTCATTCTCATCCTTCGTATGCATATCATCCTGTATATTTCCCTATCACTATCAAATTTTCTTTACTATCTACCCTCATCAAAATACAAACTCAACTATAAAAGGGGGACCATTATTTTGCTCACCATCATATCCAAATATCTAGAAACATTCCTGAATGAATAAAAGGAAAAGTGCTAGAAATCAGATTCGGACAGTGTCTGCTCAGAGTTGGGATACACAAACACTGTGAGGCAATGTCTGGCAGGATCTAAAATGGAAAGCCATTAGAAGCATGTGCACCAAGTTCCAGACTACCTCTCAAGAAAATACAGAAAGGAAAATTAAAAGTTGCACAAAAGAAAAAAAAGGGGAACAAATAGGAGTCCAAAAGAAATGGGAGGAAGCCCTCCATTTTAACTTTAAGGGATTGTTAGGGGACAATTCAAAGACTTGATGGGGCTTTGCCTAAAACTAAATTTATCTCGTTCAGTGAAATACTTGCTGAACTGTGCTAGATACAATTATCACCAAAGCACTATGCCAAGTGAAAACCTAAAGCCAGGGTGTGACTTTTTTCTGGACTCAAACTTCTCTTGCTTATAAGTTTCCAGCATCCTCCTTATCTGGATAAATACCTTAGTTCTAGTCTTATGGCACTGAACTTTGAAACTCTTCATCCTTTTTGAGTGAAGGAATTGGTAACACTAGCGCAACAGAATAATCAGCTGACTAAAATACCAAACACGTTCACCAGTGGCTAGCACACCCATACAATATGCTCTCAGATGGACTGAATGCAGAAAACTTGTATTAAATCAATGTATAAAAGTGAGGAGTAAGAGTAAAGATAAGACGAATTCAAGGCAGGTAGGACAGACATTTCTTCTCCAGGAACTATTTTTTCATATTGAAAATTTGTTATTATTATTCTAAGATAACGTGGACCAGAACAGATCTTTTTTTTTTTCCCGTAAAGGAACGAAAGCATTTGTTGGGGTTTTAGAATTGCAATTTGGGGAGCATGGATTCAGGTAGCAACTCAAATTGTATCCCCTCTTAGGGCTTCTAAGCAGTTTTCTTAAAGAAAAAGAAGATAACATAAGTTGTCTGTGAAAAAAATATGATGGTTACATGTTTGAGGCTTTCTAAGTGCCCTTCAAGCTAGTTTACTGATTTCTTTAACTCACAGTTGTTTCATGGATTCCAGATGTCCTCAGAAACACGATTGCTTTTGATTCTGTTAGACCTTGGCAGTTTGTGATATCTGGATGAGATGTGCATAAGAGTAACTTCCTGAATGGCCTTCTGACTCCAGTTTAAGTCTCTTAGACATAGTAACTCCATTTTTTTTTTTTTTTTTTTTTTTTTTTTTTAAAGGAAAGACAGAGAGAAGGAAGGAAGGATAGAAGGAAGGAAAGGAGGAAGAAAGGGAAACATCTTTTAAACATTTTCTTGTTTTATTGTATTTTGTTTCTCCGTTTTTGTTACATGGGCTGGGGCCGGGAATCGAACCGAGGTCCTCCGGCATAGCAGGCAAGCACTTTGCCCGCTGAGCCACCGCGGCCCGCCCAGTAACTCCATTTTGTTTTATCTCTTTCTATTCCCCTTTTGATGAAGATTTTTCTCCAAATCACTGATCAACATCTGGTATTTCTGCCAGAAGGGTCATCCCTGGGAATCATGTCCCACAGAGGGGGTCCAGGAACTATTTTAATTATGCTTAAAATATGATATAGATACCTATCTCCTCAGTATATTTAATAGCAAAAAGTCCATTTTAAGTTCTAAAGCATTTTGAAAATTAGAAAACTACATAAAATGCAGGCCAGAAAACTTAATTTTATCAAGCATACTAAAATATCAGGAGCTTTACAAATTAACTTTAGGGGATGCAATTTAATCAAAAGACAAAGGTTAGTATCAATTATATTGATTTAGGGACAGAATACAGATTTCTTTTTGGTCTTTTTTTATTTTTATGTTAAATGTGCATAATAGGCTATTAGTTTGAAGGACAAGGATAGTCTTACAACTTTTTGCCTTTTGATTGGTGGATGTTTTTACTTGGGAATATGTTTCCCCCAATAATACCTGAGAAATTAGATTAAGTGATGTGCATGCTTTCCCATATATAGTATCGAAATATACAAACAAAGCCTCTTTCTACATTAGCTTACATATGATTTGTAGTATACTTATCTAATAGTATAAATTTAGAATAAATACATTAGGACCTTGGTGTAATTTCAATCTACACTGAAGTTCATATATTTAAATTATATCTCTTCATTTTTTAAGATGTACACACTTTTTATATCAATGTTATTTAAAAAATTTTTTATTAGAGAAAATGTGGGTTTACAGAATAATCATCTATAAAATACAAGATTCCCATATAACACCCCACCAACACTTGCATTTGTGTGGAAATTTTGTTACAATTGATAATAACACTTTTTTTAAATTCTACTATTTTTTATTAAGTAAGAAGAAAATTTATTAAGTATACATGTAAGAGGGCATGTGGGCATGCACGCAAAGACAGAGGTGAGGGAAGTGAGAGGCAACAGGCAACGCAGGTCCATTTGCTTTTGTAGATTAGCTTTCCTTATTCCCCTCCCCCCTTCCTTGTTTGGGACGCTTTCTCCTACCCTTCTTTCTCTCCAGGGTGGTACCTGGTGGTGGATAGTGCAATCGTGTGGGTTGGTTGGCGCCACCCTTCTCTGTAGATGACTCACTCAGGTATGGTACATTTGGCTTCAGATGAGCCAGCTGCCTCTGGGTGTTTCCTGTGTCTGTGGGGACACAGGCGCTCATGACTTTGATTAACTGTCCTTGTTCAAGGGCTCCTTCATGATTTTTCTCCCTCCCCTCTAAAGTCTCCGTTCTAATCTGCCTCAAATTCCCTTTCAGAGAATTCCCACCCCCTAAATCTTAAGGGGTTCTGAGGGACAAGGGTCTGTTTTCTGTAGCTGCTTCTTGCTTATCAGAGAGTGTAAGCCCTGCCTGATGGGGCATAGAACTTTGGGGTATCTCATTTAAGTTGAGAGGGGAGAAATCTGGAGGGGCAGTTTATAATGGCTGAAAATCTTTGCATCAGCATTGGTTTGGTGTGAAAGGCTTCAAGTCTGGAAGAAATAAACTTGGAAAATTTAAAAATGCAAGAGTCTAGGAGAACCATTAGCCAAGAGATTAAGGAAGAGGGAAGGAAATGAACAATTTTTAGGTTTAAGAGTGAATCCTATAAGTCCTAAAACCCAGGGGGCACAGCCTCTCTAGAACATCAACTAGTTCCATCCCCCATCCCATATTATTGACAGCCCCTTCCAACATGAAAAAGTTAAATGGGCATAGTCCAAATAACCCTAAAGATTGGGAAAAAGATCAAAGGAAATGATGAAGTTGTACAGAGAATGTGGCGTTTAACAAATGAATATGATTGCTGAATCATTATATTGATATTTCTTTTAGTTGCAGCGTCTTGGAGCAACTAAAAGTAAAAACCTAAAATTGTGGGAATTATAACCCATACCAAACTCTGAAATCTGTTCTATACCTAATTGTTTGTGATGTGCTTTGAAATTTATTTCTTTTTTGTATACATGTTATTTTTCACAATAAAAAAAAGAGTGAATCCTAACTGGGTGGTTCATTCTGACTTAACTGGGTATACCAGTTTGAAAGTATTAAGTATCCCAGAAAAACCATGTTTAATCCTGAACTTATCTTGTGGGAGCAGCCATTTATTTTAACCCTGATTCAATACTGTAGATTGGGAACTTTTGATTAGATTGTCACCATGGAGATGTGTGTGGACGTAACCTTTTGATTTGATGAAGCTGTGACTCTACCCATTCCAAATGGGTCTTGATTAGTTTACTGGAATCCTTTAAAAGAGAAAACATTTTGGAGAGAGCCAAAAATGACAAGAGCCAACAGAAACTTCATAACAGAGCTGACAAATACTGATATTTGGAGAACAGATATATAGATGTTTGGAGATGCTTGGAGTCCAGCAGATGTTGCCATGAAAATTTAAGAAGCCAGAACCTGGAGAGAGCCAAGGGAAACCAAGAGATGAAAGCCAGCCCCAGATGAGCAAAGTGAGGAACCCCCACATGAACAGAGGCTGAAAGCAACAAAGCCCAGGAGCAAGAGAGCAGCAGATGCTATCCACGTGACTACCAAGCTGACAGAGGTGTTTCTGACCCATTGGCCTTCCTTGAATAAGTTATTTTTCTCTGGATGCCTTAGTTTGGGCATCTTTTTTTAACCTTTTTTTATTAATTAAAAAAAAATTAACAAACAAAACAGTTAGATATCATTCCATTCTACATATACAATCAGTAATTCTTAATATCATCACATAGTTGCAATTCATCATTTCTTAGTACATTTGCATCAATTTAGAAAAAGAAATAAAAGGACAACAGAAAAAGAAATAAAATGATAACAGAGAAAAAAAAACTATAAGTACTATACCCCTTACCCCTTGCTTTCATTTACCACTATTTCAAACTGAATTTATTTTAACATTTATTCCCCCATTATTTATTTTTATTCCATATGTTCTACACTTTTGTTGATATAGCAGCTAAAAGGAGCATCAGACATAAGGTTTTCACATTCACAGAGTCTCATTGTGAAAGCTATATCATTGTTCAATCATCATCAAGAAACATGGCTACTGGAACACAGCTCTAAATTTTCAGGCAGTTCCCTCCAGCCTCTCCGCTACATCTTGAACAACAAGGTGATATCTACTTAATGCATAAGAATAACCACCAGGATAACCTCTCAACTCTGTTTGGAATCTCTCAGCCATTGACACTTAGTCTCATTTCACTCTTCCCCCTTTTGGTTGAGAAGGTTCTCTCAATCCCTTGATGTTAATTCTCAGCTCATTCTAGGGTTTTTCTCAGTCCCTTGATGCTGAGTCTCAACTCATTCCAGGATCTCTGTCCCATGTTGCCAGGAAGGTCCACAACCCTGGGAGTCATGTCCCACGCAGAGAGGGGAAGAACGGTGAGACTGCTTGTCATGTTGGCTGGAGAGAGAGACCACATCTGAGCAACAAAAGAGGCTCTCTTGGGGGTGACTCTTAGGCCTAAATTTTAAGTAGACATGACCTATCCTTTGTGGGGTTAAGTTTCATATGAAGAAACCCCAAGACTGGGGGCTCAGCCTATAGCTTTGGTTGTCCACACTGCTTGTGAGAATATCAAGAATTCAACTTGGGGAAGTTGAATTTCTCCCCACTCTCACCATTCCCTGAAAGGGGCTTGCAAATACTTTTCCAGTCACTGATCAAATCACTCTGGGATTTATCAGGGCATCACTCTGGACAAACCAACAAAATCTCATGTCCTACCTGAGATTCCAAGTACTTATGACATTCAATCAAACTATCTACATGAGTTGTATTAGGAAATGCTCTAGTCAAAATATGAATTTTGTAACAAATAAACATTTTTTGCTTTAGTATCACACATAAGGTGACATTTTAAAGTATTATCATCTATTTTCAGCACCCTGCAATAATGACATTCCTTTGTTCTTCCTCATGCAAAAACATTTTTAAAATTTGTACATTGTACATTTCACTATTATTATACACTCTAGGCATTCCTAGATTATACCATCTCGATCTTTACCATCTATCTTTCTTTCTGATTTCATTTATGTCCCCAGCCCTCCTCCCTCTATCATTCTCATATGCAGCTTCATTCAGTGTTTTAACATAATTATATTACAGTTAGGTAGTATTGTGCTGCCCATTTCTGAATTTTATATTCAGTCCTGTTGCACTATCTGTATCCCTTCAGCTCCAATTATCCAATATCTCACCCTATTTCTATCTCCTGATGGTCTCTGTTACCAAGGAAATAGTCCAAGTTTATTCACTAATGTCAGTTCATATCAGTGAGACCACACAGTATTTGTCCTTTTGTTTCTCGCTAGTCACACTCAGCATAATGTCCTTAAGGTCCATTCATGTTGTTACATACTTCATAACTATTCTGTCTTACAGCTGCATAATATTCCACCTTATGTAAATGTCACAGTTTGTTTAGCTAACTGTCTGTTGATGGACATTTTGGTTGTTTCTGTCTCTTGGTAATTGTTAATAATGCTGCTATAAACATTGGTGTGTAAATGTCCATTTGTGTCCTTGGCCTTGTGTCCTTTGAGTAGAGACAGCATATAGATGGGTCCTGTTTTTTAATCCATTCTGCCAGACTATGTCTTTTGATTGGAGAGTTTAATCCATTAACATTCAGTGTTATTACTGCATGGGTAGTACTTTCTTCTACTATTTTACCTTCTGGATTTTATATGTCATATCTAATTTTCCTTCTTTTTACCTTTACTCATAATCTTCCTTTCTACACTCTTCTCCAAACCTCTCTACTCTGTCTTTGTATCTGTCTCTAGTGTTCCCTTTAGTATTTCTTGCAGAGCTGGTCTCTTGGTCACAAATTCCCTCAGTGATTTTTTTGTCTGAAAATGTTTTAATTTCTACCTCATTTTTGAAGGACAATTTTGCTGGATATAGAATTCTTGGTTGGCAGTTTTTCTCTTTTAATAATTTAAATATATTATCCCACTGTCTTCTTGCCTCCATGGTTTCTGCTGAGAGATCTGCACATAGTCTTATTGGGCTTCCCTTGTATGTGATGGATTGCTTTTCTCTTGCTGCTTTCAAGATCCTCTCTTTCTCTTTGACCTCTGATATTCTGATTATTAAGTGTCTTGGAGTATGTCTATTTGGATCTATTCTCTTTGGGGTACACTGCACTTCTTGGATCTGTAATTTTAAGTCTATCATAAGAGTTGGGAAATTTTCAGTGATAATTTCCTCCATTAGTTTTTCTCCTTCTTTTCCCTTCTCTTCTCCTTCTGGGACACCCACAACATGTATATTTGTGTGCTTCATATTGCATTTCAATTCCCTGAGTCCCTGCTCATATTTTTCCATTTTTTTTCCCCCATAGTTTCTGTTTCTTGTCGGATTTCAGATGTTCCATCCTCCAGTTTAGAAATCCTATGTTCTGTCTCTTGAAATCTACCATTGTAGGTTTCCACTGTTTTTTTCATCTCTTCTACTGTGTCTTTCATTCCCATAAGTTCTGTGATTTGTTTTTTTCAGACTTTCAGTTTCTTCTTTTTGTTTTTTCCTTGCCTTCTTTATATCCTCCCTCAATTCATTGATTTGGTTTTTGATGAGGTTTTCCATGACTGTTCGTACATTCTGAATTAATTGTTTCAGCTCCTGTATGTCATTTGAATTGTTGGTTTGTTCCTTTGACAGGGCCATATCTTCAATTTTCCTGGTGTGATTTGTTATTTTTGCTGGTGTCTAGGCATTTAATTACCTTAATTAGTTTATTCTGGAGATTTCTTTCACTTCTTTTATCTAGGGTTTTCTTGCTGGATGAATTTGTTGTCTATCTGTTCTTTGACATTCCACTCAGCTTTATCTGGACCTTTAGCTTAAGTTTTGTTTAACAGAGGAGAATTTTTCAGTTCTTGTTTTCTTGTTTCTTGCCCTGCTTGTGTGGTGCCTTTCCCCCCCACACACTTAGGAGGGTCTACTTAGATATTATATACCCCAGCCAGATTTTCCCAGACCAAACTGGCCTCCTATCAGGAGAAAAGAGTTATCTGCATCAGTTTTCCTTGAGGGTGAGACCCAGCAGGTTGAAAGACTTTCCTGTGAAGTCTCTGGACTCTGTTTTTCTTATCCTGCCCTGTGTGTGGTGATTGTCTGACTGCAGGTTCCACCAGCATAAGGTGATGCGGTACCTTTAACTTTGGCTGACTCTCCCTGCTGGGGGCATGGTGGAGACAGAGGAGAGGTTGTAGGCTGGTTTTAATGGCTTCAAATTACCAAGCCCTGATGTCTGAATTCCTTGATGGAGAGATTCCACCTGAGTGGGGCTTTGCCCCTCCCCTGGGGAAGGCATAGGCTCCAGACAAGCCCCCAAAAGAGCTCACTTCTGCTTATGCCTGGGGCAGTTGCAGCCTGGAAAGTCCTGCCGCTGTATCCAGAGGCAGTCAAGCCTTTGTAGATACACAGCCACAAAAACCTGTTTCCTTCTTTTTTCCCCCCCCTTTTTTCTGTCAGTCCTGTCCCCTTGGCGCTGGGGCAAAAATGAGCAACCTCTGCTTTGATCAGTTTCACCTAAGCTGGGGGCCTATTCTTAGTAGTCAGAATTTGTTAATTAGTTCCACAATTGGCATTTGATTGTGCCCAGTCCCTGCTGCTGGTAAAATCCTTTCCTTTCCCCTCTGGGAAGCGGCCTGTGGGGGAGGGGCGCTGGCCGCCACAGCTTTGGGAACTCATGGTTTTGGGGGTTGCTTGCAGCCAGTCCAACTGGTCCAGACTGGGGTATGCTGTGTGTCTGATCACTGATGTGGCCCCAGGAGCTGTTCTGTACTGTTTCTGGTTATTTAGTAGTTTTTCTGGAGGATGAACTAAAACGCACTTGTTGTTAAGCCGCCATCTTGACCCAGAAGTCCCTAGTTTTACTTTCTGAATTAAAGTCATGGGGGTTTTGTGTCCACTTTAATTTGGCTTATTAAATTAGGAGCCCTTATTATTTAAAAGAATAGCAAGAGTTCCAAAGGTGGGGAAGTTTAATAGTTTTACTTTTTCTTTAGCCCCTCAAGGGACTTTGCAAATACTAGACAGGTTAAATTAGATAGCATGCTATAGAAAATTTACAGCTTTTTAATGGTTGCTGTATGGAGTAATGGTGACTTTTAGAGCTGCAGAATATTGAGTTTTAGATATCACACAGATGCTTAAAATTTTAGGGAATTACTAGGTTATACAAAGAGCAAAAGATTTCAGAATTTGGAAATAACAGTTAAAATTTAGGAGTAATATGGCTACTATAAAGAGTTATAATTTATAAGCATTTTAAATGAAGCTACTTTTAGAAATAAAACATTTGACAATTGTTTTATATTGGGGTTATTAACCACAAATCAAAGCAGGTTTGTTCTCTTTTACCTTTACATATTTACTGGGGTTGTTAATTAACAGGTACAATATAATTCTTATACTTGCCTTGTTCCTCCTTTGTAATTCCTTTTTGTTGAACATAAAGTTTTGACTTAAAGCTGACCGCTTGTACTTTGTAGAAAAACTTTAAAGTAGTATAAATGACAAGAAAATTTCGTTATTATATAAATTAGTATTAAAATAGAACATTGCCAAGATTTTAAGAATTTTAAACAATTTTTAAATACAGGAATAACATTTTGCCTATGCAAATTTAGCTAATAGAAAGATATAAATTTCTTTCAATTATTGTAATACTTTTAAACATTCTAATGTAATATGTTGAAATATTTTTGTACCTTACTTTTACAAGATGTGAGAAAAATACTCTGAATAAATACTCTTTTAGACAGAGTACTCAGATGGTTAAGAAAAACATTTTATAACCTTTCACTAAAAGTAGACTAACAATTTACATTATTTTACAGAGAAAATTAAGTTCCAGTTTTGTATGCCTATATGGTTTTACCCAAAAGCTTTTTTAAAAATATGATATTTTTGGTTTATTGAATATGATAGAATTTACATTCATAAATATTTTTACAACTTCTTATAGTTAGAAATGATTAAAAACTAACTTTCTTAAACTCTCCACAACTTTCCACATCCATTTAGGGCTTGTAGTCAGTAATGACTATAACAAATAAAATTTACTTTTATATTAGAAATATGTTAGTTTACAAAGTTAACACTTTGCAAGACTGTACTTCAAGACTGTAGAAGGTTAGCAATACTAAAGCATTTTTAAAGATATGGGGATTATTTTGAAATCCTTGTGTGGTAGTTAGATTCAGTTTCAACTTGGCCAGGTAAGCGTATCTAGTTTTCTTGCTGAGGACATGAACTCCATCTGTTGCTGATTTACATCTGCAGTCGACTAGGAGGTGTGCCTGCTGCAATGAATGACATTTGACTTAATTGGTTGGTGCTTAAATGAGAGACTGCAAAATAGCACAGCCTAAGCAGCTCAGCCCAGGCCTTTGGAGATGCAGAAAGAAGTCACCCCAGGGAAAGTTGTTGAAACCTAGGGGCCTGGAGAGAAGGTCGGCAGAGACCATCCTGTGACTTCCCACCTAAGAAAGAACCTCAGTGGAAAGTTAGTTGCCTTTCCTCTGAAGAACTAACAAAATAAATCCCCTTTTATTAAAGGCCAATCTGTTTCTGGTGTGTTGCATTCCAGCAGCTAGCAAACTAGAACACCTTGTAACAGCACTAAGTAAGCAGGGTGGGAATCCTACTTTTAAGGCCCCTGCCATCTAGAAGCAAATAGGTATTGAAAGTTAGGATGAGAGGGATCTAAAAATGAGCTTTTAAGATCTAGGACTGAAAATTTGAATGCAGGGTTTAATTAGCAGGCTTGCCCTGGGATGCCTTTATTCCATACCGACAGGTTTATTTGCTCAAAATCTCCTTTGGGATGCCAAGAGGCCTTAATTTAGTAGGGATCCTAGGGCAAACAAGGGGTAAACACTAGCTGGATTTACTAGTTTTAAAGTGGGCTCCAAAGAATGAAGAAGATCCCTCCCTAGAAGAGGGGTGGGGATTCAGGGACAATGAGAAATTGATAGGACATCAGAATGTCTCTAAGCTTACAAATGAGAAGGATAATGAAGGTTTTAGTTTTGGCTTTACTATTAAACAAGTATTTTCTCTTTTAATGGAAATTGAGACATGGGCATAACACAGTGACAAGTTTTGTTTGTTTGTTTGTTTGTTTTTTTAGGCCCTTGTTTTGATAGAGAGCTACAAATATCCGGGCCTAGGGTATTTCTGATTATTTTCTCTGTCCTTTACAGACTGAAAGATGATATTGAAATTGAAAGTTCTATTGGAGGGCTTTTAGCTTATATTGACTATTGGCCTTTATATTTGGCCACAGAGGGTTTTAATAGAGACTAAACAAAGATTCTGGGAAGAGGGGCCATTTAAAAGAGGGTTATTTAAAATATTTGCCTCCTTCTGCAAAGAAGATTATGAGACAGAAGTTTTTGATAGTTCTCTTCAGCGCAACATAATTTGCAAGAGCCTTTCATGGCTTTGTCCAGATATAAGACCATGGAAGCTGTATGTAAGGAATTTCTTGCCAATTTCCCTCACTTTTACAAAAGAGGTGTAATTGTAAGATAGGGCTATAGCTGACTATCCTATTTGTGGGCCAACATTGGCCATCCTCTAGGTGATATTGTGGCCAGGCAGTATTGTAGTAAAAGCACCACCCAGTTCTAAAGAAAAGATAGAAGAAAAAAAGCAGATTTCCCTAGCAGTACTTGGCATCCCAGGCTGCCATCCTGCTGTTCCAAATACTAATCTCTTTTGCCCATTGGATCAGGTTCCCTATGCCCAGATGTTCTGGGGGTCCTCGAAGACTCAGGAGATGGATGGACCAGTACCATCCTAAAGTTGCTGAGCCAACCAACTCATATTTCTGGGTGTCCACACTTTTAATTTACTGATTAGATTACTGCCTAAGAGACTAGAAATGATTTCCTACAAAAGAAATTCTAGGGAGGGCACTTCCCTGGGGCCAGCCCCTGGTGTTGCCATGATTGAACTAGAGGGAACGAATATGCAGCAAGGAAATCAGGCTCCTCTTAAAAATATGGTTTAACATGCTTTTTAGGCATTCAGAGGGGTTTAGGTATGGGTATATTGTAGGACAGGGCCAGAAGTGAGGCTTTCTGTCCCTTACAGCACAGATTTTTTTTTTAAGAAAGCAAACACATGCCCAACAACCTACTCTCCCCAACTAATACTTTATTCTTGCACTGGGTAACACTTTTAAAAGACCTAACAGCAGAACATGCTAAGACTTGAGACATAGTAGTGGAAAAAAGATGGAAAGACCCAGAGAGAAAGTGAAGAGTTGGTCATGAGATCAACACCGCAAGTGGACAGAGAACCTACATGCTTGGGGGCTTATCAGCTCTATAGGCTCAGCTTACTCCAATCAGGATAGCTGGGGCTTTCACTTACACTGCAAAGGTCACTTCTGGCTTTAGGAGGAGGCCTCTATTGGAAAATACCCAATTCCCTTTGGTCTAAACCTGAGGTGACTCTCTAGAATGTCAAAGACAACACCTTGTTTGGTACAAGAATCCTTAGCCCAGAATACATTCCAAAAGATGGAATGTCTCAGAAGGCATTGAAAGCAAGACAGAAGAGAAAGGAGATTCTCTGGGGGAAAGGGAGAGGATCTCTGTGGAAGAGATGAAAAGAGGGACAGATTCAGCAGGAGGAAATGTTTGGGTCCTCAGAAGGGAAGAAAAGAGAGTGTGAGGAGGTCTCAAAGACCCAAGGAGAAAGAGATTCAATATGGTTCCCATTGGACCCCTTTCTCAACTGGGGGAAAAGACTCAAGTCAGATCCCAAAGGGCAGCACCATCCACCACCCTGAGCTTTCTTGGATTTCCTGCCATCTGAGAAGGTAACTGGTGGCTCAGGGTGAATTGAATTTACATCCTGGAGGAGCCAGACTTGAACCTTTAGTTTCCTAGAGAGAATAGTGAAACTCAGAGTTTTATGAGGACATATAAGAGGATAGCAATAAGCCAAGCAAGAAGAAAAAGTGAAAGCACATGGCTAAGCCTCCCAGTATTTACCAGTCCAGATGGTCAGAGAGAAGTGTTTCCTGGATGACTCACCAAGATATGTTGCCAGATTTTGGTTTCCAGGTTCTTGGTATGCCACAAGAAAGAATTCAAGGGCACAGTACAGCATAGAATAAGAAAGCCAAAAATTTATTGAGCACACATATAAGAGAACATGTGGGCACTCTCACAAAAACAGAAGTGAGAAAGGCAAGAGGCCTAATTTTTCTACTATTTTATTAGTTACATGTTTTACAACTTATGAAAGATTATTAAAATAGTGCTATATTATGATATATAGTAAAATAAAATATTATATATAGTAAATATATGTAAACTATGGACATATAATTTCCCCGTATTAGATTATCTCTACAAAGATGTGGCATGACCAAATGTGGCTGTGACCCTTGTCTAGATGGATATGTGACTCCACTCATTCAAGCTGGGTCTTGATTAGTTTACTGGACTTCTTTAAAAGAGGAAACATTTTGCAGAGAAAAGAAATGACACCGCCAGAAGAAACTTCAGAGCAGAGCTGACAGGCAGAGAACAGAAACACAGATGTTTGGAGATGTTCAGAGCCCAGCAGAGATTGCCTTGAGATGTTAAACAAGCCAGAACCTGGAGAGAGCCAAGGGAAGCCAAGAGATGAAAGCCAGCCCCAGAGAAGCAAAATAAGGGTCCCCACATGGAAGAAACTGAAAGCAACAAAGTCCAGGAGCAAGGGACCAGCAGATGCAGCCACATGACTTCCAAGCTCACAGAGGTGTTCCTGACCCATTGGCCTTTCTTGAATGAAGGTAACCTCTCATTGGTGCCTTAATTTGGACATTTTCACTTCATTAGAACCATAAACTTGTAATGTATTAAATTCCCATTAAAAAAAACTGTTCCATTTTGGTATATTGCATTCCAGCAGCTTCCAAACTAACACACATGGCATATACTCTCCTAGCACATGGCTTCTTTTTAACTCTTCTCATTCTGGATCCAGGCATACCTGCACTCAGGCCATCCAGATTCATCTGGTGTGGTTTGTATGAGGTTGGTCATTATTTAGAAGTCTATTAGAACTGAAGAAGAAAAGTTTTCAAAGAGCAGGAGATATGGAATATAAAAGATGGGTATGGACATACTCCTGGAGAGGATCTCCTCTTGTAACTGTCCTGATTTTACAGTGAAGGTGCCACTACTACCCTGATCAACTAAGTTTAATGGAAGAGCCTTGGCTGTGTCAAAATCCCATTTATTGAAAGGAGAGCAGAGTTAAGGCTTGATGTACGTGTACAGAGTTTCTCTTTGGAACAATGGGAAAGTTTGGGTAATGGATATTGGTGATGTTAGCTCAACAGTGTGAATGTAATTAACAGCACCAAATTATATGTTTGATTGTTGTTAAAGGGGAAATTTTAGGTCACACATATAGTACTAGAAGAAAAGTTTTAATAAGAATCTGTGGGACTGGGGAAGATGGTGGACTGGAGTTTCACTCCTGCTCTGTGAAACAAGATAGAAGATAGGGAGAAAATGTCCAGGCCTGCAGGTCCCAGGGTGTGAGTAGTCTAGGAGGATCTTTAGGCAGTTTTGGAGGAGTAGGATCATGGGAGAGCGAGCGGGTGGGGTGACCAGGATCCCCACTGGGCAGGCTGCTGTGCACTAGGGAGGTGCAACTGGAGGGAACTGACTCTGCTTGGCTCCCAGCCTGCACAGCTGCTGGCTAGGGAAACCTCCCACATGGTTGTGGTGGACAGCACATGCAGGGACACCAGAGAATAGTGATCATCCACCGCAGGGTAGGTCTCAGGGTGGCGAGAGTCATCACCCGGTCAGATGTGGGAAAAGCCACATTTCATATAAAAATATGAAACACAAAAACAAGAACCACAACAAAACACACCTCAGCAGAGGTAGGCACCAGAATCAAAAGGAAACACCCTAGGACATACTAGGAGTTAAGTCAGTCTGGCACCCACCAAAGAGAAAGAAAATTTAAGAGAAAATAATAATAGTTATTTTATAGCAGTTGCAGTATTTTTCAGGCCCACTGGCACTGCAGATCAGCTGATCAGTCATGCACTGGTCAGCTCATGAGTACCCTTGGCAGAGACCTGCCGGCCAGATGCCCCAGCCAAAGCAGCCCCACTCTCCAGCACACCCACCTCGTCTCTTCAGCCAGGAGAATGGGACTGAAGGAGGAGGAGACTCACAGTCGTCACCTGCTGGGAAGAAGGGGTAAGTGCAGGCAAGCTAACCTTATCTGTCTAGGTCTTTATTTGTATTTATTTTACTTTTTTCTTCTTAATATTCTTTTTTATTTTCCCCCTTTTAAACACATTCTTCCAACACATTTTTATCAGTAATATAATTGTCCTTTTCATTTTAAAAAAAATTTTTACAGATATTTTATTTCACATATTTTATAGATATTTTATTTCATATTTTCACACATTTTCTATTTTTTATTTCACATATTTTTTATCATTCCACTTCATTTATTTTTATTATTAGTATTATTATTTTCTCTTAAATTTTCTTTCTCTTTGGTGGGTGCCAGACTGACTTCACTCCCAGTATGTCCTAGGCTGCTTCCTTTTGATTCTGGTGCCTACCTCTGCTGAGGTGTGTTTTGTTTTGATTCTTGTTTTTGTGTTTCATATTTTTAAAATATTATTTCATTCTATTATTATTATTATTATTAGCCTCTTTTTTCTTTTCTCATTCTTGTGTGTGTGTGTGCATGCGTGTGTGCATAGGCTAAGAGTTTACCTTGGGTCTCTGGTGTGGTAGTCAACCATTTTGCCACTGAAGTACCTGTGCACCCTGGACTACCTTATAATAGACCCTTAAGTTGAATTGTATCCCCTACATGAGATCTGGACCTTGATTTGGCAGAGAATGACCGACAAAGTGCAAAAGGAAACATTTGGCAAAAAATAAGTAAAAACAAAACTTAAGAAGAATGAAGGAAACCAACTTGTGTAATAACCATACCAAGATAATCAAATGCCCTGAACACAACAGAAAATCACAAACCACATGAAGATCCAAGCAGAAATGGCCCAAATAACCAAATCAAAAATCCAGAGAGGACACAGAATATGGAACAACTACTCAAAGATATCTATAAAGAAATAAAGGATATCAGGAAGACACTAGAAGAGCATAAAGAAGAATTTGGGAGGTTAAATAGAAAAATGGCAGATCTCACAGAAATTAAAGATATAGTAGACCAAATAAAAAATATACTGGAGACATGCAATACCAGATTTGAAGAAACCAAAGGAAGAATAAGTGAGCTAGAAGATGGAACAATAGAACTAGAGCATACAAAAGAACAAATGTCAAGAAAGATAGAAAAAATGTAATTGGATATTAAGGAAATGATGGACAAAAAGAGGTGCAGAAAATGTAAGAATTATTGATGTCTCAGAGGGAGAAGAAAAAAGGGTTGGGAAAGTTAGTTGAAGATATGATCAGAGAAAACTTCCCAATCCTTACAAAAGACATGAATAGGCACATCAAAGAGGCCCAGAAAACTCCAAATAAAATAAATCCAAAGAAGCCCACCCCAAGACACATACTAATCAGAGTGCCAGGTGTTGAAGAGAAACATAAAGTCCTGAAAACAGCATGAGAAAAGCACTCTACTACATACAAAAGAAAACACATAAGACTGGCTTCAGACTACTCAGTGGGTACCATGGAAGCAAGAAGAAAGTGGTATGATATTTTTAAGATGCTGAATGAGAAAGGCTTTCAACCAAAAATTCTTTATCCAGCCAAGATATCCTTCAAAATTGAGGGAGAGATTAAAATCTTCAAATATAAAGAAAGATTGAGAGAACTAGTCAACAAGAGACCAGCCCTACAAGAAATACTAAAGGGTGCACTGTCAGCTTATAAAAAAGATAGGAGAGGCGGGCCGCGGTGGCTCAGCGGGCAAGAGTGCTTGCCTGCCGTGCCGGAGGACCCCGGTTCGATTCCCGGCCCCAGCCCATGTAAAAAACAAACAAACAAACAAAATATAATAAAACAAGAAAATGTTTAAAGATGTTTCCCTTTCTTCCTCCCTTCCTTCCTTCCATCCTTCCTTCCTTCTCTGTCTTTCCTTCCCTTCCTCCCTTTCTTAAAAAAAAAAAAAAAAAAAAAAAAAAAAAGATAGGAGAGGGAGGTCTGGAAGAGGGCACAGAATTGAAGAGTATGAGTAAAGGTAATTTAAAGGAAAAGAGAGAGAGAAGGAAAATAATATACAGATTTGACAAATAAAAACTAAAGAACAAGATGGTAGAATCAAGAACTGCTTTTACAGTAATTACTTTGAATATTAATGGACTAAACTACCAATTAAAAGACACAGATGGAAAGAATGGATCAAAAAACATAATCCATCTATATGTTGTTTATAAGAGAGGCACCTTAGACTCAAAGTCACAGATAGACTGAAAGTGGAAGGATGGAAAAAGATCTTTTATGCAAGCTGTAACCAAAAGAAAGCAGGAGTAGCTATACTCCTAGCTAAACTTCAAATGTAAAGATGTCATAATTGACAAAGAAGGATACTACATATTAATAAAAGGGACAATTCATCAGGAAGAAATAGCAATCACAAATGGGTATGCTCGCAGTCAAGGCGCTCCAAAGTACATGAGGCAAATACTGGAAAAACTGAAGGGAGCTATAGACTTATTGTTCTAGTTTGCTAGCTGCCAGAATGCAAAATACCAGAAATGGAATGGCTTTAAAAGGGGAATTTAATAATGTGCTAGTTTACACTTTTAAGGCTGAGAGAATGTCCCAATAAAAACAAGTCTATCAGGACATTGTTAGGACTTGTCAAACTTGTGAACCTTTAAATGAAAAAAAAAAAAAACAAGTCTATATAAATGTCCAATCAAAGGCATCCAGGGAAAGATACCTTGGTTCAAGAAGGCTGATGAAGTTTAGGGTTTCTCTCTCAGCTGGAAGGGCACATGGCAAACATGGTGGTGTCTGCTGGCTTTTTCATGGTTTTACAAAAAGGGACTCTAAAATGTTTCCTCTTTTAGAGGATTCCAGTAAGCAACTCCACCTTCAATGGGTGGAGATACACCTCCATGGAAATCATCTAATCAACAAGTTACCACCCACAATTGGGTGGGTCACATCTCCATGGGAACAATTAAAATGCTTCCACCCAACAATATGGAATGAAGATTAAAGGACATGGCTTTTCTGGGGTCCACCACAGATTCAACCCGCAACACATATCAATACTAGTAGTGGGAGATGCCAATATACCACTCTTTACTATAGCTAGAACAACCACAAAAAGGATCAACAAGGAAACAGAGAACCTAAACAATAAGATAAATGATTGAGATCTAATAGACATATATAAATCATGACACCCCAAAACATCAGGATACACATTCTTCTCTAGTGCACATAGAACATTCTCCAGGATAGATCATATATTGGAACACAAACTAGTTTCCATAAATTTAACAAGTTTGACATTATTTAAAGCACTTTGATCAAATGGAATAAAGTCAGAAATTAATAATAACCAAAGAACCAGAGCTTTCACAAATATATGAAGATTAAACAACACACTCTTAAATAATCAAGGGGTCAAGGAAGAAAATTCTAGAAAAATCAATAAATATCTGGAGATGAACGATAATGGGGATATGATATATCAAAACTTATTGGATATGGCAAAGGCAGTGCTGAGGGAAATTTGTTTCCCTAAATGCCTATATTAGAAAACAAGAATGAATCATACAAAGCACTTTCTCAGACCATTAAGGAATGAGGTTGGAAATCAATAATAGGCAGAGTGCCAGAAAATTCACAAATATGTGGAGGCTGAGCAACACATTCTTAGACAACCAGTGGGTCAAGGAAGAAATTATAAGAGAAATCAGTAAATATCTCAAGGCAAATGAAAATGAAAACACAACATATCAAAACTTATGGGATGCAGCAAAGGCAGTGCTAAGAGGGAAATTTATGCCCTGCCTATATCAAAAAAGAAGAAAGGGAAAAACTCAAGAAATTAACTCTCCACTTGGAAGAAGTAGAGAAAGAACAGCAAACTAACCCCAAAGCAAGAAAAAGGAAAAGAATAATGAAGATGAGAGCAGAAATAAATGAAATTTAGAACATGAAACAATTGAGAAAATCAACAAAACCAGAAGCTGGTTCTATGAGAAAATCAGTAAGATTGATAGACCCTTAGCAAGATTGACAAAAGAAGAAGAGAGAGGATGCAAATAAATAAGATCAGAAATGGAAGAGGAGACGTAACCACTGACACCACAGAAATAAAGGAAGTAATGACAGGATACTATGAACAACTTTATGCTAATAAATACAACAATGTAGATGAAATGGGCAACTTTCTAGAAAGGCATTGTTCTAGTTTGCTAGCTGCCGGAATGCAACACACCAGAAACAGACTGGCTTTTAATAAAAGGGGATTTATTTTGTTAGTTCTTCAGAAGAAAGGCAGCTAACTTTCCACTGAGGTTCTTTCTTACGTGGGAAGGCACAGGATAGTCTCTAATGGTCTTCTCTCCAGGTCCCTGGGTTCCAACAGCTTTCCCCAGGGTGACTTCTTTCCGAATCTCCAAAGGCCTGGGCAGAGCTGTGAGTGCTGAGATGAGGAATGCTCAGCTGCTTAGGCTGTGCTATGTTGCGCTCTCTCATTTAAGCACCAGTCAATAAAGTCAAATGTCATTCATTGCAGCAGGCACACCTCCTAGCCGACTGCAGATGTAATTAGCAACAGATGAGGTTCACGTACCATTGGCTCAAGTCCACAGCATCAGAACTAGGTGCCTGTACCTGGCCAAGTTGACAACTGAATCTGACTACCACAGGCATGAACAACCAACTTTGAATTGAGAAGAAACAGACGACTCAACAAACCAATCACAAGTAAAGAAATTGAATCAGTCACTAAGAAGCTGCCCAAAAAGAAAAGTCCAGGACCAGGTGGCTTCACATGTGAATTCTACCAAACATTCAAGAAAGAATTAGTACCAATCCTGCTCAAACTCTTCAAAAAAACTGAAGAGGAGGGAAAGCTACCTAACTCATTCTACAAAGCCAACATCACCCTCATCCCGGAGACAGACAAAGATATTACAAAAAATGAAAACTACAGACCAAACCCTTTAATGAATATAGATACAAAAATCCTCAACAAAATTCTAGCAAATCGAATCCAGCAACACATTAAAAGAATTATACATCATGACCAAGTAGGGTTCATCCCAGGTATGCAAGGATGGTTCAACACAAGAAAATCAATTATTGTAATACACCATATCAACAAATCAAAGCAGAAAAACCACATGATCATCTCGATTGATGCAGAAAAGGCATTTGACAAAATTCAACATCCTTTCCTGTTGAAACACTTCAAAGGATAGGAATAGAAGGGAACTTCCTCAAAACGATAAAGGGAATATATGAAAAACCCTAGCTAACATCATCCTCAATGGAGAAAAACTGAAAACTTTCCCCCTAAGATCAGGAACAAGAGAAGGATATCCACTATCACCACTGTTATTCAACATTATGTTGGAAGTTCTAGCCAGAGCAATTAGACAAGAAAAAAGAAATACAAGGCAACAAAATTGGAAAGGAAGAAGTAAAACTCTCACTGTTTGCAGATGATATAATACTATATGTTGAAAACCCTGAAAAATCAACAGCAAAACTACTAGAACTAATAAATGAATACAGCAAAGTGGCAGGTTACAAGATCAACACTCAAAAATCTGCAGTGGTTCTATACACTAGTAATGAACAATCTGAGGGGGAATTCAAGAAAAGAATTCCATTTACAATTGCGACCAAAAGAATAAAATATTTAGGAATAAATTTAATTAAAGATACAAAAGACCTATACAAAGAAAACTACAAGAAATTGTTAAATCACAGAAGACCTAAATAGATGGAAGGACATACCATGTTCATGGATTGGAAGACTTAATATAGTTAAGATGTCAATTCTACCTAAATTGATTTACAGATTCAATGCAAGGCCAATTAAAATCCCAAAAACTTCCTTTTCAGAAATAGAAAAACCAATAACCAAATTTGTCTGGAAGGGCAGGGTGCTCCGAATAGCTAAAAGTATCCTGAGAAAAAAAAATGAAGTTGGAGGTCTCACGCTACCTGATTTTAAGATGTATTATGAAGCTACAGTTATCAAAACAGCATGGTATTGGCATAAAGATAGATATATTGACCAATGGAATCGAATAGAGTAATCAAATATAAACCCTCTCATCTATGGACAATTGATCTTTGATAAGGCAGTCAAGCCAACTCAGCTGGGACAGAACAGTATCTTCAATAAATGGTGCCTAGAGAACTGGATATCCATATGCAAAAGAATGAAACAGGACGTGTATCTCACACCTTATACAAAAGTTAACTCAAAATGGATCAAAAGCCTTAACATTAGATCTAAGACCATAAAACTGTTAGAAGAAAATGTAGGTAAATATCTTATAAATCTTATACTTGGAGGTGGTTTTCTAGACTTTTTACCCGAAGCAAGAGCATTGAAGAAAGAAAGAAAGAAATGGGAACTCCTCAAAATTAAACACTTTTGCACATCAAAGAACTTCATCAAGAAAGTAAAAAGACAGCCTACACAATGGGAGACAATATTTGGAAATGATATATCAGATAAAGGTCTAGTATCCAGAATTTATAAAGAGATTGTTCAACTTAACAACAAAAAGACAGCCAACTCAAGTACAAAATGGGCAAAAGACTTGAACAGATTCTTCTCAGAAAAAGAAATACAAATGGCCAAAAGGCACATGAAGAAATGTTCAACTTCCCTGGCTATTAGAGAAATGCAAATCAAAACCACAATGAGATATCATCTCACATCCACCAGAATGGCCATTATCAATAAAACAGAAAATGACAAGTGCTGGAAAGGATGTGGAGAAAGAGGCGCACTTATCCACTGTTGGTGGGAATGTCAAAGGGTACAACAGCTGTGGAAGGCAGTTTGGCAGTTCCTCAAAAAGCTGAATATAGAATTGCCATATAAGCCGGCAATACAATTGCTAGGTATCTACTCAGAGGATATGAGGGCAAGGACACAAATGGACATCTGCACACCAATGTTTATAGCAGCATTATTTATAATTCCGAAGAGCTGGAATGTTTCCATCAACAGCCAAAATGTCCATCAACAGATGAGTGGCTAAACAAACTGTGATACATACATATGATGGAATATTACACAGCTGTAAGACAGAATAAAGTTATGAAGTATGTAACAACATGGATGGACCTTAAGGACATTATGCTGAGTGAGATCAGCCAGAAACAAAAGGGCAAATACTGTATGGTCTCACTGATATGAACTGACATTAGTGAATAAACTTGGAGAATTTTGTTGGTAACAGAGACCATCAGGAGATAGAAATAGGGTAAGATACTGGGTAATTGGAGCTGAAGGGATACAGATTGTGCAACAGGACTGAATGTAAAAACTCAGAAATGGACAGCACAATGCTACCTAACCATAATACAATTATGTTAAAACTCTGAATGAAGCTGAATGTGAGAATGATAGAGGGAGGAGGGCTGGAGGCATAAATGAAATCAGAAAGAAAGATAAACATTAAATATTGAGATGGTATAATCTAGGAATGCTTAGAGTGCATAATAATAGTGACTAAATGTACAAATTTTAAAAATGTTTTTGCATGAGGAAGAACAAAGGAATGTCATTACTGCAGGGTACTGAGAATACATGGTAATTAACATTGTAAAATTTCAACCTACGTGTGAGAATAAAGCAAAAAAATGTTTATTTGGTACAAAATTTATATTTTGACTACCACATTTCCTAATATAACTTATGTAGCCAGCTTAATTGAACATCATAAGTACATGGAATTTTGAGTAGGACATGAGATTTTGTTGGTTTGTACAGAGTGATGCCCCGATAAATCCCAGAGTGATTTGAACAGTGAATAAAAAAGTATTTGCAAAGTCCCCTCCAGGGAATGGTGAGAACCGGGGAAAATTCAACTTCCCCAAGTTGAATTCTTGATATTCTCACAAGCAGTGTGGACAACCAAAGCTATAGGCTGAGTCCCCAGTCTTGGGGTTTGTTCATATGAAACTTAACCCCACAAAGGATAGGTCAAATCTACTTAAAATTAGGCCTAAGAGTCACACCGAAGAGAACCTCTTTTGTTACTCAGATGTGGCCTCTCTCTCTCCAGCCAACACAACAAGCAAACTCACCTCCATTCCCCTGTCTACGTGGGACATGACTCCCAGGGGTGTGGACCTTCCTGGCAAAGTGGGACAGAAATCCTAGAATGAGCTGAGACTCAGCATCAAGGGATTGAGAAAACTTTCTCAACCAAAAGGGGGAAGAGTGAAATGAGACAAAGTGTCAATGGCTGAGAGATTCCAAACAGAGTTGAGAGTTTTACCTGGAGGCTATTCTTATGCATTAAGTAGATAACACCTTGTTATTCAAGATGTAATGGAGAGGCTGGAGGGAACTGCCTGAAAATGTAGAGCTGTGTTCCAGTAGCCATGTTTCTGGAAGATGAATGTATAATGATAAAGCTTTCACAATGTGACTGTGTGATTGTGAAAACCTTGTGTCTGAAGCTCCTTTTATCTACCTTGTCAACATATGAGTAGAACATATGGAATAAAAACAAATAATAGGGGGAACAAATGTTAAAATAAATTTAGTTTGAACTGCTAGTAATCAATGAAAGGGAGGGGTAAGGGGTATGGTATGTATAATTTTTTTTCTGTTTTTGTTTTATTGCTTTGTCTGAATATATGCAAATGTTCCAAGAAATGATCATGATGATGAATACACAACTATGTGATGATATTGTGAATTACTGATTATATATGTAGAACAGAATGATCAAAATAGGAACGTTTGTGTTTGTTTGATGTTTTTTGGTATTTAAAAAAATAAAATAAAAAAACAAAAACAAAAAAACAAGAATGAGCAAAACTTGAGGATTTAACTGCTTACCTGGAGAATTTATAGAAAGAACAGCAAACCAACACCAAGCAAATAAAAGAAGATAAATAATAAAGACTAAAGCAGAAATAAACAAACTGGAGAACAATAAAACAACAGAATCAACAAAACTAGAAGTTGGTTTTTGGGAAAATTAATAAAATCGATGGTCCCCTAGCTAGACTAACAAAGAAGAGAGAGGACACAGATAAATAAAATCAAAATGAGAGGGGCTTGTTACCACAGATCATAAAGAAATTTTAAAAATCATAAGAGAATATTATGAACAACTATATGCCAACAAACTAGATAACTTAGATGAAATGGACAAATTCATAGAAACACAGAAATTACCTATATTGTCTCAAGAAGAAATGGATCTCAACAAACCAATTACAAGTAAAGAGAACAATCAGTCATCAAAAATCTTCCCACAAAAAGAAAAAGCCCAGGACCTGATGGCTTCACAGAAGAATTTTATCAAACTTTTCAAAAAGGACTGTCACAAATTCTGCTCAAACTCTTCCAAAAAATTGAAGAAAAAGGGATGCTACCTAATACGATTTTATGAAGCTAACATCACTCTAAATACCAAAATCAGATAAGGTGATACAAGAAAAGAAAACTGCAGACCAATCTCCCTAATGAACATAGATACGAAAATTCTTAACAAAATACTAGCAAATCATGTGCAACACCACATTAAAAAGAATTATAACATCATGATCAAATGGGATTTGTACCAGGAACACAAATGTGGCTCAATATAAAAAAATCAATCAATGTAATACAGCACATTTAGAAACTGAAAGAGAAAAATCACATGATCATATCAAATGACGCTGAAAAAGCACTCAACAATATCCAGCATCCTTTCCTGATAAAAACACTTCAAAAGTTAGGCATCAAAGGAAATTTTCTCAATATCATAAAGAACATACATGAAAACCATTAGCCAGCATCATACTTAATGGTGAGAAATTGAAAGCATTCCCCTTGAGATTGGGGATGAGACAAGAATGCCCATTGTCACCACTATTATTCAACATTGTATTACAAATACTAGCTGGAGCAATTAGACAGGAGAAAGAAATAAAAGGTATCCAAATAGGAAGGGAAGAAGTAAAACTTTCATTATTTGCAGATGACATGATCCTATACTTAGAAAATCCTGAGAAATTGATGGCAAAACTACTTGAGCTAATAAACAAATTAACAATTGTAAACAAATTAACAATAATAAACAAATTAACAATTAACTACTTGAGCTAAAAAACAAATTAAATTCAGCAAAGGGGCAGGATACAGGATAAATGTACAAAAATCAGTAATGTTTCTATACACAAGGTCATGGTCAGGTTCATGTGTCAACTTGGCCAGGTGGTGGTACCTGTTTGTCTGGTCGGGCAAGTGCTGGCCTGTCTTTTGCTATGCGGACATTTCATAGAATTAAATCATGATCATGTCAGCTACATCCACAGCTGATTCCATTTATAATCAGTCAAGAAGAGTGTCTTTTTTAATGAGTGATATTTAATCTAATCACTGGAAGCCTTTTAAGAAGGATTCAGAAGAGACAGGCTCTCTTCCTGCTTTGGCTAGTGAACCTCTCCTGTGGAGTTCATCCAGACCCTCCACTGGAATCATCAGCTTCACAGCCTGCCCTATACATTTTGGACTCTATGTTCCCATGGTTACATGAGACACTTTTGTAAATTTTATATTTAGGAATATTTCCTGTTGATTCTGTTTCTCTAGAGTACTCTAACTAATACAACTTGGTACCAGGAGTGGTTCTTAAGAAACAATCTTAAAAATTGGTTTTTATGAATGTTTTTCCAAACTGACTGGACTCAAAGGCACTAAAGACTCTGATTCCCATAATCAGAATGACATTGTCAGTCCATGGAGTGAGTTGGTAAAAGAGATAGTCAAAATATCAGCATTCGATTCTTCTAATGCTTTGCTTGTACGAGGCCAGGCTCTGGGGGATAATGTTTTTGACACCTTTATGTAGTTTGGTGGAAATAGTAAGTTGAGATGTTGGCTGGTTGTTGTTAGATACACTGTATACATTAATGAGTGAAAGATATGGGTTTAAGGCTTCAAACAAGAAGCTTAAGTACCATCTGACAGATGTAGATGTTCCTGTGAGTGTCCTGAAGGAAAATCTTATCTCCTGTAGGTGTAGACCTGAGATTTCTAAAAATCAGACTCAGAATCTTATTGTTAGAATAGGAACTTTACAACATAAACTGAAATCTCAACCTTGCATGGTGTCTGTCTTTAAAGTGAGGGCGTTGCTTGTAAAGGAATGGGACCCTGAAAAATGGGATGGTGACATATAGATTGATAATGATGTCGGTGGAGAGGTTGAAACCCTAGGTCATGCTGCATCTTCTCTAGATAACTGTGTTTATAGTCTGTCCTGAGGACATAGCTGCCCCACCTCCAGTCTGCCTTGAGGAGTTGGCCACCCAACATTCAGCTGAAGGGATTAGCCCTAGAGTGATTAATCCTGTTTCACCAGATGAAACTGCAAATGAATGCCCTGAAGCAAATGGCTTGGAAGATACTTCTAATTCTTTTCATGACCCACCTCCACCACCCCTCATTTCTTTCAGACCTATAACTAAACTAAAGTCCCAACAGGCCCCTAAAGGTGAGGTGCAAAGTATTACACATGAGGAGATATGTTATGTGTATGAAAACTGTATGAGTTTTCCAATTCATATAGACAGAAATCAGGGGAATATGTGTGGCAATGGATTTTAAGGGTGTGGGATAATGGTGGGAGGAATAGAAGGCTGAATCAGGCTAAATTTATTGATATGGGCCCACTAAGCAGAGATTCTGCATTTAATGTTATAGCTCGAGGGGTTAGAAAAGGCATTAACAGTTTGGATGGTTGGCTGAAATATGGATCAAAAGGTGGCCGACATTATTTGAGGTTGAAATGCCAGAACCGCCCTGGTATAATGTAGATGAGGGAATCCAAGGCTTAGAGATATTGGATTGTTAGAATGGATTTATCATGCAAAGCCTGCTCTTACTCCCCAGGAATGTCTGGAGAATACACCTTTTACCAGAACAGTGAGAATTTTGTGAGACTAGAGTCATCATCCCTGAAGAGCTGTGTAGTTGCACTTCTCTGTAGGTCAGATATTAATGTGGGAACTGCTGTCACTGAGCTGGAATACTTAAACACAATGGGGATGACTGGATCCTGAGTTGGCAGAAGCCAGGTAGCAGCACTTAATCGCCAAAGACAGGGTGGATGCGGTGATTATAATAGACAGCAAACTCAAAGCAGGAGTCAAAATAATTTGACTCACAGAGATTTGTGGCATTGGGTAGTAAATCTTGGGGTACCTAGAAATACAATAGATGGGCAGTCTACTAAATTCTTGTTTGAGCTGTATAAACAAAAGAGTTATAAGTCAAGTGAACAGATGCCTAAATTGAATTACAAAGACAGAGTCACGGCCCCTTAAACAATTTACAGACTTGAGACAATTTACAGACCCAGAGCCCCTTGAATGAAGAGGAGGCCAGGTCCCTTTGGGGGAGAAACCTGTTACACTGCCACAAATCTATACTGTTAATCTTCCTCCAAGCCTTCCCCAAGGAGACCAGAGGCCTTTTACCAGGATAACTGCATTGGGGAAAAGGAAATGATCAGATATTTCGGGGATTATTAGACACTGGTTCAGAAGTGAAATTAATTTCAGGGGACCCAAAACATCACTCTGGTCCACCAGACAGAGTAGGGGCTTTAGAGGTCAGATGAATGATGGAGTTTTAGCTCAGGTTCATCTCACAGTGGGTCCAGTGGGGCCCCGTACCCATTCTGTAGTTATTTCTCCAGTTCCAGAATGCATAATTGGAATAGACATACTGAGCAACTGGCAGAATCCCCACATTGGTTCTCTAACTCAGCCAGTGAGGGCTAGTTTGGGGGGAAAAGCCAAGTGGAAGCCACTAGAACTGCCCCTATCTAGCAAAATAGTAAGTGAGAAGCAGCACTGGATTCCTGGAGGGATTGCAGAGATTACTGCCACTCTTAAAGACTTGAAGGTGGCAGGGGTGGTGATTCCCACCACATCCCCATTCAACTCTCATATTTGGCCTGTACTGAAAACGGATGGGTCTTGGAGGCTGACAGTGGAATATAAGCTCAACGAGGTGGTAACTCCAATTGCAGCTGCTGTTCTAGATGTGGTATCATTGCTTGAGCAAATCAATACATCCCCTGGTATGTAGCTATTGATCTGGCAAATGCTTTTTTTCTCAATAGCTGTTAGTAAGAACCACCTGAAACAGTTTGCTTTCAGCTAGCAAGGTCAGCAATATACTTTCACTGTCCAGTCCTATGTCATAATCTTGTCTGCAGACCTTGATCGTTTCTCCCTCCCACAAAACATAACACTGGTCCATTATATTGATGACATCATGTTGATTTGGCTTAGTGAGCAAGAAGTAGCAACTACTCTAGACCTACTGGTAAGGCATTTGCGTGTCAGAGGATGGGAGATAAATCCAACAAAAATATAGGGGACTTCCACCTCAGTGAAATTTCTAGGTGTCCAGTGGTGTGGGGCATGTCGAGATATCCCTTCTAAGGTGGAGGATAAGTTGCTGTATCTAGCGCCTCCTACAACCAAAAAAAGGCACAATGCCTAGTTGGTCTCTTTGGATTTTGGTGACAACATAGTCCTCATTTGAGTGCGCTACTCTGGCCCATTTATCGAGTGACCAGAAAAGCTGCTAATTTTGAGTGGGGACCTGAACAAGAGGAGGCTCTGTGACAGGTCCAGGCTGCTGTACAAGCTTCTCTGCCACTTGGACCATATGATCCAGCAGGTCCAATGGTGCTGGAAGTGTCAGTGGCAAATAGAGATGCCATCTGGAACCTTTGCCAGACCCATATAAGAGAATCACAATGCAGACCCTTAGGATTTTGGAGCAAAGCCTTACCATTTGCTGCAGATAACTATTCTTCTTTTAAGAACAGCTCTTGGCCTGCTACTGGGGCTTAGTGGAGACTGAACGCTTAACCTTGGGCCACCAAGTTACAATGAGACCTGAGTTGCCTATCAGGAGCTGGGTGTTGTCTGACCCACCAAGCCATAAAGTTGGGCATGCACAGCAGCACTCCATCATAAAATGGAAATGGTATTGTCATGGTCAGGTTCATGGGTCAACTTGGCCAAGTGGTGGTATCTATTTGTCTGGTTGGGCATGTGCTGGCCTGTCTGTTACAATGAGGACATTTCATAGAATTAAATCGTGATCATGTTGGCTGTATCCACAGCTGATTCCATTTGTAATCAGCCAAGAGAAGTGTCTTCTGCAATGAGTGATGCTTAATCTAATCACTGGAAGCCTTTTAAAGAGGATTCAGAGGAGACAGGCTCTCTTCCTGCTTCAGCTGGTGAGTCTCTCCTGGGGAGTTCATCCAGACCCTCCATTGGAATCGTTGGCTTCACAGCCTGCCCCCATGGATTCTGGACTCTGCTTCCCATGGTCACGTGAGACACTTTAATGCATTTTATATTTGCAAGTTTCCTTGTTAATTCTGTTTCTCTAGAGAACCCTAACTAATACAGGTATATATAAGACAGGGCCAGAGCAGGTCCTGAAGGCACAAATAAGTTACATGAGGAAGTGGCCAAATGCCCATGGTCTCTGCTCCTGCCACATTACATTCTCTTTCCCAGACCAGAGTTATGGCCTCTTGGGAAGTTGCTTACAGTGAATTGACTGAGGAAGAGAACACTCGGGCCTGGTTTACAGATGGTTCAGCACAATATGCAGATACCACCCAAAAGTGGACAGCTGCAGCACTACAACCCCTTTCTGGGGTGTCCTTGAAGGACAGTGGTGAGGGAAAATCCTCCCAGTGGGCAGAACTTTGAGCAGTGTATCTGGTTATTCATTTTGCTTGGAAAGAGAACTGGCCAGAGGTGCATTTATATACTGACACATGGGCTGTTGCTAATGGTTTGGCTGGATGGTCAGGGACTTGGAAAGACCATAAGTGGAAAATTGGTGACAAAGAGGCCTGGGGATAAGGTATGTGGATAGACCTTTCTGAGTGGGTTAAAAACATGAAGATATTTGTGTCCCATGTGAATGCGCACCAGAGGGTGACCTCAGCAGAGGAAGATTTTAATAATCAAGTGGATAGGATGACCTGTCCTGTGGATACCAGTCAGCCTTTTTCCCCAGCAACTCCTGTCATTGCCCAATGGGCTCATGTACAATGTGGCCATGGTGGTAGGGGTGGAGGTTATGCATGGGCTCAGCAACATGGACTTCCACTCACCAAGGCTGACCTGGCTATAGCCACTGCTAAGTGCCCAATTTCCCAGCAACAAAGACCCACACTCAGCCCCTGATATGGCACCATTCCCCAAGGTGACCAGCCGGCTACATGGTAGTAGGTTGATTATATTGGACCACTCCCTTAATGGAACAGGCAGTGATTTGTTCTAACTGGAATAGAAACATACTCTGGATATGGGTTTGCTTTCACTGTACATGATGCTTCTGCCAAAACTAACATCTGTGGGCTTACAGCATGCCTTATCTATTGTCATGGTATTCTACACAGCATTGCTTCTGGTCAGGGAACATACTTCACAGCAAATGAAGTGTGGGAATGGGCACATGTTCATGGAATTTTCTGGTCTTAGCATGTTTCCAATCATCCAGAAGCAGATGGATTGATAGAATGATGGAATGGCCTTTCGAAAACTCAACTCCATGCCAACTAGGTGGTAATATCTTGAAGGGCTGGGGTAATGTTTTCCAGGAAGCTGTGTATGCTCTGTATCAGCATCCACTGTATGGTGCTGTTTCTCCCATAGTCAGGATTCATGGGTCCAGGAACCAAGGGGTGGCAATGGGAGTGGCACTACTCACTATTACCCCTAGTGATTCACCAGGAAAATTTTTGCTTCCTGTTCCTGCGATCCTGAGCTCTGCTGCTCTACAGGTTTTAGTTCCAAAAGGGGGAGTGCTTTTGGACACTCAAACAACAATGATTCCATTGAACTGGAATCTAAGACTGCCACCTAGTCACTTTGGGCTACTCATGTCCCTGGATCAACAAGCCAAGAAGGGGATTACATTACTGGCTGGGGTGATTGAATCTATCAGGGGGAAATAGGACCGCAACTACACAATGGAGGTAGAGTTTTCCTGGAATATAGGAGATCCCCTAGGAGTCTACCATGCCCTGTGATTAAATCAATGGGAAACTACAACAACCCAATCTAGGCAGGGCTACCAATGGCTCTGAAACTTCAGGAATGAAGGGTTGGGTCACCCCACCAGGCAAAGACCCACAGCCAGCTGAAGTGCTAGCTGAGGATAAAGGGAACCTGGAATGGGTGGGGAAGAAGGTAGTGATAAACATGAACCACGGCCACATGATCAGTCACAGAAATGAGGATTATAATGCCATTTTGTTCATGTTATACTATTTAAGTTATAAGATATCAAGTTTAAGAATGAATATTACCCAAGGACTTTCACCCTATTCTGGAGAGATTTAATGTGATTCCAGTTGTATGCAGGGCAGCTGAGTATTGTTAGGTGAGAAAAATGTGTGTCTTTTATTGTTTTCTATTTAGAAATTAGGTATGGTTTAAGGTGATGAGTATAGCTGCCAAGTTGACAAGGGGTGGACTGTCATGGTCAGGTTCATGTGATAACTTGGCCAGATGGTGGTATCTGTTTGTCTGGTTGGGCAAGTGCTGGCCTGTCTTTTGCTATGAGGACATTTCATAGAATTAAATCATGAACATGATGGCTACATCCACAGCTGATTTCATTTGTAATCAGCCAAGAGGAGTGTCTTCTTTAATGAGTGATGCTTAATCTAATCACTGGAAGCATTTTAAAGAGGATTCAGAAGAGACAGGCTGTCTTCCTGCTTTGGCCAGTGAGCCTCTCCTGTGGAGTTCATACAGACCCTCCATCGGAATTGTCAGCTTCACAGCCTGCACTACAGATTTTGGACTCTGCGTTACCATGGTTACGTGAGACACCTTTATAAATTTTATATTTATGAATATTTCCTGTTGATTCTATTTCTCTAGAGAACCCTAACTAAATACAACAAGCAATGATCTATCGGAGGTTTCCTTAGTTGTGGACTAAGGAACTAAGGAAAAATTCCACTCAGAATGATGACCAGAAGACTTAGGTATTTAGGAAGAGGTCTAAACAGGAATGTCAAGGACTTATACATGGAAAATTACAAAAAAATTGCTAAAATAAATTTTAAAATGACTTAAATAGATCGAAAGATATTCCATATTCATGGATAAGAAGGTTGAATATCATCAAGATGTTAATCCTACCCAAACTGATCTGCAGATTCAGTGCAATACCAATAAAAATCCCAACAACCTACTTTGAAGACTTGGAGAAACTGGTTATCAAATTTATATGGAAGGAAAGAGACTTTGAATAGCTAAAGATATTCTAAAAAAGAAGAGCAAACTGGGAGGTCTATCACTTCCTGACTTTAAAGTCTACTATAAAGCCACAGTGGTCAAAACAGCATAGCACTGGCACAACAGAAGGACTGACCAGTGGAATAGAATCGAAAATGCAGAGATTGACCACCAAACTTATGGACATTTGATCTTCAATAAGGCCCCCAAATCCACTGATTTGGAACAGAATAGTCTTTTCAATAAGTGGGCATAGGAGGACTGGATTTTAATAGCCAAAAGAATAAAAGAGGACCCCTGCCTTACACCCTACACAAAAATTAATCCAAATGGATCAAGGACTTAAATTTAAGAGCCAGTATCATAAAACTTCTTGGAAAAATGTAGGGAAACATCTTCATGATGTAGTAATAGGAGATAGCTTCTTAAACTTTACACCTAAAGCACAAGCTATGAGAGAAAAAAAAGACAAATGGGAACTCCTTAAGATCAAGAGCTTCTGTGCCTCAAAGGACTTTGTTAAAAAGGTAAAGAGGCAACCAACTCAATGGGAGAAAATATTTGGAAACCATATCTCAGATAAAGGCTTGATATCCTGTATACATAAATAATTATACAGCTCACCAACAAAAGAACAAATAACCCAATTACAAAATGGGCAGAAGAAATTAGGCACTTTTCTGAAGAGCAAATACTGATGGCTAAAAAGCACATGAAGAGCTGCTCATCTTCACTGGCCATAAGGGAAATGCAAATTAAGACAATGAGATTTCACCTCACATCTATAAGAATGGCTGCTATTAAACAAACAGGAAACTATAAATTTAGAGAGGATGTGGAGAAATTGGAACACTTATTCACTGTTGGTGGGAATGTAAAATGGTTCAGCCACTGTGGAAATCAGTATGGCGATTCCTCAGAAAACTAAACATTGAGTTGCCCTATAACCAAGTAATACCAATATTCGGTATATTCCCAAAAGGGCTGAGGGCAGTGACAAGGCCAGACATTTGCACACTATGTTCAAAGTGGCACTATTCATAACTGCCAAGAGATGGGAACAATCCAGGTGCCCATCAACAGAAGAGTGGATAAACAAAATGTATATACAATGGAATATTATACAGTATTTAGACAAAACGATGTCCCGATATATATGACATGGATGATCCTTGAAGACATAATGTTGAGTGAAGTAATCAGACACAAAAGGAAAGATACTGTATGATTCCATTATTATGACTCTGATAAAGCCACCAGTGTTTTAGAGCAGCTATAAGGAAAAATCTGAATGGAGGGCATGGTGGCCCATGACAAACTCTGGGACCTGTTCTGTGGTTGTTTGTTGAAGTGTGCTTTGAAAATTATTGCCTTTTTTCTTTCTTTTCTTTGTATATATGTTATTTTTTAAAACTAAAAAATGGTTAAAAAAACACAAAACTATAAGCATAGTAATATCAGGTAAAATAAATTCCTGAAATAAAAGATTTGAAAATAGTAGCTTAGCTCACTACTATAGCAAAGTTGATATCTATAAATTTTTACTTGATATTTTGAGAACACACAGTTTTTTTTTTTTTTTTTTTTTTTTTAAAGGAAAGACAGAGAGAAGGAAGGAAGGATAGAAGGAAGGAAGAGAGGAAGAAAGGGAAACATCTTTTAAACATTTTCTTGTTTTATTGTATTTTGTTTCTCCGTTTTCGTTACATGGGCTGGGGCCGGGAATCGAACCGAGGTCCTCCGGCATAGCAGGCAAGCACTTTGCCCGCTGAGCCACCGCGGCCCGCCCAGAACACACAGTTTTGATAGTTAATCAGATGGTATTTAAGATACTGTTTTTAATATTTAGAATTCAGTTAACTCTGATATCTGTATTTATAGATTTTTTTCCTTCCTTGCTTTAATTTTAAATTGGTTTATGAAATATATTGTACAAACAGGCTTTACAATGATTACTTAGATTTTTTTTTTAATATGCCCTTGAATAAGCTAACTAAAATATCCATTTTAGGTGGTTAAGATTTCCATATGTTAATTGTAAAAATATCTGCATCTTTATTTTAGTAACATAGATCATAAATATTTAGTAACATAGGTCACTACTATAGCAATGCAGATATTTGTAAGAACTTTCTACTTGATATTTTGAGAACATTCACAATTTTGACAGCTAATCAAATGGTATCTAAATTAGTGTTTAATACCTAGAATTTAAGAACTTTGCTATCTGAATATGTAGATTTTTACTTTGTTGCCTTAATTTTCAATTGGTTTATGAAACTGTACAAACACAGGTTTTACGATGATTATATGGATAATTTATTTAAATATGCCTACAGTTAAGCTAACTAAGCTATCCATTGTTGGTGGTTCTAACTGTATTGTTTGGCTTCTTAAATAAAAAAAAAACTAACAACAACAACAAAAATTCCATTTTTTGCTGTCCTTCTCCCAAAGGACAGAGGCAGCCTGCCTTAGGTCCCACAACCATGGATTAGGACCTCTAGCCAGGTTGGTAAGGCGAGGGAAATCCTTTAGTTTAACTCAGAGAGCCATGAGTCCTGTGTTGTCCAAGATGCTCTAGGTGGCATATAACAAAAGAAACTTAAAAGTGATGAGAAGAAAATATGAAGAAACAACCCATTCCATACCTCCCTGTACACTCTACTTTGCTGCACGAAAATCCATGAGGCAAGTTACTACATGGCACTTTGTGGGAATACAGGCTCGGGCACAAAAGAAATTTTCAGCAAGTGACCATTTATTACTTACACAGCACAAAGGGTCCACAAGAGCAGGGAAAGAGATCCTACCATGGCCAGTTCCCTAAAGAACTCAACTCCTTGGGTCTGTCTGGGTCAGCAGATGGTGAATCCACATGGCCCACTTCACCTTGGAGATGAGAAACACCTGTGTGGCTGAATGTTTGGATTTTTACACATCCCAGGTAAGGTGGGTAGTGGCGAGTTAACACTGAGCAAAAAAACAAAACAAAATAAAAAACTGTATCAAACAAGCAGAGCTTCCACCACAGCAAGCAGCTGGGGCTGCTTCTTCCCCTGTTTTGGTTTGAGGTATGATTAAGCCATTCCATTTTAAGACATTCCACTTCTGGGTAGCTTGTTTTTTCATGGTTGAGATCTGTCTCCCTTGGGATGCTTGATGTTTCCTGTGAAATGGAAATGCATCAAACATCTCTACTCAAATAAGCAAGAGTGGAGGGTGGGACAAGCAATGGCTAGGAGATAGCTGCTGAGTATATATCCACAACTTCCCCAGTACTTAGCTATAGAGGAACAGGGATTAGAATTACATCAGACTTCTCTTCAGAAGCCATGCAAGAAAGAAAATAAGAGAGTACAATATTTTTAAATGTTAAAAGAAAAACTTCTAACCTAGAATTCTGTATCCTGCAAAATTATCATTCAAAGGTGAAGGAGAAACAAAGACTGTTTCAGACAAACAAAAATTGAGGGAATTTGCCACCAGTAGACCTGTCTTGCAAAAATTGTTAAAAGAAGTTCTTCAGAGGAAAGGAAAATCAGATAGGTGAGAAACTTGGGTCTATGTAAAGAAAGGAGAATAAATGAAGGTAAAATGAAATTGTTTAGGTTTTTATTCCTAATTGATCTAATAGATAACATTAAAAAAATAATGGCAAAAATATATTAGACTATTAGCTTGTGGATAATGTGAAATGAATGACAGCAAAGTTATAAGGGATAGAGGGGAGACACTGGAACAATCTCATTGGAACGTCATAAGGTACCTAGACTACCATGAAGCAGTATAGTGGTGTTTGAAAGTGGACTTAGAAGAGTTGTAAATGTATATTAGGCAACCACTAAATTTTTTTAAAAAATAAGTACAATTTCTATACTAAGAGAGGAGAAAAAAATGGAATCACATCAAGTGCTCAGCTAAAGCCAGAGAAAGCAGAAAAAGCACAAAGGGCAAAAATGCAAAGAAAAAGAGCAATGAAGAGAAAAGTTAAAATATATGGTATGTATTAAGCCAAACTAGCTACTTTAAAAATGAATGATATAGGAAGAGGTGGGGCAAGATGGCAGTGTAGTGAGGGATGGAATTTAGTTTGTTCTCTAGGCAGTTAGTAAATAGCTAGGAACTGAATGGAACAATTATCTGGGAGACCTCAGTCACCAGGCACACATCCAACACCAGTCTGGAATGGTGGAACAGCTACGAACACACCAAGAAATGTAAGTTTCCTAAGCACGGAGGCTGGTACCCCTCCCCCATGGACACAGCCGACTCGTTCCCTGAGGGAATGAGAAGGCCCACTTTACCCACCAGGATCAGGACATGCGAATAGCCACCCCACTAGGTATTCCTTGATGGACACAGAGAATAGTAGTTCCATGGGTACCGAGAATAGCTGCCATGCCAGGCACCAAGTATAAACACCCTGTCAGGTGCAGAGTACAGTGGCCCCACTGGGCACTGAAGATAGCCATCCGGCCCTGTGCCATCTTGCTCAGCTGGCTGCTGCAGTTAGGGAAAGGCAGGGCTGAGGGGAAGAGATGGCTCATGAGTACCATCTGTTGGTAAGCCTCAAGAATTGCATTCCCTCCAGAAACTCTAGGCCTTTGTCTGGCAAGTAATTATTGACAGATCAAGTACATAATGGAACCTTCAAGGCCAACCTAAGCAAATACAAAACCTTAGATGAATTACAGAAATCAACTTGCAAAATAACCTCATCAAGACAAACAAATGCCCCAAACACAACAGAAAATCACAAAGCATACGAAGATTCAGGCAGATATGGCCCAGCCAAGTGACCAAATTAAAACACCAGAGGGGACACAGAATTTGGAGTACCTAATCAAGGACATTCATAATGACATAAAGGATATCAAGAAGACACCAGAGGAGCATAAAGAAGAATTTGGAAGAATAAATAGAAAAGGAATGGTACCACACAGATGAAGGATACCGTAGACCAAATAAAAAATATACTAAAGACACACAACAGCAGATTTGAAGAGGCAGAAAAATAAGGAAGCCAGAAGAATAAAACAATTGAACTCAAATGCATGAAAGAACAAACAGCCAGATGGAAAAAATGGCGCAGGATTTAAGGGGGATGATGGACACAGTACAAATATAAAAATCATCAGTGTCCCAGAAAGAGAAGAGTAAAAGGGCTAGGATGGTGAGTTGAAGAAATAATAGGGGATGGGTAGGGCCAGCAGCTACTGGGTGCCGCCAAGTTGAGGGCTCAGGACCTGAACCGTGGTAGCCATATTGGAAGCTCAGGCCGTGAGTCAGAGCGCTAGCAAGGCCAGTTCTGCTGGGCACATGCAGCAAGTGTGTCCAGGGCTCTATCTGGGTGGGGCTGCAGCCGTCACAGAGCTGGACCTTCTCAAGGAGGTGGGCATAATGGACTTACTGATGATGGACTTGGAGGCACCCAGCCTCACCAAGGGGACTTGGGTCGAGAGTGTGTGATGCCTCTTCATATCAGTGCTGTACAAACCCAAGACTGACCCATTCAGTCACCTGAACCGCTATGTGGCTGCATCGATGATACCCACACCAAGGGCCACATGATGTTGGTCCACTGTCATTCAGGAATCAGTAGAAGTGTTGCTGTAATGACTGTTTTTATGATGAAGACTGACCAACTTACCTTTGAAAAAGCTTATGAAACCTCCAAACTGTCAAAACAGAAGCTGAGAGGAATGAGGGGTTTAAGTGGCAAATGAAATTATATCAGGCAATGGGATATGAAATGGATACCTCTAGTGTACTTTATAAGCAATATCATTTACAAAATTTTACAGAGAGGTATCCAGAATTGCAGAATTTACGTAAGAATTATTGCTGTTGACCCAGCCATCAATTCACAAAGATTGAAAAATAAGGTTCTCTACATATGTAGAAAGTGCTGGCAACCCATATTTCAAAGTTCTAGTATATTGGATCATAATGAAGTGGCCCAATATCCTTTAACCACAAAAGAATGATACCATCTTTCAAGTACAACAGGGAGTCAGGCTCAGTGTACATCTTATTTCATTGAACCTGTACAGTGAATGGAACCTGCTTTACTAGGAGTGATAGATGCACAGCTTCTTTGCCCCAAATGCAGTGCCAAGTTAGGTTTGTTCAATGGGTATGGTGAACAGTGCTAATGTGGTAGATGAATAACACCTACTTTTGACAAATATGAGAAGAGAAAGGGTGAAATGAAACTGCTGCCAGTTCTAGGATCACAAACAAGAAAAAACAACTTCTGACATTTGATAGCTTGGAAAGAAGTTTACTGATAATATGTGCTACACTTACTTGTTATTTATTGCAAATAGTCTGTTTTTAAGGCCATCAACATTTCATTTGGCATGTGAGAAGATAAGTCACTTGACATGACTCAGATGTTAAACTTTTTAACATATATTGGGTAGAATACTTCATGTGGAATTCAAGCATGTAAATTTTATTGCATTTGATATTAGACTCTTTTATAACCTAGATATCTTCTTTGTTTCATATATTTTATAAAGTTCTAATTTCTGGAATGTTAGTTATATGATCTTAAGTTCTGGATGGGAAAATCATGTACAAAAATTATTAACTGTCATGTTTAAAAAACTATTCTTCGGACTTCCGGAGAAGATGGCGGCTTAGTAAGACGCGCGGGTCTTAGTTCCTCCTCCAGAACAGCTACTAGGGAAGTAGAAACGATACAGAACAGCTCCCGGAGCCACAACAGAGATCAAGAAGACAGTGTACCCCATTCTGGAACGGCTGACTGGCTGGGAGAACCCACTCTGGTGAGATCACCGAGGGGCACGGGCTTCCCCGGGCCGGGGCGGCAGGCGGCCAGAGTCCCTCCCTTCCTCCTTCCCAGGCCAGCTGGGAGTATTGGACAGGCGGTCCCCTCAAACCACGGCGGCTGGTGCCCCCACCACGCATGGCCCCCCGGATCAACTAGGAGAATTGGATCGGAGATCCCAAGGCCATGGAGAACGGGGACCAGGGTCCCTTCCAAACATGTGGCTTCCCGGTCTGGCTGGGAACGGTGCACTCTCCCGGGCCGCGGGAGCTGGCGCCCTCCCGCCACGCTTGGTGCCCCGGGCCGGCTGGGAGATTCGGATGGGCGCTCTCCCGGGCTGCGGCGGCCGGCGACCCTCCCCGCGTTCGGATCCCCAGGACGGCTGGCACTCTTCCAAGCAGCTTCGGCTGGCGAATCTCCCCCACGGCAAAAGATTTCCAAAGTTAAAAGACCCACAGCACCTTTTACAGGTGGGACCCGCAGACAAACGAGTGCCATGAGCACCACCTACTGGGCAGGATAAGAAAAACAGAACCCAGAGATTTCACAGAAAAATCTTTCAACCAGTTGGGTCCAACACCCAGGGAAATCTGACTAAATGCGCAGACGCCAGCAGAAGATAACGGATCACACTCAGAAAATTGAAAATATGGCCCAGTCAAAGGAACAAACCAATAGTTCAAATGAGATACAGGAGCTGAGACAACTAATGCTGAATATACGAACAGAAATGGAAAAACTCTTCAAAAACCAAATCGATAAATTGAGGGAGGACATGAAGAAGACATGGGCTGAACAAAAAGAAGAAATAGAAAAACTGAAAAAACAAATCACAGAACTTATGGAAGTGAAGGATAAAGTAGAAAAGATGGAAAAAACAATGGATACCTACAATGATAGATTTAAAGAGACAGAAGATAGAATTAGTGATTTGGAGGAGGGAACATCTGAATTCCAAAAAGAAACAGAAACTATACGGAAAAGAATGGAAAAATTTGAACAGGGGGTCAGGGAACTCAAGGACAATTTGAACCGCACAAATATACGTGTTGTGGGTGTCCCAGAAGGAGAAGAGAAGGGAAAAGGAGGAGAAAAACTAATGGAAGAAATTATCACTGAAAATTTCCCAACTCTTATGAAAGACCTAAAATTACAGATCCAAGAAGTGCAGCGCACCCCAAAGAGATTAGACCCAAATAGGTGTTCTCCAAGACACTTACTAGTTAGAATGTCAGAGGTCAAAGAGAAAGAGAGGATCTTGAAAGCAGCAAGAGAAAAACAATCCATCACATACAAGGGAAACCCAATAAGACTATGTGTAGATTTCTCAGCAGAAACCATGGAAGCTAGAAGACAGTGGGACGATATATTTAAATTACTAAAAGAGAAAAACTGCCAACCAAGACTTCTATATCCAGCAAAATTGTCCTTCAAAAATGAGGGAGAAATTAAAACATTCTCAGACAAAAAGTCACTGAGAGAATTTGTGACCAAGAGACCAGCTCTGCAAGAAATACTAAAGGGAGCACTAGAGTCAGATACGAAAAGACAGAAGAGAGAGGTATGGAGAAGAGTGTAGAAAGAAGGAAAATCAGATATGATGTACATAATACAAAAGACAAAATGGTAGAGGAAAATATTATCCAAACAGTAATAACACTAAATGTTAATGGACTGAATTCCCCAATCAAAAGACATAGACTGGCAGAATGGATTAAAAAACAGGATCCTTCTATATGCTGTCTACAGGAAACACATCTTAGACCCAAAGATAAACATAGGTTGAAAGTGAAAGGTTGGGAAAAGATATTTCATGCAAATAACAACCAGAAAAGAGCAGGAGTAGCTATACTAATATCCAACAAATTAGACTTCAAATGTAAAACAGTTAAAAGAGACAAAGAAGGACACTATCTACTAATAAAAGGAACAATTAAACAAGAAGACATAACAATCATAAATATTTATGCACCGAACCGGAATGCCCCTAAATACGTGAGGAATACACTGCAAACACTGAAAAGGGAAATAGACACATATACCATAATAGTTGGAGACTTCAGTTCACCACTCTCATCAATGGACAGAACATCTAGACAGAGGATCAATAAAGAAATAGAGAATCTGAATATTACTATAAATGAGCTAGACTTAACAGACATTTATAGGACATTACATCCCACAACAGCAGGATACACCTTTTTCTCAAGTGCTCATGGATCATTCTCAAAGATAGACCATATGCTGGGTCACAAAGCAAGTCTTAACAAATTTAAAAAGATTGAAATCATACACAACACTTTCTCGGATCATAAAGGAATGAAGTTAGAAATCAATAATAGGCGGAGTGCCAGAAAATTCACAAACACGTGGAGGCTCAACAAAACACACTTAAAGAACGAGTGGGTCAAAGAAGAAATTGCAAGAGAAATTAGTAAACACTCGAGGCGAATGAAAATGAAAACACAACATATCAAAACTTATGGGATGCAGCAAAGGGAGTGCTAAGAGGGAAATTTATTGCCCTAAATGCCTATATCAGAAAAGAAGAAAAGGCAAAAATTCAGGAATTAACTGTCCTCTTGGAAGAACTGGAGAAAGAACAGCAAACTAACCCCAAAGCAAGCAAAAGGAAAGAAATAACAAAGATTAGAGCAGAAATAAATGAAATTGAAAACATGAAAACAATAGAGAAAATCAATAAGGCCAGAAGTTGGTTCTGTGAGAAAATCAATAAGATTGATGGGCCCTTAGCAAGACTGACAAAAAGAAGAAGAGAGAGGATGCAAATAAGTAAGATCAGAAATGGAAGAGGAGACATAACTACTGACCTCACAGAAATAAAGGAGGTAATAACAGGATACTATGAACAACTTTACGCTAATAAATACAACAATTTAGATGAAATGGACGGGTTCCTGGAAAGACATGAACAACCAACTTTGACTCAAGAAGAAATAGATGACCTCAACAAACCAATCACAAGTAAAGAAATTGAATTAGTCATTCAAAAGCTTCCTAAAAAGAAAAGTCCAGGACCAGACGGATTCACATGTGAATTCTATCAAACATTCCAGAAAGAATTAGTAGCAGCTCTCCTCAAACTCTTCAAAAAATCAAAGTGGAGGGAAAACTACCTAATTCATTCTATGAAGCCAACATCACCCTCATACCAAAACCAGGCAAAGATATTACAAAAAAAGAAAACTACAGACCAATCTCTCTAATGAATATAGATGCAAAAATCCTCAATAAAATTCTAGCAAATCGTATCCAACAATACATTAAAAGAATTATACATCATGACCAAGTAGGATTCATCCTAGCTATGCAAGGATGGTTCAACATAAGAAAATCAATTAATGTAATACACCATATCAACAAATCAAAGAAGAAAAATCACATGATCATCTCAATTGATGCAGAGAAGGCATTTGACAAGATTCAACATCCTTTCCTGTTGAAAACACTTCAAAAGATAGGAATACAAGGGAACTTCCTTAAAATGATAAGAGGGAATATATGAAAAACCCACAGCTAATATCATCCTCAATGGGGAAAAATTGAAAACATTCCCCCTAAGATCAGGAAGAAGACAAGGATGTCCATTATCACCACTATTATTCAACATTGTGTTGGAGGTTCTAGCCAGAGGAATTAGACAAGAAAAAGAAATACAAGGCATCAAAATTGGAAAGGAAGATGTAAAACTATCACTGTTTGCAGACGATATGATACTTTATGTCGAAAACCCGGAAAAATCCACAACAAAACTACTAGAGCTAATAAATGAGTACAGCAAAATAATAGGTTACAAGAGCAACATTCAAAAATCTGTAGCATTTCTATACACTAGTAATGAACAAGCTGAGGGGGAAATCAAGAAACGAATCCCATTTACAATTGCAACTAAAAGAATAAAATACCTAGGAATAAATTTAACTAAAGAGACAAAAAACCTATATAAAGAAAACTACAAAAAACTGCTAAAAGAAATCACAGAAGACCTAAATAGATGGAAGGGCATACCATGTTCATGGATTGGAAGACTAAATATAGTTAAGATGTCAATCCTACCTAAATTTATTTACAGATTCAATGCAATACCAATCAAAATCCCAACAACTTATTTTTCAGAAATAGAAAAACCAATAAGCAAATTTATCTGGAAGGGCAGGGTGCCCCGAATTGCTAAAAACATCTTGAGGGAAAAAAACGAAGCTGGAGGTCTCGCGCTGCCTGACTTTAAGGCATATTATGAAGCCACAGTGGTCAAAACAGCATGGTATTGGCATAAAGATAGATATATCAACCAATGGAATCGAATAGAGTGCTCAGATATAGACCCTCTCATCTATGGACATTTGATCTTTGATAAGGCAGTCAAGCCAACTCACCTGGGACAGAACAGTCTCTTCAATAAATGGTGCCTAGAGAACTGGATATCCATATGCAAAAGAAGGAAAGAAGACCCGTATCTCACACCCTATACAAAAGTTAACTCAAAATGGATCAAAGATCTAAACATTAGGTCTAAGACCATAAAACAGTTAGAGGAAAATGTAGGGAGATATCTTATGAAACTTACAATTGGAGGCGGTTTTATGGACCTTAAACCTAAAGCAAGAGCACTGAAGAAGGAAATAAATAAATGGGAGCTCCTCAAAATTAAACACTTTTGTGCATCAAGGAACTTCATCAAGAAAGTAGAAAGATAGCCTACACAACGGGAGACAATATTTGGAAAGGACATATCAGATAAAGGTCTAGTATCCAGAATTTATAAAGAGATTGTCCAACTCAACAACAAAAAGACAGCCAACCCAATTACAAAATGGGAAAAAGACTTGAACAGACACCTATCAGAAGAGGAAATACAAATGGCCAAAAGGCACATGAAGAGATGCTCAATGTCCCTGGCCATTAGAGAAATGCAAATCAAAACCACAATGAGATATCATCTCACACCCACCAGAATGGCCATTATCAACAAAACAGAAAATGACAAGTGCTGGAGAGGATGCGGAGAAAGAGGCACACTTATCCACTGTTGGTGGGAATGTCAAATGGTGCAACCACTGTGGAAGGCAGTTTGGCGGTTCCTCAAAAAGCTGAATATAGAATTGCCATACAACCCAGCAATACCATTGCTGGGTATCTACTCAAAGGACTTAAAGGCAAAGACACAAACGGACATTTGCACACCAATGTTTATAGCAGCGTTATTTACAATTGCAGAGAGATGGAAACAGCCAAAATCTCCATCAACAGAAGAGTGGCTAAACAAACTGTGGTATATACATACGATGGAATATTATGCAGCTTTAAGACAGGATAAACTTATGAAGCATGTAATAACATGGATGGACCTAGAGAACATTATGCTGAGTGAGTCTAGCCAAAAACTAAAGGACAAATACTGTATGGTCCCACTGATGTGAACCGACATTAGAGAATAAACTTGGAATATGTCATTGGTAACAGAGTTCAGCAGGAGTTAGAAACAGGGTAAGATAATGGGTAATTGGAGCTGAAGGGTTACAGACTGTGCAACAGGACTAGATATAAAAACTCAAAAATGGACAGCACAATAATACCTAATTGTAAAGTAATCATGTTAAAACACTGAATGAAGCTGCATCTGAGCTATAGGTTTTTTTTGTTTTGTTTTGTTTTGTCTGTTTGTTTTTTTTTTGTTTTTTCTTTTTCCTTTTTTTTTTACTATTATTATTATTTTTATTTTTTTCTCTATATTAACATTCTATATCTTTTTCTGTTGTTTTGCTAGTTCTTTTCCTAAATCGATGCAAATGTACTAAGAAATGATGATCATGCATCTATGTGATGATGTTAAGAATTACTGATTGCATATGTAGAATGGAATGATTTCTAAATGTTGGGTTAATTTCTTTTTTTTTTTCTTTAATTAATAAAAGAAAAGGCTGGCCAAAGAGGTTTCACTGGAGCACATTTCTCCAGTGTTTCCATCTGGAAATCTTCTCCCTTCTACTACTGCATCCCTGGAACCCTGAGCCCCTGGTGTGTAAAGGCTGGTAAGAACTTGAGGAGGAAGGGCTGTGTGCTCCTCTCTGTGTAAAGACAATAGTGGAGAAACCACACACTCATATTGCTTTTTCAAAATGAATGTGATGGAGTTGCAAAGGATTTTTGCATGGCTATAGGGAGAAAGTCACAACAACAGGACATGGTGCCTTGTAACTCACATGTGAAGCCAGGAAACTAATTTGGTGGGGGGAGTCATGAAATAGAGGCAGTGAGTTCAAGGGCAGCAAGTTAATTATCACTGAGCTGGTGGTTAAATCAGTTTTCTTTGGAGCACAGTTAACCCCTGCACGATGAAATGCATTTTTTATAGTTGTCATCTTAATAAACAGTTTTCAATAATAAGCATCTTGGCACTATTAAAGACATAATAAAATAAATATAAAAATTTAAAAAAAGGTATTCTTTCACTTTTAGAAACATAAAGTAGATTTGTTTGGTCATATTTTGAAATTTATTCTCCATATTTCTCTTTTTTTGGGGGGGTAGTGGTGCATGGTCCAAGAATTGAACTTGGGTTTCCTGCATGAAAGGTGAGTATTCTACCACTGAACCACCCCATGCGTCCTTCTCCATATTTCTTTTTAAAGGAACATTAGGAAATCTTAGTTTGCCTGGAATTTTCTTAATTACTCTTCTGAATCCCAATTATCTAAACTATTTATTGAAGTGTGTTTCAGATACCTCTTGAAGCTATCTACAGAAAGAAATATAGTAATGTTAGGTATGTATCATTTTTTTTCTTTTTTTTTGCATGGGCAGGCTCCAGGAATTGAACCTGGGTCTCTGACTCAGCAGACAAAAATTCTGCCACATATCATTAGATACATTTTTAATGATAAAGAAAAGAAGTTCTTAAAATGTGGAATCACTACATATAAATTATATTTTTAGTCTGATGTGTTAGAGTATTAGGAAACAGTAATATGTCCAGAGCAGTTTTTTGACCTGAACTCTGGAAACTGGAATTTAATTTACTCATTATTGATAGTTAGAATTGGACCTAATGAGTTATTTGAACATTTATATGAAATAAGCTAAAAAAGAGAAATATAGTTATGTTCTTAAGGCATTTTATATATTTTACATGTATGAACATGGATCTTATGTGTATATAAACATAAAAGTGGCAGTATTTTTAAATGCAAAAAGAAAACGTGAATAATGACCCTCTTAAAAAATGCCTAGCTTGGGCGGGTCATAGTGCCTCAGCAGGTAGAGTACTCGCCTGCCATCCCAGAGACCCAGGTTCAATTCCCGGTGCCTGCCCATGCGAAAAAAAAAAGCCTAGCTTAATTTTTGAAATGTCTTAGATGATACTTGAGAAAATCTCACCATACAACCTGAACCCTTTGGCAAATGCCATATAATAATTTTTTTCTTATGCTAACAGCAAGTACTAGTATTAAAAGCTGACAGTTGTTTTTTAAGTTAGTTTTGTCTTCCAAGTTGCTGCATCCCTCCAGCACTCCCTCAGAATAAATTACACATATAAATTCTCTTTTAAAATTGTGTTTGTTTCCCATAATCTGCTGAGTCCTTTGTTTCCCAAATTAAGCATGGCCGTAATAGGAATTTTCCATAGGCCAGGAAGTAAAGGGCCTTCACTTAAGGCATAGATCTCCATGGGTGGAGATGGTAAGAAAACATTAACTCTGCCACTTCACAACTAGACTGGAGATTCACTAGAGGGGCCTGCTATAGATGGTAGGCATGCTCACTATCATTCATTCCCAGCAATCAGAGAAGCAGTGTCAACTCTGAGGTTCAGGGCCCTCTGACTGGAATTTCCCACCTTCACGTAGAATGCAACGTTAGTAAAATCTAAGAACTGGTACTGCCTGACATATGAATGGGAACACAAAACAGCTTAAAAACTTTGACCCATCTCTGATGAATCAAGTATATTTTTCCCCAGACTGGGGAGTCATCTCCCAGTCTAAAATTCAGACAAGTTGGACAAAAGAATAGCTATAAAAAGGATATGCATTGGCTAACTATGGTAGGGTAAAAATAGCTGTTGGGTCTGATGTAGAGCTTACTTTTATTTTGTTCAGAAAACCATGTAGTATATTAATAAGGCAATGTTTTGGTTGGTTACTTTAGCATTTACAAAATTGGCTCACTCATTTGCTTCTTACAATTATTCTACCAGAAAGCTCTTTAAAATAATTAGGTTTAAAATACTGAAATTGTACTTTTTTAAGGTTAAAAAATTATTGAATAGCTGCAGTTTCATATGCAGGCTCAACTTAATGCTTACTTATCACACACGGTATAACCTAGCAGAGAGAATTACTTACATTTTATTTTATTTTACAGTTGTTAATTCAGTAAATACTTATAGACCACCTTTTATGTGTAGTTATAGGTGATACAATGACCAAATCAGATAAAATCTCTGCCTTATCATTTATATGCTAGTGTGACGAGAAAGACAAAGTAATACCTTTTTGAAAGACAGCTGGAATTTGCCAGTGAGGAATGATTTGAGGTAACTTAACTTTTACGTACATTTTGAAATTCTGTGAAATACCCACTGAGCAAAATTTTCAGATTTAGAGCTGAAGTCCCTTAATTTTAGTTCTACTTTTGTCAGATATATAAAGTCTATTATGCCTTTGTTCATTAAAACAACAACAACAAAAAGGAGGTAATAGGGGAAAACTTCCCAAATCTTATAAAAGACATAAATACACAAATCAAAGAAGCCCAACAAGCCCCAAATAGAATAAATACAAATAGACATACTCCACAACACATAATAATTAGACTGTCAAATGTTGAAAAGAAGCAGAATGTCCTGAAAGCAGCAAGAGAAAACAATCCACTATACACCAAGAAAACCACATGACAATGAGTTGGGATTACTCAGCAGACACTATGGAGGTGAGAAAGCAGTGGTATTATATATTTAAGAACCTGAATGAATAAGATTTCTAACCAAGAATTCTTTATCCAGCCAAGTTGCTCTTCAAAATTAAGGGAGAGATTTAAATCTTCTCAGGCCAACAAAGGCTGAAAGAATTTGTCACAAGAGACCTGCCTTACAAGAACTTCTAAAGACGGTTCTCCTGGTTGAAAAAGAAAGGAGAGAGAGGTCTGGAGGAGGGCACAGAATTGAAGAATACCAGTAAGAGTAACATAAAGGATAAAAAGAGAGAGGGAAAAGAATATATAGATCTGACAAATAAAAACTAAAAGGATAAAATGGTAGATTCAAGTACTGACTTTACAGTAAAAACTTGAATGTTAATGGACTAAACACAACAATTAAAAGATATCATTTGGCAGAATGGATTAAAAAAATATGATCCATCTATATGCTGCTTAAAAAAGACTCATCTTAGACACAAGAATACAAACAGACTGAAAGTGAAAGGATGAAAAGAGATGTTCCATACTAGGTGTAACCAAAAGAAAGCAGGAGTAGCTATACTAATATCCAATAAAATAGACTTTAAATGTAAAGCTGTCATAAGAGACAAGGAAGGACATTATATATTAATAAAAGAGACAACTCACCAACAAGAAATAACAATCATAAATGTTTATGCTCCAAATCAAGGAGCTCCAAAGTACATGAGGCAAACATGACCAAAACCAAAAGAAGCAATAGATGTCTCAACAATAATGGTGGGAGACTTTAATACACCACTCTCCTCTATAAATAGATCAACTAGAGGATCAACAAGGAAATAAAAACTTAGTGTGATAAATCAACTGGACCTGACAGACATATATAGGTCATTACACCCCAAACACCAGGATATACATTCTCCTCTAATACTCATGGAACGTTTTCCAGGACAGATCATATGCTGGGACACAAAACAGGTCTTTATAAATTTAATAAGATTGAAATTATTCAAAGCACTTTCTCTGACAAAAATGGAATGAACCTGGAAATTAATACCACCAAAGAACCAGAACTCTCATAATTATGTGGAGATTAAGTAACACACTCTTAAACAATCAATGGGTCAAAGGAGAAATTGCTAGAAAAACAGGCAACTATTTGGAGACAAATGAAAATGAGAATACAATATATCAGAAATTAAGGGATGCAGCAAAGGCCATGCTAAGAGAGAAATTTATTCCCCTAACTGCCTATATTAAAAAAAAAAAAAATTGAGTATATAACCGATCACCTGGGAGAACTAGAGAAAGAACAACAAACTAAGCAAACAGAAGAAGAAAAATGTCAAAGATTAAAGCAGAAATAAATGAATGGGAGAAGAAAAAAAATTAATAAAGCCAAAAGTTGGTTCTCTGAGAAAAATCAATAAAACTGATGGACCTCTAGCTAGGCTGACAAAAACAAAAACAAAAACAACAACAAAAAAAACAGAGAGAGGATGCAAATAAACAAAATAAGAAATGGGAGAGGGGTTGTTACCATGGTTCCCAAAGAAATTTTTAAAATCCTAAGAGGATACTATGAACAACTATATGCCAACAGCTACACAACTTAGATGAATAGACAAATTCCTACGAACACACTAACAACCTACACTGACTCAAGAGGAAACAGAAGATCTCAACAAACCAATTACAAGTAAAGAGATTCAATCAGTCATCAAAAATCTCCCTACAAGAAAAGCCCAGGGCCAGGCAGCATTACAGGGGAATTTTTTCAAACATTCCAAAAAGAACTGTACCAATTCTGCTCAAACTCTTCAAAAAAACTAGGGGAAAAGGAATACTAGCTAACATTTTATAAAGCTAACATCACTCTAATACCAAAACTGGATAAAGATGCTACGAGAAAAGGAAAACTACAGACCAATCTCCCTAATGAACACTGATGCAAAAATTCTCAACAAAATCCTAGCAAATCCAATGTACTGACACATTAAAAGAATTATACAACACAGCCAAGTGAGGCTTATACCAGGAATGCAAGGGTGGTTCAACATAGGAAAATTAATCAATGTAATACAGCACATCAACAAACCGAAAGGAAAAAAAATCACATGATCATATCATTTGATGCTGAAAAAAGCATCCAACAAAATTCGGCATCCTTTCCGATAAAAATACTTACCACTACCATTAAACCACCCATGCATTCAGAAGATAGGATTTAACAGATGAATATGACCACTGAATCACTATATTAATGTTTCTCTTGGCCTCTGGTATTTTGGAGAAGCTAGATGATTAAACCTGAAGTTGTGGATTGGTACCCATACCCAAATTTGAAATCTGTAACTACTAGTTAAAATGTATTCTGAAAAGTATTGCTCCTTTTTTAAAAGAAAATTTTTTTGTATATGTTACATTTCACAATAAAAAAAACATTAAAAAATAGTGAATGATATAAATATTAAATAAAAAAGAGTGGGTAAGAAAAAAAGACCCAACTCTATATTGACTACATGAAAACCTTTTTAAATATAAAAGACACAGAAGGATTAAAATAAATTGATATAAAAATATATAGAGACTACAACTGAATCAAACTTGAAATCAACAACAGAAAGACAGGTAGAAATTTTCAAAATATGTGGAGATTAAATCACACATTTCTAAATAACACAAGGGTCAAAGAGGTCTTAAGAGAAACTGAAAAATATTCTTAACTAAATGAAAATGAAAATACAAACTACTAAAATTTGGGGGATGCTGCAAAAGTAGTGCATAGTATGGCATTTATATCACTGAAAACATAGATTGGAAAGAAAAAATATCTAAAATCATTAATTGAGGCTTCTACTTTAGGAAACTTGGGAAATAAGATCAAATTATATTCATAGACTAAATAAATAACAAATATTAGAGCTGAAATTAATGAAATTGAAAATAATAAAACACAGACAAAATCAATGAAACCAAAAGCTGTAGCTCTGAAAAAAAAAATCATTAAAATTGATAAACCTCAGGTGGGCCATGGTGGCTCAATAGGGCAGAGTTCTCACCTGCCATGCCAGAGACGTGGGTTTGATTCCCGATGTCTGCCCATGTCAAAAAAAAAAGACTAATAAACCTTCAGCCAGGCTAACCAAGAAAACAAAGTGAAGACACAAATTTCTAAATCAGAAATCAAAGAGGAGATAACTTCCAGTCCAGGCTCCATGGGGTGGACCCACACAGAATTTTTGAACAAATAGCAAAAAACTGGCAGAGCCATCTCACTCAAAACTCTGAAAAACAGTTAAAGGACTGCAGTAGTTGTGTAAGTGCTAAATAAAAAAAAAAAAAAGCAGCATAAAAAAATGGTGGGCAAAGCTTGGGGTATCCTTGCTAGCCCCTTATTCCACCCCTTCCTAGTGCAGTGTGGAACCAGCTTGTGAGTCATAGGTTCCATTCCAGAGGAAGCAGTGCAATCCCTACGCACATACTGGTGTGTCTGCATCTTAGTGCCATTTCAGACTGAACCATGAACCAGAAAACTTATCTCAGGCTCACCTTCCTAGAATTTGTTCTGAAGGAAGAAAAGCAGTTTGCAGATAGCTAAAGCAGTAAAAGAAACAATTAAGTCCAAACTGCACATGCAAAGGACTATCTGCATTTTGTCACATATTGGGGGACTTTCGTGATCCAGCAAGGGATGAAAGTCCCCTGCTAGGTGGATTTTCGAACTCCTGTAAACTATAAATGGGAGAATTCCTAAGGCTACAAGCAAGCACAAGCCCAGGAAAAGAAAAGAAGGCTCTACAATTCCCGCAGTTTCAGTTAAGACAGAGAGGACACTGTACATTACAATCATCTTGGGCTGAACTTCTTGATTGGTGGGCTAACCATTCAAGTAAAGCATCAGCAAAGGCAGAATCAATTTACAGATTGTAAAAGGTTTCTGCTTTACTTGGTTTGTTTCACTTAACTCCTGGAATTTAAGAAAACCTGTCATATTACTAGCTGGATACAAACTTAAGAAACACACTAAGGGACTAAATTTCAGAGTTAATACTTTAAAATAGATTGACCAAAACTTTGAAATGATTGCAAAACAAAGAAACAGGCCCGTCTAAAGGAATAAGATAAAGACTGACAAATCATCAACAAAGAGAATCAAATTATAAACATACTGGGTATAGACTTTAAAAAAAATGATCCCAATATGCTCAAAGACATAAAGGAAAACAGACAAAGAACTAAAGGAAGAAAACATGTATGAACAATATAAGAATCTCAATAAAGAGAAATTTAAAAAGAAAAAAACAAACAGAATTCTGGAGTAGAGAGAAAGGGGAAGAAGAAATATTCAAAGAAATAATGGCAGAAAACTTCCCAAATTTAACAAAATACATGAATATGCACATTTAAGAATCCCCCCCAAAAACCAAACAGGATAAACTCAAGGAGAACCATGCCCAGACACATAGTAATCAAACTGTCCAATGCCAAAGACAAGGAGAAAGTTCTGAAAGCTGTAAGAGGAAAGCAACAAGTTATGTGTGAGTCCTAATAAAGTTAAGTTCTAATTTCTAGCCAGAAACCACGGAAGCAAGAAGGGAGTGCAACATAATAGTTAAAGTGCTAAAAGAAAACAATTACCAACCAAGAATTTTATATCTGGCAAGATTTTCTTTCAAAAATGAGAGACAGATTTAAGACATTCATGATAAAAGAAGACCTACCAAACAAGTACTATTTTCAGACTGAAAAGAAGGATACTAGAGAGTGAATCAAAGTGGTAATAAAGAAATACAGACTTCTGGTAATGGTAAACCATATGGGTAATTATAAATGTCAGTGCAATTGTATTACGTATTTTTGGTATGTAACTCCACTCACTTATTATAGGTTCCCAGAGTACAAAGGAAAATGCCTTTATGAAAAGCAATGAAAAATCTTTGGTTAGGGACATACAATGTAAAAAGATACAATTTGTAACAACTAAAGCAAAAAGGTGGGAAGACAGTGATCTAGGAACAATGTACATGTATGCTACTGAAGTCAAGTTGGTATCAAACCAAATGTGACTATTAGTTTATGATTTAAATTTTAGCACCAGAGTAAGCACAAACAAAATATATGAAAATACGTACAGAAAGAAGTGAGAAGGGACTTAAAATGGTACAATACAGGGATATCACCTTCCAACAATGCTGAGCTGGTCTTGGGGTTTTTCCTTTGTCTCTGCTGGGTGAGCTATGGCAGCTGTGAAGATCCAGAACCCCAAGGCTGAGGTGGCTTGAGCTTAGGTGGCATTGGCATAACATTAGCATGGCACAAGGACTGTAGGATGTACTAAGGACCAATGTGGGGCCGAAGGACACCATGAAGTTGCTTGTTTCTGGTGCTGGAGACATCAGGCTAACTAAAGGCAATGTGCTGCTGCATGAAATGCAAATTCAACACCCAGCAGCCTCCTTAACAGCAAAAGTAGCACAGGATGACATAACTGGTAACAAAACTACTTCTAATATCCTAATCATTGGAGAGCTGCTGAAACAAGTGGATCTCTACATTTCTGAAGGTCTTCATCCCAGAATAACAACAGAAGGATTTGAAGTGGCAAAGGAAAAGGCACTCAGTTTTTGGACCAAATCAAAGCAAGCAAAGAGATGGACAGAAAAAACACCGGTGGATGTGGCTAGAACATCACTCTGTACCAAAGTTCATGCTGAACTTGCTAATGTCTTAACAGAGGCTGTAGTAGACTCCATTTTGGCCATTAAAAAACAAGATGAACCTATCGACATTTTCATGGTTGAAATCATGGTGATGAAACATAAATCTGAAACTGATACAAGCTTAATTGGAGGGCTTGTTTTGGACCATAGGGCATGAAATCCTGATATGAAAAAAAAAAAGCATAGAAGATGCTGTCATTAGAATATGAAAAAACAGAAGTGAACACTGGTTTTCTTTACAAGAGTGAAGGAAAGAAAGAAGCTAGTTAAAGCTGAAAGAAAATTCATTGCAGATAGAGTTAAAAAAATAATAGAACTGTAAAATAAACTCTGCAGTGATTCAGATAAAGGATTTGTTCTCATTAGTCAAAAGGGAATTGACCCTTTTTTTTTAGATGCTCTTGCAAAAAAAAGCATAGGTAGCTCTTGGAGTCTAAGCATTTGCTGATGCACTGCTTATTATTCCCAAGGTTCTTGCTCAGAACTCTGGTTTTGACCTTCAGGAAACACTAGTAAAAGTACATGCAGAACATTTAGAATTAGGTCAACCTGTAGGCATAGACTTGAACACAGGTGACCTGATGGTAGCAGCAGAAGTAGGCATATGGGATAACTATTGTGTAACGAAACAACTTCTGCACTCATGCACTATGCTATGACTGCCACCAACTTTCTCCTGACTAATGAGATCATGCAAGCTGGAAAGTCTTCTCTAAAAGGTAGATTTGAAGCTTCCCTTGTATTATCTGAATCATGAAAACTTGACAGTGATCCTAGGAATATAGCTAAGGAATTTTGTCCCAAGCTTCAAATGACTTCCAAAGGATTTTCTTCCCCATATTGACATGAGGATAAACTATGAAGTTCTGAAATTATAATTAGTGTTATTTTTTTAATTGCCCTGAAGTGTACACTTATAAATCAGGTCCTTTTCCCATTGAACAAGATGTTTTACTTTAGCTACAGAATAAAGTTACATGCTATATAAGCTTATGTTATCTACCTTGTTATTAAATATCCTTCACAGGCAAATTTTAATGATTTCATAATTTTCTGTGGATGCATTTAAATTATCCAACAATTCCCTGTTGAGACGGTATTAAATTTTCTGTTCCTTATAAATAACACGTAAGTAATACATTTTTGAAAGCATCGCTATTTCCTTAATATAAATTCTGAGTAGAATTATTAGATCAACTGGACTTTTCACATTTTAGAAATAGCTTTGCCTAAATACTTCTGGAGAAAAGTTTATATTCTTTAGTAGGTGGAAAGAAGGATAAGCTGGGGGCAAGGAAGTAAAAGAGTTTTAAGTATAAAATGGAAAAATACGAAATAATGGGGGCAAAAGGAAGAAGATGCCTGAGCATAGTGACAATGGAAGCTGGAATTATAAAAGATTTTAAGGCTGACAGCATTTTCAAGTTTCTGAACCTTCGCTTACGCAGAAATGTCTATTCCAAAGCCTCTGGTTGTTCTTATTTTTAAATTACTGTTCCTCCTTAAGTGTTTCCACAAAATTGTTTTTATGCAATTGGTATACTTGTTCAAGGTGTAATTATGTTACTAAACTTTGTTTTTTGATGGCATATAGCAGTTGCCTATAGAATGTGCAATAAATCTTAAGGCAAAATTTAAAAAAATGGTACAATACAAAAAAATTAAATAAATATGAAAGCAGGCAACAACAGAATTACTGAGGGTCAGAAAAGGTATAAGACTTCAATGACCAAATAGTAAAATGACAGAAGAAAGTCCTGCACTATCAATAGTTACTTTAAATGGGAGTGGATTAAACTCTCCATTTGAAAGGCAGAGGTTGCCAGAAGGGATTAAAAAACATGGCTGAACAATACGCTGTTTACAGAGACAGCTTAAATTCAATGACACATGTAGATTGAGAGGAAAGGTTGGAAAAAAACTTATACAAATAGTTACCAAAAGAGAGATGGGGTAGCGACATTAATATCAGATGAAACAGATTTTAAGTAAAAAACTGTAATAAAATGCATATAATGTAATTATAAAAAAAGTATTAAACAAAAATTATATATACCCAAGGACAAATATACAAAAATCAATTACTTTTCTATATAGCAGTGTTTTTGTTTGCAAGCTGCCAGAACGCGATATCCCAGAACTGGAATGGCCTTTAAAAAAGGGGAATTTTATAAATTATAAGTTGACAGTTTTAAGCCTATAAAACTGCCCAAATTAAGACATCCAGGGAAACATACCTTAATTCAAAGGTCGATAGATCAGGAACTCCTCTGTCGGCTGGGTAGTCACGTGTCTGGTATCTGCTGGTCCCTTGCTCCTGGGCTCCAGTGCTTTCAGCCTCTGTTCCTGTCGGGGTTTGTCATTTTGCTTCCATATGGCTGGCTTTCATCTCTTGGCTCTCTTCAGGTTCTGGCTTGCTTCACATCTCGTGGCAATGTCCGCTGGGCCTCAAGCATCTCCAAACGTGTTATCTCTGGTTCTCCAAATGTCAGCATCTGTGTCAGCTCTGGGATCTGCTGGCTATAAGGCTTCTGCCATTTCTGACTCTCTCCAAAATGTTTCCTCTTTTAAAGGATTCCAGTATACTAATCAAGACCCACCTGGAATGGGGTAGAGTCGTATTTCCATCTAGTCATCTAATCGAAGGCCATACCCACAACTGGGTTTTGTGCTATGTCTCTGTGGAGATAATCTAATCAAAAGTTTCCAACCTACAGTACTGAATCAGGATTAAAAGAGAGAGCTGCTTTCATAAACAAACAGTTATAAGACAGATCCTGATTCAGGACTAAATTAAATCAGGATTAAATTAAACCAGGATTAAAACATGGCTTTTAAACCTTAGAGGGTGGGTTGATAGCCCATGACAAACTCTGGGATCTGTCCTATAACTATGTGTTGAAGAGTGCTTTGAAAACTATTGCTTTTTTCTTTCTTTACTTTGTTTATATATTATATAAAAAAATAAAAAAGAAGAAAACAAATAAACATGGCTTGTAAAATATTTTTTCTAATGTTTTTGTAATTTTTTTCCAACCAGCACAACCAGTAATGAACAGTTGGAATTCTGAATTTCAAAACAAACCATTTACATTAGCACCAAAAACAAAAAAGAAAAGAAAAAGAAATACTTCGATATCAATCTAACACTATGTACAAGATCCATATGAGAAAAATACAAAACCCAAATGAAAGAAATCAAAGATCTAAATAACGGAAAGCTATTCCACATTCATGGATAGGAAGAAACAATATTATTAAGATGTCAATTCTTCCAAACTTAATCTGTAATTTCAATGCAATCCCAACAAGTTATTCTGTGGATAATGGCAAACGGATTCTTCTAAAGTTTCCATGGATATGCAAAAGATCCAGAATAGCTAACAAATACTGAAGAATTAAAACAATTAAAAACTTCTGTTCTTTGAGATACTATTAACAGAAAAGACAACCCAGAATGGGAGAAAATATTTACAAAACTAATTATCTGATAAAGAACGTGAATCTAAAATATACAGAAGAAGTCTTAAAACTCAGCAATGAGAAGAGAACCCAATTTAAAAATGGCAAATGATCTGTAACACTTCACCAAAGAAAATATATAGGTGGCAAATAAGAATATGAGAAGTGGCTCAATATCACATGTCATTAGGGAATTGCAAATTAAAACAACAGTAAGACACCATTGTATACCTATTAGAATGGCTAAAACACAAAACACTGTTTACATAAAATGTTGCCAAGAATGTGGAACAAAAGGAACTCTCAGTCACTGCTGGTGGGAATGCAACAAAATAGTACAGCCACTGCTTAAGGCAGTTTGGCTGTTTCCTACAAAGTTAAACATAGACTTACCACAGGCTCTAGCAATTACATTGTTAAGAATTTACCCAGAAGAGTTGAAAACTTATGTCCACACAAAAACTGGCATGTGTTATGTTGTAGAAGCTTTATTCATAATTGCCAAGAATTGGAAGCAGTCAAGATGTTCTTCAATAAGTGAATGGATAAACAAATTGTGGTATAGCCACACAATAGAATATTATTCAGCAATAAAAATGAACTATTAAATCACAAACAGATATGGAGAAACTTTAAATGCGTATCGCTAAGTAAAAGAAGTCAATCTGAAAAAAACTACATACTATATGATCCTAAATATATGACATTCTGGGAAAGGCACAACTATAGAGAAAGTAAAAAGCTCAGTGGGTGCCAGGCATTCAGGGAGAGAGATGAATAGTGGATCACAGGGCATTTTCAGCAAAGTGAAAGTGTTCTGTATGATACTGTAATGGTGGTGTGTTAGTTAGATTCAGTTGTCAACTTGGTCAGGTGAGTATACCTAATAATCTTGTTGCTGCGGACAGAAGCCAACGTACGTAAACCTCATCTGTTGCCAATTACATCTGCAGTCGGCTAGGAGGCGTGTCTGCTGCAATGAGTGACGTTTGACTTAACTGGCTGGTGCTTAAATGAGAGAACGCAATGTAGCACAGCCAAGCACCTCAGCATTCCTCATCTTGGCACTAGCAGCTCAGCCCAGGCCTTTGGAGATGCAGAAAGAAGTCACCCCGGAGAAAGTTGTTGGAACCCAGGGGCCTGGAGAGAAGACCAGCAGAGACCATCTTGTGCCTTCCACTGAAGAACCAACAAAATAAATCCCCTTTTATTAAAAACCAATCTGTCGGGCGGGCCGCGGTGGCTCAGCGGGCAAAGTGCTTGCCTGCTATGCCGGAGGACCTCGGTTCGATTCCCGGCCCCAGCCCATGTAACAAAAAACGGAAAAACAAAATACAATAAAAACAAGAAAATGTTTAAAGTTGTTTCCCTTTCTTCCTTCCTTCCTTCCTTCTCTCTGTCTAAAAAAAAAAAAAAAAAAAAAAAAAAAAAAAAAAAAAAAAAAACCAATCTGTCTCTGGTGTGTTGCATTCCGGCAGCTAGCAAACTAGAACAGGTGGATACGTAACATTTTGCGTTTTACAAAACCCACAGAACTATATAACACAAATAGGGAACCTTAATGTATACTATATACATTAGTTAACAATAGTGTATAATATTGACACATCGATTCTAATAAATGTAACACACTAACATAAGAAGGTAATATGGAGGCAACTGCAGGAGGAAAAGCATATGGGAACCCTCCATACTTTCTGCATTATTTTTCTGCAAACATTAAACTCCTCTATTCCAAGTAAAAAATTAACTCAAAATTGATCAATCACATAAATATAAGAACTAAAATCATAAAACTCTTCAAAGGAAATGGGAACATCTTCGGGGCCTTGTGTTGGGCAAGGGATTCTTAAATATGATATGGAAAGTATGTGCAACAAAAGAAAAAATAAACAAATTGGATTTTATCAGAATTCAAAATTGTTGTGCATCAAAGAACATTACCAAGAAAGTAAAAAGACAACCTAGAGAATAGGAGAAAATATTTGGAAATCATATATCTGATAAAAGTCTAATATCCAGAATACGCTAAACTTCCCTACAAAATAAAATCTATTAAACAATAGTTGCTGTCAATCTACTTTTAACTTGAACATTTTCCTTAAAGTTATCTTGCCTTTTTTTTTTTTTTGGTAGAAAAAGTCTGCAAAGAATAATTAGTTACTATTCCAGTCAGTTTGGGTATATGAAAAATTTGGACAACACACTGCACATGACTAAGAAAGGGCTATCAACGGTAAAGAGCCTTTATAGAGAGGCTAGAACAATGGTAAATATGGCTTTTGTATAACCTTATGCCATTGCACATAACAGTTCTATCAAAATGCACATTCTCAAATGCATGCTTGATCTCATAGGTTATCATTACTCATAAAATTATTACGATTCTTGGAGCCCAATATTTCTAAACAAACAGCATTAAATCTTAGTTTCAACTATTCACTGTGTAATTAGGCTATTACAGGTCTGAAACTATTCCATTTTTAAATACCTTCATTAAAAAAAATTCGTGGTGCCACTGAAATTTTTCAACAGATACTCATAACTATTTCCTGCCTTAAGTATAGATTGAACAAAACATACACAAAATAGCAGTATGATAATCTTGTGTCCCCTCAATTTTATTCTACTCCCTGTATGTGAACAAAGAAAAGCATTATAGCCAAGTTCACAGCAGACTTCTTTTATCTTAAGTATATTTAAGAAGTAGCAAATAACAGAACCTCTTGATGACATCCAGATACAACTTATTGAGAAACAGTCTTTACAATACTAATCAAAAAGTAAACATCTGGTCAGTTTTCAAAGGAAATGAGCTGCTCTGCCTTCCATACCAACTTTGAAGTAATAGGTGCTTTGTATGCTTTTCCCATTCATTAATGACCAATATAAGTTGTTTACAGCTTTCTCACTAGTTTCACGATAATTCCATTTTTTCTACTCTTTCAAATAACTCTGTTCAGTTACAGGTACAATGAGCAAGCTGATGGTACACAAGTGATTCGTTTAGTTCTTAATTTTTTAAAGTGCCATGTAATTTTATTTTCTAATTTTAACACTTTTTTCCAGTGGAATGTTTTTCAAAACATTTAAACAAATCTTGTAACATTTGACTTGGCATCAAATGTTGCACCTTAGACATTTCTAAACTAAAACTTTCACATTATTAAATTATTTTCTGAGGACCCCAAATTAAAGAAATCATTCAAAATGTGATACACTCTAGTGTTTATTTTATGTTATGGCAGGTACACTTGAATTTCAAAAATTTAAAACATATAAAAAGTGGTTAAGGACTAACATTTTTATCAACAGTTGATAAATGTCTAAGATTGTTTATTATACAGCAGGGTACAATGGTAGTGCTAATGCCAATGGGGCACCACAGAAGTTAATCTAAAAATTATCACAAGGCTTTATACAAGCAACAAATGCTGCTATTTTAGTATTCCGGGACATGTTCTGCTTCTAATGCTAAGCAGTCCTTTTACATATTTAATGTTATACAGTGTTGTAGTATTTAGTTTGGCAATGTTTCAAAATAAAGTAAAAGGAGAAATGTATTCATAACATCACAGAAATGCACATCCAATTTTGTTTTCAATAAGGACCAAAGGTACAGATCAGAACTCTCCCCTATATGAAATAATTTATACACAGATGAATGCTATAATATCACTATCTAAAATAATCACTAAATACAATTCTTTCAGAAATAAACAAGCAAAGGTTTTTTCATTATCAAATATCAAAAACATGTAAATAATGTATGTTTTTAAAACAAATGATACTCTAAAATTATAGGAATAATTTCAGCAAATTCAGTGAATGTGAAACCTAAATCAACCCAGTTTATATTATAGAACAACCATATTAAGAAACCAATGATCAGAAAATACAACTGTTTGAAAGAAATTTATAATCCACAAAACTGTTTTTCAGGCCCTAAGGTAAAACAGTTCCACAGTTTAAAGGTAAAATTGAGGCAACAAAAACGCGTGCGTGTCTTCAGTAAGTAGATAATTTACGCAGAGGATGTAACACTTTGTTTGTAGACAGCATGGTATGCATTTCTCAGCAAGACATAGGGAAAACAAGATTCCAAAAGATCCATTGTCAGAAATGGGGATTCCTGCACAATCTGAAAAATTCCAAAAATGTATCCAAACTCGTTATTTATAATAGGAACATTTAAGGACTACTGGAAAACTATAACTTCTATATTTTTCTTATTAGAAATACAAATTATTCTCCTTACACTTTAAATCTGAAGTGTAAATGCACCAAATATATTCTATCAAAAAGTTTAAAAAGTACTACTTTTCAATTATATCACTTAATCATGAGGAACATTTTTAGCACTTTCATTGCCTTAAATGAATGATATACTAGACATTACAAAGTTTATACAAAAATATTTAATATGTGGCCCACATCATCAAGTCTAATTGGGGACAAAAGACTAAGATAAAGAGCAAAACCAAATATATTATCAACCATAAAAAAGTGGAAATCTTCAAGTTCCAGAGGAGTTCAAAAGGGAAGAAAGATTAATAAAGGCCAGAGTTATAAGGAAAGACTACAAGGAAAAAAATCTGAGCTATGGGATATGCCAAGTCATTAGGGTAGACACAGATGCCTGCAGGCAGGGAAACTATTCAAAGTGAGATAAGAGCCACTTGGTAGTAACAACCAAAGTTAATTCATGGACACTGAAGAGAAGGAATTAACTAGGAGTAGAGAATTATAGGGAATGCTTCTTGATGGGTGGAATGGAGTCAGAATGCAGAGAAGTTGGAAACTGGAAGATAATTGAAACTGATACACTAGGAAAGCATTTCCCAACGAAAGGAGAGAAATAACTGTTCATAAAAGAGTATCCTATATGCAATGTTAATCTTTTTTGTTGTTCTTCTCTGATACCACTATGGTAATGGCAACATATGAGTGATGTCAGTCTTTGCAGCAAATTTTAGAAGTGTGTGGCTTGGGTGGCAGGAACAGAAGGGATTAAAACAGTATTTCAGCTCTTATTATATCCAATCACAAAAGTGCCAAAAAAGACTATCAGGAATAACTGGAACTTTTTTTGTTGTTAGAAAAATTTAAAATGAGACTCACCATATCTAGCAGTAAATAAACAGATTCTCTATTTCTTGTTGTAGTTTTATCTGTCTCTTGGCCAATTTTCAGTAGGCTGGAAGATGCGAGCTTAAAAATATACATACATTTTAAGTAAGTTTTAAAAGAAATGTGCATCCATTACTTCAACTTCTAATACATTTCAGTCATTCAGTAATTTATACAACATGATCGTATAACTTAAGAAAAGCTTTGATACTTTACATTCAAGCAATAACTTAGCGTATTTTTTAAATAATTCAGATCATTTACTTTTTTCCAATACTGTATTTACCACATTTCTTAGTTCCCAAATAAAAAGAAAATTTCCCACTGGGTTTAAAATAATGGAAAAATCATGAGATTAGGACATTAAGCCCTGAATGAAAGAAACGTTGGGAAAAAATGTTTATTCCTAATACTGTTCTCCTTCAAACAGAAGTTATTTTTTCCTCAAGTAAGTACTATATTTGTTTTAAAAATTAAAAAATAAAATTAATTAAAAAATGGGATTATAACTGAAAAAGAAGCAAATATTCTAGTGTTCATTTTATCATACTGCACACCTTTTCTTTAAATTAAACATGGAAAAAATAAATTGATAAAGGAAAGAACGAACTACACTGACATGAAAACCAAGTCATACTTCATGGGGCTATATTTAACACTACACTGTTTTGGTAGTGAGTTGATTCTTTTTTTGAGTTTGTCACCATTAACAGTCTTCTAAAAAATAAATAGAAACAAACAAGCAAAATATATCCTTTCAGAGAACACACTATCTCTTTGAATTTTCCTGTTCTTCCCTATTCTAAACCCTAGGCAAATTTCTAGACCAGTCCAAACACTAAGTTAGAAATGAAGGTTAAACTGCAGTGTTCTAGAAATGAGGAAGAAACTCCCAGGTCCAAGGAAAAAACATTAAACTATTTCTTAATATTGGAATCAAGGTTCCATAATTTTGCAACAGGTGAAGGTAGAACATTAAATAAAATAAAAAGAGACTGAAATTCATATGCTTAAGAAAAGAACAACAAAAAAATGTCAGAGGACACTAAATAAAATGTAAAATAAAAGGACTTTACTCCAGTTGTTACATTAGCAGTAAATTTTAATTTTCTTTATGAAATATCATGAGCTTTGCTCTTTTAATTATACATACTGCCAGAAATTCTTTAAGACGGTCTTCAATGCTCCCTTTGTGAATTGTAAACAAAGCTGCAGCGATCTGGTTGATGGCTTTGGCCAAGCAATGTATGTTGTTGCAGTGCCCTGAGAAAGTGCAAATAGATGTTGTACGTTTTTTGTGCAACTTCAAAATATATTAATACAAAGAAGGCAAATCCTTAAATGATCCCATAATTTATATAACTAATGGCAAGACTGAAAGCAGGATTGGGGGCAGAACCTGCCTTCTCCTTTCACTTTCCTGAAAATTACAGCCAAAATTGCTAGAGTCATAATTTGGTGCTTTTGCTTAAATATAGTGTTGAAAGAGAGAAAAAAATGATCATGTCTGTATAATAGGAAAATATTTTCAAAGCCCCCTAAAAGAAATCATACATAAGTTTTAAAGTGTCTTGGAAACTTTAAAAAAAAAAAAAAGTGCTTAGCTGCTTTACAAACATTATAGCATTCAATTCTTAAAAATAATCCTAAGAGTTGGATGTTTCCTCACCATCCCCTGCTCACAAGCATTCAGGAATGTGTGCACAAACACACATACATTTGAAAAGAGCTACCCAAGATTACACAGCTAGGAAGTGGCAGAACTTATATTACATAAGTTGATAAAAGAAAAAATATCTATTATATCAAAAAAATCAATTATATATCAAAGAAAAAATATGTATTATACCAAAACCCATGATTTTTCCATTGGAAAAACAATTTTAAACCACTATTACCTTCTATAGCAGGGCTGTACTGAGACATCACATTACTGGCCAGTGTTGGCAAAGAAACTGCCACAAAGACCATGAGGAGGCAGGCAATTTTATATTCTTCTTCTGGACTAATATTTTCTAAGGGAGACAAATTAAAAATAAAACAAAAGTTTTTCTTCAAGATTAGTTAAGAGTTGATAATCTCAAACAGACAAAACTATTATCTATTTTTGCATAAAGTATTTTACTGGAGCACTATAGAACTGATCACAATTTTTTAGGAGAAACACAGAATATTACTATTGGCTAGTATCAACCACAAAGGTACATTTCAAAGACCTCTAATAAAACAGTAAGGCAAAAATTTTTTTTCTTAAATTGTAAGATTATGGGGCAAAAATTTTGATCAGGATAACTCGAACTCTTAAAGTTCACAATTTCCTAACTGGAAACCAATGACAAATTATTATTTTACAAGAAAATCTTATTTACCACAGCTTAAGCTATTTAATATCTCATAAGTTGTTCTGCAAAAATCACCAAAAAATCCTTAACATTTTTTTCTTAAAACAGATATGTGATTTGAAATTCACTATTTAAAGTTTCCCAGGTGGCAAGTGGACCAGATTTCCAACCTATTTCAGAAGACAAGCAATCATGAATGAAAATATTTAGTATTACCCTAAAACATTTAAGTCAAAACTCTTTCTAAAATGTTTATTGTAATATATAATCAATTTGTAGGTTATCTAGGCACCCATCTGGTATCCGTGAACTTAAGTTACCCTAATATTCAAAGCCACATATAATGAAGAATTGAATACAGAAAAAAAGCCAGAATACGCTTCAAATTTTGTTTAATTATAACAAATATGACTGTACCAAATCAAGTAAAAGAGATTAACTATATAACTATAATGAGCATAATGTATGAAAGAGGAAACAAAAAGTAACTTAAATAGAAAAAGAACCAATGAACTCTATCAAATACCAGGCTACTACAAGGGGATGGGGTAAGGGGTACTTATGTACCAGAAAGAGATGACATGTTATTTACTTAGTACTAGCAATCCAGAAATATCTAAAGCATACTGGGTAGTGTAACATTTCAAAGGGTGGGCTTTAAAAAATTTTAATGCCCAATATTATATAATAATGAAAACTCTTCAGGGTGAGTGGCTCTAGTTCAATTAAAGGAGGATTAGGTCTTCTGGATATAAATCTTTTGCAATCTGCTGGATCACTCCCACCACCATACAAATGCTACCACTGCTCCCATCTTAAAAAACTCCTCTTGGGCGGGCCGCGGTGGCTCAGCGGGCAAGAGTGCTTGCCTGCCATGCCGGAGGACCCCGGTTCGATTCCCGGCCCCAGCCCATGTAAAAAAAAAAAACAAAAAAAAACAAAACAAAATATAATAAAACAAGAAAATGTTTAAAGATGTTTCCCTTTCTTCCTCCCTTCCTTCCTTCCATCCTTCCTTCCTTCTCTGTCTTTCCTTCCCTTCCTCCCTCTCTCTAAAAAAAAATAAAAAAAAAAAAAAACTCCTCTTGATTTTACTCCTGTGCCTCGAGCTAAGACAATTTTATTTCTTTGCTCCCCTTTACAAAAAACTCTTTGAGAGTACTGTTTATACTTATCTCCAACTGCCTTCCTTTCTAATCAGTCTTTTTTGCCTTTAGGACTCCACAGGAACTGCCCTTGTCAGCAATCCCCATTAACTCCACACAGTTAATCATTTCCTCCTCCTCACTTGGCTTCCTGGTAGCCACTTTTCCCTGGTTTTTCCTCTCCTGCATTTGTCCTTCCATCTCAGCTTCTTTTGGGGATTCTTCTTCTTCTCTCTGATCTCTAAAGTTGACGTGGTTCAGGGCTCAGAACTTGATCTCTTTAATTCTACATCTACATTAATGGCCGTGCTAATCTCATTCAGTCTCATGGTATATATGTCATCTATATGATGAATATGCTGTAACATAAGCTCCAAAACGCAAGGATCTTTGTCTTTTCTGCATATCTTCCAACCACCAAAAATAATTCTTGACATAAAGCAAGAACTTCAATGAATGGAAGAGTATCATAGCTATATTGGTATGGTTCTACAAGTTAACCTGGTAATTTTAACTAAGATCACTATATAGTTACTAATGCATTTTACCTGATTTTTGTGAAGACAGAGCTACCACCAAGGCAGGATCGATTTCACAAGGTAACCCAGCAGCTGACGATAACTCATACACATTCATTGCAACCTAACAAAATGAAAGAATTTCAGAGTAAGAAATATTCTAACAAATTTCCAAGGAATCTTACTTTATGAAGAAAAGATTTACTATTTAAATTAGAATCTGCCTACAAGAACACAGGGGAATTTCAGAAATTTGGACAAAGCAGGAACTAAAGTAGAACTAACCTACACTGAACAGCTAACTTAGTTCTTTGTAATGTGCTGGCAGATATAACTCCTTACTATTAAGCTAAGCAAAATTTGTATACTTTTTGTGGCAAATTCCAGTACAACGATTCTAAAGATAGTTGTTTTTCTTGGAAGCATAGATGTAAAATATCAAATCAAGAAAGCTAAATAAATGAGTGAAAGTGAACAAAAATTATTAGACCTATAATTCTAAAGTTCTTTATTAAAGTTCTTTAATGAAAAATTACAGGGTTCAATGTAAAATCACATCATACCTATAACCATAATAGCTTATTCTAGGATTTTAAGGAGTACCTGTAAAAATAAATCTGGTAAAGGAACTTCTAATGACTAATGTAATTTTTTTGTATCACACATGGATTTCAAGTATCCAAGACATTTTTGACTGCTCAACACCTCAGCTAAAAGCTACTTAAATAATTGCTTACACCTGATATTGCAACATAAAATCTCAGTATAAAATACAAACTACAACAGCATGGGTTAGAGTAAATGAAATACATCATCAATTAAGCTAGAATTTGTAGTCCTTTCCTCATATCATATGCAAAAATTAACTCATAATTGATCACAGACTTAAATGCAAGAGCTAAATATATAAAATTCTTGGACGAAAACATAGGCATAAATCTTCATGACCTACATAGGGCAATAGTTTCTTAGATATGACGACAAAAGCAAAAGCAAGAATACAAAAAGATAAATTGGACATCATCAAAATTAAAAACATTTGTGTATCAGAAGACTTCAAAAAGAAATGAAATGGCAATGCACAGAACTGGAGAAAATATTTGCAAATCATACACTAATAAAGGTCTTGTATCCAGAATATATAAAGAACTTAAAATCAAAGACAAAAAAGACAACCAAATTTAAAAAGGGGCAAAGGATCTGAGTAGAATCTTTCCCTAAGAATGGCCAATAATCACATGAAAGGATTTTCAACATTATCAGTTATCAGGGAGATGCAAATCAAAACCCCAAAGAGATGCCAAATCATATACATTAAGATGGGTACAATAAAAAACATAGTGTTTCTGGCATGGTATGCACTCAGAGAAACTGGAACATTCATATACTGCCAGTGAGAATGTAAAATGGTGCAGCTGCTTTGGAAAAGTTTGGCAGTCCTTCAAATGGTTAAACACAGAATTACCATATGATCAGCAATTCCACTCCCAGTGAAAAGAAAATATACAGCCATGTGAAAACTGAATATTTATTGCTGCATTATTAATAAGAGCCTCAAAATGGAAACAACCCAAATGTCCATCAAACGATGAATGGATAAATAAAATGTGTTATATCCAAACAATGGAAGATTAATAAATGTGGCAATAAAATGAATGAAGTACTGATACATCTGTAAAGTAGATGAACCCTGAAAACATTATGTTAGGTGAAGAAAGTCAATCCTGGAAACCATGTTATCTGACTCCATTTATATGAAATGTCCAGAATAGACAAATCTATAAAGACAAAGTAGATTACTGGTTACTTAGCATTAAGGAGATGGAGGGGAAAAAGAGAAATGACTAACTATAATATCTAGAGGGCTTCTTTTTGGAGTGATGGTTGCATAACTCTGTGAATACACTGAAAACCACTGAACTGATTTTAAATAGGTATATTATGATAGGCGAATTATACGTCAATAAAACTGTTTTAAAATATATTTGGCTTAAAAAAATATAGTACATTTCACTGAAAGTTAACTGGAAGCTAAACACAATTACATCAAGTGGTAAGAGAACTGAATGGTTGTTCAGAGGTTTAATTAATACTATCATCATTTACATACAGTTTTTAATTTTTTTTTAGCTTTACATTTCTGCAGTGTTTCCACTGAAGAAATCATTTTAAACTATTCATACATATTTTTCAACCAAAATTATAAAACAGTCATTGACCTCAAATGTTCCTTCTGTTCAAATTACTGTTGGAGAAACAAAAATAAAGAAAGCAAGGTCTTGGTCTTTTAGAAGCTTACCATTCAGTATCACCGTAAACAAGAAAAAAACCACAACTTATAACACAAGGAAAAATGTTATCGATTCTATAGTAAATAAAAAGTTCTCTGATAATACCAAGAAAAAAGAAATTCTTTTATCACTGTGGGATCTAGGAGTGCTTCCTAGAAGATGGCTTTTGAATCAGGCCATAAAAGATAGGTAAGATTTTAAAAGGCAGAGGAGAAAAGGGCAGGATTTTCAGGTAAGGAAAATTATAGGATAAACTAACTAGATAGATGTGTGAATCTGGCCAGTTCACACATATATGAAAAGGGCAGAGTAAGAAAGGAAAGAAAGTAGAAAGCAGGAACAATTGAAAAATAAGCCTCAAAAAAAGTTTGAGTGGCACCAACTTGAGAAGAAACTTGATTGCCATAAAGAGTTCAGACATTTCTTCTTTCAGCCAGCTTTTCAAAATATGTCAAACAAAAACTGATCTCTCCAAAAAACATGAAAGCTCAGAAAACATAAATATGATATGTCACTTACTAGATGTATAACTATTGGTAAATCACTTGTTGGGACTAGATCAGTGGCTGGACTTAATGGATCAGCAAATTTTCAAAACAACAGCAAAATATTAGGTATTCACATAAGGTTGTATTTTATATTCATTTACAACAGGATATTACAAAAACTTTAGCATCATTTTTTTAAGCTAACTGAATTTAGCTTTAGTCAAAATAAAACAACCATCTTTTTTACTGGCTTTTTTATTTTATTGGAAATTCTTTTTCTCATTCTCATGATCTCACCCATGTATAAATGGCTATGAATTTAAGAAAAAGAATTTTTCATTGCTATCAGTGTTCAAGGGAGAGTAAATTCCAAAATATCAAGATAGTACTTTGCTGCTGAACTCTCAAGGATGCATTCTCAAAGGCAAGCATTTTAGAAACTGTAAAATCCAAACAGAAGTGATCCTATTACCTTCATATCAGTTTCCCTTGGAATGTGATCCTTAAAATCTTCAATAGAACTTACAAGGAAAGGAATGTGGTAGGATAAGACCTAGGCAGTAAACAAATAAGAACATAATTATTTTTAATGGTAATCCTTAAATTTATGAAATATTACCATGATATTATAGTTTTCATAAAAATTATCCATTTTCATTTGCTTTTCTAAATAACAAGGCATGTGGAGTAGGAATGTATTCAATGCTAAACCAAGGACAATCAAAATGGAAAAATGTCTTAATGATTAGTAAAGTTAAAGAAGTAGAAGTTAAACATTCACAAAAGTTTTAAAAAAAGCCCTAACTTCAACACTGATACAAGGAATTTAGATAACTCTAATTTCTATATACTTAATTTTATCTAACTATGAGAATTGGAATTTTAATTAGGCCATTGCCAACCATAAACTTAGAGTAACTTTTAATTTCTGGGAAATTAAAAAGGATCATTTGAATATACAGCATGTACTTAAAATGGTTTCTTACATCTCTAAGGGCTTCTTGTGCCAAGGATCGGAAGGATAAAATTACACCAATTATTGTCATCCTCTTCAAGACACTATCAACCGCTAAATTTGAAAGAAGGGGAAGAGAAGGAAAAAATATAAATTGGTTTCTTTCCAAACCTTAGAGAAAATTCTTAATTCATAAAATTCTGATACGGTAAAAGGCACTATTAATAGCAAGCTTGATTATAGCAGAAAATTAAAGAGGCAAAGGCAATTACAGTGTACTTCAAATGGAGTACACTCCAGTCTTTCAAATGGGTTTAATCTCCAAAATCTTGAAAAAATCAAATAAGTAGCCACCTGTATAATCATTTTTCAGAAAAGGAAGAGGTAGGAGGAAAGAGAAGGAGACTGAGGGAGAAAGAGGAAGATGATCAGCATAGACATGAGTTAAATTCTTAACTGGCAGAACTGAGAGATACTAAATTCCTAAGTTGCTGAAGTTTTGAGAGTCAATGAACAAAATATGACTATTGAGAACACAAGCAATTGTGACAGGACCAGATTGCTGAAGACCAAAAGCAGATTTGAGGCCTCTCGCCCCTCTTTTCTTGCAAAAGTGCACTCACACTCCTCTTTGAATCAGTATTTAATAAACTTTCTGCCTGCTTACATGGGGAAAAAATGGTTTTGATAACCTACATTTTGGTTAGAGAATTATTATTGTCATTACATATTCAATGTCAAAGTTATTAGAGAATGGAAATTAAGATCAAAAGGGTCAGTACCTTCATATTTTATAGAGCCAAACAAACATTTATTGGATATCCTTCCCCCCAATTTACCAGGAATTTTATTCTGTAATAAGAATACCAAAATAAACAGAATGATTTAGACTTCAAATAACATAACTGGACTAGAACTCTAAAAACACTATTCCAGTTATGTGAGAAAACAGTTATATATATATATATATATATGTATATGTATTTGTGTACACATAGCAAATTTATGAAAAGATGTATAGAAAACTGTCAATCATAGTTACCTTTGAGGAGTAGGAATGGGGAGAATTGTTTAGTTTTGACCTTCCACCTTCTAAATGGTTTAAATATTTACCAAAAGCATCTTTTATTAAAACAAACACACATAAAATGCCAAAATGTCATAAGAATGAAAATAGCAGTATTGACAAAATAATATAAGGACGGTCTTTTTATCTATCCCTAGCACCAAACAGTACCTGATCAGCACCCCCCACCCCCAAAACAGCAGATGCTCAATGAAACGGTAATACAAAAGCCAAGACCAGAAAATCATTATTAGCCAGAGGAGGAGAGGAGAGGAAAAATGAGTGTGAAAGGTCTCTCTGAAAAATGTCATACAAGTTGGGCATAAAAAAAAAGAACACTTTTTTAATGTTTTTAATTAGCCAGAAAACAAATTAAAAAGATTATGAAGCCACAGTGGTCAAAACAGCATGGTATTGGCATAAAGATAGATATATCGACCAATGGAATCGAATAGAGTGCTCAGATATAGACCCTCTCATCTATGGACATTTGATCTTTGATAAGGCAGTCAAGCCAACTCACCTGGGACAGAACAGTCTCTTTAATAAATGGTGCCTAGAGAACTGGATATCCATATGCAAAAGAAGGAAAGAGGACCCGTATCTCACACCCTATACAAAAGTTAACTCAAAATGGATCAAAGATCTAAACATTAGGTCTAAGACCATAAAACAGTTAGAGGAAAATCTAGGGAGATACCTTATGAAACTTACAATTGGAGGCGGTTTTATGGACCTTAAACCTAAAGCAAGAGCACTGAAGAAAGAAAGAAATAATTGGGAGCTCCTCAAAACTAAACACTTTTGTGCATCAAAGAACTTCATCAAGAAAGTAGAAAGACAGCCTACACAATGGGAGACAATATTTGCAAACGACATATCGGATAAAGGTCTAGTAACCAGAATTTATAAAGAGTTTGTTCAACTCAACAACAAAAAGACAGCCAACCCAATTACAAAATGGGAAAAAGACTTGAACAGACACCTCTCAGAAGAGGAAATACAAATGGCCAAAAGACACATGAAGAGATGCACAATGTCCCTGGCCATTAGAGAAATGCAAATCAAAACCACAATGAGATATCATCTCACACCCACCAGAATGGCCATTATCAACAAAACAGAAAATGACAAGTGCTGGAGAGGATGCGGAGAAAGAGGCACACTTATCCACTGTTGGTGGGAATGTCAAATGGTGCAACCACTGTGGAAGGCAGTTTGGCAGTTCCTCAAAAAACTGAATATAGAATTGCCATACGACCCAGCAATACCATTGCTAGGTATCTACTCAAAGGACTTAAGGGCAAAGACACAAACGGACATTTGCACACCAATGTTTATAGCAGCGTTATTTACAATTGCAAAGAGATGGAAACAGCCAAAATGTCCATCAACAGAAGAGTGGCTAAACAAACTGTGGTATATACATACGATGGAATATTATGCAGCTTTAAGACAGAATAAACTTATGAAGCATATAATAACATGGATGGACCTAGAGAACATTATGCTGAGTGAGACTAGCCAAAAACTAAAGGACAAATACTGTATGGTCCCACTGATGTGAACCGACATTAGAGAATAAACTTGGAATATGTCATTGGTAACAGAGACCATCAGGAGTTAGAAACAGGGTAAGATAATGGGTAATTGGAGCTGAAGGGTTACAGACTGTGCAACAGAACTAGATACAAAAACTCAAAAATGGACAGCACAATACTATCTAATTGTAATGTAATTATGTTAAAACACTGAATGAAGCTGCATCTGAGCTATAGTTCTTTTTTTGTTGTTTGTTTGTGCTTTTTGTTTTTTCCTCTTTTTATATATTTTTTATTTTTTTTATTATTTTTATTTTTTCTCTATATTATCATTCTATATCTTTTTCTGTTGTTTTGCTAGTTCTTTTCCTAAATCGATGCAAATGTACTAAGAAATGATGATCACACATCTATGTGATGATATTAAGAATTACTGATTGCATATGTAGAATGGAATGATTCCTAAATGTTGTTAATTTTTTTTTAATTAATAATAAAAAAAAGATGCAAAACAATAACAACAGCACCCCGCACCACTACCACCCAAAAGGAACTGCAGAGAAGATGAGTCACTAGAAAATGTTAATTGCTCTGATATAGTTGCATGGTTTTTTTTTCAAAGTATATTACCCAGAATTTAATCAAATAAGTTTTTTGGAAATATATCCTATTAACTTCCCCTTGAATATAAACTCACAATAAGAAAACCTATTTAATTCAGTGTTTAATGGATTATTTATTAAACCTGTTGGAACACTGACACCTCCCCTGGCCTTCCACACTTTCCATTAACATCCCAAGGAACTAATAGTACAGGATGAGTGGGAGTGGTGCCAGGCAAACTATAGGGAGTTGGGGAAAGAATGGCTAAAGATAAGGTTAATCTAAATAATGGATTTTGAATTCCATGCTAAGAAGTTTATCTTTCAAGCAATCAGGGATTTGTTCAATGTTTCTGAAATTATGAAAAGAAATATGTTTCAGAAATATGACTCAATATGGAAGATGGATTAGAAAGGGAGCAATGTGAATTAGCTTCAGTCAACTGCTGCCATGTAAGAAACTACTGCCTAGGTTTTTTGGGAAAAAACAGAAGTTTGGAATTTTATACAAAAGCTCCCATTTTTAAAATAGTGGCAAAAATATATTTTTAAAATTTAATATAGCATAGGACCAAAGTATATCTTTGGGCCAAATCAAACCCATAAATTTGCAAACTCCAACCTACAATACACAGCTACTAGATGTGGAATGTGAGGAGGGAAGCATCAAAGATAATACACAAAATTTTCTAGTGTGAGTCAATGGGTGTACAGTGGTAATGAAATGGGAGGTAATGAAATGGTCATAAAGAAAGATCATGAGGTTTCTCCTCCCTGCCCTCTTCCACCCCTGTGGCGGTCTTTGGTATACCCCAGAAAAACATGTTGTTAAATCTAATTCATTCTTGTGGATGCAAACCCATTGTAAGTAGGATTTTTTGATGAGGCTACTTCAGTAAAGGTATGAACTCACCTCATTCAGGATGGTCTTAATTCTCTTACTGGAGTCCTTTAAAAACAGAATGAATACAGATGGAGCAAAAAAAAAAAAAAAAAAGCCATGGAAGCAAGAAGCTGAAATTAACGAAACCCGAAAGAAACGAGAGAGACCAACAGAGGAAGTTAAGAATGGGGATGAAATACTCAAAAACACACTGATAAATAAGACTGAATAAAATTTTCCCAATAGGATTGTAGAGTAATAATGGAAGATGAGCCAGCACAATTACTATGAAAGCACACAATTTAAAGTATTACCTTTTGAAGAGGATAAAGAGAATTTCAATAAAAAGGAGAATAAAAGAGAGAAACACTACAGAGAAACTAAACACAATGACAGCTGAGGATGCACAACAGATTTTGCAAATAGGTAGTCACTAATAACCTGTTCCAGAAAGATTTCAGGAAAGTGGCCGTAATTAGCAGTTGGGAAGATGAAATAGTACATATAAGCTCGTCAAAAGTTTAGTGGACTACATTATAATTACATGTAATCTACTTTATTTCACTAGGATGTAAGTTGAAAATAAAACCCGAGTCAATAAAAAAAATTATTCCCATCAGCCCATAACCTTTTTAATTATTATCAGAGAAGTTGTAGTGTTAAACAAAAATTGTATAAAATACAGAGTTCCCATATACCACCTCATAACTCTTTAATATCTAGGGCTGATAGGTGGAGAAAAAGAAAGTTTAGCATTATGACGGGTGGTAGGTAAGAGGCAAGTTTAAAAATAGACTTTATTATGTAGAGGAAAAAAGCAGTGGAGAAGATTCTGGAAATACCTGAAGTTGGGGAAAAATAAATGATAGAATATTGTTCCAAAAATGTGGAAGGAAATGAAACTAAATAAAAATGGAAGGAAAAAAAAGATGTCATATTTTTTAAATAAAAGAAGAACCCAAACTGTCTCACCAAAATGACACAGAGCAGAAATGATATGAGAGCTACTGAGGTGGTTCCTAGGAACAGGAAGGAATGTTAATTGGACAAAAATAAAATGATTATGCACCCCTGAATACACCTGAGGTTAGAAACCACAAATATTTTTCAAGCAGTACTTGGCTTTCAGAGAGGAGACTTTTCAAGTATCAGGAAATTGCTTGGGAGAACGAATATAGCAAAAAGTCAGAGGTATGAGTGTAAGAGAGAATATAATTAAAATCACTACCAAATTTATAGTCCAAACTGGATAAATAAGTAAAGCTAGGAAGAGGCTGAATGCGAGAGCAGTTAAATCACTGCCTGGAGCACGGGACTGACTGATTATAATGCGCAATGCTTGAAACTGCAAGGAAATTGTTTCCTAGGAAAGACAGTACATTCATATCCATGGAAATGGAGGAATTCCAGTGGCCCATACATGCACACCCAAGAGGCATGAATAGAAAGGATCAAGGTAGCCCCTATGCTTTGGTGTCAAGCTATTTTCTAAACTCATTGTACGGATGAGTCCTGAATGACAGCAATCACAGAAGCCAATTTACAAAAATTGGGAAAGGTATTTTCTTTAGTTCCTTTTTTGTTGTTGTTAGCTCCTGGCATTCAAAGAAAGCTCTGTCATAATACAAGTGGGTGCAAGTTTAAGAAACAGATGTCTGAGAATTTAAATTTCAGCAATAAAACATTAAAACAGCAAAATGTCATCAAAAAGTGCTAGAGAAAATGCGGAAAAAGAGAAATACCTATTGATTGCTGGTAGGGACCCTGAGAGGTGCAGCACCTCTGGAGGGCAGTGTGGTGTTCCATAGGAATCTAATGGTGGGGTTGCCATATGATCCTATAACCCCATTGTTCAGTATATCTCTTGAAGAACTGAGTGTGGGGACACAACTGGACATTTGCACATTGCTGTTTATGGCAGCAGCGTTCTTGATTTGCAAGGGGTGGAGGTGGCCTAAGGGTACAACAACTGAAGAACTGAAGGGAGAACTGTGGGTATACACACAACAGACTACTGAGGGGCCCCAAGAAGGAATGAAGTTGGAGGCATGCAACTAAGTGAAGGAAATTTAAAAACTGTATGTTGAATAAAATGGCAGAAAAAATACAAATATTATCATGGCTCACTCATATGGACTAATTATAATATACAAACTCAGTGAATTGAAGTTGAGAACATGTATATCAGGTGGGGCCTATTGCAAAGGGTCCTAGATTGTAAGCTTTTACAACAGTCACAAACATACAGGAGTTCTGTTATTTCTAAACTCTGAAATAATGAGCTGTTTGTATATAACCTGGTTATTCCCAGAAATCTTGGGTATTTACGTGATACATAAAATTCAGAGTTAGAGTTCTGAAGCTATGAAGTCAGTATCACCTCATACAGAAACTGTTAAAAAAGTTGAAAAAGTGAAGTTTAAAAAAAATTTCAACTAGCGATAGGAATGAAACTGATATGGATAGGCTTAAGGTAAATCAGAATACAGGGTAAAGGATGATATGGTCCTTATTTTACACCAAAGGCAGAGATATTTGATGCAAAATTTATATTTTGGGTAGCACAGTACCTAATTTAACTTGTATGGTCAATTTAGTTGAATAACAAGTAAATGGAATCTTGAATAGGGTGTGAGATCTTGCTGGTTTGTACAGGTAAGTGTGATGCCCTGATATATACCAGAGTAATTTGGGCAGTGAATAAAAAAGTATTTGCAAAGTACCATTAAGAGGACTGCAGAGAAAGGAGAAAATATTCAACTTCCCCATTTGGGGAATTCCTGATATTTTTGCAAGTAGTGGGGACAACTAATCAATCTTAGGGTTCACCCCAACGCAATTTATTCCTGCAAAGGAGAAGCTAAGCCTACTTACAATTACACATAAGAATCACCCCCAGAGAACCTCTTTGGTTGCTCAAATGTGGCCATTTTTTAAGCCAATTCTGCAGGTAAACGCACTGCTTTCCCCTCTTAATGGGACATGACTCTCTGGGTGTAAATCTCCCTGCAAACATGGGACAGAACTCCCGGGATGAGCCAGGATCTGGCATCATGCAAGATAAAAAGCCTTCTTAATCAAAAGGGGGAAGAGAGAAATGAGACAAAATAAAATCTCAGTGACTGAGAGATTTCAAACAGAGTCGAGAGGTTATCCTGGAGGTTATTCTTATGCATTATATAGATATCCCTTTTTAGTTTATGGTGTATTTTTGTGGCTGGAGGTAAGTACCTGCAACTGTTGAGCTGTGTTCCAGTAGTCTTGATTCTTGAAGATGATTATATAAAGATATAACATTTACAGTGCGATGTGTGATTGTGAAAACCTTGTGTCTGACGCTCCTTTTATCCAGGGTATGGGCAGATAAGTAAAAAAAAAAAACGAGGATAAAAAATAAAAGAGTGTGCAGATAAAGGAAAAAAATAGGGTCGACAATGAGAGGGAGGGGTAAAGGGTATGGGATGTATGACTTTTTTTTTCTTTTTCCAGAGTGATGCAAATGTTCAAAAAATGATCATGGTGATAAATGCACAACTATATTATGAAATCATGAGACACTGATTGCACACCATGTATGGACTGTGTATGTGTGATAATTGCTCAATAAAAATATTTTTTAATGTCATCAAAATAATTACAAAGTAAAGGAGAAAATGAAAGCATTAGAAACGATAAAGGCTGTATAATGATATAGTTTCGTCAATGTGACTGTGTGATTGTGTAAATCCTATGTCTGATGCTCCTTTTATCTACGGTATGGACAGATGAGTAAAACATATGGATTAAAAATAAATAAATAATAGGGTGAACAAATGTTAAAAAAAATAATAATAGATGGATACATGGGGAAAATGTACCTATTGCAAACTATGGACTATGGTTAACAATAATATTTTAATATTCTTTCATTGTCAGCTAACAAATGTACCATACCAATACTATCAGTCAGTGTGGGGGGGGGGGGGAATAAGGGGTATGGGAAGATTTGGGTTTTATTTTTTATTTTTATTTCCTTTCTGGAGTAATGAAAATGTTCCAAAATTGATCATGACTATGTATGCACATGTGATGATACTGTGAGCCAGTGATTATATACTTCAGATGGTCTGTATGGTGTATGAATATATCTCAATAAAACTCTATTAAAAAAAAAAAAAGAAACCATCAAGGAGGAGGACACCACACAAAGGCTTTAAAAAAATGTTCCTAGAGGGGTTCCACAGCAGATTGGAGCTGGCAGAAGAAAGAATCAGTGAACGTGAAGATGAGATATTTGAAATAATTCAGTCTGAGAAGCAGAAAGAAGAAAAAATGAATAAAAATAAAGAGAGCTGAGGAAGTTGAGGGATACCACCAAGTTTAACAATGTATGCACTGCAGGAATCCCAGGAGAAGAAAGAAAGGGCAAAGAGAATATTCAAAGAAATAATGACTGAAGATTTCCCAAATTTAACAAAAGACATGAATATACACATCCAAGATGCTCATTGAATTCCAAACAGGATAAACCCAAAAAGTACACACTTCCACACATTATAATCACATTGTAGAACGCCTTAGACAAAGAGAGAATTCTGAAAGCTGCAACAGAGCAGCAACATGTCACATACAAGGGAACCTCAATAAAATTAAGTATTGATTTCTCCTCAGAAACCATGGAGGCAAGTTGGCAATGAGATGACATATTTAAAGCACTGAAAGAAAGAAAACACACACACACACACACACACACACACACACACACATCATAAGAAGTCTATGTCAAGCAAAACGGTCCTTCAATAATGAGAGAGACTAATTCATTCCCAGAAAACAAAAGCTGAGGGAGTACATTACTACTAGACTGGTCCCATAAGAGATTCTAAAGAGAGTTCTGCAAGTTGAAAGGAAAGGACAATAGACATATATTGAAGTTGCATGAAGAAATAAAAAGTCCTCTGGGAAGGGTAACAAGATAAAATGCCAAACCTACTGTAGTTTTGGTTTGTAGCACCACTTTTTACTTCTTAACACGATCTAAAGGTAAATGCCTAAAATGTAATGAGAATTCAGTGATTTGGGGCTCGTAATGTATTAATGTAATTTGTGACCAGAACTAAATAAAGGTGGGGAATGAAGGGGTATAGGAACAAAGGTTATATATAGTTTTTGTTGTCATTGTTTTGTATTTGCTTTATTTTTGTGATATAGTTTTGAAGTTAAGTTGGTACCAAAGCAAAAGAGATTACTATAGATTTAGGATGTTAATGTAAGCTCCATGGTAACTACAAAGAAAATAACAGAGAATATGCAAGTGTACAGAGGCAAAAATTAGAAGACAGTTTGCAAGAAGAAGATGAATTAATGCATAATAGGTATAAGGTCTTTGTTTGGGGAAATAGGAAACTTTTAGTAATAGAAGGTGCTGAGGTTACCACAATATTAAGAATGTTATATACCCATCAAACAGTATATGCTTGAGAATGACTGAAATGGGAAACTTTACATTACTCACCAAAAACAAACAAACAAACAAACAAACAAACAAAGAGATCATGAAAATTAAAGGCAATATATGATGATGATCCTGGAAGGGATCTAGTGAGGGAGAAGAAAAGACTCAAAAATGCATTACTGGGACATGAAAAATTTGAGTGCAGACTGTAAATTGTATATTAATGTTAAATATCTTGAACTTGATAACTGCCTTAAAGTGGTTATATAAATGAATGCTTTCAGGAAATATTCATGGCAGTATTAAGTGTTCAAGGAGCATGATGTATACAACTATACTGAAGTGTTTAGAAATGGACTGACAGACAAATATGTAGATAGACGAATGGACCGACACACTGATGGCTAGACGGAATGATTGGCAAATATGGCAAACTGTTAAAATGGTGGCTTTGAGCATATGGGGGGAACAGGGATGTTTAGGATTCTCTATATGGAGTTTGTATAATTTTTTGTAACTATCCTATAAGTTTGAAAATATTTCAAAATAAGAAGCTGAAAAATCTAAAAAAGAAGGAAGGAAAGAAAAGGGATATTATAAGACTCACATAATTAAGTAGTCCCAAAAACTGAAAATAAATTCTAAATTGCTTCCCAATTCAGAGCTATTTCTAATAAATTATATTGCTTTCTCATTTAAGAATGTTTAAGAGTATATGTTTGTTCATCATGAAAATGAAATGACTCTAAAACGCATCAACATCTGATATGAGGCAAAGGAAGCAAAAAGTGGAAATCAAGGATGAAAGAGAGTACTTTTAAGAAAACATTTCAACTGAAAAAGTAACTTTTAATTACCCTAAATAAGCCACTCTTCAGTGGCTCTTTTCTTTTCCTAAATCACAAAAACATCAATTTAGATTTGTGACTTTGGCAAATCCCAAATGCCATGACTCATAATTATTATATACAAATTTCATGTAAGCAGAATTAAGATGAGGAATATTGGTTTTATTCTGAAGACTTGCAAATTTTTATGGTATTTTAACAAATTCCTTTTTGCTACAATTTTATTATTGAATAGCAGAGATCAATAACAATAAAAATGGTAGTGAACACCATAGTGGATTAAATGCTTCCAACCAGATGACACACATTAGAATGTTATTTATTAGTAGGAAGGTAGGTAGGGTTAAGGCTATTCTTAGAGTACTAAAAAAAATGGGAGAAACAGGAAAACCTACAAATACTAAGAATAAAAGGAAAAAACTGGATAATATAAGTATATAATAAAATAGTGAAAAGAAAATTAAACAGAGATTTAAAAAGTCATTTCCTACTAAGTATTTATACACAGCCCTCCTCACTAAAATTACACTAAATCAATCTTTTCTTCTTTAAATTTATTTTTTTAAATATCATACAGTAGAACTTGACTATTTTTTTCCTTTGGGGTATAGTTCTATGAATTTTAACATATGTATACACTTATGTTACGCTCACCACTGTGAGGAAACAGAACAGATCCACCATCCCTCAAAATTCCTATGTACTCCTTCTTTATAATCCTGGCAATCTGTTCTACAAGTCAATCTTTATTGTCGCTTAACATTATACAAATTTGTACTGCTTAAGTTTTTACATTTTAAAACAGGATAAGACAGCCTAATGAAGTGATTCTCCAAAGCATTTAGCAGTTTTATAAATTTAAAAGAAAAGCATCAGAGGAAGTATGTGAAATATACATATGGTTTAATTTACTTTAGGATTATTTTTTGTTTGAGAATGTACACTCTGCTTTTTTCAAAGAAAAAAAATATTTCATTTGGAATTTCACTATTTTTTCAAATCGTGGGGAGCCTTCCAAACGAATCACTAAAAAGTATGACTTTAAAATTAATTTTTAACTGTTAACTAATATTCCAAGTACAAAAAGCAAAAGAAAAGAAAATTAACCAATTCAAGAGTATCTAAAAGAGCTCTCTTGCTAAACCTACTTTAATATATTTAAGATGCATTATTATTTTGTAATATATGTCCCACAAAGAATCAATGTTAAGACATTTAAAAGAATTTTAGACTCAGGTTTTTCAGGTACTAAGATACAAATTATCATCGAAAAGAAACAAATTACTTATTCACTTAACAACATGGATAAATCTCAAGAACATTATGCAAAGTGAAAAAAGTGGATACAGAGGGTTCAAGATGGCGGCTTAGTGACGTGTGGGATTTAGTTCTTTCTCCAGAGCAGCTAGTAAATAGCCAGGAATAGTACAGCACAACTGCTGGGGCCACATCAGTGATCACACACACAGTGTATGCCAGACTGGACAAGCTGGATCAGCTGTGAACCCACCCAAAACTAACTGTGAGCCCCCAAGTCAAGGAGGGCAGTGCCCCTCCTCCACAGTCTGGTTCCTGGAGGGGAAAGGAAAGAGACTTTACTACCGGCAAGGGGCTGAACTCAAATAAGCACCAACTGTGGAATTAATGTACAAATTCTGACTATTAAAAATAGGCCCCCAGTCCAGCTGAACCTCAAGTAAAAGCTGAGGTTGCTGTTTTTTACCTCGGCACAGAGGTGGCAGGGCTGATGGAAAAAGAAAACAAACAAACAAACAAACAAAAAACACAGAGGTTTCTTTTGGATCGGACAGCACAAAATACTTGAAAGAGTCTGGCCCCTGAAGGAAAGGAGGGGGCACATAGGACTGGAGATACACAGAGCAACGTACCAACGTAAGCTCTTGATGTGCAAAGCCGAGGAACAGGGGTCCTGCTCTGAAAAGGATTTTTTTTTTCTTTTCGCTTTTGTGGCTGTGTTACTGCAACTTGACTGCTCTTTGGATACAACTGCAAGGCTTCTCAGGCTCCAACTGCCCCAGGCAAGGGCAAAATTAGGCTGTCTGGGAGGCAAAGAGGCTGGTCAGGTGAAAGGAAGTAATTCCCTGGAGGCTGTGCCTTTCCCAGGAGAGGGGTGGGGCCCAGCTCAGGCGGAATCCCTCCCTCAAGGAATTCAGACCCCAGGGTCTGGAACACTGAAGCCATTAAAGCCAGCATACAAGCTCTCCTCTGTCTCAACCACACCCCCATAGCAGGGAGAGTCTGCTGAAGTTAAAGGCACTGCATCACTTTATGCTGGTGGGACCCTCTGGCAGACAAGCACCACATACTGGGCAGAATAGGCAAAACACAGAGTCGAGAGGGTTCACTGGAAAGTCTTTCAGTGTTCTGGGTCTCAAGGGAAAACTGACACAGGTGACTCTTTCCTCCTGAGAGGAGGCCAGTTTGGTCTGGGAAAATCTGACTGGGGTCTATAATACCTAAACAGACCTTCCTATCGGGGAAAAAAAGAAAGGGCACCATATGGGCAGGGCAAGAAAGAAGAAAAAAGAACTGAAAAATTCTGATCTGTTAAACAAAACCTAAGCTAGAGGTCTAGAATAAGCTGAACTGAATGTCAAAGAACAGATAGACGACAAAGTAAAGTTATTGAGCAAAAAAATCCTAGGTAAAAAAAGTGAAAATAATCTCCAGAATAAATTAATTAAAGAAATTAAATGTCTAGATGCCAGCAAAAAGTAATGAATCGTACTAGGAAAACTGAAGATATGGCCCAGTTGAAGGAACAAATCAACAATTCAAATGAGACACAGGAGTTGGAACAATTAACTCAGGATGTTCAAACAGATATGGAAAACCTCATCAATAATCAAACAAAGAATTGAGGAAGGATATAAAGAAGGCAAGGGATGAACAAAAAGAAAAATCAAAAGTCTGAAAAAAATCACAGAACTTATGGGAATAAAAGACACAGTAGAAGAAATGAAAAAAAAAAACAATGGAAACCTACAATGCTAGATTTCAAGAGGCAGAAGACAGGATTAGTGAACTGGAGGATGGGACATCTGAAATCTGACAAGCAAAAGAAAACAAAGGGAAAAGAATGGAAAAATATGAGCAAGAAATCAGGGAACTGAATGACAACAAAAAGTGCAGGAATATATATGTTGTGGGTATCTCAGAAGGAGAAGGGAAGGGAAAAGGAGGAGAATAACTAATGGAGGAAATGATCACTGAATTTCCCAATTCTTATGAAAGACTTAAAACTATAGATCCAAGAAGTGCAGTGTACCCCAAGAAGAGTAGATTCAAACAGACATACTCCAAGACACTTACTAATAAGTACGTCAGATATCAAAGAGAAAGAGAACTTTGAAAGCAGCAAGAGAAAAGCAATCCATCACATACAAGGGAAACCCAATAAAACTATGCGTAGATTTGTCAGCAGAAACCACGGAGGCTGAGGAGACAGTGGTACGATATATTTAGATTCTAAATGAGAAAAACAGTAACCGAGAATTCTATGCCCAGCAAATTGTCCTTCAAAAATTAGGGGAAATTAAAACATTTTCAGCAAAAAATCACTGAGAGAATTTGTGACCAAGAGACTGGCTTGGCAAGAAATACTAAAGGGAGTACTAGACACAGATAGGAAAAGACAAGAGAGAGAGGTGTGGAGAAGTGTGCAGAAACGAAGACTATCAGTAAAGGTAAAAAGAAGAAAAATTAGATGTGACATATAAAATCCCAAAGGCAAAATGGTAGAAGAAAGTGCTGCCCTTACAGTAATAACACTAAAGGTTAATGGATTAAACTCTCCAATCAACAGACACAGACTGGCAGAATGGATTAAAAAACAGGACCCATCTATATGTTGTCTATAGGAGATGCATTTTAGACCTAACAATGAACAAAGGTTGAAAGTGAAAAGCTGGGAATAGCTATTTTATGCAAACAACTATCAGAAAAGATCAGGAGTAGCTATACTAATACCTGACAAATTAGACTTCAAATGTAAAACAATTAAGAGACAAAGAAGGACACTGTATTAATAAAAGGAACAATTCAACAAGAAGACATAACACTCATAAATATTTATGCACCAAGTCAGAGTGCTCCAAGATACATCAGACAAACACTGAAAAGAGAAACAGACACATCTACCATAATATTCAATTCCCTGCTCTCATTAATGGACAGATACATCTAGACAGAGAATCAATAAAGAAAGATAATTTGAATAATACAAGAAATGAAATAGACTTAATAGCCATTTATAGAACATTACACCCCACAACAGCAGGATAAACTTTTTTTTCAAGTGCTCATGGATCATTCTCAAGGATAGACCATATGCTGGGTCACAAAACAAGTCCCAGTAAATTTAAAAAGACTGAAACCATACAAAACACCTTCTCAGATCATAAAGGAATGAAGTTGGAAATCAATAACAAGTAGAGGGCCAGAAAATCCACAAATATATGGAGGCTCAACAACACACTCTTAAACAACCAGTGGGTCAAGGAAGAAATTATAAGAGAAATCAGTAAATATCTCAAGGCAAATGAAAATAAAAACACAACATGTCAAGATTTATGGGATACAGCAAAGGCAGCGCTAAGAAGGAAATTTATAGGCCTAAGTGCCTGTATCAAAAAAGAACGAAGAGCAAAAATTGAGGAATTAACTGTTCACTTTGAAGAACTAGAGAAAGAACAGCGAACTAACCCCAAAACAAGCAAAAGGAAAGAAATAGTGAGGATTAGAGCAGAAATAAATGAAACTAAGAACATGAAAACAATCAAGAAAATCAACAAAACCAGAATTTGGTTCTTTGAGAAAATCAACATAATTGATGGACCCTTAGCAAAGTTGACAAAAAGAAGAAGAGAAAGGATGCAAATAAATAAAATCAGAAATGGAAGAGGAGACATAAGTACTGAGTCCACAGAAATAAAGGAGGTAATGAGAGGATACTATGAGCAATTTTATGCTAATAAACTAGACAACGTAGATGAAACGGACAACTTCCTAGAAAGGTATGAACAACCAACATTGACTCAAGAAGAAACAGACGACCTCAACAAACCAATCACAAACGAAGAAATTGAGGTAGTCATTAAGAAGCTCCCGAAAAAGAAAAGCCCAAGACCAAATAGTTTCACATGTGAATTCTACCAAACATTCAAGAAAGAATTAGTACCAATACAGCTTAAATTCTTCAAAAAAAACTGAAGAGGAGGGAAGGCTACCTAACCCATTCTATGAAGCCAACATTGCCCACATATCAAAGATATGATAAAGATACTATAAGACAAAGATACTACAAGAAAAGAAAGTTACAGACCAATCTTTCTTATGAATATAGATGAAAAAATTCTCAACAAAATTCTTGCAAATCAAGTCAAACAGCACATTAAAAGAATTATACACCATGACCAAATAGGATTCACCCCAGGTATGCAATGACGGTTTGACATAAGAAAATCAATTAATGTAATACACCATCAACAAATCAAAGTAGAAAAACCACATGATCATCTTGAGTGATGTAGAAAAAGCATATGACAAAATTCAACATCCCTTCTTGTTGAAAACACTTCAAAGGATAGGAAAAGAAGGGAACTTCCTTAAAATGATAAAGGGAATATATGAAAAACCCACATGTAACATCATCCTCAATGGGGAAAAACTGAAAACTTCCCACCTAAGATCAGGAACAAAGCAAGGATGTCCACTATCACCACTGTTATTCAATATTGTGTTGGCAGTTCTAGCCACAGCAATTAGACAAGAAAAAGAAACACAAGAAATACAAAATTGGAAAAGAAGAGGTAAAACTCATTGTTTGCAGATGATATGATACTATACGTCAAAAATCCCAAAAAATCCACAGCAAAACTACTAGAGCTAATAAATGAGTACAGCAAAGTGGCAGGTTACAGGATCAACCTTCAAAAATCTGCAGTGTTTCTATACACTAGTAATGAGCACTCTGAGGAGGAAATCAAGAAAAACATTCCATTTACAATTGCAACCAAAAGAATAAAATATTTAGGAATAAATTTAACTAAGGATACAAAAGACCTATACAAAGAAAACTACAAGAAATAGCTAAAAGAAATCACAAAAGACCTAAATAAATGTAAGAGCATACTGCGTTCACAGATTGGAAAACTAAATATAGTTAAGATCTCAATTCTACCTAAATTGATTTATAGATTCAATGCAGTACCAACTAAAATCACAAAAATTTACTTTTCAGAAACAGAAAAACCAACAACCAAATTTATGTGGAAGGGCAGGCTGTCTTGAATAGCTAAAAATATCCTGAGAAAGAAAAATGAAGTTGGAGGTCTCACATTACTTGACTTAAAGACGTATTACAAAGCTACAGTGGTTAAAACAACATGATATTGGCATAAAGATGGACATATTGACCAATAGAATTAAACAGAGTGTTCAGCTATAGATCCTCTCATCTAAGGACAATCGATCTTTAATAAGGCAGTCAAGCCAACTCACCTGGGACTAAACAGTCTCTTCAAAAAATGGTGCCTAGAGAACTGGATATACACATCAAAAGAATAAAAGAGGCTCCATATCTCATATCTTTTACAAAAATTAACTCAAAATGGATCAAAGACCTAAACAAGACTATAAAACCTTTTTTTTGTATGGGCAGGCACCAGGAATTGAACCTGGGTCTCCGTCATGGCAGGCGAGAACTCTGCCTGCTGAGCCACCATGCCCCACCCCTAAGACCATAAAACTTTTAGAAGAAAATGTAGGAAAATATCTTCTCATAGGAAGTGGTTTCATAGATCTTACACCAAAGCACAAACATTGAAGAAAGAAATAGATAATTGGGACTCCTCAAAATTAAACACTTTTGTGCATCAAAGAACTTTGTCAAGAAAGTAAAAAGAAAGCCTACAAAATAGGAGACAATATTTGGAAATTATATAAAAGATAAGTCCCTAGCATCAGAATATATAAAGAGATTGTTCAACTCAACAACAAAAAACACAAACAACCGAATTACAAAATGGGCAAAAGACACAAGAAAACACTTCTCAGAAGAGGAAATAAAAATGGCTAAAAGGCACATGAAAAGATGCTCAACTTCCCTGACAATTAGAGAAATGCAAATCAAAACCACAATGAGATATCATCTCACACCTACCAGAATGGCCATTATCAGAAAACAACAAGTGCTGGAGAGGATGTGGAGAAAGAGGCACACTTATCCACTGTTGGTGGGAATGTCAACTGGTACAACCACTGTGGAAGACAGTCTGGTGGTTCCTCAGGAAGCTACGTATACAACTACCATATGATTCAACAATACCATTGCTAGGTAGCTACTCAGAGGACATGAGGGCAAGGACATAAATGGATATTTGCACACCAATGTTTATAGCAGCATTATTTATAATTGCCAAGAGATGGAAATAGCCCAAATATCCATCAACAGACGACTGGCTAAACAACCTGTGGTATTTACATATGATGGAATATTATGCAGCTATAAGACAAAATAAAGTTATGAACAACATGGATGGACCTTGAGGACATTATGCTGAGTGAGATTAGCTAGAAACAAAAGGACAAATATTGTATGGCCTCACTGATATGAACTAACATCAGTGAATGAACTTGGAGAATTTCAGTTAAGAACAGAGCATCAGGAGACAGAAATAGGGTAGATATTGGGTAACTGGAGTTGAAGGGATACAGATTGTGCAAGAGGACTGATTATAAAAACTCAGAAATAGATGGCACAATACTACCTAACTGTAATACAACGTTAGAATACTGAATGAAGCTGAATGTGAGAATGATAGAGGGAAGATGCCTGGAGCCACAAATGAAATCAGAAGGAAAGAAAGACAATAAAGACCGAGATGGTGTAATCTAGGAATGCCTAGAGTGTATAACAATAGTGACTATGTGTACAAATTTAAAAATGATTTGCATGAGGAAGAACAAAGGAATGTTAATACTGCAGCATATTGAAAATAGCAATTCATATTTTAAAACTTTAACTTATGCATGAGACTAAAGCAAAAAATGTTTATTTGGTACAAAATTTATATTTTGACTAGTGCATCTCCTAATATAACTTATATTGACAGTTTAATTGATCACCATAAGTACATGGAACACTGAGTACGGCATGAGATTTTGTAGATTTGTCCAGAGTCATGCTCCAAAAAAAAAAAACCTACAGTGATTTGAAAAGTGAATAAAAAAGTATTTGCAAAGTCCCCTTCAGGGAATGGTGAGAAAGGGAGAAAACTCAACTTCCCCAAGTGGAGAATTCTTGATATTTTCACAAGCAGTGGGGACTAGAAAAGCAATAGGCGGAGCCCTCATTCTGGGGGTTTGTTCATATGAAAGTTATCCCCACAAAGGATAGGCTAGGCCTACTTAAAATTAGGCCTAAGTGTCATCCCCAGAGAACCACTTTCGTTGCTCTCATCCAACACGACAAGCAAACTCATCACCCTCCCTCACTCTCTACATGGGAAATAACTCCCAGGGGTGTAAACCTCCCTGGCAATGTAGGACAGAAATCCTAGAATGAGCTGGGACTCAGCATCAATGGTTTGAAAAAATCTTCTCGACTAAAACGGGGAAGAGCGACATGAGACCAAGTAAAATATCTATGGCTGAGAGATTTCAAACAGAGTCGAGAGGTTATCCTCCTGGAGGTTTTCCTTACACATTACATGGATATCTTTTTAATTAAGGTGTAATGGAGAGACTGGAGGGAACTGCCTGAAAATGTACAGCTGTGTTCCAGTAGCCATGTTTCCTGAAGATGACTGTTTAATGATATGGCTTTCACAGTGTGACTGTGTGATTGTGGAAACCTTGTGTCTGATACTCCTTTTATCTACCTTATTGACAGATGAGTAAAACATATGGATTAAAAATAAATAAATAATAAGAGGAACAAATGTTAAAATAAACTGGGTAGAGGGACATAATAGTGGTCAATGAGAGGGAGGGGTAAGGGGTATGATATGTATGAGCTTTTTCTTTTCATTTCTTTTTCTGGGGTGATGTAAATGTTCTGAGAAATGATCATGGTGATGAATATACAACTGTATGATGATGTTGTGAGCCACTGATTGCACACCAAGTATGGAATGTTCATACGTTAAGAAGGTTCGCGTTTGTATGTTGATTGGTTTTATTAATAAAAATTAAAATGCTAAAAAAAAAGAGAAAAAGAAAAGCAGACACAAAAGAATATACACTGGGTAAATCCATTAAATGAACTTCTATAACTGGCAACATTAATATATAGTGATAGAAATCAGATCAAGGATTATCTGGGATTGGTGACTAGGGGTGGAAAACTGACTATAAAAGAACGTGAGGGGGCCACGTTCTTGCCTGCCACGCTGGAGACCCAGGTTCGATTCCCAGTGCCTGCCCATGCAAAAAAAGTAAAAGAATATGAGAGAACCTTCCAGGGTGTTGGAGTTGTTCACTATCTTGATTGGGGTAATGGTTACACAGGTGTATATATTTGTTTAAATTCATTACACTGTTCACTCAAATGTTTGCATTTTATTGTACGTAAAGTATACCTCAGTAAAGTTGATTTTTAGAACGTTACAGTATCAGAAGTTATAAAAATTCTTTCCTTTAGTCTAAATGAATGCAAATTTATGGTATTAAAATGAACAAAATCAAGAATTAATTAATGATAATATTCATTAAATATTTAACCCATTGTTCCAAAAATATGGTACAAAAACTATGAACAGATAAGTAATGTACTTAAAAGATCCTTTGACAGCAAATTTCACCTAATTCTCTTTATAAGTCAAAGGCAGTTTTCATATTTTATGACTTATATTTACATTTACAAATTTAGAGCTAAAGCTAAATGTTAACTGCCAAGGTCTTCTTAATGTTTATAAAATGTAAAATGAGTTACCCACATGATAATCTTTTAAAGAGTGCAGCCATCTGGTCTGGTTTGTCAAAGCTGGTCCTCATTTGTGTTAGCACATCAACATTCTCCACCACAAGTTTCTAAACAAAAAAAGAAAGATCATAGGTCAGGCTAGACCTCCATATGTTAATGACATAAGAACATGTTTGGAAATTACAATCTGGCAAGGAGGAAACACAGTTCATGAAATCCAGATGTCTGTGCTATCTATGTCAGTTATTGTTTTAATACAAGAATCTTAAAATCATTCACACAAGATTAGTGTTTGTTTTCAATTTGCAAATACAAAAAAGAAGGAGTTTGGGAAAAAGAAATAAAGATAAGTAGTTGGATAAAGGATTATTTTACGCTTAGAACAGTATCAATAATAAAAAGCAGACACACTTAAGTGGAGATAGATGGCAACATATTTCAGCCCAAAACAAACAAACAAAACAAAACAAAATTAAAAAGAACTTATTAAAGTTAAAGCTGACCAAAGATAGACGAGATTTTGTCATTAGAAAATGTGTTCATCACTGGATATAGGAATATGAGGGAGAAAAACTTGTTGGGGTCTGGTGCCATCTGATGGGGATTTTATTAATGTTTCCCAGACCAAATTATTAAATGCAAGTATAAACTATTTGCCTTCTTTTTCAGTGACCACAGAAAAAGAGGGGAGCGAAGAAGAGAAATTCTCTTCATATATTTAAAGGAAGGGGGTGAATGATATCTATTCAAGAAAAGTATAACCCATTAAGGAATGTTTTTCTTAAAAGGAACATTGGAAAAGTAATTTAATTTAAAGTAATAACTAAAATAAATACAATTAATTCCATCCTGGCAGACATAAGTGTGGACAACATAAATTGAATTTCTAAAACCACGAAGGGAAAACTGAGTTAAAGTTTCTACTTTTACACTGCTGCCCAATACCTGTCCCATCTGAGTATACCACGAAGTTCTGTCATCACTACTCTTACACCATTCTTCTATAATTCAACTGAAATTTATTTTGATCTCTGTAACTGTATAAAATAGCATTTTCATTACTTTTGTCTCTCTATAGTAGTTTGTGGCCTTTACTATATATTACCCTTCTCAAATACATAAGGCTTCATCCTTGGGGATTTCTATTCAGCCAGCCTCAGTGAGAAGATATAGCAAGCATATTCGTTAAAGTGCCATGGTAGTTTTGTTACAAACCAAAGACTGATCACAGATGATTTAAGGGGAGCCTAAAAACACTATAGAAAGTCTATAAATATCATTTTTCCTAATACTAGTATGAATTTTATTCAGGTTACATGACACTGCCTCAGATTATTTCTCTTTATTCTCCTAATTAGATATCCAGTTCTAGATTCCTGTACAATCTCTCATTAAATTGCCTGTTTTCTCTGAGTAAAAAAAAAAAAAAAAAAAAAAAAAGTATTAAAATTCAATTTAATACTTGGTCCCAGTTTAGAATCTGACTCAAAATTTATGTCCAATCCTGGCTGTTTTTATTCCACCTTGAACATACAATATTACAATTCGTTGAATGAAAGGTACCACTGAATTTAAAATGCACCATTATTTTATATGTCAACTAAGAAAAAAAAATGTTACCAACTGAACTGTAACATAATGTTTTCTTATCATCTAAAATACATATTCTCAGAAATACTAAATATAAATGTGCCTTAAAATCAATTAAATATGAAACATACTTAATAGAATAGTAATCATTTTTTTAGCTCCTGAATACAATTACAAACAATCAAATTTAATCCTAATCCAAATGAGGGAGGTGTACCAGTTTTAGAGTGGAGAAAATTAAAGCTCTGAGAAGTTATATTACGTGCCAAAGTTAAAGATACATACATACATATATATACATACACACACACACACACACACACATATATATATTTGGAATTTGAATTCAGGTATGTTATTTGAAAGTCCATGCTCTTAACCCTAAAGAAATGATTTCAAATTTTTAGTGTGCATCAGAATCACCTGAGGATTTAAAAAACCACGAATGATTTAGCAGGTCTGCATTTCTAACAAGTTCTTAGGTTATGCTGCTGTTACTGGTCTGAGAGCCATACTTTGAGAACCACTATGCTAAAGTATTTGTTAAGGATGTCTTTCTTGAAAGGGGTTTACATATTTAAATTTTAAAATTTCTTGCTCAACTGCATCCTGAAACAGACCTCTCTGTATATTTAAAGTCACTGACTAATATCGCTGACAAATGGACCGAAAGCTTGAAGTAATGCTATAAGCTACCAACAAAATGATTTACAACAAATTTAGACAAATCTAATGAATCAAATCAATAGTATAAAAAAACATTTCTTTATCTACTTGGTTATTTGAAAAAGGTCTTCTGGGATACCATGAAGAACTAGTAGAATCGATCTGGAAAATTCCAAAACAGTTATTTTGGCAGTAGTGGAAGGAGAAATTGACTCAATGGGCACAATTCCAAGTGAAACATCCCAGGAATTTTAGTAGGAAAGAGGATTGGTTGTTTTCTTCCCCAGAAAGTAATAAACATGCTTTCTCATGAGTACAGATATGAATAGTGTTGACTATGTCTGATGCATGATTTATTCAAACCATCAAATATAAAGATTCCTCCCCTCTTTTTTTCTGAACACAAATTTATTCTTTCAAACAAAAAAAGCCAACAGCCTGAACAGAAACTAAAGTAATTAAAATCATATTTAAGATAAAAAGAAGATGCATCCACATGTTATTTAGTGTTAGTTTAAACATAAAAAATAAAAGCAAAGATACTACAGAAGGGTGCATGGGTAGTTCAGTGGTAGAATTTTTGCCTGCCATGTGGGAGAACCAGGTTCACTTCCTAGCCCATGTACACCCATCCACAAGAAAAAAAAAAGCTACAGAATAATCTTAAAAATATTACAGTTTTCCCCAAAAACATTTCATGCTCTAGTGTCAAAAAGTCTAAAATGCTATTAGAAATATCATGCTCTGCTGGCAAGAACGTAAGCTACAAACTTTTCAGAGGATATTCAGCAATATAAAAAAACATTTAAATGTTCATAACCTTTAAGTTACTTTCTGGAATTTTTTCCACAGAAATGCTCAAATATGTAAACTATGTATAAGAACTGGTTAAACGTAGAGAATTCTATACATATGTTTAAAACTTTGCTCCTTCAAGAAACTTACTAAAAAGTAAGAGGAAAGAAGTAAAAATGGCAAAAATAAAGAAAATAACAAAGAAAACACTAGAGGAAACAAGAGCAAATGAAAAACATAATGACTTTCTGTAAGATGGAAACTGGAACAAAGAATAAGCAATGGTGAGAAATCTGATAATTCCTATAGAAGTGATATAATCTAGAAGCAAGTTAATTCAAGTTTCAAGAATAGGAAGTGCTTGAAAATTGAGGGCAATAAGTACCAAAAAGACAGACTTCAGGCTGAATGCAAAAATGATTATGTCTTACAGGGAATAGTTGCATTGCCAACTTCTTTTCACCACCTTATGGAGAGATGTTAACCAGGAGGACACCAAATTCAGAAACACCAGGTAAAGAAGTTGGCCGGAGAGAGAGAAAATGACCTGAGAATCATGGCTGCCAGCCAGATGTATTATACCTCTCTCCACTGATATCCAATAGACCGCTACTTTCCAGTTAATGTGTTTGAAAATTATTTGCAGGATTTAAAGCCTGAAATAAAGATACCTTCTTCCAAAGATGATGTTTGTTAATTTCTGCCATGCAACTTAAGATGATATTAACCTAGGACAATCTTAGTTCACCTTCAAGATTTAAGTTCTTTGGACAAAGCAAGCAACAAAAAAAGGGCTGCCATTTGGGTGGGTCTGGATTAGTTTCTGAAGTCCTATAAAAGAGGAAACATTTTAGAGAATGAGAGATTCAGAGAAAGCAGAGCAGAACAACATAGCCACGAGAAGCAGAGTCCACCAGCCAGTGGCCTTTAGAGATAAAGAAGGAAAATGCCTCCTGGGGAGTTTTATGAAACAGGAAGGCAGGAGAGAAAGCTAGCAGATGACACCATGTTTGCCATGTGCCTTTCCACTTGAGAGAGAAACCCTGAACTTCATTGGCCTACTTGAACCAAGGTATCTTTCCCTGGATACCTTTGATTGAACATTTCCACAGACTTAATTGAGACATTTTCTTGGCCTTAGAACTGTAAACTAGCAACTTATTAAACAACCCTTTTTAAAAGCCATTCATTTCTGGTATATTGCATTCTGGTAGCTAGCAAACTAGAACAGCTACAAATCCTGGGAAGGGATCATTTCCCTTACTCTGAAAGTATAAACTCCTTTATGGGTCCCTATATAAAGAAAGTAAGAGAAGAATTTAAGCAGACTTCCTACTCCCTGCTTAGGCAGATTTTTGTTTTTGTTTTTTTTCAAGTCTGTACATTTTAAGTCTTCCCTTGCTATCTCCTATTCTAACCCCTTCCCCTAATAAACTATATTCTAAACTGACTCTTGAGTTCGTGTATTCTAATTATTTCATATCACTGAGATCAAACAATATTTGTCCTCTTATATCTATCTTATTTACTCAACATGATAGCTTCAAGGTTCATCCAAGTTGTCAGCTTTTTTTTTTACAGCTGAATAATATTCCACTGTATTATATTAATATATTTTGTTTATTCACTCATTGGTTGATGGACAAACAGTGAATAATGCAGCGATGAACACTGCCATGCAAATATTTGCTTTCAATTCTTTTGGGTATATACCTACAAGTGGGATTGCCAGGCTATATGATTCTTTCTGAAAAATTGCCAAACTGTTTTCCGTAACAGCTGTACCATTTTACATTCCCACCAGCAATAAACGAGCATTTCAATTTTCCACATCCTCTCCAACACTTTTAATTTTCTATTTTTTTTAACAGTAGCCATTCTAGTAGGTGTGAAATGGTATCTTGTGATTTTGATTTGCATTTCCTTAATGCTAATGATGTTGAGCACATGTGCTTTTTAACCATTTATATCTTCTTTGGAGAAATGTCTATTCCACTGTTTCATCCATTTCTTAACTGGGTTGTCTGTCTTTTTATTGTTGAAGTGAAGGATTTTTTAATATATTATAGAAATTAAACCCTTATCAGATATACAGTTTCCAAATATTTTCTCTCATTCTATAGGATGTCATTTTATTTTCATGATAAAGTTGAGTTTTGGGTTTTGAATATCTACCCCCATGTTCCACAAGACCATAAAACTGCAGCTCAATTTTACAAAGTTTACTTCTGGATCAGCAAATGTCCTCAGGTCAAAAGTGGCTTCCAGGACTAGGCTTATGTCTCTGAAGTCGTACATTCTTCTTGATTTAAGTTAGAAATACTTCACTATCTTGTTTTTCTTCATTAAGAAGATTAATTTATATATTTCTCCAGTTCTTCAGCTGCCCCGAGGGAAAAGGTGTTCAGAATTACTTAGCCTACCAATATTAGAAGCAAAAATCTGTATGTCATTTTGCTTTCATAAATTTAAAATTTAAATTATTTAAAGGAAAGTTTCAGGACACTGAAAACTGCAAAACAATCAGATTCATCATGGGCAAAATGAACACTTTAAATATTTATCTCAATGAGCTAGACTAGTACAAAATATACTACACTAAACTTGTCAATATGAAACAGCATATTATAATCTTTTTGTTCATTCCTTGCCTTCTTTATATCCTCTCTCAATTCATTGCTTTGGTTTTTGATGAGGTTTTCCATGTCTGTTTATATATTCTCAATTGTTTCAGCTCCTGTATCTCATTTGAATTGTTGGTTTGTTCCTCTGACTGGGCCATATCTTCAATTTTCCTAGTGTGATTTGTTATTTTTTGCTGGCGTCTAGGCATTTAATTACCTTAATTAGTTCATTCTGGAGATGCTTTCACTTCCTTTACCTAGGGTTTTCTTGCTGGATGTATTTGTTGTCTATCTGTTCTTTGACATTCAGTTCAGCTTTATCTGAACCTCTAGCTTAGGTTTTGTTTAACAGAGGAGAATTTTTCAGTTTTTGTTTCCTTGTTTCTTGCCCTGCTTAGGAGGGTCTACGTAGGTATTATAGACCCCAGCTGGATTTTCCCAGACCAAACTGGCCTCCTATCAGGAGGAAAGAATCACCTGCGTCGGTTTTCCCTGAGGGTGAGACCCAGCAGGTTGACAGACTTTCCTGTGAAGCCTCTGGGCTCTGTTTTTCTTATCCTGCCCAGTATGTGGTGCTTGTCTGCCTGCAGGTCCCACCAGCATAAGATGATTCGGTATCTTTAACTTTGGCAGACTCCCTGCTGGGGGCGTGGTGGAGACAGAGGAGAGGTTGTAGGCTGGTTTTAATGGTTTCAAATTACCAAGCCCTGGTGTCTGAATTCCTTGAGGGAGGGATTCCACCTGAGTTCAGCTTCACCCCTCCCCTGGGGAAGGCACAGGCTCCAGACAAGCCCTCAAACAAGCTTGTTTCTGCCTATGCCTGGGGCAGTTGCAGCCTGAGAAGTCCTGCCGCTGTATCCAAAGGCAGCCAAGCCTTTTAGAAACACAACCACGAAAACCTTTGCTTCCTTTTTTTTTTTTTCTTTTTCCGTCAGCCCTGCCCCCTTGCTGCTGGGGCAAAAATGAGCACCCTCCACTTTCACCAGGTTCACCTGAGCTGGGGGCCTATTTTTAGTAGTCAGAATTTGTTAATTAAGTCCACAATTGGCATTGGGTTGGGCTCAGCCCCTGCTGCTGGTAAAGTCTCTTTCCTTTCCCCTTTGTGAAGCAGCCTGTGGGGGAAGGGTACCAGTCGCCACGGCTTGGGGAACTTGCGATTCTGGGGGGGCTTGCAGCAGGTCCAGCTGGTCCAGACTGGGGTATGCTATGTGTCCAGTCACTGATGTGGCCCCAGGAGCTGTTCTGTATTGTTTCTGGTTATTTAGTAGTAGTAGGAGGACGAACTAAAACGCGCACATTGCTAAGCCAGCATATTATAATCTTTAAGACCTCTTATAACAAGAATACAAATGGAAGTATGTCTAATTATGCAGAAAATGAGAATACAAAGTCATGACACCCATTCTTCAATTCTTAATAATGCACAAGCACCTTAATCCTAAGAAATCTGGAATTCACTGATTACATCATAGTTATTAAGAAGAATCTCTATGAAAATAGTTGCAAAGCACTATGCAATCTAGAAAAATTAATCCTTAATACTAGTTTTACACTGAAGAAATCGAAATAAAGTTACAATGCTTCATATTTACAGTTAACCATATGAAGTCTCTTGAAAAATATAATATTTAGGCAAATTGGAATTTAATTTTTGAGAAGATAAAAAATAAAAGTAGAAAGTCCTTAAATACCAAAATATAAGCATACATTAAATCATTAATTAAAATTATCTCAATTATGCAAACAAAATGAAAAATCACACCAAGTACAGAAAATCAAATAGATAACTAAAATTCTAAAATTCTAAAATCAAGTATTTTAGAGCAAAAAAAATTTTTTAGTATATGTGCCAGTTTGAAAAAATTATATACCCCAGAAAAGCCATGTTTTAATCCTGATCCAATCTTGAGGGGCCAGACCTACTGTTTAAGGTGGGAAACTTTTATTAGATTATTGCCATGGAGACTGACCCACTCAATCGTGGGTATGAGCTTTTGATTAGGTTACTTCCAAGGAGATGTGACTGTGAGATGCCCCAAATCCAATCCATTTTGATAAGATGGAGATGTGATTATACCCATTCCATGTGGTCTTGATAAGTTTACTGGAGTCCTTTAAAAGGGGAAACATTTTGGAGAGAGTTCAGAGCCGATAGAAGTGACAGAGGTACAGAGGCTTGGAGAACAGTTGCTACTAAGTTCAGCAGACATCACATGTGCCTTCCCATGATATGCTAAGCAAGCTAGAACCAAGAGTTGTGTCTCAGAGGAGTTAAGTGAAGGCCAACAGATGCTTAAAGAAACCACCAGCATTAGAAGCTGTGTGCTGGTTTGAAAGGATTATAGAAAAGCAATGTTTTAAGCATGACTCCATCTTGTGGAGGCAGCCTTTTCTTTTAATCCCTGTTTGGCATTTTAGGTGGGAAACTTGGTTAGATTATCTTCATGGAGATGTGATACACCCAATTGTGGGTATTAACTTTTGATTAGATGGAGATATGACTCCACCTATTCCAGGTGGCTCTTGATTAGTTTGCTGGAATCCTTTAAAAGAGGAAACACTTTTGAGAGAGTCTTTTAAGACCCACAAGAACCATGAAAGCCCATGCAGCCAGAGACCTTTGGAGATGAAGAATGCCCCTGGGAGAGATTCATGAAGCAAGCCTCCTGGAGAGGAAACTAGGAGACATCACCATGTTTGCCATGTGCTTTTCCAGTTGAGAGAGAAACCCTGAACTTCATCGACCATTCTTAAGTAAAGGTAACCTCTTGTTGGTGCCTTAATTTGGACATTTTTATAGATTTGCTTTAATTGGGACATTCTCACAGCCTGTTCTAGTTTGCTAGCTGCCGGAATGCAATATAGCAGAAACAGAATCGCTTTTAAAAAGGGGAATTTAATAAGTTGCAAGTTTACAGTTCTAAGATCAAGAAAAATATCCCAATTAAAACAAGTCTATAGAAATGTTCAATCTAAGGCATCCAGAGAAAGATACCTTGGTTCAAGAAGGCCAATGAAGTTCAGGGTTTCTCTCAAGTGAGACGGCACAAGGCAAACACAGTCAGGGAGTCTCTCTCATCTGGAAAGGCACACGGTGAAGACAGCATCATCTGCTAGCTTTCTCTCCTGGCTTCCCATTTCATGAAGCTCCCTGGGAGGTATGTTCCTTCTTCATCTCCAAAGGGTGCTGGCTGGTGGACTCTGCTTCTCGTGGCTATGTCATTCTCTGCTGTCTCAGAATCTTCCCCTTTCTCCAAAATGTTTCCTCTTTTATAGGATTCCAGTAAACTAATCAAGACCCACGCGAATAGGTGGAGACACATCTCTACCTAATCCAGTTTAACAACCACTCTTGATTGAGTCACATCTCTAGGAGATGATCTAATTACAGTTTCAAACATACCGTACTGAATAGGGATTAGAAGAAACAGCTGCCTTTACAAAATGGGATTAGGATTAAAACATGGCTTTTCTAAGGTACATACATCCTTTCAAACCAGCACAGGGCCCTACAACTGTAAACCTGCAACTTAATAAATTCCCCTTTTTAAAAGCCATTCCATTTCTGGTACATTCATTCCAGCAGCTAGCAAACTAGAACAAGCTGGAAGCAATGGAACTGAGAACAAGGACCAGCACACGCCAGACACACGCATCCCCTCCCATGAAACAGACATCAGTCTTTCTGGAGTCAAGGTATCTTTTTCAGGATGCCTTAGTTTGGACATTTTTATAGCTCTAGAACTGTAAACTTGTAACAGTAAATTCCTTTTTTAAGCATTTCTGATATATTTGCATTCTAACAGCTTTCACAAACTAAAATAGTATACTAAACCTCTTAGCTTGGGAACACATTTCATTTAATGAGAAACTAAGTCATAATCATCTCAAAGATCTCAAAGACAAAGAATCTAAGCACATACACAAAAGTCTCTTTTGCCTAGATTTTGGATTCAGGTTTAATATAGTCAAATACTTGGAGAAAAAAAAATCTAGACAGCAAACAATATTCCCAAGTTAGTGAATTCTGTAGCATTAAAATAGAAGCCAACATTATTTATACAATTACTTTTTTTAACTTTAAATTAAATTTAATATCTGGGCAAAAAAGAATATGGTCATTCTAAAATATAAGACCAAAATGTTAAAAAATAACCTCCTTTCATTTCTTTTCCAGGAATAAGAATGTATTTGATAACATTAATACTTACAGATACAACTAAAACACTTAAGATTATGAAAGGAATGATAAAAGGCAAAATTTGAACCCAAAAAAAGATCTTGCTGGAACAATGGACATCTAAAAAGATAAATTTTAATAACTATAAAAGCATATACTTAGGTTGAAAAAATGTGTATTGTTAAAACATAAGATGTGGGAAGTCATGGCATAAGATTAGCCCATGTGAAAGAAAAACAGAAATTTATCTGATTGCAAGTTGATAAGAAAACAGTAGGGTGTAACTACCAAATGTATGAATGCTATCTTAAACTTTCTTAAGTACAATAACTAGAATACGGAATTGCATTACACAAAGGAAAGTGAGCAAGAATATAAATTTTTTTCACATGGGAAAGAGAAAGGGGATGTGTGACAGTAGTTTTTAAATCTATAGAGAGTGAGCTTGACAAAGACAGTCTCCATCTCTTAATGAAAGAATGAGAACCAATTAAGAATTACTATGACGATATTCACTCAACATAACTAGAGACAGCCAATAATTGAAAAGACTGGCTATTTTAAAAAAGACTATATCATCCACCTAGGAAACAGGTGACTACTAAAATCTCTTTCATTTTCCGATACACTGTAGCATGTTACTAGCATGAACTCTGGAGGTACACAGATAACCTAGGTTCAAATTTTCATTCCACCACTTATTAACCATTTCATTTTCACCACTTACTAATCTGTGTAAGTTACTTAATCTCTTTGGCCTTAATTTTTTCATTTGCAAAAACGAACAATACTAGTTTTAAGGACTAAAAGAGTTAATACTATAGGAAAGAGCTTAAATGAATTCTGTAGATTGTCAAAAGAGTGAGTTCTTTTTATTTTTAATTCAACAAATATTTACTAAGTGCCAACCTATGTGACAGACAATTGTTCTTGCACCAAGATCTTAAAAGGATTTATAACTGAGTTTATATTCTAGTGAGAGTGACAAAAACAAATATATGACAAATGAGGTCACAAGTGAATAAGAAACAGGATTAAACCTGTAGTCAGAGAATGATATTCTGATAAGGTGACATTTCAAAATGCTTGGAAGAGGCAAGCTATGTCGTATCTCAGTGAAGAGTATTCCAAGATTATACAACAGCAAGTAGGACAGCCAGGTTGGAACAGAGTAAAGGAGGTACAGAAAAGTGGGAGATCTAATAGGGGTTTTGTAGTATTGTTAAGGACTTCAGAAGGATGCCTTTGAACACTAAGGGACACAGAGAAACTCAAAAAAGGCTAATTTTATTATTATGTCATGATAATCCAACAAATTAAATGGAAAGAAGCACTAAAAAGACTAACAATTTTAGAAATCTATATTCATTCTGGAATTTAAAAATAATTGCTATGTCATAATTCTTCTATCTCATACCAAAAGGAAGACAAGAAAACAAATTAAAGATGAAAAATCTGTTACCTAGAACAGACTGAGCAAAAAAAGTATCATGTATTTTACAGGCAGAGTTCAATAAATAAAAACGCTATTGCTTGTAAAAAAACAAAACTGGCATTGCAATGTTTGTGGTTCAAAAAGTATAAAGTTTGTATATTTAAAACATACATTATATAGTATTTAAAAGTTGATTTTTATAACTGCAGGACATTTTTAAAAAATAAAAGGATAACGATATGTTGAGTACCAAAAATAACTTGTACTCACTGCTTACTTAGTGAGTCAGGCACTATGCCAAGTACCTAAAGTGCTTGACATGAGTAATCTTATTTAAATTCACAGTAAAAGCTTTGTGATTTTAAACACATTTTCCTCAAGTCAATGAGTTCATAAGTGACAGAGTTAGTACTGAAACTCAGGATGCTCTAACTTCAAGGAATGAGTTCCCAAACACTGAGTAATAATGCCTTCCCTTTTAGCCACACTGACTTTTGGTACCAATTTTATTCACTTGGCAAAACATTATTAAACTTCTGAGAATTAACATAACCTATAATCTGCTCAATTTTTGGTAAATCAGATCATTCAGGAGACCTCTAAGGACAAATCTGAAATCAAGCTACTTATTAGTGCTATACACCATTATCTTAAGAAACTAAAAATGCACGACACTACCACCAAAAACTTTCACAAAGAAAAAGTCATAATTAAAAAGATGCTCTGGGGGGAGGGGGGGCACAGTGGCTCAGCAGGCAGAGTTTTCGTGTGCCATGCCAAAGACCCAGGTTCGGTTTCCAGTGCCTACCCATGCAAACAAAACAACACAAAAAAACCCAAACCCAAAAACAAACAAACAAACAAAAAAAATCATTCTCTGGGTGTATGGGAGGTTCAGTGGTAGAATGCTTGCTCACCTTCCATGTGGGAGACCCAGGTTCGATTTTCAGACCATGTACCCCGCACCCACCCCCCAAACAAACAAACAAACAAAAAACCATGCCCTTCTGGTTTACTTTGGACATTGTCCATGAGGCCCACTAGATGGAGGGAGCTGAAGGATACAATGACCAATGACTAAGAAGTACGATGGCAATCAATGATACATTTATATGATGGAATTTGGTGTGGTTACAAAAAGGACGGACATTGACGGGTACGATGAACTGAATACACCTTGGGGACAACGGGCTGTGTAAAATAAACCAGGAAAAAAAGAATAAATATGGTAAGGTCTCGCTCAGAAAATACTCATAAAAAAACAGGAGTCTTGATTGTGGGCCCTTACACCAGCCAAATTTGGTCTGAAATTGTGGATGTATTTCTGGATTCTGAGATACTGAGCTCTATGTGTACCTTGGAACTCTGAGTAGCTTTGTGCTAGGTCTCAGAAATGGAATGCTGCAGACCTGAACGTTATCATAGCTATAAATGATGACAGTTAAAGTAACAAAAGCAAAGATCAGGCCTCCAAGTTTAAAACAAAGCCAATGTGGCTGGGTCTAAGGTAAATTAGAGTGCAGGGTAAAAGAAAATAGTGTAAGTACTCTAGACCTTCGGCTACTGTATGAGATCAAAGGCAGAGAGGTTTACTATGTCTAGGACCTAAATTTTCTGCAACATACAATCTAAACATGTATTTTAGATATGTAACTCTCTGGATAGTTTATTTAAATATGTAACTCTCTGGATAGTTTATTTAAACAACCCAAACTCCTGGAATCCAAAGGGGAATGAGGCCTTATAATTCTCTATAGTTTAATATAATACCAGCAAACATCTCAGACTGGTGGGCTGATAATTAAAAAGTACTGGTAGAGTCCCTTGAGGATCTGAAGGGGGAAAATATATGAACTATCAAACTCTCTCACCTGGGCAACCCCGGGTACCCTCCCAACCACTGAGGACTCCCCCCAAAATAGGTCAAGCCCTGGATTTTGAGGCTTGCTCTTATGGAACTTATTTCTGTAGGGAAGAAGCTAAAACTACTCATAACAAGGCCTAAGAGTTGCTTCCAGTTATCCTTTGTTGTTCAGATGTGGGCTCTCTCTAAGCTCAACTCTGCAAGGAAAATCCCCCCTATGTAGTACAAGCCATTCAGGGGTGCAAATCTCCCTGATAACGTGGGGCATGACTCCCAAGGATGAATCTGGCCCTGGTACTGTGGGACTGACAATGTCTTTCTGACCAAAACGGGTAAAAGAAGTTAATAAAATAAGGTATCGGCGGCCAAGAACAATCAAATGGAGTGTTCTGGAGGCTGCTTGCTCTTTTGTAAGCTTCTGGTAAATAGTGCTAATTGTCATGATTTGCTAAATTACAATCAACATCACTTCTGTTGACGCTTAAGAACACCTAGGGCTTGAACTGAGACTCTAGAAAGGTTTCATGCACTAGGTTTACCTTCCTGGAACATATAATTTCCACAAGGATCCTAGGTCAGATAAATCTTGAAACTTAAAGGGACCAGCCTCTCCAGGGTTATCAGTTAATTACATCCCCCTATCATTCAGAGTGGACACCCCTTCTCAACATGAAAAAGTCAGAACAGGCATTCTCCAAAGATCCCTATATATCGGGAGGAGAAATAAAGGAGAAAGAGGAGGTATAACAGAGAAAATGGGATTTAACAAATGAATATGGCTCTGAATCACTATATTAATATTTCTTCTAGCCTCCAGTGTTTTGGAGCAGCTAGAAGGAAAAATCTGAAATGATGGAACAATAGCCCATAACAAACTCTGGGATCTATTCTGTAACAACTTGTTGAAGTGTGCTTTGAAAATTATTTTTCTTTCTTTGCTTTGTATATATTTTATACCATACAATAAAAAAAAGTTAAAAAAACAAAACAAAATACGCCTTTCTATTGAGTTCATAAGTTCAAATTTTTTGTGGTCCAAGTTTAAATTCTTTTAAAATTATATAGCTATTATATTTAATAATTTGCTTATACCTAAGACTACAATTTTTAAAATAAGATTTAGTAGCATTTAGCTTACATTATCTTCTGAGGCTTATCCTGGTAACTGGACTTCAGGAATATGGCAAATCTATCCTGAGATTTTCAGCAAAGAATCATTCAACATAAATTACCTTAATACTGGGCTATTTCTAAAAAGTTAAAAAAAATTGAAAGTGCAATTTAAATGCTGTTTGTTTCTGCTTCTTTATATTTTTATTGAAACAGAAAGTATTCTAAAAACATTTTTCATACAGCTTAACAGAGCAACATAAAAGTATTTCACAATAAGCCTAATTACAATATTGCTTGTGTTGTAATGTGTGGAAAGTAGAATTTGCAAACTACAAAACTTGAACAAACAAACTTTGGCTGGAATTTTGGACATGGTCAATCAAAGAACAGCATCATAGTACAGCTGAATGAGGGCTTAACCAAAAGTCAGTTTTTTTGCAAGTCAACTTACCTTTCAGTTTTCTTATCTGTACTAAAATATCATCAAAAGACTCTATAATTTCATTTACACAGCATGACTTTTACATCGAGTTCAAGTCATTAACATTCTAGGCCTGCTGTTCATATTCTTGAAATTAGTTTCAGGTCTCAAATTTAAAAGATAAAACAAACGAAAATGTTACCTTAAGTTCAGCAACTTGTGATGAAATATGCCACATGAGGCTTTCACTTAGGAACTTCATACCATATGGGCCTAGTAGTTCTGATAGTGACCTCATTTCTAAAAGGAAATGTAATTAATTTTATACTTTTGACAAGCAAATACTTTTAAAAAAATGAATATTAACACAGGGTAACATCCCATTACAGAAACTAAATTATTAATATAAAATCCTGAGAAAAGTCTCTGAAATAAAAAAGGTAACCTATAACTCTAAGATATAATATGTATTATTTGATATAACTGAATGAAAATAGTCACAAAATTTTACAAAAAAACAAAAAGAATTAAATTTTCTTCATTCTTTAAAACATATAACAGTATTATTCACCTGATATGTCAGAATATTCTTCAGCATTGAATGTTAATTCATTTTCTGTAGGGAGGTTCACAAATGCTTTCATTGCAGGGAAGTAAGCTATATGGCCATTGCTGACTTGTCTTAGCAATGTTTCCAAATACCTGAGTTGAATAGCAAACTCATAATTAGGAGAAAACGTTTAATTCAAAATATGTTATGTAATATATCCTAAGTATAATTTTAAGTTGAGTGACAAATTAAAATAATAGTTGTCCATAAAAGAATAATTTTTCTAAATAGTTCACTACAAGCTTTACAGGCATACCTTGCGGATACTGAGGATTCAGTTCTAGTCCACTGCCATAAAGCAAATATCACAATAAAGCAAGTCACACAATTTTTTTGGCTTACCAGTGCCTATAAAAGTTATGTTCATATTCTACTGCAATCTATTACATGTGCAATTGCATTTTGCCTAAAAGAAATAATGTATATGCTTTAATTTAAAAAAACTTTATTGCTGGGAGGGGTGGGGAGAGACGCTGTGTAGACAGGTGTAGAATTTAGTTTGTTCTCTAGAGCAGCTAGTAAGTAGCCAGGAACTGTGTGGAACACCTGTTTGGGGGATATCTGTGACAGGACACACAACGTACACCAGTCTAGAACTAGTGAAGGGCCAAGATCACACCACAGAACAGTGAGTAAAGAACCCCAAATCTAGAGGCTGATGCCCCTCCCTGAGCAGCATGGCAAGCTCAGTTGGAAGCACTTCCTCATGGGAAAAACAGCTCTCTGCTGGAAGCAAGAAGAAAACTTGATCCAAGCAAGAGCAGAGGTAAGGTAAGTCTGAGAGTCAAAGTAGTAAGTCAAGAGAAGGAGATAATTCCCTAGGGTTTAGGGAATTATGCTGTTTGATGCAGTCACCTTCATCAATGACCTCAGCTAGATATTCTAGATAATGTGTTACAGTTTCTACATCACCACTTACTGCTTCACCTTGCATTTTTATGTTATGGAGATGGCTTCTTTCCTTAAATCTCACTAACCAACCTCTGCTAGCTTTAAAACTTTGCGTCTGTAGCTTCCTCATCTCTCTCAGCCTTCACAGAATTGAGGAGAGTTAGTGCCCTACTCTGGATTAGGCTTTGGCCTAAGGGAGTATTGTGACTGGCTTGATCCTCTATCCAGACCACTCAAACTTTCTCCATACCAACAATAAGGCTGTTTCACTTTCTTATCATTTGTGTGTATACTGGAGTAGCACTTTTCATTCTCTTCAAAACTCTTCTTTTGCATTCACAACTTGGCTGTTTGGCTCAAGAAGCCTACCATTTGGCCTTTTTCAGCTTTCGACATGCTTTCTTCACTAAACTTAATCATTTCTAACTTTTGATTTCAAGTGATAAATGTGTGACTCTTCCTTTTACTTGAACACTCAGAAGTCATTTTGTAGGGTTATTAATTGACCTAATTTCAATATTGTGGTGTATCAGGGAACAGGGAGGTCAAATGAGAGAGAGGGAAAGAGAGACAGATGAACAGCTGGTTGGTGGAGTAGTCAGAACACATTTCTCAATTAAGTTTGTTGTCTCATATGGACACAGATCATGGTGCCCCCAAACAATTACAATAGTAAAGCAAAGATCTCTTATTACAAATCACATAACACATATGATAATAATGAACAAGTTTGAAATATTGTAAGAACTACCAAATGTGACAGAGATATGAGGTGAACATATGCTGTTGGAGAAATGGCACCAATATACTTGCTTAATACAAATCATCAATCTGTAAAAAACAGTTTCTGAAAAGCACAACAAAACGAAGTATGTCTGTATACACTCCAGTATTCTAAATATGTTCTATAGGTCTATAATATTACTCTTACCAATTTGTGTACAGACTTGTAATGGTTGGCTCTCCATGACTGTCTAAATGTTGTGTTTGCTGAAGAAGAACATTATTGAATACTCTTGTAATATCAATTTGCACATAGTTTTCTATTGACTGGAGCACAGTCATATAGGCTCTTACACTTGTTAAAAGCTCTGACGGTTTTGCAATTTCCTGTGTGGCTTGATTATACATAGTCATCCCAACAATAGACCTAAGAGGGGAAAAAGAATATGAAAAGAGCTCTACCTTTTCCACTTATGCAAACAAGCAATGCAGCTTACTGATAACTAGTATTAAATAAGAAATAAAATTAATTTTATCAGTATAATAAGCATACAAGTGATTTTAAAAACTCTAAGAACATCAGGAACAAAACCTATTTAAGTGTAAGGTTTGAAAAAATTCCTTTAACATCAAATTGTAGCAAGAGATATGACCATAACTTGAATTCATTTGGCTCTTGGAACTGCAATGCTTTCGAAATTGCAGTTATTATTCTCTGGTAAGGCTACAATCAGACATCAGAATTTATAAGCAACATCTATATGCTCCCCTTCTCCACTGGCAATTCCTTCTTCTTTTTCTTTGCCTCTAGTTTTATCTTTTCATTCATCTCATTAATAATCACATTAAAGAACAAAAGTATATTTTTACCAGTTTTAACTGGTAATCTAATATTCAAGTCCTAAGTTATAAATGTCTCCACCATTTAAGGGAAAAATATTAAAACCTTTTTTAAGAATTGCTTTATATTTACAGTATAGCCCTTAATCTATTTCCCCTTGGGATGAGTTACCCAAAAAAAAAAACCAAAAAACTTGCACTTGTATAACTTGTGTAAATTAATGTAACTGAGAAAAGCTTAACCTTGGAAGGAGGAAGAGCCATATTGATAGTTTCAAAGTAGAATTAAATTTCTAAATTTAATTTCAAAAACATAAGAAGAAAATTTGGAACTAGAAAATCAGTTACATTCTAAGAAAGAATAAAAAATTAACCACTACATAAAATTAAATCCTTACGACATTTACATTATTAAAATCATTGAATCGACAAAGATATTTGTTTTTTTTCCCCACGTAGTTCACTATAACTTGAATAAGTAATTTTGTAAAGAATAATCTTAGTCACACACCAGCCTCATGTTCAACCAGGATGGCCTCAACATATTCAATCAGGAATATCTACCCAGACAGACTTCCAAAAGTTTTCTGATCCTGCTCTTGCCTCAGGAGATCAAGTCTCTCTCAGGGATACTCCTCTTTGCCCAAAGGTGCCAAAGAGAATAAATGCTTGTTGAAATCACACAGTCAATTCAAAAAGAAAAATCCACATTCTGTTTGCATTTAGCTAAAACATCATCATAATCACCAATCACTGATTCACTGTTATTTACCAGGAGTTGTAGTAGGCTTTTTAAAAATATTTTATATAAATTACCTTACAATCTTCATAATAACCCAACTATGTAATAGTATTATCCCCATCATTTTACAAATCAAAGAAACTAAGGCTCAGAACCCAAGTAATGAAGGTCACATTGTTTATAAGTGGTATGTCTAAGGTTTGACACCATATCTGGCTAACTCAGTGGAGCTTCTCAACAAACTGAAAGACAGCCAAAACAAGGCAAAAAAACAAACAAGAGTACTGTTCTTTAATCACCCAGCATATAGACATTGTTCTGGTTTCTATCCCAAGAAACTATAATAAGAATATAGGGAAATAAATTTTGAAAACACTTCCCTAAATATTCTTTTTCTACCTTTCTCCGCCCCACTGCCCCGCCAACTCACCTTTAAAACTCCCTCAGCATTAGAGTTGTAGTACAATAAAAGGATGGATCCACTTGAGGTGTATTCTTGTGAAGCTTACGTAGGTAGTAGAGAAGCTCAGACTACCTATAGGTACGCCTAAGAATTACTTCTGGAGACCCTCTTTCGTTGATCAGATGTGGCCTCATTCTCTCTAAGTCCAACTCTGAAAGTGAAATCATTGCCCTCCCCACTACATGGGACATGACATCCAGGGGTAAAAGTCTCCCTGGCGGTATGGGAGATGACTCCCAGGGAGTAGTCCACCCCTGGCACCCTGAGATCAACAATTCCATCCTGACCAAAAGGAAGGAAAGAAGTGTAACTAATAAAGTATCAGTGGCAGAGAGAGTTCAAATAGAGTCGAGAGCCTACTCTGGAGGTTGCCCTTACACAAGCTTCACTTAGACACTGCTGCCTATTATAACATGTCAAACCCCAACCAAAAGCATTCCAGCCAATCCTAAAGAACAGCTAAGGCATTTCTACAAAGGCTCCATGCACTAGGGCAACTCTCCAGAAAATTACACTCTTCAGATGCGTCCCTGGACCAGGAAAGTACTGAAACCTAGAGGGCCCAGCCTCTCCAGAACATCAGCTACTCCCATCTCCCTACCCCATATTACTGTCAGCCCCTTCCAACATGAAGAAGTTAGAATAGGCATAGCCCAATACCCCTAAAGAGAGGAATAGAAAGATCAAAGGTGATTGTGGAGTTATACAGAGAAGGCAAGGTTTAACATATGAATATGATTGCTGAATCATTCAATTGATATCTCTTTAGCCTCCAGCATCTTAGAGCACCTAGAAGTAAAAACCTAAAATTGTGGAATTGTAACCCATACCAAACTCTGTAATTTGTTCTACAACTAATGTGGCTATGTGCTTTGAAATTTATTGCTTTTTTGTATATACGTTATTTTTCACAAAAAAGAAAAAAATTGATTATGATGATAAAAAAATATTTATTCCTTCTAGCCTCCAATGTTCTGGAGCAGCTAAAAGGAAAAATCTGAGATGATGGTATGGTAGCCCACGACAAACCCTGGGATCTGTCCTGTAATTATTTGTAAGTTAAAAAATAAAATAAAATAAATAAATGCCTATGGGCTGCCCAAGGTAGGAAGCCTAATAGAAGATACTACTTCTGGATACTAAAGGGTTACATCTGAGATGGAAAAGTTAATGAGTAATAAAGCCGCCATGCAGAAGGAAAAAAAGAAGGATGGATCCTTGAAGACAAGTTTCCATCACTAGGAACAGGCCCAGAAGAACCAATTCAAGAAAAAAAATGCTATTCTTATACACAGCCCCTAAATCCTAAAACTGTTCAAGTGACCAGCAAAAACCAACCCACTAATACTTAGAAGTTATTTGTTTTGGCATAAAAATCTTTCTCAGATAAACAAACTTTTACCCCTTGCTCTATTACTGATCACTAAGTAGATGTCTGGTTACAAAAGAATATTTGTTTCTCCCAACTATTTACAGAAGGAAAACAACAGAGCTTTAAAACGAATGCTACCTTTCCACCCCCTCACCTCCCACCCCCACCAAGTATAAGCAGCACCAAGGGGCATAAATGTCCATCTGGCCTAAATATAAAGGCGTCCTCGGTTTTACTGTCAAGATGGAGAGCAAAAGGAGAACAAAAGATAGCCTTCATTCAACACCAGTCATTTCTCCGATTGAATGATGATTTAATACTCAATTCAGTGCTCATTTACATAGCCCTATTTTGTTCTGATTGTTGTAGTCTTACCTCAACAGTTAAATTTTTAAGCTATATATGTTTTCATTAGTACTCAATCCATATGATACAAATAGTACTTGCTAATGACAATAGAAACTTTGCAAAACCTCTGGCAAAATTCTGTGACTAATTGTCCTAAGGCCTTTCAATTTTCTTTAATTAGTGTTAACTTTAGAAAAAGGTTGAAGCAACATTTAGAAAATAGTAAGTTTTGTGGCATATGTACAATATCATTTCAAGAAGCACATATTTAACTTACAAAATCTCATTACACACAAATTCAGAAAAGAATCCGGAGTCTACCTAGTTCTGAGGTGTTCAAACATTTGACTGTTACCCATTGTAAAATATAATTTTGATTGCAACCTACAAAACTGATTTCATGACACAAGTGAGTTATCAGCAGCAATCTTCTCATTTTGCATATAAAGCAGCCAAGGATCAGAAAGATTAACTGACTTGCCCAATGTTACAACTACTTAATAACAAGTATGAGACAAGAATCTGATAAATTTAGGTAATTTTCAGTTCACTATATTTATACGTCCCAATTCACTATTCTTTATATTACACCAGTTATGCTGTTATTTTCCAAAACAGAACTCATAAAAGCAAAAATTGCATCAATGTTAAGTAAACATATCAAATTTATTAACTAAATCAATAATCAAAACAGTTTCTATTCTTTCTTACTTTGTAAAGCGGATTTCCAGATGAGAAGTCAAATATTCTCTTGGGGTAAAGGTATGCTCCCAAACTGCCATGTTTGGTACATAATTTATAGAGAAACATAACTCAGAAAGTGCAGTGTGCAGTTTATCAAGGCTGAAAAAAATTAACAAACAGCAAACAAAATGTTAAATATTTCATCACAGGCAACACAAAAGTAATTTTATAAACAAATCAGACCTTATTTGGAGAAAATAATCTCAGAACTAATTTTTTTTTTCTTCTCCTAACTGATGACATTCAAATCTTGAATAACATCACTAACATGAGAGCAATTTCACATTGACAGTATCATGCATCTGTTTATAAGTTCAAATAATGATGACTATATTAAGTCAATATACAATGCAAAGAGCTTATTATGCACTCATAAAAAACACAACACTTTCAACTCCTGCTGTGCTTTCCATTGTGGAGGAAGCAAATGGTGTGTTCAACTTCGGAAGCAAGGAAGTAGGAAATTTATTTTAAACCAAAAAAATATTAACCCAATTACTGTTTAACTTATACCATCCCTCTCAACAAGCAAGCAAATAAACAGCCCTGAATTCAACCTGATCTGATATTTTTGTTCTAAAGTAATGATATCATCAAAACCATAATGAAGTACAACCTCACATGTACTAGAATGGCTATTATTTTAAAAAAGGGAAAAAAATGCTGATGAAGATGCAGACATAGTACATTGTTGGTGGGAACTGAAAAGGGTGCAGTAACTGTGGAAAATAATTGGGCGATTCCTTTGAAAGTTAAACATATTAGTTTCCTAAGCCTAGTTAAGAACAAGAACTGAATGCAAGAACTTGAACTGATATCTGTAAACTAAGGTTCTCAGAAGTGTTATTCACAACAGTTAAAAGGTAAAAGCATACCAAATGTCCAACAGCAGATAAATGGATAAGCAAAATGTGGTATATACACACAAAGGAATATCATTCAGCCTTAAAAAGAATGAAGTTCTGACACATGCTACTGCATGGATGAACCCTGAAGAAATCACATTTTGTGAAATAAGTTAGATACAAAGGGACAGATTTTATGATTCCACTTATATGAGTGGAATTCATATAGACAATATTCACGGAGACAGACAGTAGAGTAAACTTTCTGTAGACTATACCAGGAGAAAAGGGATGGAGAGTGAGGAGTTAATGCATAATGGGTATTTCAGATACCAGGCAAATTCTAGCAACAGATAGTGGTTAAGGGTAGCAAAACATTCTGAATGTGATTAATCCCACTGAAATTGTATGCTTGGGAGTGCTTAAGCAGGAAAGTTTATGTTGTATATATGTTTAAACAATTTTAAAAAGAAAGAGACTAAAGAGGCAATGACAACTTAATGTAACACATGATTCTGGACTGGATGGAAGAGAAAAATGCCCAAAAGGACCTTACTGGGACATAGGAAAAAAAAAAGCTTACAGGTTGTAAGCTTTATATCAATGTTAACTTCTTATACCTGATAACTATACTCAAGGTAGTTACATACGTGAATATCCTTGTTCTAAGGAAATGCACACGAAAGTATTCATGTTTAAGGAGCGTGAGATATATAACTCAACCTCAAATATCGAAAAAACAGAGAGATGGATAGATAGAATGATACAGCAAATGTGGCAAAATGCTTAAAGTTGATGTATCTGGGTATCTGAGTGGGAGGGATGCTGGACCTTTCTTTTATTATTTTTTAGTTGGTTTTTTTTTTATCATTTTTTCAACTGCCCTGTGAATTCCAAAGTATCTCAGAATAAAAAGTTAAGATACTAACAATATCCGTTATGTTCTAACACTGAAATAAAATTCTTTATTTGAAACTGAAATTGTAATTTACTTATAGTATATCTACCCCAAAAAAATTTTTTTAGAAAAGATTTTGGTACTCAGTATCCAATATGTAAAAACATATTACCTATCACATGTATTTTCTTCAAAAATCCAAAATGTTAAGATTCTGTTTGGGAGAGGAAATAAACACGAACTGGCTAAGCAAGTTCACCAAGCTTTAAAAAAAAAAGTAAAGGGCTGGGAAATAAGAATTTACAATTACTTGCATTACTCAGTACCAATGGCATGGGGTAAAGGTAAGGGGTGGGGAGAGGTAATGTCTACAAGTAACAAAAAGGTACACTGAAAAGGAGGCTTATCCTAGATCTTGAGGCTTTCTCTTGTGAAGCTTATGTAGGTAGTAGAGAAGCTTAGACTACCTATAGGTACGCCTAAGAATTACTTCTGGAGAACCTCTTTTGTTGATCAGATGTGGCCTCATTCTCTCTAAGTCCAACTCTGAAAGTGAAATCATTGCCCTCCCCACTACATGGGACATGACATCCAGGGGTAAAAGTCTCCCTGGTGGCATGGGAGATGACTCGCAGGGAGGAGACCACCCCTGGCACCCTGAGATCAACAATTCCATCCTGACCAAAAGGAGGAAAAGAAGTGTAACCAATAATCAGTGGCAGACAGAGTTCAAATACAATCGAGAGGCTGCTGCCGTTAAACCCCAACCAAAACCATTCCAGCCAATCCTAAAGAACACCTAAGGCAATATATAAGATTCTACAAAGGTTCCATGCACTAGGGTAACTTTCTAGAAACCTACAACCTCCAGATGGGTCTCTGGACAAGATAAGTCCTGAAATCCAGAGGGCCCAGCCTCACCAGAACATCAGCTATTTTCATCTCCCTACCCCATATTACTCACAGCCCCTTTCAACATGAAAAACTTAGAATAGACATAGCCCAAATACCCCTAAAGAGAGGAACAGAAAGATGTGTTGGAGTTATACAGAGAAGATAGAACTTAACAAATGAATGATGGCTGAATCATTAAATTGATATCTCTTTTAGTCTCCAGTACCTTAGAGTAGCTAAGTAAAAACCTAAAATTGTGGAATTGTAACCCATGCCAAACTCTGAAATCTGTCGAACAACTAACTGTGATGCTGTGCTCTGAAATTTATTGCTTTTTGTTATATATGTTATTTTTCACAAAAAAGGAAAAAAAAGTTGATTGCGATGATAAAAAATTATTCATTCTTTCTAGCTTCCAATGTTCTGGAGCAGCTAGAAGTAAAAATCTGAGAGGATTGTATGGTATGACAAACTCTAAAATCTGTCCTGTAACTACTTTTGAAGAGTGCTTTGAAAACTACTGCTTTTTCCCTTCTTTGCTTTGTACATATAGTATACTATACAATAAAAAAAGTTTAAAAAGCAGATGGCTTACTTGGTTACTACCAGCCTGTTTTTCCTCATGCTCTCAACTCCTGGTTTTTCCCTTTCTGGTTCCCCTTTCTTACCAGTCTGTTTTTTCGACTTCTTATTCACTGCTTGACTGATGGTTTTGGCACAATGCTTGGGCAACAACTAAATTTAAAAAGGAATGGATATTTTAACACCAATTGCTTTGAAAGCACAGTAAGCAAACCTTATACAAGCAAAGCTTAGTTGAATCCAGAATCTCAGGAAATATAACCTTAGCACTAAGGACAGAGACATAAGTAAGATGGAGCACAGTGGTAACCCAAGTTACTTTCTTCATGTTTTCTAAAGAAAGTGAGGAATTACTGTACAGTGAAAATATTGCTATTTTATCCAAACAATTCTATATAACACATCACAAGTGACTTAAAGTCATCTATTAACAGAGATTCATAGGAGTTTCATACAGGAGGTTAATGGAATTTACTAAGAATTTTAGAATTAAAAGACAGAAAGTAAAAAATAAATAAATAATTGGCTAATAGCTCATTTTCTTGCCCTCAAACACAAAATCCTTATCAGTATTAAAGGAAACAATTAAATTATTACCTGGTCACTAAGAGTACACTGTTCTGTACAAATATCAGTGATGAGATTTCGAGCTTGTTTGGCCATTTCATCCAGAAACATATTACATAAGGAAAGGCTACGATCTCCAATATGATGTCGCTATTAAAACAGAATAATAACAACAATAATAATAAAAATTAAAGGAAGAAACCTGAATTAAAAATTTTTAAAAATAAACATGGCAAATTAAGTTAAAGCCTTATTTTGCAAAAAGGAGGAGGGATGTGGGATGGTTTACAGATTTCTTTTAGCTTTTGTAACAACTAACCTACTATACTATATTTGTACACAGTTGACACAAAATTAGTACTTGGTGATCACATAAGTAATGTTCATTCAGGAGAAAGTGTAAAAGACTACTTTCCTTAACATAAACAACTATGAATTTAAATCTTCAAATTCCACAAGGTCCTATATCCAGTTCTTAATATAATGCTAATGAATATATTTATTTAATGGTCTCCAATTTTCTCATTTTAAAACATATCTAATATATAAATCTTAACACAACAAGGTCTGTAGTGTATAAACAGAAATGAAATAAAGGAGATCAAATATTTAAATAAAAACTGTTAGAAAACAAGTCAAAAATAAACAAATTTATAAGGAATTCAAATTTCTAAATTCAAATCCCTACCTTCCTAGGGGAAAAAAAAAGTCTGCCATGCATTTCCAAGTCAGAAGATAAAGCATGTGTATAGACCTACACACAAATATAACAAACACATTCAAATGCACCCATCTACAAGATTCTGGATCCTTTTTGTTTTGGTAGTAATATAAGAATTTGATGAATTTTTCTGATCAATGTAATTGGAATACTGAGTATAGCATTTTAATTTTTATCACAAACAAATGTAGAGATGACATATATATATACAAATATATCTATGGTGCTGAAATAAATATAAGGTACACAAAACACAGAAATACCAAACAGGTAAAATAATGGTTTCAAGATCTATCATGACATCTTATATTTCAATGTATTTTAAATGCCCCATAAAACTTCTTTACTAGGAAGCCAAACCAAAAGAGAGTGGCAGGGCAGATACAACTAAATATTGGTCAACTTTACATTAGGAAATATTTCAAATTATAAACATTTAAGTATTAAAAAAAAAAAAATTCAACTCCCAGAAGATAAAACCTATCCCTTGGGATGTCCTCAACATGGCAACATAAAAAAGACATTCCCTGAAAAAAACCTCCCTAGAGAAAAAGCAAAGAAAAGGAAAAATTCCACATGCTGGATTCCACAATGCTGGAAGACAGTAAATACTGAAGAAATACTCTACAAACTCTTGAATTGAAGAAAAAGAAAACTATTTTTTTTCCATCTCTGACCTGTCAGTCTGCTCCTGCTCCTGCTCCTTCCCTGTCACTCAGTCCCACAGAGCTTGGGAGTTGCTCAGAGGCCTGCGTCTCTCCTACCATGAACAAAGACTAAGAGTTTTAACTCACTTGCAGCAGTGAGTTAAAACCCTACACATACCCAGGCACAGGGACTCAAGTTCACAGGGACCTAAGGCAGAACATATGCCACTGAGCAGTGCTTCATATGACATAAAAGGGGCCCTCAGGCAGAATAAAAGAGAGGGAGACAGATGACAGTAGAAAGCTTGGCAGCACTCACTCAATCCAGTTTCTGTTGGCTGGATCACCAAAACACAAAACGAACTTTAATGGAGTGACTCATCTTTCTTGATTGACTCAATCTGGCTCCCTGGGTGGACAGCTCAATGGGAAAGAAACTAGAGGAAGAAAAGGCTCACAGAGACAGAAAAAAAGGGCCAGTGGGGGGGGGCGGGGAGGCCACAGTTAAACTGAACTACTATAAGACAAGAAGTTCCCAGAACTAAAAAGTGTAAGGAAAATGGGGCATTAAGTGAGGAACTTAAATCATAGGAGTTGGGGGTGGGGGTGGGGGGGCAGTCTGCACAAAAACAAAACAGAACCGATCAGGATTCCTGGAGAAGGAACAAAGGAAAGTAAGTTTTCTCTTGGAGGTGAAACAAATGCACAAAAAGTACAATCTTAAAAATTGTACCACATATCCAGGGCAAGAATCAGATCAGGAAGAGCTGAGAAAATCTGATCAGGCAAATATGAGATATTCCTAAGGTCTAGAATAAATTAGAGCAAGAGTCAAAGAAGAACCTTAACACAAAGTCAAGCAACAGTAAAATTCTAGACAAGAGGGAGAAACTGACCTCCAATTAACTTATCGAGATATTCAGATACCTATATATCAGCAAAAAAAACTTCAAGCCATAAAATGGAAAGACAGAGCTCAGTCAAGGGAACAAATTAAAACTTCAGAGAAGACACAGAAATGGGAACAACTAACCAAACAATTTTAAACAAATCTAAATCAATTCAGGGAAACAAAGAAAAATATGGATAAAGAGATAAAGAATATTAAGAGAAAATGTGTGAGCATAAAGAAGAATTTCAAAGTATAAAAAGAAGAGTAACAGAAATTATGGGGATGAAAGGCACAATAGTATAGATTAAAAATACACCAACAACAGATTTGAAAGAATAAATCATAATAGACCTATGCTGAGACACATACTAATCAGAATGTCAAATACCAAAGATAAAGAGAGAATTCTAAAAGCAGCAAAAGAAAAGCCACTCGTCACATATGAGGAATCCTTAATAAGATTAAGTGGCAATTTCTCATCAGAAACCATGGAGGTGAGATATAGATAAATGAAATATTTAAAGCACTGAAAGAGAAAAGCTGCCAACCCCAAATCCTTTATCCACCAAAACTGTCATTCAAATAAGAGGGAGAGTTTAAAATATTCACAATTAAACAGAAAGTAAGAGAATCTGTCAACAAAAGACCTGCTCTATGAGAATTACTAAAAGGAGTTTTGCAGGTTGAGAGGAAAGACAGGTGAAGAGTGGCTTGAAGTAGTGTGAAGAAATGAAGACAATCAGTAAAGGTAACTAAAAGGGTAAATGTAAAACCCAGAACTATATATATATATATATATATTATATATATATAAAATATATATATATTATATAAATATATAATTATAATCATATAATTCCTGTAAGATTAAAATGACTAATTTTGTTATAATTATTTTAACATATTAATTTTTTAAAAATTAATTCAATGTGAAGGTTGACAGTGAAGAAAGAGTTAATAAGATAAATATTTGAAAATCTATAAAAATAGTGGTGCTAGTACCCTGATACGTACTCCCTAATAAATTTCCTGCAGGCTAATCTCCATCTGAGATTCTGTTTAGCACCGAATACACCCTTCAGCAGATATATTACTGAATGCTTAAAGATACCAACAACGCTATTGCTATCTGAATGTTTCTTTTCTCTAAGTCCTGTAATTCTAAGTAAAGGGTCTGGAAACTAAGTTAAACAAGGTAATATATTATTTAATTTTAACAAACATTCTTACCACAAATACACTGTGATAATTCTTCTGTCAAGATCAGAAGAAATACCGAGTACATTTTGAACAGATACCACTAAGTATTCAGTAGTTGTACATATAAGTGAGTGAGCATCTTACAAATACCAGCATATATGGATTTTGCTTAACATATCTGTAATATTAAGAAGTCAGTTGATAACTCTTTAACTTGCTTGTTTTCTTAATAATCTGTTTATTCAATTTTCAAGTCCCTTCAATGATACTTTAAGAGAAAAGCAAGCATAATCAATTACTGTATATACCTTTACCATAAACATTAATATCTGACCCATCATTTATTTTAACAAAGATAATTCCAGATTTTGTATGTTTTTGTTTATATCATAGCCAGTTTGAAGCTATTATGTACCCCAGAAAAGTTATGCCCTTTAATACTCATTCAATATTGCTAGGTGGGAGTTTTTGATAGTTTCCATGGAGATATGATTCACCCAATTGTGGGTAGTAACTTTTGATTACATGATTTCCATGGAGATGTGTTTTTTACCCATTCAAGGTGAGATTGCTTACTGGAGCCCTTTAAGAGGGAACCATTTTGGAAAAAGCTCAGTACTAAAAGAGTTCACAGAGCAGAAACCTTTGGAGACACAGAAGGAAAACACCCCGGGGGAAGCTGTATGAAATGAGAAGAGAAAGCTAGCAAATATTGCCATGTGCCTTTCCAGTGGACAGAGATGTTCTGGACCCATTAGCCTTACTTGAATCAAGGTATCTTTGACTAGATGGCTTAATTTGGACATTCTCATGACCTTAGAACTGCAAATTTGCAACTTAATAAATTCTACTTTCTAAGAGCCATTCCATTCCTGGTATATTGCATTCCAGCAGCCTGACAAACTAAAACAATATTTTTATCCATCCATATTTACAAAATATACAAACATCCTTGTGATTAGGTGGGAAGCCAGATTAGGTAATTACGATTATGAGAATATTTGCTTGGCACAAGTTGGTTTAGCTTACTCTGAATACCATACAAATCACAGCTCTACTCTGAAATTACCTCTTCTGGACACAATTCATGTGTGCAACTCATAAAATGCGTGCAAAGCAGTGGAAATGCAATTGAGTATCTCGACTGAGAGGGTAGCTCCAAACACTGTTGAAACATCTTCTCAAAAGCACGACTATAAAAACTATATTAGGAAACAAATTAAAAATAAGAATCACAATTTTTACAGTTAAAATTTTATGATACAGTACTTACAGTTAAATTAATTTGATTCCAGTGAATGATTAAAAGTTACTACTTTGTAGCATGTGTTCCCTTAAGAAGAGAATGAGTTCTCCAAAATATTACTTATGCAAATACATAAATGCAATAATTTCAGTTTATAAAAATATATGTATAACATTAGCAAATATTTAAAATAAGAGATTTAAACCAAAAATATACCACATCTATAGCTTATAAATATGTAACATTTAAATCTTACATCATCAAATTTCATCAAATCTAAGACATCATCAACTGTAAACAATACCATTATTTTATGGTAGGGAAAACACCACCAATTAAATAATGACATGCCATAAATTTTAAGTCACATTCTGATTTAAGAGATGTTAATTAGAAAAGAAAATGACTCCATAAAATACAGTACACCTCAGACTAACAAGACAAACAGAAATATTAAACACCTTCATTTTGGATGAGTCAGGGAAAATAATACAACAATGAGAAATATGGATAAAAATTAAGTATGGCTGAAAATTAAAAATCTTAAACATTACTTCAAAGTGCTTTTAATTCTAGGAAAAAACTATATCGACATTCCATCGCAATAGGCACCTTTCTGTAGCTCAACAATACCAAATCATAAAATGCTCCACTTTTCTCTGGAAGGTACTTTTGGGGCAGAAAGGGATTCCAAATACACTTAAAATCTTCGCAAAATTCAGGTAAGTTGTATCTAAACCTAAAAAGTATATTTACTAATATAAATATACTTTTCACGAGTTCCTTTAAAAGATCCCTACGCCTTTCATGTCTGGTGATTTGCCTTTCTTTGGCACTACTTCTAATTAAAGCCATATTATGCACTACCAAAATCCAAACGGATTGGGTTATTTTCCACAAAAGTAATGAGGAGCATTTCATAATGACCTCTATTTAAAATACAGAAGCTACTATCACTACCCTCTGAAACAATCTCAGCATTATAGAAATAAAGGGACATACAAGGTTATCCCTATTAGCTTCACTAGAGAAAAAAATTAGACCAAAAATCAGAAAATAAAGTTGATGCTATATAACTCTGGAGCCAAAATACTTGAGTTTGAATCCTGGCCCCACTGATTATTATTGTGATTGCAACCAAATTCATTTAGTCATTTAAATACTTATTAAGTACCTACACTATTTAGACACTAAGGAAGCAAAGACCTTCCTTCAAGAACTACACTATCTGAGGACAGTGAGGGGAGAGAAGAGTTATAAAATACTAAGTACCACAAAAGAGGACGACAGAAGCAAAAAGAGTGGGAGCACAATGGAGAGAACAGTTTACACCACAGTAATATTACTATTCAATTTAACATTCTAAAAGAACATTACTATGTATTTAATTTCCAACATTTGCTTTCTTTGACCCTGATCCACAACTTTTTTTCTCTCTCTGATTTTAGTGATACAAAGGAGGACTTTTAAGGCAATTTGAAGTAACTGTTTTTTACCTTTACAAAGAAAATGCAAAAAATAAAATTCACATCAAGAAGAGTTGCTCCTGTACAAAATTTAAAATACACATAAAATCCTAACTTGTTAACTTCTTTTTGCTGGCAAGTTGTTATAAAAGTGCTCCATTTCCTTTATTCTTAAGAGTCTATTACTGAATGTCCTTAAGGACAATGCTAACATAAAAATAATCAAGAAACATATATTTGGATACTAAAAATTTCAAATTTTGATTTAAAGGAAATTATGACATACCAAAATATGGAGAGATCTGATGTTTCTACCAACATTTCCACCAAGGAATCTACCATTTTTGTATGAAAAATGATTGTATTCATCATCTTTCCAAGTTCTCTGTGATCTGCAAGACTAAGTGAAGCCTTAGAGACACTAGTATATGCCTGTAAAAGTATAGCAAAAAACAGAAGTGATTTAAGTATAACCAATGACTTTAGCATTGTCATTCTACAGGGGAAAAAAAAACATTACTGAAAAGCACAAACTGTTTTTGTGACTGTATCAGTAACATCATTTTTTAAAAAAATTGTCAAGTGACCCAAACTCGAAATTCCTATTAAGAATTTCTGGAAATAAATATGCTAAAATAGTAGTATCCATAAAACAGAATCTAATATAAAACTAGTTCATCTTGAGCCCCATTCAGGAGAAATGAAGTTAGTACATTATCTGTATAAAACAAGTATCATGTTAACCTTATCAAAAAGTAATTTTCAATCTAATTGAAGAGAGAAACACACATATAGGAAATAATCAAATTAAAATTAATTATTGTACAGGTTGATTCAGTGAGGTTTCAGATTATATAGAATCACCAAAAACTGGATAGCATAATACATGTACTAATTGACGGATTCTACAAAAGGAATTAAAGATAGTAGAATGGCCAAAAAAGTAAAGACTTACCTGAAACCATCAAGAAAACTTGTGGGAAAGGAAATTCCATGACTAGGGTACCAAATCATAGAGAGTAAAATCATGCCCATAAACTGGTCATTATAGAGGGGCATAGAATTGTTGGGGTACCTATTGAGAAGCTGGGGGTTATAAAAGGGTTATGAAATGTACAGAATAAATACTGTACATTATGGCTAGGTTTTGAGTGCAAACAAGAAAAGGGAAATGGTCAAAGATGTAACATCATAAAGAACCTTGTTTGCTATGTTAAGAAATTTGAACATTTTGGTGAACTACTGTGGGTTCTGTATGATGGCTTCTGTGTTTCAGAAAGACTGTTCTGCATGCAAGGAGAAATAGGGAAAGGGTAGGCAAGAAAGAAACTGGAGGCAGAGATCTGTTAAGAGGCAGTGATAGCAATAACCCAGGCAGCATTATGATAGTTTAGTGTAGGGTGTTGGTAGTTTAAGATATTAAGCGGGGAAATGACTTAATGTGGTGGGTGACAGAAGAATTAGATGATGGACAGGGTTCTGGCTGTTGGGAGACACTCATGTGCCCCTACATATCTTACTGCATATGCCAAGAATGCAAGACCTGAACCATTCTTTACCCAGGCCATTTCTCAGGGTTATAATCACAGTTACCAAACTTGAGGGATGAGGTTATATTGCCCTATGGAAGAAAGAGCAAGTATGCTTAGCATTGATGATGAAAGGTGAGCTCCTCAAACTCAAGTGTTCCTCAGCTACAATGCAAACCCAATGAATATACACTATTCATCCCGGTACCTTTGCAACCTGAACTTGGGGGCAAAGTAGAACCAGAGCAAAGTAAAACTGATGCAAACACGGTAATATTCATGCTGTTTGCTGAGCCATGAATAATTAAGTCCTTCATCTGTGACCCAAGAGCCCAATGTCTTCTGCCAGTATCCAGGAAACAGTAAGAGAGCACATTATTACATGGTCAGTAGGGCAAATATGAAATCCCAGACTCAACAATGCAAGGGTTCACCAAGGGGAATGATGCAACTATTTACTAAGATAGAGATACCAGATACAAAGCAAAATTTCATTTTTTTTCCAGGAAAGAGGAGGGAATGAGAAACAATGATGACAAAGCAAACACCAGATCTAAGTTATCTTTGTTTCCAGGTATTATTAAGTGGCATCAAAATGAAACTTCCAAAAAAAAATTCAATCATTTTCCAAGATTTTATAGAACTTATCAGATATAAGAGGTCAAGAACAGATAATGATAACAGCTTCCATGATTAACAAGATATACTGCTGTGGCAGGAGGGTGAAGCATCCTAACTCCATATGGAAAGGACAAGGAAGCTTGCATTTAAGACCCTCCCAGATCTTTATCTATTTATCTCTTCTTTTGGCTTATTCTTATTTTTATCCATCTCGTATGATAAAACCATGATTACCTTTCTGGACATGTAATCCCTGCTGGCTATAATCCATCTGACAAATCTGCCAGGTTGAAAGCACTGTTTCTTTGAAAGCAAACGTCTGCCACAATGGCAATAACAAAGAATAATGCTTACCTGCCCAAATTAATCACTTGGAGAATTTATTCGAATGGCAAAACTATCAAAAGCTTCGTAAATGCCTAGCTCAGTTTATTTCTGGGGCAGGCATGAAAAAAATGCAGCATAGCAAAGAGCCAGCCAGAAAAACGACAGACAAACACAAGTCTAGAATTGAGGCAACTTCAAGCATGCAGATGAGGATAGCACCCTGAGGAACAGCACAGAAACAAAGTAAAGGAAACAGGTAATGTTCAAAAAGCCTATCTGATTAGGACTATCTGTCTACCTTATATAGAAATGAGAGAAATATTAGAGTGCTAAAGAGAAATAAGCCTCTATCTATACTGACACTGATTTTTTGGGAAGTATTACAGCAGCTTAGCTCACACCCAAGCTATTATAGAAATTGGTACCAGAAGTAAGATACAATATTATATAAATCTAACATATGAGGGTAACAAGAAAATAGATGTTCATAACTAGAAAGTTTCATAAACAGGTAAACATTTGGAAAACTTGCCACCTAAAAAATCTGGAAGGCAGACCAGAGGAACCACATGTCTACAGAAGCGATATTTTTGCAGGCTCTAAGGGAAATGATACTTTTATACAAATAAAAAATCTCAAACAGGAATATATCAGTGCTACTTTCTTAACACGCCCTCAATGCTTCATATTTTGCCATACAATTGAATTTCAAAAAAACACAGCTAAACTTCTCAAGTGAATTATTCAAGTGAATTAAGTGTAATAATCCTCGTCACTAAAAAGAGTATATTTAACATGCAACTAAGTCTTTAGAATTCTCTGAACCCAAGTGTTGGTTTAGGCACTCCCATAAACTGAGACTATGAGAATGAAACAATTCAAACTTTGTCATGACTCTCAAAATTTTAAATGTGTGTATCCTTTGGCAGAGCAATTCCACTTCTACTTTAATTTACAGGCTACATTTATTACTGTATTTTTTCACACAATTTTTTAAAATCAACAACTTAAACTTTATTTTTAGTAGGAAAGAAATATCCTATAATATGCACACATTTATTATTTTGAGGTAGTGATATTTCAAGTATGTTTTCTTTCTCCTCCACTAACTGGCTCTGCAACCTCAGGCAGATACTTTTGCAGGCTCTAAGGGAAGTGATAAACTTAAAACAACTTAAAACTTCTGGCTTCCTCTGTAAAAACTTCATCTTTAAAAATATGTTCCTCAGAGAACATAGAACAAAAGGCAAAAAATACTTATATATTTATTTGTAGGCTGAAAAGCTCACAGAGCTAAGCAGATTGCCAGAAAAGTATGCTCTTCCTGGGATTCCATCATGAGATTATATCCATCTAAAAATCTCTTTCACACATTTGCTGTTCATTTATTCACTTTTTAATTAAACAAAATGAAACTTTTATTTTTTTAGGTTGTAGAACAGCATGTAGCACAATCCCATTTATATGTTCAACATTTAAAAAGATAGAGAATACCTATTAAAAATGAATATTCTGGGAATGAGACTGGGAAAAGTTCATACTTTCATTTTTCTATTTTCTCTCTGGATGGTTTGAATTTTTATAATGATAAAGTATTATTATTGCCTTAGAATATACAAATACAATATTTAAAATATGCAGATTATTGATAACACTGGACCGCAATTTTCCCACAATTAACAGAAATATTTAATGGCCAATTAAATTCTATCATTAAATTCACAGTGTAAATCAAAGTTTTGAGCTTCAATTCTAAAATTTTTTATTTTAAAACTATGCGTGAGTGAAAACTTGTAGAAGCTAATACTGTTGATTTCTGTATTTGAGAAAAATGAAGATTTGGGAAAAAGATCAAGGGAAGGCAAACCATGGCAAACCATGGGCCGGCTGCTAATTTTTATAAAACTTTATTGGTTTAAACAAATGGGCATGGCAGTGTTGCCATGGATAGGAAGAAATATTTGGAAATCAAATATCTGATAAAAAGAGTTTAATATCCAGAATATATCTGGAAGTCCTACAACTCAAAAACAAAACGACAACCTAATTTAAAAATGGGTAAAGGACTCAAGTAGGCATTTCTCCAAAGCAGAGAAATAAATGGCCAAGAAGCATGTGTAAAGATGCTCAACAACACTGGCCATTAGGGAAATGTGACTCAAAACCATAAGACACCACCCCACACTCACTATAATAGATAATATTTTTAAAATGCTGGCAAGGATGCAGAGAATTGGAACTGTTGTACATTGCTGGTGGAAAGGTAAAAATGGCACAGCTACTGTGGAAAAGAGTAAGGTAATACCTCAAAACATTAAATACAGAATTTCCCTATGATCCAGTGATTCCACATCCAGGTACATACCCCAAAAAATTGAAAGCAGGGATGCAGATTCTGACAAATGTTCACAGAAGCATTTGTACAATAGCGAAAAGGTGGAAACAACTCAAGTGTACATGAACAGATGAATGGATAAAACAAAAAGTGTTCTATACATACAATGGAATATTATTCAGCAATAAAAAAGAATGAACTTCTGATGTATGCTCTAATATGGATGAATCTTGAAAACATTATGCTAAATGAAATAAACCAGACATAATAAGACATATATTTCATGAATAATGAAATCATTCGCTTCTATGAAATAACTAGAATATGCAAATTTGTGGACACAGAAAGCAAATTAAAGGGTAGCAGGGGTGCAGGTAGGAGTGGGGAATGGGGAATTAACACTTAACACATAAAAGAGAAAGAGTTTCCATTCGGGGTGATAAAAGTTTTTGGTAATGGATGGTGGTGATGTTGGCACAATAGTGGGAATGTAATTAACACCACTGAATTGTGTTATATAGTTACAAATGGCTAAAATGGAAAATTTCATGTTGTATATATGTTACCACAATATAAAGAGAAAAAAAAAACTAGTACAAAATGTTTCTTCTATAAAGGAAAGACTATGGTGAATTAAATGAAAGATTTCAACAAGCATACAAAAGTGAATATCTTATAGTTCTGCTCTAAATGTTTTCATATTAACTAAGGTAGTCAATAACAAAAACAAAATGACAAAGAAAAGTAAATAATTCTTACCTGTAACCTAAACCAATCTAATCTCATTCCTCTGAAATCAAATACTTCCCCATCTTCAACTACAATAATAGAAAAGTTACAAAGCAAATTAATATTTTTGCAAATCTATAATCACACTTTAAAATTTAAGGACTGAGGGTACAAATAAATTCAAAATCCTAGAAGGATGATGATAAAGGCAGTTGTACTAAGAGAGGAATAAAGTACAAACTTCTCTCCTAAACTCTGATTCTCAGGCTGCCTATAAAAATTAATCTGAAGAAACTAGAATAAAGCTTGAAAAATCTTGTGATTATAGACTAGATAGCATAATGAAGTTCCACAAAATAACTCCATATAAACTAAACATCATCAGTCACGTTTATAGCAGTTTCATTTCTCAAGTGTGATAACTATAAAGATTGATTCATCTAAAATAAATGTATTTATGACCGAGAAATTCTCAAGGTCTCTGATACCTTTTATTTAAAAACTACAAAACTAAAACAGCATTATCAATCTACTGGAATGGGGTGTTCAAATAATGGAGAGGCAACCAATTTTTGAACATCACTTCCTGAAATTGATACACCAGCACTCAAATTCCTCTTCTAATACTTAATATCTATTAGAGCTTGGAAAAATTATTTACTTTTTCAAACCATGAGTTTCCAATTTTGACAAGTAAAAATAGTGACATTGCTTTAAAGAACAGACGTGAATTCAATAGGATAATACATATAAAGTGACTGGCACAAAGTAAACATTTTATAAATAGTATCCATTATTGCTATTGTTATAGAAACGCTTGAACCAACTTTATCTGCTTTGTCATAAACTGCAGTGACTCTTTTGTTTTGTATTTTACTTCTTCTGTTACACAGGCCTTTTTGTTTCCTGAATAATAGAAAATATCAAACTACATTTCTTACGATTTTTGAAAACAACATCAAAACCTTTGGAAACTTTTGCTTCAGAGAGAACGAAGTTAAGACAAAAGAGAACAGATCAATTACAGTAAAATATGAGATAAGTGATTTCATAAAAATTAACTGAAATTATTTTCTTAATAATGAAGTTTGTAAACCTAATTAGAAGAAAAGATGCTTTTACTTAAGACTAACTAATTACCTTGTTTTACACTTAGGGAAGTCATAGTGTTAACAAAAGAGGACATGATGATGGATTCATCTTCAGGGCAAACTGAAAGATTCTGAAAAGAAAAAAGAAATAACGTTAAAAATGGCTAGTTAGGGAAAAATCCATAGGCTCATCAAATGGTGAATGGATAACTAAACTGTGGTATATTTTTACAATGGAATATTTTTTAGCATTAAAGAAAATGTTAACATATGCAACAAGGGGTGTGAGGGTAGTTCAGTGATAGAATTCTTGCCTGCCATGTGGGAGATCTGGGTTCAATTCCAGGCCCATGCGCTTTCCCCAAAAAGAAAAACAAACAAACAAAAACAAAAACAAAATAGCTGGTGTTCTAGTTTGCTAGCTGCTGGAATGCAATAAACCAGAAATGGAATGGCTTTTAAAAACGGGAATTTAATAAGTTGCTAGTTTACAGTTCTAAGGCTGAGAAAATGTACAATCAGAGGCATCCAGGGAAAGATACCTTGGTTCAAGAAGGCCAATGAAGTTCAGGGTTTCTCTCTCAAGTGGAAAGGCACATGGTGAACACAGTCAAAGTTTCTCGCTCATCTGGAAAGGCACATGGTGAATACAGATAGTCAGGGTTCCTCTCTCATCTGGAAGGGCACATGGCGAACACGGCGTCATCTGCTAGCTTCTTCTCCTGGCTTCCTGTTTTATGAAGTCCCCTGGGAGGCATTTTCCTTCTTCATCTCCAAAGGTTGCTGGCTGGTGGACTTTGCTTCTCATGGCTATGTCGTTCTGCTCTGCTCTCTGAATCTCTTTCATTCTCCAAAATGTTCTTTTATAGGACTTCAGAAACTAATCAAGATCCACCCAAATGGGTGGAGACACGCCGTAACTTAATCCAGCTTAACAACCACTCTTGATAAAATCACATATCCAGGGAGATCTGATTACAGTTCCAAATTTACAATACTGAATAGGGATTAGAAGAAATGGCTGCTTTTACAAAATGGGATTAGGATTAAAATATGGCTTTTCTAGGGTTCATACATCATTTCAAACCAGCACATTCTACCCTTGAACCCTAAAAAAGACATGTTTTCCCCATATACAAAATACATTCATTCTATAACAATATCAGAAAACCTTAAACCATTCCAGTAACATTTCAAATACAAGATTAATACAAGATTAAAATTAGTACAAAGTCTCATCAAAGTTAGTTAAAGGCATGGACAGTGCTAAGGCAAAATTATCCTCTGGCTTTGGACTTTTGAAAACTCATAACAAGTTACTTGCTGACAACATACAAAGGAGGAACAGTCACAGGATACATACACACGTTTCCATACAGAGGAAGGAACACAGGGGTCACCGGACCAATGCAGTTTCAAAAACCCTCAGGGCAAAGTCCATTAGATTTCATATCTGAGAATCATTTATCTTCCGGGCATTAGAAAGCAGTAGTCCACCCTTTCCAAAGGCCTACACAGAGGTCTGCCTCTCTCCAAACGCAACCCTGGGGGACATTGCGGAGACCACCTTTTTTCCCTTCTCCACCCTCTCTAAGCATTAGGGCTGCATCTGGGCTCTCTGCCGTCTCCAGGGCACACACTCAACCCCACAAGTGGTGGCAGTCAGGCTCTTCCCAAACCCCAAGGAATGTGCATCACCATATCCAAGGCCTGAGGCAGCATGACTCTTTCACTGCGAGGAGGTGGAAGGCCCATCCTCTGCCTTCAGGGTAAACTCACCCTCTTCAAGGGCTTGGGTGGGTCTGCTCTCCTGTTGACTTCAGACCTTGGCCTCCAAGGTTTGCCTCTGAAGTTATTTTTCCTCCAGTGTGTCCCTTCTCCGTATCCCCCAGTCCAAACTGGCAGCGACTCTGTTTATACAGGTCCCACAGGACTCTCGTTGGCTTTCTATGCAGTAGCCTTAGATCATGCCCATCAGACATAAGGAATTTCCACAAATCCTTCCTAGATAACTCTTATGTCTGATCCTGGCTTTCTCTGAAATGGATGACTGGTTCCACATCTGGCCAATTCCTCACATGGAGCACTATTCTCTGGGGTCTCCCTTCCTGGAAGCCCAGAATTTTCCAGGACATCAATTTCTGGTTTCTTTGTACCCAAGAGTTCAGTTTTCAGCTTATCTCTCTCCTGTCACATTTCACTATAAGCTGTAAGGAGAAACCAGGCTTTACTTTCACATTTAATTTGGAGATCTCTTCTGCTAAATATCCAACTTCATGGCTTTTAAAATCTACTTTCCAGCCAAAGCCACTAGTCAATTTTGCCAGATTATCTGCCATTTTAAAACAAGGCTCATCTTCCTTCCAGTCTGTAATGACACACATCTCATTTCTGTTTAGAACCTGGTCAGAGGTGTCTTTAGAGTTCACATTTCTACCAAGATTCTCTTCAAAACATTCTAGGCCTTCTCTATCAAGCTCCTCACAACTCCTCCAGATTCTTCCCCTTATCCATTTAAAAAGCTGTTACAACATGTTAAGTATTTGCAAACTGCAGCAGAAGCACCCCACTCCTGGTACCAAAGTCTGTTCTAGTTTACTAGCTGCTGGAATGCAATATACCAGAAATGGAATGGCTTTTAAAAACGGGAATTTAATAAGTTGCTAGTTTACAGTTCTAAGGCTCAGAAAATGTCCCAATTACAACAAGTCTACAGAAATCTCCAATCAAAGGCATCCAGGGAAAGAGGCCTTCGTTCAAGAAGGCCAATGAAGTTCAGGGTTTCTCTCTCAAGTGGAAGGGCACATGGTGAACACAGTCAGGGTTCTTCACTCATCTGGTAGGGCACATGGCGAACACGGCGTCATCTGCTAGCTTCTTCTCCTGGCTTCCTGTTTTATGAAGTCCCCTGGGAGGCATTTTCCTTCTTCATCTCCAAAGGTTGTTGGCTGGTGGACTTTGCTTCTCATGGCTATGTCGTTCTGCTCTGCTCTCTCTGAATCTCCTTCATTCTCCAAAATGCTTCCTCTTTTATAGGACTTCAGAAACTAATCAAGATCCACCCAAATGGGTGGAGACACACCGCAACCTAATCCAGCTTAATAATCATTCTTGATTAAATAACATCTCCAGGAGATGTGATTACAATTCCAAACTTAAATACTGAATAGGGATTAGAAGAAATGGCTGTCTTTACAGAAATGGGATTAGGATTAAAACATGGCTTTTCTAGGGTCCATACATCATTCAAACCATCACAGCTTGGATGACTCTAAAAACATTATGCTAAGTGAAAGAAATGAAAAATAAAAGACTATTATTGTATATGTATCTATTTATATGAAATCCCAAAAAAAAGAAGGCAAAACTATAGTGACAGAAATCGGATCCTTAGTTGTTGAAGTCTAAGGAGGGAATCAACTACAAAGGCACACAAGAAAAATTTTAAGGGTATAGGAAATTCACCATCTTGAATGAGGCAGTGGTTGCATGATTCTAACAGGCACCAAAATTCAAACTGTATACTAAAACCAAGTGAATTTTATTGTATGTGAATTATATCTCAGTAAAGTTAGGAGGAAAAAAACTTTTAAAGTAGGTAGTTAAATAAATATATGATAAACTGTATTAAAAGGGGATGCTAAAAAGAATATTTTTAAAGTGGAAGCTTACCTGACAAATAATATAAATAAAATATAATTCCAAAAAAACAAAAAATATATATATAATTCCAAAACATTAATACCTATTACAGTAAAATACATTACACCATATTTAGTCTGAGTTCTAAATTTATCAGTCCTAATAAATTATTTAAAACACTATAAGTATACTTTACAATAGAAAAGAGTGATAAAGAGCTTAGGCTTTTGAGTTGTTGGAATATTGATTCTACTATTTATGAAATCCACGATACACTAAGCAAGTTTATATAGGTTTTGTTTTTCTTCAACAAATTACAATACCTACTCTCACAGACTTTTGTAGAGAGTCAATAAAATACACTATTAACAGATGGTGGCAATTATTAGTATTAGTATTACTGCTGCTGATACTACTACCATTACTATAAGCCCAAAAGAGAAATGCTAGGATATTAATTTTCCTGGTATTATTAAGCTCTGGTTTTTATAAAAGACACCAAAAGTACCAAGTGAATAAAAATTTTAACTCTATAAAATAGTTTCACAGCATGGTTTCAAAGTTACACAGAACCAGGTTTTTATTTTTGGTTTTTTTTTTTTTTTTACATGGGTAGGCACCGGGAATCGGACCTGGGTCTCCAGCATGGCAGGTGAGAATTCTGCCACTGCATCACCACTGCCTACCCCAGGTTTATTTTTATATTGTGTTCTAGCATGATATAGCCTTGGTTTATCTATTACGTAGTAACTACTCAAATAAAATCCCACCAAAGGCTGGGATATATAACACTCTAGAGATAAAATCAGGTTTCCTGTTTCATTTTTTAATAGCCATTCTAGAAAGAAAGCAACTGAGCTCCATCTGGTGGATAAAGGAATAACCTATAAATTACATATAATTCAAGGTAAACAGATACATGTGAAATTTTTTTACCTGTCTTTTTAGAGAGGCTTGAAAAAAATAGGGTTTCAAGCTGACTTATTCCTCTGGAAAACCTATAGTATTAGATTAATCTTAGTACAAAGAGAATTTTTACTGCTCTTCCTTTGTAGTATACGCTAACTTAGAGTATTTTAGAGATCTGTAGTTTTATTAAATGAAACTAAATAAAATACTATTTTCCTTTCAATCGGTTCATGTGGGATAAAAATAAGGGAAATTTATATAAAATGAATAATATTTAATAGCCAAATCATGTAAAGTAACAACAAAAAAAGTAGGACTGAAATTTAATAGAGTAAAATCCAAAATGATAACAAAAATAAGACATTTAATTAAATTAAGAAATTTAGATTAAATCAATTTCTTGATTATTCTCTATCTAACACGCTATACAAAAAGAATTATCTCTACCTTTCCTCTCATATATAATTAACAGCCATATTTTCTCCATCTCTTCTATATATTCACAGCCACTCTCCACGTGCAGATTCTTATCAACTCTCACCTAGCCTACTGTAATTTTTCTGGTCTCTCTGCCTTTTTACTCCCAGTAATCCATCACCCATACTGAGTCAGGGAGAATTTTCTAAGTAGTAAATCTAATTTATGACCAACTTCCTCTTTCACAAGGTCCTCTACACTTGGTTACTATAACAGGATAAAGAATTGTTTCTTTCATTGTGTTCACTCTTAGTTTTGTACAAATTCTTGCACAATGCCCATTACACTGAACTACAACTGTTTGCTCCCCTCTAGACAATGATCTCCTTGATAAACTATGACCAATACTTATTTGTTATCTCCACTGCTTGGCACTAGACAATATTTTATAAATACATGTTGAGGTACTAGCAGTCAATGAGAGGGAAGGGAAGGGGTATGGGATATGAGTTTTTCTTTTTACTTCTTTTTTTGGAGAGACACAAATGTTCTAAAAATGATCGTGGTGATGATTATACAACTATGTGATGATATTGTGAGCCACTGATTGTATACTGTGGGTGAACCATATGCGTGAAGACTTCTCAATAAAAATACCAAAAAAAAAAAACCATGTTGAGCAAACATATCAGTAAATACAAAGGGGGAAGGAAGGAACAAAAGAGGGAAATGATATGAAATGAGATAACTTTTACCTGCACAAGTTCATTGAGAACAACAGCATCAAAGCCAGAAAGGTACTGCACATAATACCTCTGCATTACAGGTCCATATTTCCTTACATGTGCTCTAAGCTCTTCCATGTAAAATATTAATTCAGCAATGTGCCTTTAAAACAATTTTCAATAAAAATATTTGAAATTCATTTTTTCTTTAAAAAAAAATGGCATTCTTAAATATTTAATGTCAATTAATTTATAAGTTACTGCATAGGAATAAAAACATCATGAAAGCAAAAATCAAAACAAAAAACTGAAAATCAATATAAGCAAATACCAAACAAAAATAAAATTAGGACATCTCAAAAGTACATTTAAAAATCACAAACGAAAGAGGGTTAGGTAGAATCGAGATTTTCTGTATGCTCTTATTTCTCTTCTTCATTTATCTAACTCCTGTTGAGGGACTGTGAACTAAAATGAGAGACATTGCAAATGTTACACTGGGTTGCAACTCTACTCTGTAAGGATTTACAATTAAATGAAGTTAATCAATTTGAAGAATTAATTCATAAGAAATATTACTGGATATAGCCAAAGAAGACAAAAAAGAATTTTACTACCACCTACAGTGCTGGAAAAAAAATTAAAGCCCTAATTTTAAACCAAAGTTTGTACTTTAATTAATATCCTCCAATGATGCATTATAAATATTCCTTTTGTACAAATCTGAAAGTCCCCAAAAAATGTTTTTCAAATAATTTACTTCAAAAATAAGTTCCTAAATTTCACAACTCATAAATCAGAATATATGAAAAAAAAAAACTTTTAATGTTGCTAACTTACTTATCTATGAAGTCATCCGCACTCTTCTTTGGCATGTTATCTGCATGACGAAGCAGCCAAATAATCTCATCACGGGCAAATGATAATGCCATAAAAACAAAAAGTGCCTAATTTAAAAAAAGTAACAATGTTTACTCATGCAAAGATTAATAAGAAAACCTATTCATAATCTAAAATGAAAAGCCATTGGCAAGAAAGGATAATAACTAGTTCAAAAGAGAAGAGACTAGCATGAAGTCTTGCAATAATACAAGAATAACTTTAGTGGGAAAGAAAAGTTGCTTTAATGGACAACAGAATTATAAAAAGTAATTGAGAGTGAGAAAATAACAAGGCAAATATGCCAGGAAGTACAGAAGAGAAGAAAAGAAGAGAACTTCAAGGTATGTATAAGGGAAAGCATGCATATAAAGAAGTGGAAAATGAAGGAAGATGTGAAGTATGCATCTGAAGTCAGCAAATTCACTCTCAACTAAATAATATTCCAAATCTCTTCACACAGTCCTTGATTCATGTTTTAGTGAAAAATGCACATGAAGAGAAGAAATTTAAAAAAAAAAAGTTTAATGTGGCATTACGTGATAAAAATAAGAATTAAACCAATTACCTTGGGACCTAGCAAGCCAGGTTGATCAGAGAGGACAGTAGCCAATTCTTTCAGTGCAGATCTTAAAAACTTGCGCCTTTCTCTATGCATTGAACCACTACAGGGAAAGACACTATTTCAGTTTATCTGTTTCTACTAAATTCTTGTTGGCAATTAAATAACTTAGCATTTCAAGGTCAACATCTAAAACTTTTTTAAGGATGCAGATGCCCCTACAAAAATCATCTTCTATGTGTTTGTCATAAAATGGCATTCCAATCTTTTGGTTACCCTTGCCTTTCTTATACTGCATTTGTGACTATATTTTTTCACTCTCCAACTATTAAAATCCTAACCAATCCTCAAGAGTAATCCTTCAAGAAGCATTTCCTAATATTCAGCTATCCATTTCTAAACAATTTTAGCAACTTTAGTACCATATAACTTACACTTTATAAACTAGACTTGAAATCTTTGAGGGCAAGCATTGTCCTACTGTATACATCTTTTTCTCTCCCTACATAGAGATCAATATAAAACTTATTTAATTATGTTTCTTAAACTATACAAAATATACACAAGTCCAAGAAAGTTTTAAAATTTAGAAAGGTATATAAAATAAATAGCCATGTAAACGATATTATATGCCAAAAACCCAAGTATACAGAATAAGCCAAAAATGTCGCTGTAACACAGATCAGTTTCAGAAGATAAGAATTATAATTTAACTTTTGCCATTTTCTACTTGTGTATCACATCTCTAAGTTTTGGCTTCTCATTTATAAAAAGAGGAATAATGACATCTGTAACTTTATGCCTATGTATCTTCCATGATGCCTACCTGATACACAGAGTTCCTACAATATGTTACATTAATTTCAATGACAAGCTCATTTTCTTTGACAATAATAAAGTCATCTGGTGTCATTTCTTAGGATAAAATGGGCAAATATCATTTTGACTAGTTTACTTTGCAAGATTGGTGTGAGTAGTCTGAGTTGTTATTAACATCTTAAGAAAATGTCTACAAGGTACTTATGTCCAGCAGATGGTAATAAGTTACAGGAATTACTATTGCTTACTATTTATTATTCTATATAATAAAGGAAATAGAAATAACTTACTTTTAAAAGATCATTACAAAAGATAAGTATGATACTACATATTTGCCTATGATAGAGTATATCCTATGAAGAACTATGAGTATGTTTACTTCTCTAATTCTAGAAAAGAATTCAAACACATTCCGAACTATGTTATTTGCATTAGAGAATCATTTTTGAGTAATACAAGCACACGTACTTAATTCAGTGAAATAATATGGATGAGGAATAATATAAAGTACAGATAGCAAAGAACAAAGGGGGTTTAAATTCCCAATAGCCATCATATAGCCCAAACCTAAATTATAATATTTCTCACAGTTTTATATTTTTATCCATGACAATGTTCATTTTCTTTCTGCCTTACAGAAATACTGATGGATTAGCTATCTCTACATTACTTAAGCTCACTGGAGAAACTAGTCTATATACATTCTAGATATATAACAATTAAGGTGAAATATCAAATTATTTACAATTATTTTATGAGAAAATTGAAAAGTTGTTCAAAGAACTTAAATATATTAATTTCCAACAAAAGTTACCTATGTATGTAGTAATATAAGAAACTAAAACTTGGGAGCGGGATGAGGTTAGCATACATTCAAAAGTAAATACTATTTAGGAGAGAGTGTGGATATGTCAATTTTCAAGAAATATTATAAAAATCAGTACAACTTACAAAATGCTGCTATGGGGGGCACAGTGACAGTGTAAAAGATACCCAAAAGTCCTTTGCATAGTACTGCCTTAAGCATTTTATCAATGGTTCAAAAATATGTAAACTGTCTATACCAATTTTAAGGTTATATAGCTATTATTTCTCATTGATTGAGCATCTCCCTCTTCTGCAACCTCCTGCACACCATTAATTTGCACTCATATCAAGAAAATAATGCTTTAAGAAATGAATTCTGGATTAAAAGTACCACAGATAATAACTACTTACGCATGTGACACAGCTGCCTCCTTGCATTCTCTTATGTCATTAATACGTTTATTATAGCTATGTGCAAAAGAAAAAAAGGTATAAACATGTTCATCTCTATTTGAACAATTAAAGTCAAATGAGTTAGCCAAATACTAAAACTGAATTTAAAAAACTTTTAATTATCAACAATAAAACTGGCCCTCAAAAACTGGATGCACACGGAAGAAGTCTATCTACATCTTTCCTGGCACCTTAGGTGCCTATTCAATGCTTTCTATAAAGATAGATCTCACATTATATTAAGTTCAATAAAATTAAACATTACAATGAAGATTTTTATTATAGTAAATCTTACTTACTTAAAGCACCAATAAAAACATTTAAATTATACTTCTGATATAACTAACCGTGATGTCCAAAAATCTAAAGTTCTGATACAACGACTATACCTAATTTTTATTAAGGTCATCTCATAAACACAAATTTCTGAAAGGTCATGTACAAATGATTAACAGAGATAACCACTGTTTGGGTATGCGGGTTTGTGGTGGGGAAAATGGGCAGAGTTCATTAACCTACTTTAAATCACTTTAAAAGATAGTGTTATAGGTTATTTTTAACCTCCATTTACCACTTGCTTTTCAAATTAAAAAAGATTTAATTAAAAGAAACAAAACACCAACTTAAAACCAATCAGTTTAAGGTGCCATTGGAAAATTTCATGAATACTAGATATAAAAACTCAAAATTCCCAAAATGTTAAAAAAAAAAAAAAACTCCAACCTTTTTTAAAAAGCACTTCTACCAAAATGAACTACAACTTCCAAATTAAGTCCTCTAAGATTTATGTGTTCTTTAGGCAAATGTCTGAAAGGTACTAATTCTGTAAGCACTGGCCTCTATAATCAATAAGTCTCTACACCCATGGTCTGATTTGTAATCACTACGGCAACTCATTTTAAATTAGCTTGCCCACTCACAATTTAATCAAAGATAAAAACTTCTTAACTTTACATACAGCACTTCTTAAATTGATGAACTTATCACTAAAAAGGCATAACAGAAGTCAGTTGTTTCAGGGTGTCATTAAACTTGCTTGCACCATAAATAACATAAGCACATTTAAGATACACAGAATATATGGATTTAAATGTTTACATTTTTCTTAATGTGATTCTAGAGAGGGTGCCAGTATGCTAAGATATCAATACTGTAAGTTTTCATGATTTTAAAATCTGAATTAATTAGAAAACAATAAAGCCCACCTGACATAGGATATTTAAGCGTTTTCCACCAGCTAAATTAAAATAATAGAGCCGAAAAGTACACAGGGCTCTGTTTTTCATATAATGATTTCTACCACCTGCACAAGAATATTAAAATCATCTTTATTGACTGAAATCAGAATATGGGTTACTAGAGAAAGGGGGCATGGGGAGGCAACACGGACCAGAAAGAGACATAAGAGAATTTTCTGAGGATGATGGAAATGATCTTTATCTTGATACAGGTAGTGCCAAAAAGGCAAAGTCATAGGGCTGAATACTTAAGATTTATGCATTTTTCTGCTTGTAAATTTTACCTTAATAAAGTACTGGTTGGGGGAAAGTGCACATTTCCTTATCCTCTCCAAGATACAAATACAGTAGGTTAGAGACGGTACCCAGGCACCTGCATTTTAACTGATATCCCAGGGTAATTTTTATGCATGCTAAATTTGAGACCTACTGGCTTAAACTGTCAGTGCTACACAATGTTATTTTTTTTTTTTTTTTTTTTTTTTTTTAAAGGGAAACATCTTTTAAACATTTTCTTGTTTTATTGTATTTTGTTTTTCCGTTTTTTGTTACATGGGCTGGGGCCGGGAATCGAACCGAGGTCCTCCGGCATAGCAGGCAAGCACTTTGCCCGCTGAGCCACCGCGGCCCGCCCACAATGTTATTTTTTAATAACTAAAAGAGGCTTTATTTTCTTTCTTTTTTATTTTACATGGGCAGGCACTGGGAATGGAACCCAGGTCTCTGGCATAACAGGCAAGAACTCTGCCGCTGCATCACCATCACCTGCCCTAAAAGAGGCTTTGTTTTATCTCAATTTTATTAGGACATTATTCAACTGGGTATGGAATAAATGCAGGCAAGTTTCATTCTTATCTGAAGCTAGAAAGCCTAATGTAATTACTCAACACTTTCAGATATAGGAAAGCCCAGGACACTTCAGATTCCCCTAGTTTGAAAAGATTTCATAAAAGCTAACAAGTCTGAGCTCAACTTGGTTTTTAGATATTACTATAGAACCTCAAGTGGAGAGAAATGTAGACATTAAAAATTTCAAAAGAAACTCAAATTTCAGTGATTTGTTTTACAGGGAATGAATGCAAATGAATCACTTTGGAGTAACTCCTATTATAAGGAAATATGATTTACTCTGTGCAGCAGTCTTCTATAATTGTTTTAATTATTCTAATGATTAAAAGAATCATTAGATTCTATTCTAATCTAACTTTTGATTCATATAATTTTACAAATGTACTCCATTCTAAAATAGCACTTATAAATATTTCAAAACTCTAAAATGTATATGGTAGTTTTATAATAATTTTATTTTAAAATGTATATGACAATATTTCTGTCAAAAACCATTTATGATTTGAAAAAAGAACCCATCTTCACTCTTACAGAAAACAAATTTTAAAAGGGCTGGAACACTAGATTTTTAAATCTGTGAAGTTACAAGTAAAAATATGATTCCTACCTTTGAAGTTACAAGCAAAAATATGATTACTACCTTATCAAAAGACTTAAAAACTACCTGCTAGGGCCAGTAAGATGGTAGAGGCTTTATCTTGCATGATTTCCCTTGTTCATCTGCCCAAAACTATAGTAAAGATAAGCCACTCACCACCCCTCTCGGAAAAAAGACAAAGTAATTGAAAATACCATACCCTCGAATGTTTACAAACAAGTCTTCTGCTGCTTTGTGAATATGGAAAACTTCATCACGAAAGAGAGAGAGGCAAGAACTACTTTGAAGAGCTAGCTTCCAAAGGTTCAGTGCTGTCGCATCAGTATTTAGGATCCCATGGCACAAAATAAAGCCAACTTCAAATAAAAAGAAAAAGAAATACAAATGTAAAAATACTTTCAGAGTTAAGTTTTTTCAGTTACAGGGTAGCTTTTCAAGTATACAGAAATGTAATTATAATCACTAAATTGAAGTTATTAAATGATAAGTAATAATACATGTATCTTGCCTTTAGGGACCACGATACATGAAAAATACTTTTGAATGTTTCAAGGAATTCAAGGAAGTTAAATACACTTGTATATGTATGACTTCACAATATATGCTTACTTATGCTTACAGTACTTGTATAGCGACTCCTTTAAAGGAAGGTTAAGTTAAAAATAAAAACAAAAATGTCAAGTTACATATAAAAGTATCAAAATAGTAGTATACATATAATATTATTCAGGAGTTCAAAGAATGGCCTGACTATTGAGTTATTAGAAAACCTCACAAAGACAGGACTGGATTATGATAGGCCAAACAAAGTACCTTGTACTCGGTAGGTACTGTATACTTTCAATGAATGAAAAATAAGGTGTTACACCCTACCACAAAAGGTTAAGGAGGACATCAACAAACATATAAAGGATTATACATTTCTGTATGATTCCCAAATTAGATTACATAAGATAAAGGATATATTCAGAATTCAGAGAATACAAAGCAATATAATATACTGAAAGAATCTTAGACTTTAAGGGTAAATACTTGGGACTAAGTCCTAGTTTAAAATCTTAAAAGTGTAATTTTGGGCAAATCAGTTACACACACTGAATCTTCCTTTCTACAACTGTAAAAGAAGGACATGACCTGTCCTGTCCAAAAGATAACAATGTCAGATAATACACATGAAAAAATCTAATAAACTATAAACTTCCATAAAAATGCAAGATACTACTTTTACCCTATCATTTCTTTTGGTAATTTATGAAAATTGATTTGCTTTATTTTTCAGTTATTGTAACAACTCTAACGATTACTGTACCCTGTGTTCATGAGTACTTTTTGATCCCAGCTTGAAATACTTTAAAAATATTTCTGAAAATGTCTTTTACTCATTTATTAAAACAGCTTCCTTCACAAGCAACCCAGAGTGACTTGTTTTTTTCCATTTTGCAGTGTGGGTACAAAGAACTGATTTTGCAGGATATAGAAAACAATAATTGAAAAGAAAAATATCTTCCTCTCTAAAACTAAAAACAATATTACTCAAAGTGCCAGTCCATGATAGGATTAAACAAAGAAACTGAGACAATTCAAAATCTTTGACAGAAATTTTACAATGATTTCTGAATTGAACTCTCAAAATAATCAAATATAATCTAATAATTTGATTATTTTGAATCTAATAATTCAAATGTGGGCTTTTATATGCCTTTGTTCATTATCTCATTTCCTCATAATTCCAGTAATTCATTTTCTTTGTAATTTCCAAAAGTATCAATTTGCAACTCAATGAAAAAGAAAAACTGATTAAACTGCCTAACAAAAGAGAATGGCAGAAAAGATAAAGAAACACGACCCAACTATACGTTGTTTATAAGGAACCCACTCTAGAGCCACAGATACAAATAAGTTTAAAATGAAAGGACAGGGCAGGCCACGATGGCTCAGCAGGCAAGAATGCTTGCCTGCCATGCTAGAGGACCCGGGTTCGATTCCTGGTGCCTGCCCATGTAAAAATAAAAAAAAAAAAAAAAAAAAAAATGAAAGGACAGAATGTATTTCATACAAAGAGCAATCAAAAGAGGGGGGGAAGGGTGCACGGGTGGTTCACTGGTAGAATGCTCGCCTTGAATGCCAGAGAACTGGGTTTGATTCCCGGATCATGCACCAACACCCTGGCCCCCACACCACCAAAAAAAAAAGAGAGAGAGAGGGTGGCTATATTCATATCAGACAAAACTGACTTTATACAAAAAACTGTTAGAAGAGACAAAGGTGGACAGTATATATCAATAACAGGGTCAATTCAACAAGCACTAAAATAATTAAAACAAACATTGACAATACTAAAGGGAGAACGTGAAGGGAGAAACAGTTCTACAATAACAGTTGGAGATTACAATATACCATTTTCATCATTGTGTAGAAAATCTAAACAGAAGGTCAATAAGAAAATAGAGGAGCTGAACAACATTATAAATCAACCAGATCTAATCAACATATATAGAACACTTCCCCCAATAACAGAACACACAATCTTTTCAAGTGCACACGGATATATTCTATTCTCAAGGATACACTATATGTTAAGGTATAAGAGAAAACTAAATGAATTTTAAAATACTGAAATCATAAAAAGTAACCCCTCTGGCTACTCTGAACGTTGCCCTTTACGCAAGCTTCAGGTAGACCTTGTTACCTATCATAACCTGCCAACCCCCAACCAGGACCATTACAGCCAATACTAAAGAACACCTAGGGCAATATATAAGATTCCACAAGGGCTCCAGGCACTAGAGTGACTTGCCAGAAACCTAAAACCTCCAGATGGGGTCCTGGTCCAGGTAAGTCCTGAAACCTAGGCCAGCCTCTGCAGAACATCAGATGTTCTATCTCCCTACCCCATGTTAGTGACAGACCCTTCCAATATGAGAAATTTAGCCACAGACCAAACACCCCTAAAGAGAGGGATGGAAAGATCAAAGGTGATGGTGGAATTATACAGAAAAGACAGGATCTAACAAATGAATATAAATGCTGAATCATTAAATTGATATCTCTTTTAGTCTCCAGTATTTTAGAGCACCTAGAAGTAAAAACCTAAAATTGTGAAATTATAACCCATGTCAAACTCTGAAACATGTTCTACAACTAACTGCAGTGCTGTGCTTTGAAATTTATAGCTTTTTTGTATATATTTTATTTTTCACAAAAAAAGGAAAAAAAAAAGTCAATTGTGTTGACAAAAAATATTTAAGCCCTCTAGCCTCCTATATTCTGGAGAAGTTAGAAGGAAAAATATGAGAGGATCGCATGGTGGGTCATGACAAATTCTGGGATCTGTCCTGTAACTACTTGTTGAAGAATGCTTTGAAAACTATTGCTTTTTTATTTCTTTGCTTTGTATATATGTTATAGTATACAATAAAAAAAAAGTTAAAAATAAAATAAAGTTACTTCCATAACTACAAAGCAAAAAAAAAAAAAAGTAACCTCTCTGACTAGAATGGAATGAAACTAGGAATCAGTAATAGAAGAAAAACTGGAAAATTTACAAATATATCAAAATTAAATAGGACACTCAAACAACTACTGGGCTAAAGAAGAAATTTCAAGGGAAATTAGAAAATACTTAGGGACAACTGAAAACAAAGACACAACATACCAAAACCTATAGGATGCTGGGAAGGCAGTGCAGAGCTCAGAGGGAAATTTATAGCTATGAATGCCTACATTAAAAAAGAAAAAAGACCTCAAATTAATAACTTAACTTTACATCTTTAGGAAACAGAAAAAGTAAACCCAAAGTTAGGATATGATTAAGATTACAGTGCTGATAACTGAAATAAAGAACAGAAAAATGAACAAATGAAAGAATAAACAAATAGCTAAATTGATAAAGACAAAAGGGATAAGATGCTAATAACTAAAGTCAGAAAGGCAAATGGTGATATCAACAATAACCTTACAGAAATAAAAAGAACTATAAGAGAATCATGAATAATCATACACCAACAAACTAAATAATCTAGAAGAAATTTAAAAATTCATAAACTACCCACAATAACTCAAGAAACAGAAAACATCAACAAACATCTAAAATATACATATTGTGTCAATAACCAAAAACTTCCCCAAAATCCCAGGACCAGATGATTTCACTGATGAACGTTTTCAAACATTTAGAATTAATACCAATCTTTCTAACACACTTTCACAGAATTCAAGAGTAGAGAATGCTTCCTAATTCATTCTGAGGCCAGCATTACTGTGCCAGTTTGAAAGGATTTATGTACCCTAGAAAACCCATGTTTTAATACTTATCAATCTTTTGGGAGTAACTGTTTCTTCTAATCTCTATTCAGTATTACAGGTTGGAAACTTGATTAGGTTATCTCCACAGAGATGTGACTCACCCAGTTGTGGGTATTAACTTTTAAACAGAGGGAGATGTGACTCCTCCCATTCCATGTGGGTCTTGATTACTCTACTGGAATCCTTTAAAAGAGGAAGCATTTTGGAGAAAATTTGAGTATGACCAGAGCAGTATAACATGAGAACTACAGAGTCCACCAGATAGCGACCTTTGGAGATGAAGGAGAAAGCCCCTGGGGGAGCTTCATGACGCAAGAGGCCTGGAGAGGAAGCTAGAAGATGTTGCCATGTTCACCATATGCCTTTCCAGTTGAGAGAAACCCTGAACTTCACCAGCCTTTCTTGAGTGAAGGTAACCTCTTGCTGGTGCCTTCATTTGGACATTTTTATAGACTTGCTTTAATTAGGACATTTTCTTGGCCTTAAAACTGTAAAACAGCAACTTATTAAATTCTCCTTTTTTAAAAAAATGCCATTTTAGCTCTGGTATATCACATTCCAGCAACTAGCAAACTGGAACAATTACTCTGATACCAAAGCCTTTTCTTCACAAGAAAAGAAAATTACAGACTAATTTCCCATATGATTATACATGCAAATATCCTTAACAAAACATTAACACACCAAATCTAACAGCGTACCAAAAAGTTCCAAGTGGGACTCATCCCAGAAATCAAAGGGTGGCTTAATGTATGAAAAGCATTCGATGTAATACACTACATAAATAGACTAAGGGGGAAAAAAACACATGATTATCTCAACAGATTCAGAAAAGGAATTTGACAAAATCTAGCATTCTTTGATGATAACTCAGAAAAGAAGGAACACAAGGGAACTTTTTAAACATGATAAAGGCCATTTATGAAAAAACCATAGCTAACATCATTCTCAATTGTGAAAAAAAATAAAGCTTTTCCCCTCAGATCAGAAGTCTAAGACAAAGATGCCTGCTTTGAACACTGCTATTCAATACTGTATTAGAAGTTCTTGCCAGAGCAATTAGGGAAGAAAAAGAAATAAAAGGTAATAAAGGATACACAGGTGGTTCAGTGGCAGAAACTCACCTTCCACGTGGGAGATCTAGGTTCAATTCCAGGACCATGTACCACCACCACCCCCAAAAAAGGTAAAAATAAAGAAATAAAAGATAATGGTAAAACTATCTCTATTTACAGACAACATGATCTTATATAAAGAAAATCCTAAGGAATCCACAAGAAAACTGTTAGAACTATGTGAATTTAGCAAAGTGGCAGGGTACAAGATCAACAAACAAACATCAATTGTGCTCCTTTACACTAGCAATGAACAATCTGAGGATGAAAGTAAGAAAATGATTCCATTTACAAAAACATCTAAAAGAATTTATCTAGGAATAAATTAAACAATACAAAAGATATGCACACTAAGTCCCCTTGAGAGAATGGTGAGAAAGGCAGAAAATTCAACTTTCCCATTTGGAGAATTTCTGATATTCTTGCAAGCAGTGCAGACAACCAAGTCAAAGGCCGAGCCCTCAATCTTGGAGTTTGTTCATATGAAACTTATCCTCACAAAGGAGAGGCTAAGCCTACTTAAAATTAGGCCTAAGAGTCACCCCCAGAGAACCCTTTTGTTGCTCAGATGTGGTCTCTCTCTCTCCTAGCCAACACAGCAAGCAAACTCACAGCCCTCTCCCTCTCTACGTGGGGCATGACGCCCAGGGGTGTAAACCTCCCTGGCAACGTGGGACAGAAATTCTAGAATGAGCTGGGTCTCAGCATCAAAGGATTGAGAAAACCTTCTCGACCAAAAGGGGGAAGAAAGAAATAAGACAAGATAAAAGTGTCAGTGGCTGAGAGATTTCAAATAGCGTCAAGAAGTTACCCTGGAGGTTATTCTCACTCGTTGAATAGATATCCTCCTTTTAGTTTATGCTGTATTAGAATGGTTAGAGGGAAGTGCCTGAAACTGTAGAGCTGTGTTCCAGTAGCCATGTTTCTTGAAGATGATTGTATAATGAAACAGTTTTCACAATGTGACTGTGTGATTGTGAAAACCTTGTGTCTGACGCTCCTTTAATCTACAGTATGGACAGATGAATAAAACATATGGATTAAAAATAAATAAATAATAGGGGGAACAAACGTTAAAAAAATAGCAGATAGATACATGAGGAAAAATGTACCTATTGCAAACTATGTATTATGGTTAACAATAATATTTTAATAATCCTTCATTTACAGTTAACAAATGTACCACATCAATACTATGAGTCAATGGTGGGTAGGGGGGAAGGGATAAGGTGCATAGGAGGATTTGGGTTTTATTTTTTATTTTTATTTCCTTTCTGGAGAAATGAAAATGTTCCAAAATTGATCATGGGTATGTATGCACAACTACATGATGAAACTGTGAGCCAGTGATTGCATACTTCAGATGGTTTGTACAATGTGTGAGTATATCTCAATAAAACTGTATTAAAGAAAAAAATGCACACTGAAAACTACAAAACACTGCTGAAAGAAATTAAAGAACACAAATAAATGGCAAGACATCCCATGTTCACGGATTTTTCAATAGTTAATAAAATTAATATGTCAATACTACCAAAGCAATATACAAATTCCATGCAATCTCTATTAAAATGCCAGCAGACTTTTTAGAAGAAAGTGAAAAAATGATTCTCAAATTAAAAGGAACTAGAAGGGGTCCTACTAGCCAAAATAATCTTCAGAATGAAGATCAGGGTTGGAAGACTCACGCTTCCTGATTTTAAACTGCATTACAAAACAATAGTAATGAAAACACTGTGGTACTGATTCAAAGATAAACAAGAGATCAGTGGAACAGAATAAAAGTATAGAGATAGACTCACACACCTACTGCCAAACGATTTTTGACAAGGTTGCTAAGTACAAGCAGTGGAGAAAGAATAGTCTCTTTGGCAAATGACTTTGGGAAAACTGAACATCCACATGAAGAAGAATGAAGTTAGAGCCTAACTCACACCATATTCAAAAATCAGCTCAAATGGATCATGGACCTAAATAAAAGAGTTAAAACTATAAAACTCTTATAACATAGGGATAAAGGAATATTTTCCCTACATCTTCTTTCTTGAGTTTGACTACATCTCATAGTAAGTTCATAGTTCATGATAAACGTAACATAATGGTCTTTGCAGAAAATGATTGTTGTAACTGTCCATTCAAGTAGGAAGTATCACTGCTTTTCCAGTTTACTCTTCATTGAGCATGTGTTATTACCAGGAACGACATAAATTTAAACTACCCCTCATTTAATGTAGTTTTTAATGAGTAATTTAATTTCCTATGTATTCATATATTTAAAGAGTACATAAAATAAGAGCACTGTACTTCATAAAGGAAACTGCATACACAGATTCAATGTTGCATATCTTTGAACAATCAGTCAGATGGACATTTAAAATAGAACTTCTTTAACCTGACAGGATAAAACTTTTCTCTCTTCCTTTTTGCCAATAAAGTTGTAAATAAAGACCATAATACATTAAAATTCAAAAAAAGAAAAAAGATAATATAGAGGCAAATCTTCATGAACTTGGATTTGGCAAAGGATTCTCAAATATAACAGCAAAAGCACAAGCAACAAAAGAAGCCAACAGATAAAATTTGATTTCATCAAAATCAAAAACTGTGCATCACCAATATTCATAGCAGCATTATTCTCAATCGCCAAAAGATGGAAACAACCCAATTGTCCATAAACAGATGAGTAGGTAAACAAAATGTGGTGTGTTTGTGTGTGTGTGTGTGTGTGTGTGTGTGTGTGTGTGTGTGTGTGTGTGTAGGATGGAATATTATGCAACAGTAAGAAGAAATGAGGTCTTGAAGCATATGACAACATGGATGAAACTTGAAGACATAATGCTGAGTAAAATAAGCTAAATACAAAAAGGAAAACACAGTATGATTTCACTAATATGAACCTCTAGAAAATGTAAACCCAGAATCTTAAAATGTAGAATATAGGGAATCTAGGGATAGACAGAAGCTAGAGAAGGGGTAGTGGATACCTAATAAGTACACACTTGCTAACAAAGTTGAACTTAAATGTATGGGAATGGAGAGAGGTGATGGTAGTTCATTAGTATTAAAGGTGAATATGATTGAAAGGGGTTGTTTAAAGCTATGTATCTCACCAATTAGCACTATATCACTTCAAAGGTATGACCCTTGTACAAAGAATTAATAATAGAGGGTATATGGGAAAAACTACCTATTGCATACTATGAATTAACAGGAATCCCTCATAGTATCACAACAATACTAGGGGTAAATAATTTGGGGGGGGGAATAGGAGGATCAAAGTTAATGGGACTTTGGGGTTTTCTCTTTGGTGTGGGAATGTCTGTTTTTTCTCTTCGGAATTGAAAGTAATGACTGTACAATCAAGTGAGGATACGGTAAGACATTAATTGTTTATTTTGGACAGAATATATGATATGTGAATATACTTCAACAATATCTGCAGATTCTAAATGAATAAATAGAAAAGTTCAAGTGCTACGTAAAAAAAACAACTGTACATTGAGAGAAATTATCAAGAAAGTAAATAGACAACCTACAGAATGGGAGAAAAGTGTCAAACAATGCATACTATCCAGGGTTTAATATCCAGAATATATTAAAAACTCTACAACTCAATAAAAAGATAACTCAATTAAAAAATAGGCAAAGGACTTGAATAGACATTTCTCCAAAGATATACAAATGGCCAAAAACACAGGGAAAGATGCTTGCAACATCAGCCATTAAGGAAATAAAAACTCAAACTACGTACAATGAGATATTTCACACCTTCAAGGACGGCTATTATTTTTTTTTAAATGGAAAGTAACAAGTATTGGAAAGGATGTGGAGAAAATGGAACTCCATTGCAATGTAAAATGGTGCTGCCATTATGGAATGCAAGGTGGCAGTTTCTCAAAAAGTTAAATATAGAATTATCATTCAACCTGGCAATCCATATTTTGCTATACACCCAAAGAGAATTAAAACAGGTTGCAAACAGATACTTATACACCAATGCTTATAGCAGCATGATTCAAAATAACCAAAAGCAGGAAACAATCCAAATGTCCATCAACAAAATGTGATAAATACACACAATAGAATACTACTGAGCCATAAGAAAAAATGAAGTCAAGAGACATGCCGCAATAGGAAGAACCTTGAAAACACACTCAGTGAAATAAGCAAAACACATAAGGACTAAAATCGCATATTATTTATAAGAGATGACTACAAAAGAGCAAACTTGCAGAGAGAGAAACCAATAAGTGGTTACTGGAGGAGAGAAGGGGCAGGGAAGACAGAGAGAGAGGTATCTGTGTTCGTAAAAGTGAAAAATAAAAATTATTTTTTTAATTAAAACAAGAAACAGTGGTCTTTCATATTTCAGGAGCACTTATTAACAAAAGCTCAATAAATACTATCTAAAATTAATAAATCAAGAAACAAGAACTATAAGAACTAAAAACAAAAACTGTTCAAAATTCAACCAAAGCTATAGGCTGAGCCCCCAGTCTTGGGGTTTGTTCATATGAAACTTAACCCCACAAAGAATAGGTCAAGTCTACTTAAAATTAGGCCTAAGAGTCACCCCCAAGAGAGTCTCTTTTGTTGCTCAGATGTGGCCTCTCTCTCCAGCCAACCCAACAAGCAAACTCACCGCCCTCCCCCTATCTACGTGGGACATGACTCCCAGGAGAGAGGACCTTTCTGGCAACGTGGAACAGAAATCCTAGAATGAGCTGAGACTCAGTATCAAGGGATTGAGAAAACCTTCTCAATCAAAAGGGGGAAGAGTGAAATGAGACAAAATACAGTGTCAATGGCTGAGAGATTCCAAACAGAGTTGAGAGGTTATCCTGGAGGTTATTCTTATGCATTAAGTAGATATTACCTTGTTACTCAGGATGTAATGGAGGGGCTGGAGGGAACTGCTTGAAAACGTAGGGTTGTGTTCCAATAGCCATGTTTCTTGATGATGACTGTATAATGATATAGCTTTCACAATGTGACTGTGTGATTGTGAAAACCTTGTATCTGACGCTCCTTTTACCTACCTTGTCAATAGACAAGTAGAACATATGGAATAAAAATAAATAATAGGGGGACAAATGCTAAAATAAATTCAGTTTGAAATGCTAGTGATCGATGAAAGGGAGGGGTAAGGGGTATGGTATGTATATATATATTTTTTTCTGTTTTTGTTTTACTTCTTTTTCTGTTATCTTTTTATTTCTTTTTCTGAATTGATGCAAATGTTCTAAGAAATGATCATGATGATGAATATGCAACTATGTGATGATACTGTGAATTATTGATTATATACATAGAATGGAATGATCAAAATAGGAATATTTGCATTTAATTGGTGTTTTTTTGTATAAAAATAATAAAATAAAAAAATAAAGAAAACTAATAAAAAAAACTGTTCAAAATTATGCCCCTCTGTCACGGTGCATGGGGTTGGAGAAGAATTTAATTCTACCACAGCAAGTCTTATTTTGTATTAAACCTATGTCTGTGTCTATTTTCCTCATGGTTTGTGAGCTTTGTTAGCTACTTGAGAAAATAAATTAGTTATTAATTCCATAGTCACCTAACAAATTAGCAAACAAATGAGTCATTTATTAGATGTACTGAAGCAACTAAAAGCCAAAATCTTTAAATGAATAAATAAAATATGAATAATCTTTTTTTAAATATAGTTTTGAAGTTTATATTGAGGGGTATTACAAACTAAACAGAGATCACAGGCCTTACAGTTAGCTTAGGTTCTTATCTTGTCTTTGTCACTTAGTAGCTATGGGGCTTAAACTTTGGTTTCCTCATCTATAAAACAGACTATAACTGAAGGGTCATTGTATCAACAGGAATTATGCATGAAGATAGTTTAGCACATTGCTTGGGACAGAGGTAATTACTGAAGAGTAATCACAAAGTTAACCAATTATACTTACAGATAATCCATTTTTCCATTGCATCCAAAGAGAGATATTCACAAGGCATCTTAAAAAAAGAAAATAAAATTAAAATTTACAGACAAAATATATTCTAAAAAATATTCCATTTTAAGTCTCTCTCTTCTTTACCTCCTGAAAATTCATACTACTTAAATTTTGTGTCACATACCACAGTAAATTTGAAAAACTGGATCAAAGTTTTATCACCCAAATTTAAACATACAATTTATTGATAAAAGGACAATGAAAGCTGTAACCCCTTCACATATGCATATTCTAAAAAAAGTGTTCCTCAATTGTTCTGCAATCTGGAATTTTTAAAAAGCTGTACTTTTTAAAACTTCTCAAGTCTGTTGAATATTTTGCAGTATTACAAAGGATAAAATTTTAGCAAAACTAATTTATGGAGATGGATGTCACTACCTGACCAAAATCCTTAACTACATTATGTGTATTCTCCACAGGTATAGCATCTATGTTTATACACACAGAGAAAGAGTGAAAAATATATATATAACAGAATATTATTAATAATAGTTTGTAAGATTTGGGATGATTTTTATTTTCTTCTTTATACATTTTATGTATTTTCCAAATATTCTACAGTGACAGGACAAAACAAGCAAATTTTTTTAATTGTACTAATTTAACATCTGTTTGTTTTTAGAATTTAGAAAATAAAAAACTAAACAGTATTACTTAAAATACTTAATGAGTATTTTACAATAATAATTGTAGATAAAGTGATACTAATTAGAAAAAAAAAGTAGGAATATTTAACTGGCATTTTAAAACAAACCAATTTTATTATGTTCACTCAAAACTGAACCATACAGTGTCAGACTGTGCTGGATTAAGCATTGTACTGGGTGCACTGATGAGACTCAATAATTGGGCATTTCTCCACTGGTCAGCTGAAAGATTCCTTCGAGGATACACCATCTGAAGAGAAATTAGTGCATCTGAAAGAGACTAACAGGAAAAAGAAAGTTGAGAAAAAAACTTTTTTTCCCATTTAAATTCCAGCTACCATTACTGTAAGTTTCTAACTATGCCATCATAAAGCAAGAGAGCCTAATTTAATTATAACCATGCTCATATAATATGTGATTTTGGTCCCATGCCTCCTCCTCTTGTTTTTTGTTTTGGTCTTTTAGTTTAAATTTCAGGAGAGGCACAGAAATCATGTTACTTTCTTAAAATGTTATGGCTATCTTGGGACCTTTATTTCAAAAGTATTAGGAGTCCTAGTATCAGCCTTTAGTGCAATGTAAATTCTACACTGAGTTCTTACTGAAAGAAAAGATTTTAGGGTTGCATGGGTCTAGTGTTAATAGATCTCAATATGTTTCCTACTTCTCCAAAGAATGCCTTATAAAAATAATTCACTGTACACTATCTTAATAAATTATTTAACTCCTATTTGCCAATTGGTCATTTAATTACAACTTTATCATCAAAGTATTTAATGTTTCGCCCCTTCTGTTTTTGGCTTGCTTGTGTAATTGTCCTTTGCTATTCATTAAATTTAGCACAGAAATAATCCTTTAATCCAGTCACAGTTAAGTTGCCAGGCGCTCATTCAAAATTGAAAAACCAGGGTTCCACCAGAAATTTAGTGAACCAGGACCTCTAGGAATGGAACTCAGGAATCTGCATTTCTATTAAGCTCTATCAAGTAATTCTGATGTAGCTGACCAAAACTATCTAATTTAATTTTGAATTAAAATACATGATAATTTTCCTACTAAAACTCTGAATTATTATGGAACATCAGAAAAATTAAAATTAGGAAATAACTAACTGGTGTAATTCAATTGAACAATTCTCCAAAACTAATCATTAATAGTCTACCATAGACTATTAATAGGCTGAAAAATGTGCCAATGAGTATGGGGAGCTTAAAAAGATTCTCAACAGTTTTAAGAAAATTTTCATTGCCAATGAAGAGGGAAAAAAACACATCTGAAGTGGTTAAATAAAAACACATGATTTTGGCAACATGGGAGAGGACTCCCAGAGAAAATTCCAGACCTGGCATCGTGGGATCAACAACTACATCCTGACCAAATGGGGGGAAAGAAGTGTAATTATAAAGTATCAGTGGCAGAGAGAGTTCAAATTGAATCAAGAGGTTACTCTGGAGGTTGCTCCTATGCACGCTTCAGGTAGACCTTGCTACCTATCATAACCCACCAACCCCCAACCAGTACCATTCCAACCATTTCTAAAGAACACCTAGGGCAATATATAAGATTCCACAAGGGTTCCAGGCACTAGAGTAACTTGACAGAAGCCTACAACCTCCAGATGGGTCCCTGGTCCAGATAAGTCCTGAAACCAGCCCAGCCTCTCCAGAACATAATATAGTTCCATCTCCCTACCCCATATTAGTGACAGACCCTTCCAATAACAAAAATTTAGAATTGCCATAGCCCAAACATACCCAACAAGAGGTATGGAAAGACCAAAGGTGATGGTGGAATTATACGTAGAAGATCGGACTTATAAATGAATATGAATGTTGAATCATTAAATTGAAATTTCTTTTAGTCTCCAGTATTTTAGAGCAGCGAGAAGTAAGAACCTAAAATTGTGAAACTGTAACCCACGTCAAAGTCTAAATATGTTCTACAACTAATTGTGCTGTGCTTTGAAATTAATAGCTTTTTCATGTATATGTTATTGCTCACAAAAAAAGTCAATTGTGATGATAAAAAAGTATTTAAGCCCTCTAGTCTCCTACATTCTGGAGCAGCTAGAAGGAAAAATATGAGAGGATCATATGGTAGCCCATGACAAACTCTGGGATCTATCCTATAAACCACTTTTTGAAGATTGCTTTGAAAATGATTGCTTTATTTCTTTGCTTTGTATATATGTTACACCACAAATAAAAAAAGCTTAAAAAACAAAAAAAAACACGATTAGTGAAAGACCAAAATGAATCCAGAGAGGAAAACTTGAGAGCTGTGGTGAAGACAGTTCTAGGTGAGGAAAAAGTACTACCAAAATCAGAAAAAGATATGAGATGGCTAATATTCAACAATTTGAGGAGCCCTGATATTTCCATCTACACTGCAGATTTTTACTTCAAAACTGATGCCATTTACTGATTCCTCTCAAGCTAATGATTCTAGACATAAAACCTATGTAAACTTTGCAGTTTTAACACAGACATGCAAGAAATTAAGTTGGAAAAGCATCCTCAAAATTTTTATGAGAAAAAAATTGAAGAAAAATTCCTGGTATTAGTTGTATGTCAGGAAAATGCAGGGATGCATAGAAAATATTGTATTATTAAAAAGTCCAACTATCTGATGCTCCTTTTATCTACCTTATCAACAGATGAGTAAAACATATGGATTAAAAATTTATTAGGGGGAACAAATGTTAAAATTAATTTAGTAGATTGAAATGTAGTAATCAATGAAAGGGAGGGGTAAAGGGTATGGTATGTATGAATATTTTTCTGTTTTCTGTTTATTTCTTTTTCTGAATTGATGCAAATGTTCTAAGAAATGTTCATGATGACAAATATACAACTATGTGATAATATTGTGAGTTATATATTATATAACAAGAATGGAATGATCATATGGTAAGAGTATTTGTGTTTGTATGTGGTTATGTTTCATAGATAAATGGATCATAAATTAATTTAAAAATAAATAAATAAATAATAGAAGGACAGAGTAAAATAAATTGGGTACATGGAAATACAAGTGGTCAAAGACAGGGAGGGGTAAGGGGTATGGTATGTATGAGATTTTTTTTTCTTTTTATTTCTTCTTCTGTAATGATGCAAATGTTCTAAAAAATGATCATGGTGATGAATACACAACTATGTGATGATACTGTGAGCCACTGATTGTACACCATGTATGGAATGTGTATGTGTGAACATTTGTCAATAAAAACATTTAAAATGAAAAAAAAAAACAAAGTCCAACTCTCATCAATCAGAAAGAACAATGGACCAAGATTCTAATATCCTTTACTTTAGTTGTGGTTTTATCACTGTTGCTGCATAATAGCTTACCCTGTCATATTACTTCTCCTGCCATCAGTTTCCCTATCTATGAGATTGTATATGATATCTATAAATTTCCTTGAAGAACACAGGAACTATAGTTCTGTGAACTAGTCCTACTGCAAAGAAGCCATAATGGAAGACTCTTATGCCCAAATTAATTTCATTAAGACCTATTTTTTAACATATATTATCTCAAAAGATACATTTCAAATTATTTTGACAAAATTCCCACCCTTCTTTTCTCATTAAGAGGTTATATTATATAATACAGGTAAAATTTATCAAATACTTACTATGAATCTAAACGCTTTTCAAGAAGTAACTCATTTAATTCTCATAGCTACCAAATGAGGTTAGTGATATTTTCCCACTTTTATGACAGGAAAACTGAGGTATAGCGAGGTTAGTTAAGTAACATGTCGAATGTTACATAGTGACTGACAGAGATGGGATTAGAAACCAGGCAGTCAGGTATGAAAGGGGACATTCTCAAATACTATATTTTATTACATCTATATATTATATTGAATTTTAAAACTATAATGAATTAATATATTCCTCAATCGCTCTACACCATTCTGAATCTAGCTAATCAGTTTTCTGATTCACAGTTATATAAAACCACGAATCTCCCACTGATATTCTATTCTAATATCTACCTTTTCCTAAACCATCTCATATCCCTATTAAGCATATCTAAAAACCAATATTTACCTTGCTATGGGGTACAAATTCTTCCATCATCTTCTTTAAAGGGTTTTCATAATCCACAATCATCTGGCCAAGGCGTGGGTATTCTCGGTCACTTAAAATAGACACATGAAATATCAGTGAGTTGCAAGCCATCAAACAGAGGATTTTAGAAAGAGTTTTATAATGCAGGTCTACCTTGCTCCATGGGTCATTTCATGAGCATAGTTGTATAATCCAATGATTGCCTTTCTTTCTTCAATTCGAGACAGCAATATCATTAATGTTGTATAGGTTATGATCAAATCTAAGTAGTTCTTTGTCAAATCAAAGTTTACAGTCTAGAAAAAAAAATCAAGTTTAACTCCTTCCTATCTCACAAATTTTTAAACATTTAAGTCTTTATGGAACCTAATGAAAGCTTACAATTTTTTTAGTTATATATTTTATTCCCATTTCTAAAATTCTACTAATTCCTTTAACAAAAAACTAGCCTAAAATTTGGGAGTTATGGGTAACAGTTTTGTGTTTGTGACATAATTTTATAATGTGACTGCTCTGTTCAAACTGGTCTCAGTTTTAAAGGATAACCTAGGCAAAAGAAAATAAACACTAATGCCAATCCCACCAAACAATAAAAAGGAGTATTAATAAAAAAAAAACTTCGATTTCTCCATGTGTCTTTATCTTACTAAAATTTAAATTTTCTTACAAAAAAAATTCTATCAAGTATCACTTACAAAGAAAAAAACTTTTTTCAGTTGGGCATACAAAATAAAATACTGAAATTAACAACTATTTCCCTCTATGCACAAGACTTATACTAGGTGATAGTCCAATAAACAAGTAAAATAGAGAATACATTTTGCTAACTTATTCTTTTTTAAAAAATCAATAAAACTAGGCAGATTAACAGTGATACAGTTTTGTGTACTAGTAACATAAACTTTCTCTAAACAACAGCTTTTCAGTCCCCTTAGTTCTACGGGAAACAGGAACATTGTAAGATTTTTCTGAATATAATACTTACAATATCAAAGAAGACTTGGCAAACATCAATAGTATTCAGCAATTCACAAACATGGTCCTGAAAATAAAAGCTTATTTTAATATTTTACCTATATAAATATTTTTAAATTCAGAAACACATGCAAATAAAATGTATTTTAAATTTCTTTTCTGGAAGATTCCAATTTTATTATCTATAAATGACAAAGCAATTTTTACAATGAACAAATATTAAATCTACCTCTGATGTGTTAAATTTCACATATTAAACTACATACCTTAAATTCCATAACATCTACAAACGTGAAGTAATACAATGCCAGATTTTTCAGAATCTCTGATTTTTCTTTCTGTAGTTGTGCAAGCTGTTGCTGTAAAAACAAAATTAGTATGCACTGTTCACAGAGGACAGAAACATTTAACTTTATTACAAGCTATCTTCGTTTATTATTGTGATATAGTAAGCACAAGCTTTTAGAACAATATTTGTAGATGTCACAGGCTTTTTTAAAAACCTAAAATACTCAAGACAGCAACTGCTAATAGTGATCAGTAACTGACGGTGTGAAGGCTATAAAACAAATCAAAGCAGATTAGTATCAAATTGTGCTACTATTAAGGAAGATTGGAAAATGTTAGGAAAAAACAAATAGAAATGAACTATTTTTAAATAATTAAAAATAAGTCATGAGTATGATCATCACTAGAAGTAGGAGAAAAGATGGTGAAAAACATTACAACTTATACTACCAAAAACAATATGCTTTATAAATTTGGAACTTACCAAAAAGAACATCCAGGCAAAGCCACGTTAAGCATGCAAAATAAAATGTAGATACAAACATAAAATACAGTAACGGTTCCCTGACCAGATCCACAAAACACAATAATACATTAAACAAAACAAAAAACACAACAATGAAATGAAATGAGAAAGAAGTAAAAATCAGAATTAAGACATTGGTAAACATATGGAAAAGGAACTGTGAATACAAGACACAAATATAATCATTATTAAGTTTAAAAAAGTACTAATTTTCTTTTTAAATCAATTATTAATATCATTTATGAAGACATTCAGCCCTGCATCACAAGATTTCTAGAATCCCTATAAACACCTAGAATCTCGATACTCTGAGTGTGGTCTGGAGAATAGCAGCTTCCATATCACTTAGGAGTTAATTTTAAAAAGCAGAATATCAGGTCCATCCTAGACCTACTTATCAGAATCTGCTTTTCAATGTGATCTCCAGGTGATGTGAATACACATTAAGGGTCTGAAAAGCACTTATGTAAAACACAAGGAAGAACTAGAAAATATGGGGAAAGAATCAGAAATATCAAACTTGCTATCAACACCCATGCCATTTTGAGACCTTCATCTAAGTTTTTAATTATACTTAGACAGGAGGGTTGGAGAGGTATCTCCATACATGATTATGGTAAACCAGAAAATTAACATCAGTGAGCCTAAAATAGGAAGAAGATTTTTTAAAAAATAAAAAGCTATAAAGGGTGGGCAATGGTAGCTCAGTGGCCTGCCATGGTGGAGAACCGGGTTCAATTCCTGGTGCCAGCCCATGTAAAAAAAAAAAAACCTATAGAAGGCCAATTTTCTAAAAAAGCAAGCATAGCAGCCTGGCAGACCCAAATACTAGAGAGTGAACCAACTTAAATACTAAAGTCTGTGAAAACACTTAAGGTAACTATGTCTGGAAAACATGCATAAATGAATTATCTCATTAACCAGACAAATTAAGCTGTATACTTACAGTGATGTATTACTGTTTTTAGTTTTATGTAGGCGAGGAGCTGACTATTTTGTACAATATATCTGTTTCAAAACAATTCCACATTGCCTGATGTGATTCTGTCCTGTGCCACTATTCTCTGGAAAAGGTTCTCTGGAATTTGCCAGGAAAGATTTGACAGACATGCATATGAGCCCCCTGGAGCAGGTCACAAACCTTTGGTTGTGAACTAAAAGTTAACAAAAATTATCACTTTTAGGTGGATAATGAGCACCAGCAAAATGAAATGAGCACCAGTTACCTTTAAGAATGGTCAGTTTAGGGGCTGGTGCAAAAGATGAACTGCACACTGTTGAAGCAGAGGCAATCAATGAATTATAAACGCAGTCCAATTAAAGTAACACTGGCAACTTTGAAAATTCAGTACAGCCAAAGCTTTCCTTGGAGGCTTTTAAATAACACCACCTGTGGTCTTAGATTTGCAGTGTGGTTCGAGGCCTGTGCTATTAGTGGACAGCACTTAGTAGCTGTGGAGGAATATGCAGAGTCAGAAGATGAAAAGAAGGAGGTGAAACTCTTTAATATAAATGGAAAGCGACCTGCCTCTTTTTTCCACAGAAAAAAGTAAAACTTGCTGCTGATGAAGATGACAATGATGATGATGAAGATGATTTTAATGAGGAGGAAACAAGAAAAAACTCTAGTGAAGACAGCTCTACAAGATATTCCAGCCAAAAATGCACAAAATCAGACCAGCAGGGAAATTTCAAAACCATCAACACCAAGATCAAAAGGTCAAGAATCCTTAAAAAAAGCAGGAAAAAAACACCAAAAGAACCTAGTTTTGCAGAATACATTAAAGCAAAAGAATGCAAGCGAGGATAGAGAAAAGTGGTTGTCTTCCCAACGTGAAAGCCAAATTCATCAATTACATGAAGATTAGGAGGCTATTTAAAGTCTCGAAGTGGAAGAAGTGGAAGAAGTCTCTAAGAAAACAGTTCAAAGGTTTGTTAAAAATTTCCATCTTATTTCATTTCCATAATAGCTGATATCTGGCTGTCCTTTTTATAATGAAGAGTGAGAGCTTTTCCTACTGTGTCTAATAAATGCTATGCAGGTTCCTTTGCAAAGACTGTGTTGTCCAAAATGCCTGTTTAGTTTTAAAGATGGAACTCTACCTTTTGCTTGGCTTTAAATATGTATGGAATGTTATGACAAGGCATAGTAGTAGCCGTGGTCAGAGAAATAGAAATGGTAGAGAGACAAAAATATATACATGTAAAATAAACTCAGTATTTAATAAAGTAAAAATAATAATTCATGTTTACTACACATTTTTAATTATTACCACTCACGCAAAGCAAATACTTATTTAAAAGATGACCCTATTTCCTCACATTACACTATATTTACCTTACTCAAAACTAACAAAAGTTTATGTTTGATGTCTTCATCCTCTCTCTTGCATTTCATTTCAGTACTTTCAGTTTTGAAATATAACAGTGTGAGAACAGACTCATAATAGGATAAGAAGAATAGAATTTGGTTGCTAATGAGTTGAATAAAAAAGGATCGAGGGTGTAATTAAGCCAATCTTCTCCACTGGAAGTACTGCGGTCTTTGTTACAGAAATTCTTCAAGAAAACAAGGTCAACCAGCCATCACTGGTAAAAACCAAAGCAAATAAAATTATCACATACATGAGGTGGGGGAATCAGCCTTGGGTAAGGTGACCTATGTCCTGGTTCTCATAATAGTCCCAATTTATGCCTATTGTCCTAGGGTAATTATAAATAATACTGGCCCCCTTCTCAACTTCAGTTTCCTAGTTTGAACAATAAATGACATGGTCGCCATACTATTATGGGTCTTAATGATCTTTTAGTATAAAACCTCATTTCACATATTAAGAATGTCCAGAGTTTAAATAAAAATCTTCCAAAACTTAATAACTACTTAATGACATGGCCAGGACTGGGAATCCCATCTCCTTACTACTAATAAAGTATTCTTTCTACCATTCTACATCTCCCTTTTTAATTAAAAAAAAACTCAATATAGTCTAACTTTCTCAATTTTATTCCCCTTAAAACCATATATGAGTAGCTTTTAATTGTCTACAAACATTTATTAAGCCACTGATAATCTCTAAATTCAAATTAATGAGTCAAGCTTTCGTGTCCCTCTTCCCCCACCTCACAACCTGGCTTTAGGATTACCTTTTCAATCTAAATTTCCCCTACACCAACCCATTCATATACTAAATACAGTAACCAAAGCAAACTATTCACTATTTTCTATGTTTTCTTACATTGTTTCCTCTAGTGGGATAATTTTCTCCCACTTACACATGTCCAAATCCTATCACTCCTAAGCCATCAGTTTAAATGCTAACCCCCATAAACCGCTCCTGATTGAACATCCTCCCTGAAAGCAAATATCTCCCTTCTCCTAAGGGTATAATTTCTATGCCTTTCTAATAGCAGCTATCACTTTCTACCTTGAACCACAGTATCTCCACACTATAATACAATACTAGATTTTATTTTCAGTCCCACAGTCCATATTATACAGCTTGGCACATAAAGAAGTATCCAATATAAACATCTATCAGAGGAATGATTATTTGTTTGATGTTACACACCAGAAAAACAAAACAGCACATTAGAAAAATATAGTTTTGGAAAAAAAACCCTGATTCTTAAGGAAAAGCGTATTTTCCTTGGCTGGATCTAATACTGGAGGAGAAAAGGCCCAAAAGGACATTACTAGAACATACAAAAAAATCAAAATATAGACTGAAAGCTTTGCATTTATTAAAATTCTTAAACTTGGTAAGTGTCCCTAAGGTGGTTATATAAGCAAATATCCTTGTTCCTAGGAAATGTATATGGAAGTATTATGTGTTCAAGAAGTATGACATAAACAACTTACTTTGCAATGTTTCAAAAACTGAGAAAGATAGATTCACAAAAATGATACAACAAATATAACAAAAAATGCTAAAATTCATGGATTTTGCAGAAATCCATGTCCACTGTAGATCTTTGTATGAGTTTTGGAATATATTTGTAACTGTCCTGTAAATTTGAAATTATTTCAAAATAAAGAATTTAATTTAAAAAGAAGTATATTTGCATGCTATATAAGGTTAATTACATCACCAAAATATTTGTATAATACTTCCATTAAATATTTCTAACTATGGATTACTATTCTTAAAATTCAAATATACAAAAACTGAAACTAAAGAAGATAAACATCAGCCATGCAACTGCAAAATTAGATCATATCTCCGCATTGAAAAATCTTAGTAATATATCTTTCTTCAATTAAAAAGAATTTTCCACACCACAAGAAATATGTGAAAAAAGACTGAAATTCAGCATTTACTAGTTTTCATTCTTTCAAGGTAAAAGTACTAATAAATTACTATAAGCAATCAACACCTAACAGAGCTAATCCATTGATTTTCAATAGAAACAAACGGCTACAGTTCTTTATTTAGCCTTCTTAATTATTACCCCCTTTCATTATCAAAACTGCTAACACATAATGAAATCTTTTATCTCAATTAGGCTGGGTTATTTTGTTTCTCTTCAAACCAACCAAATATAGAATTTAGGATTCAAGGAAATCTGTTTTCAATTTCTTAGTATGATACGCTAGGCCAGGCTTTTAAAAATAACAGCAAGTACTGAGAGACCATTTGCATAAACCTCTTTTAAGGAGCTATCACAACTACCATTTTAGTCATTAACTTTCTTCTGTACACTTTTGGTAGCCCCCTAACTGTGGTCTCTGTACTTTCACTCTTGCTTCTTCAGTCTATTTTCCACATAGGAGCAGGAGAAAGGGCATATTAAAGCATCACATTACCCTGCAAAAACGATCTCAATGATGATTATGCAAGACGTTAAGACTGGATGAAGAGTATACGGGAAATCTCTGTACTCATATTTACATATTTCCTATGTCCAACATTATTTCAAAGTAAAAAGTTTTTTGAAAATTCTAATGGCTTCCTATCACATTTAGAATAAAATACAAAGTCCGAAGGTCTCAGAATAAAATCTAAATTGGATACCTGCCTGTCTCTCAGACCTCATGTCCTTTCATGCTCCTCCAGCCTTACTCAGTAGCTGTTACTCTGCTCTTCTTGCTGTGTTCCTTAAATTTACTAAACTTGGCTCTATCTCAGAGCCTTTGCACTTGCTCTTTCTCAAATCCGGGATTCTTTTCCCCACTTCTTTGCAGAGCTTATGTCTTCATTTCATTTTCTTCAAAGAGGTTATAGTTGACCACCCTTATCTAAATAGTCTCCCCATTTCCATTACGCTGTAATCCTTTATCTTGCTTTATCTATTTTAGTTATTTATTATTCATTTTAGCTATCTATTGTCTAACAATCCAACTTAGATTTAAATTCAGGAGGGCAAGGAGTTTATCCTACTTCCTGTCACATCTCCAGCTTCTAGAATGCTGGATGCCAGTAGTTACACCATAAATGAATAACAAATAAATGATCCTCGAGTTTCTCAACAAAAAAGCCATGAAGGAAGTGTTTAATTTAAAAACTACACCAGTATTAGAGACAAGAACGAAGCTGATTGGGTGGGACTAAGGTAAATCAGAATACACGGTAAAGGATGATATTGTCTGTATTTTAGAACTTCACCTATTATATAAGGCCAAAGAAAGAGCTTTATTTTGTCCAAAACCTAAATTTTCTGTAGCACATAATCTAACTCAATTTGTCTGGGTGGCTCATTTAAACAACCAAACACATGGAGCCCAGAATGAGAATGAGGGCTTGTAATTCTGTATAGCTTAATGAGATACCCGGATACATTCCAGAATCTATAGGCAAAATCCCTTGAGGGATGGGAGAAAAAATACAGAACTATTGAACTTTCCCACAGAGGAAACCCCAATATTTTCTCAAACATTAGGGACTCCAAAGTCAACAGGCTAAGCCCTTGATCTTGAGCCTTGCTCTTATGAAACGTATTTCCGTAGTGGAGGCGCTAAACCTACTTATAATTATGCCTAACAGTTACTTCCAGAGAACCTCTTTGTTGCCCACATGTCTCTCTCTCATGTCTCTCTCTCTCTGTAGGCCCAATTCTGCAATTGTTTCCCTCCCCACCACATGGGACATGAAAGTCTCCCTGGCAACATGAGACATGACTCCGAGGGATGAGCCTGGCCCTGCCACCATGGGATCCACAATGCCTTCCTGACCAAAGAGGGTAAAGAAATGAACAAAATAAGGTATCAGTGACTAAGAGAGTTTAAATAAAGTGGAGAGGCTATTCTGGAACCTACTCAAGCAAGCTTCAGCTAGATATTGTTAATTGCTACACTGATGGGGTCTGCCTAACTCCACCCAACAACATTTCTGTTAACCCTGAAGAATGCCTAGGGCTATGTGATCATCTATAAAAGTTTCACCCATTAAGATTATTTTCCAGAAACCTTCAACCTCCAGATGGTTTCTAAGCCAGATAAGTCCTGAAACTCAGAGGAGCCAGTATGTCCAAGAACATTAAAGCAATTTCATTCTCCTATCCCATATTGTCAACACCCCTTTTCAACATGAAAAAGTTAGAATGGGCATTGCCCAAACACCTTAAAAAATTGGAAGAAGAATCAAAGGAGACTAAACTAAACCAGAGAAGACAGGATTTAACAAATGAGTATGACTGCTAAATCATTATACTGATATTTCTTTTGGTCTCCAGTGTCTTAGAGCAGTTAGAAGGAAAAACGTGAAGTTGTAGAACTGCAACCCATACCTAACTTTGAACTCTGTTCTATAACTACTTGTTACAACAAACTTTGAAATTTATTGCTCTTTTGTATATCTATATTTCACAGTAAAAAAAAAATGTTTAAAAAAACAAACTGTACAAGTGACTACAAGTGAAGGCAGTACAAAGTATATCAATTCTGGATTAAACTGGATTAGATGGTGACATGTCTCCACCCATTTGGGTGGGTCCTGATTGGTTTACTGGAGTCCTACAAAAGAGGAAATGTTGTGGAGAATGAGAGATTCAGAGAGAGCAGAGCAGAACGACATAGCCACAAGAAGCGAGTCCACCAGCCAGCAACCTTAGGAAAATGCCTCCCAGGGAGCTACATGAAACAGAAGCCAGGAGAAGAAGCTACCAGATGACGCTGTGTTTGCCATGTGCCCATCCAGATGAGAGAGAGAAACTCTGACTGTGTTTACCATGTGCCCTTCCACTTGAGAGAGAAACTGGTAACTTCTTCGGCCTTCTTGAACCAAGGTATCTCTTTTCTTGGATGCCTTTGATTGGACATTTCTATAGACTTGTTGTAATTGGGACATCTTCTTGGCCTTAGAACTGTAAACTAGCAACTTATTAAATTCCCCTTTTTAAAAGCCATTCCATATCTGGTATATTGCATTCCAGCAGCTGGCAAACTAGAACACCCTCTATCATAATTTCCTGATGAAATCCATAACAGAAAACATATTTATGCTGATTGAGTTAGACCTGAGTTTATGGTCACTGACCATGACTGAGCAGCAACACAACTCCATATCCACAATCAATTCACTCTTCCATTCTCCTCAATGATTACTACACCCCTTCTCCTCTCTCTTAAAACCTTCAATACTTCATTCTCAACTTCACTCAGCTGGATGCTACCTGAGCTCTATAACCATGTATACACAATTGCCAATTCAACACAGCCACTTGGATTTCTAGTAGCTTTCCAAACTTAACATGACCTATTGAGCACTATTCTCACAATACTCCTACCTCAAATCTACTCCTCTTACTTCTTCATCCCAGTAAATCCTTACATTTGTTCAAGCCAAAAATGTTAGTTATATTTCTCATTATCTCATACATCCTACTCCCAAATCATCAGCAAACACTATAGGCTCTGTATGAAAAATATATCCAGAATCTGAACATTTCCCACTTCTACCACCCTAGTGATAATGATCACAAGTTTCCTAGTCAGTCTCCCTGTTTTACCTCTCTTTCCCTACAGACTATTCTCAACCCAGCAGTTATAGTGATCACAGACATATCCCTTCAATACTCTACTACTTCCCTCCAATGATATCTCAACTTAATTCAGGGTAATTAGCCAAAGTCCTTACCTTGATCTAGAAAACCCTGTACTATCTGCCTAGCCCTTACTATCACTCTGACTTCATCACCTACCAGTCTCCCTCACTCTATTCCAATCATATAATGGCCTCCTCTTTGAACCCTAAACATGTCAGGTATGTTCCCACTTCAGGGCCTTTATAGCTGTCGCTCCCTCAGAGCAGAACAATCCTCTCTCATCTAGCCTCACTCCTATATATCTCCAAATCTCTGTCCTAATGTCTCCTTCTCAGTAAGGCCTTCCCTAATCATTCTATGTAAATTAGCATCTCCCCACTAATACTCTTATTCATTTAACCTGCTTTGATGTTCTTCTTAGAACTCATCATTACCTGGTATTACATTTTTATTTGTTTACTGTCTATTTCTACCCAGAAGAATATAAGCTCTCTAAAAGCAAGAGCAGAGACTTTATCAGTTTTTTACTTGGCCCAGAGAAGGTACTCAATAATTGTATTAAATAAATAAATGAAAAAGTGGAAACTGCTATGGGAGCACATACCTATAGCACTTAATTTAAAAGGGTTAAGGAAAGTACCTGGAAATCATGACATCTAAGCATAGATCTAAGACAAATAAACGTTAGCTGCCTAATGAAAGAATTTGGGAGGTAGTGATTGTTCCAGACAGTAAAAACAGCATACACAAAGGGCTAGAGGAAAGAGAAAGCATGAACATTTATACCATGAAGATGTACATACTTCCCTAAAATAAAACACTTAAAAATAATAATAATAAATAGATTTTTCACATGTTCTATGTTCTTTCCTATACTAGTAAATGAGAACTAGCACAGTAGACTGTCCTGTATATTGCTGGCCAAAGAGCACTGGTGTACTATATTTAAAACATTCCTATCCGATATGAAAGCTAGGAAGACAAATGAAAGAAAATAAGTTTTCATAACATCTGTTGCTTATTTCTTTGCAGCTTCTTTTACTGTATTTTTTTTTTTGATCTTGGCAAATAGCCAAAGTTGAACTGACAAAAGGCAGTGCTGAGGGGATGCAAGATAGTTTAGTGGTAGAATTCTCACCTGCCATGCGAGAGACGTGGGTTCAATTCCCAGCCCATACACGTCCCCGCAAAAAACAAACAAGCAAACAAAAGAAAGAAAAAAACAAACAAAAATTCAACAAATGGTGTTGCAGTAAGGAGATACTCACACAGAAAAAGAATGACCTGTGACTCACGCCATATGGAATATACAAAAAAAAAAAAAAAAAAAAGAGGCAGTGCTGGACCAGTCATGAAGGAAAAATGATAAGCATACCATTCTAAAGGTACTCTAAAAATACCAGGATAAAAGTCACTAAAAGCACCTTCCAAAAAAAAAAAAAAAATGGCCAAGGAAACAAAAGTTAAAAATCAGCAGGTAACCAGGGATCGGTAATATCCTTTGCTACTATGAAGAGTAGTAATCACCACTCAAAGACAAAAGGGAAGACTAACAATTATATAAAAGAAAGCTGAAAAACAATGGTACAGTAAACCTAGCACTCAGGTCTTTACCAGTTTTTAATTTTTAGAATGAGCACACAATTCAATTTTGAACACTCTATGATTATAGAACCAAAGAAGCATTAACAATTTGACAACATAAAAATAAAAGTAAAAATGACCAAGGATAAAAACATAAAAATAGAAGTATATTAGCAAAGTTAAAAAAAGAAGTAACCAAGATCTAACAAAATTAACAAAAGACAGAAGGTATAAGAGGCAGGAAAGTGAGTGAGCGAAATCTTCATCTTTTGTAGCAAGGAATTCAGAGACATCGTCTAACATCGGTAAATGATGATGTAAAGGAACAAGTATATTCCTTTTAGTTATGGAGGTGTCCTCTAGAAATACTACAAACAGAAATTTCCTCTAAAGAATATGACTGCAGGTGGGAAAGAGCAAGATAGAAGCTCCTCACTTTTCGTTCTAAATTCTCCTATTTGATTTCTCTACAATACATTCATATTTATTTTGCTAAAAATTTTAATTATATGAAAAATTATACCAGTTTATATAAACATATTATATATGGAATTCTCCCATTTGGGAAACCCCAGGTACCCTCCCAACCATTGGGGACTCCCAAGAAAATAGGCCAAGGCCTGGATTTTGAGGCTTTCTCTTATGAAACTTTTTTCTGTAGGGGAGAAGCTAAAACTACCTATAACGAGGTCTAGGAGTTCCTTCCAGGACACTCTTTGTTGCTCAGATGTGGCCTCCCTCTCTCTAAGCCCAACTCTGCAAGAAATATCGTTGCCCTCCCTACTACGTGGTACAAGCTATTCAGGGGTGAAAACCTCTGACAACGTAGAACATGACTCCCAGGGATGAATCTGGTCCTGGCACCATGAGATCGACAATACCTTCCTGATCAAAAGGGGGAAAAGAAGCATAACAAAATAAAGAAAGCATCAGTGGCCAAGAGCAATGAAATGAATGGAGTCTAGACTATTCTGGAGGCAAGCTTCAGTTAGATAGTGCTAATTGCCATGGTTTGCTAAATCCCAATCAACATCACTCTTGTTGACTCTTAAGAACACTTAGGGCTCGAACTAAGACTCTGTAAAGGTTTCATGTACTAGGTTTGCCTTCCTGGAACATATAATTCCCAGAAGGTTCCTAGGTCAGATAAATCCAGAAATTTAGAGCAACTGGCTACTCCAGGATTATCAATTAATCCCCCTTTTCTTTAGTATGAAAAAGTGAGAAAAGGCATTCCCCGCCCTATCCCCAAAGATCCCTATAGATTGAGAGAAGGATTAAAGGAGAAGGAGGAGCTATAACAGAGAAAATGGGATTTAACAAATGAATATGGCTGCTGAATCACTATATTAATATTCTTTCTAGCCTCCAGTGTTTTGGAGCAGCTAGAAGGAAATATCTGAGATGAAGGAATGGTAGCCATAACAAACTCTGGGATCTGTTCTGTAACTACTTGTTGAAGCATACTTTGAAAAGTTTGGCTTTTTTTTGTTTTGTTTTGTATATATATTATATGATTAAAAAACAGTTAAATGAATGAATGAATGAATGAAAAATTAAACCAATTTAGTTAGGTCATTAGTGCTAATGCAATTCCCTACCAGCATGTGACCTATTTTAATTATTTTTCAAATATATCAAAGCAAGGATTACAAGGCTTACTTTTAATCAAGAGTTCATTCCTTTATTTATTCTGTTTATTCAAACTAGAATTAAATAATTTTAAATGTGGAAGAGACATTAGTAACAGAATGTTGCACTATGATACGTTTTTAAAAGAATACTCACATTTCAGTTAGTTTTCAATTAGAATTCTTTGCATTTATGCAAAGTTTAATTGGTTAAATTAAACCAAGTATCTCTTTAAGATTTCATCAGGGTCTTATACGCAGACTTTTACTCACAATGAAAAATATCTAGTCACAATTTCCAGCTACATTACTTTGCCTTAAGATGATTTCTTTCAAATCAATGTATTATTTGTTGGCCAACTACAACCCATTCAACGGGGATTCAAAGATGAGTGCATGTCCAAGAAGATGGAGACATTAGGTACCATAGAGAAAGAGATTAATTTTTACTTTCTTATGCTTCCCCTGGTGTAGGATGAAGGGAGGTGTAGGCAGAGGCAGGGAACAGAAGGAAAGATTGGGAAGCAGGCAAACCAATGCTTGGATATAATGGCATCTGCCCAGGCAAGAGATATAGACTTAAAGGCGACAATTTAAAAGACATTGCAGTGGTAAAACTGGTAAGTCTTAAATGACCAGCTTGATACTTTATAAACATCAAAGGGGATTCTGAAATTTCTAGTTTAGGTAACCAAGTGGATGGTAATGGTGCAAAGGCAGGAAACATAGAACAGAAACAAAATGCAAGATGATCATGTAGTCAACAAGTTTGTTGTTAGCCTGTGGACCTATCCAAAGGACAGGTGGAGGTCAGTACAAAAGACAGAAGATGGCATTGTTACTTAGGTGAAGCAAGAAAGTAAATGCTGTCATAAAAGGAAGTGTCCATTTTCCAAGAGCTCACTATTTATCACACACTATGCTAAGTGCTTTAGGAGATACTAAACAACCACTTGAAACTGGTATTATTATCATTTTAAAGTTGAGAACAATGAAGCCTTGAGATGTTAAGTGGATTGCCTAATACCTTCAGCTACTAAGTGGAAAGACCAGATCTCAAATGCTGGTTTACTGACTCCCAAGTCCATCTTCTTAACCACCATGCTACTAATCGTAATGGAAGCCGAGATAAGATAAGAAATACCCTCTTAAAGACTAGCTAGAAAGGAGTAAGTTTCCTTACCCTTATCTTCTTTTTGCCAAACCACAATGCATGTGTCAAGGGCTTCCATATACCCATCCTCAGTCCCACTATCCCACCCCCAATACAGATTTATGTTTTTAAGAAGCTAGGTGGTGGGAATGTAAAATGGTACAGTTCCTCAAAAAAGGGAAATACAGAATTACCATTTCAGCAGGCAATACCACTTCTAGGTATATTATACAAAGAGAATGAAAAGCACACTTGCCAACGGACACTGTACACCAATGTCTATAGCAGAATTATCCACAATAGCCAAAAGGTGGAAACTCCAAGTGTTCATCAACAAATGAATGGATAAACAAAATGTGATTCATATACATAATGGAATATTATTCAGCCATTAGAAAAAACTGAAGCTATGAGACATTCTGTAACATGGAAGAACCTTGAAAACGTTATGATCAGTGAAATAATCAGGATACATAAGGACAAAAATTGCATATAAGAAATGACCAGAAATAGTACATCAGCAGAGATAGAAAGCAGATTAGAAGTTACTGGAGAATGCAGGGGTGGAGGGAAGGGGGAAAGTTTGTTTGTAAAAAGAAGGAAAGAAAGATTAAAAAAAAAAAAGAAACAGTAGCAGACAGGTCTCTTACTCTTTTTCCAGGCTACTTTCTATAATAAGTGACAAATATTTGTGTAGCTCTATTAAAAACTATAATAACTTTTTCAGCTAAAATTAACCCAATAATTTTTTTAAAGTGTTGAGATGTTTGGTTCCTGACAGTAAGTGAAGATTTCACTTTGAATAAGAGAAGTACATAAACCATACCAATTAGGTTCATTCATTCATAAATATTTACTGCCTATGTCAGATACTAGGAATGAAATGTTGTTTAAAAACAGATCCCACTGTTTTACCCTTGTAGCCAACTTCACTGCTAATGACACTTAGTATTGCTTTGTTTCGTCTTTCCTTAAGTGATCTTATAGGCTACTTAAAAGCAAAATATAATTTTTCACGTTATCTTGTAATACTATGTTCCCTAGAAGAGAAGAAAAATTTTATTTACAACATTAAAAATTCCTACATATACTTAGTTTAAAAAAATAATTTTCAAATTATTTTGATAATGCCCTGAACTCAGAATTTTGTATCACTCTTGTGGCACTCTACTCACTAACAACTTTTTTCTTAGGAACTTCAAGAATTAACTCAGCATATATAGGAAGCAATCTGTATCATTTTTCCATAAATCTGAGGCTCAAACCAAAAATTTTATACTCAAATGTACAATAAATAGGAAAATTCAATAAAAACATTTTTTGTGCCAGATATTTGTTGTTAAAAAAAAAAACAACTAGATTTTAATGTAATATAGAAAGGAGTAAAAAAATAAGTTAAAAAATTCAGGGGAGCCCTCAATCTTGGGGTTTGTTCACATGAAACTTATCCCCACGCAAAGGATAGGTTAAGCCTACTTAAAATCAAGCCTAAGAGTCATCCCAAGAGAACCTCTTTTGTTGCTCAGATGTGGCCTTTCTCTCTCAGCCAACACGACAAGCAAACTCACCGCCCTCCCATTCTCTATTTGGGACATGACTCCCAGGGGTGTAAACCTTCCTGACAATGTGGGACAGAAACATAGAATGAGCTGGGACTCAGCATCAAGGAACTGAGGAAAGCTTCTCAACCAAAAGGGGGAAGAGAGAAATCAGACAAAAAAAAACAAATGTCAAAGGCTGAAAGTTTCCAGAGTTGAGAGGTTATTCTGGAGGTTATCTTTACGCATCACATAGATAGCACCTTTTCATTAAGATATATTGGAGAGGCAGGAGGGAAGTGCCTGAAAATGTAGAACTGCATTCCAGTAGCCATGTTTAAGATGACTGTATAATGATACAGCTTTCGCAATGTGACTGTGTAACTGTGAAAACCTTGTGTCTGGTGCTCCTTTTATCTATGGTATGGACAGATAAGTAAACCATATGGATTAAAAATAAATAAATAATAGGGGGAACAATGTTAAAATAAATTTAGTAGACTGAAATGCTAGTAGTGATCAATGAAAGGGAGTGGTAAGGGATATGGCATGTATGAATTTTTTCTGTTTTCTCTTTATTTCTTTTTCTGAATTGATGCAAATGTTCTAAGAAATTATCACGATGATGAATATACAACTACATGACGATACTGTGAGTTATTATTTAACCAGCATGGAATGATCATATGGTAAGAATGTTTGTGTTTGTATGTGGTTATGTTTCATAAATAAATTAAACAAATAAAAAAGCAAAAAAAAAAAAAGAAATGCTAGTGATCAATGAAAGGGAGTGGTAAGGGGTATATAAAAAAAATAAGGGAAACAAAGGCTAAAATATATTGGATAGATGGAAATACTAGCAGTCAATGAGAGGGAGGGGTAAGGGGTATGGTACATATGAGTTTTTTCTTTTTATTTCTTTTTCTGAATTGATGCAAATGTGCTAAGAACTGATCTTGGTGATGAATATACAACTATGTGATGATACTGTGTTACTGATTATATACCAAGAATGGAATGATCATATGGTAAGAATGCTTGTGTTTGTATGTTGCTGTTTAAAAATTTTTTTTAATTAAAAAAAAAGTTTTAGGGAAAATACACATACCTAAACATTTGCTAGGTATGATATTTTATCAAGCATTGCTTAAAACGCCTTATACAATTTTCTGGGCAAAACAATTTGTATCTGTTAATAAAACAAGAAAAGGGTTTCTGTTCATCCAGGAAATAATAGTCTTCCCTTTATTTATTCATAAGCAACCTATGAGAAATAAATTTATAAATCCATTTGAACATGTAAAACTGTCAAAACAGTACAAGATATGTTTTAGAGAAAGTAGACATCTCTCAGCTCAGGAAGGCTTTGCTTAATATGAAATTAAATGAGGAACACTATTAAAATACATAACCTGGTGCATATAGGAACTAAATAAGTGGTTGCTAAAATTATAAAACTGGTATATTATATTCATCTTGCATTTCATTTAATCAACCTGTTTGAAGCATAGGGAGTATTTGGTTCAACATTATGACTCAAGGGAAAAAAAACATTCCTTGATCACCGACTTTCCCTAACTCTAGATTTGGGGTATAAAAGTTTACAACTGGTTTAAAAAGGGGGCAATGAGCAAGACAGATAAAAATTACTCAAGAGGTGAAAAAATCATCATTGTTGAAGCCACGTTAAGCACCAATTCTGCTATCTGTCAGCAATGCCCTCTTTGTTGTATACTGGACATCCATGTGTTCAGGGCTTCTAATCAACAATATCAAACAATATGGGGGTGGGTGTAATTACTAAAGAAACAATGAAGTATTTGTTCACTTAGTTTGGTTTTATTCAAGTTTCTTGAAAAGGAACAATTTTTTGGTTGCAAAAAAAAAAGATTAGCCTATCCTAAGGATCTATTTTAGTAATTTCAAAATATTATTTTGTTGAATTTTCACCAGAAATAATATCTTTCTCTGTTTATGAGTAACTTTTTTGAAATTGGGGGAAAAGTGATACTCGTAAGACATAAACCAAAATGGAAAATAGTGCTAACCAGTAACTGCCCTCGATCCCTAAGATAAAGTAAGCATACTTTGTGGCCCATATTTATACAATGATCCAAATAGCAAAAGTAAAAAAAACAAAAAGAAGAAGAAGAAGAAAGACTATGGTTTCAAAACCATTTCTACAATGGCACTTTATTTACCACTCTAGTCCACAGCACCAAAATCTGCAACCTCCTAGCAATCCCAGATGCCACTGTCATTCCCTGTCCTTAAATTTCCATTAACTACTTCTAAGGAGTTTTAAAAAAACAAACACACACTAAAACTTTTCCTCACTTTTCATTTCCTATCTCAGGAAGGCTAGAAATCTCTCATCAAGATTTTAGCAGGCCCAGATCAAAATTGAGATCATAAGAGTTCACAACTAACCAATATATAGTACTTGGGCAAGTAAGAACAATAGAATAGCATTACACAGAACGTTGTAAAGGTTGTATGACAAAATTCAGGATTTGCAAACAAAACAATCAGCATAAAGTCTATAAATAAAAATAACATTCAACACTCAGTAAAATTAATTGCATGGGTTAAATGCAGACCTACCACATAATAAATCCAGAAATTGCAAACCCAAGTATACACACCCAAGGGAAATGAAAACATAAGCCTATACAAAAACCTGAAAGCAAACATTCACAGCCACATTCTTCATGATGGCCAAAAACATGAAAACAACCCAAATACCCATCAACTGACTAAAGGATAAACAAAATGTGGCTGTATTTCACAAATGGAATATTATTCAGCAATAAAATGAGAAAAATATGATACATGCCACAACTTGAACTCTGTAAGCATTACACTCAGTGAAACGAGCCGGTCACAAAAGACTATATACTGTATGATTCCACTTATATGAAATTTCCAGAATAGGCAAATACAGAGAATAAGTAAAATTGTGTTTGCCTAGGACTGGGAAGTTGGGGGGGGGGGGGGAACAGGGAAGTGACTGCTAATAGGTAAAACATTTCTTTTCAGGGGGCAGAGGGGAATGTTCTAAAATTGATGATGGTTGCACGTATCTTTAAATATACTAAAAACCAATGAGTTGTACCCTTTAAATGGGTGAATCAACTATATGCTCTATTATATATCAGTAATGCTGTTATTTTAAAACTCAATTTTGTGCTGCTGAAGTTGACAGGGAAATAAAATTATTCTTAAAAAAACAATAGAATTACTATAAATGTTTGCTCAGAGTATCAAGAAAAGTTAACAGTCTTAACTGGCCCTTTAACAAAAAAATCTTGCTTTGGAAATAATGAACATAGATTAGATTAGATTAGAGTATATATCTGACTAGATCTTGATACATTAGCTAGAAAGGATCTCACCAGTAACTATGTTTATTTTCACATGTAAATTCACAAACACACATACATATATAAACAAAATGCAAATAAAACATTCTCTGAAGAGCTTCTATCACAGAGATTTTATAAGCCATGAAAAAGAGAATTGTATATGAAATTAAACTATTATAAAAGTGTGGCACAATTTCATAATAAAATCTCTCTCATTTGGAGTGTATTATATCTCGGATAATAAGCTAACTCATTAATGTCAATAAAAAAACAGATCTCCATGCAAATAATGTTATTAAAAAATACATACTTTTGAATATTTATAATCAGAAATTAATAAAAATGCCTTAATATATCAACCATAAAACACCATTTTCTATGGAATAAGGACAGATTTCTACTAACTTGCAATCCCCCAAAACACAGACATTTAAAATATATTTTAAAGCCACTTTAAAAAGCTTAACTTGCATCAATTCTCACTAATATTTTCCCTCTACATTAAAATGTTTTAAATAAAAGTGACATTGACAATCTAAATACAACTCTTCAATAGGTATGTAAGATATAAGGAAACAAAAAGGTGATGATATATTTTTTAAAGGCAGCTTTTCAAAAGTAGGGAAATTTGATGTGAGATGAAATTCCTAGACTAAATTTGTATATAAAGCAAAAGAAACAGCAAAGATTGTGACATGAGAATATCAAAGAATAAAATAAGGTTCAAGTAAAGATATGCAGAAAAATCAACAAAATGTACATGATAAGGTGAAAAATAACTCCAATTTTTTCAAATTAGTTATTCACTGAAATTATTATAAGGAATTAGCAAAACATATGTAAACATATCAAGGAACTCTGAATATGACTATAAACTTCAATATACTAAGAAAAAAAAAATCCCATATGAGAATATGGAGATTATAAAGATCACCTCATTTTATTAAATTTCTAGATTTTTTCTATTAAAATACTAGAGAAATAATGTGTATTTTAACTAAACATAACTAATTACCAAAAACAATAAAAGTTTGTGACTTATAAGAATAAAATCTTCCTAAGTATACATGCAAACATTTGGAATATATACATATCTATTACCTTATCTTTGTTGCAACTTGGAAGAGAGTAAATGTATAAGAAATTAGCATCTTATGTTTTCTATAATAAAATGAAAACCCAGCTAAGTCATTTTTTCCAGTTTTAGAGGCAAAAATTTTCTCTAAAGGCCATTAATCAATGTATGTACTTTGTATATCAAAATACAAAGAATCAGATAAATAAGAACTACTGCAAGTGCTATACTGATCATCCATTCTTTTCTTAGATATGGTCCAAATCAAGAAAATGATAATGCTATTTATATTACTTACATTGTTGTTGCGGGTTTCCACAGCAGGGAACTTTCTGACTATGAATTTCACAGCAGATTCCAGATTTTTGTCAATAAGATAAGACGGTTTTGCCTTGGGGTCACCACATGCCTATAAAAAAAGACAGTAATAAAAAAAAATAAATGTACCCTTCTCCTACAACCAGGTAATAATAGCAAAACTGCAATAAAAAAATAGAGAGAGATTTATTGTCTTTGGTGAGCAGGTGATAAAATGAATAGGCAAAGTGCAGGGATTGTCACAGCTGAAATATGCAATGGGAGACAGTACAGAGATGTTCTTCTACTGAAAAAAATGCATGGAAAGTTTCAAAGCAGTTAGCGCAGAACAGCAGTGAGGGGAAAAGCTCAAACCTAAAAAAAGAAAAGAAAAAGAAAAAAAATTCTTGGTTTGAGGTAGGATTGTATTCATCTGAAGCTAATAAATACTATAAAATTAAATATTCAGTAGGGTATTGGACCTGTTTCTAAGTGTTGTAAAATAGAAACTCATGTTTAAATGTCTTTCTCCAAAATGTTTTCCTTGTTCACTTTAAACAGTTTAATAGAAAAGCCTTAGTTCAAAAGAATTGGAAGCTGCTAAAATTGTCTTTTATAATGACAGAATGTGTTGCCTGTTCCACTGAACAGCTAAGTTACAACACGGTTTTCTATCATACCATCAGCACTTTAAACAATGAATGTACATCTGTTCTATATCTCATAAACACAGAACAAATGGAAATGTTTACATTTTGATTGTATCGGCAGTGCAGCATTCTCTGTAGTAAACTGTAAAGCACTATATAAATGTAAGGTATTAGCATTCAAAAGAACTTTTTATCTGAACTATTGGCAATACAGAATATAATCCTGAATACTGTTTCTTATGTGATATTAACTGCTTGCTAATGAGATGTATTTGTCGGGGAATTACTAAAATTAAAACATTCCTATTTAACTTTTTTAAATTGCATTTTTAAAAGGATAAGTCCTTTGAAAAGTTATATCTTTCTGCCATGTGTGAGGAAATACGGCATTGCATTTAATGTTTCGTCACTGATTTCTATGTCTACGTTGTAGATTGCAGAGAGAGAAGTTATGAAACATGAAACTGATCTGAAAGCGGGCAAGCGGGCAGAGGGAAGGTGAAAAGCTTTGCAAACCTTCCAAACTTGTCCTTGCTGGGGAAGCATTGTAACAAAAAGAGAGAAAATTACGTGTAAACAATGACTGTCAAACTATGACATGCGTTTCAGCAGAGAACTTATGCACTGCAGAATAAGTATAACAAAACAAGATTAGAACTATATGGTGCTACAATTTTAAAGGTATTTTTAAGTAGCAAGCTTTAATATACAATAGATTTATAGTTTATACTATCATATATATAGTAATACTACTGTGTAAGTGTAAAACCATGGTAGTTTCTTGGTGCTCTTTCTAAACCAATTTAAAAATAATACTGGAAAGAAAAAATAAAGACTACATGCAACCATAAAAATAGGAGCAAAACCATCAGTGAAATTTTACATACCTTAAAAAGAAACGGTAGCCAAAAATAAAAATAAATGGTTATTGGATGACTTTTGCACTTCAGCTCAAAGAAACTATTTTTTCAATATTACCTAACTTCCTTGCAAAATATGAAAATTAACGTAAGCATCCCTATACTTTCCCAGCAGAAACAGGAATGCAGTAAGAATTCTCTTTATTCTCAAACATGATTAAATAAAACAAAATTAATTTTAATTTTAAGAAAAATTAGGACTTGATCATTTTTAACCAGATTTACATAAGGCTACTATGTAAATTCCATTTCAACATCATAAATTATTGAAACATTTCTACCTTTTCCGGCATAGACTATCATTTCTATAAAATATCACCTCTCATAAATTACATCCAATCTATTTTCCTCCACAAGAAAAAGTTGTGACTAAGAATCACATACCTAAGAATTTCCCACAAAGACATTACTACAGATTAGTATTTCCTTACATCAATGTATAATGAAAATCAAGTTTCATAAACACACCTGAAGCAGTACAGAATCCTAAAGTAGTTCTGAATTATGTTCAGTTCTTTAATGGCACGTATTATCTTCCAAATTCTAATTATTTAAAAATTCAAAAAAGAAAAATTCACCCATCCATTCTAACAATATTAGTTAAAATTATTAATTCTAACTAATAATGAAATCAAATAATCAAATAATGAAACATGAGATTATTATACTCATGACCGAAAATTTTAGTGGAAGAATTTAGTCAAGTAACTAAAGAAATACATATAAAACCAAGCAGCTCTTCTTTTTTACACTGAAAATAAGAATGGAATCTGATTTCAGTAGAAAAATAGATGGTTGTATAATTTTTTTTCCTTCGAACTGGTTTACCTTTTTCCACTTCGCTCTGTGATCTAATCTAAACATACTACACTGGAATGCAGTGTGCCATAAAGGTTAAGATTTAAGAGCATGGTTTCTGGAATAAGTCTGACTAGTTTTCAATCTTTACCATTTGCTGCCATGGGACCTTGAACATATTATATAACATCTATAAGCCTCATTTTCTTCATCTGTAAAATGTGAAAATTGGCACTTACCACGTAGGGTCATTATGAGGATTAGGAGAGAGAGAAAGTCCATGTAAAACATTTAGCAAATTGATTGGCACATAAGTGCTCTAAAAACTTAGCTGTTGCTAATAATTGCTATTCTTGTAATAACGATGACAATTTTTATTACCCAAGTAATAGTCTCATATGGGTAATTATCATAGTAGTAATAGTGTTTTATCATACTACATATAACTAGCAATACAATATTAACTTATTTATGCAACTACAATTTCCTCTCCCAACCACGTATTTACTTTATTCAACCTTAATAGTACTCTTCTTATTGTACTTATAAAAGCATTTACTCTGATAGTTAAGAACATGAGTTATAAGACAAGCTGTCCATGTTCAAACCTAGCTCTACTGCTTCCTAGCTATGTAACCTTGAGCAAGTGATTTTACCTCTCTGTGCCTCAGTTTCATCAACTATTAAGGAAATAATAATTACAATCTACCCTAAAAAGTTGTGTGAATAACATGAGTACATGTGCATGTATGTGTATCTGCATATGCAGAATTTAAATATATGTCATATCCTTAGCACTCAAAAAATACCAATTAAAAAAATAAGGTTCATATAATAATCTGCAGTACTGGGCCCCATTTCATTTTTTCTGAAATCAACTTTTTTATTTATTTTACTTAATATCAATACAGACACCTGTGGGGGGGGGGAATACTTAAAAAAGAAACTACAAGAAAAAATAAATTATGATAACTGAAAGCTAACATCTAGGTAAATATCTCCTGGCAAAGAGCTATACCTAATTTAGTTAAGAAGATTTTCCTACTATACTAAAGCAACATAGCAAAACTCCAAATAGAAGTTTCAGTTTATTAAAGACTAATCATCTTTCCCAACTAAAAAAAATTTCATTTTGGGAAGAAATAATAATTTACATGTCAAAACACAAACTGTAGTCAGTACTCTTTATAGCGTATCTCTTCCTACCTATATTTACAATACCACAAAAAAATTAATCTCTCACTCAAGGAGTTATCACTCCTTGAAATACCAAATTTAAGAAAATTATATACACAACACTTAGTTATTAATCCATTTTAGACTAGTGCATTTTACAAAGACTTACCACAAAGACTGAATCAAAATGTTAAATAAATTACCAATTCAATCAAATAAAACTTTTGGGCATGTCTATCCCCCGTCTACTTCGAAATCTCTGAATTTTCTAATCCTGCCAAAAAAACTTTTTTTCCCACAGAATTAACTGAAAAGCCATTGATCAAACAGAAATGTAACTGCATCAACAACAGAATTTTTTTTAAATACTACCTGCAAATACCTTATTTTTTTACCCTTTCTTGTCTTAGCATGTTTTCACAATGCATAAAACATTATAATTTAAAATTCCAGAAGATTTAAATCTAAAGCAAATTTAAATATTTATATACTTAAGGGAACTGGAACTTAATTCTGCATGAATATTCTAGTCATAATCTTTAAATTCAACAAAGGTTAGGATTCTTTAATGAGGCAGATAAAATTATACTAGTGTTAAAGGAAATATTTCAATACAATAATTAAGAACTCTGTCTCTTCAGTCAAGTGAATGGCAGCATATGTGATCTTAGGCAAGTGATTTAACTATGCCTCCATTCTCTAACCCACAAATAGGTAGATTTCCATTAGTAGATTGCTAAGACTTTTAAAGGATAAAATACACAGAAAGTACTTATCTCAGTGCCTGGCACATAAGTTTTTACTAAATAATGATCTTTTCTTAAATAAAGCTTTTCAATTTGCATGAATAACTATAATGATTTCTCAATTAGCAAAAAAAGTTTACCATATAATATCAACTCTATGTCAGTATTAATTGTCAGTTCGAGATTTTCAAGTTCTTTTTCTCACAAACCACAAATCTGATATTATTATCCAAAAAAAAAACAGAGCAAAGCTGTTTCTGAAAACTACATAATATTTTATGTAGGCCATATAATTAAACGTCTTTGATTAGAAACATCAAGAACAGACATTATATGATTTTACTCTAATACATATCATTCTGCCACCCTGCCACCAAACCCCTTTCCAGGTCCTTTCCTCACTCTCAAACTATCAGAATATAGATTGCAAACCACAGTTTAACTTTACATGGTTAATGTTGAATATTTTTTCAAGAATTTACTATGATGCTAAAAAAAAATAGACAGAAAAATCCCTATGTCTATTTATAAGAGATTAAGAAACAAGAGAACAATCAAGACAAAGAAAAAGAATGAAAAGACCATTTACTGGATAACTATTTTACAAAATAAAACAATATATATTCTTACTTAATCTTCTTCCAGAACCCTGTGCTTTAAAAACTATCTAAATCATCACCTGGAGAGGAAAGGAATTTGAGAGATTAAGTGACTTGTCCAAGATATTATAACTAACTACTAACTGGCAGGATCCAAATATAAATTCATTCATTCATAAAGTTTGGAATCAGTGAGTCCAACAAACTAGAAAGTCCTACCTAAAAATATATGCTCAAAAAAAAAAAAACCTATAAAACATGCCTCCATTCTTTCCATGCGTCAGCTGCTCACAAATGTTCATGAGTAATTTACTATCAGCGTAAAAATCTGATTAGTTTTGATCAGTTTTATTTCTGAAGTCCTAGTCTAAGTAATAAAACACATTCCTTGACAAAATACTGACAGAGGTAAAATATTTCTTAATACAGTAAATTAATTTTTTTTGAAAGCATGAACAAAATCTCAAGTCAGAGTAAGAACACTATTTGTGACGGTATGGGGAAGAAACTAGCCTAATCTAAACCAAGTCAAGCAAGGGAAGAAAAATAGAAAATGTGGCCAATTTATGCTAGAAAGAAGAATTTAGTTTTGACTCAGCCAAGAACACCATCCTTTCTTTGCTGGTTTGAATTGTTATGTACCCAGGAAAAGCCATGTTCTTCTAATCCATTCTTGTGGGGGCAGACCCATTATGAGTAGGACCTTTTGATTAAGTTGTTTCCATGAAGATGCAACCCTATCCATTAAAGGTGGGTCTTAATCAGGTTATTGGAGTCCTTTAAGAGATAGAGATTTCGGAGACGGCTATGGAAATTAGAATACAGACACTTGAAGACAGAAACTGCCCTGGGAGATGCTAAATTAAAGATGAAATCCAGAGTTTGCCATAGAGAGAAACACCCCAGAGACACTAAAAAAAAAGACCCACAGGACACAGACAGAAAGCCACTGGGGTTGGAAGCTGAGAGCAATGAACCAGGAGCTAGGGCCGGCAGACGCCAGCCATGTGCCTTCCCAGCTGTCAGAGGAGTTCCAGACGCCTGCAGCCTTTCTTCAGAGTCTAGGTATCATCTTATTGATACCTTAAATTGGAGATTTTCATGGCCTTAGAACTGTAAATTCATAACCTAATAAATTCCCTTTGGAAAAGCCAATCCATGGGATTGTACAGACCTATGTGTCCCACTGATTAACACTAGCAACATGAATTAGTTCTTGCAAGAATTACTTCAAAGATATGATTTGTGTACAGAGTGTTTAAGTTCAGGGTCCAGGGGGAAAACTGCTATTGCATGCTATGTTCAAAAGGAAAACATCAGCACTGCCACAGCAACAGCAGAGGTAAATAATGTGGGGAGGGACAAGAGTTAAGAGGAGGTTTAGATTTCCTATTTGATGAGGGTGTGTTTATTGGTTTTCTGCCTCTTGGGAACAACAAAATTATCTAAAATTGAGAATGTTCATGGACTGTGGACTTTGGGCCCTCTATATGATGCCCGATGAATGGAGGTGGCTGAAGCATGCACTGACTGAGAAACAGATTGGCAAACGATGATGTATACTTATGAATGAAGGCTGTGCTGCTACAAGAAGGAACAAAGTCATGAGGCATGCAATGATGTGAATGAATATGTGGGACAACTGCTCAGGCAAAATAACCCAGAAACAAAAGAACAACAATGGCATGGTCTCCTTTAGAAGATGCTTATAAGAAAACAGGGGCCTAGATTGTAAGCTTTTAGAGAAGACACATTAAGTTCAGAGTGGTGATTATTATTTCTAGATTTCGAGAGGCTGTTTTATATATGTATAAATATATATATATACACATACATATATATAAAACATCTGATATTTAGAGATAAGAATGAAGCCAATCAGGTTGGGGTTAAAGTAATTCAGAACACAAGAGTAAGGAACACAGTGTTTATATTTTAGAACCATACATACTCTTTGCGACCAAAGGAAGAAAGGTTTATTTGGTCTGGACTGAAATTTTCTGTAGCATATAATCTAACTCAACCTATCTGTGTAGTTTATTTGAATAACTGAAACACAGGGAGCCTAGAATAAGAAAGAGGTCCTTTAATTCTGTATAGGTTATTATAATACCTGAATACATCCTAGAGTATATTAAGCAGATAATCAAAAAATATTGGCTAAATCCCTTGAGGAATGGGAGAAAGGATATGGAACTATTAAACCTTACCATCAGAGAATCCCCGATAATATGTCAAACTGTAGGGACACCCAAATCAATAGGCCATGCCCTCAATCCTGATGCTTATTCTTGTAAAGCTTATGTAGGTAGTGGAGAAGCTTAGACTACCTATAAGTATGCCTAAGAGTTACTTCTGAAGGAGTTCTTTTGTTGCTCAGATGTGGCCTCACTCTCTCAAAGTCCAACTCCGCAAATGAAATCATTCCCCTCCCCATTACATAGGACATGACTTCCAGGGGTGAAAGTTTCCCTGGTGACATGGGAAATGACTCCCAGGGATGAATTCAGTGGGATCAATAATTTCATTCTGACCAAAAGGGGGAAAAGAAGTGTAACTAATAAAGTATCAGTGGCAGAGAGAGTTCAAATAGAGTCAACAGGCTACTCTGAAGATTGCTCGTAGGCAAACTTCAGTCAGACGTTGCTACCTATCATAATAACCTGCCAACCCCCAACCAGGACCATTCCAGCCAATTCCAAAGAACACCTAGGGCAATATATAAGATTCCACAAGGGTTCCATGTACTAGAATAACTTTCCAGAAACCTACAACCTCCAAATGGGTCTCTGGTCCAGATAACTCCTGAAACCTAAAAGGCCTAGTCTCTCCAGAACATCAGATAGTTTCATCTCCCTACCCCATATTAGTGACAGACCCTTCCATTAGGAAAAATTTAGAAAGGCCATAGCCCAAACACCCCTAAAGAGGAGGATGGAAAGATCAAAGGTGATGGTGGAGTTATACAGAGAAGATAGGATTTAACAAATGAATATGAATGCTGAATCATTAAACTGATATCTTAAGACTCCAGAACCTTAGAGCAGCTAGAAGTAAAATTGTGGAATTGTAACCCATGTCAAACTCTGAAATATGTTCTACAACTAATTGTGGTGCTGTGCTTTGAAATTTATTCCTTTTCGATATATATGCTATTTTTCACAAAGAAAAGAATGAAAAAAAGTTAATTGTGATGATAAAAAAGTATTTAAGCCTTCTAGCCTCCTATAATCTGTAGCAGCTAGAAGGAAAAATTTGAGAGGATCATACAGTAGCCCATGAGATCTATCCTGCAACTATTTGTTGAAGAGTGCTTTGAAAACTACTGCTTTTTAATTTCTTTGCTTTGTATATATATTATACTATACAATAAAAAAGTTAAAAAAAAAAAAAAAAGAAAGAAAGAAAAAACCAATCCATTTCAGGTATATTGCATTCTGGAAGTTTTAGCAAACCAAAACATTTCTAAAACAAGGTCTGCAAGTTCAAGGCATGATGGAACCAAGATTCTTCCTGGGAGTCTTCAACAAATTGAGTTTATGGACTGTAAAAGCAACTCACCTATCCTGCTTTTACTTTCTCATTTTAAAAACAAATAATGAAACTAATGCACAGAGACAGATTTCAGTAATTACTGAAAAATCTATCAAAAGCAAAATCAAGTCTCAAACTCTAGTATCAGTGGTTAATTTTCAAATTCTACCTATCACCTATATTTCTGCCAGCTTGTCTACTTTAAATTATCACTGCTCCTTGAGTATGGATAGCTGAAAGAAAAATAAAAATGAAAAGAAAGTAGTCCACTGCTAACAGCTTGAATTAAGAGGTTAAGAAAGTAAAGTGAAATGACTGGAAATGCTTTAAAATTAATGTAATTTTGTTCATAACTACCTCTTAATTAGAGCTAATGATAGCAAATCTAAAGCTATAAAAATTATTTTTATTGTTCTTTAAGAAAATCACGACCCTAGAAAATTTTTAACCCATTATATATTTTTAAATACATTATTAAAAATTTTAGTGATTCAGGTGGAGGGCATGGAGGGGTATAGGAACATAGTTTGTATTACTAAGCAAATTGTAGGTTTAAGCCCTATGGTAACTACAAAGAAAAGATCAGAGAATATGCAAGCTCAAAGAAACAGAAATAGAATATAGGTTGTCAGGGGCAGCTAATATGGGGAATGGGGTGTTAATACATAATGGGTATAGGGTTTCTTTTTGGGAAATGGGAAGGTTTTTCAAATGGAAGATACATACTGAAAATGTGATCAATACCAACATAAGATGCTTGGGAGTGGTTGGGATGGGAAAATTTATGTTGTATATATTTTCCCACAATTAAAAAAAAAAGAAAAAAGAAACTATAGAGACATAGACAATTAAATAAAATACATGCTCCTGGATGGAATCAATCAAAAGAGTGGGAATGGCTCACATGGACATTATTGGTACATATGAAAAAAACTGGAATATAGACTATGTGCTTTACATCAATGTAAAATAGTTTGAACTTGACAACTGCATTTAAGGTGGTTAAATAAATGAATATCCTTGTTCTTAGTAAATGTGCATGTCACTATTAGGTACTCAGGAACCATGATGTACACAACCTACTTTCCACTGATAGAAGTTGGAATGAGAAATGGAAGAAAGTATGGACAGAAAGATGGATGGATGGATACATGATAGACAAATAGAAAGAATGATATGACATATGGCAAAATGTTAAAATTGGTGCATCTGGGTATGGGGGAGGAGGTAGGGTTTGTTGTAGTTCTTCATATGGGGTTTGTGTTATTATTGGAACTGTCACATACATTTCAGAGTAATTCAAAATAAAAAGTTTTAAATAAATAAATAAAAAGAATTGTTTTTAAAAATTACTGATTCAAGTGAGTTGCTAATTACTATTTATGTCACAGAAAGATGTCTATGTCACTGTTGCCCTTAAAACATTTTTCAGCTTCCAATATACAGAAAAAGCTCAGTTTTATGCAACAAAGGCATTTTGTACAGTTGTTTTTAAGAAGTATCACACATCATCTCATTTTGCTGTTCTAAAGAAGTTGTCCATTAAAGGACTACTTTAAAACAAACTTGTGAAATACAAAAAATTATTTTGTATTAGAAGTAAGTAGATAAACTACAATATCAGGCAGGAACAGTGAAGAAATGTTTCCTGAAGGTGGGTCTTGAACATGATTTAACTGGGAGGTGTGGGGTGTAAGAAGATGAACATTTTAAGTGTCCACTGTGTTCCAAGCCCTATGTCATGGTTAGGGACAGGTGTCAACTTGGCCAAGTTGTGGTACCTGTTCATCTGATTGGGCAAGCACTGGCCTGTCTGTTGCAATGAGGACATTTCATAGGATTAGGTCATGATCACGTCAGCTACATCCACAGCTGATTCCATTTGTAATCAGCCAAAGGGGAGTGTCTTCTGCAATTAGTGATGCTAAATCCAATCATGGGAAGCCTTTTAAGGAGGACTCAGAGGAGACAGATTGCATTCCTGCTTTGGCTGGTGAGCCTCTCCTGTGGAGTTCATCCAGGCCATCCATTGGAGTCATCGGCTTCGGAGCCTGCCCTGTGGATTCTGGACTCTGCGTTCCTACGGTCACGTGAGACACTTTCATAAACTTTATATTTGCAAGTGTTCCCTGTTGATTCTGTTTCTCTAGAGAACCCTAACTAATACATCTTGGTACCGGGAGTGGTTCTTAAGGAACAAAATCTTAAAAACGAGTTTTTATAAATGGTTTTCTACTCTGACTGGGCTCAGAGACACTAAGGACTCTGATTCCCGTAATCAGAATGACACTCCCAATCCATGGACTGAGTTGGCAAAGGAGATAGTCAAAATATCATCATTCGATTCTCCTAATGCTTCGCTTGTACGAAGCCAGACTCTGGGGGATAATGTTTTTGACACCTTTATAGAGTTTTGTAGAAATAAGAGTTATAGAGATGTTGGTTGGTTGTTGTTAGATACACTGTCTACATTAAAGGGTGAAAGGGATGGGCTTAAGGCTTCAAACGAGAAGCTTAAGTGCCGTCTGAAAGATGTAGAGGTTTCTATGAGTATCCTGAAGGAAAATTTTATTTCCTGTAGCCGTAGACTTGAGATCTCTGAAAATCAGACTCAGAATCTTATTGTTAGAGTAGCAACTTTACAACGTAAACTGAAATCTCAGTCTTGCATGGTGTCTGCCGTTAAAGTGAGGGCATTGATTGGAAAGGAGTGGGACCCTGAAAAATGGGATGGTGACATATGGATTGATAATGATGTTGGGGGTGAGGTTGAAACCCTAGACCATGCTGAGCCTTCTTTAGATAACCCTGTAATAGTCTGCCCTGAGGACATAGCCGCCCCACCTCCAGCCTGCCTTGAGGAATTGGACACCCAACCTCCTCCTGAAGGGATTAGCCCTAGAGTTATTAATCCTGTTTCATCAGATGAAACTGCAAATGAAAGCCCTGAAGCAAATGGCTTGGAAGATATTTCTAATTCTTTTCATGACCCACCCCCACCACCCCTCATTTCTTCTAGACCTATAACTAGACTAAAGTCCCAACAGGCCCCTAAAGGTGAGGTACAAAGTATCACACATGAGGAGGTACGTTATACTCCAAAAGAACTGTGTGAGTTTTCCAATTTATATAGACAGAAATCAGGGGAATATGTGTGGCAATGGATTTTAAGAGTGTGGGATAATGGTGGTAGGAATATAAGGCTGGATCAGGCTGAATTTATTGATATGGGCCCACTAAGCAGAGATTCTGCATTCAATGTTATAGCTAGAGCAGTTAGAAAAGGTGTTAACAGCTTGTTTGGGTGGTTGGTTGAAACATGGATCAAAAGGTGGCCAACATTACCTGAAATGCCAGAACTGCCCTGGTATAATGTAGATGAGGGGATTCAGAGGCTTAGAGAGATTGGAATGTTAGAGTGGATTTATCATGCAAAGCCTGCTCTTACACCCCAGGAATGTCCAGAAGATGCACCTTTTACCAGAACAGTGAGAAATAAGTTTGTGAGACTAGCACCATCATCCCTCAAGAGCTCTGTGGTTGCACTTCTCTGTAGGTCAGATATTACTGTAGGAACTGCTGTCACTGAGCTGGAATCCTTAAACACAATGGGGATGACAGGATCCCGAGTTGGCAGAAGCCAGGTGGCAGCACTTAATCACCAAAGACAGGGTAGACGTGGGTATTATAACAGACAACAAACTCAAAGGAGGCATCAAAATTATATGACACGCAGAGATTTGTGGCATTGGCTAGTAAATCATGGGGTGCCTAGAAATACAATAGAAGGGCAGTCTACTAAATTCTTGTTGGAGCTGTATAAACAAAAGAGTTCTAGGTCAAGGGAACAGAAGTCTAACCTGAATTACAAAAACACAGAGTCACGGCCCCTTAACCAATTTCCAGACTTGAAACAGTTTACAGACCCTGAGCCCCTTGAATGAAGGGGAGGCCAGGTCCCTATGGGGAAGAAACCTGTTACACTGCCACAAATTTATACTGTTAACCTTCCTCTAAGTCTTCCCCAAGGAGACCGACGGCCTTTTACCAGGGTAACTGCACTGGGGAAAAGGAAATGATCAGATATTTCGGGGATTATTAGACACTGGTTCAGAAGTGACATTAATTCCAGGGGACCCAAAACGTCACTCTGGACCACCAGTCAGAGTGGGGGCTTATGGAGGCCAGGTGATCAATGGAGTTTAAGCTCAGGTCCGTCTCACAGTGGGTCCAGTGGGCCCCGGACCCATCCTGTAGTTATTTCCCCAGTTCCAGAATGTATAATTGGCATAGACATACTGAGCAACTGGCAGAATCCCCACGTTGGTTCTCTAACTCGTGCAGTGAGGGCTATTATGGTGGGAAAGGCCAAGTGGAAGCCACTAGAACTGCCCCTACCAAGCAAAATAGTAAATCAAAAGCAATACCGTATTCCTGGAGGGATTGCAGAGATTACTGCCACTCTTAAGGACTTGAAAGATGCAGGGGTGGTGATTCCCACCACATCCCCATTCAACTCTCCTATTTGGCCTGTGCAGAAAACAGATGGGTCTTGGAGAATGACAGTGGATTATTGTAAACTCAACCAGGTGGTAACTCCAATTGCAGCTGCTGTTCCAGATGTAGTATCATTGCTTGAGCAAATCAATACACCCCCTGGTACCTGGGATGCAGCTATTGATCTGGCAAATGCTTTTTTCTCAATAGCTATTAGTAAGGACCACCAGAAACAGTTTGCTTTCAGCTGGCAAGGTCAGCAATATACTTTCACTGTCCTACCTCAGGGGTGTATCAACTCTCCAGCCCTATGTCATAATCTTGTTCGCAGAGACCTTGATCGTTTCTGCCTCCCACAAGACATCACACTGGTCCATTATATTGATGATATCATGTTGATTGGACCTAGTGAGCAAGAAGTAGCAACTGTTCTAGATTTACTGGTAAGGCATTTGCGTGTCAGAGGATGGGAGATAAATCCAACAAAAATACAGGGGCCTTCCACCTCAGTAAAATTTCTAGGTGTCCAGTGGTGTGGGGCATGTCGAGATATCCCTTCTAAGGTGAAGGATAAATTGCTGCATCTGGCCCCTCCCACAACCAAAAAAGAGGCACAATGCCTAGTTGGTCTTTTTGGATTTTGGTGACAACATATTCCTCATTTGGGTGTGCTACTCCGGCCCATTTACCGAGTGACCACAAAAGCTGCTAATTTTGAGTGGGGACCTGAACAAGAGGAGGCTCTGCGACAGGTCCAGGGTGCTGTGCAAGCTGCTCTGCCACTTGGGCCATATGATCCAGCAGATCCAATGGTGCTGGAAGTGTCAGTGGCAAATAGAGATGCTGTCTGGAGCCTTTGGCAGGCCCCAATAGGAGAATCACAGCGCAGACCCTTAGGATTTTGGAGCAAAGCCTTACCATCTGCTGCAGATAACTACTCTTCTTTTGAGAAACAGCTTTTGGCCTGCTACTGGGCCTTAGTAGAGACTGAACGCTTAACCATGGGCCACCAAGTTACCATGAGACCTGAGTTGCCTATCATGAATTGGGTGTTGTCTGACCCACCAAGCCATAAAGTTGGGCGTGCACAGCAGCACTCTATTGTAAAGTGGAAATGGTATATACGAGATAGAGCCAGAGCAGGTCCTGAAGGCACAAGTAAGTTACATGAGGAAGTGGTACAAATGCCCATGGTTTCCACTCCTGCTGCCACATTACCTTCTCTTTCCCAGACCAGAGCTATGGCCTCTTGGGGAGTTCCTTACAGTGAATTGACTGAGGAAGAGAAAACTCGGGCCTGGTTTACAGATGGTTCAGCACGATATGCAGGTACCACCCGAAAGTGGACAGCTGCAGCATTACAAACCCTTTCTAGGGTGTCCTTGAAGGACAGTGGTGAGGGGAAATCCTCCCAGTGGGCAGAACTTCGAGCAGTGCACCTGGTTGTTCATTTTGCTTGGAAAGAAAACTGGCCAGAGGTGCATTTGTATACTGACTCATGGGTTGTTGCTAATGGTTTGGCTGGATGGTCAGGGACTTAGAAAGACCATAATTGGAAAATTGGTGACAAAGAGGTCTGGGGAAGAAGTATGTGGATAGACCTTTCTGAGTGGGCTAAAAACATGAAGGTATTTGTGTCCCATGTGAATGCACACCAGAGGGTGACTTCAGCAGAGGAAGATTTTAATAATCAAGTGGATAAGATGACCCGTCCTATGGATACCAGTCAGCCTCTTTCCCCAGCCACTCCTGTTGTTGCCCAATGGGCTCATGAACAAAGTGGTCATGGTGGTAGGGATTGAGGTTATGCATGGGATCAGCAACATGGACTTCCACTCACCAAGGCTGACCTGGCTACAGCCACTGCTGAGTGCCCAATCTGCCAGCAGCAGAGACCCACACTCAGCCCCCGATATGGCACCATTCCTCGAGGTGACCAGCTGGCTACATGGTGGCAGGTTGATTACATTGGACCACTCCCTTCATGGAAGGGGCAGCGATTTGTTCTAACTGGAATAGACACATACTCTGGATATGGGTTTACTTTCCCTGCACGCAATGCTTCTGCCAAAACTACTATCCGTGGGCTTACAGAATGCCTTATCCATCGTCATGGTATTCCACATAGCATTGCTTCGGATCAAGGAACACACTTCACAGCAAATGAAGTGCGGGAATGGGCACATGCTCATGGAATTCTCTGGTCTTACCATGTTCCCCATCATCCAGAAGCTGCTGGATTGATAGAACGGTGGAATGGCCTTTTGAAAACTCAATTACGGTGCCAACTAGGTGGCAAAAACTTGAAAGGCTGGGGTAATGTTCTCCAGGAAGCTGTGTATGCTCTGAATCAGCGTCCACTGTATGGTGCTGTTTCTCCCATAGCCAGGATCCATGGGTCCAGGAACCAAGGGGTGGAAATGGGTGTGGTGCCACTCACTATTACTCCTAGTGATCCACTAGGAAAATTTTTGCTTCCTGTCCCTGCTACCCTGAGTTCTACTGGTCTACAGGTTTTAGTTCCAAAACGGGGTGTGCTTTCTCCAGGAGAAACAACAGTGATACCACTGAACTGGAAGTTAAGATTGCCACCTGGCCACTTTGGGCTACTTATGCCTCTGGATCAACACACCAAGAAGGGGATTACATTATTGTCTGGGGTAATTGACCCTGACTATCAGAAGGAAGTAGGACTGCAGCTACATAATGGAAGTAAAGAAAAGTTTTCTTGGAATATAGGAGATCCCCTGGGGCGTCTATTAGTACTACCATGCCCTGTGATTAAAATCAATGGAAAACTGCAACAACACAATCCAGGCAGGACCACTAATGGCTCTGAGACTTCAGGAATGAAGGTTTGGGTCACCCCACCAGGCAAAGAACCACGGCCAGCTGAAGTGCTTGCTGAGGGGAAAGGGAACATGGAATGGGTAGTGGAAGAAGGGTAGTGGAAGAATTTGAATTATCTATTTAAAAGTGCAAAAAATAGACTCAATAAGACTATTATGGCCTTAAAAAAGGCAAAAATTCTAAGTTGGAACATAAGAGGAACTGAGTAAAGTAAGTATCAGTTCCATATACCTGATTTTGCTAGTAGAGAGCTCTGCAACCTTACAGAAAATTAAGTGTAATCCTGAGAATAAAATTAAATGACTACAGTGAATTAAACCAGAGAAAGAAATCAGATACAGTAAGGACTTACTTAATATGAACTTCGACCACATGATCAGTTACAGAAACGAGGACTGTAATGCTGTTTTGTTTGTGTTATACTATTTAAGTTGTAAGATATCAAGTTTAAGAATGAATGTTGCCCAAGGATTTGCACCCTATTCTGGAGAGATTTAATGTGTTTCCAGTTATATGCTGGACAGTTGAGTATTGTTAGGTAAAAGAAAAAATGTGTGCTTATTTGTTTTTATTTGGAAATTAAGTATGGTCTAAGGTGATATATATATATATGCCAAGTTGACAAGGGGTGGACTGTCATGGTTAGGGACAGGTGTCAACTTGGCCAAGTTGTGGTACCTGTTCATCTGATTGGGCAAGCACTGGCCTGTCTGTTGCAATGAGGACATTTCATAGGATTAGGTCATGATCACGTCAGCTACATCCACAGCTGATTCCATTTGTAATCAGCCAAAGGGGAGTGTCTTCTGCAATTAGTGATGCTAAATCCAATCATGGGAAGCCTTTTAAGGAGGACTCAGAGGAGACAGATTGCATTCCTGCTTTGGCTGGTGAGCCTCTCCTGTGGAGTTCATCCAGGCCATCCATTGGAGTCATCGGCTTCGGAGCCTGCCCTGTGGATTCTGGACTCTGCGTTCCTACGGTCACGTGAGACACTTTCATAAACTTTATATTTGCAAGTGTTCCCTGTTGATTCTGTTTCTCTAGAGAACCCTAACTAATACACCCTAGAAAGAGAACAAGTAACAAAAGCCAACATTTATTTCCCTCTTGCCCTTGTGTCAGGTATTATACTAGCACTTCTTGCGAATTAACTCATCTAATTCTCAACTTTATGAAGCTGACTATAGAGAATTCCACAAATATGGGAGAATTTGAATTATCTATTTAAAAGTGCAAAAAATAGACTCAATAAGACTATTATGGCCTAAAAAAAGGCAAAAATTCTAAGTTGGAACATAAGAGGAACTGAGTAAAGTAAGTATCAGTTCCATATACCTGATTTTGCTAGTAGAGAGCTCTGCAACCTTACAGAAAATTAAGTGTAATCCTGAGAATAAAATTAAATGACTACAGTGAATTAAACCAGAGAAAGAAATCAGATACAGTAAGGACTTACTTAATATCATGTCAGTGGCTCTTAAATTCAGAACCACTTTAGGGACTTTTTCTGATTCAGCAGGTTGGGTCTGCATCGAGAGGTATATATTTTTCAAAACCTTCCAAGATGATTCCATTGTGTATCTCTGGCTAAAAATCATTGATCTCCTCATCTTACAAATAGAGAAACAACAGCCTGGAAAGGTTAAAAAAAAACTTGTGTAAAGAGGAAAAAAAAAATTCAGAGCTTTATCTATCTAGCTCTTTCAGCCCAGGTGTGCTGGTTTGAAAAGCCATGTTTTAATCCTAATCCCCTTTTGTAAAGGCAGCCATTTCTTTTAGTCCCTATTCAGTATTGTATGTTTGAAACTGTAATTAGGTCATCTCCCTAGAGATGTGTCTTAATCAAGAGTGGATGTTAAAATGGATTAGGTGAGGCATGTCTCCACCCATTTGGGTGGGTCTTGATTAGCTTCTGGAGTCCTATAAAAGAGGAAACATTTTGGAGAATGAAAGAGATTCGAAGAGAGCAGAGAATGCTGTAGCACCACGAAACAGACTCCACCAGCCAGCGACCTTTAGAGATGAAGAAGGAAAACACCTCCCGGGGAGCTTCATGAAACAAGAAGCCAGGAGAAGAAGCTAGCAGATGATGCCATGTTCGCCATGTACCCTTCCAGATGAGAGAGGAAACCTGATTGTGATCACGATGTGCCTTTCCAGATGACAGCGAAACTCTGACTGTGTTCACCATGTGCCCTTCCACTTGAGAAAGAAACTCTGAACTTCATCGGTCTTCTTTTTTTTTTTTTTTTTTTTTATTAATTAAAAAAAGAATTAACAAAACAATTAGAAATCATTCCAATCTACATGTACAATCAGTAATTCTTAATAACATCACATAGTTGCATATTCATCATTTCTTAGTACATTTGCATCGATTTAGAAAAAGAAATAAAAAGACAACAGAATAAGAATTAAAACAATAATAGAAAGAAAAAAACCAAAAAAAACAAAAACAAAAAACCTATACCTCACATGCAGCTTCATTCAGTGTTTTAACATAATTGCATTACAATTGGGTAGTATTGTGCTGTCCATTTCTGAGTTTTTATATCCAGTCCCGTTGTACAGTCTGTATCCCTTCATCTCCAATTATCCCTTCTCTTTTTTTTTTTTTTTTTAATTAACGGAAAAAAAGAAATTAACCCAACATTTAGAGATCATACCATTCTACACATGCAATCATTAATTCTTAACATCATCACATAGATGCATGATCATCATTTCTTAGTACATTTGCATTGGTTTAGAAGAACTAGCAACATAACCGAAAAAGATATAGAATGTTAATATAGAGAAAAAAATAAAAGTAATAATAGTAAAATCAAAACAAAACAAAACAAAAACCTATAGCTCAGATGCAGCTTCATTCAGTGTTTTAACATGATTACTTTACAATTAGGTATTATTGTGCTGTCCATTTTTGAGTTTTTGTATCTAGTCCTGTTGCACAGTCTGTATCCCTTCAGCTTCAATTACCCATTGTCTTACCCTGTTTCTAACTCCTGCTGAACTCTGTTACCAATGACATATTTCAAGTTTATTCTCGAATTTCCGTTCACATCAGTGGGACCATACAGTATTTGTCCTTTAGTTTTTGGCTGGATTCACTCAGCATAATATTCTCTAGGTCCATCCATGTTATTACATGGTTCATAAGTTTATCTTGTCTTAAAGCTGCATAATATTCCATCGTATGTATATACCACAGTTTGTTTAGCCACTCTTCTGTTGATGGAGATTTTGGCTGTTTCCATCTCTTTGCAATTGTAAATAATGCTGCTATAAACATTGGTGTGCAAATGTCCGTTTGTGTCTTTGCCCTTAAGTCCTTTGAGTAGATACCTAGCAATGGTATTGCTGGGTCGTATGGCAGTTCTATATTCAGCTTTTTGAGGAACCGCCAAACTGCCTTCCACAGTGGTTGCACCCTTTGACATTCCCACCAACAGTGGATAAGTGTGCCTCTTTCTCCGCATCCTCTCCAGCACTTGTCATTTTCTGTTTTGTTGATAATGGCCATTCTGGTGGGTGTGAGATGATATCTCATTGTGGTTTTGATTTGCATTTCTCTAATGGCCAGGGACATTGAGCATCTCTCCATGTGCCTCTTGGCCATCCGTATTTCCTCTTCTGAGAGGTGTCTGTTCAAGTCTTTTTCCCATTTTGTAATTGGGTTGGCTGTCTTTTTGTTGTTGAGATGAACAATCTCTTTATAAATTCTGGATACTAGACCTTTATCTGATATATCATTTCCAAATATTGTCTCCCATTGTGAAGGCTGTCTTTCTACTTTCTTGATGAAGTTCTTTGATGCACAAAAGTGTTTAATTTTGAGGAGTTCCCATTTATTTATTTCCTTCTTCAGTGCTCTTGCTTTAGGTTTAAGGTCCATAAAACCGCCTCCAGTTGTAAGATCCATAAGATATCTCCCAACATTTTCCTCTAACTGTTTTATGGTCTTAGACCTAATGTTTAGATCTTTGATCCATTTTGAGTTAACTTTTGTATAGGGTGTGAGAGATGGGTCTTCTTTCATTCTTTTGCATATGGATATCCAGTTCTCTAGGCACCATTTATTGAAGAGACTGCTCTGTCCCAGGTGAGTTGGCTTGACTGCCTTATCAAAGATCAAATGTCCATAGATGAGAGGGTCTATATCTGAGCACTCTATTCGATTCCATTGGTCGATATATCTATCTTTATGCCAATACCATGCTGTTTTGACCACTGTGGCTTCATAATATGCCTTAAAGTCAGGCAGCGCGAGACCTCCAGCTTCGTTTTTTTTCCTCAAGATGTTTTTAGCAATTCGGGGCACCCTGCCCTTCCAGATAAATTTGCTTATTGGTTTTTCTATTTCTGAAAAATAAGTTGTTGGGATTTTGATTGGTATTGCATTGAATCTGTAAATCAATTTAGGTAGGATTGACATCTTAACTATATTTAGTCTTCCAATCCATGAACACGGTATGCCCTTCCATCTATTTAGGTCTTCTGTGATTTCTTTTAGCAGTTTTTTGTAGTTTTCTTTATATAAGTTTTTTGTCTCTTTAGTTAAATTTATTCCTAGGTATTTTATTCTTTTAGTTGCAATTGTAAATGGGATTCGTTTCTTGATTTCCCCCTCAGCTTGTTCATTACTAGTGTATAGAAATGCTACAGATTTTTGAATGTTGATCTTGTAACCTGCTACTTTGCTGTACTCATTTATTAGCTCTAGTAGTTTTGTTGTGGATTTTTCCGGGTTTTCAACGTATAGTATCATATCGTCTGCAAACAGTGATAGTTTTACTTCTTCCTTTCCAATTTTGATGCCTTGTATTTCTTTTTCTTGTCTAATTGCTCTGGCTAGAACCTCCAACACAATGTTGAATAATAGTGGTGATAGTGGACATCCTTGTCTTGTTCCTGATCTTAGGGGGAAAGTTTTCAATTTTTCCCCATTGAGGATGATATTAGCTGTGGGTTTTTCATATATTCCCTCTATCATTTTAAGGAAGTTCCCTTGTATTCCTATCTTTTGAAGTGTTTTCAACAGGAAAGGATGTTGAATCTTGTCGAATGCCTTCTCTGCATCAATTGAGATGATCATGTGATTTTTCTGCTTTGATTTGTTGATATGGTGTATTACATTAATTGATTTTCTTATGTTGAACCATCCTTGCATACCTGGGATGAATCCTACTTGGTCATGATGTATAATTCTTTTAATGTGCTGTTGGATACGATTTGCTAGAATTTTATTGAGGATTTTTGCATCTGTATTCATTAGAGAGATTGGTCTGTAGTTTTCTTTTTTTGTAATATCTTTGCCTGGTTTTGGTATGAGGGTGATGTTGGCTTCATAGAATGAATTAGGTAGTTTTCCCTCCACTTCAATTTTTTTGAAGAGTTTGAAGAGAATTGGTACTAATTCTTTCTGGAACGTTTGGTAGAATTCACATGTGAAGCCATCTGGTCCTGGACTTTTCTTTTTAGGAAGCTTTTGAATGACTAATTCAATTTCTTTACTTGTGATTGGTTTGTTGAGGTCATCTATGTCTTCTTGAGTCAAAGTTGGTTGTTCATGTCTTTCCAGGAACCCGTCCATTTCCTCTAAATTGTTGTATTTATTAGCGTAAAGTTGTTCATAGTATCCTGTTATTACCTCCTTTATTTCTGTGAGGTCAGTAGTTATGTCTCCTCTTCCATTTCTGATCTTATTTATTTGCATCCTCTCTCTTCTTCTTTTTGTCAATCTTGCTAAGGGCCCATCAATCTTATTGATTTTCTCATAGAACCAACTTCTGGCCTTATTGATATTCTCTATTGTTTTCATGTTTTCAATTTCATTTATTTGTGCTCTAATCTTTGTTATTTCTTTCCTTTTGCTTGCTTTGGGGTTAGCTTGCTGTTCTTTCTCCAGTTCTTCCAAATGGATAGTTAATTCCTGAATTTTTGCCTTTTCTTCTTTTCTGATATAGGCATTTAGAGCAATAAATTTCCCTCTTAGCACTGCCTTTGCTGCGTCCCATAAGTTTTGATATGTTGTGTTTTCATTTTCATTCGCCTCGAGGTATTTGCTAATTTCCCTTGCCATTTCTTCTTTGACCCAGTCGTTGTTTAGGAGTGTGTTGTTGAGCCTCCACGTATTTGTGAATTTTCTGGCACTCTGCCTATTATTGATTTCCAACATCATTCCTTTATGGTCCGAGAAAGTGTTGTGTAAGATTTCAATCTTTTTAAATTTGTTAAGACTTGCTTTGTGACCCAGCATGTGGTCTATCTTTGAGAATGATCCATGAGCACTTGAGAAAAAGGTGTATCCTGCTGTTGTGGGATGTAATGTCCTATAAATGTCTATTAAGTCTAGTTCATTTATAGTAATATTCAGATTCTCTATTTCTTTGTTGATCCTCTGTCTAGATGTTCTGTCCCTTGATGAGAGTGGTGAGTTGAAGTCTCCAACTATTATGGTATATGAGTCTATTTCCCTTTTCAATGTTTGCAGTATATTCCTCACGTATTTTGGGGCATTCTGATTCGGTGCGTAAATATTTATGATTGTTATGTCTTCTTGTTTAATTGTTCCTTTTATTAGTATATAGTGTCCTTCTTTGTCTCTTTTAACTGTTTTACATTTGAAGTCTAATTTGTTGGATATTAGTATAGCCACTCCTGCTCTTTTCTGGTTGTTATTTGCATGAAATATCTTTTCCCAACCTTTCACTTTCAACCTATGTTTATCTTTGGGTCTAAGATGTGTTTCCTGTAGACAGCATATAGAAGGATCCTGTTTTTTAATCCATTCTGCCAATCTATGTCTTTTGATTGGGGAATTCAGTCCATTGACATTTAGTGTTATTACTGTTTGGATAATATTTTCCTCTAACATTTTGCCTTTTGTATTATATATATCATATCTGATTTTCCTTCTTTCTACACTCTTTTCCATATCTCTCTCTTCTGTCTTTTTGTATCTGACTCTAGTGCTCCCTTTAGTATTTCTTGCAGAGCTGGTCTCTTGGTCACAAATTCTCTCAGTGACTTTTTGTCTGAGAATGTTTTAATTTCTCCCTCATTTTTGAAGGATAATTTTGCTGGATATAGGAGTCTTGGTTGGCAGTTTTTCTCTTTTAGTATTTTAAATATATCATCCCACTGTCTTCTAGCTTCCATGGTTTCTGCTGAGAAATCTACACAAAGTCTTATTGGGTTTCCCTTGTATGTAATGGATTGTTTTTCTCTTGCTGCTTTCAAGATCTTCTCTTTCTCTTTGACCTCTGACATTCTAACTAGTAAGTGTCTTGGAGAACGCCTATTTGGGTCTAATCTCTTTGGGGTGCGCTGCACTTCTTGGATCTGTAATTTTAGGTCTTTCATAAGAGTTGGGAAATTTTCAGTGATAATTTCTTCCATTAGTTTTTCTCCTCCTTTTCCCTTCTCTTCTCCTTCTGGGACACCCACAACACGTATATTTGTGCGGTTCATATTGTCCTTGAGTTCCCTGATACCCTGCTCAAATTTTTCCATTCTTTTCCCTATAGTTTCTGTTTCTTTTTGGAATTCAGATGTTCCATCCTCCAAATCACTAATTCTATCTTCTGTCTCTTTAAATCTATCATTGTAGCTATCCATTATTTTTTCTATGTTTGCTACTTTATCCTTCACTTCCATAAGTTCTGCGATTTGTTTTTTCAGTTTTTCTATTTCTTCTTTATGTTCAGCCCATGTCCTCTTCATGTCCTCCCTCAATTTATCGATTTCATTTTTGAAGAGGTTTTCCATTTCTGTTCGTATATTCAGCATTAGTTGTCTCAGCTCTTGTGTCTCATTTGAGCTATTGGTTTGTTCCTTTGACTGGGCCATATTCTCAATCTTTTGAGCGTGGACAGTTATCTTCTGCTGCTGGCGTCTGGGCATTTATTCAGATTTCTCTTGGTGTTGGACCCAGCAAGGTTGTAATATTTTTCTGTGAAATCTCTGGGTTCTGTTTTTCTTATCCTGCCCAGTAGGTGGCGCTCGTGGCACCCGTTTGTCTGCGGGTCCCACCAGTAAAAGGTGCTGTGGGACCTTAAACTTTGGAAAACTCTCGCCGTCCTGGGGGTTCGCTAGCCGAAACGGCTTGAGCCGGCCCGGGGTCCGAACGCAGGGAGGGTTGCTGGTCGCCGCAGCCAGGGAAAGAGCCCGTCCGAATTTCCTAGTCGGCCCTGGGCAACAAGCGTGGCGGGAGGGCGCCAGCGGCAGCGGCCCGCCCGAGAGAGTGCACGTTCCCCGGGAGTCACGGGTTTGGAAGGGGCCTCCCCCACCCGTCACCATTCTCCGCGGCCTGGGGGTTTCCGATCCAATTCTCTCAGTTGGTCCGGGGGCTGTGCGTGGTGTGGGCGCCAGCCGTCTTTGTTTCAGGGGACCGCCTCTCCAATTCTCCCAGCCGGCCCGGGAAGGGGGAAGGGAGTAACTCCGGCCGCTTGCCACCCCGCCCGGTAAGGCCCGCGCGCCTCGGCGATCTCACCCGAGCTGCTTCTCTCAGCCAGCCAGCCGTTCCAGGATGGGGTACGCTGTCTTTTTTATCTCTGTTGTGGCTTTGGGCGCTTTCTGTATCGTTTCTACTCCCCTAGTAGGTGTCCTGGAGAAGAAACTAAGATCCGCGCGTCTTACTAAGCCGCCATCTTCCTTCATCGGTCTTCTTGAACCAAGGTATCTTTCCCTGGATGCCTTAGATTGGACATTTCTATAGACTTGTTTTAATTGGGACATTTTCCCAGCCTTAGAACTGTAAACTAGCAACTTTTTAAATTCCCCTTTTTAAAAGCCATTCCATTTCTGGTATATTGCATTCTAGCAGCCAGCAAACTAGAACAGATTTTGGTACTGGGAGTGGGGTGCTGCTGCAGTTTGCAAATACCAAACATGTTGGAACAGCTTTTTAAATGGATAAGGGGAAGATTCTGGAAGAGTTGTAAGAAGCTTGATAGAGAAGGCCTAGAATGCTCTGAAGAGACGGTTGGTAGAAATGTGGACTCTAAAGACACTTCTGATAAAGGTTAGACAGAAATGAGGCATGTGTTATTACAGACTGGAAGGAAGACAAGCCTTGTTTTAAAATGGCAGATAATCTGGCAAAATTGACTAGTGGCTTTAGTTGGAAGGCAGATTTTAAAAGCCATGAACCTGGATATTTAGCAAGCGAGATCTCCAAATTAAATGAAACCAGGTGCAGCCTGGTTTCTCCTCACAGCTTATAGTGAAATGCGACAGGAAAGAGATAAGCTGAAAACTGAACTCCTGGGTACAAAGAAACTAGAAACTGATATTCCAGAAAATTCTGGGCTTCCAAGAAGGGAGAACCCAGAGAATAGTGCCCCACATGAAGATCTGGTGGATGGCGGAACCAGTCAGCCATTTCAGAGAAAGCCAGGACTGGAGATGGAGTTATTCAGGAAGAATTTGTGGAAATTCCTTATGTTCGACAGGCATGATCCAACCCTACTGCACAGAAAGCCAACAAGAGTGTTGTTGGTTCTGTATAAACACAGCCACTGCCTGTCTGGACTGGGGGGTTCAGAGAAGGGACACACTGGAAGAAAAATAACTACAGAGGCAAAACCATGGAGGCTGAGGTCTGAAGTCAAGAAGCCTTGGGCCAGGAGAGCAGACCCACCCAAGCACGTGGAGAGAGTAAGTTTGCCCTGAAGGCAGAGGATGGGCCTTTCACTTCATTGTAGTGGAAGAGTCATGCCACCTCAGGCCTTGGAGAGAGTGAAGCACATTCCATCGGGTTTGGGGAGAGCCTGGCTGCCACCACATGGAGGGGCTGAGCGTGTGCCCCGGAGATGGCAGAGAGCCTGAGTGCGGCCCCAGTGCTTGGAGAGGGTACAGCCGAGAAAAAGGTGGTCTCCTCAATGTCCTCCAAGGTTGCATTCAGAAAAAGGCAGGCATCTGCGTAGGCCCTTGGAAAGGTTGGGACTGCTGCTTTCAAAAGCCCCGAAGATAAATGATTCTCAAACTTTGAAATCTAATGGACTTTGCCCTGTGGGTTTTCAAAACTATATGGGACCAGTGACCCCTGTGTTCTTTCCTCCCTATGGAAATGTGTATATGTGTCCCATGACTGTTTCTCCTTTGTATGTTGGCAGCAAATAACTTGTTATGGGTTTTCAAAGGTCCAGAGACAGAGGAGAATTTGCCTGAGCACAGACCATGCTGGTACCTAATCCTGATGAGACTTTGTACTGATTTTAACCTTGTATTGCATTTGATTGTTACTGAAATGTTTTAAAGTTTTCTGATATTGTGATAGAATTAATATATTTTGTATATGGGAAAAACATGTCTTTTTTAGGGTCCAGAGGGTAGAATGTGTTGGTTTGAAATGATGGACGTACCCTAGAAAAGCCATGATTTAATCCTAACCCCCTTTTGTAAAGGCAGCCATTTCTTTTAATCCCTATTCAGTATTGCATGTTTGAAACTGTAATTATGTCATCTCCCTGGAGTTGTGACTTAATCAAGAGTGGCTGTTAAAATGGATTAGGTGAGGCATGTCTCCACCCATTTGGGTGGGTCTTGATTAGTTTCTGGAGTCCTATAAAACAGGAAACATTTTGGAGAATGAAAGAGATTCAAAGAGAGCAGAGAATGCTGTAGCACCACGAAACAGACTCCACCAGCCAGCGACCTTTAGAGATGAAGAAGGAAAACACCTCCCAGGGAACTTCATGAAACAAGAAGCCAGGAGCAGCTAGTAGATGACACCATGTTCGCCATGTGCCCTTCCAGATGAGAGAGAAACTCTGACTGTGTTCGCCATGTGTCCTTACATTTGAGAAAGAAACCCTGAACTTCATCGGTCTTCTTGAACCAAGGTATCTTTCCCTGAATGCCTTAGATTGGACATTTCTATAGACTTGTTTTAACTGGGACATTTTCTCAGCCATAGAACTGTAAACTAGCAACTTATTAAATTCCCCTTTTTAAAAACTATTCCATTTCTGGTATACTGCATTCCAGCAGCCAGCAAACTAGAACACCAGGGAAAAAACTGTGTTTATGGTATGAAAAATGATAGAAAATTTTAGAAGCCATATGCCAGCAAGAGGCTATTACTAGGGTATTTTATATCTTTATATATTCTTTTTTATCTTTATATATTCTACTGAACAAAAATTCTTGATTCTGATATAATGAGTGGCTATTCTTTGTCACTGCCTGGCTGAAGCTCCTATTCATATTTTTAAATCAAGCACAAATGTCACTATCTCTTGTTCCTATCTCTCTCAGATTCAAATCTTTAACTCCCTTCTCAAGAGTCTTCATAACCCCACTTATACAATGCATTGTAATTATCTACACAACTCTCTCCCCACTATGCTACGAATTTTTTTATACTGGAGAGTTCATCTTAATTTGCCTGTTTCCCAATGTCCAGGAAGACATTCAATAAATAAAAAGTAAATGAATGAATAAAAAGGAAAACCTCAATATTCAGGACTAACTGAAAGGATAGCTCATATGACTTATAAAATATTTATAAAGAAACAGTTTTATTGCTGTCAAGTACCTAAAATAATCAACTAAGCAATAAGAAAGTATTTTCTGGTACAGATTCTATTACTTAAAATGAGATTCCTTTGAAATCGCACATGTACAACTTACTAATTACAAACTAACAAATTAAAGAGCTTTCAAAGTTTACTAACATATTTAAGTAAAATACTTCAATATACTACTACTTGAAGGACTGTTTAGATTTTCTCATCACTGTCAGGATAAAGTAAATAATTTGCCAAAATTAAATTATAATATTACAAATTCCGAATTAAAAGAATCAAAATTAAAATTCTACATTTACTAATAAATGCTATATTATAAATAAGAGACAAAAACAGTACTAAAGTCCAAGACAGAAAAAGAAACAAATTTACTGGTCAAGCTCTTTATTGCATTTCTTATAATTCATGTTATCGGACTTCTCAATGTAAAAATTTGACTAAAAAAGAAAATAAAAAATGAAAAAAAGTGTATCTGAAATTTCAAAGTATCTTAAAAAATATCACAACATATCTTCAAGTGGGGAAGTGATTGCATGTGCCTTTAAAAGTAAGGAAGATGTAATATTTTTAAGCTTCTCACCAAGTTTATTTCCTCCAGACTAGAAGCCTTTCACAACAAACCAATGCTGATGCCAACAGCCCTTCCAACAGCCCCTTCAGACTCCTCCCTCTCAACTTAAATAAGATAGCCAGAGAGTTCTACATCCAGTGAGGCAGGGCCTACACCCCCTGATAAGCCAGAAGTAACTACAGCAGACAGACTGCTGTCCCTTAGCACCCCTTAAGATTAAGGGGTGAAAAACTAAATGTCAACAGGTGGGGGGATTGGGAAAGGGGTACGGATTCTTTGTGGAAGAAAAGGAAATGTCTTCAGATACAATACGGTAGCAAAGACATGTCTATACACTTAGGCTGGATTGTATGATACATGAATAAAACTGTTTAAAAATGAACAGAGAGAAACAAGTACTAGAGAAAATACCAAGAAAGAGATATACCTATTCACTGTCGGTAGGGAAATGAGAGGTGTAGCCCCTTGGAGGGCAGTGGGGTGGTTCCACAGAAGGATAGCGGTGGGTTTGCCATATGATCCTAAAACCCAGTTGCTCAATATATACCTGGAGGAACTAAGTGTGGGGACAGGAACAGTCATTTGCACACGGTTGTTTCTGGCTGGCAGTGTTCCGGAACCACAATGAATGAAGGTGGCCTAAGGGTACAAGATTGAGGAATAGAAGGGGGAACTATGGTGTACACATACAATGGACTACTGGCCACAAGATGGAATGAAGTTGTGAAGCATGCAAGTAAGTGAATGAACCCTAAGAGCTGTATGTTGAATGAAATGTCAGGAACAAAAGACAAATCAATCATATGGATTAACTATAATATAAAAATTTGGTGAACTAAAGTTGAGAGCATGGGTCATCAGGTCAGGGGCTTATTGTAAAAGGGCCTAGATTGTAAGCTCTTACAGCATCACATATATTCAGGAGGTACAACTGTTAATTCTAAATTCTGAGATACTGAGCTGTTTGTATATGACGTATATGAAATTTCCCAGAAATTTCAGGTATTTGTGTGACACCTGAGATTCAGAGTTAGAGTTCTGAAGCGAAGAAAATCAGCAGTACTCCATATAAGAACTGTTTAAAAAGTTGAAAAAGTGATCAGACATCAAGTAAAGATATGAATGAAGGTGATCCAGATAAGACTAAGATATATAAGAAGACTGGGTGAAAGATGATATCATCCATATTTTAAAAATTCAACTTCTGTGTTAGACTAAACAGAGAAAGATGTTTATTTGGTGGAAACTTTGTATTTTGGGTATGTATTTCCTAATTTAACTTGTATGGTCAGTTTATCTGAACACCATTAATACATGGAATTTTGAACAGGGCATGAGATTTTGTTGGTTTGTCCAGGTTAGTGTGATGTCCCAATAAATTCCAGGGTGATTTGGGCAATGAATAAAGGAAGCATTTGCAAAGTCCCCTTGGGGCACTGGGGAGAAAGGAGGAAATATTCAACTTTCCCATTTGGAGAATTTCTGATATTCTCGAAACCAAGTGGGGACAACTAAATCAACAGGTCAAGTCTTCTGATCTTGGGGTTTGCCCCTATGAAACTTATTCCTGCCAAGGATAGGTTAGGCCTACTTAAAATTATGCCTAAGAAGGGTATGAGGGTAGTTAAGTGGTAGAATTCTTGCCTGCCATGCATGAGACCCAGTTTCAATTCCCTGCCCATGCACTTCCCAAACAAACAGAGACCAAAAGAAACAAACAAAAAATTCAACAAATGATGCTACAGTAACAGGATAATCACATGGAAAAAAGAATGAAATGTGACCCTGCCATACAGCACACAAAAATATATATATATGCTTAAAAGTCACCCCAAGAGAACCGCTTTTGTTGCTCAGATGTAACCTCTCTCTCTAAGCCAACTTGGCAGGTGAACTCATTGCCCACTCTCCTATGTGGAACATGACTCTCAGGGTTATAAATCTCCCTGGCAATGTGGGACAGAAATCCCAGGACTAGCTGGGATCTGGCATCAAGAGATTGAGAAAGCCTTCTTGACTAAAAGGGGAAAGAGAGATATGAGACAAAATAAAGTTTCAGTGGCTGAGAGAATTCAAAAAGAATAGAGAGGTTATACTGAAAGGTTAATCTTATGCATTATACAGATATCCCATTTTAGCTTATGGTGCATTGGAGTGGCTAGAGGGAAGTACCTGAAACTGTTGAGCTGTGTTCCAGTGGCCTAGATTCTTGAAGATGATTGTATAAAAACATAATGTTTACAATGTGAATGTGTGATTGTGAAAACCTTGTTGTGTCTGATGCTCTTTATATCCACGGTATGGACAAATGAGTAAAAAATATGGATAAAAAATAAACACATAATGGGGGAACAAAGGGCAAAATAAATTGGGTAGATGAAAACACTAGTGGTCAATGAGAGGGAGGGGTGAGGGGTATGGTATGCATGAGGTTTTTATTTTTTCTTTTTATTTCTTTTTCTGGAATGATACAAATGTTCTTAAAAAATGATCATGGTGATGAATACACAACTATGTGATGACATTGTGAGCCACTGACTGTACATGTATAGAATGTATGTGAAGAGTTCTCAATTAAAAAAATAAAGATTAAGGGTCGAGAACTCTCTGATGAAGAATTTGAGGCAGACTGAAACAGGAAGAGAGGGGAGAGAAAAAACCATGAAGGAGCCCTTGAACAAGGATGATTAATCAAGGTCAGCAGACCCTGTGTCCTACACAGACACCCTGCCCAGGGACTACCCACTTACAGGAAACACAGGGTAGCAGCCATCCCATCTTAAACCAATGACCCCACACCCACATGAGTGAATCACCTATGGAGAAGGGTAGACCCAAATGACCCCTACCTAAATGAGTCATTTACAGAGAAGGGTGAAACCAACGGACCCACCCAAATGCACTGTCTACCACCAGGCACCACCCTGGGGAGAGGGGAGGGTAGAAGAAAGCGCCCTGAACAAGGAAGGGGAGGGGGAATAAGCAAAGCTAATCTATAAAAGCAAATGGCCCACACTGCCTATTTCCCCTCACCCTCCATCTTTCTTTACTTGTAAGAGTTCCTGATGTCCTCTTATATTTGTATCTAATAAATTTCTTGCCTACATACTCTTAAAAAAAAAAAGAGAGATGAATGCTATGCCATTGCTTCTTTTAGTTCTTACCTATCTTTCTACTTTATATTTACTTCTTCCCTCAGTTTAAGCAAAATTTCTTGCTTTCTTTAGTATATTGCCTGTACAGTTTGTCTTTTTAACTTTCAATTTTTAATGTCAAAAACTAAATTTTTGAAATAATCATAAAGGAAAAATGCATTTAACATTAAAAATAAATAAAATATATTTCCTCATAAAAATTAGGAGAAATTGAAATTATAAATCCCATAAATCTAAACTATTTCTCATTTTACTGTATTACAAACTATCAGAAATCTCCATTATTAATCACTTTTGCACACTGATAACAAAGTCTAAATACTTTTTTCATGCAAAAGTAGTCTGTAGTAAAGAGGAGAATTATTTCTGTAATACAACTGTATATTTATTTAGGGTTATTAGATGTTCAAAATTCTGGTTATATCTTTCCACAGGCAGGTTTGGGGAGAATTCTCTACCACAAAAATTTCATTAAAAATTGTTAGTCTACTTTTGAAAATAACAAAATTAAGTGCCTAGGTTTAGGTCAGGAAAGGAAAGTGCCAACCCAAGTTCTTATTTTTCTGTGACCTTGAGCAAATCACTTAACCTCTTCAAAATTCAATTTCTTTATCTGTAAAATAGGTACCTATATCAGAGAGTTGGTCTAAAGATAAATAAAAGAAAATAATTCAAAACAGCATACAATAAAGCGCTCAATAAACAGCAGCTAGCATTACTTCTACTATGCATTATTATTTTTGGACAATTGGTCTAAAAAGGTTTGAAGGGATGAAACTATTTCGTTTTGGTAACATAGATACCCCCTGAATCTTGACCTAAAATTAATTATTGTTGGAATTTTAACATTCACTCATTGTTTTCAATCACCCTAACCAGTAAAGACAATAACTTTCAACACTGAAAAGCATTTTCAACTGGGCCTGCTCATTTTTTAAGTATTGAATGACTTAGCTGAATATATCCATTATTTTAATTTTCTTAAAATGTGATTGTATAAGCAGCAGAATAAGGACCCTAACTTTATTTACATGTAAACTACATCATACCACTTCTCCAATTTTATTTTTGTAAAGAATCTAATATAATCATAATGCATATACATCCATTTGCATTTGTACAGAAAAGGGTGAAAGTACATATAGCTTATTTTTAAAGATTAGAAATAGGCAGGCAAAGCATTTTTCCTTTAGAAGTCACACATTTCTGTTAAGTTTCAGTATCTAAAGAAGTCTTTTGCAATCAAAATGCAATATTTAAACTAAAAAGACATGATAATCTATCACTGCCACTTTAAAAATAAAAAAAAACATTTCTTAAGGACCTTTACCTCCTCAGCCCACCATTCAGCACAAAAAGAATTATAAAAGACTCTTTAAAAGCAGCTTCCTTGAAAATTAAACTAGAAATAGACATAACTGGCTTTGTTTAATTAATAATATATATATATATATATAATTTAAATTCAGCTTTATAAAGAGATGTTTTCTTCTTAACTTATTTAAGGCTCCAAAAAATGAAATCCCACTGGGAGAAAAAAAAAATTCTTTTACTAATAATGTAGCATAGAATTTGCCACAATTCAATCTCTGGAACGTGCTTTTGGTTCCTGATTTACCAACAAAAAATAATGACCTGAAAGGAGAGAAACACAACACTGAGAGGTGAAACTAAATCTGGTTCCTCCCCTTTTACTCTGCATTGTTCCCTTAACATATATCCTTTCTTGCCCACTAGGCAAGCAGATAAGAAAGATTTTCAATTTTATACTGCTAGTGCTGTCAATTTTTTCCTCAAGAAAGAAATTGCCAATTGAGGTTTCCTGCTAACAGCCATGTGAGGAGGCATCTTAGAAATGGACCCGCAGCCCCAATCAAGTTTTCAGATGACCTCATGAGGCCCCTGAGCTAGAATCACACAGATAAGCCATTCCTGGATTCCAGACCCTCAGAAACTGTATACAGAGATAATAAATGATTTTTGTTTTCAGCTAACAAGAAAGAAATTGTCTCCAATCATGGGAAAACAAGTGTAAAAAAAAAGAAAGAAAAGAAAAACATTCCTCTAATTATTACTTTTTTTAGTAAAAGTAAACGTACAACGAAACTTGCAAAAATAATCCATTTTTGATCATGATGATGAATATGCAACTATGTGATGATATTGTGAATTATTGATTATATATGTAGAACGGAATGATCAAAATAGGAATGTCTCTGTTTATTTGGTGTTTTTTTGGTATTTAAAAAAACAACAACAACAACAAAAAATCAATTGGACCTGGAGGAACTGAGTGTGGGGACAGGAATGGACATTCGCACACTGATGTTTCTGCAGCAGTGATCACAATCCACAAAGAATGGGTAGCCTAAGGATACAACGACAGAGGACTGGAAGGGGAAACAACGGTGTATTCATACAATGGACTAATGAGCTGCTGCAAGAAGGATTGAAGTTGTGAGGCATGCAATAAGATGCATGAACCTTAAGAAGTGAATCTTGAATGAAATGTCAGGAACAAAAAAACAACTACTATCATGCCTCAATTATATAGTCTAACTATAATATAAAAACTCAGTGAAATAAAGTTGAGAGCATGGGTTATCAGTTTGGGGCTTTTGTAAAGGGTCCTAGATTCTAGGGTCTTACAGCAGTCACATATATTCAGGAGGTATAATTGTTAATTTTAAATTCTGAGATACTGAGTTGTTTTGCATATAACATGATCTTTCCCAGAAACTTCGGGTATTTATGTGACACCTGAGACTCAGAGTCAGAGGTCTGACACTATGAAAGTCAGCAGTACTCCATACAGGAACAGTTTTAAAAGTTGAAAAAGTGATCGGATATTGAGTAGAGATATGAATGAAGCTGATCCAGACAGGACTAAGGTATATCAGAAGACTGTGTAAAGGACGATATCATTCATATCTTAAAACTTTGACTTCTGTGTAAGACTAAAGGGATAAATGTTTATTTGGGGCAAAATTTATATTTTGGGTAGTGCATTTTCTAATTTAACTTGTGTGGTCAGTTTAGCTGAACACCTTAAGTACACGGACTCTAGAATAGGGCATAAGATTTTGTTAGATTGTCCAGGTTAGTGTGATGTCCTGATAAATCCCATAATGATTCAGTGAATAAAGAAAGTAATTGCCAGTTCTCCTGAGGGGAATGGGGAGAAAGGGGAAAAGATTCAACTTCCACATTTGGAGAATTTCTGATACTCTCACAAAGCAGTGGGGACAACTAAATTAATAGGCTGAGCCCCCGATCTTAGGGTTCACCCCTATGAAACTTATTCCTGCAAACGATAAGTTAAGCCTACTTAAAATTAGGCCTAAGAGTCACACACCTCCCCCCCTCCAGAGAAACTCTTTTGTTGCTCAGATATGGTTTCTTTCTCTAAATTGACATGGCAAGGAAACTCACTGCCCTCCCCTCCTACGTGAGATATGACTCCCAGGGGTGTAAACCTCCCTGGCAAAGTGGGACAGAAATCCCAGGATGAACTGGAACTCAGCATTAAGGGATTGAGAAAACCTTATTGACCAAAAGGAGGAAGAGAGAAATGAGAAAAACATAAAAGTGTCAGTAGCTGAGAGATTTCAAACAGAGTCAAGAGATTATCCTGGAGGTTATTTGCACAAATTATATAGATATCCCTTTTTAGTTTATGGTGTATTTGAGTGGCTAAAGGAAAGTACCTGAAACTGTAGAGCTGTGCTCCAGTAGTCTTGTTTCTTGAAGATGATTGTATGAAGATATAACATTTAAAATGTGACTGTGTGATTGTGAAAACCTTGTATCTGACGTTCCCTTTATTTAGGGTATGGACAGATGAGTAAAAAATGTGGATAAAATAAACAAATAATAGGGGGAACAAAGGTTAAAATATATTGGGTAGATGGAAATACTAATGGTCAAAGAGAGGGAGGGATAAGGGATATGGTATGTATGAGTTTTTTCTTTTTCTTTCTTTCTCTGGAGTGATACAAATGTTCAAAAATAATCATGGTGATGAACACACAACTATGTAATGATACTATAAACCACTGACTGCACACCATGTATGGAATGTTACTATGTTAAGAATGTTTGTATGTTGTTTTGTCAATAAAAATATTAAAAAAAAAATTAAAAATAAAAATAATCCATTTTTAAAAGTTTGCAATAGTTAGGTACTAGCATTGACTGAGTCCTTTTTGTTACAGAGTTATGAAACTCATGCTGGTGATGGTACAGGAAAAGAAAGGAGACAGAAAAAAAGGGAAGACTAAATGGTACAGAAGAAATATTTTTAAATTCAGCAAAATATTTTGTTTTGGGATTTGGGAGTTTAACAGCAGCAAAATTTCAGAGAAATAAATGTTGCCTCCCCAAAAAAGCTGCTCAGGCACCTAAATAAATTCTATCTTACAATCTTAACAGTTTTAAACTATTTTCACATTTATTATTGCCTTTTATTTTCACAAACAAACCTGTAAAGGAGGGAAAAAAATTCCTATTTTACAGAAAATTATACTGAACCCAGTTACTGTGTAAAATGAGCCATAACTTCTACTTATTACTTCACCATGAACTTCTAAAGATAAAATAATAAGAGCCAAAAAAGACTTTAGTGCACCTATTAAAATTAATTTCCCCCATTTTACAGATGAGGCAAAGCAAAGCTCAAGAAAGCCAAGTCACTGACCCAAGGTTAAAAAATTCTCAGTGACCAAATGAAGATTGGAATGCAAGTCTCCTAACTCCTGGCAAAGTCCCAGCGCTCTTAACTGCCTGCCATACCACAAGTAACAGATATAAACGTAGCCTGAAGATAGTTGAAAATCATCACTACATATGAGTAACATGTCTAGAAAGGGAGAAGGTATTTATTTTTAATAAAAATTAAAACTTTTAGGAATTAAGGAACAAATAAATTTAAGTTAAAACTGTTGGGTGGGCGAGACCCGGGTTTGATTCCCGGTGCCGGGACTATGCAAAAAAAAAAAAACTGTCTACTCCCTTCATGACTCTTCTCTAAAATCCTTCTGTACAGTCTTCTCACATTCCCAGTTAGATTACATATTCCTTTAAAATTCCCAAAACTGGTACATATTAAGATATCAAAAATTTTTTTGACTGATGAAATTCTCTTTAAAAAGTTTTTAGTGGCCTTATGTTCCCCTTATAAATGTGAAAGCATGTTATTATTTACTAATTGAAGAAGAGAGTTACTTAGGTCACTGAAGTATTTTCATTGTACATACTCACTAAAATATAATTTCCAGAGCAACTTCCAATTGAAACAGGATAATAAGATCTCATACACAATTTAATGAATAAATACATTAATGAAAACGTTGACAATTAATTTGCAGATATATATTATGAGGTACAGTTTTTTTTTCAAGGGCTATAAACTTGTGATTGAAAAAATTACGTAGTTATAGTATCAGTAAGATTGCAGACAGCATGCACCTTATAAACACATGACGAACAGATCTTATTCACTCTTTTGGCAAGATTTTTGAACAAATGTTTCAATCCCTGCCAAGTTCTTGGGGTCTAGCTTACTCTAGAGTCTAAAAGATCAAAAATATAGATGATGCTTTGTTCGAAAAATTATACAAGAGCAAACAGAGCTCCAATTAAAATTGGAGCAAGGTATATATTTTTGTTGTTGTATTAATTCATTTCAACAAGGCCTTACTGAAGGCCTCATGCACCATTGCTGGTTAAGGCCCTAAGTACTAGTAATTCAAAGATGAATAACACTGTCCCTCCCCAGAGAGATCGATTATGAGGGAACGTACAATCAGATAAACTGATAAAATATTTTCCAACTATAAATGTGTTAAGTGCTGAAATATTTGTAACTTAATAATAATGATCACATTCAACTCATTTTAAATTTCACTAGTTCAACAATAAGAGAACCCGAAAAGTTTTCACTTCTCAAAACAGGAAGTGAAAAAAAAAATACTGCTTTTGAGAAAAGGCAGCGAACTGTCTTCTGGGATTATAATTGAGTTCAGATACTTAGAATTCAGTAGAATCTTACTTAATTTATGTAGGTGGAGTACGTCAAGTTTCGTTGCATTTACAGAGTAAAGATGTTTAATGAATGCTTACAAAACGGTATTTTGCCAAAACACCCTAATCACTTTTGATGTTACTCTCACTTCCTCTTCACAAAACCATCATAACCATTTCCTTTAACCACAATACCACAAGTCTAGCAACTTTCAGTAATGTTTGATTTGCCAGTTTTTTGGACAAAGTTCATATAGAAACCAATTTCGAATTTGTTCTAAGAGCATAATCTCATAAAAAGTTCAGGTCAATGCAACCTTTGAGTAAGATAAGTAATGTTATCTAAAATAAAATTATTTCTAACCTATATAAATTTATAACCAAAGCATCTTAGTAAATATGGAAGTCTTCCTTGTAGTGACAGTTTCTGCCACATAAAATGTAACAAATTGCACAGGCATGTTGCAGTTATAATCCAGATTGCACAGGATTTAGAGTCAATCTTTGCATCCACGTAAGCAACTGGAGGAGCAGTTAGAATTTATCATTAGGAAGCCAGGGAAGTCTACCCTTTTAGAATTATGGTGTCTACATCAAATTGTAGAAATAAATCATTTTTATGCTTGAACTCCACAATAAGAATTTTCAACATATAATCTTTTTGCAGCAGCCCTAACTCGCAAGCATAACAATTCTATTGCTTATTGCTATGATTAAACTAAAACGGAAAATTCCTGATCTATTAAAAAGCCAACAAAAATAATCAAGAAGATATAACACGAAACGTACTTAGGAAATTAAAAAGATTTAGATTGTACACAAAATCTCTAATTTTCAATCAAATTCTTAAAACGTGCCAACCTTTCCTCAAAAGAAAAAAAATTTCTTAAAAAGGAAAGGCTTCCTAAAATAATGAATGTAATCTTTGTTCTATCTTTACATCTGTTTGTCTTAACTATAACTCAGCCTTTTATTCCTTAATCTGCTGAAGACATGTAAATAGTTTCGGTGGGTCTATTAGCTATATTCACTCACATTATCAGAATGTTATAATTCAGCAGTAATAGCAACTTATTTGCGGTTTTTATTTTGCACTGACACCGAACTTTAAAGAACAGTGTTTTAGTAACGTCAAACCGGGTTGGGAAAACTAAAATGAGGAGGAGTAAAGTGGGAGGGGAGAAAAGGTTGTTATTCCTGTTCTTGTGACTCACAGCCCAGAAGTATTTTAGAAGAAAATTTGTTCCACCCTCACCTACCCCTCCTCTGCACTTCAAAAAATGAAATAATGCCAACTTGTCAATACCCTCTCTAAAAGCTTTTACTTGGCAATCCAGAATAAAGTGGCAGAGTGGAGGGGTGGCGGGTCATCCTGATTAGCCATTCCCTTCCCACATTCCCACACACCAAATAAACACTCTCTGAGAGGTGGGGTGTAATCCCATTTGCGCTACCATCTTCGCCAGATACCTACCATTCAGCCTCAGTTACACAACGCCGAAGTTTCCCAATCCCCCTAAAATCTCGCCCACCCAGAGGGCTCTTCTTCCTGTTGACCCCGTCGCAGGGGCGGAGGCGCGCAAGAGCCGGGGGCAGCGGAGCCCGGGAACGCAGTGCCGGGCCGGCGCCGGATCTCGCTGCTGTGAACCGGGAAATGGCTTCTCTTTGCCTACGGTCAGCCCATGAGCTACCGGGAAGGCTCCCGGGACTCCGCAATAGGCCGCGGCGCATCCCGGCGACTCCCGGCCAGGCCTGACGCCGCGATGCCGAGATTTCTGCCCAAGGCGCCGCCCGCCGCCCCCACCTCCCCGGGCCTCCCCTGCCATCCCTCCTGTCCCGCCCGCCGCGGCCTCTTCGGCCCGTGCGCACCTTCTTGATGTTGTAGAGGCGGGTGAGCATGCCGACGCCCCGGTCGTTCAGAATGGTGAGCTTCTCCGCCAGCTTCTGCTGACTGGGCTGCAGCACGGAGCGCGACATCGTGGTGGTACCGCCGCCGCCGGCCGCCTAGCGCCCAGTCACCGGCCCGCGGCCTCCGCAGCTCCCGCTCTCGGGCCTCCTCCCCTCCCGCCCGCGACCTCCGCCTCAAGGGAGCGCGCCCATGGCCCTCGCGCCCCAATCTCGCGCCGGCGACAGAACGAGCCGCGGTTGACGCCTCGGGGCCCCCTTCTCCCGCAGCAGCCCTCGCCCTGGTTGCCTCTGGCTTTCCGCCGGTCGCCCTTCCGTCCCCACCCCCCTGTGCTCTCCGTCCCAGCCCCCACCGAGCCGCCTTCCCCTGCTCCTCCACTAGGTGTGGCGGCGACGGCGGCGTCTCCCGCGGCTGAGAACGAGGCCGTTTCCCGCAGCCCCAGACCAGCGCTCGGTCACCTGATCCGGCGCGCCGGCGCCCCCGCGAGGCTGGACGGGGAACAGCGCCCAGCGGACACTGGCCCTCCCCTCCCGGCCTCGCCGCCGCTGCTCGGATTCCGGACCAGGACCAGGGCCGAACCCGGACCCCTGCCTCTTCCCTATTCCGGGAAGGGAGTCCTAAGTGGGGACCGAAGTTTCTTCGCGCCGCACACCCTTCTTAAAGTTCCCAAAGTGGCAGCAAAAGTTGCGTTTCCGTGCCCCCCCCCCTCTTCCAGGCCAAATAAACCGACAGAAGCACCGAGGGTGGGGAGTGATGTATTTTTCAGGCTAGTTTTTCCTGAGAGTGGGCTGGTGGTTCCAAGCGCCTTTCCTCCCACTGCTTGACAGACGCTCCCCGCAGAACACAGCAGATGTTGTGCTCCGCGAGGCGAGCATTGCCTCTCCAAGCTCCCCATCCCGTTCTTACTTCTCGGCCTTAAGCCAGTTTATGCGGGAGGACGGCGGAAATGGGGGCAACTCAAGTTCCTGAGATAATCAGAATCTAGAGTTTGTCGAAAGGGAGCACCCATCCGGAGAAGCTAATAGAGAGGCTCTGGTACGTGGGAGGCACAGAATAAACGCTTGTTCAATGAATGTAGGAACGCTCCCAGTTTTTTCCCGGCCTGCACCACAAATCCCACCCGTTTTTTGGGAAACATTCTTCTCAGCCATACTCCAACGCCACTCCTTCGGTCAATATATTAGATATGGTTCCAAAAGTGAACGAATCATAGGCTTATATAATTGATTGAAGTGGGGAATTCCACCCAAGAGAACTCAAACCGCTTTGATATTTTTGGCCCTACCTTCTTTCAATGTGTTAGTCTTTTAGATTACGTTTATATTCATTAACTTTAAGTCAATGACAAAATGTTCTGCCACCTTCAATAAAAGGCATTCTATGAATAAATAAGCTATCTTTGAATTGTTAAAACACCTTATGAAAAGGAAATTGAAACGAATAGCTTTTAAAACATTTTTTAAAGCTAGTATATCAACTATTCCTATGGAAATCTGCATTTTACTATCCCAGCAAGAGAGACTGGACTAAATGGGTGATTTAAGGGGCATTGAAAAGAACCCTACACTTACCAAATACAAAAATCTTTATGTAATACCTGCCATTGTGCTTGAAATTTTATGCTGTACTTACAGATGTACTATCTTGAAAAAAGACTTTGTATCTAAAAAGTCCTTTTTTCTTTTTATTTTTAAATACAATCACCTCAGAAGGGTCATCTATTGAGCTGTAATCTGTCATAAACATATTAAGGGGATTTAATCTCTCTGATTACTTTCCAACCACATAGTTAAGTTTTTAATTTAGCAGAGCCAACAATCTTGAGTGGTAACAGCAGACCTGGGAAGAGGGTCTGCATTGAGTTATTTGTGCCAGCCAGAAAAGAAAATTTTCAGAAAGGGCTGAACTTTGATGAAACATTGTACTCTCAAAAGACACCACAAAGTTAGCCAGAGGCATAATTACAAAGACCCACTTATGAAAGATTATCTCATTTTCTAGTATTTTTTAAGAGCTGCGCAGAGAGAAAATGGCAGAAAATGGTTTCTTATTCCTCAAGAAACGCCTCTATCATGTTTCAATATGAACATGAACACACTTGTAGCTGTTTATAACTCCAAGAGTACCCTAAAAAGCAAGAACGCTATTCTCATTATTCAATTTTTATTATAACTAATTGCTAGAAATATTGACCATAGAGTGTTATTGAATATATCTACTTGAGTAAAATTAGATCTAGATGAAATATTTACAATCTTGCATTTCTCTATATAAGGCCCAAGTCCTTTGACATTTGTACATGATCAGTCCTAAGGTTATAATCATATATTTTGCCATATTAATATGATTTTATAGTAGTTGTAATTAGTATATGTCATTTTATGTTTCCTTTTGGTTTTTCAATCTGAAAATGTCATACCACATGAATCAGTCTAGTAAATTTATGAAAAAATTGCTCATGTGGATGTTTTTTCCTGCTCTAGTTTCCTGGAAAAGCATACATTTCTAAAATGATTTAAAACTGAGTTTTAAAAAGCGTGATTATAGCTTTTGTTTCTTTTATCATGCAAAGCATAACCTTCACCATTCCTTTGGTACTAAAGATTTTCAAATAGTTCATTTCAGTTGAGATTTCTGTTCTTTGTCCCAAGAACACATTCAGAGATCATCAAAATTAGTATAAGTCTTTGGAGACATGTAGAAAGTAAATGATAGCTATATTTGAACTAATCCTAGAAAGTTAAATATGAGAGTTAACTACTATAGGCCAGTATGTCTAAAAAGAGGTGAATATTATTGTATGTTAATTATACCTCAATACATCTGATTTTATTATATATCTGTGTTTGAAAAATGATATCTGTCAGCACAAGTACAAAGGTTCCCACTCTAACGACATCAAGAGGATGGGGTTTATAAGAACTTACAATAGAATTACATTATATAGTACCAAATATATTTTACAATTCAATTATAAAACTCTACTCATGTAAAATTTCAGAAAGCAATCTCTTGCCTGCAGTTTTTAATATGCAGTATAAAACATTGTATAAAACATTAAATATTTATAGTAACAATCCTGGATATTTAAAGAACATTTTCTAATTCTATATAATACATTAATCAATACTTAAAATGCACAGAGTACTATGGTAGAAGGAAATATGAAACCAGATCCTTTTGGGGGGGGTGGGGCTATCCTCTGACTCACATTCTGGTAAGTATAGAAATATATATAAAGAAATCTAGTATAAGACAGGTTGAGATACAGGGCTATGAGAGAAGAACCACTAGATAGAGCAGTTTCAATCTGAGGTTTCTAAGAGTCCTATTGGAGTAACTTACATTTGAGCTTGGCCTTGAGAATTCAGCTTCAGCAAATGCAAAATGGTAGGAAAATAACAGGAATGTACATTACATACATGAAAAAAAGGGAAATAAAGCTAGAGAGGGAAGTAGAGCATAAAATGTGTAGGTCTGTAAATGCTAAGGTAGGAGAAATTTTTAATTAAAAAAATACAAGGAAAATGAGAGAACTAAAGGTAACTTTTGGGAAATTGAGGAAGGTAAACTAATTTGAAACAGTTGCTGGCTGTCGCAGGGATTGTTCAGATCTTCTGTACTTTTCTTTAGAAATAGAATAAAAACTACATTTCCCAGCCTCCGTTGCAGCTTAGTGTGTTCATTTGACTAATTTTTTTGACCAATAGAATGTAAGCTTTCAAGAACCTCCCATAAAAGACCGCTGCCGCTCTCCTTTGCCAGTTCTTACCAACTTCAACTGTCACATGAAATGAGGGTTGTAACAACCTATCTGTTATACCCTAAAGACAAGAGCCACTCGCTAAGGAACATCTATGGCAGAACATATAGATGAAAGCTGTGTGTGGGCTTGCCAGAGCAGAGTTGCTGTACTAAACCTAGCTTGTCTAGATCTAGATTTTATGTGTAAGAGAAATAAAGTTCTATTAAGATTCTTTTATTTTGGATTTTTCTATTACTCACAGCCAAATCTGGTCCTAAATAATTATAGTTTCTGTGAAAACAATATCTCTAATAGGAATAAAATAAGGAATAATAATTAAATTTGATATGCACTAAGTGTGCATTAGTGCAAATGCTGCTATTTGAGTTACACTTTCTAGCTTTCCTCTTTCAACAACCCATCTTCATTTACAGGTGAGAAAATGGAAATACATGTAGATTTTTAAATTTTCGTGACTGCACCCATAGAAAATAATATAGCTGGTACTGGATCCTTTGTCAGTCTGACTCCAAAGTTCTTTTTTTTTCAGTGGGAAATTGCCAGTTCTGTTTTTTTTTTTAATTGATAAATCTTAACACATAAACATTGCACACATGGTATACATTCAATGGCCACAATATCATCACATAGTTATGTACTCATCACCATGATCATTTTTTGAACATTTACATCACTCCAAAAAAAGAAATAAAAATTTTAAAAAAAACCATACATACCATACCCCTTATCCCTCCCTCTCATTGACCACTAAGATTTTTTTTCCATCTACCCAATTTATTTTACCCTTTATCCACCCCCCCCCCATTATTTATTTAACCTTCATCCATATTTTTTTACTCAGTCATCCATACCCTGCATAAAAGGAGCAACAGACACAAAGTTTCACAATCCCACAGTCACATTGTAAAAGGTATGTCTTTATACAATCATCTTCAAAAATCTAGGCTACTGGAACACAGCTCTGCAGTTTCAGGTACTTCCCTCCAGTACACCATAAACCAAAAAGGAATATCTATATGATGCATGAGAATAACTTCCAGGATAACTTCTTGACTCTGTTTGAAATCTCTCAGTCACCGAAACTTTATTTTGTCTCATTTCTTTCTTCCCCCTTTTGGTCAGGAAGGCTTTCTCATTCCCGTGATGCTCGGTCCTGGCTCGTCCTGGGATTTCTGTCCCACATAGACAAGGAGATTTTTACACCCCTGGAAGTCATGTCCCACGTAGGGGGGCAGTGAGTTCCCCTGCTGAGTTGGCTTAGAAAGAGAGGCCACATCTGAGCAATGAAAGATGTTCTCTGGGGGTGACCTAGATCTAATTTTCAGTAGGCTTAGCCTATCCTTTGCAAGAATAAGTTTCATAGGGGAGAACCCCAAGATTGAGGGCTCAGCCTATTGATTTGGTTGTCTCCACTGCTTGAGAGAATATCAGAAATTCTCCAAATGGAGAAGTTGAATATTTCCTCCTTTCTCCCCAGTGCCCCAAGGGGATTTTGCAAATACTTCTTTATTCACTGCCCAAATTAAACTGGGATCTATTCCGGCATGATGCATGCTCTTAACTGTTGTGGCAGCACTGAAGACCAGGTAAAATTGGATGGCATAAATTTGTAATGCGAATCAATATGATTCTATAGCTCCCTCCAGATTCCCTTAACCCTACCCAGAACTTCATAAATAGTCCTGATAAACCCACTCTCTTAGTTGGCTTTCCTTAACTTTGCTTTCTCCAGAATCTAGATTGAGAAATATTCCCGTAATGCTTTATGATAATAGTGAAGAATGTTTTCATTTGCTTTTTATAAGCACTTAGCCAACCCACCGATCTGGCGCTCCCCTATGGAAGGCAAGAACAAGAAAGAAACAATTGATAAAGGTCATCTCCAAGGAGTCTTAAGATAAAAACTGTTGATTACTTCGTTTCCTGTCAAAGGTAATATTCCACTTATTCTTAAAGACATATGCAACATTTTTCCTCCCATCAGACTTCAAACCAGGTTGCACTAGCTAAGCATAACTATAAATATATGACCAAATTTCTCTTAGGTACAGCTTGTTAATAATGGAATAGACATTATTTTTTTGTCTGCCCTCCAGCCCTTCCTTTAGGAAACTCCTACTTTCTGACAAGTTGAATGCAGAAAGAGAAAAGTTAATCAAATTGTAAAAAGGATTAGACATATATAAGTAGCAAATTGAATGGAGTTTTGTAAGGCCTTCTCATTTCAAAAGTTGTTTTAAAGACTGCATATATTCAGACCATGATATAAACAAAGGAATCAACCTTGGGTGTAGAATTCTGGAAAAGAATGATAGAATATTTTGAAGTTTAGCAGTGGTCATAGAAAGGATAGGCTGTATATTTGTTAAGGCAGTACTTCCATTTCTGTCCTTCTATGTGGCAGAGATCACAAAGTATGAAAAATTTACTCTGCTAAGAATGCTTAAGAAGGAGAATAGAGAAAAGATGGAGCAATAGTATCCCAGTATCTGTACTAGATGATGTGAGAAGTTAAGACTTAGCCAGAGATTGCAATTTGGTATAGCTGAGGAGAAACCAAACAAGCCTCAATGAAACACAAGATCTCTCTAGTCGTTGGGAAAGAGGTGCCAGAAATAGAACTGATCCGAAAAGTTAAAAAAAAAAATGAAAAATTAATTACAACCTTGATCTTGTTTGTTCACATTCAACTAAATATAGCTTATAAGCTGCCAGGACCTTTGGTAACATACTTCACATGTTTGTTTGCTTCTGCTCTGCAAAACTAAGGCAGATTTATCTTTCTTTTTAAAACCATTAAAAGAACTTCAGTTTTGGCACATGGGTGGTTCAGTGGTAGAATGCTTGCCTTCCAAATGGGAGATCTGGGTTCAATTCCTGAACCATGCACCCCAAATAACAAATAAATGAATAAGTTGTTTTTCCTGTGAAAAAATTCCAATGTAATGAACAATTTCAATTTATTATTAGTTTTAATTCTGTCTCAGTTCTTTTCACAGTACAAAGGACTTATGTATATTTCTGTCTTTGTTTAGAAATTTACCATGTTTAGAAGTATACTTAAATAGTGTATGATGAAATATGTATCAGTGTATGGAAACATTTGTCATTCCTTTTGGTTTGATCTTAAGCTTTCTAATAGTAGAATACTATATGCAACATTGCCTAAATCAATGATAGAATAAGATTTGAGTTAGAACCCAGGATAAACTTATGGTAATGTGCAACTTCCAGTTGAACAAGAAAGATTCATTTACAGTTTTACATTTGATCTACTCCAAGGCTGAGCAGTCTTTTCAAACATTGTAAAGAATATTGAATACACTAAACAGGAGCTCAGAGGAGACGCTGAACTGGAGATACAAATTTGGAGATCATCAGAATATGAATGTTATTTGGAACCATGGTACTACATGAGATCACTTTTAAAGCAGGAATTTAGAAAAGGAAAATAAGTCCCACAACCTGAAAAAATCTAACGATTAGAGATCTAACAGAGGAAATGAAGCCAGCAAATAAGTCTGAATAGAAGTGACCCATGAAGTAGGGGGAAATCACAAGCAAATGGAATCTCGGCACCGGAAGAAAAAAGTGTTTCAAGAGAACATGATCAACCAATTTGATTGCTGCTGAGAAATTGAGTAAGATGGTGACTGGACAGAAAAATACTCACTGAATTTGGCAGCCTGTAAGTTTTGATATCCCAAGAAGAACAATTTTGGTAGAGTGATGGAGATTAATTCTGGTTGGAGAACGAATGTGGGGTGAGGACATGAAAATAGCATGTATAGATAAGTCTTTTGAGACTTTTGATTGTGAAGGGGACCAGATAATGCAGGAGAGGGGTGCAGTAGGGGATGCTTTTTTGTTTGTTATTTTCGTTGGGAGTTGCCAGATGATCCAGTAGAGAGGAAGCGATTACTGATTCAGTAGAGAGAGAAGGGATAATCAAAGGAGCAGAGGCCTTGATAAGAAGGAAGAAGATGATGGGGATGCATGTGAAATATGGCCAGAGTGATTTTTGACTGGAAAGGGAATTCAAGATAATGATACTAGCTAACATTTATTAGATATTTACAATACATGATGTATTGTTTCAAGTGTTTACATAATATAATGTGTTTCATCTTAATTCTTAAAGTACATATACTTGATTATTCCTATTAAACAGAGGCAGTTTTGCCTCAGGGCACGACTGATAAGGGACAAAGCTTCTGCTATTAACCATTTGATGTGTTCAGATAAAGCTAAATCCATTGAATGGGTTTAGGGAAAATACAAAAGTTTTCTCATACCTTCCATTTTTCCTTAATGAAAGAGAAATGTTTCATGAACCTTCATGTCAGACAATGTTAAATGTTCATTTGAGTTTGGTGTCATGTATTTAAATGGTTAACAGAAAAAGCCTAGGCTCAGGTGTCGGACCAACAGAGTTTGACTCTTTGCTTTGCTGCTTACAGCAGAGTGAACTTGGACATGACTAAAGCTCTCTGAACCTCAATTTTTGATGTTAAAATGAGAGTAATTGTTATACATAATTTACTAGGTTGTTTTGAGGAATATATGAACTAATTTCTGTACTAATCCTTGATTAGTGAAGTGATTTATAAACATTACTTGTCATTACTAATATTATGGTTATCATTATTATCGCTGCAGGATACCCAGTTGTGTAATTTTCTACATTGCTACAGGGCATCAGGCACAGAAAATATGGAGGGTTGAGATTTTTCTAGGTGAGTTCAATGGAGGGAGAGAGTAGTGAAAGAGTTGAGAGTAATGGCTAAGGAATAATAATCTACTTTAAATAGCTAAATTGTGTTCTAGCATTCAACCAAAATAATTAAAAGTCTACCTAATTCTATTAACATTATTTTGCTTGACAAAATCCCACTTCAAAGTAATAATTTCTGAAAATGACATTATCACTATTTCATGCTAAGCACACTCCGTGATCACTAATCTTTTAAGTGTTGATTAATGTGCAAACATTGAGAACATTAATGCTTTCTTATTAGAAAATATAGATTATGCTAAAATATTATAAACTCATTATAAGATTATTTTTCCTATTAAAACATTATTGAAATCTAAGTGTTTGCAATAAATCAGGTAATCATTGATGTCTTAATTCAACTTTGTATTCCCACTTAAATTCAGATTCAGTGGTGGTTACCATCGTCAAACAAAGATGCTACTTTCGAATCTTGTGGGGTTTTTTTGCTTTCAAACTAGGAGCATACATTGCTTCACCTAGATTATTTGCATGTTAAAGTTTTACTATTTCTTCCATTATTTTTATTTGCCCCAACTCATTACTCGTTTCACAACAAACATTTAGAATCTGAATGTATTCAACTTTTCCATTACTATTTGTATTTTACCCATTCCCAAAGGACTTTATGCTTTATTTGAAACAATAGGATGAATAATTTACTTTTAGACTGTGAAGAGAGGAAAGCCATATTTCCTAACTAGAATCCAATTTATTTTCTTATTTCATATAGTAAATTCTAAAATTAAAATAGTAACAGTTTATTAAAGCCCCTGTGGTAGATTGAAACGTATCCCCAACAAAAGACATGTCCTTAATTTTTAAAAAAATATTTTTGTTGAAATATCTTCATGCACATACAGTTCACCCAAAGTATATAATCAGTGGCTCACAATATCAAAACATAGCTGTGTATTCATCACCATGATCATTTTTAGAACATCTGTATCACTCTAGAAAAAAAATAACAAGATGAAAGAAAAAAAGCATATACCTCATCCCCCTTACTCCTCCCTTTCATTTACCCCTAGCATTTCAATCTACCCAATTTTGTTTTACCCATTATGCCCCCTTATTAATTTATTATCTTTACTTTTTTACTCATCTGTCCATATCCTGGATAAAGGGAGCATTAGCCACTAGGTTTTCACAGTCAAGTGGTCACAATGTAAAAGCTATATAGTTAAACAATCATCTTCAAGGGTAAAGTCTATTGGACTACAGTACAACAGTTTCAGGTACTTCAGTGCAGCACAAACTTAAAAGGGATATCTATATAATGCATAAGAATAATATCCAGGATAACCCCTAAACTCTGTTTGAAATCTCTTAGTCACTGAGACTTTGTTTTCTCTCATTTCTCTCTTCCCCTTTTTGGTCAAAAACACTTTCTCAATCCCATGATGTCAGGTCTTGGCTCATCCCAGGAGTCCTGTCCCATGTTGCCAGGCAGATTTACACCCCTGGGAGTTATGTCCCATGTAGTAGGGAAGGCAGTGAGTTTACCTGCTGAGTTGTCTTAGAGAGAGAGGCCACATCTGAGCAACAAAAGAGGTTCTCTGGGGGTGATTCTTAGGCATAGTTATAAGTAGAATTAGCTTCTCCTTTGTAGGAATAAGTATCATAGGGGCAAGTCCCAGGATTGAGAGCTCAGCCTATTGAGTTGGTTGTCCCCACTGCTTGTGAGAATATGAGGAATTCATCAGATGAGGAAGTTTAATATTGCCTCCTTTTCCCCAGTTCCCCAAGGGAACTTTGCAAATGTTTTTAAATTCTCTGTCCAAATTGCTCTGGGATGTATCAGGCATTCCACTAACCTGAACACACTAACAAGATCTCAACCTCTATTCAAGATGTCCTTAATTTTAATCTGCAGTACTGTAAGTATGAGCCCAATTATAAGTATAACTCTTTGAAGCTGTATTATCCTTAAGGGATGGACTCACTGTGAATAGGAGCACCTAAAATCCTATTTAGGTTTGGCCCAACTGAATCAGGGTAGGCTTAATCCATATTTACTAGAGGCCTTAGAGAGAGAAGCAAGAAGTCAGAGAAAGCCACAGAAGGACACCAAGGACATAGCCAAAGTGACAGAGGACTGCCATCACCAGAATGCTACAAACTCTGAGAGGAAGCGTGGCCTTGCTCATAACTTTGTATTGGAGTTCTAGCCTCAAAAACCATGAATCAATAAAGGGTTTTTGTTCAAGCTAAGCCATTGTGTGATATTTGTCATAGCAGCTCTGGCTAAGTAAGAGAGCAATCTTTAGTGTATACGCATATGTGCAAATACTTTTTGTTGTCAGATTTTAATTGTAGAATTGTTTGACTTGGGTAGTAAACATTTGTAAGTCCGTTAAAGACTACATAGAAAATAGATCTAATCAATTAGCTAAAAAATACTAGTAATTTTGTTATCCAAAATATAACTGCTAGATTACCAACTTCTAAACGTTGGTAGAAAGGCTGGCTGTGCAATCAATTCTGGCAATAACAGAGTTCATCTAATTTACCCTCTTATTTTAAGAAGGGTGAGGTAAACTTACAACCCATTAACTGAATCAGAAGAAAGAAATAAAGTGAGCATCTCACATTTCCTCATTTCCCCCAAGGAGTCAAAGCAGAAATAAAAAGAAAACTACAATAATTTTTCCTTAAGTGATAGGCCAAATTTCTTCTTGGTTTTAACTAAGGCCTTTTCAGCTTTGGGTCATGTACCCCTATATAAACATAATGAAGCTATGCATCCTATAAAATTTATGCATCCATAAAATTTAATACTGTTTTACAGTTCATGGTCTCACTAAAATTCCATAGGACCTAGAATCAAATCATACTGGATTGTAAGTAGTCCCTTAAAAAAGGCACAATAGGAACAATCATATAACCATGTAATCATGTGCTAACTGTCTAGTTTCAACTGGACATAAACGTTGAAAAGCAGACTTTTTAGAACATCATCTAAAGTCACAAAAAGTGTCTTTTTCCTGATCACTTCAGTGCATTACAACAGACTGCACAGTGATCTTTTCGCTAAGTGATAGTGTATCCTCTATAATCAACCTTTTATCAAGACTGACTATCCCACTCTGTATCAATGACTCAAGTTCTCTCCTTATCTCCCTCTCCCTGGCTGTCAGACCATTGGCACCTCGAACAGAAGGTGGGAAAGAGAATGCAAAGCATGAAATCTAAGTCGTTTTGGTTTGCTTTCAGTTTAACACCTTGACTAAACAGTTTAGTGGAAAGGAAGAAATACAAACTGCTGTTAAGCTCTAAGTCTTTCAATTGTCTGCAAGTTATTATTTGTCCACATATTCCTTTCTCTTACAGCTATAGGCAATATTGGGTTGGCTGCCTCCTTAACCATGTACAATCTTTTGAAGCAATCTTGTAGGTTTTGCACATTACATAAGCCATAGTTATTCTGCCACAGACTGATTGCAGAAAACATTGTAAATTTTGTCTCAGAAACCTGCTGCTTAAGTAGATCCAGCCAGTATTTCAGCTTCGGAAATCTGTTGCTGGTACATCGTATTCATAAGAAGTAAAACTTAACATGAGGAAGAAAAGGATCTAGGATATGTGAAAGAATCACACAAATGGAAGAAGCAATCGGTGTCCCCCAAAATTCAATATAGGTTAAATTTTCAAATACCTAGGTATTTATATGTCATTGAGTGTTGATGATAGACTCTTGTTAGTGAAATGCCCTCTCTTGAATTCTATGCCAGGTGGCAAATTTACACTCTGCCAATATACAATTGGTCCTATGTCACATACTGCTATTGCTTATGCAATGCAAAAAAGGAAATATTAAGTAGATATCACCACCATCACCATCACCATTTAACATTAAATAACAATTTGACACAAAGCATGGGCTCAACTCCAATTCCTAGTCTCAAATCCTTTGTGGAACAAGGTCATGCAAAAATACTATCAAATACTAAGATTAAGGGATTTTTCTTCCCCCCAGGGAAACAGATAAGTTTATTTTATGTGAAGGATCTTTTTTCTTTTAGTCTCTTTTATTTCGAGAGACATTTCCACTTTCAGTGGGTTTTTGTTTTTTTTTTTTTACCTTTTCAAACTTTTTTATCCATCATCCAGCTTTGACACTTAACATTTTCCAAACTTCAATGTTAAGGATTTTAAGTTAAGTCTATGCTCTAAACTAGAACTCTTTTATTTGTGTTATAAATAATAAGTAGAATATAAATCAATAATTTGACTCCCTTGAAAGAGATTACTTTGAATTATTTTTTGAAAGACAACAATTACTGTTCTTTCAAAAAGGACTTGGATTATTAGCAGTATTCTTAACGTGGGGTTAATTTTTTTTTTTCTTTTTTTTTGTGTGGGCAGGCACCGGAAATCGAACCCAGGTCTCCAGCATGGCAGGTGAGAACTCTATCTGCTGAGCCACCATGGCCAACCCTATTTTTACTTTTCTTAATGGTAATTTTTATCAACATTTTTAAAAGAGAAAACATTAAGAATAAATATCAAAGTGACATAGCTATCAATCACCAAATATATATATGTGATATTACGACTAATATCACACCTAAGCATGTGATATTACGACTGTGAGAGTAGTGCTTCCTAAATCTTGGTTTCTTCAAGAAGTAAATGAAGAATTTACAGTGTATTTGTTGTGCTGAGTCACCAGGTTGAAACTGAGAAAAATAAACCACCTATTCAATAATCCCAATTTTTCTTTTTTTTTTATGTTTAACTTTTTAAAAAAAATTTTTAAATTAATTTTTTAAAAAAAATTACAGGAAAGAAACACAAACATTCTTAATATGTGATCACTCCAGTCTGCATATATAATCAATAATTCACAACATCATCACATAATTGCATATTCATCATCATGATCATTTCCCAGAACATTTGCATTAATTCAGAAAAAGAAATAAAAAGACAACAGAAAAATAAAACAAAAACAGAAAAAAAAACTATACACACCATACCCCTCACTCCTTCCCCTCATTGATCACCAGCATTTCAAACTAAATTTATTTTAACATTTGTTCCCCCTATTATTTATTTATTTATTTATTTTTACATGGGTACATGCGGTCTTTATGATGATTACAACTATGGCAAGCCTATGACAGATAGATTAGCGTTAATGATGTCCACTTACAAAAAGTTCAAAGTTGTTGTACCCAGAGCAAATTAGGTGTAGGAAGAAATTTTTTTTATTATTTATTAATTTAAAAAAATTACAAGAAAACAAACATTCCCAACACATACACTCAGCAATTCACAATATCATCACATAGTTGCATATTCATCATCATGATCATTTCCCAGAACATTAGCATCAATTCAGAAAAAGAAATAAAAAGACAACAGAGAAATATAACAAACAGAAAAAAAAAATTTTACAGGCCATACCCCTTACTGATCCCTTTCATTGATCACTAGCATTTCAAACTAAATCTATTTTAACATTTGTTCCCCCATTATTTATTTTTATTCCATATATTCTACTCATCTGTTGACAAGGAAGATAAAAGGAGCATCAGACACAAGGTTTTCACAATCACACAGTCACATTGTGAAAGCTGTATCATTATACAATCATCCTCAAGAAACATGGCTACTGGAACATAGCTCTACATTTTCAGGCAGTTCCCTCCAACCTCTCCATTACATCTTGGATAACAAGGTGATATCTACTTAATGCATAAGAATAACCTCCAGGATAACCTCTCGACTCTGTTTGGAATCTCTCAGGCATTGACACTTTGTCTCATTTCACTCTTCCCCCTTTTGGTCGAGAAGGTCCAATTTTTCTTATAGGTAATTCACTATTCTTAAAGAGCTGGTAGGCATGAAGCCACCAGGCCTTGTGCTCTATGTCTTAAGATAAGGCTCACCAAATGCTTGTTCAGTATATTTTGACCTCAGGCAACTTTATGGTAAGCTGGGAATTTGATTATGTAAAAAGGTCTCTGGCTGCTATTTAGGTGTAAGTGAAAACCAGAAAATCAGATAATATCCAGAATCACAGTGAAGTAGTTTACTGATAAAACCGCTTTTCAATTAGTGCTAAACATTTGCTAAATATTTACACTAATCGACAAGAAAAATTACAAAATCATTTTGATTGACCACGTCCAGAATAGTTTCACCTCTTTTTGTTTCCAAGAATCACACAGGAGCATTTTTACTGACAATCATTGGCTAGAACTTTGGGAAATTCAACTTATTTTATTGATAAGCTTGGTTAATACACTCTTCCTTTAATGTCTGTTTAGTAAATATTAAGTAAGCTTAAATTCATTATAAGAAAAAAGAGCTGTAATAAAACAGATAAATATTAAGCTTTATAATTTTGCATTTTTGATGGTATCAAGTGTCTTTTCCTCTCTAAAATACACAAAGAATAAAAAATATATTTTCTTCATTTGTTTTCAATATTGAGAAAAATAAAGCTCCAAAATTTAGAGCACTAAGACCCCAGACTTAGGTAAAAAGGAAAATTAAGCTTAAAAACAAACTGCTTTTGCAATAAAAACGTCACTTTGATAAAATGCTCATAGGAGTAGAAATTGAGTCATCCCTTTTGGAGATCAATTTATACCTATATATCAAAAGCATTCAGAATATCCATGCCTTCTAAATATGAATGTTTACTCATCCATTTGAGTAATTCCATTCCTGGAAATATTCCCTAAGAAAAAAAAAATCCTAAATATTTATGCACAATGATAGCATTTATAATAACGTAGATTAGATACACTCTAAATCCTGACAGGAGTTATAATACTCCCACACAAGAAATTTCTAAACAATTCCATGTCAAAGAAAGAAAGCATGAAATATGGATACCCTTGTCATTCTAAAACCTAACAGATATCTGCTACTAGCCGGGGTTTTGGTAGAACTTCTGGGTCCTCTTTTAGTTCTGGAGAACGTAAAGGTATGTCTCTATTGGTAGGTGTTTTAGTTTGCTAATGCTGCCAGAATGCAATATACCAGACATGGGTTGGCTTTTATAAAGGGAATTTATTAAGTTACAAGTTTACAGTTCTAAGGTCATAAAAATGTTCAAACTAAGGCATCCAGAGAAAGATACCTTGGCTTTGAAGAAAAGGCTGATGATGTTCAGGGTCTCTATCATATGGGAAGAACATGGCAATTACTGCTGGCTTTCTCTCCTTGCTTTTGATTTCAAACATCTCCCCCAAGGATGTTTTCTTTTTGCATCTCCAAACTTCTCTGTCTATGCCGGCTCTAGGACTTTTCCACAATAGTTCCTTCTTAAAGGACTCCCAGTAACCAGATTAAGACCCACCTTGAATGGGTGCAGACACAGCTCCATGGAAACAACTTAATCGAAAAGATCCCACCCAAACAAGAAGTCTGCCCCTAAAAAGACTGAATTAGGATTAAAACAGCCTGGCTTTTCTGGGGTACATGACAGCTTCAAACCACTACAGCAGAGTATACTCTATAAGGAAACCAAGTAGGCAAACAACATGGTGTGATATGAGGAGCACTATAAGCTGTTGCTTGCTATTCACAGTATTATAGTCTTACTTATCCTCTGCTTAGATTCTATGGCAAAAGGTAGAAAATGGGAGAAATTAGAAACTGTCCGAGTCCCTTTAAAGGCACTAGAGTCATAACTAAAAACTAAGTAATCCCTGATAACAGGGCCTTCAGAGAGGTCCCTGGAGCCTTTGGGTCTGAAAAGGGGTGAGGACAAGGCAGGAACAGTAGGCTCAGGCCTCTCTTTACCCAAGGACAATGACTGATAGGGTTGGACTTTTGAGATACAAAATCCAGACTAACCTGTGGGAACCCATATGTAACATATACCAGGGGCATTCAGGGTGTTTTGTATCCCCTGTGACATTTTAATAGAAACGATGAACTGAAGAACCCGTTTGGCAAAAATATCCCTTCCATAGGTATTCCAAGGTGCTGCTCTACCCTTTTAAAGTTCCCAACATTCTTTCTTTTCACCACAAAAATATAGTGGCACTAACTGCAAAGTGCTGCTTTTAAAATGTAGTTATAATAAGTGAAATCATTACCTTCCCCCCTGCACGAGACATGACATCCAGGGGTGAAAGTCTCCCTGGCAATGTAGGATATGACTCCCAAGGATGAGCCTGGCCCTGACACCGTGGGATCAACAATGTTAGCCTGACCAAAAGGGGGAAAAGAAGTGTAACAAATGAGCTATCATTGGCTGAGAGAGTTCAAATAGAGTCTAGAGGCTACTCTGGAAGCTACTCTTATGCACACTTCAGTTAGACATTGCTACCTATCATAGTTTGCCAAACCCCAACCAAAATCACTCCTGCTAACCCTAAAGAATACCTAAGGCTTTATATGAGATTCTACAAAGATTTCATGTACTAGGATTACTTTCCAGAAACCTGTGACCTCCAGATGGGTCCCTAGGCCAGATATGTCCTGAAACCCAGAGGGACCAGCCTCTCCAGAACATCAACTAGTTCCATCCCCTATCTTATATTATTGACAGCTCCTTCCAACATGAAAAAATTAGAATGAGCACAGCCCAAATACCTCTAAAGTGTGGGAGAAAGATCAAAGGAGATGGTGGAGTTATACAGAGAATGAGTATGATTGCTGAATCATTATAATGATATTTCTTTTAGTCTCCAGGGTCTTGGAGCAGCTAGCAGTAAAACATAAAATTGTGGCATTGTAACCCATACCAAACTCTGAAATCTGTTCTACAACTAATTGTTGCTGTGTGCTTTGAAACTTATTGCTTTTTTGTATATATGTTATTTTTCACGAAAAAGAAACAAAGTTGATTGTGATAATGACTTCACAGCTATATGATGATACTGTGAACCATTGACTGTGTACTTTGGACAATTAATGGTATGTGAATATATGATATATATAATAAAATTCCTTTAAAAATGTAGCTGTATTATTGCTTTTGTATATATGTGCTTTTTCACAATAAAAAATAAAAAGGAAAAGAAACGAATGTAGCTATATCCAAAAGGCAGAGAAAAAGTCTCTAGTTTCTCTTTTTCCTGCATTAGCATAGATTAGATCAATAGGTAGCCTTATTCTAAAGCCTTATTCTAAAGACATAGAGGTGAAAATATATTTGGTAGTGGTTCTGGGGTTGGAAAAAGAATGACAGTGACAGGCTTAGTGTCTGGCCAGGATGTTCTGTAAGGAGGCTCTATGCCCTGATAAACAGAGAGAGTTCCTCTTCTCTGGGAGAGAGGAGAAGGGGAGGATTTACATTTAGGAATGCTGCCAGGGAAGACAGAGCATTCTGAAGGCAGGAGGTACTGAAACCCAAGGAAGCATCTAATGTGGTAGTCTGGAGCTGTTATATACCCCAGAAAAACACGTACTTAAACTTTATCCATTCCTGTGGGTGTGAGCCCATTGTAAATAGGACCTTTTGATGAGATTGCTTAAGTTCAGGTATGGCCAACCTCAAACAGAAAGGCTCTTAATCCTTTATAAGCAGAACGAAATCCAGACAGATAGAAAGCCTGTGTTACTCAGGGTTCTCTAGAGAAACAGAACCAACAGGAAAGATGTGTATTATGAGATTTATAAAGGTGTCTCACACAACAATGGGAGTGGAAGAGTCCAAAATCAGTAGGGCAGGCTGTGAAGCTGGCAGCTCCAATGAAGGGTCTGGACGAACTCCACAGATGAGGCTCGCTGTCTGAAGAAGCAGTGAGTCTGTTCTTCCTTAAAAGCCTTCAACTGGTTGGATTATCTTGTTGCTGCAAGACATGCCTTACTTGATCGCAGATATAATCAGCCACAGATGCAAGCAACTGACAGATGATTTAATACCCCTACCTTCCAGTTTATCAAGCAGGCATGATAATACCCTTGCAGCAATGGTGAGATCAGTGCTAGCCTGACCAGACAACTGTGCAGAATCACTTAGACAAGTTAACACCAGAATTTAACATCACAAAACCATTGGAAGATGAAGCTAAAATTCAACAGAACCTGGAAGAGAACGGAGAGGCCTCTTGTGCAATGTTATGTGACAAAGGAGCCAAAGGACCTAGGATTCCCGGCAGCCAGTCCCAGGATGCAAGTCTTTAGGTGAAAAAGCATTGCCTTGATGATATCTTGATTTGAACTTTCTTCTGGCCTTAAAACCAGGAGCCATTAAATTCCCACTGTTTAAACCATCTCTATGTATGATATTTGCTTGAGCAGACTAGGAAACTAAAAGTGAGCCAGTCTTGCCTTTATCATTCCTTCCAGTGACAGAGGTTCTGACCCTGACCAGGTTCTCTTGGAAGAAACTGACATTCAAAGCCCAGCAGAGGAGATGTGAAGAGCTACGTGCAAAATGAACATCTTTAAAACTAGAGAAAGGGGGTTTCCCCTGTTTTGGAAAATTAAGATATTCTAAACTTTAAGAAAATGTAGACAACTTTTATAGGCAATAAAAGAGCAAAATTTATTTGGAATTTATAGAAACAGCAATCCAGTCACTATGATAAATAGTTTTAAAACTCTCCTTTATCCAACCTAACAAGGGGGAAAGAATGCCTGATTTAAGTTTCATTGGCTTTTATTTCCCCTGTTCACCTTCCCATAATGGTTCAGGTAACTTACTTGACTTACATAAATCATAAAATCATAAAATTTTGGAGCTAAAAATGACCTGAGAGATTATTTTTTTCCTTCATTTTATAGGTGAGAAATCTCAGAAAGGATAAATGGCTAAAATGTAGGAAGGCTAAACATTGCAGAAGCAGCAAGTATAGATAATCCATAAAATGAAAATCAGCCTTCTATGAAATCTTGAGTTTATTATAGAAATAGTTATTACACTTAATCATATTTTCTCTGCAGGTTTGTTTTCTCTCTTTTTGTTGGTTAAGAAATGGATCAAGGTTTTTCAAATTTGTCCTTTGCTCCTACAATGAAAATCTACAAAAATGGTTATAGACTATTTTGGGACCATTGTTCAGAAGTGCATTAATCTTAGAAATGGTTACCATGGAGATGAGCACACACTGTATGACTCTACAGCTTGCAAGTTAGAGTCATCATGCTACTAAGACATAAATAGCCCATATACACACACAGATGCACATGAGCCCCTGCACACATACACACCGAAGTTATGTTTTTTATCTCTTACTGTAAAATAATACAATTCCATGCAGTGTTGACCTCTGGTGAAGCAAGGACCTGCCAACTCTAGAATGTTTATATTTTAATATTATATAATACAAAATAAAGCACTTTTTAAAACATTGTAAAATAATCAGGCTATTATTAGCTTAAGTGCTAATAATATATTTAACACATACAATAAATAATGAAAACATGCTTTGTAAGGCCATATTTCTTATATGTCTCTGCCTTTTGTAAACATTTATTCTTATTGTGAAAAATAACAAATACACAAAAAAGCAATAAATGTCCAAGTACACTTTTTTAGTTTGTTTTTTGTTATCCCAAGTACATCTTAACAAGTAGTTACAAAACAGATTTTAAAATTTGGTATGGGTTACAGTACCGTGATTTTTGTTTTTTCTTCTAGCTGATCCAAGACACTGGAGATCAACGGAAGTATCAATATAATGATTCAGCAATCATACTCATTTGTTAAATCCTACCTTCCCTGTTATACACCTTCTATTTTTTTTTCTTTTTTAAAAATAACATATATACAAAAAGGCAATAAATTTCAAATTGCCTTACAATAATTAGTTGTGGAACAGATTTCAGAGTTTACACAATTCCACAATTTTACCCTTTGTCCCCCAATTATTTCTTTATTTATTTACCCATATTTCTTACTCATCTGTCCATACCCTGCATATAATGAGCATCAGACACAAGGTTTTCACAATCAGAGAGTCACATTGCAATCATTATATCTTTATACAATCGTTTTCAAGAATCTAGGCTACTGGAACACAGCTCAACAGTTTCAGGTACTTCCCTCTAGCCACTCCAATGCACCGTAAAACAAGAAGGGGCACCTATACAATGCATAAGAATAACCTTCAGTATAACCTCTCAACTCTGAAATCTCTCAGCCACTGAGACTTTATTTTGTCTAATTTTTCTCTTCCCCCTTTTGGTCAATGTCATGGTTAGGGACATGTCTCAACTTGGCCAAGTTGTGGTACCTGTTTATCTGGTTGGGCAAGTGCTGGCCTGTCTGTTGCAATCAGGACATTTCATAGGATTAGATCATGATCACGTCAGCTGCATCCACAGCTGATTCCATTTGTAATCAGCCAAAGGGGTGTGTCCTCTGCAATGAGTGATGCTTAATCTAATCACTGGAAGCCTTTTAAGGAGGATTCAGAGGAGACAGGTTCCATTCCTGCTTCGGCTGGTGAGCCTCTCCTGTGGAGCTCATCCAGACCCTCCATCGGAGTCGTCGACTGCCCTGTGGATTTTGGATTCTGTATTCCTGTGGTCACATGAGACACTTTTATGAATTTTATATTTGCAAGTGTTCCCTGTTCATTGTTTCTCTAGAGAACCCTAACTAATACAGTCAAGAAGGCTTTCTCAATTCCTTGATGCTGGGTCCTGGGTTATCCCAGGATTTCTGTTCCATGTTGCCTGGAAAATTTACACCCCTAGGAATCATGTCCCATATAGGAGGGAGGGCAGTGAGTCCTCAAGAGAGGCCACATCTGAACAACACAAAAGGTTCTTTCGGGGAGACTCTTAGGCCTAATTTTAAGTAGCCTTAAACTTTTACAGGCTAAAAGTTACTAGCCTAACTTTTGCAGGAATATGTTTCATAGGGTTGAACCCCTAGATGGAGGGCTTCGTCTATTGATTTGGTTGTCCCCATAGCTTGCGAGAATATCAGAAATTCTCCAAATGGAGAAACTGAGTATTTCCTCCTTTTTCCCCATTCCCCCATGGGGACTTTGAAAATACTTTATTCACTGCCCAAATTACTCTGGGATTTATAGGGGCATCACACTAAACTGGACAAAGCAACAAGATCTCATGCCCTATGAGATTCCATGTACTTATGGTGTTCAACTAAACTGACCATCCAAGTTAAATTAGGAAATGCACTACCCAAAATATAAATTTAACCGTGCCATTCTTATAGGAGTGAGGTGGTATTACTTTGTGGTCTTGATCTGCATTTCCCTTATAGCTAATGAGAATGAGCATCTCTTCATGTGCTTCTTAGCCATCTGTGTTTGCTCTTTAGAAAAATGTTTATTCATATATGTAGCCCACTTTATAATTGGGTTGCTTGTTCTTTTGTTGTTGAATTGTATGATTTCTTTATGTATACAGGATATCAAACCTGTGTATGATTTCCAAATATTTTCTCCCATTGAGTTGGCTGGTTCTTTACCTTCTTGGCAAAGTCTTCTGAAGCACAGAAACATTCATTTCATTTTGAGGAGTTCCCATTTATCTATTTTTTTATTTTGTTACTTGAGCTTTGGTTGTAGGGTTTAAGAAGCTACCTTCTATTACTAGGTCATGAAGACGTTTCCCTACATTTTCTTCAGGGAGTTTTATGGTACTGGTTCTTATATTTAGGTGTTTGATCTGCTTTGAGTTAATTTTTGTATAGGGTGAAATGTAATGAAAAAGGTGTCCTTTTTCATTCTTCTGTTTATTGATATCCCATTCTTCCATAACCATTTATTGAAAAGACTATTTTGTCCCACAGTTCAGTGGATTTGGTGACCTTGGAGATCAGTCTACCATAGATTTGGTGGTCTATTTCTGCACTCTCAATTCAATTCCAGTGTTCAATACTCTACTTTTGTGCCAGTATCATGCTGTTTTCAACTCTGTGGTTTTATAATAAGTTTTTTTTGTTTGTTTGTTTAATTTTCACATATTTGTAAATTTTCCAGTTTTCCTTCTGTTACTGACCTTTACCTTTATTCCATTGTGGTCTGAGAAGGTATTTTGTGTGACTCCAATATTTTTTATTTTTTATTTATCTTTTTATTTTTATTTTTTATTTTTTATTTTTTATTAATGGAAAGAAAGAAAAAAAAAGAAATTAACAAAACATTTAGAAATCATACCGTTCTACATATGCACTCAGTAATTCTTAACATCATCACATAGATGCATGATCATCGTTTCTTAGTACATTTGCATCGGTTTAGAGGAACTAGCAACACAACAGAAAAAGATATAAAATGTTAATATAGAGAAAAGAAATAAAAGTAGTACTAATAGTAAAAAACAACAACAAAAAAAACCCTATAGCTCAGATGCAGCTTCATTCAGTGTTTTAACATGATTACTTTACAATTAGGTATTATTGTGCTGTCCATTTTTGAGTTTTTGTATCTAGTCCTGTTGCACAGTCTGTATCCCTTCCGCTCCAATTACCCATTATCTTACCCTGTTTCTAACTCCTGCTAGACTCTGTTACCAATGACATATTTCAAGTTTATTCTCGAATGTCCTTTCACATCAGTGGGACCATGCAGTATTTGTCCTTTAGTTTTTGGCTGGACTCACTCAGCATAATATTCTCTAGGTCCATCCATGTTATTACATGCTTCATAAGTTTATCTTGTCTTAAAGCTGCATAATATTCCATCGTATGTATATACCACAGTTTATTTAGCCATTCTTCTGTTGATGGACATTTTGGCTGTTTCCATCTCTTTGCAATTGTAAATAACGCTGCTATAAACATTGGTGTGCAAATGTCCGTTTGTGTCTTTGCCCTTAAGTCCTTTGAGTAGATATCCAGCAATGGTATTGCTGGGTCGTATGGCAATTCTATATTCAGCTTTTTGAGGAACCGCCAAACTGCCTTCCACAGTGGTTGCACCATTTGACATTCCCACCAACAGTGGATAAGTGTGCCTCTTTCTCCGCATCCTCTCCAGCACTTGTCATTTTCTGTTTTGTTGATAATGGCCATTCTGGTGGGTGTGAGATGATATCTCATTGTGGTTTTGATTTGCATTTCTCTAATGGCCAGGGACATTGAGCATCTCTTCATGTGCCTCTTGGCCATCCGTATTTCCTCTTCTGGTAGGTGTCTGTTCAAGTCTTTTTCCCATTTTGTAATTGGGTTGGTTGTCTTTTTGTTGTTGAGTTGAACAATCTCTTTCATATATGACTTTTATCATGTTGATGAAGTTACCTTTGATTCCTACCTATGCTGGTTTGAAAATATGGACTCTAAAGGCACCTCTTATAAGGCTGTAGACAGAAATGAGATGTGAGTTATTGCAAACTGGAAGGAAGGCGATCTTTGTTTTTTAATGGCAGATAATCTGGCAAAGTTCACCGGTGGCTTTGGCTGGAAGGCAGATTTTAAATTCCATGAACTTAGATATTTAGCAGAAGAGATTTCCAAATTAAATGTGGAAGGTGCAGCCTGGTTTTTCCTTGCAGCTTATAGTGAATTGCGACAGGAAAGAGCTAAGCTGAGAACTGAACTCTTGGGTACAAAGAAGCCAGAAGCTGATGTTTTGGAAAATTCTGGGCTTCCAGGAAGGGAGACCCCAGAAAATAGTGCCCCACATGAGGATTTAACCGAATGTGGAGTCTGTCAGTCATTTCAGAAAAATTCAGGATTGGAGATGGAGTTATCCAGTAAGGATTTATAGAAACTCCTTTGTCTCATGGGCACGATCTGAGGCTACTGCACAGAAAGTCAACAAGAATGTTGTGGGATCTGTATAAGTCTGGACTGAGAGGGACAGAGAAGGGAAAAATTTGAGGAAAAATAACTTCAGAGGCAGAACTATGGAAGCTAAAGTCTAAAGTCAAGAAACCTTGGGCTAGGAGGGCTGACACACCCAAACGCTTGGAGAAGGTGAATTTGCCCTGATGGCAGAGAGTGGGCCTTCCACCTCCTTACTGTGGAAGAGTTGTGCCATTTCAGACATTGGAGAGGATGGAGCTCATTCCTTGGGGATTGCGGAGAGCCTGGCTGCCACCACATGGAAGGATTGAGCATATGACCCTGAAATGGCAGAGAGCTCAGGTATGGCCCCGATTACTTGGAAAGGGTGGAGCCAAGAAGAAGGTGATCTCCCTAGTGTCCCCTAAGGTTGCATTTGGAGAGAGATGGGCCTCTGCATAGGCCCTTGGAAAGGGTGGGACTGCCACATTCTAAAGCCCTGAAGATAAATGACCCTCAAACTTTGAAATCTAATGGAGTTTGCTCTGCACATTTCCATATCTGCTTGGGTCTGGCGACCCCTGTGTTTCTTCTAATTTCTCCCTATGGAATTGGGGGTATTTATACTATGGCTGTCCCTCCTTTGTATGTTGGCAGCAAATAACTTGCTCTGAGTTTTATAGGTCCAGAGCCAGAGGAGAATTTTGCCTTAGGACAGACCATGCCTGTAGCTGACTTTGATGAGATTTTATACTGTCCCTTTAGTAATATATAGTGTCCTTCTTTGTCACTTACAATGTCTTTTTAAAGTCTATTTTGTCAGATATTTGTATAGCTACTCCTGCTTTCTTTTGCTTACAGCTTGCATGGAATATCTTTTTCCATCCTTTCACTTTCAATTTACTTTTGTCCTTGTGTCTAAAATGAGTCTCTTGTAAGCAGCATATAGCTGGATCATATTTCTTAATCCATTCTGCCAATCTGTATCTTTTAAGTGATAAGTTTGGTTCATTAATACTCAAAGTTATTACTGAAAAGGCATTACCTGAATCCCCCACCTCATCCTTTGGATTTTTTGTTTATTTGTTTGTTTTATTTTTTATTGATAAAACAATGTACAAGCACATATATTCTTTTTTTGTTGTTCTTTAATTTTTAAAAATTTATTTATTAATTAAAAAAATTAAGAACAAACAAAAACATTAATGTATCATCCTTTGGATTTTATTTGTCAGATCTATATATTCTTTTCCCTTTCTCTTTTTATCCTTTAAGTTACTCTTACCGATATCTTCAATTCTGTGCCCTTCTTCAGACCTCCCTCTCCTGTCTTTTTCTTTCAGCCAGCAGAACGCCCTTTAGTATTTCTTGTAGAGCTACTTTCTTGTTAACACATTCTCTCAACCTTTGTTTGTCTGTGAAAATTTTAATCTCTCCCTTGGTTTTGAAGAAAAATTTGGTGGGTACAGAATTCTTGGCTGGACGTCTTTCTCTTTCAGGATCTTATATATCATACCATTGCCTTCTCACCTTCATTGTGCCAGTTGAGTAGTCAGAACTCAGTCTCATGTGGTTTTCCTTTTATATAGTACATTGTTTTTCTCTTGCTGCTTTCAAGATTTTCTCCTTCTCTTCAGCATTTGACAGACTGATTAATATGTGTCTTGGAGTATGTCTGTTCTAGTTTGCTAGCTGCTGGAACACAATATACCAGAAACAGAATGGCTTTTAAAAAGGGGAATTTAGTAAGTTACTAGTTTACAGTTCTAAGGCTGAAAAAATGTCCCAATTAAAACAAGTCTATAGAAATGTCCAATCTAAGGCATCCAGGGAAAGATACCTTGGCTCAAGAAGGCTGATGAAGTTCAGGGTTTCTCTTTCAAGTAGAAAGGCACGTGGTGAACACAGTCAGAGTTTCTCATCAAGAAAGGCACATGGTGAACACGGTCAGGGTTCCTCTCTCATCTGGAAGGGTGCATGGCAAACAGGGCATCATCTGCTAGCTTCTCCTGGTTTCCTGCTTCATGAAGCTCCCCAGGAGGCATTTTGCTTCTTCATCTCTAAAGGTCACTGGCTGGTGGACTCTGCTTCTTGTGGCTATGTTGTTCTGCTCTGCTCTTATCTCTTTCATTCTCCAAAACGTTTCTTCTATTATAGGACTTCAGAAACTTATCAAGACCCACCTGAATGGGTCAAGACATGTCATCATCTAATACAGTTTAACAACCTGGATTGACACTCTTGATTAAATGATATCTCCAGGGAGATGATCTGATTACAGTTTCAAATATATAGTATTGAATAGGGGTTATTCTACCTTTACGAAATAGGATTTTTTAATTATTATTTTTTTATTTTTTATTAATTAAAAAAACAAGAAAGAAACAAACATTCTAAATATTGAAATAGGATTTTGATTAAAACATGGCTTTTCTAGGGGACATACATCCTTTCAAAGCAGCATAAGGCCTATTTGGATTTATTTTATTTGAAATTCATTGGGTTTCTTTGATTTGCATATTTATGTCTTTTATAAAGGTTGGGAAGTTTTCCCCCTATTATATCCTCAACTATATCTTCTAGCCCTTTACTGTTTTCTTCTCCTTCCGGGACACCAATGATTCTTATATTTTTGTGCTATCATTTCCCTGAGATCCGATTCAAATTTTTTCATCTTTTTTGTCATTTGCTCTTGCCTTGTCCTCTAATTCAGTTATTTTTTCTGCTGCCTCTTCAAATATGCTCTTGTGTGTCTATAACATAATTTTGGTTTGGTCTACAACATCTTTAATCTCTGTGATATCTGTTATTTTTCTATTTATTGTTTCAAATTTTTCTTTATGCTCTTCTTGTGTCTTCTTGTTCTCCTTTATGTTATTAGTCATCCATCTGATTTTATTTAGCTATGTGAACATCTCTGATTAGTTGCTCCAAATGTGTCTCCTCAGGTATTTTAATTTGGTCATCTATCTGCATCATGATTGTGCTGGTTTGAAAATATGTATGTAAGCCTAGAAAAGCCATGTTTTAATCCTAACCTTATTTTGTGAAGGCAGCCATTTCTTCTAATCCTTATTCAGTATTGTATGTTTGAAACTGTAATTAGATCATCTCCCTGGAGATGTGATTTCATCAAGAGTGGTTGTTAAACTGGATTAGGTAGAGGCATGTCTCCACCCATTTAGGTGGGTCTTGATTAGTTACTGGAGTCCTATAAAAGAGGAATCATTTCGGAGAAAGAAAGAGATTCAGAGAGAACAGAGAATGCTGCAGCACCACGAAGCAGAGAGTCCACTAGCCAGCACTTTGGAGATGAAGAAGGAAAATGCCTCCCAGGGAGCTTCATGAAATAGGAGAGAAAGCTAGCAGATGATGCTATACTTGCCATGTGCCCTTCCAGCCAAGAGAGAAACTGTGACTGTGTTTACCATTTGCCTTCTCACTTGAGAGAGAAACTCTGAACTTCATTGGCCTTCTTGAACCAAGGTATCTTTCCCTGGATGCCTTAGATTGGACATTTCTATAGACTTGTTTTAATTGGGACATTTTCTTGGCCTTAGGACTGTAAACTAGTAACTTATTAAATTCCCCTTTTTAAAAGCCATTCTGTTTCTGGTATATTTCATTTTGGCAGCTAACAAACTAGAACAATGGTGTTTAATGATCTTCTGTTGTCTTTGAGGCATGTAAATATCTTGAAAAAGATGGGCAGGGTTTAGGATAATAAGCACAGTGAACCCAGATGATGTAATTAGGGGTGACCTAATTAATAAGCATGTGCTGACTGATTACAGGCTTGTGTGTATGCATGGGGCAATGGTGTGGGGTGGGGGTGCTTGGACCATGGTGGGAGTGTGGGTGATGGGGTTCTGGTGCGTGGGGTGGGGGGGGAATCATGGGTCATCGGTCGAGGCAGTGCATGTGAGGGTAGTGCTTTCAAGGAACATGGCTTGGCTTATTTCCCTGTCCCCATCTCCCTGTCCATGAACTCCTGAGGGCTCCAGGTCATCGTTTGGAAGGGAGGCTGTATTCACACTGGCTGGACAGTCTCTGGTTCTCTTGATTTCACTGGTTTTTAAAGTAACAATAAAAATAAGAAGGTTAAAAAAAAATCAGAATATAGTACAAAATGTTCTTGAGTTAATTTTCCTAAAGCATTTAATAATAATGGGCATAATTATTTGCCTATCTTTCTCTCCTTCTCCCTCCTTCACTTTATCTAGCTATTTAGCTAGCTAATTTTTTACCTTTTCTTTTCCTTCAGGAAATACATTTTTTAGGATGCTTAAATTCCTAAGAAACAAACCACTTTCAGGAGCTCATGAAGATAATATTTCTAATAAATGCTGATATGTTTTTAAATTTATTTTACTTTATTGTTTACTTTTTCTAAAAAAAAGTTTTCAAACTTCCCAACCAAAAGTAAGATAGTAAAATACATCCCCTTCCATGTACCCATCACTCAGCTTCAATACTATTAATATGTTGCTGATTCTGTTTCATTTATAATCCTCCTCCTCCTCCACATTTTAAATCAAATCCCAAACATCATGATAAAAATTCATTAAAATAATTATATTAGACAATGAAGAATCTTTTTTCCTCCATAATTTGAATATTTTTCCATTTTTCTTGGAATCATCAAAGGTTTGATTGGGTATAGATGCAATATGAGGTACTAAATCCAGTAGCTAAAGGATGATGACTAGAATGATTACCTCAAATGCACAGGTAATTTATTAGACCAGTGATTTAACCACATTTGGCTTAGACCCTTCACATCAATAACCTGTTTCTTTAATAAATATGTTATTGGACAAAAAGAGTGGGTCCTTTTGCCCAATTCACTCAAATGACCAATTACTGAGACACTGGGGTTTCCAAGAGAGAAAGAATTTATTACTAGATGCATAGTAAGAAAGCAGATGGCCTACTGGCCCAAAATCTGTCTCCCTGAACTGCAGTAATTCTGATCGTTTTATTCAAGAAAAAGATGGACAGGGTTTGGGATAATGAGCACAGTGAACCCAGATGTTGTAATTAGAGGTGACCTAATTAATAAGCATGTGCTGACTGATTACATTCTAAGTCACAGAATGTATATAATAAAATGGCAGCCTAAATTTGATGGTGGGCATGGCTTTCAGTACTATAATGAGGGATAGGCACTTGAAGGTTAAAATCTAAGCTACTGCACAATAATGTAGTACACTGGATGAAGCTGAATGTGAGAATGATAGAGGGAGGAGAGCTGGGGGCACATATGAAACTGGAAGAAAAGATAGACAATAAAGACTGAGATGGTATAATCTAGGAATTCTTAGAGTGTACAATGATAATGACTAAATGTACAAATTAAAAAATGTTTTTGCATGAGGAAGAAGAAAAAATCTAAGCTACTGTGCCTGTCAGGCAAGCCCATTTTGGTTAGCTCCTATCTCAGTGGTCAAGATAACTTTAGACTTGGAGTAGATTAGTTCTGGGCTGATCCAAGACTTTTCTTAATAAACATTAGGGACTGTCTTCAGTGATTCCAAAACTCTAAAGTTAGAAAACTGGATAAAAGGATACAATACATGTAAGATAAGGTTTTTACCATCATAGGGGCAGAAGATAAAGGCAATAGGGACATTACCAGAGATCAACGCAGGTAGATTACAATTTAGAGATTTCAGGTATTTTCCTCCGTCTACTCTAATATACCAGAAAGCAAAAAGGAATATCTATGTAATGATTCAGTAATTAAAATCATCCTTTAAATCCTAATTTCTCGGTTACAAACATGCACAGGAGTTAAACACAATTACTGTATATGTGTTCAAGGATATATTTAAAAGAAGCTATGCACCTTGACTTGTTTTACAAAAACGTAAGAAACGCACACCAAACAATAAACTAAATATTTGTTTCTACTTTTTATCCATAGACATTTATTTTTAGCTTATATATTACTATGTAATTGTTGACCTGCATACAAAAAGTACAGCTATAAAACAGTACATTTTTGCATTCTTCCTAAAACAATAGTCATGAAAATTTTCTCACTATTTGCTGTCATTTTGAAACTGAAAGATCTTTACTTTTATAGCTGAGATAAATTCTTCAGTTAAAAAATCCATAAAGTTCAAAACTAAGGTCAGCAAGAAAACTAGGCTATAACATTTTATTTCCAGACTTTCCTTTCAACACTTTGCACACTGCCTTCTAGAAGTTTAACATTGAAAGATAGTTGAAGTTTGCGTTTTTCCTATATCCATCAATCTGATAAACTTACCTCTCTTCATGTTAAATACTTATCAATGCATTTATCAATGCATTATAATTTGTCTTTAATCTTTCAAATGTAAGTCTCAGAAAGTTAGAACCTTAACATTCGTAGTGTGAGAGATCTTACAGATCATAAAAAATCTTTTTTGCTTTTTATTCTTTCCCAAATTAATTTATATGTTTAAATTAGTTTATATGCTTAAGTAGCACTATGGCTTTCTAATCCATCAACCTCAAACTTAAGTGTACCAGAAATATGGATGGTTTCCTTAATGAACTATATTAGTTGATATATGATCCAAACATTTTCTAAATTTGTTGACCATTATTCTGTTTGCCTATACCAGTGCTTGACAACGTATTGTTAACTTTACTATCCACTATGCTTTTTTTTTTGGCATGGGCAGGCCCCAGGAATCGAACCCAGGTCTCCAGCATGGCAGGCAAGGATTCTGTCACTGAACCACCGTTGCACCACTCCACTATGCTCTTTTTGTTGTCATAAAATTAGTTATTTTAAATTTCAAAATATTTAATATTCTAGGGATTTATTAACTTGGTTCACCTTATCCACATTATTCCTGATACTCCTAAAGAATTTGGTATTTCTTCTCTGCTTTTAAATTAAAAACTAATGTTATTTTTAAAGTTTGAAGGAGAATAAATTCCTGGAGGAACATGGATGACACTGTGGAAGTGAATTTGCTGCCATGGACAATTTAGTACTTTCTGAGTATGATCAACATTGCCCCCACAATCTACCAAATCCCTTCCACCTCTCCAATTTGACTGGTGACTCTGCCACTCTGTGGAAGCTATTTTATGGAAAATCATCGGTTTATCTCTTTTCATCATGTCAACTTATCTTTTCTTGGTTCTCCACATCCTGGCCTCTCTATAACTTTTTCTAGTATCAGACAATTTTTTTTTTTCTGTTTTGAAACTGTTTTTTCTTTGATTACATGTCCCAGATTTTCTACTCTCTTCTATAATTTCTCCTTACCTGGTTTCTTTTAATGTTTCACTTCCCCAATGTTTTTCCCTAAAGGCATTGTCCATTCCTGAGCCTTGTCTAAACTGTCTCCTTTGATCAATTTTTCTCATTCATCCATCACTTCTGTGTGAATGACCTCCACTCAACTCAAATGTCCTGGCTTCCTTTCTTCATTCATCCTCCTTGAAATATTTACTGAGTGCTTACAATATAGCAAGTACTAAATAAATAAATTTGGGCTTCTCAACACTCTATAAAACAAAACTACTAACCCTTATAATGCTAGTGTTCCTAAATAGAAACTATCAAATTATTTTTTGATGAGCTCCTATCTTTAATCCTTATATTTTTTCTTTCAATAAGTTGTCATTTATTTTAAAAAGTGTCCATTGAGTCATTGGTTTTCCTTTCTTATAGGCTTCAATTAATCCAACTTGGCATGTCCCTTATACCTGAATCACTACCTCAGCTAATTGATCCTATGACTTATTTTGATCCTATGACTTATTTTCTAATTGATCCTATGACTTATTTTCTTCACTTCATTCTTCACCACAATGACTCTGCATCTCGTCACTCCTGCTATTCATGAACACTCAGGTCCCCACATCTCCACCATTCTGTGTAAGTTTTATTTCCCACATGTACACTTCTATTTTGTGTACATGTGTACACAGGTACACATCCACATGTACACTTCTATTTTGTTAATATTGCTTATCTTATTCTGGGATTTATTTTTTTTCTGGGTTGATTTTTTTTCCCTCACAAGGGATTTGCAAGTTCTTGGATATCAGGAGCCATTTTTGTTGTTGAATTTTATCAATTCTAAAAACACATTTTTCATACTTTTATCTTCCCTGAAATCAGAATACATCTTATAATCAATATGCCTTAAACAGTGTATCATACCATAACTGGCAGCATTTCTCCTTTCGTATTGGTACATAACATGATTGTATGTTTTATAATCATTGGTATCTTAGATTCAATGAAGTACCTTTTCCTTTTTTTGTTTCTTCACAGCACTTGATGGAGTATTAAGCTCATAACAGGCACTCCTAAACATTTATTGATTGATTTTATTTTCTGGGTTATATGGTTTTGAAGTATAGAAGTGGTTGCAATAAAGATAAGAGATAACTAACACGTCATTAATTTCAAACTAAGCTTAACAATTGTTTTTGTTGGGGAAGTAGAAAAGGTGAAAAAAAAAATTAGATAATTATGTAGAGCCTCACTCACACACCTGAAGTCACAGTAGCATCCCCCACTGTTCCTGGGAATTCCTTATTTCCCAACCCCCACAAATTCAGTCCTGCCTCCACACTTGCTATTCCTTTCCTCTGTGAAGCTCTTCCTCCAGATATCTACAGGCCTGGCTCCTTCCTGCATTTTATTCAAGTCTCTGCTCAGAGTTCACTTTATCAGAGAATAGCACAGTTCCCTTTCACTGTTCCCTTTTCTTACTTAATTTTCTTCTTAGCACTTATAATGACCTACCGTGGTTATGCATTTGTTCGTTTCTTGTCTGTCCATCCACCTCCCCCAATTTAATACAGGCTCTTTGAAAGAAGGGAACTTTGTTTTCATTCACTGCTATATTGCCAGTACCTGTAATGGTGCCTGGAACATAATAGGTGTTCAATAAATATTTGTTAACTACTATTATTTTTCAAGCAGAGCAGTAGTCTATAATAATTAAGAGCTGAGGAACCAGGTTGAAACTAACCTAGGTTTTACTCGTGGTTCTAAACTTATGAGATGTGAAATGTAGGATAACTTATTTGACCTCTGTGATAGTTCGGTTCTAGCGTTAAGTTGACCAAATGATCATGCCCAGTTGTTTAGTCAGGCAAGCACTGGCCTGACCATTGCTGCAAGGATATTTTGTGGCTGGTTGATTTAATCATCAGCCTGTTGATTGCACCTGTGGATGATTACATCTGCAATCAACTAAGGTGTGTCTCCCACAATGAGATAATCCACTCAGTTGAAGGCTTTTAAGGAAGAAGAGAGACTTGTTGCTTCTCCAGCCAGTGGGCCTCTCCTGTGGAGTTCATCCAGACCCTTTATCAGAGCTGCCAGTTTCACAGCCTACCCTATGGATTCCGGACTCTTCCATTCCCATGATTGTATGCGATACCTGTATAAATCTCATATTTACAGATCTCTCTTGTTGGTTCTGTTTCTCTAGAGAAAACTAACAAAGCTTGGTACCAGGTGTCCTTCTTAAGAAACAGAATCTTAAAAATGGGTTATTACAATTGGTTTTCCACTCTGACTAGACCAAGAGGCACTAATGACTCTGTTTCCAATATTCAAGATGGCACTGACATTCATTCCATGGGGTGAGTAAGCAAAAGAGATACTCAAAATATCACCATTAAATTCTGCTAATTGTATGCAGAAAGGGATGAGTTGAAGGCTTCAAATGTGAATCTTCCATGCTGTATGAATGATGTAAAAGTTTCCATTGTGCCCTGAAAGAAAATCTTATTTCCTGTGGTCACAGGCTTGAGATTTCTGAAAACCAGACACAAAGCCTTATTGTAGATTTACAATGTAAACTAAAATATCAACCTTTCAGGGTGTCTGTTGTTGAAGTAAGGACTTTGATTGGAAAAGAATAGGATCCTGAAATGTGGGATAGTGATATATGGCTTGATAATATATCAATTTTTATTGATATTAAGTTGATGACAATGGGGAGATGGGATCCCTGGAATCTGCTGAGCCTTTGCTAAATAGACCTGTAATGGACTGTCCTGAGGAAAGTACTTCCTAACCTCCAGCCTTCCTTGTGCAAAGAGCTTACTGGTCTCCAGTCTCCCCAGAGGAGTCTGCCATCCAACCCCCACCTAAAGAGATTAACCCTTCACTACCTGTTAACCCTGTAACCACCTCCAATGGGGAAACAGCCCTCACTCCTCTGTCTGGAGTGACTAATCCTGTTTCACTAGATGAAACTGCAATGGAATACCCTAAGGTAATTGGCTTGAAAGATGCTTCTATTTCTTTTCATAACCCACTCCCACCTCCCCTTTTTTCTTCAAGATCCATAACTAGACTAATGTCCCAACAGGTCCCAAAAGGTGAGGTACAAAATGTGACCCATGAGGAGGTATTCTATACTCCAAAAGAATTGCATGAGTTTTCCAATCCATATCAACAGAAATCAGGGGAATATGTGTGGAAATGGATATTAAGGGTGTGGGATTATGATAAAGGAATATGAAGTTGAATCATGCTGAATATATTGATAGGTCCACTAAGCAGAAATTCTGCATTCAATGTTGTAGCTCGAGAGGTTAGATAGGATATTAACAGTTCGTTTGGATGGTTGGCTGAAACATGGATCAAAAGGTGGATTACATTACCTGAGGTTGAAATGCCAAAGCTGTCCTGGTATAATGTAGATAAGGGGATCCAGAGGCTTAGAGAAATAGGAATTTTAGAGTGGATTTATCATGGAAGACCTGTCACACACCTCAGGAATGTCCAGAGGACACATCTTTCACCAGAATTTTGAGAAACAAACTTGTGAGACTAGCTCCACAATCCCTGAAGAGCTATGTAGTTGCCCTTCTCTGTAGGTCAGATTTTACTGTGGAAACTGCTGTCACTGAACTGTAATCCTTAAACACAATGGAGGATAGGATCCCGAGTTGGAAGAAGTCATGTGGTGACAGTTAATCAACATAGACAAGGTGGACATGACCGCCATAATGGACAGCAGACTCAAAGCAGCAGTCAAAAACTCTGACTTGCAGAGACTTGTGGTGTTGGCTAGTAGATCATAGACTACCTAGAAGTAAAATAGATGGGCAGTCTACTAAAATCTTGTTTGAGCTGTATAGGCAGAAGAATTCTGGGTCAAGTGAACAGAAGTCTAACTTGAATTACAAAAACAGAGAGTCGTGCCTCTTAATCAATTCCCAGACTTGAGAACCTTGAATGAACAGAGGGCTGGTTATCCTTGGGGAAGGACCCTTTTACACTGCCCAAAATTAACACTATTTACCTTCCTCACAGCCTTCCCCAAGGAGACCTTTGGCCTTTTGCCAGGGTGACTGTGCAATGGGGGAAAAGAAATGATCAGATATTTGGGGGATTGTTAGACACTGGCTCAGAAGTAACATTAATTCCAGGAGACCCAAAATGGCACTCTGGTCCAACAGTCAGAGTAGGAGTTTATGGAGGTCAGGTGATTGATGGAGTTTTAGCTCAGATCAGTCTCACAGTGGGCCTATTGGATCCCTGGACCCATTATGTGGTCATTTTTCCAGTTCCAGAATAAAACTGGAATCAACATACTCAGCTACTGGCAAAATCCCCACATCAGTTCTCTGATTCATCAAGTGATGGTTAGTATGGTGGGAAGCTGAGTGGAAGCCACTAGAATTGCCCCTACATATCAAAATAGTGAATCCAAAGCAATGCTGAACTCCTGGAAGGAATGCAGGGATTAGTGCCATTCTTAAGAACTTGAAGGATGCAGGGGTGGTGATTTGCACCACATCCCCATTCAACTCTCCTATTTGTCCTGTGCCAAATAGAGAACAAATGGGTCTTGGAGGTTGTGATGGTGAATTATTATACAGTTAACCAGTGATGACTCCAATTGCAGCTAATGTTCCAGATATGGTATCATTGCTTAAGCAAATCCACACATTGCCTGGTACTTGGTAAAAAGCTATTGATCTGGCAAATGCTTTTTTTCTCAATAGCTGTCAGTAACGACCACCAAAAACAGTTTGCATTCAGCTGACAAGGCCAGCAGTATACTTTCACTGTGCTTCTTCAGGGGGTTATCAACTCTCCAGCCCTATCTCACAATCTTGTCCACAGGGACCTTGATCATTTCTCCCTCTCACAAGACACCATACTATCCATTATATTGATGATCTCATGCTGATTGGACCTGGTGAGCAAGAAGTAGCAACTACTCTAGACTTATTGGTAAGGTATTTGCATGTTGGGGAAAAGAGATAAATCCAACAAAAATATATAGGGGTCTTCCACCTCAGTGAAATTTCTAAGTATACAGTGGAGTGAGGCATGTCAAGATATCCCTTCTGAGGTTAAGGATAAGCTTTGAACCTGGCCCCTTTTTTGATCAAAGAAGAGACCCCACATCCGGTTGGCCTCTTTGGATTTTGGTGGCGACATTTTCCTCATTTAGGTGTGCTACTCTGGCCCAATTACTGAATGACCAGAAAAGCTGCTAGTTTTGAGTGGGGACTGGAACAAGAGGAGGCTCTGTGACAGGTCCAGGCTGCAGTGCAAGCTGCTCTGCCATTCAGGCCCATATGATCCAACAGATCCAGTGGTGTTGGAAATGTCAGTGGCAAATAAGGATGCTGTCTAGAGCCTTTGGCAGGCCCCTATAGAAGAATCACAATGTAGATTTTGGAGCAAAGTCTTACCATCTACTGCAGATAAGTACTGTCCTTCTGAGAAACAGCTTTTAGCCTGCCACTAGGCCTTAGTAGAGACTGAACACTTAACAATGGGCCACCAAGTTACCATGAGACCCGAGTTGTCTGAACGACCAACCTATACAGTCGGGCATGCACAGTAGCACTCCATCATAAAATGGAAATGGTATATTAGAAATAGGGCTTGAGCAGGTCTTGAAGGCACAAGTAAGTTATATGAGGAAGTGGCCCAAATGTCCATGGCCCCTGCCTCCTGCCATATTACCTTCTCTTTCCTAGACCAGAGCTATGGCCTCTTGGGGAGTTCCTTACAGTCAGTTAACTGAGGAAGCAAAAACTTGAGCCTGGTTACAGATGGTTCTGTACGATATGCAGGGACCACCCAGAAGTGGACAGCTGCAGCACTACAGCTCCATTATGGGATGCCCTTAAAGGACAGTGGTGAGTGGAAATCCTCTCAGTGGGAGGAACTTTGAGCAGTGCCCCTGGTTGTTCATCTTGCTTGGAAGGAGAAATGGCCAGGGTGAATTTGTATACTGACACATGGGCTGTTGCTAATGGTTTGACTGGATGGTCAGGGACTTGGAAGGTGTGTGATTGGAAAATTGGTGCCAAAGAGGTCTGGGGAAGAGGTATGTGGATAGATTTTTCTGAGTGGGCAAAGAACTTGAAGATATTTGTGTCCCGTGTGAATGTTTACCAGAAGGAGACTGCAGCAGACAAAGGTTTTAATAATCAAGTAGATAAGATGACCCATCCTGTGGATACACGTCATCCTTTTTCCTGCCATTGCCCAATGGGCTTGTGAACAAAGTGGACATGGTGGTAGGGATGGAGGTTACACATGGGCTCAGCAACATGAACTTCCACTCACCATGGCCAACCTGGTTACAGCCACTGCTGAGTGCCCAATCTGCAAGCAGTAGAGACTCACACTCAGTCTCTAATATGGCATGATTCCCCAGGGTGATTGGCCTGTTACCTGGTGCCAGGTTGATTACACTGGACCACTTCCCTCACAGAAGAGGGTAGTGATTTGTTCTAAGTGGAACAGACACATACTCCAGCTATGGGTTTGCATTCCCTGCATGCAATGTTTCCTCTGAAACTTCCCATGTGTGTATTTATGGAATGCCTTATCCATCAACATGGTATTCCACACAGCATAGCTTCTGATCAAGGAATCCACTGCACAGCAGTGAAGTGTAGAAACAGGTACATGCTCATGGAATTCTCTGGTCTTACCATGTTCCCCATCATCCAGAGGCAGCTGGGTTGATAGAACGGTGGAATGGCTTTTTGTAGACCCAGGTGTGGTGCTAACTAGGTGGCAATACCATGCTGGCTTGGGCAATGTTCTCCAGAAGGCTGAGTATGCTCTGAGTCAGCAGCCAATGAATGGTGCTCTTTCTCCCACAGCCAGGATTCATGGGTTCAGGAAGCAAGGAGTAGAAATGGGAGTGGCACCACACTATCACCCCTAGTGATCCACTAGGAAAATTTTTGCTTCCTGTCCCTGAAACCTTAAGCTCTTCTGGTCTGCAGGTCTTAGTTCCAAAAGGAGTACTCCTACTGAGAGATACAACATTGATTTCACTGAGCTGGAAGCTAAAACTGCCATTTGGCCACTTTGGGCTTCTCATTCACTGAATCAATAGGCATGAAATGGGATTAGTCTGTCTGGAATAATTGATCCTGACTATCAAGGGGAAATATATATGGAAGTAAAGAAGAGTTCTACTGGAATGCAGGAAATCCCTGAGGGTGGCTCTTAGTACTACCATGCCATGATTAAAAACTGCAACAACCCAACCCCGGCAGGACTACCAATGGCCCAGAAACTTCAGGAATCAAGGTCTGGGTTACCAACCAGGTAAAGAACCACGACCGGTTGAAGTGCTTGCTGAGGGTAAAGAGAACATGGAATGGTAGTAGAAGAAGGTAGTGATAAATATGAACTACGACCACGTGACCAATTACAGACATGAGGACTGTGATTGTATGAATATCTCCTCCTCATTTTGAGTATGTTTGCATTTGTACATAAGCAAATACCTTGTTTTCCTTTTATCATATGACATAAGTTGTATTGTTCATGTTAGAGTGTTTAGTCACAGGATATGAAGTTTAAGAATGAATGTTAACTAAGGAATTGCACCCAATTCTGGAGAGATGTAGTGTGTTTCCAGCTGTACATGGGACAACTGATATTGTTAGGCAAAATGTGCTCTATTTGGAAATTAAGCGTGTTTCAAGACAATGTGTAGAGCTGCCAAGTTGACAAGGGGTGGATTGTGATAAGTTCTTGTGTCAACTTGGCCAAATGGTTATGCCCAGTTGTCTAGTCAGGCAAGCACTGGCCTGACTGTTGCTGCAAGGATATTTTGTGTCTGGTTGATTAAATTATCAGTCTGTTGATTGCACCTGTGGCTGATTACAGCTGCGATCAACTAAGGTGTGTCTCCCACAATGAGACAGTCCACTCAGTTGAAGGCTTTTAAGGAAGAAGAGAGACTTTTTTGTTGTTTCTCCAGCCAGTGGGTCTCTTCTGTGGAATTCATCCAGACCCTTTATTGGAGGTGCCAACTTCACAGCCTGCCCTATGGATTTTGGACTCTTCCATTCCCATGGTTACATGAGATACCTTTATAAGTCTCATATTTACAGATCTCTCCTGTTGGTTCTGTTGATCTCTAGAGAACCCTGACACAACTTCTCTGTATCTGTTTCTTCAGTTGTAAAGCAGATGATTATAACAGTACCTACCTCATAGGCTTATGGTGAGATAAAATGGATAACGTGTAGAAAGCATCTGTTAAGCATCTGAAGGATAACTGATAAGATTAAAAATTGCCTATAAGCCCAGTTTCTAGCATTTAGTAAGTGCTCAATAATTAGTGGTTATTTCTTTTTATTATTGTTATGATTTTAAAAAATGGATTGATTTATGATTAGGGTTGTTTTTTAATGAAGCTGGGATTGTTTAAATGATGCAGGTAATTTTTTCAGTTCTTCATTCTAGAGCACCTAGTAGATAGCCTGGGCTGAAATCTCTTTTCAACAAGGAGATATATGGGTTATTTTAATTTTATGTTAACAACAACAAAAATTTTAATATTGTGTTGGAGAATAGGTCTTTCTCAGTGTAACATCATCTTCACTTAAATATGTGTTTATACATTATGTCAAAGTTCAGGTAAAATTGCATTTTATTTTACAAGGACTAAAGAAAAATTGTATTAAAGGAATATGATGTCTTTTGTGAAAAGGGATATTTTTGTAATAGTATCATCATTCTATAATTTACACATTTTGTAAATTGTTTTGTAAATATACACTTGATTGTCTCCACTTTCCTGAATGGAAGACTTCCTGCAATGCTTCTTATCAATAGTGTCTACATTTACTGCACAAAGCCCTCTTGAGCAGTTCTAAAGATGGTGAAGATGTAGGGGCCAAATCAGAAAATACTTAAGTTTTAAGGTCTTGTCAATCTGCATACAGAAATATAATAAAAAATTAAAAAGAAGAAATCCTAATAATTTCTTTCAAATTTTATTTAAATTGTTAACTCAAAACATACACACAGTTTTACCTGGTCAACGTCCCTCTTGGCAGTAACAACAGAAAAAGAAAGTGTGAAGGACCCTGGAAATGAAAAATAACTTTTAACTTATGCTATAGTTCTCTTCGATCAGCCTAATTGCAGATAGGCAGGAAAGGGTCTCCGCAGTTGGAAGATTTGCACGGAGAATCCGCCGGCCTAACGAAATCAGAAGCTCCTACCGTACGTGGCCACTAAAAGTGACACCAATCGAACATATCCAGAAGATCACTACTTTCTAAGAGCGAGGAAATTTCAAACCTCTCTCCAATCAGGTCTTCTATCTTACAATTCCGCTTATAAATAATACTAGAGCCAATAGCAATAACGAAAACATCCCTAGCGCACGCCTTGAACTCGTAGGAAAGACGCAGATTTTCGACAGGCAGGAAGAAGAAACAGAATCCAATCGGCGCCCGTTTCTCAATGGCCAATCAAATACCGCCTTTCATTACAGCACTGAAAAAACCCGAGCTGGACTTCTCAGTCTCCAGCCAGGTGGCTGCTACGGTAACCTGGAGGGGAGAACACCCCTGGGGCTGTATTTGCTACCGGAGCAATAAGGAAGGAGCAGGTCACCCTCTCTGTGCTTGCTAGATTTACTTGTATTAGTTCCTGGCTACTGCTCATGTAATGCACTCCCTTAACCAGGAAATTAAAGCATTCTCCCGGAATAATCTCAGGAAGCAATGCACCAGGGTGACAACGCTAACTGGAAAGAAAATTATAGAAACGTGGAAAGATGCCAAAATTCATGTTGTGGAAGAAGTAGAGCCGAACAGTGAGGGTGGTTGTGGTTATGTGCAGGACCTTAGCTTGGACCTGCAAGTTGGTGTAATTAAACCATGGTTGCTCCTGGGTGAGTATATTGATTTGCACTTAAGTCATTGCATCTTTTAAACCATATTTCTTACTCTTTTTTTTAACCTTAATTTATGAAAGCCTGTATTATCGGCTGTCCTGCAGAAAAGTTGAAGTGTTTTCCTTTTTTGGATATGAACTTCCATCAGCTTGCAAGAAACGTTTCTGTCCCCACAATAAGAAGCATATATTTTAGTAGCACATGACACCGGTATCTGAATTTTAGAAGAGCTCTCTTCTTGTTTTTCTAACTTCTCTGGACGATAACACATTGATGTTGTGTTTTCTTGGATTATAAAAAGATATAGCCTTTTAAGAAAAAAAAATCAAATGAAAAGGAATGCGTTTAAAAGGCAAAACTACAAATGGCAAGAATTAAAGTTATAGAAATGTTAGTTCTTGAAATAATCGTGTGCTTGTTTTGCCTGCTCAGCTGTTACAAGTTATATGAAATACCTTCTGTGACCACATCCAATCATGGTGTCTATTTTTGGACTGTATAGGAGGAGGGCTTTTTATAACTATGAGCTTGAGGATGTTATTAATTCTTGTCTTATGGAAAATCCCGAGTCCCCATAATGTTACATAGTCCACACATAGCCAAAGAAGCGAGATTATAAAGATGCATAAAATTAGCTTGGCAAGATTGTGGTATTGTGTTCTTAAAAAATAAAACTAGTGCTCGCTTCCGCAGCACATATACTAAAATTGGGACGATACGGAGATTAGCAAGTCCCCTGCGTAAGCGTGACATGCAAATTCGTGAAGCGTTCCATGTTAAAAAAAAAAAAAAACCAGAAATAAAACTAGTCAACAGTACTTTGAGGTAAGTCTGAATTATTTTTTATTAATGAATAGAGAAATTAAGACTTAGGAAGTTTAAATAACTTGCCGATATTTATGTATTCAAGTCAGTGGAGAATAGAGGGAGCATTGAACTGGGGAGTCAAAAATAGCCAGGTGCTTTGCTTAGTGCTTTGCACACAGCATCTCACTCCTATTCAGAACCCTGTAAAGGAGACATTGTCAGCTCCATTTTATAGATGAAAACTGGGACTTAAGATTGATTAAGTGACTTTCACAAGGTAACACACCTAGTGAATGACAGCTGGGCATCAAGCCTGAGTTTGATCCCTGGTTTCCACCATCATGAAAGAATGCCTCAAGTAGCCCAGGTCCTCAGCCCTGCCCTGCCACTAACTTATTAGAGGAGCAAGTCATTTGTAAAGCCAAAAAAAACAGTATCTGTTTGTTTCGTAGGGTTATCTTGAGGTTGTTGTGAAAGTCCTTTGAAACAAATCAATTGCAGTATGCACATGAGATATTGCAGTATATATTGGTGAATTGTTACATTGACTATCTTTAAATTCACCAAATGGAGGTCTCAAACTAGTTTCTGCAGCCCAATAAAAATTCAGTGAATCATTTAACAATGCCAGAAGGTTCATCCAGGTCTTGCTCTCTCCATATATAGGAAAGAAAATATGTCCAGGAATATTTTTCAGTTATTTGGCTTCTGTTATAGTAATAATAGTTTAAAATAATTATGGTAGAGTTTTGAGATGTGTTCATCTATTGAGCCTTCATGAACTTTCTTTTTAAATTATTTTTTTTTCTTTATTAGAGAAAATAAAGGATTCTATCTACCACTATTGTTATTATTATTATTATTTTTTATGTAGGCTTTTCCAAACAGAACCTGCCAAGGAAGTGTATTCAGATTGGGGTTGGAACCCACCCCAGAAATTTGGAAAAGTCCTGAGAAGGACTTCTAAAATTAGTGCTTAAATGATCTCCTTTCTGGACCCGGAAATTAGATATTTCCATCAGGCCCAACCTCCTGTATTCTGAAAGAGAGATCGACCATTTTCTTCCTAGTTACGAGTGCCTTATTCCTGAGGGACCCATGGGCCATAACATCTAAAGTTCTTCTACATGAATGATGCAACGGCTGTCTCTTCTCTGGGGCCGGGGTGTTGACTTCTGTTTTTTACAGCTCCCTCTACCTCCTGAAAGCAACACAGTTCCCTCCCAGCACTGTATGTCAAAATAATTTTTTTTTTAAATGGAGAATAAAGAAAATGAAGAGCTTATAAAATATAGTATCTCTTTTTCACTTAGTTTATAAATTCAAACAAGTTACTGCATTTCAAAAATCTTACAAAGGTCCTTGATCTACGTAAGGGTAGATAAAAAAATCTTAGTAAATGAGCATTTTTGTCCTTAAGCTTTCCAACTTATATTTTTACAACAAATGTCACTAGAATTTTTCTTAACTCCAACTTGGTTTGTAAAAATAGAAATTTCCAATTATTTTGAGTAGTTAAAATACTCAATTTGTTAGATCCATTCTGTTAAGAAGTCCCTACTGGTGAAATTTCTAGATCTTCTGTTCAATTATAGGTGAAAGTTTAGGATCCTTTATGAGGCCATTAATAGAGGATTTCTGAAATCTAGGAAGATCAGTATTTTTGAGACGGATAATACTTGATACTTGTATGGCTCTTTATTTTATAAAATTCTTTCATAAATATTATGTTACTTAATCCTATTATAAGGATTCAAGCTCCTTTTTCTATCCCTTTATGAATATTTACTTCTACAGATTTTCTCAAATAAAACAATTCTCTTTGGAATATATTTATTGCCCTCTTCAGTAATGAAATGTCTTGCTGTTTTTGAGATGATAAAAATAGTAACTTGTTAATTAAGATGTGCTGTATTAGAATTTGTACAGTATTTGTTATTTTCATAAAGAGGATTTCTTAGCAAATAGAAACAAGATTCTAGAGATCTTATGTAGGCTGTATTTTATGGTACATATTATACTATGATTGTAAAACTTGAACTCGTTAAAAATCCCAACTCCAATAACACTTAATATATATTCTTTGTAAATGAAGTTGCCTCATCTGTAACATTTCTTTTTTTTTTTAACATTTCTTAATTGTGAAATATAACATATATACAAAAAAGCAATACATTTCCAAGTACATTTTAATAAGTAGTTTTAGAACAGATTTTAAAGTTTGGTGAGGATTACAGATCCATGATTTTTCATTTCTTCTTCCAGCTGCTCCAGACACTGGAGACCAAAAGAAATAGCAATATAATGATTCAGCAGTCACACTCGTTTGTTAAATCCTATCTTCTCTTGTTATACTCCTCCTTTTTTTTCCTTTTTCTTTGTGAAAAATAATACATATACAAAAAAGCAATAAATTTCCAAGTACATTGCAACAGTTCGTTGAGAACAGATTTCAGAGTTTGGTATGGGTTACAATTCCATGATTTTAGGTTTTTACTTCTAGCTGGTCTAAGGTACTGGAGACTAAAAGAAATATCAGTATAATGATTCAACACCCATACTCATTTGTCATCTGTAACATTTCTAAAATATCCTTGTCTGATAAATATTAGAGTGGTTTATAACTGTCAATATAAAATATAATTGTAAATAGTTATTATTAAGACCTCCTTGTTTAGTTGAATTCCTATTCATCACTTGTGAAAGTTATTTTTTATCATGCAGTAAAATTGACCTTCTTTATATTCAGTTCTGTGAATTTTTAACACATTTATAGATTCACGTAACAGCTACCAAAATCATCATCTTAAAAGTAATACTTGTTTTCTAATCTAGATTAAGATAATTTAGAAAAGTATAATGACATTTGACTTTTTCAAAATAAAGGTTTTAAAAAATGACAGACTTTCATATGATTTACAGTGTTTATTTCTTTTAATGAAAGGTGCTTTTCCAGTTGAAATATAACACAAGACTGCCACACAAAAAATCCATTTAAATACGAGACGCTGATGTTTATTTATGTAATCTAGAGAGAATAAACTTGAACTGATTATTACCAACTATTTGGTGCAATTTTACGTACAGTTCATTTGTACTGACTTAATTTGTTTCCACACGCAGTGAACATTCATATAATTTTCTTATTGTTTGAAAAGGCAGAGCAGGGAAGTTGCGTTTCTTTTTTTGTCTCAAGTATACTAAATTTTTATCAATTTATCTATATCCTTGAAGTTATTTTTAAAATATAATAGCCAGTGCTGTAAAAGTATTTACTTGTTCTGTATTTGCAATTCGTGTTGTTGCTGTGTTTTGCTTTGCTTTGTTTACAGAAATGATCAAAGCATCCTGCTCTCATAAATATTTGTAATAATGACAGTCTCAGGTACAAAAAGAGAAAGCGTTTCATTTAAGTCATGTTTCAGTTTTTTGTTATTTTAAGTAATAGGCAGAGTAATTTAGAATATGATATGCATTCCATTGTATCATATTAAACTAAAGTGTTAATAAAATTATTTGAACCCATTTCCTACCCTCTGAAGATGGTTAAGACTTCCTACAGAAAACTGAGCAATTTTTCTTTATACTTTAAGTATTACAACAATTATAAAAAATAATATAATAGACATGTATGCACCATCCAGCTTTAAAAAATGTTAATATTTTCATAGGCTAACTCTTAAGATGTATAAAGCTGGATGTGGGCTCAGGGAGGATTCTGAGAGCTTGGTATTATGAAGAGAATAATGGCCAAACAGCGTACCTCCTGGCTTTTTTATGTGCATATGAATCCAGGAACTTTCTGTAAGCAGCCACCTAAAATCACTTAATAGAAGCTGGCTGATTTCCCAGATAAGAAAAATGCTTTTGTTAGAAATAGGACTTAATTCAGGAAAGTATAATTCTTGAAATCATTAAATAGTAAATGTATTGATTTTCAATTGCATAATTTGCTTTCTTTTTATTGTGAAAGATAACATATATACAAAAAAGCAGTAACTTTCAAAGCATACTACAACAATTAGTTATAGAACACATTTCAGAGTTTGGTATGGGTTACAATTCCAAAGTTTAAGTTTTTCCTTCTAACTGCTCCAAGATACTGGAGACTAATAGAAATATCAATATAATAATTTAGCAATCATACTCATTTGTTAAATCCTATCTTCTCTGTTATAACTCCACCTTCTCCTTTGATCTTTCTCCCAATCTTTAGGGGCATTGGGGCTATTCCCATTCTAACTTTTTCATGTTGAAAAGGGCTGTTGATTATATGGGATATGTGGGATACGGGGTGAACTTTTCCTGGAGAGGTTGGCTGCTTTGTGTTTCAAAACTTATTTGGCCTAGGAACTATCTGGAGGTTGTAGGTTTCTGGAAAGTAATAATACAAGGAACCTTTGTAGAATCTCAGATAGAAGCCTAGGTTTTCTTTAGGGTTGGCAGGAATGGTTTTGATTAGGGTTTGGCAAGCCATCCACGGTAATTAGCAATATCTGGATGAAGCTGGCATAAGAATAGCCTCCTGACAATTTGAGCTCTCTGCCACTGATACCTTATTTTGTTATAATTCTTTCCCCCCTTTGATCAGGAAGGCATTATCCATCTCACAGTGCCAGGGCCAGGCTAATCCTTGGAAGTCATATCCCATGTTGCCACGGAGACTTTCATGCCTGGATGTCATGTTCCATCTAGTGGGGAGGGTGATGATTTCACTTGCAGAGTTGGGCTTAGAGAGAGAGAGGCTACATCTGAGCAACAAAAGAGGTCCTTTGGAAGTAATTCTTAGGCATAACGATAGGTAGGCTTTGCTTCTCTGCTACATAAATAAGCTTGCTTTATTTTTTAATTTTGAAATAGTTTCAAAGTTGCAGGACATATGCAAAAATAATACAAAACCAACGCAGAGAACTCCAAAATATCCCCTACCCAGATACCCAGATTTACCAACTTGTAATATTTTACTGTACATCATTCTCTCTCTTGCTTATATCATGTACCTTGAATACTTAATATTACCATGTGTATTTCCTAAGAACAATGATTTTCACTTATGTAACCTTATTAAGTACAATTACCAAGTTCAAGAAATTTAACACTGATATAAAGCATATAGCCTATGTTCCATTCTTTTCAACTCAGTAATATCCTTTATGGCATTTTCTCCTCCATTATTAGATCCAGTCCAGGGTCATGTGTTAGATTTAATTGTCATTATCTCTTTAGTTTTTCTCTCTCTTTTAATTGTAGAAACATATATACAACATAAAATTTCCCATTGCAGACTGGTACTTAACGTGCTCTTTGGGGCTCATTCTCTGAGGCTGGAGGAAGTGGGGTAAGATGAAGAGACACTAGTTCCCTAAAAGCCTAGTCCTGGTCTGGCCTGTGTGCCTGTGGGAAGAAATGTGAGAGAGGTGGCTGGATGATGATGGGCTTTATTTTAACTAGTTATTCTCCTGTATGAAACTGCTTATTACCTGTAGTCAGTTTCCAAGCTGGTAGATCTGGAAAGCCAACTTTGACAGGAAGAAACTATAAAAGGACATGGAGTCCTTTTAAAGGGTACGTGGAGTGTGGGCAGGATCCTATAGAACAACAGCATTTACTAGAAGCTACTGGGTGTTCCCAAACCAGGTGGCACTAGGTCATTTTGTGAGTGTCTGCCTTTCTAATACCCATTTGTAAGCTACAAAAGAAATGTTTATTGCAGGAAATGCAAATGAGCAAAAAGAAAAAATATCACCTGTACCCCTCCTCTCAGAGATAATTCAGTTAGCATTTTGTTTTGTATCCCTCTGCACATTTTTAAGCACATACACATATATATATGTATGTATCACAAAAGTGGGTGATTGTACTTTGCGACCTGGTCTTATCAACAAATATATTGAGATCATATTCTCCAACATCATTTATAATGACTACATATATTTTGCTACATAATCATGCCACCATATATTTAAATCAGCCCTTATTTTTAGGCTTTGCTTTTTTTTGTTTTACATTACAAACAATACTGCAGCAGAGATCCTTGGAGCTAAATCTTTGCCACATCCATGACTTATGGACAAATTCCTAAAAATGAGATTTCAGAGTCAAAGAGTATATTTAAGATGAATATTTTTTAGGGATATTCCCAAGTTGCCTTCAGAATATTGAGCAGAGGTCCTTGTACTTTTTTATTTTAATAAATGAATAACAGAATTGTTCCAGAAATATGTATAGAAACTCAGGATGATTAATTTCTTTGTTCAAGGTGATATGATTTATTTTTTCATAGGGTCACAAGATGCTGCTCATGATCTGGATACACTAAAAAAGCACAAGGTAAAAAAAATGCTTTAAAGCAAAACTACTATAAGTGTTTGAGTGTTTTATTTATTTAGGAAAAACTGTATCAATCCATCTTTGGTACATTTCGGAGTTTAATTAGTAATATTTGATTATCATTTTAATAAGATTGCAAAAATTATTGTCCCTAATCAAATTTATTAATTAAAAATTATTACCATATGCAGTGAGGGTTCATATAATTCTCTTGTTTGAAAGGGCAGAGCATGCAAATTGCATTTTTTTGCCTCAAACTTTTTGGCTCTCGTTTTTTTGCATTATAGTACCTAATTCAATGTAATCCAGCTTTCTGGTTTTATATTCTTCTTTGTTCCCTTTCCTTGTGAACCTGACCTCAAAGGCACATCTTCTTGCCTCTGTCATGTAATTCCTCCGAGTGGAGAATACTTTTCTTGTCTCTGCTTGTCAAAGACCTATTCATGCTTTGAGTCCCAACTTACATATTAGTGCTTCCCGAATATCATTTCACCTTCTCCCTGACACAACTGAAATGATTTATTACTTCTTATTCTAATATTTGCTCAAACGTTTTTTAATACCTTCTGTTTTGGTAAGCACCATTTCAGATCCTGGAATTGCTGTGGTTTAAATGCAGGAGGTTTCTGTGTTCATAGGAAACTCATGGTGAGGGAAGGGGAGGAATAGAGAGGGGAAAACAGAAGAGACAAATAATTAATCAGCTGTGTACAGTGTGCTGTGTGCTTTTGTAGAGAAGTGCATGGTGCTATAGGAGTGCATAGATGATGTCCCTCACCCTTGTTTGTTGTTGTGTTTGTTTGGGGTCGGGGATAGAGAGGTAAGGGAAAGCTTCCTGGAAGCTTGATGTTTAAGTTGAGCTCTGAAGAGGGTGAAGAGGGAGCAGACAGAAATGTGTTCAGAGAGTAGGAATGGTATATGTGAAGGCCCAGAGCAAGTGAAAGGGAGATGCTTTCAGGGACAGAAAAGCAGTTTGGTACAACTGGAATAGAGAGTGTAAGAAAGGAGGGTAGCAAGACACAAGAGCAGAGAGGTAAGTATGGGCTTGATCACGAAAGGCCATTTCAGCCATAGTCAATTGTTTGGACTGAATCCAAAAGGCAGTGGGAAGCCACCAAAAAGTTTTACGTGAGGAAGTGACAGAAACAAATGTGCATTTTAGGAAGATTGCTTTTTAGAGGCAGTGTGGGAAATAGATTGGAGGGCTACTTGAGTTAGAAATGAGGATACCGGTTATGAGGCTATTGCAGTGATCTAAGAAAAAGATGATGGTGACTTAAATTAGGTTGCAGTGGGGGGAGTAGATAGATTTGAGGAATGTTTTTGGAAGGTAGACTTCTCACAATTTAGTGATAGGTTGTCTAGATGGCAGGGTAGAAGGGTGAGGTTGAAGGGGAAGGAAGAAAGAAGGTGATATCTGGCTTTCTTAGCTGATTAAGTTAGGTTGTGCCATCCCCTGTGATAAAGAACAAATGGAGAGGAGTAGTTTTGGAGGGGAAGTATGAGCTCAGTTTATGATATTTTGAATTTCAGTTACCCACAGGCCATCTAGGTAAAGTTGTCCTATAGATAGTGTGGATATATGGTCTGGAAATCAGCAGAGAGGTGAAAATATTAGGAATCATCAGCATATAGAGTAATAAAAATCATTGGAATAGGTACAGTTTCCTGAGGAAAGGATGTTAGGTGAGCAGAGAAGAGGGCGTAAAGCAGAAGCCTGAGTAAAACTAACATAGAAGAAATGGTTAGAGGAAGAAGAACTTGCAGTGGTGACTGGGAAGGAAAAAACAAAAGAAGTTGTAGGAAAGTAAAAAAAAAAGTAAAAACGGTATGATGGTGTGGAAACCAGAAAAGGAGAATACTTTAAGGAGGAGAGAGTCAACAGTGTCAGATACTGCCCCAAATTTAAGTGTAGTGAGACTAAATTATATCTATGGACTTGGGACAACAAAGGATTGGTGACCTTGGTGGGGACAGTTTCATTTAAGTTGGAGGCCAAAGCGAGACTGCTGAGTATTGAGAAGGTGAGGGTCTATGAAAAAATGATGGCAGCAAAAAAATATGGGTGGGAGACTGGGAAGAGACCTGGTTGATGTTGAGGTCAAGGGAGGAAGAGGGGAGAGTCTTGAACATGTTTAAAGGTTGATGGTAGAGGGAGGGGGATTGAAGATACAAGAGAGCAAGAACAATGACCACTGGGAGATGCAAAGAAAATAGGAGGCAGTGTTACCCTGGGCATGGATACTGGGATGAAACTTATAAAGGATGAAGGAGCACATTCTCTATTGTAGTAAGAAAGTAGGATCAAAGTGTGGGTGTATGTGTAGGCAAAGTTAGATTTGATAAGGTGTGAGTGTTCCTATGTGATGGCTCCACTCTTTACTGTGAAGTAGTAAGTGAGGTCATTTGTTGGGAATATGAAACAAATGGTAGAGTTGAAAGTCTAGGAGAGTAGAGAAGATATAAAAGCTGATATGGAGAATGAGGGAGGGAGTTAACTAGGAAAATACATTTGCTAGACATTGTTGAGGGTTCAAGAGAGTTTGGCTGATGATAGCATGACCTGCAAAATTGTGTGTCTTTTTGCCAGCAATGCTTTGCAGTCTACATATAGAGTGAGAAGTTAACATACAGGTACAGAGGAACTTTTGACAAGGTGGACCATGAAATAAAAATTTAATAGAAATGGCAATGAAGACGAGGGCACTGATATGCAGAAAGAAAGTAGAAAGATCAAGGAATTGATGGTTTTTGTGAAGTCAAAGAAGAGGTATATTGAAAGTATTGAGTGAAAGAATTGGAACACTAAGAGGTTGTAGTTAAGAAGTGGGATGCCTGAATTAATGGTATCATAGCTGGAACAGTTATGGATGATGGCCTTGAAGGAGGGTGATTGAAGTAGAGTGGTGACAAAGGTTATTGAGGATGAGGTGATTACAGAACTGTTAAGCCAAAATGGAAGTCAGCATTGTACAGGTTAATGGTCTGACTTGGGGTTCAAAAGCAAACTGAGGTCAGATGTTCAAGGGTCAGAGTAGGGAGAAATTGGAATAATCAGTTTGTATGAGACTCCATGAGCAAGGACTTTTGGAAATGAAGCAACTCAGAAGGGATTGGGAGTAGCCAAAAAGATTGTAACCCTGCCCCCCACACATGAGGTAAATGGGATTTGTAAGGGGGATGGCTTCACTTGAAGATGTTTGGAGTGATTGTATAACATTTTGAATTTCCACATTTATCTATTCAGAAAATATTAAGTACCTACTTTGTGCCGAGTCCTTCTCTAGGTACAAGAGATATAGCATGAATAAGCAGTAAAGTCCCTACTCTTCAAATACTTTTGGATGAGAATATGTTCTCTAAAAGAATAGAAACAAGTCAGTAAGAGGAGTGGCAGAAGACAACACGAGTCAGGCCAGGGCCTTCTGAAGCTATGACATTTCAATGTAAACCTTATAGCCAAGTTAGGCATCTTAGATCAGGGGAAGGCATCTGAGGCAGCATACCAAATGCGAAGGCTCTCAGTGGGGAATGAGTTCAATAATCTCTTTCACCCTTCTCATCCCATAACTCTTTGTTCTTATCCTACAGCTCTTAAAACCTTCTGTCTTATATAATTACCATGTTTCCTGCTCTTTTGTAATTTAGCATACTTCTAGAGAATAAGGGCCTGTCCTATTTACCTTTTTCACCCACAGCCCTACAAGAATCAGAAACTAAGTAAAATTTTGGTTTGCTTACATGGGGTTTATCACTGGCAACTCTGTCTTGGGTCCATGTGCATTGTTTAATACAAGCAAAACAGTTTTATGTGCTAAACACTGGCAACTAACTCAGCAACAGGAAATAACTTAACCAGTTGCCTGGTTTGATCTTTTTCCTTGTCACCTGAGAACATTTTTGTATAAACTGGGCTATCCTTGCTTTGTGGTGGTAATGACTATCTGACAATAAAAACTAAAGGCCCTGAATTGTGTAAAGATATGAGAATTACTGTATTTCCCAACAGGTATACTTTTCAATTGGTATTTTAAATAAGTAGAACAAGTTTTTAAGTCTTATACTAATAAATGAATATTTCTCAGGGTGGAAATGGCAAATAGTAAAACTGATGATTTGTTCATTAAGTAGTGTTTTTATCATCTATCTCCCTTCTTATGATACATAATATAAAAACTTGGTGAACTGAAGTTGAGAGCATGAGTTGTCAGGTTGGGGCCTGTTGAAAAGAGTTCTAGATTGTAAGCTCTTAACAACAATCACATATGTTCAGGAATTGTAACTGTTATTTCTAAATTCTGAGATACTGAGCTGTTTGTTTATAACCTGGTCATTCCCAGAAACTTTGGATATTTACGTGACACCTGAGACTCAGAGTTAGAGCACTGAAACTATGAAAGTCAGTGTTACCCCATACAGGAACTGTTTGAAAAGTTGAAATAGGGATCAGACTTCAATTAGATCGATAAATGAAGCTGATCTGGATAGGACTAAGGTAAATCAGAATACAGGGTAAAGAATGATATGGTCCATATTTTAAAACTTCAACTTCTGTGTGAGACCAAAGGGAAAGATGTTTGTTTGGTACAACATTTATATTTTGGGTAGTGTATTTCCTAATTTAACTTGTATTGTCAGTTTAGTTGATTCCACAAGTACATGGAATCTTGAACAGGGCATAAGATCTTGCTGGTCTGTCCAGGTTAGTGTGATGCCCCAATATATCCCAGAGTAATTTGGGCAGTGAATCAAGAAGTATTTTCAAGGTCCCCTTGGGGGACTGAGGAGGAAGGAGGAAATATTCAACTTCCCCATTTGGAAAATTCCTGATATTCTTGCAAATAGTGGGGACAATCAGATCAATAGGCCGAGCCCTCGATCTTGGGGTTCACCCCTATGAAACTTATTCCTGCAAAGGATAGGCTAAGCCTACTTAAAATTAGGCCCAAGAGTCACCCCAGAAAACCTCTTTTGTTGCTCAGATGTGGCCTCTATAAGCCAACTCTCAGTAGGTGACCTCACTGCTCTCCCCCTTACGTGGGACATGATTCCCAGGGGTGTAAATCTCCCTGGCAACATGGAACAGAAATCCTGGGATGAGATTTCTGGATGGGATGAGCCAGGACCCAGCATCACAGGTTTGAGAAAGCCTTTTTCAAAAGGGGGAAGATAGAAATGAGACAAAATAAAGTTTCAGTGGCTGAGAGATGATTTCAAGCAGAGTCAGGAGGTTATCCTGGAGGTAATTCTGTAGATATCCTGGAGGCATTGTATAGATATCCCTTTTTAGTTATGGTGATTGGAGTGGATAGAGAGAAGTACCTAAAACTGTTGAGCTGTGTTCCAGTAGCCATGATTCTTGGAAGACGATTGTATAAAGATTACAATGTGATTGTGTGATTGTGAAAACGTGTTTGGTGTTCCTTTTATCCAGGGTATAGACAGATGAGTAAAAAAATACAAATAAAGAATAAGTAAATAATAGGGGGAACAAAGGGTAAAATAAATTGGGTAGATTAAAAAAAAAATCCTACTACTTTTTTACACAGTGACCATGTTAAATACTGGAAGGAGGTGAGGATAACTGAGCAGCTGAATAGAAAGTTTGTAGAAAAATTTTTAAGATACTGCAAAACACAGCTAGTGACTTAAATGCATTGCAGATTTTAAACTGATATTTTAGAATTTAGGGAAATTGGCTGTAACTAGTAGAAATTCTCTCTTGTAGAGGACCATTTTCAGAAATTACTGTAGGAATTCATTTTAACGTTTAGATAGGGTAATAAGAGTGGCTTTATTAATATAGTGCTCATTGAGTGCCTGGTGTATTCCCAATAAAATACTATGGGGAATATAAAACTAAGTGCCAAGTTATTTATTGTAACATTGTTTATAATAGCAAATCACTGAAAACAACATGGGTCCATCAATAGGAAACTGGTTAAATAAACAATAGTATACCTATTCCATAGAACACTATATAGCTATAAAAAAGATACAATAAAGCCCTCTATACACTGATATGAAAATATCTCCAGAATATACTTAAATGGGGAAAAAATACACTCAAGGTATTGACTTTTTGTAAGAAAGGGAGTAAATAAAATATTTGCATAAAGACTATAAAAAGACACATAAGAAACCAGAGTGTTTACTGCTAGGTTGGGGAGTAATGGAATAGATAGGGACAGGATGGGAAGAAAATTTCTTAATGTTTCCTTTTTTAATGCTCTGATTTTTGTACCAGTTCAAAGGATAAATGTTTTCTAAAAATGGAAATAATAATGCCTGAAAGTAAGGATTATGTGAGATAACCTGGCATATACTAAGTGCTCAATAAAGGGTTTTTTGGTATCATCCCTGTTATGAAGGGCATCTGAATATCAACCTTTGTTAGGACCTCTGTGACTAAATTTTGGAAGTATGCTTTATTACAAGAAGGATTTAGGCTGGTCTCCCAGCACCAATACTCCTATGGCTTAGTACAATTCTTTTCCCAGTCACTCCAGACCTTTCAATCAATGTACATATAAATTGCATTCCCAAATAGCTAAACTACCCGGGTATTGGATAGTTTAATAGGCTCCAATTTTTGTAAAGTACTTTGACTTTTCAACATGTTTTCCCCAAATTCTCATTTAGTCTTTTCCATAATCCTGTGATAGGAAAGATATATAGAACATGGATATACATAAAATTCCTGTAAGTTCTAAGACCTCATTCCTGACCTTTGGAATGTAAAATATATTTGTGAAGACAAGGCAAAAACATATCATGTATACTATAGAGCATTGTAAGATATGTAGTTAAGGGCTTAACTCCAGGTCTGGCTTCCTAAGTGTCTTACTCAGTATTCTTTTGGTGATGAACCACATAAATCAATTTGAGCCACCTGGGCAAGGAAAGATACTGTGTTGTAATGATAAAGGGATCTCCGGAACCCACGGGCAGGGAGTGCAGTAAAGCCTCACTTAAGGACTGGAGCCAGAGACTGGAAGGCCAACTCCTGTCTCCCACTGGTGTCATGCTTCTCTCTGCACATCTACTCCATTCTTTTCACTTGGAAGCAGGAATTTTTCAGCTTTTGTGAGCACATAATTTAAAATGGCTTTCCTATGCTGCCCAAGGTTTATGTTATTTAAACCTATTTTTAAGTCCCCAAAGATAATGTGATCAGCCTCATTTAAGTTGTCCATATCCATTCAACCATATTGAGGGGATAGAGTGAGCGCTGTTAGAGCCCTATATCTGAGGATGGTAGGGGTATCGCTCAGAGAAGCTGGGCTAGACAAATGTGTGTGAAATAAGTAAAATGAAAGTACTGAGGTTAGGAAAAACCTAAGAACCATGCTAACAGATGAGAATGAATACAGTGAGAAGCATTGTCATGACAGGAAACATTGACTCAGTTTTCTGATCCCTTTAGCTTTGGGATCTCTCTTGTCTTTTTTATTATGATCATTCCATTCTACATATATAATCAGTAATTCATAATATCATCACATGGTTGCATATTCATCATCATGAGCATTCTTAGAACATTTACATCAATTCAGAAAAAGAAATAAAAAGACAACAGAAAAAATTTCATACATACCATTCCCCTTACCCCTCCTTTTCATTGATCACTAGCATTTCAATCTAAATTTCTTTTAAAATTTGTTCCCCCTGTTATTTACGTTTATTCTATTTGTTTTACTCATCTGTTGATAAGGTAGATAAAATGAGCATCAGACACAAGGTTTTCACAATCACACAGTCACATTGTGAAAGCTATTTCATTATACAATCATCTTCAAGAAACATGGCTACTGGAACACAGCTCTACATTTTCAGGCAGTTCCCTCCAGCCTCTCCATTACATCTTTACTAACAAGGTGATATTTTAATGCATAAGAATAACCTCCAGGATAACCTCTGGATTCTGTTTGGAATCTCTCAGCCATTGACACTTTATTTTGTCTCATTTCACTCTTTTGGTCGAGAAGGTTTTCTCAGTCCCTTAATGGTGAGTCTCAGCTCATTCTAGGATTTCTGTCCCACGTTGCCAGGAAGGTCCATACCCCTGGAAGTCATGTCCCACGTAGACATGGGGAGGTCATTGAGTTTGCTTGTTGTGTTGGCTGGAGAGAGAGGCCACATCTGAGCAACAAAAGAGGTTCTCTTGGGGGTGACTTTTAGGCCTAATTTTAAGTAGGCTTGACCTGTCCCTTGATGGGTTAAGTTTCATATGAACAAACCCCAAGATTGGGGCCTCAGCCTATAGCTTTGGTTGTCCACACTGCTTGTGAGAATATCAAGAATTCTCCACTTGAGGAAGTTGAATTTTCCCCCTTTCTTGCCATTCCCCGAAGGGGACTTTGCAAATGCTTTTTTATTCACTGTTCAAATCACTCTGGGATTTATCAGGGCATCACCCTGGACAAACCAACAAAATCTCATGCCCTACTCAAGGTTCCATGTACTCATGGTGTTCAATTAAGCTGTCTGCATAAAATATATTAGGAAATGCACTAGTCAAAATATAAATTTTGTACCAAATGAACATTTTTTTCTTTAGTCTCACACATAAGTTAAAATTTTAAAATATTAATTATTAACTATTTTCAATACCCTGCAGTAATGACATTCCTATGTTCTTCCTCATACAAAAACATATTTTAAATTTGCACATTCAGTCACTATCATTATACATTCTAGGCATTCCTAGATTATACCATCTCAGTTTTTATCGTCTATCTTTCTTTCTGATTTCATATGTGCCCCCAGCCCTCCTCCCTCTATCATTCTCACATGCAGCTTCATTCAGTGTTTTAACATAATTGTATTACAGTTAGGTAGTATTGTGCTATCCATTTCTGAGTTTTTGCCATCAGTAGCTTTGGGATCTCTTAATGAACTTTGCATATGGCTCATTGCTCATACTTGGTGGACTCTAGAAAAGGGGATGGAACGTACAGATAGAATGGGAGGTTGCCTGTGTGGCCTGATTTGAGGGCTATTGGGAAATCTTTCATGTCCATCCTCCCAAAGCTTTTCATACAGACTGCTTCATGAGAATCTCTGGGTTTGAGGCCCTGACGCTGATATTTTTAAAATGTGCTTCTCCTACTTAAGTTTTTTAATATGGACATTTATTGATTTATTCAACATATGTTTTAAGCACTCTCTGTGCTAAACTCTCTGCTCCTTCACAGTGCTTCCCTGTAATGGTGAGTAGCTAAACATGGCCCCTAACAATATTTCCAGTACAAGGAGGGAATGGGGGACAAATAATCTGTAAGTGGCAAGGGCTATAAAGGATAAGTTTAAGATGCTATGCAAGTATATAGGAGTACAACTTGTTCTGGTAAGGGATGAGATAGTCAGAGAAGGCTTCCTGGAGGAAATTTAAGGTCATTCTTAAATTTTTTTGGTATCCTTGATATGAATCTCAACATTCCAATCTCTTTTTAGAGAACCTAGTTCATGCAGGTTTAAAAAAATATTTGTTTCTTCCCTTTAAGGTGACTCATATTCTCAACGTTGCATATGGAGTTGAAAATGCTTTCCTCAGTGACTTTACATACAAGAGTCTTTCTATATTGGATGTGCCAGAAACCAATATCCTATCATATTTTCCAGAATGTTTTGAATTTATTGAGCAAGCAAAAATGAAGGTAAGTTTTATTTCAATCCACAGTTCTTCAAAAATTGAACTTTAAAATTATGGCTCTATTACCTAACTTTATTCTTTTTGTAATGAATTTTTAAAGAACCATTATGATATTTCCTCTCCAACAAAATTTTATTCAATCCCTACAATTATTTAGCTCTCCTATTGCTGTTTTCCCAATGAGATATTTTTACTTTCAACATTAATTCAGTTCCACATCTTTCCTTCCCTTTCTGAGAAATGTTAGGAGATAAAATTCTCCACTTTCTGAATTTTCCTGTGTAAATATGTGGTTGGATTTCTTTTGACATTTTATAACCACTTCCCCTCAGGTGGACTATCAGGTAAAAACTGCTTTCGTTCTGTTAATATACAGGTTAATATGCATTCAATTTAATGGTTAAAGTAGAGATTGTGTTGTTTAATTATAGAATTTTAGGGCACTTTAAGTGTTAAACATGTATTGTTTTACTGATGTTGTATGAAAATGCTAATCGGAGGCTATCCATTCTCTGACTTTCAAAGACTAACAGAGAATGTAACACTTCAATCACGGTATTGGATCCAAGGCAACACTTGAATAATCAGGCTCCTAGGTTAGCTCTTGTCAGTGATTATAACTTCACAGTGAATTATATATATGAATGTGGTTAAAGGGGGAAATTTTAGGTCATACATATGTTACTAGAATAAAAATTAAAGGATAAAACATAGGACAGTACAACACAGTGAACCCTAGTGTAAACAGTATACTTTAGTTATTAGTGCAATTATAAAAATGTTCTTTCATGAATTATAACAAATGTATCACACTAAAGCAAGGGGTTAATAATTAGTTTGTCAATGCTGCCAAAATGTAATATACCAGAAATGGGTTGACTTTTATAAGGGAATTTATTATGTTACAAGTTTACAATTCTAAGGCCATAAAAATGTCCAAACTAAGGCAGCCAGGAAGAGATACCTTGACTCAAGAAAGCCTGATCATGGAAGCACGTGGCTGGTATCTGCTGGTCCTTTGGCTTTTCATTTCAAACAGCTTCCCCGGGACATTTTCTTCTTTCTGCATCTCCAAATGTCTGGGTCTCATGTTGGCCCTGTCATGTTGGCTCTGTTGGCTCTGAAGCATTTCCCAAAATGATTCTCTCTTAACGAACTCGAGTAAGCAACCCCACCTTGAATGGGTGGAGACATATCTCCATGGAAACCCCCAAATCAAAAGGTCCCACCCAATTGTGTTTCACATCTCCATTGAAACAACTTAATCAAAAAAGATCTCACTCAACAATATCAAATCAGGATTAAAGAACATGGCTTTTCTGGGGTACACAACAGTTTCAGATCAGCACGGGTGGTATACTGAGAAAAAGTACACCCAATATAAACTATGAAATGTAGTTAATAGTACAGTTTTAATATTCGTTCATCAGTTGTAACAAAGGTACTACACTAAGAAAAGTATTAATAATAGGGGTATTTGTGGAAATGCTGTATTTTTACATTTGTCTGTAAACCTACAACTTCTCTAATTAAAAAAAGTTTAAATAAAAATTTTAAAAAGTTGAAAAAATATAGCTTCAAACAACATCTATAGTTAATATATAATTTTTATAAAATGTGTAAGATAAATAAATGCGAAAGTAGAAGTGGTCTCAGAGAGAAGTAGTCATTTTCCTGGGGCACCTACACATAGTTCAGTCAGGACTAAAATCCAGTTTGATTGAATTCTGTCTAAAAGTTTCTTTTCTATCCTCTCTGCTTCTTCTCTCTCTCCCTCTCTTTCTTCTTTCCTTCCATTCAGTAGTATTTACTGAATGGAAAAGTTCTGTATTTTCCAGGTAATCCAGCAGAAGAGTACCTAGAACAGTCCTGGGTTCTAGGTACTCTTCTGCTGGATTACCTGAAAATACAGAACTTTTCAGCCCTAGCTTTATTCAATAGCAGATATTTGGATGTACGCAAAGGAAATGGTATTCAAATTCAAAGACAATATTGGCTACTCTGTTCTCCTGTGAGCATTTTTATAGGCTCTATCTTGCAGAATCCCTGTGTGCCAGCTAATAGTGTTAAAAATAAAAATGTTAATATTTCTGTATTAGCTGCTTTTCTAAGAAGATGTAGATTATGCCTGAGATGATAAAAGTATAGGCACCATCCGTATTCGAATTAATATTAGAAGATATGTATATATTGCAAGTAAAAGTTGGAGAGGGTAATAGTATCTAGAAAGAAAAGCAAGAAATTGAATATCCTAATAGAGTGGTTTTCTAAAACATTATTTTAAATTAAAAAGTGTGTTTTAATTCAGGCCAAAAGTTAATTAAAATAGGTTTTAGCTTGGCTTATCTAAAAAAACAGCTTGATGCAAGGATTAAGAGCTGATGCTTAATTCAAGAGTCGCAATCTCTAGGCAGTGAGAGTGACAGGAAAGGAAGTGATTCAGGGAAGGATGAGAAGCAATGCAAGGTGATATATTTACTCTGCTGAACACAACTTCATAATGATTAGAGGAAAAACAACAGTTCACTAAGCAGGTACACCTAAATCTCTAAACAGGCAGTACAGAGAAATTGTACTTCAATATAGACTTTGGGAAAGAAGAAAGAGAATTTACCTGGCTGGAAAATTTACCTGGCTGGCTCTGTCAGCTCCTGCTTCCCATTCATCAGTCTGTCCGTAGAAAGATAACTAACCCCACACTTCCAGGTTACAGAATTCCATGACTTCCGGCAGACACTTGGAAGCCAAGTCCGAAGTCCTGTGATGTGACAGTTCATTCAGATTCAGAAGCTGCAAGAGAAACAAGAACTCAGGGTGTGCCTGTCTGCACGGTGGCTGCCATGGGGAAAGAGCCAACTCTTCCCAGGCAAGCAAAACTGAATGGCCTGAGGGAGTCAGGTGGCCAGAGGTGGTGGCCAAGGTGGAGCAAACTTTGGGTCAACAAGATGATGCCACCGAGAAAACAACTAAGTGAATAAGATGTATCAGATACAAGGTATATTAGAATGTATCAAAATGTTCTAATTTCTCAAGCCTTATGTTTATAACAGAATCTTAAACTCAGCCAATACTTCCTTGCCCTGAAAATTCTTTATTATTTAGATGAATACATATTATGGTTGTTCATCACAACAACAGAATTCTTGAATTTTCTTCATTTATTTTTTTGGAATAGTTTTCGTCATGACTTTATGTCTTTTATATACAAGTAATTCTCAATTACTTTGTGAACTGTTTATTTCAAACATCTTTCTAGGCCCAGCTTGTTGTCTTTAACTCTTTACATTGTACTGTCAGATGGAGTATCTTCCATTTTTCCATGTATTTCCTCATTTCCCTTCTGTACTTATAATATCCTATTTGTTTTCTTTCTTTGACTTTTTATTATCTCTGCTTCATACATCATTTTGTTATGTTTATTTCTAAAAGAACAGAAATACACACAGAAAGAATTAGTCATGGTAACTTCTATAGCCTCAGAAGTTATTTTAGGAAGTAAAATTTACTTGGTCCCTCTCTTTATGGGAAAATTGTTATTATTTGTTAGTATGGAAGCATGTATTTACTGTTCTTTGTTTACTTTATTATTTTTATTCTGTAAATGTGATTTTTAAATATTATGTAAGTAATCTATGTTCATTGTAGAAAAATTAGAAAATACAGAAAAATAAAAATTAAACAACCCTTACTCCCACCACTTAGTTGGAACCACTGTTAGCATTTTGATATATTTTCCTAAACCTTTATTTTTTTATTCATCTCAGTTATTTATTTGTGTTTTATATTAAAGTGGATATACATTTAAAAATAAAATACTATCATGTATAATTCACACTCTTTTATGGTCTGGTTTTATACTGAATGATATCAAATAATTTTAAATTTCTGCATAGTATTCTGGTAATTGGAGATTCTTTAATTTATATATCTAATTCCCTATTATGAGACATGTAAGCTCTTACCATTTTTTTTTTTTGCTCAATGTAAATAAACTTTCATTAGAGGAATATTATGAGTCTAAATAAATACCTAAATTCACTAAGTTCACAGATGTTTCTCCCAGTTAGCTTCAAGATATTTTACTCTCCACTGTTTTTTAATTGTTATATTAATATTTCTTTCTGTTAGTATGCATAATCATCAGTGGACTGTTCTGAGCTGTGCTACACAAAGTATTACAGTTTGCCGCCAGCTCTCAGTCAGATAAGGAGCTTGTAGCTGAATAGAAATCAAGATGTCACTTCATTCATCAAAAGATTATGGTTATGAAAAAGAAAACAAAACAACATCAGTTGAACTAAATAGTATATTTAGTAATGTAGCTGATTTTTATCCCATCACAACCTACTTATCTTGTAGGCTGTTATCGAGCTGTTTGCAGACTACATATGGTGAAGTTTTGTTGGGAAATTATGTACCAGGAAGAAGATCTGAACTTGGCTCAATCTGTCAACAATTTTACTTATTCTGGGAAGATGTAAAGGAGACACATTGCTGTGCTTGTGAAGTTTGCAATCTAACTGAAAAGCTATTCACTAGCACAAAAACAAAGAAAACTATAAAATGGAAACACCACAATAAAATTACTATTTATCCTTAGCAAAATGGTGACCTGAATTCTTGAGAGAATGCTTTCCTCTCAAAAATGCAGAACAAAATTAATGTATTCACCAGAAAACATTTATGGAATATTTATTATGTGTCATGCATTGCACTAAGTCCTTGGCATGCAAAAGTAACTAATATGTTTCTCTTGCCCTCATCTCATTGAGTCAGGATTCTTGAGAAGCCAGAGTTAGCTGGGCCAAGAAGAGGAGAAATAGTCTTCTTGGTAGAGGACAGCAGCACGTGCAAAGGAAAATATTGCTTTATAAGTGATATAATTGTAACTATTTTGAGAACTGGAAAGGAGATGTTAAGCCAATAATTTTTCTGCAAGTACTTTCAAGTATATTATCATGCATAAAAAATAATAATAAGACAGAAAGTAAGTAAATTCAAAGGCCATAAAAAAGCAGCTGTTACATACAGAAAGTTGTAAGAGATGAAAATAAGACTAACTTTTAAATATTAGCTAACATTGGGCTCACTGTGTGTAAGATGAAAAATAAAGCTAGTTTTATTCTCAAAGGCTTATGTATTGATCAAAATAGAGATGATTACTATGTATCTCGGAAATATTTACAATGACATTGACGTGTAATTCTTACTTGTTACTGACTGCCAGCTTCTTTGAAATGTATACTGAATTTGTTTTGAATTAAAAGTTCAGTTATTGTAATATAGTTTTAAAATGTCATGTCTTGTAGAATAAGATCTTATTAACAGAGTGAAAAAATTTCACATGTATATAGTGAATATTTTTTGTTTGCCTTTTCTTGTACAGAAACAGTTAAAATTTGGAAATGAGTAATGAATATCTATAAAAATAATTGAAATTGTCTTTGATCTGAGGATTTTCAAAATACTACCTAATTTTGTTGTTGATCATCTGACTTTCTAAAAAGAGATGCATTTGCAAATTTTTTACAATAGATCTTGGACAAGAATTTTTTTTAATTTTATTTATTTATTACCTAAAAAAATTAAGAACAAACAAAAACATTAACATATCATTCCATTCTACATATATAATCAGTAATTCTCAATATCATCACATAGTTGCATATTCATCATTTCTTAGAACATTTGCATCAATTCAGAAAAAGAAATAAAAAGACAACAGAAAAAGAAATAAAATGATAACAGAGGGGAAAAAAAAGATTATACATACCATATCCCTTACCCCTTGCTTTCATTGATCACTAGCATTTCAAACTAAATTTATTTTAACATTTGTTCTCCCTATTATTTATTTTTATTCCATATGTTCTACTCATCTGTTGACATAGTAGATAAAGGGAGCATCAGACACAAGGTTTTCACAATCACACAGTCACATTGTGAAAGCTTTATCATTATTCAATCAGCATCAAGAAACATGGCTACTGGAACACAGCTCTACATTTTCAGGCAGTTCCCTACAGCCTCTCCATTACATCTTGAATAACAAGGTGATATCTACTTAATGCATAAGAATAACCTCTAGGATAACCTCTCGACTCTGTTTGGAATCTCTCAGCCATTGACACTTTGTCTCATTTCCCTCTTCCCCCTTTTGGTCAAAAAGGTTTTCTCAATCCCTTGATGCTGAGTCTCAGCTCATTCCAGGATTTCTGTCCCATGTTGCCAGGAAGGTCCACACCCCTGGGAGTCATGTCCCATGTAGACAGGGGAGGGTGGTGAGTTTGCTTGTTGTGTTGGCTGGAGAGAGGGGCCACATCTGAGCAACAAAAGAGGCTCTCTTGGGGGTGACTCTTAGGCCTAAATTTTAAGTAGACTTGACCTATCCTTTGAGGGGTTAAGTTTCATATAAACAAACCCCAAGACTGGGGGCTCAGCCTATAGCTTTGATTGTCCCCACTGCTTGTGAGAATATCAAGAATTCAACTTGGGGAAGCTGAATTTTTTCCTGTTCTCACCATTCCCCAATGGGGACTTTGCAAATACTTTTCCAGTCACTGATCAAATCACTCTGGGATTCATCGGGGCATCACTCTGGACAAACCAACAAAATCTCATGTCCTACCTGAGATTCCAAGTACTTATGGTATTCAATCAAGCTATGTACATAAGTTAAATTAGGAAATGCACTAGTCAAAACATAAATTTTGTACCAACTAAATATTTTTTGCTTTAGTCTCACACATAAGGTGAGATTTTAAAATATTAATTACCATCTATTTTCAGCACCCTGCAGTAATGACATTCCGTTGTTCTTCCTCAAGCACAAACATTTTTAAAATTCGTACATTTAGTCACTATTATTATACACTCAGGCATTCCTAGTTTATACCATCTCAATCTTTATCGTCCAGCTCTCTTTGTGATTTCATTTATGCCCCCAGTCCTCCTCCCTCTATCATTCTCACATGCAGCTTCATTCAGGGTTTTAACATAATTGTATTACAGTTAGGTAGTATTGTGCTGTCCATTTCTGAGTTTTTATATTCAGTCCTGTTGCACAATCAGTATCCCTTCAGCTCCAATTACCCAATATCTTACCGTATTTCTATCTCCTGATGGTCTCTGTTACCAGTGAAATATTCCAAGTTTATTCACTAATGTCAGTTCATTTTGGACAAGAATTTTGCAATAGATTTATTAACCTGAGATAACTGCCTTCCAAAAGTAAAATGAGCCAACAAGTCATAGTAATAGTATTGTTAATGCATGCCTTGGGTAGAGAGTTTACAGCAGTACCTTTTTTGTTTTCCTTCCCTTGTTCCCACTTCTCTTTGTGTGGTACCAAAGAAAGAATCAGGTAATGAGGTAACTAAAAGGTCTAATTCGGTAGGGGATGCTTATTATTCACTACATTTCATTTAGATCATTAACATTTTAAAAGGTTGAGATAGGCCAAGCTCTATCAACACTGTTCCATCAGATCTATCACATTCATTATTAATGCAGAATTGCCCCCATCATCACTGGTCTTGCACTGTGTCCTTTTTCACTTGTAAAGTATCATTTGCTAGTCACCTGAAACGTTTTTCAGTTATTGACCTCATCCTGGTGTCTCATTACCTTTTCCACTTCACATTGTTATGAGCTATTTGTGTTGTCATTTTACTACCATAGAAGTTTAAATATTTTTAAAGTTACTTTCCTCCAGAATGAAATCTAGCCAGGGGATTAGAAAATTTTTTCCTAGCTGATCATTTTACATGTAGACTTCCAAGCCAATACTGGTTTCTTTGTCAGAACATGATCTGAACCTGCAATGTCTCTGGCTTTCTGTTTTTTATAGTTATGGTTTTATTTACATTTCCACATTTATTCTCTAATTTTTCCTCTTATTTGGATACACCTGGCTACTAAATTACTAGGCTTTTGTGTGTACTTTACAAGAGCTGCAGTTTGCTAAAAGATACTGTTTCATAATTCCGAAACTCCTCATGAAAGCATTTCAATTCTAGAAAGAAAGGAGGTTGACTTATTTTTCATTCACTGCTTACAATGAATTTTATTTTGATAATTTAAGGAGATATTTGCTGAATATTTTTATTTTATAATTTTAAGAAGCATGGTTATATCTAGTTGATTTAATAAAACTTTCTCAAATGAAAGTGAAGAATTTTGTATTATTTTGTTGCAGGATGGAGTGGTTCTTGTTCATTGTAATGCTGGAGTTTCCAGGGCTGCTGCAGTTGTAATTGGCTTCCTGATGAATTCTGAAGAAATCTCATTTAACAGTGCTTTCTCTTTGGTGAAAAATGCAAGACCTTCCATATGTCCAAATACTGGCTTCATGGAGCAGCTTCGTACATATCAAGAGAGCAAAGAAGGCAATGATTGTGACAAAATACAGGAATTAGAAGGCGATAATTCATAAACTTCATTCTAGAAGATGAAGGATAACTGTAATTTATAAATTGGCCTCTATAGTTACCTTTTTTTTTTTTTTGGAAAATAGACTAGTAAAAATTTCTTTCTTTCAAGTATAAAAGAAGGTCACTTTGTCTTGAGTTAGTGTGTAAATGCATTTTTAAATTATACTACTTTTTATTTATATTATAATTAGTGACTAAATGCTTCTTTGAATTGTTAAAGGAAAATAATAATGCATTAGCAATCAGTGATCTCTGTAGAAGAAAAAAGTTTAGATTTAAAATTTATACTAGAAAAAATAAAATAAAATTTATACTAGAGCTTGGGAAGAATAAATTAGTTTATGAAGTCTTTTGGTATTTTTTTCTATTCTAGCGACTGTTTTCATGAAAGAAAAAAATTTGAAATACTACTTGAGTTACAATTTTAGAGGGGGATAAATTTCTTTGCAAAGAATCTTCTCAAGATTAAAAATGGATAACATAAACCTCCCCACAGAGATAATGAAGGTTAAAGAGAATCGGAAGGTTTACACTGTATTTATATAGTGGTTATAATAATCACCAAATTTTTTATCCTCTTATGAAACATAATCTCTTTTCACTTTTAAATTTAATTCCATCTCCTGCATCCACCCCCCCCCCTTAAATGTATATATGGATACTTTCTCTTATAGTTCTTTAATTAGGTGATCTAGTCTCTGACTTCATGTATTTTTGTTCCTTGCATCCTGCTTTTGGGTATGATGTCACGATTTTTGGTCTCCTTGGATGTGTGGGAAATATTTTATTCTGAAAGATTGCTTTTTTAAACCTAATTTGTTGAATCAAATAAAGTTACTGGTTTTCTGTTTCAGTACTCTTCTGTACCAGAGAAATTCTTTTTAGGGAAAGAAGAGTTATGATTTTGTCAGAAATTTAAAATAAGTTGTTTGGGGACCTAAAATTATTTGTAGTTCCATTTCTGACAAGAGGCTTTGAATATTTTTTTGCTTTAATTTTGTCTCTATATTGGCAAGACTGAACTCTGTAAATAATAAATTTGCTTAAAGATAAGCTTTGTATTTTTCAGAAGAAAGAGTATGTGTTAGTTAGATTCAGTTGTCAACTTGGCCAGGTGAGCATACCTAATTTTGTTGCTGCGACACAAGCCAATGGTACTTGAACCTCATCTGTTGCTAATTACATCTGCAGTCGGCAAGGAGGCATGTCTGCTGCAATGAGTGATGTTTGACTTAATTGGCTGGTGCTTAAATGAGAGAGGGCAACGTAGCACAGTCTAGCAGCTGGGCATTCCTCATCTCAGCACTAGCAGCTCAGCCCAGGCTTTTGGAGATGCAGAAAGAAGTCACCCCGGGGAAAGTTGTTAGAACCCAGGGGCCTGGAGAGAAGACCTGCAGAGACCATCCTGTGCATTCCACGTAAGAAAGAACCTCAGTGGAAAGTTAGCTGCCTTTCCTCTGAAGAACCAACAAAATAAATCCCCTTTTATTTAAAGCCAATCCGTCTCTGGTGTGTTGCATTCTGGCATCTAGCAAACTAGAACAGAGTATTTTAGAAATATAGTGTCTGAGACAGAATTTATTTAATAGCTTTCAACTAGTCTTCCATGACTTAGACAATATCATTGCATAGATTTTATTTAAAATCCTTGAACTTTTTTTATATACACATTATATAGAGCAAACATATTACTATATGTAAGTTGAAAAGTGCACATTGAGCCCATCTGTTACTTTGAGAAAACAGGCTTTCTCATGCTCTCATGAGGAAAGACTAGAAGTGATAAATCTGAATTATGTTGTGAGATTGCTTATAGCCTGGAAAAAATGCCTTCACATGGAAAGCTATGAACTTTTTGCTTCTCTTGAGAAGCAGCATAAATGTAGTCAGCCCATTGTGCGCTGTGTGAAGTAGATCAAAACAGAATCTTAATAAGACTAGGGTGGGCCACAGTGGCTCAACAGACAGAATTCTCACCTGCCATGCCCGAGACCCGGGTTCAATTCCTGGTGCCTGTACATGCGAAGAAAAAGTAAGACTAATGAATAAATGTTCTCTCTATGGTCAGCATTGCTGAGGGTTTGCTGGGTCAACCTTCTCCATTTACATGAAAGCATGCATTTAAATATATTTTCTGTTCCTGGACGTTGTTTAGTTTTCAGCCATTAAATGTGACATGAAGCACTGAATAGAACTTGTTTGTAATGGGTAGTATATTAGTTATGTCTGTGGTTTGTATGCCTGGTTGTGGCATGTAGCAATCTGGTTATGGTGCAACATCTTCTGTATCATCTACGGAAGTGCTTTGAGAATCGTTTTTGTTTTAATCTCAAATACTAGCATGCAGATCCTAAAACTGATCAATGAATACAATCCAGTCTTTTAAAATAGTGGCGGTATGTAAGGTAATGATAGGTCATATATAAGTATGTTTATTGTACTTCCCATGTAGGTAAGTCACTCTGTCATACCATTATTTTTAAAAAGGGAATTTATCATTGTATTCTTCTATTTCACAGATTATAAATTTAAAAAAAAAACATAGGTTTGTTTTGAGGGAGAGGAAAAAATATTTCAAGGAGCTTTTACTTCTATTTATTTTTAAATAGGTTTTTAAGCCATTTTTTAGACAGAATGGAAGTGAAAATATTTGTTTTAAACATTGAAAAGAAATAATATAGAGCCTTCTTAGTAACCTGAAAAAAAATGAGCAGAACAAAGGCATTGGGTCATATGATGAAATTCTACTTATTTGAGCTTAATATTTTTAAAAGGTTTCCTAACTTATTTTATGCTTTAATATAGGTATATGATTACATATTATTTGAATTGAAAACGAAAGAAGTATTTAGGTTTTTGGAAAACCCAAAAAACATATTTTTTAGGTACTCTGGGTAAAATTTAGACCAATATATTATTCAGGGTACAAAGAATACATTATTTAACATCCTTAATGTGATTTTATTTTTTCTTCCATTCTTCTTTATTGAAACTTGATGGAAATGCATGAATATATCATTTGAAAGTTTGTGTGTATGTGGCCTGGGGTACCTAATTTGCTTCTGATTGATAATTTCAATGGTGGGAGGAAAACATTCTAAACTTGGCAACATGATTTTTAGTGACTCAGATTGTTCAGATGTATATAAAAGGCCTCCCTCAAATGTAATTTCACTGAGTATTCTTAAATGTAGCAAGTATACATCAGAATATTATCTTATAACTTTGCTAAGTGAGTTAACTCTATGAAGTAATACCTTTAAAAGCAGAATTAATACACTTAACTATATCCAGAGGGTTTTAAGTTTTTGTATTGTTAAAAACCATAAAATTGCAATTACAGTGAAATAACTTATGGTTTGTTATTGTATGTACATGGTGTACTTTAATAAATAACTTATAGCTAAACTTTTCGATTCAAGTAAAATTTTGACATATATTTTGTTATACATATTTATAGTATACCCTGTGATGTTTCTAGATGCTCATATAATTTATTAATACAATAAATTTAATATTTCCCTGTTAAAAACAATAAATTTAATATTTCCATGTTAATATCATTATTTTTGCAGCTAATTTTTTTTTTTTTTAACATGGGCAGGCACTGGGAATCGAACCCGGGTCCTCTGGCGTGGCAGGCAAGCATTCTTGCCTGCTGAGCCACTGTGGCCTGCCCTGCAGCTATTCATTTTAAAAGACAACATTTATTAGCTGTCAAATTCTGGATTAAAAATCTGAGGATGAGGCACAGTGTACATTCTTTTTTTTTTTTTGCATGAGCAGGCACCAGGAATCGAATCCGGGTCTCCAGCATGGCAGGCAGGAACTCTGCCTACTGAGCCACCGTGGCCTGCCCAACATGCATTGTTTTAAGTCTATAGAGATATGTTGCTCTAACTTCCTCAAGAAATGAAGGCAAGATCTTAAAATTGGCATAACTGTGGAAAAATTGGCCATGAAAATTCAATGGAACAATCTAGTGCTTTAATTCAAGAGAAAATGCTGAATTACTCTCCGATTAAACTGCTGAATATTCTAACTCTGACAACATCAAGTTTATTTGACATAGTCTGGTACAATCCCCTCTGCCACACTCACATCATTATTTCTCTAACCTCATTACTTTGATCTCATTGCCAGATGCTTCCTCTCTCACTCTCTGCTTTCAACTACATTAGCTTTTTTGCTTTTCATTGAAAAGGCATAATGAAAATCCCCTTCACCTGCTGTATCATCTACCTGCAACACTCTTGCCCAAAGACACTGGCTGTTTGCTTAAGTGGCCTTCCCTGACCATCATGTTTAAAATTACCCCCAGAACAAACACTTCAATCTCCTTTTCCTGTTTTATTTTCTACGTAGCTATAATTATCATCAACATTCTATATATTTTACTTATTTAGTTTATTGTTTTCCCCATCAAAAATGAGCTTTCTCATAAGGGTAGAGATTTTTTTAGTCTGCAGATTTTTAAAAATGCAACTTTATTGAGATATGTTCATATACCATATAGTCAGCCAAACTGTACAATCAGTGGTTCACAGTATCATCATATAGCTGTGCATTATCATCACAATTGATTTTTGAGCAATATTACTCCAGAAAAGTAAAAAGAATAAAAGTAAAAATAAAAGTGAAAAAGAACACCCAAAACATCCATAACCCCCCCATTTTTTTTTGTCTTTTTTTCTTACTCATCTGTCCATACATTGAATAAAGGGAATGTCAGTCACAAGGTTTTCACAATCACACAGTCACACCTTAAAAGCTCTATAAAACTTGATTGAACACCATAAGTACTTGGAATCTCAGGTAGGACATGAGATTTTGTTGGTTTGTCCAGAGTGATGCTCCGATGAATCCCAGAGTGATTTGATCAGTGAGTGGAAATGTATTTGCAAAGTCCCCTTCGGGGAATGGTGAAAACGTGGAGAAAATTCAACTTCCCCAAGTTGAATTCTTGATATTCTCACAAGCAGTGTGGACAACCAAAGCTATAGGCTGAGCCCCCAGTCTTGGGGTTTCTTCATATGAAAAAAAAAAGCTCTATAGTTAGTCAATCATCTTCAAGAATCAAGGCTACTGGGTTTAGTTCAACAGTTTCAGGTATTTCCCTCTACTCCAATACACCAAAAACTGAGAGGGGGTGTCTATCTACTGCATAAGAGCTCATTCTCCAGAATGACCTCTCAGCTCTATCTGAAATCTTTCAGCCACCGAAACTTTATTTTGTTTCAATTCTCTTCCCCCTTTTGGTCAAGAAGGCTTTCTCACTCCCACAATGCCAGGGTGAGGTTCATCCCCTGGAGTCATGCCCCACATTGCCAGGGTGATTTACAGCCCTGGGAGTCATGTCCCAAGTAGGAGGTGGGGAAGGCAATGAGCTCATCTGAAGAGTTGGCTTGGAGAGAGAGAGAGGCCACATCTGAGCAGCGAAAGAGGTTCTCTGGGGTTGACTCTTACGCATAAGCATAAGTAGTCTTAGGGTCTCTTGCAGGAATGTGTTTTGTAAGGGCAAGCCCCAAGATGGAGGGCCTGCCTGCACATCAAATTGCCAATCCCAATATGAATCTTCAGATTTTATTGAGATATATTCTAATACCATATATTCCATCCAAAGTATACAATCAGTGTCTCACAGTATCAACACTCAGTTGTGCAATCATCACACTCAATTTTAGATCATTTTCATTGCACCAAAGGAAAGGAAACCCCAAACACCCATATTTCTCATCCTTCCCCTTTTACTGACTAATACTGAGTATTAGTGAGGTATACCTGTTATTGTTTATGAAAGAATATTAAGGTGTTACTGTTAATTATGGTCTGTAGCTTGCAATAGGTAATTTTCCCTGATATACCACTCTATTATTAACTCTCTGTATAAGTGTACAATTGTAGTAGTTCATGCAAGAACCTATTTATATTTGTAGTGTTAATTGGTGACATAAATGACTCTAAACAACACCTTTCAACCAAATTTACCTACAATGTGGCACTATTACATATAATCCCAATAACGAACTGCCATCAGAGGGTAGATTTTTCTGTGTTGTTTACTCACAGCACTGTGTGACCATAGTAGGCATTCAAAAAGGACTCATCAGAAAGAAGAAAGAGAGGAAGGAAGGGGAAAAATTTGATGTAAGCTTTTATGACAGCTTAATAACACCCACCAAAAACCACAGTTCTAGCTCTGGCAAATGACCCACAGTGTGTATCTGTCAACAGTACATAAAGGTGACAATTTGGAATACGTTTACAACAGGATCCACACAGGACCTTAAGCAGCCACAAATATGATTACCTTTCTCCTCAAGTCTTCTACCAAAATTACTTAGAAATTAAAAAGCTGTTCATATAACCAGTGACAGAATTCACTATACAGCATTTTGCTTTCATTCAAGATAGGAAAGGATAATGGTCTAAGTGCTGTTACCAATATATTGTTTCCCTGCTCCAAATCTATTCTTCATTTCCTGTTCTGCACAAAGGGAGATGGGTTCTTCAAATTTTTTTCTTTGCCAGCTGGCATGATATTGAGCATTGTCAGTAGAGGGCGCTGGGTTGGAGAGAACTTGCAAAAGGAAGGGCCTTTTTTCACTTGGTTCTGGTGTGCTTTCTTGGCAGGCTCCTGGAGAACAGGGGCTTCTCCAGTGCCTGGCTCCTGAACAATTGAAGGCTTTTTCAGCATGTGACTCCTGAGGGCCTAGCGTCAGCAGTACCCAGTGGCCAGCGGCCTCCCACCTCAAGCCCTCTGGTGAGAACCCCTATTGTCAACACGTTTGCCTAGCATACTAGAGAGAAGATTCCCAACAAGTTCTGCCAGTTAGTACTACAGTGATTTTCTTCCATTTATTCTGCAGTCAGCCACAGTTGAATTGTCTGCAACAAGATCTGGATTTCAACCGTGAGGGCCTCTTCTTTGAAGTTTCTCTTGTAGCCCTAAGGGGTGCTGACTGCTCTTTATATCTACTATTCCTATAGTCTTTGGAGTTCTCTTTACTTCTTTCTAGCCAATCCCTTGCTACTCTAATCCCTGTTATAGTTAATAAATCTTTATATTAAACTTTCCTCATTCAAATTATCATGTGGTTTATTGCTCCTGATTGGACCCAAACTGATACACTCTATACTTTATAACCAATTATTTTAATAATTGTTCCAACAGTAGGCCAAGCTATGTTACATATGATGTGGATTATGATAATGAAAGTGAAAATATCAATTAATATCATAATAATGTTTTTAGAGAGTCTAAATCTATCAATATAGTGTTCAATGTAAGAATGTATACACTATGACCTGATTTTGAGGATGCTTATTACCTAAAAGTGATTAATTCTTGAAAGTTTTAAAAAAGGAGTTCGCTTTCGCTCTTATGTTCTTCACCTAATGTCTCCACCTGAGGAATATTCCATTAATAGACTAAATTTTCTGTCCCATAACTTGCATTCTTTACATTCCCACTCCCTTCTTTTCACAATTGAGTTTTTCTCCAAAATTTATTAATTTAATAAAAACTGAAAGTACTGCTAATGCAGCTTCACAAACTCTAAGGGGTAAATGAAATCAGATACTGTCTCACCACTGAAAATTTGTTTATGTACAACTTTTTAATTGGAAATGTGATTTTTTTTTCTGAATAAGAGCCTAAGCTCTGCATTCAGATTGTCTTCATTTAAAATTCTACTCTACCATTTGCTTGGGCAATTACTTTCTCTAAACCTCTACATATAATTGTTTAAAGATTAAATGAAAAAATGGAAATTAATCCTTTAGGACAATGCCTGGCATATCTCAATAATTATTAGTTACTATCATTATTATAATAAAGTATAGTAGCTACTGAAATTGGATCAAGCTGACAACCTCATTTGATAAAGCTGTTACCCTCAGAAATGACTGAAATATAAAGTGTATATAAATTCTAAAGAACACAGGAAAGCAGGAAGCAAGGTCATCTGATAGTATGTGGGATTAGACAAATAAAGGGAAGCACAAGTCAATGTACAGTTGGGACTCCATGGAGGAGGAATCATTACAGGGTTGCTCTAAACTCAGTGAATATGGATGGATATTGGTGGGGGTAGGAGAGGAGACTGGGCCTGGGGCAATTATCAAGCTGTACATGGGGAAGCTCTTTTGGTCAGCTCTTCTCCACTCATGCTAAGGGAACAAGCAGCAGAGCCTGAAACCTTTGGATGCTTCTACTAAGAAGGCAGATAGCTCCAGAGCAATAGGGAATACCTCCTGCTTCCCGCACAGAAAAAGATAAGCTCCCCTAAAGCCTCTTATGACAAATAAAGTCATTCAAATGGTGCAATTTTGTGACAATAATAGACAAATAGACCAGTGGCACAGAGGGGGGTACAGAAAAGACCTACAAGAACGTGACTACGACTTCTCTTGTTCTAGCATTGATAGTTGCATTAGAGCAACTCAAAGTTTTATGCTTTCTCAGGCACATCACTTTTCTTATAGTCTCATATTGCACTCACAATTAACTCCTAATTTTTTTTCCTTTTTTTTTTTTTATCACAGTAGAACCCGAAGAGAGCTGTAGCCATGGATTGGGCTGTGCCAGACAGAGAGGAGCCATGGAAATATTTACCACTACTTCACTCTCCTCCCAATCTCTAATCTCTTTCCTATGACTTTCATTAGTTCTTTGTCTATGACTTCATATACCAAAGTTACCTCTGGTAAATCACATTATTGTAAGTGCTCATAAATGGTAAGTTTGATAACCTATTCATAAACTGTGACTTTCTAATAAGTTTTAAGGTTGGGAAGTGTGACAGCTCCTACTTCATTCTTCTTTTTCAAGGTGATTTAGCTATTTGGAATCCCTTACCCTACCATATAAATTCGATGATTAGCTTTTCTATTTCTGCAAAGAAAGTTGTTGGAATTTTTTTTTTTTAAAGGAAAGACAGAGAGAAGGAAGGAAGGAAGGAAGAAAGGGAAACATCTTTAAAGATTTTTCTTGTTTTATTGTATTTTGTTTTTTTTATTTTTGTTACATGGGCTGGGGCCGGGAATCGAACCGAGGTCCTCCGGCATAGCAGGCAAGCACTTTGCCCGCTGAGCCACCGCGGCCCGCCCGAATTTTTATTAGGATTGCATCAAATCTATAAATTGCTTTAAGTTGTATTAACATCTTAACCATGCTTAGTCTTCTAATTCATGAACACGGAATGTCCTTCCATTTATTTAGGTTTTCTTTTATTTCTTTAATTAATGTCTTATAGTTTTCTGTGAAAGTCCTTTACATCCTTGGTGAGATTTATTCCCAGATCTTTGATTATTTTAGTTGCCATGTGAGTGGAATATTTTCTTGACTTCTTCTACTTATTCATTGCTTGTATATCGAAGCACTACTGATTTTTTGGGTGTTAATCTTCTACTCTGCCACTTTGATGAATTCATTTATTAGCTCCAGGACATTTGCTGTGGATTTTTTAGGATTTTTCTGTACACAGAACCATATCATCTGTCAATAGGGAGAGTTGTACTTCTTTTCCAGTTTGGGTGACTTTTCTTTTACTTATCTAATAGCTCTGGCAAGAACTGCCAGTGTTAAATAACAGTGGCAACAGTGGACATCCTTGTCTTGTTCCTAATCTTATAGTGAAAGCTTTCAATCCTTCACGATTAAGTAGGATGTTAGCTGTGGGCTTTCCATACATGCCCTTTATCATGTTGAGGAAGTTTCCTTCTGTTCCTTGTGTTCAAAGGGTTTTTATCAAGAACGGGTGCTATATTTTGTCAAATGACTTTTCTGCACTGATTGAGATGATCGTGTGTTTTATCCCCCTTTCATTCTGTTAATTCTTTGTTGGGAGGTGTTTGATTACTGCTTCAATCTCCTAGTAATTCATTTCTTGAGATCTTCTATTTCTTCTTGAGTCAATATAGATAGTTTGTGTGTTTCTGAGAATTTGTTCCTTTTATCTTGGCTCTCTAATTTATTGACATGTAGTTGTTCATAGTATCTGCTTGTAGTGTTTTTATTTCAATGGGGTAGGTAGTAATGCCCCCCTTTTCATTTCTGATTTTTGCTATTTCTATCTTTTCTATTTTTTTCTTTATCAGTCTAACTAAAGGTTTGTCAATTTTACTGTTCTTTTCAAAGACCCAGCTTTTGACTTTATTGATTCTCTTTCTCTTTCTATTTCATTTGTATCCACTCTGATCTCTTTTATTTCCTTCCTTCTCATCACTTTGGGTTTAGTTTGTTCTTCTTTTTCTAATTCTTTCAATTTTGAGGTTAGGTCTCTGATTTGAAGTTTTCTTAATTTTTAGTGTAAGCATTTAGAGCTATAAATTTCTCTCTTAACACTGTCTGCACTGCTTCCTATAGACTTTGATATATTGACTTTTAATTTTCATTTACTTCAAGATATTTACTAATTTTGACTCTGATTTCCTCCTTAACCCATTGGTTGTTTAAGAGTATGTTGTTTAATTTCCACATATTTGTGATTTTCCATTTCTCCCTCAGTTATTATTTTCTAGCTTCATTTAGTAGTGATTTGAGAATATACATTACATGATGTCAATATTTTTGAAGTTTTGGGGACTTGTTTTGTGACCCAACATATGGTCTATCCTGGAGAATTATTTATCTACATCAAGAAGAATTTGTGTTCTGTTTTCCTTATTGGGTACAGTGTTCTATACATGTCTATTAGGTCTAGTTGGTCTAATGTATCATTCAAGTCCTGTACTTTCTTATTGGTTGTTCTAGTTTGCTAGCTGCCTCAACGTGATATACCAGAAGTGGAACAGCTTTTTAGAAGGGGAATTTATTAATTTGCAAAAGTTTACAGTTCTAAGGCTATGAAAAATGTCCAATATTAAATCAAGACTATAGAAATGTCCAATCTAAGGCGTCCAGGGAAAGATACCTTGGTTCAAGAAGGCCGATGAAGTTCAGGGTTTCTCTCTCAACTGGAAAGTCATGGCGAACGTGGTGAGATCTGCTGACCTTCTCTCCAGGCTTCTTCTTTCATGAGACTCCCACAGGGAATTTTCCTTCTTCATCTCTAAAGGTCTCTGGCTGCATAGGCTCTTGTGGTTCTTATGGCTCTCTTGGATCTCATGGCTCTAAAAGTGTTTCCTCTATCAAAGGATTCCACTAAACCAATCAAGGCTCTGTGACTCTGTAACAGGTAGAGTCACATTGCCCTCTAATCAAAGGTTAATACCCACAATTGGGTGTGTCACATCTCTGTGGAGATAATCTATCAAGTTTCCAACCTACAGTGCTGAATTAAGATGAAAAGAAACAACCACCTCTATGAGATGGATCAGGATTAAAACATGGCTTTTCTAGGGTACATAAACCTTTCAAACTGGCACATTGGTATTCTGACTAGATGTTCTATCCATTATTGAGAGTGCTGTGTGAAAATCTTCCATTATTAGTATAGGACCATCAACTTCTCCTTTGAAGTCTGTCACTAATTGTTTCACATATTTTGGGGCTCTGTTGTTAGATACATATATTGATAATTTTACATCTTCCTTTATCAGTGTGTAATGACCATCCTTGCCCCTTGCAACTCTTTTTTACTTAAAATCTATTTTATCTGACATCAGTATGGCCACCCCTGCTGTCTTTTGGTTACTACTTGCACGGTATATTTTTCCATTCTTTTACCCACTTACTTGTATCTCTGACTTTAAGGTGAGCTTCTTCCAGACAGCATATAGTTGGGTCATACTTTTTTATCCATTCTGCCAATCTCTGTCTTTTGACTGGAGAATTTAATCCATTTACGTTTAAAGTCACTACTAATACAGGTCTTTCTTCTGCCTTTTGCCATTTAATCTTTGTAAATCACAATTTTTGTCTCTCACTTCCATTAAAGCCTATTTTTATATTTATTAGCTTTTTTGTGTTGTACCATGTTGAATGCCTCCTCATTTCTATCTGTATATATTTTTCATCTCTTTTCTTTGTTATTAGCATCGAGTTAGAATTTATTATGCTAAGTATATAGCAATCATATTTAGTTTGATACGAACTTAACTTCAATAGTATGCATATATATCTTTTCTGATATTAGTTTGCCCCCCCCCATTTTGGTACTTGTTACAAATTATGTCTTTGTACATTGTATGTCCAAAAACATATATTTATCATTACTTTTATGCAGTTGCATTTTAGTACCTGTAGGAAGTAAGAAGTGAAATAATACCAAATAATACAATATAATAATACTGGCATTCCTAATTACCCAGATGTTTACTTTTATTGCAGATCTTTATTTCTTTATGCTGCTTTGAACCACTTGTCCCATTTCACTTTCGTCTGAAGAATTTCCTTTAGCGTTGCTTGAGGGCAGATCTAGTGGTGATGAATTCCCTTAGCTTTTATCTCAGAATGTCTAAATCTTGTCTTCATTTTTAAAGGGGGGCCTTACTGAATATAAAATTCTTAGTTGTCAGTTGCTTTCCCTCAGCACTTTAAGTATTTCAAACCATTGCCTTCTTGACTCCATGGTTTTTGATGAGCTATCAGCACTCAATCTGATTTGGACTCCCTTGTACATAACACATTACTTTTTTCTTGCAGTTTTCAGAACTCTCCTTGTCCTTTGCATTTTTAAATTTTATTACTTTTTATTATTTTTATTGTAAACAGCAAACAAACAGACAAACATTCATAACACATAAACATTGTATACATGATGTACAATCAGTGGCTCACAATATTATCACATAGTTGTGTATTCATCAGCATGATAATTTATTTATTTATTTAAATTTTTAAATTTTATTTTTTTAAATGCCATAAAACACCTAACAAACGCAAACATTCCTATTGTGATCATTCCATTCTACATATATGATCAGTAATTCACAAATCATCATACAGTTGCATATTCATCATCATGATCATTTCTTGGAACATTTGCATCTATTCAGAAAAAGAAATAAAAAGAAAACAGAAAAAATTTTATACATACCATACCCCTTACTCCTCCCTTTCATTGATCACTAGCATTTCAAACTAAATTTATTTTAACATTTGTTCCCTCTATTATTTATTTTTATTCCATATGTTCTACACGTCTTTTGACAAGGTAGATAAAAGGAGCATCAGACACAAGGTTTTCACAGTCACACAGTCACATTGTGAAAGCTATAACCTTTGCATTTGATAATTTAATCAATATATGATTTTTAAAAAATTCATGTTAATCCTGTTTGGTGTTCTCTGAGCTTCTTGGATGTGCATATTCACATTTTTTGCTAGGTTTCTGACATTCTCAGTCATTATTTCTTTGACTATAACTTCTGCCACTTCGTTTCTTTCTTCCCCTTTTGGGACTGCCATAATGCGTGTATTGGTGTGCTTGATGGTGTTCTGTAGCTATCCTATGCTCTTTTCACTTTTTTTTTCATTTATGTTTGTGTTTATACATACAGATAGATAAAAGCAAACAGAATAATGGAATAGTTTTTTTATTTTAATTTTTTTATTGTATAGTATAATATATATATAAAGCAAAGAAATTAAAAAACCAGTAGTTTTCAAAACACTCTTCAAAAAGTAGTTACAGGATAGATTCCAGAGTTTGTCATGGGCTAACATATGATCCTCATATTTTTCCTTCTAGCTGCTCCAGAATACAGGAGGCTAGAGAGCTTAAATATTTTTTTATCATCACAATCAATTTTTTCCCTCTTTTTTTGTGAGCAATAATATATGCAAAAAAGCTATAAATTTCAAAGCACAGCACCACAATTAGTTGTAGAATGTATTTCAGACTTTGACATGGGTTACAATTTCACAATTTTAGGTTTTTACTTCTAGCTGCTTTAAAATACTGGATTCTAAACGAGATATCAATTTAATGATTCAGCATTCATATTCATTTGTTAAGTCCCATCTTCTATGTATAATTCCACCATCACCTTTAATCTTTCCATACCTCTCATTGGGGTTGTTTGGACTATGGAAATTTTAAATTTTTGATATTGAAAGGTCTGTCACTAATATGGGGTAAGGAGATGAAACTATCTGATGTTTTTGGAGAGGCTGGGCTAGGTTTCAGGACTTATCTGGACCAGGGACCCATCTGGAGGTTGTAGGTTTCTGGAAAGTTATTCTAGTGGCTGGGACTCTTGTGGAATCTTATATGTTGCTCTAGGTGTTCTTTAGGATTGGCTGAAATGGTCCTGGTTGGGGGTTGGCAAGTTATGATAGGTAGCAAGGTTTCCCAGAAGCTTGTCTAAGAGCAACCTCCAGTGTAGCCACTCAACTGTATTTGAAGTCTCTTTGCCACTGATACTTTATTAATTATACTTCTTTTCCCTCATTTGGTCAGGATGTAATTGTTGATCCCACAGCGCCAGGTCTGGATTCATCCCTGGTAGTCATCTCACATGTCACCAGGGAGACTTTCACCCTTGGAAGTCATGTCCATGTAGTGGGGAGGGCAATGATTTCACTTGCAGAGCTGGGCTTAGAGAGAGATGCAAGGCTGTATCTGAGCAACAAAAGAGGTCCTCCAGAAGTAACTCTTAGGTAAGCCTATAGGTAGTCTAAGCTCCTCCACTACCTACATAAGTTTCACAAGAGTAAGTTTCATGATCAAGGACCTGGCCTATTGATTTGGGTATCCTTGAAGTTTCACACGAGTATCAGCGGATTCCCTGATGGTAAGGTTTAATAGTTCCATAGTCTTTCTCCCCTCCCTCAGGGGACTTTGCCAATACTTTTTGATTATCTGCTTAATATACTCTAGGATGTTTCCAGGCATAACAAAAATCTATATAAGATTAAAGTACTTCTTTCTTATTTTGTGCTTCCTGTGTGTCAATTGTTCAAATAAGCTATACAGATAGGTTGAATTAGATTATGCAGTACAGAAAATTTCAGTTCCAGATCAAACAAAACTTTCTTCCATTGGTATCAAAGAGTATGTGTGGTTCTAAAATATAGACACTGTCTTCCTTACCCCTATGTTCTGAATAACTTTAACCCCAACCTGTTTGGCTTTGTTCTTATCTCTAAATATCAGGTCAAAATCCAGAAATAATAATCATCACTCTGGACTTAATGTGTCTACTCTAAAAGCTTACAATCTAGGCCCCTCTTGTCTTGTAAGCATTTTCTAAAGGTGACCATACCATTCTTGTTTTTTTGTTTCTGGCTTATTTTGTCTCACCAAATGTCCCACATGTTCATTCACATCATTGCATGCCTCACGACATTGTTCCTTTTTGTAGCAGCACAACCTTCGTTCATAAGTATACACCATCATTCGCCAATCTACTTCTCCGTCAGTGTATCCTTCAGCCACCTGCATTCATCAGGCATCATGTAGAAGGCCCAAAGTCTGACATTCTCAATTTTAGATAATTTCATTTTTCCCAAGAGACAGAAAACCAATAAACAAACGCTCACCAAATAGGAAATCGAAACTCTCCTCTTAACTATTGTGTCTCCCCCCATTATTTACCTCGACTGTTGCTGTGGTAGTGCTGATGGTTTCCTTTTGAACATAGTTCATAGCATGCAATAGCTGTTTTCCCCCTGTACCCTGGACTTAAACACTCTTTATAAAAGAATCATATCTTTGAAGTAATTCTTACGAGAACTCATTCATATTTCTAGTGTGAGTCAGTGGGACATGTAGGTCTATACAATGCCTATTAATCTTGTTCATCTTCAATAAGGTAATATTACTTATAGACCCACTAGAGAATCACCTTCACTACTATCTATTCCCTTACATTGGAATTCAACTTCATTAGCTAACGGTTCACCCATCTCTAGCTTTTATGTATCTCTAAGTCCCCTATCTTCTGTATTATAAGATACCTTTATGCTGGTCATAAAAGTGGACTCATACAGTATCTGTCCTTTTGTGTCTGACTAACTTCACTCAGCATTATGTCCTCAAGGCTCATTCATTTTGTCTTGTGCTTCCAGACATCATTTTGTCTTACAGCTGCATAATATTCCATTGTGTGTATACACCACATTTTGTTGATTCACTTGCCTGTTGATGGACATTTGATTTGTTTCCTTCTTTTGGCAACTGTGAATAATGCTGCTATGAACATCAGTGTGCAAATGTCTGTTTGTGCTGTTGCTTTCAGCTCTTCTGGGTATATACCAAGTAGTGCTATTACTGGGTCATAGGGTAACTTGATATTTAGTTCCCTAAGGACCTGCCAAATAGTCTTCCATAGTGGCTGTGCCATTATACAGTCCCACCAGCAGTGCATAAGTGTCTCAGTTTCTGCACATCCTCTCCAACATGTATAGTTTCCTCTTTGTTTAATAGCAGCAATTCTAATAGGTGTGAGGTGGTATCTCATTGCAGTCTTGATCTGCATTTCCCTTATAGCCACTGAAAATGAGCATCTCTTCATGTGCTTTTGAGCCTTCTGTATTTGGTCTTCAGAAAAGTGCCTATTAATATCTTTAGTCCATTTTATAATTGGATTGTTTGTTCTTTTGTTGTTGAGTTGTAGGATTTCTTTGTATATACAGGAAATCAAACATTTGTCTGATATGTGATTCCAAATATTTTCTCCCATTGAGTTGGCTGCCTCTTCATCTTTTTGACAGTCTTTTGTGGTGCAGAAGCATTTGATTTTGAGGAGTTCCCATTTATCTATTTTGTCTTTTGTTGCCTGTGCTTTGAGTGTAAAGTTTAGGAAGCTACCTTCTATTACTAGGTCTTGAAGATGTTTCCCTACATTTTCGTCCAGAAGTTTTATGGTGCTAGTTCTTATATTTAGGCGATTGATGCACTTTGAGTTAATTTTTGTGTAGGGTGTAAGGTAAAAATCCTCTTTCATTCTTTTGTCTTTTGATATCCAGTTCTTCCATGCCCAATTATTGAAAAAGACTATTTTGTCCCAGTTCAGAGGTTTTGGGGGCCTTGTCAAAAATCAGTTGACCATAGATTTACTGGTTTATTTCTGCACTCTCGATTTGATTCCATTGGTCAATGCTTCGATCTTTGTGCCAGTACCATGCTCTTTTGACCACTGTGGCTTTATAATTGGTTTTAAAGGCAGGGACTGTTAATCTTCCCACTTTGTTCTTCTTTTTTAGGATACTTTTAGCTATTTGGGGTCTCTTTCTCTTCCAGATGAATTTGGTAGTTAGCTTTTCCAAATCTTCAAAGTAGGTTGTTGGAATTTTGATTGGTACTGTTTTGGGAATCAATTTGGGGAGAATTGACATCTTAACTATATTTAGCCTTCCTATCCATGAACAGGGAATGTCTTTCCACCTATTTAGATCTCCTTTGATTTCTTTTAGCAAAGTTATGTGGTTTTCCATGTACAAGTCCTTTATGTCCCTAGTTAAGTTCATTCCTAAGTATTTGATTCTTTTAGTTACTATTTTGAATGAAAAGTTTTCATTAACTGGCTCAGCTAGGTAATTACTTGTATATAGAAATGTTACCAATTTTTGCACATTCATTTTATATCCTGCCACCTTGCTGTATTTGTTTATTAGCTCAAGTAACTTTGCTGTAGATTTCTCAAGATTTCCCAAGTATAGTATCATTTCATCTGCAATAATGAGAGTTTTACTTCTTCCTTTCCAATTTGGATGCCTTTTATTTCTTTGTCCTGCCTGATTGCTGTAGCTAGAACTTCTAGCACTATGTTGAATAATAGTGGTGATTGTGGGCATCCTTTTATTGTACCTGATCTTAGGGGGAAGGCTTTCAGTCTCTCTCCATTGGGTTTGATACTGGCTATTGCTTTTTCATATATTTTCTTTATCCTATTGAGGTAGTTACCTTTGATTCTGATCTTTTGGAGTGTTTTTATCAGAACAGGATGCTGAATTGTGTCAAATGCCTTTTCAGCATCAATCGAGATGATCATGTGATTTTTTTCCTCTTTTGATTTGTTAATGTGCTATATTACATTAATTTATTTTCTTGTGTTGAACCATCCTTGCATTCCTGGTATAAACCCCACTTGGTCATTGGATGTGATTTGCTAATATATTTTGAGAATTTTTGCAGCTATGTTCATTAGGGAGATTGTAGTTTTCCTTTCTTATAGCATCTTTACCCGGTTTTGGTATTAAAATGATATTAACTTCATAAGTAAGTTAGGCAGAGTTCCTGTTTCCTCAATTTTTCTTGAAAAGTTTGAGCAGGATTGGTGTTAGTTCTTTCTGGAATGTTTGACAAAATTCCCCTGTGAATAAAGATTGAGATGGTATAATCTAGGAGTGCCTAGAGTGTATAATGATAGTGACTAAATGTACAAATTTTAAAAATGTTTTTGCATGAGGAAGAACAAAGGAATGTTATTACTGCAGGATGCTGAAAATAGATGTAATTAATATTTTAAAATTTCAACTTATGTGTGAGGCTAAAGCAAAAAATGTTTATTCGGTACAAAATTTATATTTTGGCTAGTGCATTTCCTAATATAACTTATGTAGATAGCGCAATTGAACACCATAAATACATGGAACCTTGAGTCAGACAGGAGATTTTGTTGGTTTGTCCAGAGTAAAGTCCTGATAAATCCCAGAGTGATTTCAACAGTGAATAAAAAAAGTACTTGCAAGGTCCCCTTTGGGGAATGGTGAGAAGGGGGGAAAATTCAACTTCCCCAAATTGAATTCTTGATATTCTCACAAGTAGTGCAGACAACCAAAGCTATAGGCTGAGCCCCCAGTCTTGGGGTTTGTTCATATGAAACTTAACCCCACAAAGAATAGGTCAAGCCTACTTAAAATTAGGCCAAGAGTCACCCCCAAGAGAACATCTTTTGTTGCTCAGATGTGGCCTCTCTCTCCAGCCAACACAACACACAAACTCACCACCCTCCCCCTGCCTATGTGGGACATGACTCCCAGGGGTGTGGACCTTCCTGGCAACATGGGACAGAAATCCTAGAATAAGCTGAGACTCAGCATCAAGGGATTGAGAAAACCTTCTTGACCAAAAGGGGGAAGAGTGAAATGAGACAAAGCGTCAATGGCTGAGAGATTCCAAACAGAGTTGAGAGTTTATCCTGGAGGTTATTCTTATGCATTAAGTAGATATCACCTTGTTATTCAAGATGTAACGGAGAGGCTGGAGGGAAATGCCTGAAAAATGTAGAGCTGTGTTCCAGTAGCCATGTTTCTTGAAGATGAATGTATAATGATATAGCTTTCACAATGTGACTGTGTGACTGTGAAAACCTTGTGTCTGATGCTTCTTTTATCTACCTTGTCAACAGATGAGTAGAACATATGGAATAAAAATAAATAATGGGGGAACAAATGTTAAAATAAAAAATATATATATTGTTCAAACAAACAAACAAAAATTCCCCTGTGAAGCCATCTGGCCCTGGGCTTTTCTTTGTATGAGTATTTTTGATGACTGATTGAATCTCTTTCCTTGTGAATAGTTTGTTGAGATCTTCTGTTTCTTCCTGATCAGTGTAGCTTGTTTGTGTGTCTCCAGGAATTTGTCCATTTCATCTAAGTTTTCTAGTTTGTTGGCATATAGTTGTTAATAGTATCCTCTTATGATTTCTTTTATTTCTTCAGGGTCTGTTGTAATTCACCCCTTCTCATTTCTGATTTTGTTTATTGCATCCTTTCTCTTTTTTTCTTTGTCAGTGTTGCTAGTGAGTGGCCCATCAATTTTATCGATTTTTCTCAAAGAACCAACTTTTGGTTTTATTGATCCTTTCTATTGTTCTTTTGTTCTCCCATTCATTTATCTCTGATTTAATCCTTGTTATTTCTCCTCTTCTATTTGCTTTGGGGTTAGTTTGCTGTTCTTTCTCACATTCCTCCAGGTTTGCTGTTAAGTCCTTGATTTTTGTTCTTTCTTGTGTTTTAATGTAGGCATTTAAGGCAGTAAATTTCCCTCTCAGCACAGCCTTTGCTGCATCCCATAAATTCTGATAAGTTGTATCCTCATTTTTATTTATCTCCAGATAGCTACTGATTTCTCTAGCAATTTCTTCTTTCTTAAAAAAAAATTTGTTAATTTTTAAATTAAAAAAATTACAAGAAAGAAACACAAATATTCTTAATATATGATCATTCTGCTCTACATAGATAATCAGTAATGCACAATATCATCACATAGTTGCATATTCATCATCATGATCATTTCTTAGAACATTTCTAGCAATTTCTTCTTTGACCCACTGGTTGTTTAACAGTGCGTGTAATCTCCATATATTTGTGAATGTTCTCCTTCTTTGGTGGTTATTGAGATCCAGCTTCATTCCATTGTGATCAGAGAAATTTAAATACTTTCAATGTTTTTAAATTTATAAAGACCTGTTTTCTGCCCCAGCATATGACCTACCCTGGAGAATGTTCCATGAGCACTAGAGAAGAATGTATAGACTTGTATTTGGGGTACAATGACCTATATATATCTGTTAGGTCTAATTCATTTATCAAGTTATTTAACTTCTCTATCTCCTTGTTGATCTTCTGTCTGGTTGGTCTATCTATAGTGGAGAATGGTGTATTGAAGCCTCCTACTATTATTGTTGAAACATCTATTGCTCCCTTCAGTTTTGTCAATGTCTGTCTCATGTTCTTTGGAGCTCCTTGATTGGGAGCATAAACATTTATGATTGTTACATCTTCTTGGTGAATTGACCCTTTAATTAGTATATAGTGTCCTTCTTTGTCTCTTGTGACATCTTTACATTTAAAGTCTATTTTATCCGATATTAGTATAGGTATTCCTGCGTTTTTTGATTGCAACTTGCGTGGAAAATCTTTTTCCATTCTTTCACTTTCAATCTATTGTATCCTTGTGTCTAATATAAGTCTCGTGTAAGTAGGATATAGTTGGATTATGTTTCTTAATCCATTCTACCAATCTGTACCTTTTAATTGGTAAGTTTAGTCCGTTAACAAAGTTATTACTAAAAAGGCATTTCTTGATTTCACCATCTTGTCTTTTTAATTTTATTTGTCAGATGTATATATTCTTTTCCCTCTTTCTCTTTGTATTATTTATATTACCCTTAATGGTAGTCTTTAATTCTGTGCCCTCCTCCAAACCTCCCTCTCCTGTCTTTTTTTTCCAGCCAGCAGAACTCCTTTTAGTATTTCTTGTAGGGCTGGCCTCTTGTTGACAAATTCTTTCAGGACTTGTTTGTTGTGAAAACTTTAATCTCTCCCTCAGTTTTGAAGGACAATTTGGCTGGGTACAGAATTCTTGGCTGAAAGTCTTTCTCTTTCGGGATCTTGAATGTATCATACCAATGCCTTCTCACCTGCAGGGTACTAGTTGAGTAGTCTAAACTGAATCTTATTTGATTTCCCTTGTACGTGGTAGATTGTTTTTCCTTTGCCGCTTTCAGGATTTTCTGCTTCTCTTCAACATTTGACAGACTGATTAGTATTTGTCTTGGGGAAGGCTTATTTGGATTTATTCTGTTTGGAGTTCTTTGGGCTTCTTTGACTTGGATTTTATGTCCTTTATGAGCATTTGGGAAGTTTTTCCCCATTATATCCTGAACTTCTCTTCCTAGCCCTTTGCTCCTCTCTTTTCCTTCAAGGACACCAATTATTTTTATATTTGCATGCTTTGTTTTGTCTATCATTTCCTGAGTTATCATTCAATTTTTTCCATCTTCTTTGACATTTGCTGTTTTGAGTCTTCTAAGTCAATTATCCTGTCCTCTATGTCACTTATTCTTTCTTCTGTCTCTTTAAATCTGGTGTTGTGTGCTTCGAGTATGCTTTTTATTTGATCAACAGAGACTTTAATCTCCGTGATTTCTGCTATTTTTCTATTTATTCTTTCATATTCCTCTTTTTGGTCTTCTATTGTCTTCTTGATCTCCTTTATGTCATTTGCTATCCCACTCATTTTATTAAGTAGGGTTATGTGAACATCTTTGATTAGTTCTTCCAACATCCGTGTCTCCTCTGGTGTTTTAATTTGGTCATTAGGCAGGGCTTTTTCTGCCTGCATAGTGATATGCTTAGTGATCTTCTGCTGTCTTCGTCACATATAAATATCTTAAATGATTTACTTTGGGAATTGATTTCTTTCAGAAGTCTAAGGCCTTGTGTTTGCAGGATGGTTGTGCAGCAGGAAGCAGGGCACGGGGTGGAGCACCCAGTATGGTGATTTGTTTCAGGGCAGGTATGGGCACACATTGGGGATGTTACGCTGATGCTTGTGAATGTGGGTGCCCAGTGGTCAGGGAGGATGTAGTCAGGGATGATGCAGGTGCATGACACGATTGGGGCCCCATGCACACACACTGACCTGGGAGTGCCATAAAGGGATGAGCTGCTCAGGGAGGCAGGGTGAGGCTGTGCGACACTATGGGGAGGGGGCAAGGGTAGCCTAGGGATGGAGGTTAGTGCCCGTAACCTTTACACGCTGGCAACAGCCTGCAGGGAACAGGGAGTGGGAGGTAGTTCTCGGGAGGGGTGCAGGAGAAGTGGGCTGGGCTGCACTTGAGGTGGGTGTGTGGGGCAGGTACTTGCACTGGGGGCTGGTGGGTGGGGGTGCCTGAGCATGGGGCATGGGAGAGGGTGAGAGGGTTGAGGTGCATGGGGTGTGGGGTGAGTCGCCAGTCATGGGGCTGCACTGGTGAGCATAGTGGCCCAAGGAACATGGTCGGGCTTACTTCCTCATCCTGTGCTCCCATGCACTCCTGCTAGACTCCAGCCTTCTGCCTCTCAGTTCCTCGGTCTCCAAAACCAGGGCTGCTGCATGTGGTGCTCTCTCAGGTCAGCCGCGCTCCCTAATCACTGCCTCAGTCACCCTCCTGACCCCTCTCCAAACTTTCTGTGGAGCAGGGCTAATCTTGAGCCACTCTAGTTGGCCATCATCCCAGAAGTCCCTCTTCACTTGTAATATTTCTTTTTTTTTTCCTGCACTTTTGCCTGACTCATTTCAAGTGTTTTGTCTTCAAGTTCACTGTTTCCTTCTTCTGCCAGCTCCAATCTGCTTTTTTTTCTTCAACATACCAACATTCTTGACATATGGACATTCTTGACATGGTTACAAACAATGGCTGACAATATCATCACATAGTTGTGTATTCATTACCCTGATCATTTTTGGAATATTTGCATCTCTCCAGAAAAAGAAATAAAAAAGAAAAAAACTTGTACATCCCATACCCCTTACCACTCCCTTTCATTGACCACTAGTATTTCTATCTACTCAATTAATTTTAAACTTTGTTCCTCCTATTACTTGTTTATTTTTTACTCATCTGTCCATAGTGTAGATAAAAGGAGCATCAGGCACAAGGTTTTCACAATCACACAGTTACATTGCAAAAGCTATGTCATTATACCATTATCTTCAAGAAACAAGACTACTGGAACACAACTCAACAGTTTCAGGCACTTCCCTCTAGCCATTCTAATACACCATAAACTAAAAAAGGGGATATCTATACAATGCGTAAGAATAACCTCCAGTATAACCTCTCCACTCTGTTTGAAATCTCTCAGCCACTGACACTTTTATTTTGTCTCATTTCTTTCTTCCCCCTTTTGGTCAAGAAGATTTTCTCAATCCCTTGATGTTGAGACCCAGCTCATTCTAGAATTTTTGTCCCTCGTTGCTGGGGAGATTTACAACCCTGGGAGTCATGTCCCACATAGAGAGGGGTAGGGCAATGAGTTTGCTTGCTGTGTTGGCTGAGAGAGAGAGAGGCCACATCTGAGCAACAGAAGAGGTTCTTTGGGGGTGACACTTTGGCCTAATTTTAATTAGGCTTAGCCTATCCTTTGTGGGGATAAGTTTCATATGAACATACTCCAAGATTGAGGGTTGGCCTATTGATTTTGTTGTTCCCACTGCTTGCATAACTATCAGGAATTCTCCAAATGGGAAAGTTGAATTTCCCCCCTTTCTCCACATTCTCCCAAGGGGACTTTGCAAGTACTTCTTTAGTCACTGTTCAAATTACTGTGGGAGCCCCAAACCAAAACACAACAAGCTCTGAAGGAGCGGCGAGTGGCGCGGCTGGGCAGGCGGACTTGCGGTGGCACAGAGCCTTGGGAGGCTGATGCAACTTTCCCTTTAAGAAAACCACCTGGGCACACTGCGGTGCGGACCCAGCAGGCCTGGGTCGGGGGCTGCAGCATGCTTTTGAGGTCTGTGGTCTGAAAGGTGCGGGAAGCAAAGCCTGTGAGTGTTATCCCGGACTCCAGAGCCCTCAATCCACTGCCACCATGGTAGGAAAAGGTGCCAAAGGGATGCTGAACAGCTACTAGGGGAGTAGAAACGATACAGAACAGCTCCCGGAGCCACAACAGAGATAAAAAAGACAGCGTACCCCATCCTGGAACGGCTGACTGGCTGGGAGAACCCGCTCCAGTGAGATCGCCGAGGGGCGCGGGCTTCCCCGGGCGGGGCGGCAAGTGGCTGGAGTCCCTCCCCTCCTCCTTCCCGGGCCGACTGGCAGAATTGGGCAGGTGGTCCCCTCAAACCACGGCAGCTGGCGCCCCCCCCTCACGCGCGGCCCCCCGAACCAACTGGGAGAATTGGATCGGAAATCGCCAGGCCGCGGAGAACAGTGACCGGGGGGGTCCCTTCCAAACACGTGACTCCCCGGTCCGGCTGGGAACGGTGCACTTTCCCAGGTCACGGCAGCTGGCGCCCTCCCACCACGCTTCGCGCCCCTGGCCGACTAGGAAATTCGGACAGGCGCTCTCCCGGGCTGCGGTGGCCGGCGACCCTCGCCGCGTTCGGACCCCCGGGCAGGCTCGCACTCTTCCAAGCTGCTTCGGCTGGTGAACCTCCCCCACGACGAAAGTTTTCCAAAGTTAAAGGACCCACAGCACCTTTTACTGGTGGGACCCGCAGACAAACGTGTGCCACGAGTGCCACCTACTGGGCAGGATAAGAAAAACAGAACCCAGATATTTCACAGAAAAATCTTTCAACCTGTTGGGTCCAACACCCAGGGAAATCTGACTAAATGCCCAGATGCCAGCAGAAGATAACGGATAACGCTCAGAAAATTGAAAATATGGCCCAGTCAAAGGAACAAACCAATAGTTCAAATGAGATACAGGAGCTGAGACAACTAATGCTGAATAAACGAACAGAAATGGAAAACCTCTTCAAAAACGAAATCGATAAATTGGGGGAGGACATGAAGAAGACATGGGCTGAACAAAAAGAAGAAATAGAAAAACTGAAAAAACAAATCACAGAGCTTATGGAAGTGAAGGATAAAGTAGAAAAGATGGAAAAAACAATGGATACCTACAATGATAGATTTAAAGAGACAGAAGATAGAATTAGTGATTTGGAGGAGGGAACATCTGAATTCCAAAAAGAAACAGAAACTATCAGGAAAAGAATGGAAAAATTTGAACAGGGTATCAGGGAACTCAAGGACAATATGAACTGCACAAATATACGTGTTGTGGGTGTCCCAGAAGGAGAAGAGAAGGGAAAAGGAGGAGAAAAACTAATGGAAGAAATTATCACTGAAAATTTCCTAACTCTTATGAAAGACCTAAAATTACAGATCCAAGAAGTGCAGTGCACCCCAAAGAGATTAGACCCAAATAGGCATTCTCCAAGACACTTACTAGTTAGAATGTCAGAGGTCAAAGAGAAAGAGAGGATCTTGAAAGCAGCAAGAGAAAAACAATCTGTCACATACAAGGGAAACCCAATAAGACTATGTGTAGACTTCTCAGCAGAAACCATGGAAGCTAGAAGACAGTGGGATGATATATTTAAATTACTAAAAGAGAAAAACTGCCAACCAAGACTCCTATATCCAGCAAAACTGTCCTTCAAAAATGAGGGAGAAATTAAAACATTCTCAGACAAAAAGTCACTGAGAGAATTTGTGACCAAGAGACCAGCTCTGCAAGAAATACTAAAGGGAGCACTAGAGTCAGATACGAAAAGACAGAAGAGAGAGGTATGGAGAAGAGTGTAGTAAGAAGGAAAGTCAGATATGATATATATAATACGAAAGGCAAAATGGTAGAGGAAAATATTATCCAAGCAGTAATAACACTAAATGTTAATGGACTGAATTCCCCAATCAAAAGACATAGACTGGCAGAATGGATTAAAAAACAGGATCCTTCTATATGCTGTCTATAGGAAACACATCTTAGACCCAAAGATAAACATAGGTTGAAAGTGAAAGGTTGGGAAAAGATATTTCATGCAAATAACAACCAGAAAAGAGCAGGAGTAGCTATACTAATATCCAACAAATTAGACTTCAAATGTAAAACAGTTAAAAGAGACAAAGAAGGACACTATCTACTAATAAAAGGAACAATTAAACAAGAAGACATAACAATCATAAATATTCATGCACCGAACCGGAATGCCCCTAAATACGTGAGGAATACACTGCAAACACTGAAAAGGGAAATAGACACATATACCATAATAGTTGGAGACTTCAATTCACCACTCTCATCAATGGACAGAACATCTAGACAGAGGATCAATAAAGAAATAGAGAATCTGAATATTACTATATGAGCTAGACTTAACAGACATTTATAGGACATTATATCCCACAACAGCAGGATACACCTTTTTCTCAAGTGCTCATGGATCATTCTCAAAGATAGACCATATGCTGGGTCACAAAGCAAGTCTTAACAAATTTAAAAAGATTGAAATCATACACAACACTTTCTCGGATCATAAAGGAATGAAGTTGGAAATCAATAATAGGCGGAGGGCCAGAAAATTCACAAATACGTGGAGGCTCAACACCACACTCTTAAACAACAAGTGGGTGAAAGAAGAAATTGCAAGAGAAATTAGTAAATACCTCGAGGCGAATGAAAATGAAAACACAACATATCAAAACTTATGGGACACAGCAAAGGCAGTGCTAAGAGGGAAATTTATTGCCCTAAATGCCTATATCAGAAAAGAAGAAAAGGCAAAAATGCAGGAATTAACTGTCCACTTGGAAGAACTGGAGAAAGAACAGCAAACTAACCCCAAAGCAAGCCAAAGGAAAGAAATAACAAAGATTAGAGCAGAAATAAATGAAATTGAAAACATGAAAACAATAGAGAAAATCAATAAGACCAGAAGTTGGTTCTAGGAGAAAATCAATAAGATTGATGGGCCCTGTATTAGTTAGGGTTCTCTAGAGAAAAAGAATCAACAGGGAACACTTGCAAATATAAAATTTATGAAAGTGTCTCACGTGACCGTAGGAACGCAGAGTCCAAAATCCACAGGGCAGGCTGCGAAGCCGATGACTCCAATGGATGGCCTGGATGAACTCCACAGGAGAGCCTCACCAGCCAAAGCAGGAATGGAACCTGTCTCCTCTGAGTCCTCCTTAAAAGGCTTCCCATGATTGCATTTAGCATCACTAATTGCAGAAGACACTCCCCTTTGGCTGATTACAAATGGAATCAGCTGTGGATGTAGCTGACGTGATCATGACCTAATCCTATGAAATGTCCTCATTGCAACAGACAGGCCGACGCTTGCCCAATCAGATGAACAGGTACCACAACTTGGCCAAGTTGACACCTGTCCCTAACCATGACAGGCCCTTAGCAAGATTGACAAAAAGAAGAAGAGAGAGGATGCAAATAAATATGATCAGAAATGGAAGAGGAGACATAACTACTGAACTCACAGAAATAAAGGAGGTAATAACAGGATACTATGAGCAACTTTACGCTAATAAATACAACAATTTAGATGAAATGGACGGGTTCCTGGAAAGACATGAACAACCAACTTTGACTCAAGAAGAAATAGATGACCTCAACAAACCAATCACAAGTAAAAAATTGAATTAGTCATTCAAAAGCTTCCTAAAAAGAAAAGTCCAGGACCAGATGGCTTCACATGTGAATTCTATCAAACATTCCAGAAAGAATTAGTACCACCTCTCCTCAAACTCTTCAAAAAAATCGAAGTGGAGGGAAAACTACCTAATTCATTCTATGAAGCCAACATCACCCTCATACCAAAACCAGGCAAAGATATTAAAAAAAAGAAAACTACAGACCAATCTCTCTAATGAATACAGATGCAAAAATCCTCAATAAAATTCTAGCAAATCGTATCCAACAACACATTAAAAGAATTATACATCATGACCAAGTAGGATTCATCCCAGGTATGCAAGGATGGTTCAACATAAGAAAATCAATTAATGTAATACACCATATCAACAAATCAAAGCAGAAAATCACATGATCATCTCAATTAATGCAGAGAAGGCATTTGACAAGATTCAACATCCTTTCCTGTTGAAAACACTTCAAAAGATAGGAATACAAGGGAACTTCCTTAAAATGATAGGGGGAATATATGAAAAACCCACAGCTAATATCATCCTCAATGGGGAAAAATTGAAAACTTTCCCCCTAAGATCAGGAACAAGACAAGGATGTCCACTATCACCACTATTATTCAACATTGTGTTGGAGGTTCTAGCCAGAGCAATTAGACAAGAAAAAGAAATACAAGGCATCAAAATTGGAAAGGAAGAAGTAAAACTATCACTGTTTGCAGACGATATGATACTATACGTTGAAAACCCGGAAAAATCCACAACAAAACTACTAGAGCTAATAAATGAGTACAGCAAAGTAGCAGGTTACAAGATCAACATTCAAAAATATGTAGCATTTCTATACACTAGCAATGAACAAGCTGAGGGGGAAATCAAGAAATGAATCCCATTTACAATTGCAACTAAAAGAATAAAATACCTAGGAATTAATTTAACTAAAGAGACAAAAAACTTATATAAAGAAAACTACAAAAAACTGTTAAAAGTAATCACAGAAAACCTAAAAAGATGGAAGGGCATACCGTGTTCATGGATTGGAAGACTAAATATAGTTAAGATGTCAATCCTACCTAAATTGATTTACAGATTCAATGCAATACCAATCAAAATCCCAACAACTTATTTTTCAGAAATAGAAAAACCAATAAGCAAATTTATCTGGAAGGGCAGGGTGCCCCGAATTGCTAAAAACATCTTGAGGAAAAAAAACGAAGCTGGAGGTCTCACGCTGCCTGACTTTAAGGCATATTATGAAGCCACAGTGGTCAAAACAGCATGGTATTGGCATAAAGATAGATATATCGACCAATGGAATCGAATAGAATGCTCAGATATAGACCCTCTCATCTATGGATATTTGATCTTTGATAAGGCAGTCAAGCCAACTCACCTGGGACAGAACAGTCTGTTCAATAAATGGTGCCTAGAGAACTGGATATCCATATGCAAAAGAATGAAAGAAGACCCATATCTCACACCCTACACAAAAGTTAACTCAAAATGGATCAAAGATCTAAACATTAGGTCTAAGACCATAAAACAGTTAGAGGAAAATGTAGGGAGATACCTTATGAAACTTACAATTGGAGGTGGTTTTATGGACCTTAAACCTAAAGCAAGAGCACTGAAGAAGGAAATAAATAAATGGGAGCTCCTCAAAATTAAACACTTTTGTGCATCAAAGAACTTCATCAAGAAAGTAGAAAGACAGCCTACACAATGGGAGACAATATTTGGAAATGACATATTAGATAAAGGTCTAGTATCCAGAATTTATAAAGAGATTGTTCAACTCAACAACAAAAAGACAGCCAACCCAATTACAAAATGGCTAAAAGAGTTGAACAGACACCTACCAGAAGAGGAAATATAAATGGCCAAAAGGCACATGAAGAGATGCTCAATGTCCCTGGCCATTAGAGAAATGCAAATCAAAACCACAATGAGATATCATCTCACACCCACCAGAATGGCCATTATCAACAAAACAGAAAATGACAAGTGCTGGAGAGGATGCGGAGAAAGAGGCACACTTATCCACTGTTGGTGGGAATGTCAAATGGTGCAACCACTGTGGAAGACAGTTTGGCAGTTCCTCAAAAAGCTGAATATAGAATTGCCATACGACCCAGCAATACCATTGCTGGGTATCTACTCAAAGGACTTAAGGGCAAAGACACAAACAGACATTTGTACACCAATGTTTATAGCAGCGTTATTTACAATTGCAAAGAGATGGAAACAGCCAAAATGTCCATCAACAGAAGAGTGGCTAAACAAACTGTGGTATATACATACAATGGAATATTATGCAGCTTTATGACAGAATAAACTTATGAAGCATGTAATAACATGGATGGACCTAGAGAACATTATGCTGAGTGAGTCTAGCCAAAAACTAAAAGACAAATACTGTATGGTCTCACTGATGTGAACCGACATTCGAGAATAAACTTGGAATATGTCATTGGTAACAGAGTCCATCAGGAGTTAGAAACAGGGTAAGATAATGGGTAATTGGAGCTGAAGGGATACAGACTATGCAACAGGACTAGATACAAAAACTCAAAAATGGACAGCAGAATAATACCTAATTGTAAAGTTATCATGTTAAAACACTGAATGAAGCTGCATCTGAGCTATAGGTTTTTTTTTTTTTTTACTATTATTATTACTTTTATTTTTTTTCTCTATATTAACATTCTATATCTTTTTCTGTTGTGTTGCTAGTTCTTCTAAACCGATGCAAATGTACTAAGAAACGATGATCATGCATGTATGTGATGATGTTAAGAATTTCTGATTGCATATGTAGAATGGTATGATTTCTAAATGTTGGGTTAATTTCTTTTTTTCTGTTAATTAATAAAAAAAATTACTGTGGGATTTATCAGGGTCCAATCTGCTCTTGAAACCCTCCTGGGAATTTTTCATTTCAGTTATTATGGTCTTCAACTCTAATAGTTCATTTGGTTCCTTTTAAAATTTGCCTCTTTACTTAGACTCTCATATTATTCATTCATTGTTTTCCTGATATCTTTTAGTTCTTTCTCTGTACTTTCCTTAAGTATTTTTTAAAAATAGGTTTTGTTTTGGCATAGGCAGGCTCCAGGAATTGAATCCGGGTCTCCAGCATGGCAGGAGAGAATTCTGCCACTGCTCCACTGTTGCACTGCCCTCCTTAAGCATTTTCTTTTTGGCATGGGCAGGCCCCAGGAATTGAACCCAGGTCTCTGGCATGGCAGGTGAGAACTCTGCCTGCTGAGCCACCGTGGTCCACCCCCTAAGCATTTTTAAGATCACTTTTTCAAAAGGCTTTGTTTGGTGTATTCACATTCTTGTTGTCTTTGTTGGTATTTTCTGAATCTTTATCCTATTCCTTTGGATGGGCCATTACCTCCTATTTCTTTGTTTGTCTTGTACTTTTTTTAAACAGCTTGTACATTCTATATACCCTGAATTTTTAATTAAGGTTTCAAAATACTCTTGACTTAGAGTTTCTGAAGATGTAAATATTTTTGGAGGACCTTTTTATAGTACCTTATAGCCTGGAAGAAATGGCTTTCTCATCTCCCAGCCAGGTAGCATGTAGGATTAGAAAGTACTTAAAACTATAAATTAAAAATTTAATTTGTTTTATGGAGGCAGGCTATTTTTATAATGTATGAGTTTGCTAGGTAACTTTATGTGCTTTATAGGCATTAAAAAATTATTTTTTAAATGTTTTTTCTTTGGGGGTGGTGATGCATGATCCGGGAATCAAACCTGGGTCTCCCGCAGGGAAGGCAAGCATTCTACCACTGAACCACCTGTGCGCTCTAAATTTCTTTTCCTGTAAAATATAACATATATACAAAGCAAAGAGAGAAAAAAGCAATAGCTTTATACACATTTAAAATTATTTCTGGATGGGCCACAGTGGCTCAGCAGGCAAGAATGCTCACCTGCTATGCCAGAGGACCCAGGTTCGATTCCCGGTGCCTGGCCATGTGGAAAAAAAAAATATTTCTGATATTGATAGTGCTGGTTTCTATTCATTTACCAGTAATTCTGTTCAGCAGGAAAATATCTTTTGAACATTTGCTCCTTTTTGGTCTTTAATTTGTAAAACATTAATGTTGGACAATAAATAATGATACAGAAGAAAGCAAATAAGCAATGGATTTTGCATAATGCATGGGAAATGAGGGGGTGCAAGCTATCGCAGGCCAAGAGTTCCTGTTATTCAGTAGTGTAGCAGGCAGACCTTGCCCTCTTTCTGGTTTAGCTGTGCTCTCTGTGGAAAATCCCAAAACCCCCTCTCCTTGCAGGCAAGTGAGATAAGATAAGGTTCATTTCCTGGTATAGAAACCCCCTCCCCTAGCCTCCAGGAACTGGTAATAATGCACATAGGCAAAAGAAGACATTCCTGGGGTGGGGGGCCCCTCAACCATTCAGCTCTGGGCCATTCTCAATTTAAATCAGCCAATTGTGTACCTTGTCTTTAACATGTCAAAAAGTCTATAAAAGCTAAGGTTGCCTTTTGTTCAGGGCTCAGACTTTTGAGGTGACTTAGCTGGGCCCTCTTGCACAAGAGCTAATAAAACCTACTTCCCGAAACTGGGGATCCTTAGTCTCAGCGTTTTCTAACTTCGCGGAACATTCCTGGAGGCCTATGGCCTCGTTCCTGGTTTTTGCGCTACAGTAGGATGTCCTTTGGACCACCTGTGGGCTACATTGCAGAGGGCTCATCTTTCTTTTCCTCCCTCCCAAAGGTCTCAAACAGCTTAGAAGGATGCTGAACATGATGATTGATCTTGATTTTTGCTATTCATCAACTTTTCTTGATCTTGCTGTCTGATTCCATACATTTCAGAATGGTCAAGGGATTTGTAATAAACTTGGCTTGTGTTCATTTTATTAAAAAATAAGCTCCAAAAATATCCATAAGTTGTGCTACTGAAGTTCCTTTAAAGACCTATACCAGTGTTTCCATAGTGTGGGTCATCCTGAAGTGCTAACATGAGGGCTGGTGTCCACATTGTACATTTTAATATTTTGAAACGTTACCTCTGGGATTTATTTTCTATGATGTCAGCTTTTTGGTTTTTTAAGCAGGTGTTGATAAAGCTGAGACCTTCTTGAGCTTCAGCACTCCTATGAGGAAGATTTACTCAAGGTAAATGCAGGGTGCAAGGTTTTCCCTGTCTTTCTGGGCCTCTTTTCATCCTGGGCTTTTGCATGTTAGTTTTTTGGAGTTCCAGTTATTTACAGGAGTTTGGTTGTTACCTCTTCCACCCAGGAGACAGACATCAGTCTCACTGGTACTTGAAGCCAGTAGTCCTTTTTTCCAGGGTGTCTGCCTCTGTAATATTTTATATTCCTTGTTTTTTTTTTTTTTTTTTTTCATGCTGCTTTTGCCTGGAGGACAAATTCTGTGAGGATGGTCATCCCAGTGGGGACTTTTCTAAGTCACTCTTTCCCAGCCAATACAGGTGGTGGTGGGGGGACCTACTAAAGTGGCACAGATTGTCTCCAAAATGCCCTGGGGAGATGATCAGGAAGGGTACCAAAATTCTCTCTGATGGTTCCAAAAACTGCAGTTTCCTGTCCTGCTCAACAAATGCAATCCTTTAGCTAACTGTCCCCAACAGTCCTGGGGAACCACAGTGTCATTAAATGTCTACCATCTCCATCCCTTTCCAGGGAGGGTGAAACAATGGCTGCTGCATCCTTTCTCAGGGTGGGTTTGAAACAATGGCTGTCACCACCTTTTTCCAGGGCAGATTGAAACAATAGCTGCCTTCCTAGCTGGAAACCAGCAATCTGAATATGCTAATCAAAAGCTGCAATCATTGATAGGCTCTGTCTACTACTGTTCTTGGGGAAGAGGATTTTTAGGTCCTTTTCTGTCACCAGCAGCTAGCCAGGGATTGTACCTGGCCATGGCCTGCCACGAAGGTGAGGGATGAATTCAGGTAGTTGCTGCACAGAGAGAGCAATTTACCATTCTTTATTGTCATTTATCAGTCTCTTCATCCTGCTCTTCCCTGGATGCTGTATGGAGTTCTTCTGGCCTTTGGGGTTTCAAAATAGTTGTTTCAGGTAATTTCTGTCTGTTTAATAGTTGTTTTGGTGGAAGGTCTGAGTCCCAAGTGCCTTTCTCCACCATCTTCCCTGGAAGTCTCTGGTTGGGTAAGTTTATTTTGAGGTTTGATCAATTTAACTGGATATTGAAATGGAGAGATTATTCTGCATGATATGCTTTGGCCCTTAATGTAATCACAAATGTCCTTTAAGAGGGAAGTAGAGGGAGATTTTACTACAGAAGGCCATGTGATGAAGTGATGATAGAAGCAGAAAGAAGCAGAGTTACCTGCCGGTTTTGAAGATGCAGAGAGGGGCCACAAATCAAGAAACACAAATGGTTCTAGAAGCTAGAAAAGGCAAAGAAACAGACTCTTCCTTGAGGCTTACAGAAGAAACTGGTCTTGCTGACACTTTGATTTTAGCCCCATAAAATTCATCTCAGATCTCTTACCTCCAGAGATGCAGGAAAATAGATTTGTATTGTTTTAAGTGACTAAGTATGTGGTAGTTTGTTACAGCAACAATAGGAAAGTAATACTCTGGGTCAAAGAATAGAAATAATATTTAAAATTTAATAAGTCTTGATAAATTATCTTCACGGCTTTGAAAAGTGCCACTTTCCTTATCCATGAGAGCATAGTATATTACTAATTTTTACGTTTGTCAACCAGTTCTGTAAACAAATTCTGCCTCCTGCTCTAGAAAGGCAAGTTTGCTTTGGGTGTTATTTTATGGAGCTTGTTAAAAAATGGCAAATCAATCTGTAAGTGATTTTAATATTTGACTTCTGGGAACTTGCTATTTAATGCTGGAATTGTTACTTCCTCACTCCAATTAGAAACTCTTCCTGGTTCTGGGATATTAGGAAGTCCCAGATGAAATGGTGATGGAGGACCGGTGGGGATTTCAGAAGAATGAGTGTGGTGCAGACAAGAGAGGATCCCAGAATATATGCATGTAGTACATCATTTTTTAAAAAAACTTTTTTATTGTATAATGTAACATATATACCAAACAAAGAAATAAAAATAGCAATAGTTTTCAAAGCACTCTTCAACAAGTAGTTACAGGACAGATCCCAGAGTTTGTCATGGGCTACCATACCATCATCTCAGATATAGTACATCATTTTTTTAAAGTCAGTAAAGAAGCAAAACTTACTTTTATACACACCTGTATATAAAAATCCCTTTTGCCATATATATAACGTGTTGAGTGTGTGTGTGTATATATGAGCATACACTCTAATGAAAGTAGCAGTGGAAGGAAGAGGGGAACAGGCAGGGCATGGACTAGACACACGGGGTTCCACAGTGTGGTGGGCTCACTGTTATTTATCACCTCCTCAATTATTTACATATTTATATATACGTTTGTTACCTAAATTCTTTTGTATGTATCAAAATTAATATTCAATAAAACATTGCATGAGTTATGTAATGTGCTTTTATGATTGAAAAACAAAGCCAGAAGGACATAGAGATGGTAGAAAATATGCTTTGAAAATGGAGCCTCAAGATTAAGCCCAGGGGGAAAAAAAAAAAAGATTAAGCCCAGAAATTGACAATTGAAAGAGACACAAACTATTTCATCAAGCTAACTTTTCCAGGTGTTACTTGGAAAAGCTAACAGGTGGCAGATAATTGGGTAAACTCACACTAATCATGAAACTGAAAAAAAGAGAACCGTGTTTCTATAAAACTCAAGCGTCGGTAAATCAAGGGACTGATAATTTGAGTAGAACCTTCTCAAAATCAGTTTTCACGCTGGGTTACCATCGAGATGTTGAGTCTGCGCAAGACGTTGCCCTATGCAAAAATGGCGGTTCGGGTTTCAAGAATTTAAATGTTCAAGCGCATGTCCGGAAGTTACGCCACTCCATAAGATAGCGCGCTCCTACCGTGGGGAGAGTTTCCGCCATTTTTGAAAATCGTGAAGGTCCTAAGATAAGTGTAGTTGCCGTTGCGATGGCAGCCTTTGCCGTGGAACCCCAGGCGCCCACACTTGGTGAGTGAAAAAGTGCTTTTTTTCGCTGGCACTGCGATCCACGCCTCAGGTCTGAAAGCGGGCAAGCAAGCCTGTAAGGTAGTGGTCTTCAGGCTCTGGTCCGCTAGCCTCAGTCGAGAAGGGGGAGGGAGCCCCTGGTTGCCTCGCGTTCCTAGTCCCCTTCCTGCCGGAGACTGAGACACCACTCCGCTGTCAAGGTGGCTCCGGGATTCCGCGGGCCCTGGAGAGGGTGAAGAAACGGCTGTCACGTGGTGATTGGGTAGGATTTTGTGCTTCCACATGCCGGCAGCGCCGCACTGGTCCTTTCCTGAATTTCGACTCGCACGGGAGAGGCGTAGTGGGTTCCTGGATCCCCGGAAGCGTCGGTGGGGAGGAACTGACTCGCATACACGTGGGTGGGCGGCGCCCTGGAGTGCCTGGTTGCTGTCGACCGCGCCTGGTCACCTAGGTTTCTAGTTCCTGTTTTCATTCCCTCCCTCTCTTGTTAATTTGAGGACGCTCTCGGGCTTTGCAAAAAGGAGTCTGTGGTTAATGGAAGTTTGAGTCTTGCGACATTTAATCAATCAGGTGATGGTAATTATTGGGATATTGATTATACTAGCAAGCCTGAAGTTCCCATGTTTTTTCCCGCCTTTATTTTGGGAAAATTTTGACTTTTAGTTTGTAGGTCATTTCCTCGAATTAGTCACTATCTGACTTTTCGAATCCACCTTTGATATTTATTGGGTAGCCTTGAAATGTGCGGTCGTTGAAGGGAGTCTACCAAGTCATCAGGGTGCTGATCCCCTTTTTGTTGTGTCGTGTGTCGTGTGAGAACCGTCAGAAATTTTAGGAGAGAACAGACCGCCTAATATCGTAGACTTACTTGAAAATTAGGTTATGATTTTTCGAGTTTAGAAAAGAGCAGAAGTGATATATATTGTGGAGAATGGGCTTTTTAGATTTAAAGAACAAGTTATGCTTGCCATAGCTTTTATGCAAAATATTTCGTTTGAGTATGGAGTTATGTAAACTATTTTAGTTTTAGTCTCATTACAAACAAAATGTATAACGTCAATAATGCAAGCACTGCTACGTTTAGACTTTTGTACGGATGTTGGTCTAGGTATTTACTTTTCCTGAGTTTTAGAGATCAGAAAACCATGTAGTTCCAGCTGCAGGTTGTTTTTTGTTTGTTTGTTTATCAAAAACATTTTGGAGTGTATGGTTGCTGGTGTTACAAAGATTAATGAAACCCTGTTTATTGCCTGGCTAGAAATCTGCTAAAACTGATTTTAATTCTTCAAGTCTACATATTGTAGATAGTTGAGGGGAGGAATAAACATTTTCCCAGCATCTAATAGTATATTAAAAGTAAAGGTTTACTTCAACAAACTGCTAACTGAGTAACATAGTACTTTCATTTGGGAGCACAGACTGAAATGGAATTTAAGACATACAGGATGCTTAGAAATTGGTTAAGCTTTTTAAGGGGAATTCAGCTTTTGAGGGGTGGTTAGTGACAGAGCCAGGATTAGGAGACCATTTGGTCCTCCTGACTCTTTTTTCTAGTGTATCATAATATATACTTATGTATATTGGAACTTTTCTTAATTCTTACAATCTTTATAAATTGTTTCTTTAGGAGATGGAGTAGTGATGGTATTTGGTGGTGTTACATAAAACTTTGTGTTTATTACTGTGGTTTTTAAAATGTCTGTTCAGAATTTTTTAAAAAGCCTCTTAAAAAAATTAGCGAAGTGTCACCTTAATTAAGCTTTTGCTTTCACTTTTGGCTTGCTTTTAGTATATGTTCTTTGGAAATGGGTAATAGTAACATAGTAACTAACAGTTAAAATAATTGCAATGTAATTATAGTTCTTCACATCTTATTTCAGTATTTATGTTATCCTTTTCCTGAATTTGCCTTTTTCCTCTTACACACTTGCATTGTAAAACACTAGTTCTGTTATAGTGGGAGATGAGAGAATAAATAATTGATAGGTGTTGGATAAAATGAAGCAAATATTTGAAAGTTAAAGAAAAGTGTATCAAAAGCCTGTGAATAATGTAAAAAACATTTGATCCTTTTGAGTGCTATGAATCACATTCAGGCTTGTCACATAGTTAAAAATTAAGTTTTCATAAGCAGGAATTGGAGATTTTACATTTGTACATTAATCACTCAATTTTTGCTATTATAGATTACTACTAGAATAATAATAACATTTGTTGAACACTTACTGCTGATTAGATACTGGTAAGTGCTTTACTTAGTGTCTTATTCTAAAAAAAAAAACACGGCATAGGTGCTATACTACACTATTTTGCAGAGAACTTGAACCAGGTCTCTGACACTAAAGTCTATTTTTTCTTTACTATTTTGCTCTGAAATTACAATATTATTTCTTCGTCTTTTTAATACCAGTAATAATGCCTACACTGTTGTGAACATTAATTATTTTAAAATTATTTATTTTTTAAAATGATAGAAAAACATTCCAAGTCTTTTAAATGTGTTTCTGAGTTAGGATATTAGGCATCATTATTATTGCATTAGTTGTCTAATGTTTACACTTTTATCATAAAAATGCTTTGCTGTTTTTTGTGTATGGGGAAAAAGGAGTGGGGCATTTGCCAAGCTAAATGCATGTGTCTGATTTGCTAAGACCTTGTATAAATAGTGTACCCATCCTCTGTTTTGTTTGCGACCAAACTGTAGAAACTAGCCAGAACTGGAAAGAAATTAGTGTGTATTAGGTTTTTTTTTTTAGATGTTAAGCTAATTTTTAATTTAAAAATAAGGTGTGGGCAGGCCACTTTTGCTCAGCAGGCAGAGTTCTCGCCTGCCATGCTGAAGACCTGGGTTTGATTCCCTGTGCCTGTCCGTGCAAAAAAAAAGTGTAGTTCTTAAACTTGTGGAAAAAATGTAAACAGAAACTGCTCTGATGATTAATATTGTTAATGCAAGATGACATGCTAGAGCCTTGCATCTTTTTGTTAGCTATTGTAGTAGAAAAGTTATTAACTTTTATTTTTGTTTTTTTTGATTCATATAGGATCTGAACCAATGATGCTGGGTTCACCCACCTCTCCAAAGCCAGGAGTTAATGCCCAGTTCTTACCTGGATTTTTAATGGGTGATTTGCCAGCTCCAGTGACTCCACAACCTCGTCCAATTAGTGGCCCTTCAGTAGGAGTAATGGAAATGAGATCACCTTTACTTGCAGGTAGGTAAATTACTTACAGTAGTTTTATAGTGATAACAGTACAAGTACTAGAATTTTAAAAAAGTATAGTGTACCTTTCATTATCATCAAAACATTTATTAATTTTAAAAAGTCAAGTATTGCCTCTTTGAATAGAGGTGTAATAAGTATAAGCTTCTTTAATTCCAAGAACCATTCATTAAAATGTACATGCTATATTTCATCTAATCAAAGATGCCATTGTTTGTACAACTTGTCATTATTTTATGTACCGTTAGGAAAGAACATTTTATATCAAATAACACCTTAAGGGCAATTTAAAAAAAATTTCTCTCTTTTTTTAAAAACTTTATCGAATCTAATTGAAGATTCTTTTATTTTCTTACCTGACTATTTTTGTACGTTGTAGGTGGGTCACCACCACAACCAGTTGTACCAGCTCATAAAGATAAAAGTGGAGCTCCACCAGTTAGAAGTATATATGATGATATTTCCAGCCCAGGACTTGGATCAACCCCTTTAACTTCAAGAAGACAGGTAATATATATACCCTCATGATCTACAGTTAATTTCATATATTTTTATGTAACTGTCCCGTGAGTACTTTTCAATAATTTGAAATGTTTCCCTAAAGTCTGTTTTAGTGTAACTGTTGCACAGAGTAAGCATTAAGTTTATCTATCATAGAATCTCCTTAACTTGTGTTTATCTTGAAATGTACTTAAAAATGTAGTAGACCTCCAGATGTTTTTCTCATATAGATAATTCTGTGGTGTTTATAGATATAAACACCAATCTTATCTATGTGCCAGTACTTCCAACTTACTTAATATATGTGTAGAATATGATTATGACTAAAGTCATTTCACTTGTTTAAAAACATAATCTCAAACTCTAGCTTTCTGACTTAGAATCTGAATTTTAATTCTGTGGGAGATTCAGTATTTTAAACAACTGCCTCCTACTTATTTATGAGCTGATTATCTAGTATGGACCTGACACCTCTTTGAATAGAGGTGTAATAAGTATAAGCTTCTTTAATTCCAAGAACCATTCATTAAAATGTACATGCTATATTTCATCTAATCAAAGATGCCATTGTTTGTACAACTTGTCATTATTTTATGTACCGTTAGGAAAGAAGGTGTTCGGATAATGTTTTTTTCCCAGTCATATATTATGCAAAATGGAGATTTTTCTGTTCTGATGGAACTGATAATGACAAGAAAATGTCTAATACTGAATACTCAGGCCCTGATAGTATAACTTCTCAAATTACCTCGTTTAATTCTCACAAAAATTCTGTCGTGTTATGAGTTTTGTTTAGCATTCAAGAAACTAGGACACAGAAAGATTAACTAATTTGCTAGGCACCTGGTATATAGCAGAGCCAGGCTTCCACCCCAAGTAGTTTTGAATCTAGGCTAGTGTTTGTAACTAGCCATACTGTACTAATGCTACCATGACAACTCTTGATTATCAGTTGAAAGGTAATACGGATTTTTTTTTTAAGTGAAAAGCTTAATAACTTTTACAGTCACAAATGTTTTCTCCTGTCACTATTGTTCTTTGTAGGGCATATAAACAAAGTATGTTAAGTTAAATTAATAGTGCTTTTTATGAAGACATTTCTGCTCTTTGATTTGGAGAAAGGTCTTATGCCTATCTGTCTCTAAATCAATTTGGCATATTTGTTGAAGAGTTTAAAAGTATTAAAAGGCATCTTTCAGTGAATTTTCACAATTTATATGCCTGATATGCTTGGCATACTAGGCCTACTTGTTAGGCAAAGCAATATTAATTCTTTATTTTAAACAGTTTACCTTCCCTTTTCAACACTTCTAGACCTGCCCTGTGTCATACAGTAGCAACTAATCAAATGTGACTATTGGCACTTGAAATGTGGCTAGTTCTAATTGAGATGTGCTGTAAGTATAAAATACACACCGTATTTTCTGTCTTTGACGACAGAAAGAAGAAAATGATCTATCTCATTAATTCTTTATATTGATTTGATATTGAAATGATAGTATTTGGGAAGAATTAGGTTACATATATTAAATTTCTTTTCTTACTTTTTTAATGTGCCTACCAGAAAATTCAAAATTATTTGCATGACTTGTGTTATAATTTCTAATAGATTGTGCTATTTTACCTAATCAGAATATATTGGTCTGGAATATTTTTATAAAGGTTAAGTAAGTCTATTGAATAGTTTGGTATGAGAACCACTGGTTTATAAATTTGTACTAGTTTTCATTACTCCTTTTTTGATGCATGACAAGAAAAGTAGTTTACACTTACTGATACATTCAGAATGTTTAAAAGTCTTGGAAATCATAATTTATAAAGAATACTTTTAACTTGAAAGTTGGTAAGAATATTTACACTAGATCGAATCTAGCCCAAATTAATTATGCTCCTAGAGACTTTACTCAGAGATCACTCTCTAACTGAGAAAGAAATAGCATTAAGAATTGAGCAGTAAGTGTTTGCATCTCTCCTGGTATTCTTTCAGCATTTGGTCCTGGTTGTTAGCTGTAGCCAGACTTGTATTTCTTTAGTTTTATCAGAATCTGTTAAGAAAAATCTATATCTGTATTTATTTACTTCTAGAGAAAGACTGCTTTCTCATTCTTGGATGGATATTTTCTTTAACTATTTTAATTTAGTCTTTAATTTCTCACACTTAAAAGGACTACTATTGGGCGGGCCACGGTGGCTGAGCAGGCAAGAATGCTTGCCTGCCATGCCAGAGGACCTGGGTTCATTTCCTGGTGCCTGACCATGTAAAAAAAAAAAAAAAAGGACTACTATTATAATTTTTCTGCTTTGTAACTTTATAGTGGTGGGGATATGCTGTCTTTTATTATATAATGAGATTCAAAATTATTGTATTTTATGGTTTGCAAGTGTCTAAAAATAAATTCTGCCGCTCTGATATGCTGGGATAAGACACTGTTCTGGTTTTGGTATGCCTGTTTTAGGGACACCAGGGCAAGAAAAGTCGGCCAGGGCCAACATAATAGGCAAATTTAGATTGCTCCTGGTGGGGGGTGGGAGTGGGGAGTCAGTCTCTACTTTGCACAGTGGGGGCCATTTTCCCATGGCCTTTTTACTGAGTTTTCTATGTAAGAGTAAAGATTGTCTCCTACTCCTCTCCAGTGTTCTTCTCTTTTTGTCTTTTTTATCATTTTTTATATTTCCTATGACACTGGCAGTGGTAGTAATTTTCCACCCAGAGAGAAGCTTGTGGTCCACGGTGCTCCAAGGATGAATTTCCAAATATTTGCCTGTGGTAAAGGAGCAGAGACTGTAACAGAAGTGGTTTAGTGTTGCACTTTCAGAGTAATTTGTCTACTGCCGTAATAAATGGAAAATATCAACAAGCAAAAAAAAAAAAAACATAAATAAATTCTTCCATCTTCTCTTTTCCTATGTGAATTTGGTGATTTGAAGACTCATCATGATCTCTGTTGTATTGTACATTAGGAACTAAAAACAAATAGCTACCATGTCCCATTCTGTAAAAATATCTTTTTACCAGTTGTAACTTTTCTTATTTTAACAGTATGCTAAAGAGTCTAGCATATTTTAGAATAATACAGCTTAACTAAAAAAAAAAAAAAGTAATTTTAGAATATGAGGAATATGAGATACTTGTTGGTATCCCTAGCACCTAATAAATATTCAATTGCCAGTTGAATGAAGCCTTCCAAAACTTAATGTATTCAGTTTATGGCTAGAACTTTGCATTTTTACCTTTAATGCTTTTGTTTTCATAGCCAAACATTTCAGTAATGCAGAGTCCTCTTGTTGGAGTTACAACTACCCCTGGAACAGGTAAGCAACTCCCTTTAACACCAGAAGACTATTTTCTACTGTTCTAACTGAAAGTAGTATAAGACCTTTGTTGATATTGCCAAAATCTTTTATATTCCAAACTTTGAAACTTTCTCAAATGTCAGTAACTTGCCCCATGAAAGAAATATGCCTGTTGTAATTGAGAAAAGATCTTTTATTTATATATAGTTATGAATCTAAAAGATGTTTATAGTAATACATAGCATTAAATCTAAATGTCATTGACTATAATCAGTCACCAATTATAGCTAGTTTTTCTTTGAAATTAATGGCCTTTTTGTCACTGTTAGCATTATCATTAACACAGCTCTTCTTACATATTTTTGTATTTATAATCCCATTGCATGTTCATTTAGCAGATATTTAATCTCTTAGCCATGTGCTTGGCTCTGGGAATCAGAACAAAATGAGTAATATTTGCCTTTATGGAGTTTACATTTATTTACAGAATTTACATTTATAGATAAAATAAATTATAAAGTTTGTTAAAAGGTAATACATTTCTTGGAGAAAAAATTAAGCAGAAAAGGGGAAAAGGTGGTGAAGACTTAGAGTTTAAATATGGTAGTGTTTTAGTTTTCTACTACTGCCATAACAAATGCCACAAACCTAGTGTCTTAAACAAAGCAAATTTATTATCCTGCTGTTCTGGAAGTCAGAGGTCCAAAATGGGTTTCACTGGGCTGAAATCAAGATATTAGCAGGTTTTTATCCTTTCTGGAGGTTGTGGGAGAGAGTTTTTCTTTCCTTTTTATCTTCCAGAGGCTGCTCAGATTTCTTTGCTTCTGGCTCACTTCTTTCAAAGCTAGCAGCTTTGCATCTCCATGATTTTTCTCTTTTAAGGATGCTGTTAATTCAGTGGGCCCTTCTGGATAATCTGGATAAGATCTTTAAGTTCAGCTGATTAGCAACATAATTCCATCTGTAATCTTAATTCCCCTTTACCATGTGATGTGTCATATAGGTTCTGTGAATTAGGATATGAACATCTTTGGATGGACATTATTCTTCCTTCTATAGGTAGAAGGAAAGTAACATTTTCTCAGAAACCTGAATTCAGTGAGGGAGGTGGGGAAAGTGTTCCAGACAGAAGGAATAGCAAATAAAAAGTTCCTGAGGTGGGAGTCTGTCTGGAATGTTCAAGGAGGAGTGAAGAGTCTACTGTGGATTTGGTGAGGGGGAGAGTAGTAGAAAATGACATCAGAAGTGATCGGGACAGATTTTATAGATTCTTGTAGGTCATTGTAACAGTGCCTTTACCTAGAAAAGGTAGAAAACAATTAGGGTAAGACTGCTGCTGTGTTAAGAATAGATTTTGGGGGTACAGAGCAGGTCAAGGGTGGAATAAGGGGGACCAATTAGGAGTCTACTCTATTAATTCAGGTGAGAAATTATGGTGACTTAGACCAAAAAGAACTCAGAAAAGGAACGGTGGAATGACAACAACAAAAGGATGGAAAATTAGAAAACAAACATGAAGACAAATCAGCAGTCACATAAAATGTAAATGGATTAAACACTCCATTTAAAAGGCAGTAAGTCTGTGAACTCTCCCTGCTAGTGTGCAGATTTCTGTTAACATTCTGAAGAGAAGGTAATTTAGGCTTTCTCTATCATGCGTCTCAAAATTATCACGCTCTTCTAGACTCTACCTGTTGCCTGATTGAAAGCCACTTTCACATAGTTTAGTTATTTGTACAGCAGGCCCCCACTTGTGGTATTAAAATCAAAACCAGTTTCTATTCCTGTATATAACAGAGTATCACAAACATAGTGCTTAAAGCAACCCAAATTTATTATCTTGCAGTTTTGATAATTTTGTGATATCTGGGCATAGTTCAGCTAAGCTGATTCTTTGATTAAAGCTCAGATGTTAGTAGGACTCTATTTCTTTTTGGAGGCTCTGGAGATGAATCTGCTTCCAGGCTTATTCATTTGTTGGCAGAATACAGTTCCATGTGGGGATAGGATCATGTTGTTTACTAAGAGTATGTGTTGACTAGGAGTCATTCTAAGAATTTAGAGACCACCGTTATTCCTTGATTTATGGCTGCCTTTCTTCCATCTTCAAAGGCTGCATTGGCAGATTGAGTCCTTTTCATGCTTTGTATCTTTCTGAAATTCCTCTTCCATTATATCTCTCTCACTTGACTCTTCTGGCTCTTTCTGCTGCTGCTAAGGGCCCAAGGATTACATTGGACTTATTGGGGTAATTCAGGATAATCTCCCTGTTTTAAGGTCAGCTGATTAGTAACCTTAATTCTATTTGCAAAATCCCTTCATGGTGATACCTACCATATTTGATTGAAGTATAATATGACAGAAATCTTGATGGCATATCTTTAGAATTCTGTCTACCACATATTTCACAGTCAGAAATCTAGGATGTTGTCTTAGTCCTTCAGCTACATACCTGGGATAGAGTATGGACTGGCGGGATCGGTTCAGCTCTTAACAATCTTAACTTGATCAGACTCCTGTAACAAATGGGTAGATGCTAATGGTTAGTTAGGCACATAGTGGTGCGTGACTTACTCAGTTGTATAATTGAGTCAAGTAAGTGATCCATGGACATTGAGAATGCGAAAACATATCATGTTAGTGACATTTCATGTTTTAAACAATCTTTTAGTTGACTGCAAAAGCATACATTTTAATTTTCTTAATTGTTGTGAAGTGGAAGAGCACAGAATTGAAGTCAAATAATTATCTTTATTTTAATTTATTTTTTAAAGTAATTTTTTAATTTAAGAAAACACAAAAACCTCAAACATTCTTAACTTATGATCATTCTGTTCTACGTATTTAATCAGTAGTTCATAATGTCATCATAGTTGCATATTTATGATTATGATCATTTCTTAGAACATTTGCATCAATTCAGGAAAAGAAATAAAAAGACAACAGAGAAAAATTCATACATACCATACCCCTTAACCCTCCCTTTCATTTATCACCAGCATTTCAATCTAAATTTATTTTAACATTTGCTCCCCCTATTTATTTTTATTCCATTTGTATTATTCATCTGTTGATAAGGTAGATAAAAGGAGCATCAGACACAAGGTTTTCACAATCACACAGTCACATTGTGAAAGCTGTATCATTATTCAATCATCCTCAAGAAACGTGGCTACTGGATCACAGCTTGACATTTTCAGGCAGTTTCCTCCAGCCTCTCCATTACATCTTGAATAACAAGGTAATATCTACTCAATGGGTAAGAATAACCTCCAGGACAATCTCTCGACTCTGTTGGGAATCTCTCAGCCATTGACACTTTGTCTCATTTCACTCTTCCCCCTTTTGGTCGAGAAGGTTTTCTCAATCCCTTGATGCTGAGTCTCAGCTCATTCTAGGATTTCTGTCCCATGTTGCCAGGAAGGTCCATACCCCTGGGAGTCAGGTTCCTCATGGACAGGGGGAGGGCACTGAGTTTGCTGGTTGTGTTGGGTGGAGAGAGAAGCCACATCTGAGCAACAAAAGAGTTCTCTTGGGGGTGACTCTTAGGCCTAATTTTAAGTAGGCTTGACCTGTCCTTTGTGGGCTTAAGTTTTATATGAACAAACCCCAAGATTGGAGGCTCAGCCTATTAGTTTGATTGTCCCCACTGCTTGTGAGAATATCATGAATTCAACTTGGGGAAGTTGAATTTTCCCCCTTTCTCACCATTCCCCCAAGGGGACTTTGCAAGTACTTTTTTATTCACTGTTCACATCACTCTGGGATTTATTGGGGCATCACTCTGGACAAACCAACAAAATCTCATGCTCTATTCAAGGTTCCATGTACTTATGTGTTCAGTTAAGCTGTCTGCATAAGTTATATTAGGAAATGCACTACTCAAAATATAAATTTTGTACCAAATAAATATTTTTGCTTTAGACTCACACATAAGTTAAAATTTTAAAGTATTAATTACCATCTATTTTCATTGCCCTGCAGTAATGACATTCCTTTGTTCTTCCTCATGCAAAAGCATTTTTTAAATTTCTACATTTAGTCACTGTCATTATGCACTCTAGGCATTCCTAGATTATACCATCTCAGTCTTTATCGTCTTTCTTTCTGATTTCATTTGTGCTCCCAGCCCTCCTCCCTCTATCATTCTCACATTCAGCTTCATTCAGTGTTTTAACATAATTGTATTACAGTTAGGTAGTATTGTGCGCTCCATTTCTGAGTTTTTACAGGCAGTCCTGTTTTACAATCTGTCTCCCTTCAGCTCCAATTATCCAATGTCTTACCCTATTTCTGTCTCTTGATGGTCTCTGTTATCAATGAAATTCTCCAGTTTATTCACTAATATCAGTTCATATCAGTGAGACCATACGGTATTTGTCCTTTTGTTTCTGGCTAATCTCACTCAGCATAATGCCCTTAAGGTCCATCCATGTTGTTACATACTTCCTGACTTTATTCTGTCTTACAGCTACATAATATTCCATCGTATGTATACACCACCGTTTGTTTAGCCACTCTTCTGTTAATGGACATTTTGGCTGTTGCCATCTCTTCGCAATTGTAAATAATGCTGCTATAAACATTGGTGTGCAGATGTCCGTTTGTGTCCTTGCTCTCATGTCCTCTGAGTAGATACCTAACAATGGTATTGCCGGGTCATATGGCAGTTCTATATTTAGCTTCCTGAGAAACCGCTAAACTGCTTTCCAAAGCGGTTGTACTGTTTGACGTTCCTGCCAACAGTGGATAAGTGTGCCACTTTCTCCACACCTCTCCTGCACTTGTCATTTTCTGTTTTATGGATAATGGCCATTCTGGTGGGTGTGAGATGATATCTCATTATGGGTTTGATTTGCATTTCCCCAATAGCCAGGGAAGTTGAGCATCTTTTCATGTGCCTTTTGGCTATTTGTATTTCCTCTTCTGAGAAGTGTTTGTTCAAGTCTATTGCCCATTTTGTAATTGGATTGACTGTCTTTTTGTTGTTGAGTTGAACATTCTCTTTATATATTCTGAATACTAGACCTTTATCTGATATATCATTTCCAAATATTGTCTCCCAGTGTGCAGGTTGTCTTTTTACTTTCTTGACAAAGATCGTTGATGCACAAAGGTATTTAATTTTGAGGAGTTCCCATTTATTTATTTATTCAATGCTCATGCTTTGGATGTAAGGTCTAGGAAACCGCCTCCTATTATAAGGCTGATAAGATACCCCTACATTTTCTTCTAACAATTTTATGGTCTTAGATCTAATGTTTAGGTCTTTGATCAATTTGAGTTAATTTTTGTATAGGGTGTGAGATATGGATCCTCTTTCATTCTTTTGCATATGGATATCCAGTTCTCTAGGCACCATATATTGAAGAGACTGTTCTGTCCCAGGTGAATTGGCTTGACTGCCTTATCAAAGTTCAATTGTCCATAGATGAGAGGGACATATCTGAACACTCTATTTGATTCCATTGTTCAGTATATCTATCTTTATATCAGTACCATGCTGTTTTGACCACTGTAGCTTCATAATACGCCTTAAAGTCAGGTAGTGTGAGACCACCTCTGACTTCATTTTTTTTTTCCTCAGGATACTTTTAGCTATTTGGGAAACCCTGCCCTTCAGATAAATTTGGTTATTGATTTTTCTGTTTCTGAAAAGTAGGTTTTTGGTATTTTTATTGATATTGCATTAAATCTGTCAATTAATTTAGATAGAATTGACATCTTAACTTTATTTAGTCTTCCAGTCCATGAACACGGTACGTCCTTCCATTTACTTAGGTCTTCTGTGATTTCTTTTAAAATTTTCATGTAGTTTTCTTTGTATAGGTCTTTTGTCTCTTTAATTAAATTTATTCCTAAATATTTTATTCTTTTGGTTGCAATTGTAAATGAAATTTTTTTTCTTGATTTCCCCGTCATATTGATCATTACTAATGTATAGAAACACTACAGATTTTTGAGTCTTGAGCTTGTAACCTGCCACTTTGCTGTACTCATTTATTAGCTCTAGTTTTGCTGTGGATTTTTCAGGGTTTTTGACATATTGTGTCATATCTCCAAACAGTGAGAGTTTTACTTCTTCCTTTCCAATTTTGATGCCTTGTATTTCTTTTTCTTATCTAATTGCTCTGGCTAGAACTTCCAACGCAATGTTGAATAACAGTGGTGATAGTGGACATTCTTGTCTTGTTCCTGATCTTAGGGGGAAGGTTTTCAGTTTTTCCCCATTGAGGATGATGTTAGCTGTGGTTTTTCATATATTCCCTTTATCATTTTGAGAAAGTTCCCTTCTATTCCTATCCTTTGAAGTGTTTTCAACAGGAAAGGATGTTGAATTTTGTCAAATGCTTTTTCTGCATCAATCGAGATGATCATGTTTTTCTGCTTTGATTTGTTGATATGGGGTATTGCATTAATTGATTTTCTTGTGTTGAACCATCTTTGCATACCTGGGATGAATCCTATTGGTCATGGTGTATAATTCTTTTAATGTGCTGTTGGATTCAGCTTGCTAGAATTTTGTTGAGGATTTTTGCATCTCTATTCAATTGAGAGTTTGGTCTGTAGTTTTCTCTCTTTTGTAGTATCTTTGTCTGGCTTTGGTATGAGGGTGATGTTGGCTTCATAGAATGAGTTAGGTAGCTTTCCCTCCCCTTCAACTTTTTTGAAGAGTTTGAGCAGGGTTGGTACTAATTCTTTCTGGAATGTTTGATAGAATTCACATGTGAAACCATGTGGTCCTGGACTTTTCTTTTTGGGGAACTTCTTAATGACTGATTGAATTTTTGTACTTGTAACTGATTTCTTGAGGTCATCTATTTCTTCTCAAGTCAATGTTGGTTGTTCATACCTTTTTAGAAAGTTGTCCATTTCATCTCCATTGTATTTATTAGCATAAAGTTGTTAATAGGATCCTCTCATTACTTCCTTTATTTCTGTGGGGTCAGTGGTTATGTCTCCTCTTCCATTTCTGATTTTATTTATTTATTTACATCCTCTCTCTTCTTTTTGTCAACCTCACTAAGGGTCCATCTTATTGATTTTCTTGTAGAACCAACTTCTGGTTTTGTTGATTTTCATGTTCTCAGTTTCATTTATTTCTGCTCTGATCTTCATTATTTCTTTCCTTTTGCTTGCTTCGGGGTTAGTTTGCTGTTCTTTCTCTAGTTCTTCCAAGTGGACAGTTAATTCCTCAATTTTTGCCCTTCTTTTTTGATATAGGCATCTAGGGCAATAAATTTCCCTCTTAGCACTGCCTTTGCTGCATCCCATAAATTTTGATATGTTGTGTTTTAATTTTCATTTGCCTCAAGATATTTACTGATTTCTCTTGTAATTTCTTCCTTGACCCACTGGTTGTTTAAGAGTGTATTGTTTAGCCTCCACATATTTGTGAATTTTCTGGCACTCTGACTATTATTGATTTCCAACTTCATTCCTTTATGATCTGAGATGGTGTTTTGTATGATTTCAATCTTTTAAAATTTATTGAGACTTGCTTTATGACCCAGCATAAGGTCTGTCCTTGTGAATGATGTATGAGTGCTTGGGAAGAAGGTGTATCCTGCTGTTGTGGGGTGTAATGTTCTATATATGTCTGTTAAATCTAGCCCATTTATTGTATTATTCAAATTCTCTGTTTCTTTATTGATCCTCTGTCTCTAGATGTTCTGTCCATTGATGAGAGTGTGGAATTGAAGTCTCCAACTATTATGGTAGATGTGTCTATTGTTGCTTTCTGTAGAAACAGAGCTCGAAGGATATTAAGGAATGATGAGAAGGAGAGAGAGAAAGGAAGAAAAGAAAGACAGACACAAATGGGTTCAGGGGGTCTGAAGCTTAAATCTATATCAGACATCAGACAACTTTATTTTCAACCAGATCTTAGTTATATACCACAGGATGTCAATAGATATGCAGGCATTTCCTGAGGGAGCAAGATTCTTATCTCACAGTGTTCTTCATACTTAACATAACTGTTTGGGGTAAACATTCTCTTCCTCCCAGACTGCTCTACATAACAATCGCCACAGTTTACCGCTGCCATCCCGAGGCCAGCAGCTTGCAACAAATTCTGTAGGTCTTGCTTTAAACTCTTGGCTTCTACAGTCTGTTTCTCTTTTCAGTGTTTGCCTCTGCATTTTGAAGCATTCTGACTTGGTGCATCAATACTTACGATTGTTATGTCTTCTTGTTGAATTGTTCCTTATATTAATACATAGTGTCCTTCTTTGTCTCTTTTAGCTATTTTACATTTGAAGTCTAATTTGTTGAATCTTAGTATAGCTACTCCTGTTCTTTTCTGATTGTTATTTGCATGAAATATCTTTTCCCAACCTTTCACTTTCAACCTATGTTTATCCTTGCATCTAAAATGTGTTTCCTGTAGACAATATATAGATGGGTCCTGTTTTTTAATCCATTCTGCCAGTCTTTGTCTTTTGATTGGGGAGTTTAATCCATTAACTTTTAGTGTTATTACTGTACGGGTAGTACTTTTCTTTTACCATGTTGCCTTTTGGATTTTATATGTCATATCTAATTTTTCTTCTTTTTACCTTTACTTATAGTCTTCCTTTCTACACTCTTCTCCACACCTCCATCTCCTGTCTTTTCATATCTGTTTGTAGTGCTCCCTTTAGTATTTCTTGCAGAGCCGGTCTCTTGGTCACAAATTTTCTTAGTGATTTTTTTGTCTGAAAATATTTTAATTTCTCCCTCATTTTTGAAGGACAGTATTGCTGGATATAGATTTCTTGGTTGGCAGTTTTTCTCTTTTGTAATTTAAATATATCATCCCACTGTCTTGCCCCCATGGTTTCTGCTGAGAAATCTATTCATAGTCTTATTGGTCTTCCTTTGTATGTGATGGATTGCTTTTCTCTTGCTGCTTTCAAGATTCTCACTTTCTCTTTGACATTTGACATTCTGATTAGTAAGTGTCTTGGGGTACATTTTTTTCTATCTATTCTATTTGGGATAGCCTGCACTTCTTGGATCTGTAATTTTAAGTTTTTTATAAGAGTTGGGAAATTTTCAGTGATAATTTCCTCCATTAGTTTTTCTCCTCCTTTTCCCTGCTCTTCTACTTCTGGAACACCCACAGCATGTATTATCCATGTGCCTCATGTTGTCATTCAATTCCCTGAGTTCCTGCTCATATTTCCCATTCTTTTCCCTATATTTTCTTGTGCTTTCTGGATTTCAGATGTTCTGTCCTCTAGTTCACTAATCCTATCTTCTGTGTCTTGAAATGTGACATTGTAGGTTTCCCTTGTTATTTTTAATCTCTTCTACTATGCCTCTCATTCCCATAAATTCTGTGATTTGTTTTTTCAGACTTTCTATTTCCTTTTTTTGTTCATTCCTTGCCTTCTTTATATCCTCCCTCAGTTTATTGATTTGATTTTTGATGAAGTTTTCCATGTCTTTTTGAACTTCTGAATTAATTGTTTCAACTCCTGTATCTCATTTTAATTGTTGGTTTTGATCCTTTGGGCCATATCTTCAGTTTTCCTAGTGTCATTTCCTAGTGTTATTTTTTGCTGGAAAGGCAGTTTATTACCTTAATTAGTTTATTCTGGAGATTGTTTTCACTTCTTTTACCTAAGATTTTCTTGCTGGATGATTTTGCTGTCTATCTGTTCTTTGACATTCAGTTCAGCTTATTTTGGACCACTAGCTTAGGTTTTGTTTAACAGAGTGGAATCTTTCAGTTCTTGTTTTCTTGTTTCTTGCCCTGCCTGTATGGTGTCTTTTTCCCGCCACCCTTAGGAGGTCTACTTAGGTATTATAGACCCCAGCCAGATTTTCCCATACCGAACTGGCTTCCTGTTAGGAGGAAAGAGTCACCTGTGTCCGTTTTCCCTGAGAGTGAGACCCAACAGATTGAAAGACTTTGCTGTGAAGTCTCTGGACTCGGTGTTTTTCTATCCTGGCCAGTATGTGGTGCTTGTCTGCCTGTGGGTCCCACCAGCATAAGGTGATTCGGGACCTTTAACTTTGGCAGACTCTCCCTGCTGGGGGCATATTGGAGACAGAGGAGAGGTTGTCTGCTGGCTTTAATCGCTGCAAATTTCCAAACCCTGGGGTCTGAATTCCTTGAAGGAGGAAATCCACCTGAGCTGGGCCCCACCCCTCTCCTGGGGAAAGCACAGACTCCAGAGAAGCGCTCAGACAGGCTTGTATCTGCCTTTGTCTGGGGCAGTTGTAGCCTGAGAAGCCTTGCTGCTGTATCCAGAGGCAGTCAGGCCTTTGTAGAAACACAGCCACAAAAAGAAAGAGAAAAAACCCTTCTCAGAGCATGACCCCCGTTCCTCAGGTTTCCCAATCAAGAGCATACGTTGGTATGTTGCTTTGTGTACCTTGTTTCTATGTGCCCCCTCCTTTCCTTCAGGGCCCTGACCCTTTCAAATATTATGTGTTGTCTGATCCAAAAAACCTCTGTTTCTTTTTTAATTTTTTCTTTTTCTGTCAGCCCTGACCCCTTGGTGTGGGGGCAAAAATCAGCAGCCTCCGCTTTGACCAGGTTCAGCTGAGCTGGGGGCCTATTTTTAGTAGTCAGAATTTGTGAATTAATACCACAATTGAAGTTTAGTTGCACTCAGCCCCTGCTGCTGGTAAAGTCCCTTTCTTTTCTCCTCTTGGAAGCAGCCTGTGGGGGCGGGGCACTGGCAACTGTAGCTTGGGGAACTCAACAGTTCTGTGGGGGCTCTCAGCCAGTCCAGCTGGTCCATACTGGGGCACGCTGTTTGTCCGGGCACTGACGTGGCCCCAGCAGTTGTTCTGTACTGTTCCTGGCTATTTAGTAGCTGTTCTGGAGCACGAACTAAATCCCCCACCTCACTAAGATGCCATCTTGGCATTCTCTCTTATTTTTTAAATACAGTAGGTTCCATGAAGTTCTTGCAATTGTAAATGAAAATAGAAGAACTATGGCAGGAAAAGTATACATAGCATAAATTGGCCACTGGGAGCCACTGCTGCTTCTATGCTGAGTTTAAGGAATTTATATGTAGAAAGTCTTAATGGGACATAAGTGAAAGAACATTTCAAGTTGAAAAAAGTTGTGGTGGGTATGGGGACCTACATATGTTATATAATCAGTAATGAGCAAGACATAGAAGCTGGGGTTGGCTTCAGAAAATTGGGTGGGAAGAGCATAGATTTTTCAGTTACAACTTTTTTTTTAGTACCTATATTTAGTGTTAAATAAATGAAAATTTCTTGTATAATTTGTAAATTTTAACTTTCTGAATTTATCAAGGGTTATAAAGAGATGTCACGGGATAGAATGCATCAGTGCTATTTTATGCTTAGCCTTTTGTGCCCAATAAGGAGTGTTCTGTTTTTTATTTTTACATGGACAAGCACTGGGAATCGAACCCATGTCTCTGGCATGGCAGGCAAGAACTCTGCTTGTTAACCACTGTGGCCCTCCAGAGTTTTTTGTTTTTTGTTCTTTTTTTTTCACTTATCTCTTTTAGATACTTTTTCCTGGTGCAGGAAAACTTGATCATGTGACATAGTGAGCCATCTGGGTAAACAATATCTTTTTCTTTCTTTTTAACCATGGTATATTATTGCCTGTAGTAAAGAATACTGCCTTTGTTTCTCCTATCTTTCCCCCCTCTATACCTCAATTTTCTTCTTCCTACTATATAAACTTCTCCTTTCATCCTCATTTTTTGTTAATTTTTCTCCTGCGTTTTTTTCAGTTATCAGCTTTCTTTCCACATGTTAGGCCACTTAAACATCTAATGAAATAGAATTGTTATTTGTGTAAGCATATTGTTAACAGGTAAAAGTGTGAACTTTAGACTGTAACATTTTTTGGCTGTTTTTGTTGATGCTGGGAGCTCAGTGTTGTGATATTGTTCCCCAGAAAGGGGAAAAAAAGCATTAATTTGTTGGTGGTCACATCATTCCTTGACACTGCTTTTTTTCCAGTCTGGCTTAGTTGCTTCTTGTGTGTACTTTTGTAAAGCTGCTTAGCTCTTATCTCTCATCGTGGATTATGTCTTTCATGACAGATATTTGTTCAACATCTTCCATGTTTACCTGACACAGACCTGGTAAATAGAGACCTCAGTAAATGCTCATTGACTGAATAGATTAGGGGATATAAATAGTAGGTTGAATAGTGGCCACCCCCGAAAAAGTTTTGTCAACCTCCTAAATCCCAGAACCTGTGAAAAATACCTTATATGCAAAAATAAGATTAAAGATCTCGAGAAAAGTTTATCTTGATTTATCTGAGTGGGCCCTAAACTCAATGACACGTGTCCTTATCAGAGTGAGACAGAGGGAAGGTGATGTGAACATGGGGGCAGAAATTAGAGTGATGAGGCCAAAAGGCAAGGAATGCCAAGGCAGTTACCAGAAGCTGGAAGAGGAAAGAAGCGGATTCTGCTCTAGAGCCTCCAGATGGAGGGCAGACCTGCTGATACTTGGAGTTCAGAATTCTGGACTCCAGAGTTTTGAAAGAATAAATATCTGTTGTTTTATGCCACCCAGTTTTATGGTAATTTGCTATATAGTGAGCACAGGAAGCTAATATCTAAGTGGATATGATCTTGAGGCAGTGACATCTTGACACTGGTATCTTCTATCAAACAAGAAGATTGGGATATTTGTGTCCAGTTTGGGTGGGCATGATTTTTCCCTAACATTAATTTTATTAATTTTAAAGAAAAGTGTTTATAAATGTTTATAAACATTAACTTTATTCTAAACTATACTAGCTTCTTACTACTATTTAAAATTTTTTTTTAATTTTTAAATTTTTTTTAGTTGTATAATATAACATATATGTACAAGAAGGAAATAAAAAAGCAGTAGTTTTCAAAGCACTCTTCAAAAAATAGTTACAGAATAGATCCCAGAGTTTGTCATGAGCTACCACACGATTCTCTCATATTTTTCCTTTTAGCTGCTCCAGAATATAGGAGGCTAGAGGGCTTAAATACTTTTTTTTATCACCACAATTGACTTTTTTTTCCTTTTTTTGTGTACAATAACATATATACAAAAAAACTATAAATTTCCAAGCACAGCACCACAATTAGTTGTAGAACATATTTCAGACTTTGTCATGGGTTACAATTTCACAATTTTAGGTTTTTACTTTTAACTGCTCTAAAATACTGGAGACTAAAAGAGATATCAATTTAGTGATTCAGTATTCATACTCATTTGCTAAGTCCTGTATTCTATGTATAATTCCACCTTCACCTTTGTTCTTTCCATACCTCTCATTGGGGTTGTTTGGGCTATGGCAATTCTAAATTTTTGTTATTGGAAGGGTATGTCACTAATATGGGGTAAGGAGATGGAACTATCTGATGTTCTGGAGAGGCTGGACTAGGTGTCAGGGCTTATCGGGACCAGGGACCCATTTGAAGGTTGTAGGTTTCTGGAAAGTTACTCTAGCTCCTAGAACCCTTGTGGAATCTTATAGATTGCCTTAGGTGTTCTTTAGGATTGGCTGGAATGGTCCTGGTTGGGGGTTGGCAGGTTATGGTAGGTAGCAAGGTCTACCTGAAGCTTACATAAGAGCAACCTCCAGAGTAGCCTCTCAACTCTATTTGAACTCTCTTTGCCACTGATACTTTATTAATTACACTTCTTTTCCCTCATTTGGGCAGAATGTAATTGTTGATTCCACAGTGCCAGGTCTGGATTCATCCCTGGGAGTCCTCTCCCATGTCACCAGGGACACTTTCACCCCTGGATGTCATGTCCTATGTAGGGGGAAGGGCAATGATTTCACTTCCAAAGCTGGGCTTAAAGAGACTGAGGCCACATCTGAGCAACAAAAGAGGTCCTCCAGAAGTAACTCTTAGGCATACCTATAGGTAGTCTAGGCTTCTGTGCTACCCTATATAAGTTTCACAAGAGTAACCCTCATGATCGAGGGTATGGCCTATTGATTTGGGTGTCCCTAAAGTTTGACACAGTATCAGGGGATTCCCTGATGGTAAGGTTTAATAGTTCCATAGTCTTTCTCCCCTCCCTCAGGGGACTTTGCCAATACTTTTAGATTATTTGCCTAATATACTGTAGGATGTTTCCAAAGGCATTACAATAATCTATACAGGATTAAAGGACCTCTTTCTTATTCTGTGCTCTCTGTGTTTCAGTTTTTCAAATGAGCTATACAGATAGGTTGAATTAGATTATGCAGTACAGAAAATTTCAGTTCCAGATCAAATAAATCTTCTTTGCATTGGTCTTCTAAAGAGTATGTGTGGTTCTAAAATATAGACACTGTCTTCCTTACCCCTATGTTCTGAATTACTTTAACCCCAACCTGTTTGGCTTTGTTCTTATCTCTAAATATCAGGTTATACATATAAAACAGCCACTCAGAATCCAGAAATAATAATCACCGCTCCGGACTTAATGTGTTTGCTCTAAAAGTTTACAATCTAGGCTCCTGTTTTCTCGTAATTTGTTACTACTATAATTACAAAATTACCACAAATTCAATTAGCAGTTCTAGAGGTCAGAAGTTTGAAACAGGTGTCACTGGGCTAAAATCAAGGCATCAGCAGCAATGAGTTTCTTTCTGGGAGCTCTAGGGGAGAATTTGTTTTCTTGCCTTCTCCGTTTTACAGAGGCTGTCCACATTCCTTAGCTTGTGGCCCGCTTCCACATTCAAATCCTGTAATGGCCAGGTGAGTCTTTCTCACATTGTATCACTCTTCTGCCTCTCTTTTTTCCATTTAAGAACCCTTGTAATTTTCTTGGATTTACTGGGATAATCCAGGATAATCTCTTTATTTTAGGGTCAGCTCATTTGCAATCTTAATTCTCCTTTGCCATGTAATATATATTCACAGGACTGAGGATTAGGATGTGGACATTTTTGGGATGGGGATCATTTACTGTCTATTATATAGACATTTTCTGATTAGTAGCCAAAAATCAATTTCAAGCCTGACTAGCTATGGTACTATTGAATGCTTTCCAGTGTTGATGGGGTAAGTTACTTCTAAAAATAGTCATATTATTTGCTACTTTTCCTTTATATTATAGTCAAAATTATAGTACAAAATGGTACTTAAATAGTACAAAATAGTACTCAAGTACTTAGAATGAAATACAGTGGTCTTTAGCCATATCGTTTCACTAATTCCTGCTTCTGTTTCCCTAAACTAACCATTCCTGATTTTAGAGCTATTGCTTTTGGACTTTATCTCCATATTTCCAAATTTTATGTTGTAATAGTTCCCTGGTGGCATCGTGACAAATTAGTGGCTTAAAACAATGCAGATTTATTTTATTACACTTCTGCAGGTCAAAAGTCTGATATTGGTTTCATTGAGTTAAAGTCAAGGGGTTCACAGGGCTGGTTTCTTCTGAAGGTTCTGAGGGAAGAATGTTTCCTTTCCTTTTACAGCTTCTAGAGACCGCCTGACATTGGTTTGTGGCCCCTTCCTCCATCTTCAAAGCTAATTACTCTAGTCTCTGCTTCCATCATCACATTTTCTGCTCTCTACAGGAAAATCTCCTCCTTCCCTCTTCTAAGTATATTTAGGGCCCACCTGGATAATCCAGGATAATCTTCCCAACTCAAGATCTTTAACTTTGTTATGTCTGCAGAATCCCTTTCGCCATACTAAGGTAACTTCAAGGTTCTGGGAATGAAGACATGGAATCTTTGGGAGGCCATTATTCAGCCTTCCATAAATGATTATATTGTTAATTCTTGATTTTCAATAATTTTGCGGTATTTCTCTTAAGGTAATTGAAGATGTATTTTATTTCTGTATACATTATATGAATAAATGTATAGCAGTGATTTTGCTATGGTTAGTAAAAAAATTGCTTAAAAACAGTAAAAAAAATACTTTCTTTGCGGTAAACTGAGAACTTTTCTCTGTGACCTTCTCTGTTGTGGTTTCTGTTTCATTGTGGCGTAGTTATTATCCTAGGACTTGATTTAGCAGATTTTCTAGTGAGCCTAGTTTCCTAAAGAGCATTTCTTCCTCTTTTTTAGTACATTTCCTCATTTTTGTGAAGAGCATATTTAAGAACTAGCTTTCTAAGAAAGATTGCTTGGGAAATAAAAATTTTTTTTTTTAATTTTTAAATTAATTTTTTTAAACATAACAACATATAAACATGAACATTCTTGCCATATGATCATTCCATTCTTCGTATATAATCAGTAATTCACAGTATCATCACATAGTTGTATGTTCATCACCATTATCATTTTTTAGAACATTTGCATCAATTCAGAAAAAGAAATAGAAAGAAGAAAGGAAAAAAATTCATACATACCATACCCCTTATCCCTACCTCTCATTGACTGCTAGTATTTCCATCTATTTAATATATTTTAGCCTTTGTTTCCCCTAATTTTTTCTATACCCCTTACCACTCCCTTTCATTGATCACTAACATTTGTCTACTAAATTTATTTTAGCATTTGTTCCCCCTATTATTTATTTATTTTTAATCCATATGTTTTATTCATCTGTCCATACCGTAGATAAAAGGAGCATCAGACACAAGGTTTTCATTATCACACAGTCACATTGCGAAAGCTATGTCATTATACAGTTATCTCCAAGAAACATGGCTGCTGGAACACAGCTCTACATTTTCAGGCACTTCCTTCTAGCCTCTCCACTATACCTTAATTAAAAAGATGATGTCTATATAATGCATAAGAATAACCTCCAGGATAACCTCTTGACTCTGTTTGAAATCTCTCAACCATTAACACTTAGTCTTGTCTCATCTCTCTCCTCCCCCTTTTGGTCGAGAAGGTTTTCTCAGTCCCCTGATTGCCGAGCATTTCAGGATCTCTGCCCCACGTTGCCAGGAAGTCATGTTTGGGAAGTGAAATTCGAGACCTCGTTTCTGAAAATGCTTTTTTTCCTGTCTTCATATTGATTGGTAGCTTGGCCAGCTATACTATTTTAGTTTGGGATTCATTCCTCCTTGAAATTTTGGAGACATGATTCCATTGCTTTCTATCTGCCAATGTTCTGTGGAAGTCATTTATGGTGATGATTTTTGAGTCTATATGTGACCTGTTTTGGAAAAATTTAAAAATCTATTGTCTCAATTTTAGAAATATACCTTGGTGTAAGACTTTTTCATTTGTTTTGCTCGGAAATTGATGGACCCTTTCCATGAAGATAATATACTTTGGTCTGGGAAACTTCCCTATATTATATATTTGATAATTGTTTTCTCTGTTCCTTCTTTTTTATCCAGGTGGGTCCAAATGTCCTTATAAGAGGAAAAGAGGAGGAGATTTTCCTATAGAGAGCAGAAATTGTGATGATGGAAGCAGAGATTTAGAGTAATGTGCTTTGAAGACAGAGGAAGATGTCACAAACTAATGACAGATTCTAACACTATTTGGGTGTTAGACTCACTACAGAGATCTCTTAATTTTCTACTCTTTTTTTTTCCTTACTTTCATGTCTGTATTCTACTTTCTGAAAGATTTATTTGATCTCAATTTCCAACTGTTGTAAAATATTTTTTTGATTTCTGATTATTCATTTTAATTTCCAAGAGCCTCTTTTTTTTTTTTTTTTCCTTCCAAATGTACTTGAAAAATAGCATCCTGCTCTTGCTTCCTGGGTAAAACATCTTATCACGGAGGTTAATAGTAGTTATATTTTACCTGCTCATATTGTTATTTTCTCCTGGTTTCTCTTACTTCTGCCCTGCTCTCTGTCTTTTCTGTTGGAGGCATATTTATTTAATGATGAACTAAAAAACTTACTTGGCATCTGTTTGTGTATCTGTAGTGTTCAACATTGGAGGAAAGGGGGATTGGTGAAGAGAGGCTAGTTTATCTCTTCATAGTCTTCACTGTAAGGAAATTGGCTTTTTGTTCGGAGGTCTCAAATTTCAACACATATATAGGTTTTTCTTTTAAGTTTTCCCTAGAAGAATTCTTAATATTCGATCTGAGTGTCTAAATTGGTGTTATGAGTATAGAAGGGGAAGTCCCCTTTTTCAAATGCAGATTTTTACTTGATCATTCCCTTTACTTTTGGCCTTTACTGTGACTCGACTTACTGAGTCTTGAGCCTTTCAGATTCATTTTCTTCAGAGACTCAAATACTTGATCTCTTAGGAGCAGAGTCGGAGAGTGATTCTAGTTGTTTAGGATGTGGAGGGACCCTTGTTATGACTATGTATGTATGTCTAGTTTTCCTTGATTTCAGCCAGGAGGAGCCTCTTTCATGCTTTTGACAGAACCTAATGTCTGCTAAACGTTAGAATAACTGTCATTAGGTCTCTGGGAGGAATTGGAGATGAACACAGATATTCAGTTCATCATGTTTGATTGGATACTACTGTATCCACTGATCAGTGTATCTTTGAGCTACTTCATTTTGTGGTAAGAAAGTAATCTAACATTGTTAGAAACCTTTTTTCCCCTCTAAGGCTCATTTCCATATATCTGTTTTAAATTCACCACTCCTTCTAGCTCTTTGTTTTCATTTGGTTATTGATCTATTTTGAAATAATTGAATCTTTTCTTTGTTGGAAGACATTTTCCTAAAGGTTAATAAGGTCTTGTGCCTTCCACCTTCATCTGATCTTACAAAGAATATTTGAATAGTGATTTATCGAGGGAAATACTTTAAAGCCCAATTTGAGGTGATTTGATAGGCACACTTTATTTTCGTCTTATAAAGTGTAGCATGTGGGTACCAGAAGTCTGATTGAAAGGAATTAAAATTAGTAGAGCAGTTAAACATTAAAGGTAGGGGACAATTATGGTCAAGTTATGTAAATAGTTTTAGATTATGTATAAGTAATTATATATTTTAGAGTAGTTGACAGGGCAAAAATTAGATTGCTTATTCATTTGAGACTTAATTTTGATTTGTTTTTATTTTTAAAGGTCGTGATGCTATTCCAGTTTGAGCCTTCATTTAATTTTTTTCTTGAAGGTTGTTACATGATGTAGCATAACTACATAGTACTTTCTTAATGGTAATACAGAACATAAAATGTTTGATGTAGCTTCAGATTTTATAAAATGCCTTTTACTGCTTTTTTGCGTGTTAAAATCATAACTTTGTAGTAATAACTAAGTTTAAGACCATCTTTTGTATGAATATGTGTTTCTATTTACCTACTAAAGGACCACAAATTGATAAAGTTTCAAATAAGTATGGACAAATTTTTAAATTTTATTTTATTAGAGGAGTTGCAGGTAAACATAACAATCACACAGAAAGCAGTTTCCATAAACCTCCCCTCACATGCACCGTTTTCCTTATTAACTTTGCATTAATGTGATACTTTTGTTAAAATTGATGAAACAATATTAATATAATCCTATTAACTGTAGTCCATAGTTTACATTAACTTCATTCAGTGTGTTGTATAATTCTGGGGCTTTTTAAAAGTTGTTTTTTAACATATTCCTAACATTTTCTCTTTTAACCACATTCAAATATATAATTCATTGGTGTTAATTACATTCACAACATTGTGCTATTACCACCATCCATTACCAAAACGTTTCCATTACCCCAAACAGAAATTGAAAATAAGCATCAACTTTTCATTCCCTACCCCTGGCCCTGTCCCTGGCAACTTGTATTCTAATTTCTGACTTCATCAATTTGCATATCCTAATTACTTAATATCCGAGATGATATGATTTTTGTCCTTTTGTATCTGGTTTATTTCACTCAAAGTATTATCTTTAGGGTTCATTCACGGCTGTCCTTTTTACAGCTGAATAATGTTCTATTGTATGTATATACCACATTTTGCTTATCCATACATCTGTGGATAGACACAAGGGTAGCTTCCATCTTTCGGCAGTTGTGAATAATGCCTCAAATATCTGATTGAGCCCCTACTTTCATTACTTTAGGTTATATACCTTGAAGTGGGGTTGCTGGTTCATGTGGTATTATTATAATTAATTTTCTGGGAAACTGCCAAACTGCCTTCTCCCATTTACATTTTAAAAATATTTTCATTGAGATATCATCACACACACATCCAGTCCATCCAAAGTATACAATCAGTGGCTCACCATATCATCACATAGTTCTATATTCATCACCATGATCATTTTTAGAACATTTGCATCACTACAGCAAAAGAAATTAAAAGAAAAAAGAAAAAACTCACGTCCCATACACCTTGCCCTTCCCTCTCATTGACCACTAGTTTTTTAATCTACCCAATTTTTTTACTCCTTATCCCCGCTATTATTAATTTATGTTTTGTCTTTATTTATTTATTTATTTTACCCATCTGTCCATATCTTGGATAAAAGGAGCGTCAGATACAAGGTTTTCACAATCACATGGTGACATTGTAAAAGCTATATAGTTATACAGTTGCCTTCAAGTTCAGCGATCTCAGGTACTATTCTCTAGCCATTCCAATACACCATGAGCTAATAAGGGGTATCTATATAATGCGGTTAGAATAACATCCAGGATAACTTCTTGACTTTGTTTGAAATCTCTCAGCCACTGAAACTTTATTTTGTCTCATTTCTCTTTCCTGCTTTTGGTCAAGAAGGGTTTCTCACTCTCATTATGCTGGGTCCCAACGTATCCCAGGAGTACTATTCCATGTTGCCAGGAAGATTTACTCCCCTGGGAATCATGTTCCACATAGGGGAAAGGGCAGTGAGTTCACCTGCCAAGTTGGCTTAGAGAGAGAGAGGCCACATTTGAGTAACAAAAGAGGTTCTCTGGGGTAATTCTTAGGCATGATTTAGCTTCTGCTTTGCAGGAATAAGTTTCATACTGTCCTTGAACCCTAAGGTCAAGGGCTCAGCCTATCGAGTTGGTTGTCCCCACTGCTTCTGAGAGTATCATGAATTCCCCAGGTGGGGAAGTTTAATATTTCCTTCTTTCTCCCCAGTCCCCCAAGGCATTTCCCTGAGATGTATCAGGGCATCACACTAACCGGAACAAACCAACAAGATTTCATGCCCTATTCAAGATTCCATGTAATTATGGTGTTCAAATAAACTGACCATACAAGTTAAATTAGGTAATGTGCTACCCAAAATATAAATTTTGCACCAAATACACATCTTTGGGCTTATACAGTTGAAGTTTTAAAATATGGACCTTATCATCCTTTACTCTGTATTCTGATTTGGCTTAGTTCTATACAGATCAGCTTTATTCATATCTCTGTTCGAAGTCTGATCACTTTTTCAGCTTTTTAGTAATTGCTCTATAGAGTAATGCTGGCTTTCATAGCTTCAGAGTTCTAACTCAGAGTCTCAGGTGTACATAAGTACTTGAAGTTTCAGGGAATGGTCAGGTTATACACAAATAGCTCAGTATGTCAGAATTTAGAAATAGCAGTTCCAGCTCCTGGATATATGTGACTGCTGTAAGAGCTTACCTTCTAGGACCCTTTACAATAGGCCCCAACCTGATAACCCGTGCTTTCAACTTCAGTTCTCCGAGTTTGTGTATTATACTTGGTCTATATGAATGAAGCATGGTAATATCTGTATTTTTGTTTCTGATATTTCATTCAACATACTATCCTCAAGGTTCATTCACCTAGTTGGATGCCTCACAACTTCATTTCCTTCTTGCAGCCACTCTGTAGGCTCAGTAGTCGTTGTATGTATACACCAAGATTCCCCCTTCTGTTCCTCAATTGTTGTACCCTTAGGCCACATCCATCCGTTGAGACGATCAACACCAGTGTGCAAATGTCCATTCATGTTCCCACTCTCAATTCCTCTAGGTATATATCTAGCAGTGGGGTTGTAGGATCATATGACACCTGTGGAACCACCATACTGCTCTCTGAGAAGGGGCTGCACCTCTTAGCTTCCCTACCAACAGTGAATAGGTACATCTCTTTCTCCACATTTTCACTAGCACTTGTTTCTCTCTGTCCATTTTTAAACAGTTTTATTTGTGCAACATGCAATCTAATCTAAGAAAAAATAACAGTGGTTCCTGGTATAGCCACATAATCATGCCTTTGCCACCATAATCTATATGAAGACATTTCTTTTTCTTCTGCAAAGAATCCTACCATTTACATGTTATATTGCCACCAGCAATGAATGAGTATTCCTATTTTTCCATATTCTATCACTGGGAATTTTCTGTGTTTTAAATAGTAACTATTCTAGTGGGTATGAAATGGTTTCTCATCATTGTTTGAATTTGCATTGCCCTACTGGCTAATTGATGTTGAGCATCTTTTCATGTGTTTATTGGCACTATATATATATATATATATATATATATGATATATAGATATACATATACATAAGATAGATATATGTATCTTCTTTCAAGAAATGTCTATTCAAGTCCTTTTCCTGTTTTTATTTTTATTAGAGAAGTTGTAGGCTTAAAGAAGAATCATGCATAAAATACGGAGTTCCCGTATAAACACCCTATTATAAACACCTTGTATTAGTGCAGTACATTTCAATAATTGCACTATTAACTATAGTCTTTGGTTTACAGTAGGGTTTATTGTGTTCTACAGTCCTTTTTTTTTTTTAGTAACATATATGCAACCTAAATTTTTTCTTCCTAATCACATTCAAATATATAATTCAGTGCTGTTAATTATGGTTACTGTATTGTGCTTCTATTACCACAATCCATTACCAAAATTTACCCATCACCCCAAACAGAATCATCCCAAATAGAAATGCTGTTCAATTTAAGCATTAACTCCTTATTTTCTTCCTATATCCACCTTGGCCCCTGGCAATCTATATTCTAGTTTATGACTGTCTAAATTTGCTTACACTAATTATTTCATAGAAATAAGGTCATACAATATTTGTCCTTTTGTGATGTCTTGAAGGTTCATCCATGTTGTCTCATGTGTCAGAACTTCATTCCTCTTTTTTTTTTTTTTTAACTTTTGTTTATTGTATAATATAACATATATACAAAGCAAGGAAAGAAGAAAGCAAGTTTTCAAAGTGCTCTTCAACAGGTGGTTACAGGACAGATCCCAGAGTTTGCCATAGGCTGCCATACCATCATCTCAGATTTTCCCTTTTAGCTGCTCCAGAACATTAGAGGCTAGAAGGAAGAAATATTTTTTTGTCATCACAGTTGACTTTTTTTTCTTTTTTGTGAAAAATAACATATATACAAAAAAGCAATAAATTTCAAAGCACAGAGTAACAATTAGTTGTAGAACAGATTTCAGAGTTTGATATGGGTAGAGTTCCACAATTTTAGATTTTTACTTCTAGCTGCCCTAAAATACTGGAGACGAAGAGAAATATCAATATAATGATTCAGCAATATATTCGTTTGTTAAATCCTACATTCTCTGTATAACCCCAGCATCAGCTTTGATCCTTCTCCTGCTCTTTAGGAGTATTTGGGCTGTACTCTTTAGACCTGTTTGGGCTGTACCCAACATAACTTTTCACATTGGAAGGGGCTATCAATAATATGGGATAAGAAGATGGAACTAGCTGATGTTCTGGAGAGGCTTGCTCCTGTAGGTTTCAGGACTTATCTGGTCCAGGGGACCCTTCTGGAGGTTGTAGGTTTCTGGAAAGTTACCCTAGTGCATGGAACCTTTGTGGAATCTTATTGCCCTAGGTGTTCCTTAAGATTAGCTTGAATGGTTTTGGCAAGTTATGAAGTGAAGCTTTGTGTAAAAGTGACTTCCAGAGTCACCTCTCAACTCTTTGTGAACTCTCTCAACCACTGATTCGTTATTAGTTACACTTCTTTTCTCCCTTTTGGTCATGATGGCATTGTTGCTCCCCTAGTGCCAGGGCCAGGCTCATCCCTGGGAGTCATCTCCCATGCCTCCAGAGAGAGTTTCACCCCTACATGTCATCCCACATAGCAGAGAAGGCAGTGATTTCACTTGCAGAGTTGGGTTTAGAGAAAGTGAGGCCACATCTGAGCATCAGAAGAGGTCCTCCAGAAGTAACTCTTAGGCATACCTGTAGGTAGGCAAAATTCTGCTATATCCATAAGTTTCATAAAAGCAAACCTCAAGATCAGGGGCTTAGACTATTGATTTGGGTGGTCCTAATGTTTGACATAGTATCAGGGGTTTCCCTGGTGGTAAAGTTTAATAGTTCCATATTTTTTCTCCTATCCCTCAAGGGACTTTGGTAACACTTTTTGATTATCTGTTTAATATATTCTGAGATGTATCCAGGTATTACATTAAGCTATACAGGATTAAAGGCCCTCATTCTTATTCTGGGTTTCCCATGTTTCAGTTGTTTAAATGAGCTATCCGACAGGTTGAGTTAGATTATGTGCTATAAAAAATTTAGGTTCTACTCCATTCCTTTTTATGGCTGAATAATATTCCATTGTATGTATGTTCCACATTTTATCCATTCATCAGTTGATGAACATTTGGGTTGCTTCCTTCTCTTAGCAGTTATGAATAATGCTGCTGTGAACATTGGTTTGCAAATAGTGTTCGAATCCCTGTTCTTTTGAATATATACCTAGACATGGGCTTGCTGGTTCATGTACTAATTCTATACTTCATTTTCTGAGGAACTTTCCACAGCGGCTGTACCATTTTATATTCCCTTCAAGTGAATGAGTGTTCCTGTTTCTCCACATTCTCTCCAACACTTGTAATTTTGTTTTTTTTCTACTAGTACCATTCTAGTAGGTATGAGATTATATCTTATTGTGGTTTTGATTTGCATTTCCTTGATGGTTAATGATGTTGCACATCTTTTCATTAGCTTTTTGGCTATTTATGTATCTTTGAAGAAGTGCCTATTCAGATGTTTTGCTAGTTTTTTAATTTGTGTTTTTGCTTGTTGACTTTTAGGATTTCTCTTTAAATTCTGTTATTAAACCCTTATCAGATATGTGATTTTCTAATTATTTTCTCCTATTTTGTAGGATGTACTGAAGTTTTGAATTTTGATGAGTTCCCACTTATCTATATTTTGTTGTTTGTGTTTTTTGCTGTAAAGTTTAAGAAACCATTGCATAATATAAGATCCTGAAGATGGTCTCCTGTGTAGACCATCGTAGAACTTTCTTCTATGAGTTTTATGGTTCTGGTTCTTACATTTAGGTCTTTGATCCATTTTGAGTTGGATTTTGTATATGGTGCAAGATAGGGGTCCATCCACCCTCATTCTTTGGCTTATGGACATTCAGTTTTCACAGCACCATTTGTGGAAGAAGCTTTTTTTTCCCAGTTGAGTGGACTTGGCACCCTTTCAAAAATTAGTAGGCGGCAAATGTGAGGGTGATTTCTGAACTTTGTTTGACTCCATTGTCTATTTCGGTTCTTGTGCCAGTTGGATGAACAGCAACTTTGTATAAGTTTTAAAATTGCCAAGGGTGCGTCTTCCAGCTGCATTCATCTTTTCAAGATGGCTTTGGCTATTTGAGACTCCTTACTTTTCCATATAAATTAAAAAGAAATACATATTTTTAACTTACATTCATTGTAGGTTTACCGAAGAATCATGTAAAAAATACAGCGTTTCCATACACTATCCCCTACCTCCAATTATTAACACTTTGTATTAGTATGATACCTTTATTATTGATGAAAGAATATTATGATTGTAAAATTAACTTTTGTCCATAGTTTATATTAGGGTGTATTTTTTTCCCCCATATAACTGCCTTATTATTACTACCTTGCATTTGTGTGGTACATTTGTTACAATTCATGAAAGAACATTTTTATAATTGTGCTATTAACTATAGTTCATCATTTATGTTACGGTTCATTGTGTTAATCCTATGTTTTATCTTTTAATTTTTATCTAGTAACATTTATATGACCTAAAATTTTCCCTTTTAACCACATTCACGTATAACAATTCAGTGCTGTTAATTATATTCATAGTGTTGTGTTTTCATCACCATCATCCCATTCATTACCAAAATTTTAGAATCAACACACATAGAAATGCTGTACAAGTTAAACTCCCCATTCCCTATCCCCAGCCCAGCCCCTGATAACCTGAAGTCTAGATTCTAACTCTATGAGGCAAGAGATGGATATCATTCCTAAAAATTTTTAAGCTTGACTCTATGAATATATTGTGCTGTTGTCACTGGATAATAATCATACCAACTACATCATTTGTATTAAATACAAATATTGTTAAAATAATTAACTTTCTTGTGTTCTAGTCTATCTACTATCCCATTTGATTCTGAGCATGACAGGTAAGGCTAGTGTTACAGGTTCATTTATGGACATAATAACTGAGGAAACTAACATTTATTGGGCCCTTGAAATGTGCTCTCTTTCTCAGTCATTTTCATCTGTACTGGATTGGTATTTTATGTACATTTGTGTCTTACTTTTCTCATATGTAAATTGAAAATGGTAATTTCTATCTCATAAAATTGCTTTTCGTATTAAATATTATTACATGCAAAACAGCTGGAATAGGACCTTGTGTATAGTATAAGACATGCCAGCTATCATCATCATTAAATGTTATTATTATATTTGAGAAGTGAGGCTCAATAACTTGCCCTAGGTTTTTTTTTTTTTTTTTTTTTTTTTTTTTTAAGGGAAAGGATATTTTATTTTTTACATGGGCAGGCACTGGGAATCGAACCCAGGTCTCTAGCATGGCAGGCAAGAGCTCTGCCTGCCACTGAGCCACTGTGGCCAGCTCTTGCCCTAGTTTTAACAGTACGTGATAGAATTGCAATGTGAACTGACTACAAAACCTACCCTCTTCCTAATACTTGATGATCTCCACTGAAGTAAGTGATTAGCTTAGGGCTAGCAACACTTGCTTCTGCCATCCATTTGTGAGCTCCTAACACAGTTATATGTCGTCTGCCGAAAGATGAGATGTTGTGATATCTTTTTTCCTTTATACATTAAAGATATTATTATTTGTAATTCAGTAGCAATTAAAATATGAGGAATCAGCATAAAATAATCTCTCAAAATAATTTGGGGAAGGAACTCCTTGGACTAGGTTTTGGTGATTTACTTTGACCTTTTGAGACATAAAATCTTAAGAGTAATTTGACTGTTTAGCCCTTATTTGTGATGTGTCTCTTTGGTCATTGCATGTAGCTTGATAAAATTTCTTTGTATGGTTCTGAGTAAACAATTCTATATTAATAAATGGGAAATTTAAAGTTAGTTGGTAACCCTTTTTGCATCTCAACTTTGGATTTGAATAATGGCTTTATTATTCATTTCATAATAGGCTTCCTCCCTGTAAATTCTTCCTTTTAGACATATTTATAAAGCATATAGGAGTACTTGACATAAGATCAGCATTACCAAAATGTGTGTTTTGTGGGGTAAAATGTCATCAAGTAAGTATAGGAGATTTTGGATTAAAGAAACCTTTGAGAACGTTTAATATGCTAATGTGCATTGTAAATTTCCTTTAAGGTTAATGAAATATGCAAACTGTTCTAGTTTGCAAGCTGTTGGAATGCTTTTAAAAAGGAGAATTTATTAAGTTGCCAGTTACAGGTCTAAGGCCGTGAAAATGTCCAAATTAAAGCAAGACTATAAAAATGTCCAAGTTAAGGCATACAGACAAAGATACCTTGGTTCAGAAGTCCGATGAAGTTCAGGGGTTCTCTCTCAACTGGAAGAGCATGTGGTGAAGTCGGCTAACTTTCTTTCCTGGCTTTTGTTTCCTGAAGCTCCCCTGGGAGTGTTTTCCTTCTTCATCTTTAAAGGTCTCTGGCTTCCTGGGCTCTAAAGCTTTATCCAAAATTGTTCTCTCTTAAAGGGCCCCAGTAAGCAACCCAACCTTGAGTGGGTGGAGACACATCTCCATGGAAACCATCTAATCACAAGTTACCACCCACAGACAGAAATCCTGGAATGAGCTGAGACTCAGCATCAGGGTATTGAGAAAACCTTCTCGACCAAAAGGGGGAAGAGTGAAATGAGGCAAAATAAGTGTCAATGGCTGAGAGATTCCAAACAGAGTTGAAAGGTTATCCTGGAGGTTATTCTTATGCATTAAGTAGACATCACCTTGTTAGTCAAGATGTAGTGGAGAGGCTGGAGGGAACTGCCTGAAAATGTGGAGCTGTGTTCCAATAGCCATGTTTCTTGAAGATGATTGTATAATGATATAGCTTTCACAGTGTGACTGTGTGATTGTGAAAACCTTGTGTCAGATGCTCATTTTATCTACCTTATCAACAGACAAGTAAAACATATGGAGTAAAGATGAATAATAGGGGGAACAAATGTTAAAATAAATTTAGAGTGAAATGCTGGTGATCGGTGAGGGGTATGGTATGTATGAATTTTTTTCTGTTTTCTTTTTATTTCTTTTTCTGAATAGATGCAAATGTTCTAAGAAATGATCATGATGATGAATATGCAGCTATGTGATGATATTGTGAATTACTGATTATATATGTAGCACAGAATGATCAAAAATTAAGAAAAAAGTTACCACCCACAATTGGGTGGGTCCCATCTCCATGGAAACAGTCAAAAAAGGTCCCACCCAGCAATAGTGAATGAGGATTAAAGGACATGGCTCTTCTGGGGGTACACAACAGATTCAAACTGGCACAGCAGCGTTTTATGAAACTTTTGCCAATGAAACTGTTCTCCCCACCTCTCCCCCACCCCCTGCCTCGTTAAAGAATGTCTTATTACTAAAGCACATAATTCAGTAAATCCATTTATCTATAAATAGTTTGGAATGACTTAGGGTTTTTTTTTTATTAATTGTGAATTCAGGACAAAAGACAAGGTGGTAGACATTCATATAGTTAGAATGTGTTGAGTATGGAGTCTCCAGGAAATTCGTTAGTAAAACAGAGTGTGAGTTATGACCAGGGCACTGTAGAACAGTGATTCTCAAACTTTTTAGTTTCAGGGCCTCCTTTACATTCATAAAAATTGAAGACAAAAGAACTTGTGTTTATGTGGATCTTAGTTTCTGATTAGCATTAGAACTTTAAACTGAGAAAATTGTATTTAAAACTCATACACTTGTTTCACATAAACTTTTTTAAAATGAAAAATATTTTCCTAAAGAAGCTTTTGTGAGAAAAGTGACAGTTGTATGGTTTTTAAATCTTCTTAATGTCTGGCTTAATAAAATATTGCTGAATTCTCATCTATTTGCATTAAATCTGAATTCACTGAATAGTGTCAAGTAGCCTCTGGAAAAATTTGGTGTACACTCAAGATAGAGTAAAAATGGCAAATGCAACCTTATATTATGAAAATAAATTTGGCCACAGTGATCCCATGAGAGGGTTTTGGAGACTAGGGGTTCTCTAAACATAAAAGCCAAAGTCTTTACTGTGGCGTCCACAAGGCTTTTCTTCATGATTGGTATCTTATACTTCTCTCTGCTCTGACTCAAATCCCCTTTGGTTACTGAGCAAACAGTAGCCTCCTTCCTGCTTCTCAGATATCAGGCATGTCCTTGCTGTTTTCTCTGCTTAATATACACTTTTCCAACTATTGGCGTGTGTTTTAGTTTGTTAAAGCTGCCGGAATGCAATATGCCAGAACCGGCCCAGCTTTTAAAAAGGCAATTTATTAAGCTTCAAGTTTTCTAAGGCTATAAAAATGTCCAAACTAAGGCATTCACAGAAAGATACCTTGCTTCAAGGAAGGCTGATGGGTCTGGAACACCTCTGTCAGCTGGAAACACATGTGGCTGGCACCTGCTGGGGTCTCAGGCTTTTCATTTCAAAGGACTTCATGGGAGCATTTTTCTTCTGCATCTGGCTGTGTGGGTTTTGTCAGCACTGTTCAAGATAGTTCCCTCTTAAAGGGCTTTAGTATGCAACCCTACCTTGAATTGGTGGAATAGAAAAACTGGGACAACATATTTTGCCCCCTCTCCCCTCCCTTCATATCTTTGCTTTTATGGTACCTCAGTGAAATCTTTTTTAATTAAAATAAATTCTTCCTCACACATATATACATAATCTCTATCTCCCATCTCTGTTTTATTTTTTTCTATAGCATTTTTTAAAAATTTCTAACATACTGAATATTGACTTATTTGTGTTTTATCCACTGGAATTTAAGCTGACATGAGGGATGAATTCTTTGTCAAACATTGTTCACTACTGTCTCCTCAATACCTAGAATGATGCCTGGCACATATTTTTTCTGATGCATATTTAAGTGCTGAAAAAAATTTCTTGAATGCATAGTTACTACGACAGATGAAAGAAGAATGGTTTGTGTACTTTTTCATAAAATGAGTATAAATGGCATGTTGAATACACATACAATATGGTGCTTTGGATACATAGAATGCACAGTTGGTAGCTATTATTGAAGGATAAGAAAAAAAGTACAGGAGCATACATTTTAGCTTGAAATGACCTGAATAAAAGAAAACTGCATGCATACACATCTTAGGGGCTAGAATAGATTCTGTTTAAGGGCATACTGGAAAAATGAGACTGGAACCATATTCTTAGCCTAAGGCTATTTGGATTTGTACTGTGGGAAATGAGTAGTTATTGAATGGTTTTAAGGCATTAATGGTTTTAAGGCAGAGGTGCCACAATGAAAGTTGTAGGTTTGGGAGATGTATCCAGCAGAAATCTGTTAGGTTGACTGGAAATCATTCTGATGTTAGGCTTCACCAGAAATTAATAAAACACTTATCAGATTTTTAGTAAATAAAGCATTTTGCAGAATTATAAATTAAGCCTGCTTATTGACTACTACTTATTGTATGGTAGTATGAAATTATCATTTGATCATAATTGTGTTTTGATTTATTTATGTAATTTCCAACTTATATATTTTTTTCATTTAAAACTGAGAGCTTTGATTTAAAATAAACCAAATTGTTTGTATTGGCAACTAAGTAACTAAATATACTAATATAGGACAAAGTATGTTTAGTCCAGCAAATATTGGCCAACCACGAAAGACTACATTATCTCCTGCCCAGTTGGATCCTTTTTATACTCAAGGAGATTCTCTGACTTCAGAAGATCACCTGGATGACACTTGGGTGACTGTGTTTGGGTAAGGCTTCTGCATCAATTACCTTTTTAAAAAATTAGCCCATCTCCCCAGTTTATAATGAATATTATCAGATATGCAGAAAAGTCAAATTGTACTTCAAACACCGATATACCCACCACCTAGATTCTGCAGGTAGCAGTTTGTAACATTTGCTTTATCTATCCGTCTGTCAGTCTGTCAGTTCATTATATATATATTAGCATAAATTGCAGACATCACTAAAACATGTCACTCTGATACATAAGCATGCATATCATTAACTAGGGTTCAGTGTGCTTAGTTTTTTTTTTTTTTTTTATCATTTATCTCTTTATCTCTTCCCAACTTTCTCTTCAGCATTTTTGCTGGATTCTCTGGATTTTCTCTCTCTCTCTTTTTTTTTTTGCATAGGCAGGCACCAGAATTCGAACCCGGGTCTCCAACATGGCAGGCAGAACTCTGCTACTGAGCCACAATCACACTACCCTTTGCTGGATTTTTAAGCAGGGTTTTCCTTAGACTTAGGGAGTTTCTTTCCCTCTTTGTTGTGGCTATTTCTTTCCTTTAAGTAGACTTAACCAGTTTTGTTTTTTGTTTTTTGTTTTTTTTTAACATAGGCAGGCACCGGATCGAATCCGGGTCCTCAGCATGGCAGGAGAGAATTCTGCCTGCTGAGCCACAGTTGTACTTGCCCGATTTAACTAGTTTTGAACTAACAAATTGAACTTCATTTGTATATGCTATAACATCGAATTGCTACTTTGTAGACATAGAAATTAATAAAAGAATATTCAATATTGATAAAAACAAAGGATGCCAGTCTTAGATACAGTTTGAATGGAAAGGTCAAAAAATACTTTAAAGCACCTTAATCATATCGGATGAGGAAACTGAGAAACTGAAGTATAGACAGATAAAGTGATTTCTTCAGAGGAACACATCTAGTTGTCAGCAAAGCTTCAACAAAAACTCAAGTCTTTTTAAACAAGCTGATGTTTATACTATACTACATAAAGTTTGTTTATGAAAGCATAATTTGCCATACTGTTATAGGGCCTTACTATATTTATTTGGGAGTAAAACATACAAAAAAATCACAAGCTCGTTGAAGGAAGAACAGTATACGATGCATGTTTAATGGATTTTATGTTCTCAATTTATTTAAAATTTGAAGGTCTCCCTTCACCTATGCTCCAGCTAGTTTTTCTCCTTTGTAAGGTAGTCATGGCTGTTTCTTTTTTGTGTATCCTTCTAGAGAGATTGAATATGTTACTGATTCTATTTAAGTATAATGTAGGATTATTGTATTCCCTTGTTCTCCAGAAAATCTGCACTCAATCCTATATCAATAGCATTTAGGCTGGCTTCTTGCTTTTTTCTTTTTTCATTTAAATTTAAATTCATATATTCTTATGAAATGGCTTAATGTTTGGACATGAACATCTACTCCCAAGTCTGTTTTTCAGGATTGATAGTTATGGTGTCACAAATAATTAGATAAATTACGTAAAATACTTCTGTTAGTCCCTTTTTTTTTTTTCATTTAAAATACTGTTTTTTCAATGATTTATTTTCTGATGCTTTGGAGTTTTAGTAACCCTTTATATAAGTTAATTACAAGAAGCATTCTTCTCTAAAGGATAAAATATTTTATTTTGATCATTTATAGGGAAATACTTCTAAAATGCATTATATATGTTCTGTATCTTTTTCCTGCTGACTCAGAGTCATTTTGAAATAACATTCATTGTTTTAAGTTGATTCTTTTGAAGGGTATTAGAATATTCTACTCAAAGTGTTCCTATACTCCTAGAATTATTTTTATTTCTCAGGTACCATTCTTCCTTGTAGCTGTTTTTTCTCCTTTTCACTTTTCTTTATCTCTGCTTTGTAGACATGTCACCTCATTTGTTGTTTTGGATATTAGAAATCTCATATCCAAACTTATATAAAAAAAATAAAATTCCACTTCTGAATCCAGTGAGTATTTATTCATATAGATTTAATTGTGTAGAATTTTACATTTATTTTTGTGACTCAGAATTTTTTTTTTGTACTATGCTGATTCAAGCTCCAGATACGTGAGATTGTGGTTCAGTGAATCTCCACATAGATGGTTCTGTACCACAATAGCTACTGTTTTCAGATTGAAAATATCTCTTTTGCACTGTAGGCTATAAATAGTAACTCCTCATTATAAAATATCTAACCACAAAGAATTTTATCAAGAAGAAAGTAAAATAACATAGAATTTTTCCATACAGAGTTAATGTATGTTGAAAATTATCCATCCTTTTAAATGTTTCTGTACCATTGATGTGGTATAAATAGAAAATAAATACATTATTATTTAAAATTGCATGCAAACATCCACACAATGTAAACTAAACTATATACAGAACTTCAGCTTCATAGTTCTTTTCTTAGGGCTGTGAGAATGTCAGTGAGGTTGGAATTTTTAAAGATTGAGAGGTGGAATTTGACTGACTAAAAGCTCTTATTGTGGTATTTACTTTTGGATAACTGGGCAATGGTAGACTTAGTTGACATAAAGTGACATTGATGGATCTCCTAATGTTAGAGCTAGTTGGGGGAAATTTTCTGGAAACACTTGTGAGGTGGTAATTTGCATTTGTATTTTTTGTGGAAATTGATTGTTTTGTTTGGACAACTCTTTCAGGTTTCCTCAAGCATCTGCATCCTATATATTATTACAGTTTGCACAGTATGGGAATATCTTAAAACATGTGGTAAGGCTTAATTTTTATTTAATTCAAGAATTAGGTTGAGGGAAGGTTTGTGGGTTTTTTTTTTTAAGTTTTGGTAGAATACATTCTTCAGAGTCTGGAAGGCTAGAAATTGCAGTGCTTGATAAAAAGGGATAAGGGGAAAAGGAAGAGTATGAGAGATTCAGTAACACTCCCCCCCTTTTGTGTTTTTCCTTAAACAGTCCATAGTCTTCTAAAAAAGGATTATACCAAATGTTATATTACTGTTTTCTGATCTTAGCTTGTTTTATTGGAGATAAAGGGAAATAGGGAAGTCCGTGAGCTTATAGCAGTTTCAGGGGCTTTTTATTTTTTTTAGCGTAGTAGCCTTCTTTCCTTCCTTCCTTCTTTGCTTTCTTTCTTCCTTCCTTCCTTCCTCCTTCGCTCCCTCCCTCCCTTCCTCCCTTCCTCCCTCCACTTCTACAAAGAATATCTTACCTTGCACAATAAGTTATAAATAACAAATATTTTTTTCTTTTATTGGAGATTGACTTAGCTCCTGTAGAAAATGAGATTGATGAATACAGTTTAAAAAAATTTCATGGCGATTACCATTTAAGAATTACTTCCCCTTCAGCGAATATTTGCTGTGTACACTTAGAGAATTGATAGCTAGAGATTATGGAAACTTTATTATAGGATTTTTGTTGGACTTAATATTACAGTTAATTACAGGACGCCAAATGAAATGTAGAAGTAGATTTCTCTTCATGTGTTTTTATTTTCTAATGAATTCTTTGTGTTTTTGTTTTATATATTTTAATTTGAGAGACTTCATTTTTTACAGATGTCTAACACGGGAAATTGGATGCATATTCGTTATCAGTCTAAACTGCAGGCCCGGAAAGCCTTAAGCAAAGATGGGAGGATTTTTGGAGAGTCTATCATGATTGGTGTAAAGCCATGTATAGATAAAGTAAGTTATGCTGATGTAAGGGAAGTAGCTTAATCTACTCGAAGAGCGCAAGTGTAGGTGTTGACACTTGTGGTTTTGTCATTTTGCTTCATTGTATTTCTCTTCGATTGTAAAATTTGTTGTATTTATAGTATGCTTATTATTGTAAACCAACGATAATGTTATTACAGTTTAGAATTTAGAGGTAATCCAGTCCAATCCCTTCATTTTACAGATAAAGAAATAGAGGCCAAGAGGGCTTATATAACTTGTCCAAAGTTGTTAAAGGTGAGGTCCAGATTTGAGGTCTCTTGACTTTTAACCCATTTCTGTTTCTTCTGCAAGACCACATGAAATTCTTAAATATTTTAAAGGAATGATACTATTTGGAAATGAAATGTTTCACATGAATGGCAGCTGATGGTTAACTTTCAAATGGCTGAAAATTTTTGTTGGTCATTTTTATTTAAAACTATCTTAAAGTATTATATTTTTATTTATTTAAAATAGTTTATTTATGTAAGCAGTATTGAACACATTTAAACTTTTGTTTGTGGCTTATAAAATCATCATGAACATTCTTTAAACAAATATATGTGAACTTCTGTTATATACCAGGCACTGTGCTTGGTATTGGTAGGCACATGTTAGTGAACAAAGCAGACTTTGTTATAAGAATGGCTTCTTATAACCTGTTATTTTAGCTGTATAATTATAGTAGTTTGTGTAATTACTATATAGTGCTGCAACAGAGACTAGGGTAGCATTTGGGGTTACTAGGTTCCAAATAGCATCAGACTTATGTATTTCCTCTAGCCTCTCCAAGAATTCTCTTTTACTTCCTAGTTTATTTTCCCTTGCTGACCTTCCATATAAAATATTTGTTTTCCTTGTGGATCCATAGTTGCACTGAGGCTGTTTGAAGTTGTTGAAGTGTGGTTTTTGGTTGAATGTTACCTCTCAAATCCTAGGAAGCATCTATTTTTTTCAAACCTAAAACTATTTAAAGGTGACTTAGATCAAAGTATGCCTCTTTTAATAAAAAGTAGGATGCAATATTGTATGATATTTATTATGTTTATAATTAGAGGAATTGTTTCTTTTTTTCTCCAGAGTGTTATGGAAAACAGTGACAGGTGTGCTTTGTCATCTCCATCTCTAGTGTTTACCCCACCAATCAAAACCTTAGGTACACCATCCCAGTCTGGAAGTAATCCTAGGATATCTACCATGAGACCTCTTGCTACAGCATATAAAGCTTCTACTAGTGACTATCAGGTATTTTAAGGATCGAATAAAAGACATACGTAAAAGACTGACGTGCACAGAATATTTCACTCTTTTTTCTTTGGAATGATTTGTATGCCGTTAAATATCTCCTTTTGAGATGACTGTCTTGATGAAACTTTTAAACTTTGAATTCTTGATTTTTCTATTTTAAAGTTTGAATCTTGACTAATTGGAAAGTTATCTTGAATTTTTAAAAAATTTTGTACTTTTCTAAACATTTTGAGAATTTGTTATTTTTAGTTTTTTTTTTCCTTGTAGTTGCATACCTAAAAAGTTCTTCCTGTGGACATCTCTGACATGAAGGAATGAAATTTTATTAAATTGATGGCTAAATCTAATATCATAAATGAAGAACCTCAGATTTTAGTACTATTTTGATTACCAAAAGAAAACGTGGGCTAGCTCCTGTAATTCATTGAGCAAAGCTATCTCATGTCAAAGGAGTTTAAGGGAGAAGTTCATTTTCTTAAGAATGGCAGAAATATTGTGACTGTCATCAATATATTATTGTCCCCTCCCTAATTAACCCAGACTTAGAAACTTACCCATCTGTGAACACAGGACGTGAAACACAGCAAATAACACAGTTGTGCTTTAGTAGGGTAGGCAGTGACAGTTTACTCTTTTGAGTTCCCCTGAAATTAGGAGATCATCCATTTTAGAGTTGTTTTTTTCCTTTAGTTTTTTTTTCTTAACTGCCATTTTAAAGTCCTCATCATTTGGAACTTTCGCATTTTTGTTTGTTTTCCTTATTTAAGGGGCACATGTAATTTGCTTTGCCAAAGGAGTAAGATTTTTGCCATTCTTAAAAGATTTTCTATATCCATATTTTAATCTTTATACAATTCAGTGCTATAAATGCGGGTTATTTGGCTATTTTATCTACAGGTTTGACTGTGGCACTGAAGAAACAATCTAACAATTGTTTTGTGTATGTGTCTTTTTTAATAGGTTATTTCTGACAGACAAACTCCCAAAAAAGATGAAAGTCTTGTATCCAAAGCAATGGAGTACATGTTCGGTTGGTAGTGTAATAAAAGTGGAGGATTCAACTACAAAAATGGAGATTACTACACTAAAAAAAGAGTTAGCACAGTACTGCCAGTTTCCTTCGGTTAGTTGTATAACCACTCTTGGCATATTGGGATGCTATCTCATACTTCTTTTAGAAGCCTTTTTCTTTAAGGATACATACAGCATATTTGTAGCTTGCACTTTAAAAAGATGCATAAGAGAAGTTTTTAAGAAACTGATAATCCCTGTAAATAGGATTTTGTGCTTTCTGTGATAGTGCATGCTTAAACACAAAAAAACCCAGCATTGATTACTGTAAATTATATTATTAAATTTGTGGTGAGACTTCTTAGTCTGCATAAGAAGCCGGGATACATTTCATGAATGGGAATTGTGCAGCTGCTTCACCAAGACATAAAGATTATAATTAGAAGTTTGAATCATGGTCTTTTAATTTAGTTAGTATTTAATATTTTAATTATCTTTGCTTTTGTATATGTCCTGTTATGAATGGTCATCTTTCAATGTTCTTAATCCAAAACAGTCTTTTTAAAAACCTAGTACCCTACTACTCAAGTACTCAAGTTTCTTGTTAATAAAATTTGTTAATTATATGTATTGATTATTTTTTGAAAGGGTGATTTGTTTTTAAAGATTATTATGAAAAATTGTAAATGCTCACTGAAGTAGAATGTGTCATGAACCTTCATATATCTGTAATCCAGCTTTAATCGTCAGTGTTTTTCCATACTTGTTTCTTCTTCCCCCCTTTAATTTTACTTAAAACATACCGCAGATGTGATGTTATTTAGGATATATCAGAAAAGAGCTTTTCATATATAATTATGGTATAACACGCCTAATAAATATTAATAATATTTCTTAATTTTTAATATCTAATATTCAGTCCATTTTCATATTTCTTCTTTATCTACAAAATATATTTATGGTTGGTTTATCCAGAGTAGGTTTACACTTTGTATTTGGTTGTTTTGTCTCTTAGTGTCTTGAAATCTAATCTAGTCTTCCCTCTCCCTGACACCACCCAATACATCATGACTTGTTGAAGAAATCAGGTGAGTTTTCTATGGAGTGTATCTATATGCTTTCTGTGTATGTGTGTGTTTTAAATATATATAATTTTTTTTTTTTTACTGTATTAGTCAATTGCAGTCACTGTTCTTTTGTTCAAATTATCCCCTCTGACTAGTGAGAGCTTCAACAAACTGGTTCTCTTTTGTGAAAGTAGATTTTTAATTGAAATACTAGATCTTAGTACATGGCTCCGTGTAATCTGCATATTTCCTTGTCTTCAGTTATTTCTAAAAACAATTTAAATAACACATTGCATGTAAAGCTTTGATATACTTTTTAAATTGCATTAAACTTTCAACAAACAGTTTTGTTTGGTTTTCAGAGATGGAGTGATACTAATGATGATAGTGGATGATAGTCCATTTATTTTTGTACTTATAGAATATTTCAAAATTGGAAAATTTTTACATTGAAGTCTTTCTCTTCCACCTTAAAATAGAAGGATTATATTTTAAGTCCTGTTTCATTATGCACAGAACTTAATTATTCAAGATAGTACTGGCTACAAGAGTGCCATAGGAAAAAAAAAAAACCCTTGCATTTGTATTTGTGCTAAATGGCATTTTTGACAATTATTATTAAACACAAAATATTTGTGCCTTCCAAAAAAATGTTTTTCCTAATGGGTTACTGATGCTGAGTGTTTATCTCCCTACTGCACCATTTCTCCTGACCCCCCCGCTTACCATTCATTTGTCTGGATGGGGGTAGGCCCTCATTTTGGGGTGTGGTAGTTTGGGACTGTATGGACTTCAGAAAATCATATTCTTAAAGCTAATCCATTCCTGTGGGTGTAAGTAGGACTTTTTGTAAATAGAACCCTTTGATGAAGTTACTTCAGTTAAAGCATAGTCCAGGGTGGGTTTTAATTCTTTTACTGGAGTACTTTATAAGAGAATGAGATCGGGCAAAGAGGGAGAAACAAGGAGCTGAAAGCGATAAAACTTGGCATATAAGGAGGAGACCAACAGACTCCGCTATGTGCCTTGCCGTGTGGCAGAGGACCCAAGGATTGCTAGTAACCAGTCTTTGGAAAGAAACCATCGCCTGATGATGCCTTGATTTGGTCATTTTTTCAGCTTTAAAACTGTAAATTCCCATTGTTAAGCCAACCCATTTCATGGTATCTGTTTTCAGCAGCTTAGCAAACTAAAATGGAGCTTTGAGGTAGATCCGCTTCATATACTGAGCTATAGGTTAGAATTGATAGAGAATGGAGAGTGAAAGAGAAATGGCTTTGAATTAAAAGGCATACAAACTCTTTTTAGATCCTGTTAGGGACTGGACCTGTAATACCATGTAGATCATGGACTGGCTCCTATATTGGGTTATGTGGTAATAAGAATCCTGTCCACAGAAATAGAGTGGATAAGGTAAGATAGCCCAGAAAGATGAGAAAGTATTAAACTCCAGAGAAAGTTGGAGAGAATAAGCCAATTAATATATTTCAAATTCTTGTGATGCCTAGATCATCTTCCTGTTCTTTGATTTGTGAAAGATTGCAATAGCATTCAATAAATCATCTTTTTACTTCTACTGACTTGCATAGGAGTCTATTTCTTGTATATACTGGGCCCTGGCTAGGGTCTCATAAGGCAAGGCATGAGAGCAAGTAGTTGATTATAATGGTCTATGGAATATCTTAAGGAATGACTGCAACTGATTTTATTATATACATGTCTGTATTTTATCTTTGGCAATCTGATTTTCCTTGTCTGATAGAGAAACTTGAAGTGAAATCCTCCCTAGAAAGTGGTGTTATAGATATCTCTCACGTTTTATCTGAGGAATTTAATTCTTAGTGAAACTAGTATACAATAGATACCTAATGTTTTAGTTTCCCTTAGTGCTAAAATAAATACTGTACAATGGGTTGACCTAAGTAATGAGAATGTATTGGATTTTTTGAGGCCAAGAGAAGTCCAAAATCAAATCTGCATCAAGGTAATGCTTTCTTGCGGAAGACTGTGGCATTCTGGGACGGCTACCGGCAAACCTTGGTCCTTGGCTCTGCTGTCAAATAATGATGTGCATGGTATCCTCTCCTGGCTCCTCCTTTCTGTTCAGTGTTCTGTTGATTTTCAGTTTCTGGTTGCTCTCTTCACTCTTTTTCTGTGTGTCTGAATATTATTCTGCTTATAAAGGACTCCAGTAGTAGGATTAAGACCCATCCTGATTCAGTTGGGTCACACCTTAACTGAAGTAACCACATCTTTTATCATGGGCTCACAGCCATATAAATGGGTTAAGTTTAAGAATATGCTTTTCTGGGTTACATAGCACCAGTCTACCATATCTAGTATCAGCTGACCAAATGAACAGTCAAGTAGTATGCTAACTAAATATCTGTTTGTGACCATGTTAAAGTAATGGGAAAAAAAGGTAGTCCCCAGTATACTGGCTAGTAAACTGGCATTAGGTATTCTTTACTAAACCTTCCATTTGAATTTCTTCATATATATGTATAGTATACTTTTCAATTTCTTGTGGAGAGAGGAGTCCAATTCCAGCTCTATATTTGTACTTCCTGCTTAATCTAGGGCTACATTTTTGTTTTTGCAAAGTTAGAAACTCATGAACAATATTTACAATAAAACTGGATGACATGTTTTGTCCACAAGTGGTTGTGGACAAACTACCAGCAGCCACAGATATGTGTATTAGTGTCTATGCTGGAAGAAACTGAGGGATATAATGGAAATATGACAAACCTGAGAAGAGGAAAATCCCAAGTAGCTAGTAACTCTTCCCTGAAAAGCATGACTGGCCAATTTGAGAATAGCAGTTGAAACTAGACGGGGTTTTGGTCTAATATAATAGGTTGATTGTGGAGTAAAATGCTGGAGCCATTTGGTTTCTCTGATCTCTCAAAGGTAATTACCTTTTACTCCTTTCCCAGAGTGGGCTCCCCCCTCTGAGAATGCTAAGAACAATAGAGACTAAGGAAGAAAGAAAGATAATGGAGGGTTCCACATATTGGTGTTGAGAATGATGATATGGGGAAAATGATCTTTGACTCCTATTTAACCACATTCATGAAAATTATTTTGAGGTGGATGACATTTCTGAATATAAAATCTAAAAACAAAGCTTTTGGGTTTTGCTATTTAGTCATTGTAGGCATTTTTGGAGTCACTTCTTTTTACCATGGGTACATAGTATAGATAGTAGGAATCACTTTGGTAACCTGAAAATCTGGATGAAGCAGCAGCATATAAATACATAAGCAGTGTAGGTAATTAGGAGATTATGAAAAAGGCATCTCCCAGATGAGACAGGCTGTGCTGGTTTGAAAGGATGTATGCCCCCTAGAAAAGCCATGTTTTAATCAAAATCCCATTTCATAAAGGTAGAATAATCCCTATTCAATACTGTATGTTTGCAACTGTAATGAGATCATCTTCCTGGATGATGTGATTTAGTCAAAAATGGTTGTTAAGCTGGATTAGGTGACGACATGTCTCCACCCATTTGGGTGAGTCTTGATTGGTTTATTAGAGTCCTATAAAAGAGGAAACATTTTGGAGGATGGGCAATTCAGAGAGAGCAGAGCAGAAGGACATAGCCACAAGAAGCAGAATCCACCAGCCAGCAACCTTTGAAGATGAAGAAGGAAAATGCCTCCCGGGGAGCTTCTTGAATCCGGAAGCTAGGAGAAGAAGCTAATAGATGATGCTATGTTTGCCATGTGCCCTTCCAGATGAGAAAGAAACCCTGACCGTGTTGACGATGTGCCTTTCCAGATGAGCAGGAAACTCTAACTGTGTTCGCCATGTGCACTTCCACTTGAAAGAGAAACCATGAAGTTCATCAGCCTTCTTGAACCAAGGTATCTTTCCCCAGATGCCTTAGATTGGACATTTCTATAGACTTGTTTTAATTGGGACATTTTCTCGGCCTTAGAACTGTAAACTAGCAACTCATTAAATTCCCCCTTTTAAAAGCCATTCCGCTTCTGGTATATTGCATTCTGGCAGCTAGCAAACTAGAACACAGACAGAATTTCTATATTGACCTACTTGTTGGAATTTGAAATGAAACCAGATTCTCCTTTCCTCTAGGCCTTAGCTCAGTTTCTTTCCTTTGCTTGGAACACTTCCTTCCTTTACCCGGCTTAACCCTGTTCTTTCATGTCTCAGCTCAAGAAGCATTTCTATTAGATGCATTACTTGAACTTTTTCTGTTTCATGGGTATGGAAAATTGATTTAATGGACTACTGGATATGAACAACAATGTAGATAAATCTCAAAAACGTGAAAGAAAGTCAGACATAAGTATATATATATTATATGATTCCTTCTGAATGAAGTTCACGAAGGCAGTCTGCTAAGAAAAATCAGGACCAGTGGTTGTTACTTAGAGGTGGGTTGAGGATCGATCAACTGAAAAGAAGGAAGAAGGACCTTTCTAGGATGATGAAATTACTCTAGAACTTGATTGGGTGTTGGTTATATCAGGTGTAAATTTGTCAGAGCTCATTGATCTGTCACTTAAGATGTGTATATTTTACTCTAACTAGAGTATACTTCAGTAAAATTAATTTAAAGCATTAATCAAAATGAATGCAAAACAACATCAACACTGTACTGGACCATCAAATATGGGAGCTGTATGAAGCTAGAAAAGTTACCTGAACTTCCTTCTAAAAGTTCAGAAAAGCTAATTTCACACAAAAAGAACATAAAACTATAGTCATGCAAAGTCATTACAAAAGTATAAAGGGTAAGGAAGTATCATTCCCTGTAGGCATTTAAATGAATTATAAGAACTGTTTAGAAAATGAGAGAATAACAAAAATCAGAACTTGGGAAAAATTAGAAATAAAGTCTTTTCAGAAATGAAGAGTAAACTAGAATAAACACAAAAGCTTTACAACTGATAATGGCTTAAGAGAACTATAGAATGTAAAAAGATTTTAAAAATCAGAAAGAAATGAGATAAAAAGAATCAGTGGGAATGTGACAGATTTTAGTGATAGAAAAGAAAAAACTGAAGTAAAACAACAGAAAAAATGAATGTTTTGCTGGAAAGAAAAAAGATGAAACTACATACTGAAAGGATAATCTGCCTACATGAGAATATTATCTCAGAACAACTACCACCAATATATAAACTTTGAGTTTGGCTATCTAGATGAAAACATTATGTGACTTATAAGAACAAGACATAAACAGCAATACCACACCAGGAGAAAAAGAGTAACACATTTAAGGTATTTATGGGAAAAAAATGTGAAAAAAAGATTATATACCCAGAAAAACTATTTTAAATATAAAACTCACTGATCAGATATTGTCAGTATGCAAGAATTCAGAGTATTTTTCCCTTAAGTGCTTCTTGAGGACTGGACTGGAGAGAGTACATCAGATAAGCAAAATGACTAGAAAAACATTAGCAAAGTTTGGTCAGCATTAAGTTTATCACCTCACCTCACCAATGCTGAGGGTGTATTGCTTGGTTTCTCAACTCACTGGGTGGTTTTCCTCTCATCACTGTCTTTAATGTCTATTCAGATTCTAGGATGACAATAGTCAATTACTAATCCATCTGTAAACCAGGACTGGGTTTTTCTTTTTCTTTCTTTTTTTTTTTTTTTTTTTGTAAAGCTGAATACTCAGTAAACCCTATGGCCCTAGGAATATATATGTAGTCTGTAACCCTTAATAGGTTAATAGGTATGACCCTGAGAAAACCTCCTCTACACAAGAATGCCCATCGCAGCACTGGTTATAACAGCACAAAATTGGAAACAACCCACATGTCCATTGATCAGGGAGTGAATAATTGTGTTTACATTCTGTTACATCACGCAATGGAATACCATATAGAAATTAAAACCAACAAATGAACCAGAATGTGGGCCTGGAAGCCAGTCTATGTGGTTTTATGTCCTGTCTTTGCTACTTCCTAGCTGAGTAATTTGGAACAAGTTACTTAACTTCTTGTTACCTCTATTTCCTTATAGTTGGTCTGTGGTGAGGATTAACTGAGTGATTACAATTAAAGCTCTTAGAACAATATCTGGCCCATAGTAAGCACTCCATGATAGCTATTTTTTTTTTAGTGTTTTTTGTTTTTTGTTATTTTTTTCAATTTATTTATTAATTAAAAAAATGAAACAACATACATAATCAATAATTTACAATATCATCACTTAGTTGCATGTTCATCATTTCTTAGAACATTTGCATCAATTCAGAAAAAGAAATAAAAAGACAATAGAAAAAGAAATAAAACGAACACAGGAAAAAAAAAAGATTATACCTACCATACCCCTTACCCCTTGCTTTCATTGATCACTAGCATTTCAAACTACATTTATTTTAGTATTTGTTTCCCCTATTATTTATTTTTATTCCATATGTTCTACTTCTTTGTTGACAAGGTAGATAAAAGGAGCATCAGACACAAGGTTTTCACAATCACACAGTCACATTGTGACAGCTGTATCATTATTCAATCATCCTCAAGAAACATGGCTACTGGAACACAGCTCTACATTTTCAGGCAGTTCCCTCCAGCCTCTCCATTACATCTTGAATAACAAGATGATATCTACTTGATGTGTAAGAATAACCTCCAGGATAACCTCTCGACTCTGTTTGGAATCTCTCAGCCATTGACACTTTGTTTCGTTTTACTCTTCCCCCTTTTGGTCGAGAAGATTTTCTCAATCCCTTGATGCTAAGTCTCAGCTCATTCTAGGGTTTTTCTCAATCCCTTGATGCTGAGTCCCCGTTCATTCCAAGATCTCTGTCCCACGTTGCCAGGAAGGTCCACACCCCTGGGAGTCATGTCCCATGTAGAGAGGGATAGGGTGGTGAGACTGCTCGTCATGTTGGCTGGAGAGAGAGGCCACATCTGAGCAACAAAAGAGGCTCTCTTGGGGGTGACTCTTAGGCCTAAATTTTAAGTAGACTTGACCTATCCTTTGCAGGGTTAAGTTTCGTATGAACAAACCCCAAGACTGGAGGCTCAGCCTATAGCTTTGGTTGTCCCCATTGCTTGTGAGAATATCAAGAGTTCAACTTGGGGAAGTTGAATTTCTCCCCATTCTCACCACTTCCGAAGGAGGCTTTGCAGATACTTTTCCACTCACTGATCGAATCACTCTGGGACTCACAGGGCATCACTGTGGACAAACCAGCAAAATCTCATGTCCTACCTGAGATTCCAAGTACTTATGGTGTTCAATCAAACTACATAAGTTATTTTAGGAAATGTACTAGTCAAAATATAAATTTTGTAATAAATATTTTTTTGCTTTAGTCTCACAGAGAAGGTGACTTTTTAAAATATTAATTACCATCTATTTTCAGTACCCTGCAATAATGACATTCCTTTGTTCTTCCTCATGCAAAAACATTTTTAAAATTGTACCTTGTACATTTCACTATATTATACACTCTAGGCATTCCTAGATTATACCATTTCAATCTTTAACATCTTTCTTTCTTTCTGATTTCATTTATGTCCCCAGCCCTCCTCCCTCTATCATTCTCACATGCAGCTTCATTCAGTGTTTTAACATAATTATATTACAGTTAGGTAGTACTGTGCTGTCCATTTCTGAGTTTTTGTATCCAGTCCTGTTGCACGGTCTGTATTGCTTCAGCTCCAATTACCCAATATCTTACCCTATTTCTATCTCCTGATGGTCTCTGTTACGAACAAAATATTCCAAGTTTATTCACTAATGTCAGTTCATATCAGTGAGACCATACAGTATTTGTCCTTTAGTATTTGGCTAGTCTCAGCATGATGTTCTCAAGGTCCATCCATGTTGTTACATACGTTGTAACTTTATTCTGTCTTAAAGCTGCATAATATTCCATCGTATGTATATACCACAGTTTGTTTAGCCACTCCTCTGTTGATGGACATTTTGACTGTTTCCATCTCCTTGCAATTGTAAATAATTTTTCTTTATCAGTTGATCTCATAGTGAATATAATGATGAAGGTAATCTTTCATAGTGAGTGAAATCAAGCTTTGAGCTGAGGTGTGGTGTTAGTACCTCAGTGGTAGGCGACAAACTGGGAGCCTCTAGACCTGCTTGGGTCCCTTTCTGAATGTGTCCTATTACACTGGCACCTAATCATGGTGTGGTAGATTCTACAGTACCCAGCTTATAAAATGGGGCAGCTCTGGTCACATAGTTTATATGTTGTGATGGTCTCATAGTTCATATGTTGACCATTAGTATGGGTTCAAGTGGTTAGTGATACTAGGGTACCAGTTGAATGCCAGTTGCTGCCTTTCAATGAATAGTTCTCTACTGTGGACAGCCTGGTCTGGCTTCAGATACCTAGATATTTAGTCATGATTCCTCCCATTCTATCAGGGCTTTCTAGAGAGTCCATGTACCAGGTAGCATATATCAGTAGCATCATGGGATCTGCTAGGTTATATGACCCATTTGGGGGCATTACTTCACGTTACTAACTTTAGAGCCCCTTCTTTGGGCCTCACTAAAAAATTTCAAGTCACTTGTGAAATGCATCAAAGCAGTTATTCCATCTATGGCTTATGTTGACTGTAAAAATCTGGAAGATTGCCACGTGCTGTGTTTCTTTTTTAGTGGTAGTAGAAACATGGTAAAATAATTTATCCTTCACCAATATCTTAAGCCCCTGAATTTTTATGGTTTGTCTCCCACCCTCTAATATGTATGAGTCTAATCGGGTTGCCCAGAGTACTTGCCACTTGTTTTTTGAAGGTTCAGCTAACATGATCCTAGTAATATAGTGGACCAGCATAAAGTTCTATGGAACATCCAGATTATCAGGATCTCTGACTATATTGTGACAGAATTAGCCCCAGGGCATGACTAGCAAAGTACACTATGTCTCCCAGCAAGTTCAGTGTCTTCATCGTAAGTACTAAATTGTGTTAATTTGTTCTAATGAGACCACATGCATCCCTGAAACTGATTTAGGCTACCATTTGGCCCTTCCTATCAAAATTAATCCCACTCCACAGATCAGGGGACCAGTATGAGGGTTCTGGGCTGTTAAATATATTCATTCCAATTTTTGACCCATACAAAGTATGTCTATAACCAGCTGTCTGGGGAAAAAAAAGTCTTGATTTGTAGTATTTGCCAGGATCTATTTCAGGCTGTCAACTTGAGGTCACTACACAAGAAGCTGGGAAGAGATGTACGCAGTTGACTTTTGTGAGCCTATAGAAGTTTGCTCACAGTACAGCACCTGACCCACTGTGAGAAAGACATGGCCCAAGGCTCCATTTATTATGTGATTTCTGTATGGCCTCATTCTAACAGAGGAACCGTGAGAACATTTGGGGTCTCCTGGTAGCACTATCCACTCAGATCTTGGTAGCACTATCCACTCAGATCCAGTATCTAACAGCCCAGTGTTCCTTACTATGAAAAAGGAAGACTTGGGAGCATTGCTACTGTATTTAATTGCTGTGACATTGAGAAGTCCATCTTCAATCTTAACTGGCTTCCCATTTAATCTGGTCTAAAAATTGATTCATATCTAGAAACCAGGCAAAAGATAGTGATTTTCTATATGATAACTGACATCAACCTGGATTTCTGCTATTTGGTCTTTTTTCATTATTTAAATCAAGCAGTACCTTTGTTGGATGTCCTCTACTTTAAAAAATTTTTTTTAATTTTAAAGCATAAATAGGCAATTAAAATATAGCATAATTTTCAGGGGAACAACATTGTAACTACCACGCAGTCAAGAAATAGAATTTTACCAGTTATTTCCATGTGCCCCATTCCAATTTCAATCCCCTGCTTCTATAATTATTATATTTTTATACCTTTATCATCCAAATGTGCATTCCTTGACATTGTAGTTTAGTTGCCCTTTGAAAAAATTGGTGTCTTTTAAGTCTTTTTTTAATATGCAGATTTTCCCTGTTTTCTTTTATTTTCCTTACAGTTTATATGTTGAAGGATCTGCTATTTGATGTGTAGTGTCCTGCAATCAGGATTTTACTGATTATATACTCTTGGCAGAGTTCTGTATGTTCTTCTAGCCTCTGTATTTTTCAAATTGGCAGCCGAATCCAGAGAATTGATCAGATTCAGGTTTAATCTCATTGGCAAGACCATGGGTAATGTTTTCTTTCATCAAGGATCTACTAATCGTTGAAGATTATAAAATGATGATATTCTAATTTTATTATTTAGTAGAGTGTTTATATTAAAAATACTTTCCATTCTCTAATATTTGGTTACCCAGTGGTGTAATGGTATAACCGAGAAAGCAAAATATGTATTTATTTACTCATTTTTAAGATAATTAACTGTTTTTCTCTCATTCTATAGGATGTGACTAATAACTTAATTTTGTTCCATTATGAACTCCTGGAATTAAGTACATTTGATGGCTTTAGTCTATTATAATTATTAAACATATTGAAGCTCAAGTTGTATTATTTTGACTCCCGAGTCCTTTTAACTTGACCATAGTATTTTCTGATAACTACTTCACTTATTTGCTTTAACAAGATGTTTTAGGGTTATCTTGTTACATTTTCTCCCCTATACCTAGAATTAGTCATTTCTTTAATAAACCCTATCAACTTTTAGGGAAAATGGCTTTTCAATAATGTAGTCTGGGTGTTTGGCGTTGCTTCTTGCTGCTGTAGCGTAATAAAACTTGGTTGGTCTTTGTTCCCAGTTCATGGGGAGGAAATCTCTACATCTTGAAATTTCCCATCATATGAGTGCTTTTTGTTATTCAGTGGTGGGCTGGAATTATACCTCATGATTCATATACTAATGAGGTGACTGGGTGGGGGGGCCTGTCATACTACATATATATACAGACCAGAAAGATCAACCATATGATTAGGGAGTTGGGCCTTTGAGCCATGTGATAGCCCAGCCTTGCCATCCTCTGGGATGGGAGGGTGCTGTAGATTGAGTTGCCACACGGGCACTTGATGATTGATTCCATTAATTGTGTGTGTAATGAAACTCCATATAAACTCAGTACTCCAAACTACAGTGAGTTTCCATGATAAGATGCATTCTTGTATTGGGAGGGTGAAATGTTCTTACTTTATGTAGAGAGGACATGGAAGCTTGTGTTTGAAACCCTCCCAGACCTTATCCTGTATGTCTTGTTTTTGGCTTTTTATTTTTACTCTTTTACTGTAATAAAACTATAAATATACGTAAGTATACTTAAGTATAGCACTCTCAGTGAGTTTTGTGAGTTACAGTAAATTATCAAACATGAGGAGGTGGTGGGAATCCCCAAATTTATAGCCAGTTGGCCAGAAGTGGATAGCTTGAGCCCTCTGAACCTGTGGCTGGTGTCTGAAGGGCAGTCTTGTAGAGTATTAACCTTAACCTTTGGTGTCTGGCCTAACTCTGGATAATTAAAGTCAGAATGAGTTACTGTAGTATTAGCTGTTGGTCACAAAAGTAAAGGAAATTGCAGATGCTACTTTAAGTTTTTGTAGCCTATGTAGCTACACTACTATTAATATACATAAAATTACCTCATGAGTTCATAGTGATAGAATTCAAATTCAGGGATATAGTTGTTTTTTTTTTTTTTTTTTTAAAGTTAATCTCTTTATTGCATCTATATCTCCTAGAATCCTGGCTTTTAAAGCATAGTTAATGATGGTATTAGAATGTCCCATTATTAACCATTTACTTTATCCCACATAATACACACATTAGTAAATAATAATGCTAAAACTACTTCCATCAGTATGTTGAGATTGAAAATAATTTTTAAAAATCTGCATTCCCCATGCCCTCACCCCCATAAAAATAGCTTTATTAACTATAAAACTGATCATTTGCCATGACGATACTATATTCTCTCCCTTTTAACTTTATTCACAGTTGTGCAACTACTAATTAAGAATGTAATTAGTGCTTAATGTCTTCTTTTTTAGTCTTTGTATTCATTTTGGTTGCTGAAGCTCATTCTCTAGTCATTCCTCAAGAAGTGATCTTGGAAACAGTATTTCCTGAATTATTACATGGGAGTACGTTTTTGTCCTCTTCACTTGAGGATCAGTGTTGCTGGATCTAAATGCTTTGGCTTGTATTTATTTTCTTTCCTTTACTATTTGTCTTAGTTTCCGAGGCTGCCTAAGCAGTTATTATGAAGTGGGTTGGAAATTTATTTGCTCATGCTTTTGGGACTGGGAAAATCAAGGCATCATCATTTGTTCCCTTAGACCAGTTTTCTGGATCTAGGTGCTGGTGACATTTGGTCCTTAGCTTGTCACATGGCAAGGCACATGTTAGCATCTCCTGGTCTTTTCCTTCTCTTCTGGGTTCTGTTTCAGCTTCTGGCTGATCTTTCTGTGGCTTTCTCTCCCTCTTTTGGAAATTCATTGTCCTATAAAGTATCCAGTAATAGAATTAAGAACCATCCTGATGGAGGTGGCTAACACCTTAATTGAAGTAATCCCATCAAAAAGTCCTACTTAAAATGAATCAATACCCATAAGAATGCATTAAATTTAAGAACATGTTTTTCTGAGGTACAACCGCAGTATCTTAATTGCTTCATTTTCTGGCATGGTACATTGCTTTTGAAACATCTCATGATGTTCTAATTTTCCTTATAAGCCTGTTCTTGATTTTGCTTAGATGTAAAAAGTATTTTTTTATTAAAAAATTTTAGTTGTATTACTAGAATATGTCTTATTGGTGGTCATTTTGGGTCAGTAGTCTCAGATACCTGTCACCCAAGAATTTTGTCCCAGAACCTCAATATTGTATCCAAGAATACTGATCTAGAAGCTCAGTTACCTTCTCTTTCCTTTGTCTCCATTTTTATTATTGCACTTAGTTTGCTTTCAGTCCAGGCTGCCTGGAAAACAAACATTGGAAGAAGGCACAGCTCCTTCTTCCTCTTTCAGCTTTATAGTATTCTCCTTTTATGATCTAGAAGTATTCTTGAAGGATCTAGAAAATTCCTTCAAATCTTTTTTTTTTAATTTTAGGAAAGTTTCCTTTCCTTGTTTCTAATGGGACCTTCTCTTTCCTTTGTCTCCATTTTTATTATTTTATTCAGTTTTGCTTTCATTCTAGGCCACATGGAAAACAACATTGGAAGAAGGCACAGCCCCTTCTTCCTCTTTTAGCCTTACAGTATTCTCCTTTACCATCTGTTGCCAGAGTACACTATTACACCAGCTGAAAAGAAATTTAGTCTGCAGAACCCAGCGCCAGTATCATAAAGCAGGGCAAAGAACAGTGGGTTTGGAGTTGAGAGTAAATAAAATCATATAGTGTATACCAAGTTTCTCATCTGAAGATCAGTGTCCATTTTTTATAGAGGTCCGTTCATGTATATGCTTTGTATTTGTCTATACTCTCAGTGCTTGCTTTCTTTTAGAAATCTGTTAAAATTCTTTGATAATTGTTCCTTCTTTTATCTTCAGTATTACATCTTTGTTTATTTTGGTAATTCTTACAGTTATGTAAGTTGGCTATCAGGAGGGAGATGAGGTAAGTGTGTGTCCTCAGACTGCTGTCTTAAACCAGAAGTCTCTTTCAGTTTTTTTTTATTTTTATACCATCAGCAGGCACCAGGAATTGAACCCGGGTCTCCAGCATGGCAGGCAAGAATTCTCTGCCATGGCCCGCCCTTCTTTCAGTTTTTAAAAATACATCCATCTCCACTTCTGTCTTTACTCAGTAGGTCTTAGGATTCAGACTTGAATCCATGAGAAGTGACATTTCAACACATTTTGAAATGACATCATGTTGATATACATCCTAAAACTAAGGCCCAGTATTATGTGTTCCTTGACATATGGGCTAAAATGGGAGTGGCTTGAACAGCCTAACTATAGTTCCTCTCCTTATTATGCTTTTGCATATAAGGTCCCTGTATTAGCTAGGGTTCTCTAGAGAAACAGAGTCAGCAGGAGATATCTGTAAATAGAAAATTTATAAAAGTATCTCACTTAACCATGGGGATGTAGTTGCAAGCTGGCAACTCCAATAAAGGGTCCTCGGTGAACTTTCAGGAGAGGCTGGCTGGGCAACCATGGTGGATGGTGGATGTAAGGGTCCAAGATCTATAAGGCAGGCTGCAAGCTGGCAGCTCCAATGTAGGTCTTCAATGAACTCTCAGGAGAGACTGGCTGGCTGAAGCATGAGGAGTGACTGTCTCTTTTGAATCCTCATTAAAAGCATTCCAGTGATTAGGTTAAGTATCACTCATTGCAGAAGACACTCCCCTTAACTGATTGCAAATGCAGTCAACTGTGGATGCAGCCAATGTGATCATGATTTAAGTCCTTGAAATGTCCTCATAGCAACTGACAGGCCAGCACTTGCCTGACCAGACAGCTGGGCACCACAACCTGGCCAAGTTGACACATGCACCTGACCATGACAGTCCCCTAGACAAACAACCCTCCTTATCACAGGGACTAGACACAGCTGGTCCATACCAGCCTGACCACAACTGCCCATGGGAAATGGTTCACCTCACTTTCCTGTTAATATAGAATTTGTCTCCCATGGTCCATGATTATTCACTCTATTCCTGAGTGCAACCCTGTAAGGGCTTCTATGACTAGCCTGTACTGTGAGTATATATGATTCATAAACTGCTGTTGATCTCATCTGTCCAGTGTAGTACATGTGTTTGGCCATCATTACAACCCTAGGGTAGGAATTCCTCCCTCACCAACAGGATGAAGAGGAGGTGATCAAAACATTCCCTAATTGTAAAGTCTCTCTTAAGAATATCATTGAAGTTTTAGTATTGTGTGTTCATATATGAGAAAAATTGAAATTAGTAGCATTTGAAGCCATCATGGATTCTTGAAGAGAAGATATACAGTGAAGCTTTAGTTTTTGGGGTCCCTATCATTTGCCTCTAGTCCATCATGAGAGTCCAGGAGTGTGTGTTTGTGCACGTATGCTTGGGGGTGTTTATGTGCAGAATTGGTCGATATATATTGCAGCAGTAACTATGGTGTATATTTTTAGGTATTAGAATGAAAAAATTGAGGCGTGTATTTAGGGGCTGAAATTTAATAGAGAACACATTGATGGCTAAAAGCAATACAGTAATTTGCAGCTTGAAAATTTCCTCATCCTTTTCTGAAGAGTTGTTTTGTCTCCTTCCTAAATGTGTCAGTCATGTCTTTCTAAAGTCCTGTGAATTTCAAGAGACTCTTCCCCTCCATCCTGCCTCTTACTACTTGATCTTGACTTAAAATCTTATATCATTCGTCAAATGCATATTTATCATGTCCTATGCATTATATATAGGTGCTGGAGATTCAGCAGAAATAAGACAGGGAGATTTGATCTTTTTATTTGGAAATCAGAAAAATAGGATGATTAATTTACCCAGCCCATCTCAATCTTCTTGATTTTTTTTTTTTAACCCTCCTATCTACCCAGCGTTCATTGTAGTCTTCCTTTAGTTTCACTATTTTTTTCTTGATTCCCCAACTCCCATCTTTTTCCCATATAAAGAAAGAATAGAAAAATACAAGAAATGGACTAAAAAGATTTGGTTTTATTCTGGATTTTCAAACAAATTTTAATTTTGAAATACAGCTTTATTCTCCTAATTTGCAGCTAAAAGAAAAATTCATGGTCTTGAGCTAGATGATACTGTATTTTCATTGTATTTTTTCATCCTTGTGTTTAAATGTCAAGCACTTTATATACTTTTTCCTTTCTTCTCTATAATTCTGGGTGCTTTAGTTGCCGGATAGTGTCGAGAGTGGTGAGTCTATTTCTAATTGTTTGTGAATTGATTGGCAGTAGCTATGTGTTGTTTACCTGTGATGTAGGTCATGAAAAACGTAGATGTGAATGACTTTTTTACAAAACTAACCAAAATCCCTTTTAAACCTCAAGTACTTTGCAATACATTTTCTATCTCTATAAAAGTAAAATATAAGACGTATGTATTGTCCAGTCATGGCAGGTCCAGACAGTCTTTAAAAGGGTCACAATCTCTACTTAGTGAGAAAGCTGATTGAAATTAAATCTAGTGAGTTTGTTAGGCTTTTGAATGTTAATGAAATAAGGTTGTGGATGTCATAACTTAAAACTCTGAGATCCAGTTCTGGAAATTGCAGTTATATAAATAGATTGAGTAAATATTGTTTGTTTATTTATTCATTTTTGTGGAGGGGAAGTGCATGGGTCGGGAAACGAAGAATAAATATTATTCTAATTTATAGTTTTTACTAGGTCATTAAAAGTTGTGATTTAAAGTAAAAAAAAATCACTTTGATATAATTTCTGAATAGCTTTCCAAAGTAAATATCTGCCTATAACCCTCATTCTCTTGACTCTGATGTTTTTAAATTAATTTTAGTGAACATTCTGATAATTTAAAGTTTAGATGACTGAGTACTAACTGGTTAATTTAAAACTATGGCGGAAAGTTACTGGAATCTTAGAATTTACTTTTTACAAATGGTTAAGAGCATGGATGTTTTTTAGTCAGATTGTCTTTTTTTCAAATCCCAACTCCGTCTACTAGCTATATAACTTTGGGAATAATTACTTAACTTTTTGCGGGTCAGTTTTCTCATCTCTAAAAGAGTGGTAATGATAGTATCTTCTTAGTAGGAATATTAGGATTACATGTGTTTAATACACATGAATAATTTATAACAATTCCTGGCATATACTTAGCACCCATTAAGTGTTAATTCTCAGTATTTAGTGGTTAGCAAGCTTAGTTAATAATGCTTGTTATTAGCCTCATTTAAAAAATGTAAATTAAAGATGGCTACAGATTTTTGATATTTCTTCCATTGAGGCCCGTTTCCTCTTTCCTTGAATCTGGGAGTGTCCATGCTTTCTATGACTAATAATCAAAGTGATGCTATACTAATTCCAGAACTAACCTGTAAAGAGGACTAGCAACTTCCACCTTTGTCTGTTGAAGCCCTCATCTGCTCTCTAAAAAGATGGATAACTCTGTGGGAAAGACCACATAAAGAGGGCCTGAGACTACACAGAGTGGGAGAGGGGCTCAGTAAAGCCCAGCCTTCCAGTCTCCCAAGGCACCAGGCATATGAGTGAGGCAGTCACGAGCCTTCAAGCCCAGCACAGCAGCCAGTTGAATATCAACAAGAGGATATGAGAGATGTGAAGCCAAGAGCCCGTCCATATCATGTGGAGGGGAATTACCCATCTGAACCTAGCCAGAATTCCTGACAAAAGATTGTGAGATATAATAAAATGGTTGTTTTAAGCTATTAAGTTTTAGTGTAGTAGGTTGCACAGTAAGTGGAACAGAGGATAATGTAAATGTTTCACCTCAGATTACATAGATATATACTGATAGCAGTAAGACGGAAACTCAGATTCTTGACTGTAGAACACAGTGTTATGGAATAATGGCATACTTTCTTTAATACTGAGGTTGATTTTTTAAAGCTCAAACAATTTTAAAATGCATTGCAGTTGAGAAGTATTTTAAATGAACCTCTTGGGTTTCAGTTGCAGTTCTAGATGAACTATTTAAAAGAAGTATTTAAAAAGAAAGTAGTACTTGCTGTGGCGGCACATATACTAAAATTGGAACAATACAGAGAAGATTAGCATGGCCTCTGCACAAGGATGACACGCAAATTTGTGAAGTGTAACATATTTAGAAAAAAAGAAATAGTTTAAAAACAATATAAAGCCAAATAAAATAATTTCTTTTGGCCCTATAAATATGTTAGCCTTAAACTTTGCAATATGCAAAAGATTATCTCAACATAAATCATCGTACACATTTCCTGACTGCGAATACTTAAATATCACTAAAGTTTGTTGATTTTCAGATTTTAAGTGTATATGTGCTAATACTGATTGTCTTGGCTAAGACAGGAAAATTCTTAGGACTAATGCATTTCTGGCTCAGAATGCAATCGTATCTATCCTTCAGCTCCAAGTTTTCTGCAAACTGGTAAATTCTCAGGGCAGTCCATGCTTGGGGTAGGCACAATGACAACTATTAGGAAGGGACTCAACTTTCCTCCAAGAGGTTGGCCAGTGAAGCAGGTGTTTTTGGAGCCTTTTTGGTCATATCTTAAATAATCAGGTTATTATCAGGTTATTACCTGGTTAATCAATAGAAGATATTTTAAAAATTTAATCATTTATTCGTTCCTAGTTATTTCTTATAAATAGTTTTTAGGCCTTCAACAATATCTCAAGTTATTTTTTAAATGGAATTTTAAATAGATTTTTTATTTTTGAAAACAGCATTTATGATCCCAATACTTAAACATTCCTAACTGAAACTACAGATGTACCTCCATCTTTTTTTTTTTTTTTTATTTTTATTTTTTATTAATTAAAAAAAGAATTAACAAAACAATTAGAAATCATTCCAATCTACATGTACAATCAGTAATTCTTAATAACATCACATAGTTGCATATTCATCATTTCTTAGTACATTTGCATCGATTTAGAAAAAGAAATAAAAAGACAACAGAATAAGAATTAAAACAATAATAGAAAGAAAAAAAAACAAATAAAACAAAAACAAAAAACCTATACCTCACATGCAGCTTCATTCAGTGTTTTAACATAATTGCATTACAATTGGGTAGTATTGTGCTGTCCATTTCTGAGTTTTTATATCCAGTCCCGTTGTACAGTCTGTATCCCTTCAGCTCCAATTATCCCTTCTCTTTTTTTTTTTTTTTTAATTAACGGAAAAAAAGAAATTAACCCAACATTTAGAGATCATACCATTCTACACATGCAATCATTAATTCTTAACATCATCACATAGATGCATGATCATCATTTCTTAGTACATTTGCATTGGTTTAGAAGAACTAGCAACATAACCGAAAAAGATATAGAATGTTAATATAGAGAAAAAAATAAAAGTAATAATAGTAAAATCAAAACAAAACAACACAAAACAAAACAAAAACCTATAGCTCAGATGCAGCTTCATTCAGTGTTTTAACATGATTACTTTACAATTAGGTATTATTGTGCTGTCCATTTTTGAGTTTTTGTATCTAGTCCTGTTGCACAGTCTGTATCCCTTCAGCTTCAATTACCCATTGTCTTACCCTGTTTCTAACTCCTGCTGAACTCTGTTACCAATGACATATTTCAAGTTTATTCTCGAATGTCCGTTCACATCAGTGGGACCATACAGTATTTGTCCTTTAGTTTTTGGCTGGATTCACTCAGCATAATATTCTCTAGGTCCATCCATGTTATTACATGGTTCATAAGTTTATCTTGTCTTAAAGCTGCATAATATTCCATCGTATGTATATACCACAGTTTGTTTAGCCACTCTTCTGTTGATGGAGATTTTGGCTGTTTCCATCTCTTTGCAATTGTAAATAATGCTGCTATAAACATTGGTGTGCAAATGTCCGTTTGTGTCTTTGCCCTTAAGTCCTTTGAGTAGATACCTAGCAATGGTATTGCTGGGTCGTATGGCAGTTCTATATTCAGCTTTTTGAGGAACCGCCAAACTGCCTTCCACAGTGGTTGCACCCTTTGACATTCCCACCAACAGTGGATAAGTGTGCCTCTTTCTCCGCATCCTCTCCAGCACTTGTCATTTTCTGTTTTGTTGATAATGGCCATTCTGGTGGGTGTGAGATGATATCTCATTGTGGTTTTGATTTGCATTTCTCTAATGGCCAGGGACATTGAGCATCTCTTCATGTGCCTCTTGGCCATCCGTATTTCCTCTTCTGAGAGGTGTCTGTTCAAGTCTTTTTCCCATTTTGTAATTGGGTTGGCTGTCTTTTTGTTGTTGAGATGAACAATCTCTTTATAAATTCTGGATACTAGACCTTTATCTGATATATCATTTCCAAATATTGTCTCCCATTGTGAAGGCTGTCTTGCTACTTTCTTGATGAAGTTCTTTGATGCACAAAAGTGTTTAATTTTGAGGAGTTCCCATTTATTTATTTCCTTCTTCAGTGCTCTTGCTTTAGGTTTAAGGTCCATAAAACCGCCTCCAGTTGTAAGATCCATAAGATATCTCCCAACATTTTCCTCTAACTGTTTTATGGTCTTAGACCTAATGTTTAGATCTTTGATCCATTTTGAGTTAACTTTTGTATAGGGTGTGAGAGATGGGTCTTCTTTCATTCTTTTGCATATGGATATCCAGTTCTCTAGGCACCATTTATTGAAGAGACTGCTCTGTCCCAGGTGAGTTGGCTTGACTGCCTTATCAAAGATCAAATGTCCATAGATGAGAGGGTCTATATCTGAGCACTCTATTCGATTCCATTGGTCGATATATCTATCTTTATGCCAATACCATGCTGTTTTGACCACTGTGGCTTCATAATATGCCTTAAAGTCAGGCAGCGCGAGACCTCCAGCTTCGTTTTTTTTCCTCAAGATGTTTTTAGCAATTCGGGGCACCCTGCCCTTCCAGATAAATTTGCTTATTGGTTTTTCTATTTCTGAAAAATAAGTTGTTGGGATTTTGATTGGTATTGCATTGAATCTGTAAATCAATTTAGGTAGGATTGACATCTTAACTATATTTAGTCTTCCAATCCATGAACACGGTATGCCCTTCCATCTATTTAGGTCTTCTGTGATTTCTTTTAGCAGTTTTTTGTAGTTTTCTTTATATAGGTTTTTTGTCTCTTTAGGTAAATTTATTCCTAGGTATTTTATTCTTTTAGTTGCAATTGTAAATGGGATTCGTTTCTTGATTTCCCCCTCAGCTTGTTCATTACTAGTGTATAGAAATGCTACAGATTTTTGAATGTTGATCTTGTAACCTGCTACTTTGCTGTACTCATTTATTAGCTCTAGTAGTTTTGTTGTGGATTTTTCCGGGTTTTCGACGTATAGTATCATATCGTCTGCAAACAGTGATAGTTTTACTTCTTCCTTTCCAATTTTGATGCCTTGTATTTCTTTTTCTTGTCTAATTGCTCTGGCTAGAACCTCCAACACAATGTTGAATAATAGTGGTGATAGTGGACATCCTTGTCTTGTTCCTGATCTTAGGGGGAAAGTTTTCAATTTTTCCCCATTGAGGATGAGATTAGCTGTGGGTTTTTCATATATTCCCTCTATCATTTTAAGGAAGTTCCCTTGTATTCCTATCTTTTGAAGTGTTTTCAACACGAAAGGATGTTGAATCTTGTCGAATGCCTTCTCTGCATCAATTGAGATGATCATGTGATTTTTCTGCTTTGATTTGTTGATATGGTGTATTACATTAATTGATTTTCTTATGTTGAACCATCCTTGCATACCTGGGATGAATCCTACTTGGTCATGATGTATAATTCTTTTAATGTGCTGTTGGATACGATTTGCTAGAATTTTATTGAGGATTTTTGCATCTGTATTCATTAGAGAGATTGGTCTGTAGTTTTCTTTTTTTGTAATATCTTTGCCTGGTTTTGGTATGAGGGTGATGTTGGCTTCATAGAATGAATTAGGTAGTTTTCCCTCCACTTCGATTTTTTTGAAGAGTTTGAAGAGAATTGGTACTAATTCTTTCTGGAACGTTTGGTAGAATTCACATGTGAAGCCATCTGGTCCTGGACTTTTCTTTCTAGGAAGCTTTTGAATGACTAATTCAATTTCTTTACTTGTGATTGGTTTGTTGAGGTCATCTATGTCTTCTTGAGTCAAAGTTGGTTGTTCATGTCTTTCCAGGAACCCGTCCATTTCCTCTAAATTGTTGTATTTATTAGTGTAAAGTTGTTCATAGTATCCTGTTATTACCTCCTTTATTTCTGTGAGGTCAGTAGTTATGTCTCCTCTTCCATTTCTGATCTTATTTATTTGCATCCTCTCTCTTCTTCTTTTTGTCAATCTTGCTAAGGGCCCATCAATCTTATTGATTTTCTCATAGAACCAACTTCTGGCCTTATTGATATTCTCTATTGTTTTCATGTTTTCAATTTCATTTATTTGTGCTCTAATCTTTGTTATTTCTTTCCTTTTGCTTTCTTTGGGGTTAGCTTGCTGTTCTTTCTCCAGTTCTTCCAAATGGATAGTTAATTCCTGAATTTTTGCCTTTTCTTCTTTTCTGATATAGGCATTTAGAGCAATAAATTTCCCTCTTAGCACTGCCTTTGCTGCGTCCCATAAGTTTTGATATGTTGTGTTTTCATTTTCATTCGCCTCGAGGTATTTGCTAATTTCCCTTGCAATTTCTTCTTTGACCCAGTCGTTGTTTAGGAGTGTGTTGTTGAGCCTCCACGTATTTGTGAATTTTCTGGCACTCTGCCTATTATTGATTTCCAACATCATTCCTTTATGGTCCGAGAAAGTGTTGTGTAAGATTTCAATCTTTTTAAATTTGTTAAGACTTGCTTTGTGACCCAGCATATGGTCTATCTTTGAGAATGATCCATGAGCACTTGAGAAAAAGGTGTATCCTGCTGTTGTGGGATGTAATGTCCTATAAATGTCTATTAAGTCTAGTTCATTTATAGTAATATTCAGATTCTCTATTTCTTTGTTGATCCTCTGTCTAGATGTTCTGTCCCTTGATGAGAGTGGTGAGTTGAAGTCTCCAACTATTATGGTATATGAGTCTATTTCCCTTTTCAATGTTTGCAGTATATTCCTCACGTATTTTGGGGCATTCTGATTCGGTGCGTAAATATTTATGATTGTTATGTCTTCTTGTTTAATTGTTCCTTTTATTAGTAGATAGTGTCCTTCTTTGTCTCTTTTAACTGTTTTACATTTGAAGTCTAATTTGTTGGATATTAGTATAGCCACTCCTGCTCTTTTCTGGTTGTTATTTGCATGAAATATCTTTTCCCAACCTTTCACTTTCAACCTATGTTTATCTTTGGGTCTAAGATGTGTTTCCTGTAGACAGCATATAGAAGGATCCTGTTTTTTAATCCATTCTGCCAATCTATGTCTTTTGATTGGGGAATTCAGTCCATTGACATTTAGTGTTATTACTGTTTGGATAATATTTTCCTCTAACATTTTGCCTTTTGTATTATATATATCATATCTGATTTTCCTTCTTTCTACACTCTTTTCCATATCTCTCTCTTCTGTCTTTTTGTATCTGACTCTAGTGCTCCCTTTAGTATTTCTTGCAGAGCTGGTCTCTTGGTCACAAATTCTTTCAGTGACTTTTTGTCTGAGAATGTTTTAATTTCTCCCTCATTTTTGAAGGATAATTTTGCTGGATATAGGAGTCTTGGTTGGCAGTTTTTCTCTTTTAGTATTTTAAATATATCATCCCACTGTCTTCTAGCTTCCATGGTTTCTGCTGAGAAATCTACACAAAATCTTATTGGGTTTCCCTTGTATGTAATGGATTGTTTTTCTCTTGCTGCTTTCAAGATCTTCTCTTTCTCTTTGACCTCTGACATTCTAACTAGTAAGTGTCTTGGAGAACGCCTATTTGGGTCTAATCTCTTTGGGGTGCGCTGCACTTCTTGGATCTGTAATTTTAGGTCTTTCATAAGAGTTGGGAAATTTTCAGTGATAATTTCTTCCATTAGTTTTTCTCCTCCTTTTCCCTTCTCTTCTCCTTCTGGGACACCCACAACACGTATATTTGTGCGGTTCATATTGTCCTTGAGTTCCCTGATACCCTGTTCAAATTTTTCCATTCTTTTTCCTATAGTTTCTGTTTCTTTTTGGAATTCAGATGTTCCATCCTCCAAATCACTAATTCTATCTTCTGTCTCTTTAAATCTATCATTGTAGCTATCCATTATTTTTTCTATGTTTGCTACTTTATCCTTCACTTCCATAAGTTCTGCGATTTGTTTTTTCAGTTTTTCTATTTCTTCTTTATGTTCAGCCCATGTCCTCTTCATGTCCCCCCTCAATTTATCGATTTCATTTTTGAAGAGGTTTTCCATTTCTGTTCGTATATTCAGCATTAGTTGTCTCAGCTCTTGTGTCTCATTTGAGCTATTGGTTTGTTCCTTTGACTGAGCCATATTCTCAATCTTTTGAACGTGGACAGTTATCTTCTGCTGCTGGCGTCTGGGCATTTATTCAGATTTCTCTTGGTGTTGGACCCAGCAAGGTTGTAATATTTTTCTGTGAAATCTCTGGGTTCTGTTTTTCTTATCCTGCCCAGTAGGTGGCGCTCGTGGCACCCGTTTGTCTGCGGGTCCCACCAGTAAAAGGTGCTGTGGGACCTTAAACTTTGGAAAACTCTCGCCGTCCTGGGGGTTCGCTAGCCGAAACGGCTTGAGCCGGCCCGGGGTCCGAACGCAGGGAGGGTTGCTGGTCGCCGCAGCCAGGGAAAGAGACCGTCCGAATTTCCTAGTCGGCCCTGGGCAACAAGCGTGGCGGGAGGGCGCCAGCGGCAGCGGCCCGCCCGAGAGAGTGCACGTTCCCCGGGAGTCACGGGTTTGGAAGGGGCCTCCCCCACCCGTCACCGTTCTCCGCGGCCTGGGGGTTTCCGATCCAATTCTCTCAGTTGGTCCGGGGGCTGCGCGTGGTGTGGGTGCCAGCCGTCTTTGTTTCAGGGGACCGCCTCTCCAATTCTCCCAGCCGGCCCGGGAAGGGGGAAGGGAGTAACTCCGGCCGCTTGCCACCCCGCCCGGTAAGGCCCGCGCGCCTCGGCGATCTCACCCGAGCTGCTTCTCTCAGCCAGCCAGCCGTTCCAGGATGGGGTACGCTGTCTTTTTTATCTCTGTTGTGGCTTTGGGCGCTTTCTGTATCGTTTCTACTCCCCTAGTAGGTGTCCTGGAGAAGAAACTAAGATCCGCGCGTCTTACTAAGCCGCCATCTTCCAGGAAGTCAGATGTACCTCCATCTTGTGGTGACTTGTCAGAAGTGTTCAATGTGAAACAGTTTTTAGAGTAAATTTTCAAAACAGAAGCTGGAAAATCTGAGAGACAAAGCAAATGTTGTATTTATTTAAACCTTTAGAAATATTGAAAACTTAATTTTTGCATTTGTCTTCCTTCCTGCCTTTTTTGAACTTAATTTTAGGCTATTGTACAATTCTACTTTTATTGCAAAGGATCAAAAATATTTTGGGGGTAATGGACATGTATAAATAATTTTTCCTTTTCGAAATAAAGATAAAAAGAATATTGACCTTGAGGAAATGTAGTATAGAAACATTGAGATATGTCACTGATTTAAAAACACAAATTAGTAAGATCAGAGAACTATAATGCAATATTTCAATATTTTACCTCTACTACATTGTACTTGCAAAAAAGAACATGGATTGTATATATCTGTCATTCCATCAGCCAATATTTGGAAAACTTTCTTCAATAATTTTTGTTGAGCTTCTCCTATGTGCTAGGGCCTTGGTATATATTAAAGAGGTAAAGACAGATCCCCACTCTTGTGGAGCTTCCATTCTACCAAAAAAGAAACAGCAGGAAGTGATCATAATAAATTACAGTGTAAATTAAAGGGTAATAGGTGCTGTGGGAAAAAAAAAATGATCAGAAGTGCTGGAGTATTAAACATTAGTCCTCTGAGAAGTTGACATTTAAGCAAAGATTTAAAGGGGATAATGTGATTATCAGAGTGGTATTGGGAAGAACATAACAAGAATGTGAACAGCAAGGAGTTTTTCTGGTGTGGTGACGAAACAGCATGGAAATCAGTGTGGTTAGAGGTGTCAATAAGGGGAAGAGTAGTGGGAAAAGAGTTCAGAGTAGTGGAGTTTCCGATCACGTAGGATCTTTTAGATCCTTATTGGAACTTTGGCTTTTACTCTTTGTGGTATACACAGTAATGACCCCCAAACATGTCTGCATCCTAATCCCTGGAACCTCTTGAGTGTTACCTTACGTGACTATGCAGATGTGACTAAGGTACGGAGTTTGAGGTGGGGAGATTGTATTACTATTTTGGCCCAGTCTAATTGTCTGAACTCATAAAATTTGAGAACATTTTCTTGGCTAGGATCTGTGAGAACTTCATAGGAAGCAACTGGGAAAGAGGCTATGAGATATTTGAAGCCTGAGAGGGACTTCAGACATCTCATTGCTGGCTTCAAAGATGGAGGAAGGGGCCATTGAGTAAGGGTAGCCACTAGAAGCTGAGTATGGCCCTCAAATGATAGGCAGCAAGGAAACAGAGATTTCAGTTCTACAACCACAAGAAGCCAAATTCTGCCAGTAACCTGAATGAGCAAGGAAATGGATTTTTCCCGAAAGCCTCCAAAAAGGAGCACATCCCTGCTAAATCCTTGATTTTGGTTTTGTGAAACTTGAAATAGAGACCCAGCCAAGCTTACCAGACGTCAGACCTATGCAAACTGCAAAATAATAAATTTTTATTGTTTTAAGCTACTAATTTTGTGGAAATTTTCTATGTTAGTAAAAGAAAACTAATACACTCTGAATCCAAGAGGAGCCACTGGATGCTTTTGAGTAGAGGAGTACCATGACATGACTTATGTCCTTTTTAGTAAATATATAAATACCTGTGATCTGTTGACAACACAAGTGGTTGTTCAGTTAATGTTTCACCAAAATAAACACCTTTCAGCTTCAGTATTAGAAGCTAAGTCATTTATATCCTTGATATGATACATACTTTGATAGTTTGAGAAACATTTTACATTTTCTCAATTTCAGCATTAATGTAAATTTTGTTTCTTTTCCAGGAAATCCAAATATGATCTGGAACAATTAGAACTTAAAGTTAATTGTTTAATTCATCTAGGAAAAAGTGGCACGTATCTGTAGCAAAACAAGCCTGAATTACCTTTTTTTGGCTGGGGTGTGGATTTTTCTTTCCATGAAATAAGTCCTTGTTAAAAACGAAATTGCTGAAGATTAAGTGGGGAATAAAAAAGTATTAAGGTTGTCTTTAAGCTTCTGTCTCATTGTTTCTTAAAATATAGATATAGTTTCCACAGCATTCTATTTTGGCTGTCTCACACAGTAGCAGCACATGAGTATTGGAAATCAGTCATCAGTAAAAAACTGTTCTACACTTACATGGAATAGTGGCTCAATAAAACTCAGCTTCATTTGAAGCAATACTCTACAGCATAGGAATACAGAGTTTCTCTGATGAGTTAAGGTTAAGAAGTTATTGCTGTGGGATATTATGGCAAAGGAAAACCTTTGGGGCCAATATGCAGAAAGGGCAAAAATGCAAAGTAGTATTAAGCAGTCATTAATAGAGTAATAGAGTGTTTCTTTTTTTTCTTACATATATCGGTGTTTTCACTCATGACTATCTGATCATAATGTTTTCCCTGAACTGCTATAATGGATACTTGAAAAAATATTTTTATTGAGAAATATCTATACACATAGTCCAATCATATTATACAATCAATGGCTCACAATATCATCATAATATTGTATATTCATCCCCATGATCATTTTTAGAACATTTGTATCACTTCAGAAAAAAAAAAACTGATACGTTCCATACTCCTTACCTCTCCTTTTCATTAATCCACAGTATTTTTTTAAACATTTTTTTTTTATCATATAATGTATATATAAGTCAAAGACACAAAAAAGCAAACGTTTTCAAACACTCCTCAACAAGTAGCCACTGAACAGGTCCCATGTCATGGGCTACCATACCATCATCTCAGATTTTCCTTCTAGCTTCTCCAGAATATAGGAGACTAGGAGGAGTAAATATTTTATCACAATTGACTTTTTTCTTTTTTGTGAAAAATAGCATATATACAAAACAATAAATTTCAAAGCACAACACAACAATTAGTTGTATAACAGATTTCAGAGTTTGGTATGGGTTACAGTTCCACGATTTTAGGTTCTTCTAGCTGCTCTAAGATACTGGAGGCTAAAAGAAATATCAATGTAGAGATCCAGCAATCATTCGTTTTTTTAAACCCCACCTCTGTGGGTTTCACTCCAACATCACCTTTGATCTTTCTCTCCCACTCTTTAGGGGGTATTTGATCTATGGCCATTCTAACTTTCTCATGTTGGAAGGGGCTGTCAATCATATGGGGTAGGGAACCAGCTGATGTTCTGGAGAGGCTGGGCCCTCTAGCTTTTAGAACTTACCTAGTCCAGGTACTCATCTGTAGGTTGTAGGTTTCTGGAAAGTGACTCTAGTGCATGAAATCTTTGTAGAATCTTATGTATTATGCTAGGTGTTCTTCAGATTGGCTGAAATGGCTTTGGTTGAGGTTTGGCAAGTCATGATAGGTAGCAGTGAATAACTGAAGTTTGCATAAGCGTGACCTCCAGAGTAGTCTCTTGACTCTGTTCGAACTCTCTGTGCCACTGATACCTTACTAGTTACAACCCACAGTATTTTAACCTACCCAGTATTTGCCCTTTATCTCCCCCTATTTATTTTTTACCCCCCCCCCCCTTTTTTTTACTCATCTGTTCACACCCTGGATAGAAAGAACATCAGACCTAAGGTTTTCACAATCACAAAATCCCATTGTAAGAGCCATATAGTTATACAGTTTATAAGAATTAAGGCTACTGGAACACAGTTCAACAGTTTCAAGTACTTCCCTTTAACCACTCCAATACACCTTAAACTAAAAAGGGATATCGATATAGTATGTAAAAACAAACTTCAGGATAACCTCTCAACTCTGAAATCTCTCAGCCACTGAAAATTTATTTTATCTCATTTCTCTCCCCTTTTGGTCATGAAGGCTTTCTCATTCCCATGATGCCATGTCCTGATTCATCCTTGGGAGTCAGTTCCCACGTTGCCAGGGAGATTTAAACCTCTGGGAATCATATCCCACACGGTGGAGGGCAGTGAGTTCACCTGCCAGGCTGGCTTATAGAGAGAGGCCACACCTGAGCAACAAAAGAGGGTCTTTGGGGTTGACTCTTAGGCATAGTTTTCAATAGGCTTAGCCTCCTTTGCAGGAATAAGCTTCACTGGGGCAAGTCCCAAGATTGAGGGCTCAGACTGTTGCATTGGTTGACGCCGTTGCTTGTGAGAATATCAGGAACTTCCCAGAGGGGAAGTTGAATATTTCCTCCTTTCTCCCCAGTCCCCCAAAGGGATTCAGCAAATACTTTTTTTATAGAATGTTCTTAAAAAGAGCTTTTCCTCAAAACTATTCAGTATAGTATACACATTGATGGGAGTTAATTGTAATTTCTGTTTCAAAATAAATTGATCCAACTCCACACTAGAAAGCCAGTAGCTTCAAAAATCACGTCAGTGATAGAACTGTGAAACATATATAAGTATTCTTAGGGAGAAATTCACATTCCTCAGAGGAGGAAGAATCCTCTTTTTTGTTGTATTTTGCTGGGCTAATAGATAGGCTGCTTCCACAATCCTTTCTAAATTCTAAGATTAAATTCACTTATGCACTGTAAATTACACCAGACACTAAGGCAATTAGTTCAATAAAAGGGTGAATAAAGCCTGATCATATTGATTTTTTAGTCCTTTATCATTAGTAAATATCTTCTAGCTTAATTTTCCTACTTCTTTATATGGCATCTGCCTTATGTAAGCAAAGGGCCCTGTTTCTTCTTTTTAAAAAAACATTGTTATTGCCAGCACCCCTCCCCCACAGGCTGCTTCCCAGAGGGGAAAGGAAAAGACTTTACCAGCAGCAGGGACTGGGCACAATCAAACGCCAATTGTGGAACTAATTAACAAATTCTGACTACTAAAAATAGGCCCCCAGCTTAGGTGAACCTGATCAAAGCGGAGGTTGCTCATTTCTGCCCCGGCGCCAAGGGGGCAGGACTGACAGAAAAAGGGGGGAAAAAAAAAAAGAAGGAAACAGGTTTTTGTGGCTGTGTATCTACAAAGGCTTGACTGCCTCTGGATAAAGCGGCAGGACTTTTCAGGCTGCAACTGGCCCAGGCATAGGCAGAAGTGAGCTCTTTTGGGGGCTTATCTGGAGCTTGTGCCTTCCCCAGGGGAGGGGTGAAGCCCCACCCAGGTGGAATCCCTTCATCAAGGAATTCAGACACCAGGGCTTGGTAATTTGAAGCTATTAAAACCAGCTTACAACCTCTCCTCTGTCTCCACCATGCCCCCAGCAGGGAGGTCTGCCAAAGTTAAAGGTACCACATCATATGCTGGTGGGACCTGCAGTCAGACAAGCGCCACATACTGGGCAGGATAAGAAAAAAAGAGTCCAGAGACTTCACAGGAAAGTCTCTTAACCTGCTGGGTCTCAGTCTCAGGGAAAACCGATGCAGGTGACTCTTTCCTCCTGATAAGAGGCCACTTTGATCTGGGAAAATCTGGCTGGGGTCTATAATATCTAAGTAGACCCTCCTAAGTGTGTGTGGGGAGGAAGGCACCACACAAGCAGGGCAAGAAACAAGAAAACAACTGAAAAATTCTCCTCTGTTAAACAAAACTTAAGCTAAAGGTCCAGAAAAAGCTGAACGGAATGTCAAAGAACACCTAGACAACAAATTCATCCAGCAAGAAAACCCTAGATAAAAGAAGTGAAAGCAATCTCCAGAATAAACTAATTAAGGTAATTAAATGCCTAGATGCCAGCAAAAAATAACAAATCACACTAGGAAAATTGAAGATATGGCCCAGTCAAAGGAACAAACCAACAATTCAAATGACATACAGGAGCTGAAACAATTAATTCAGAATATACGAACAGACATGGAAAACCTCATCAAAAAACCAAATCAATGAATTGAGGGAGTATATAAAGAAGGCAAGGAAAGAACAAAAAGAAGAAACTGAAAGTCTGAAAAAACAAATCACAGAACTTATGGGAATGAAAGACACAGTAGAAGAGATGAAAAAAACAATGGAAACTTACAATGGTAGAGAGACAATTTCGAGAGACAGAACATAGGATTTCTGAACTGGAGGATGGAACATCTGAAATCCGACAAGAAACAGAAACTATAGGGAAAAAATGGAAAAATATGAGCAGGGACTCAGGGAATTGAAAGACAATATGAAGCTCATGAATATATGTGTTGTGGGTGTCCCAGAAGGAGAAGAGAAGGGAAAAGGAGGAGAAAAACTAATGGAAGAAATTATCACTGAAAATTTCCCAACTCTTATGAAAGACTTAAAATTAAAGATCCAAGAAGTGCAGTGTACCCAAAAGAGAATAGATCCAAATAGACATACTCCAAGACATTTAATAATCAGAACGTCAGAGGTCAAAGAGAAAGAGAGGATCTTGAAAGCAGCAAGAGAAAAGCAATCCATCACATACAAGGGAAGCCCAATAAGACTATGCTCAGATCTCTCAGCAGAAACCATGGAGGCGAGCAGACAGTGGGATAATATATTTAAATTATTAAAGGAGAAAAACTGCCAACCAAGAATTCTATATCCAGCAAAATTGTCCTTCAAAAATGAGGGAGAAATTAAAACATTTTCAGACAAAAAATCACTGAGAGAATTTGTGACCAAGAGACCAGCTCTGAAAGAAATACTAAAGGGAACACTAGAGACAGATACGAAGACAGAAGAGAGAGGTGTGGAGAAGAGTGTAGAAAGGAAGACTATGAGTAAAGGTAAAAAGAAGGAAAATTAGATATGACATATAAAATCCAGAAGGCAAAATAATAGAAGAAAGTGCTATGGTACTTAAAATTTTGAAATTTCAACTAATGTGTAAGACTAAAGCAAAAAATTTTTATTTGGTACAAATCTACACTTTGACTAGTGCATTTCCCGATATAACTTATGTAGATAGTTGATTGAACACCTTAAGTACATGGAACTTTGTATAGGATATGAGATTTTGTTGGTTTGTCCAGGTGATGCCCTGATGAATCCCAGAGTGAGTTGATCAGTGAGTGGAAAAGTATTTGCAAAGTCCCCTTCGGGAAATGGTGAGAACGGGGGAAAACTCAACTTACCCAAGTTGAATTCTTGATATTCTCACAAGCAGTGTGGACAACCAAAGCTATAGGCTGAGCCCCCAGTCTTGGGGGTTGTTCATATGAAACTTAACCCCACAGGGGATGGGTCAAGCCTACTTAAAATTAAGCCTAAGAGTCACCCCCAAGAGAACCTCTTTTGTTGCTCAGATGTGGCCTCTCTCTCCAGCCTGTCTACATGGGACATGACTACCAGGGGTGTGGATCTTCCTGGCAGTGTGGGACAGAAATCCTAGAATGAGCTGAGATTCAGCATCAAGGGATTGAGAAAAACTCTAGAATGAGCTGAGACCCAGCATCAAGGGATTGAGAAAACCTTCTCGACCAAAAGCGGGAAGAGTGAAATGAGACAAAGTGTCAATGGCTGAGAGATTCCAAACAGAGTCGAGAGGTTATCCTGGAGGTTATTCTTATGCATTAAGTAGATATCACCTTGTTATTCAAGATGTAATGGAGAGGCTGGAGGGAACTGCCTGAAAATGTAGAGCTGTGTTCCAGTAGCCATGTTTCTTTTTGATGATTGTATAATGATATAGCTTTCACAATGTGACCATGTGATTGTGAAAACCTTGTGTCTGATGCTCCTTTTATCTACCTTGTCAACAGATGAGAGGAACATATGGAATAAAAATAAAAAATAGGGGGAACAAATGTTAAAATGAATTTAGTTTGAAATGCTAGTGATCAATGAAAGGGATCAGTAAGGAGTATGGCATGTAAATTTTTTTTTTCTGTTTGTTATATTTTCCTGTTGTCTTTTTTCTTTTTCTGAATTGATGCTAATGTTCTGGGAAATGATCATGATGATGAATATGAAACTATGTGATGATATTGTGAATTGCTGAGTGTATGTGTTGGGAATGTTTGTGTTTCTTGTAGTTTTTTTTAATTAATAAATTTTTTAAAAAATTTAGAAACGGATAACACGATACGACCTGATTGTAGTGCAATAATGTAAGCACACTGAATGAAGCTGAATGTGAGAATGGTAGAGGGAGGAGGACTGGGGGCACATAAGAAACCAGAAGATAAAGAATAAGACTGAGATGGTATCATTTAGGAATGCCTAGATTGTAGAATAATAGTGATTAACTGTACAAAGTTAAAAATGTTTTTTGCATGAGGAAGAACAAAGGAATGTCATTATTGCAGGGTGTTGAAAATAGATGGTCATTCATATTTTAAAACTTCAACTTGTGTGAGACTAAAGCAAAAAATGTTTATTTGGTACCAAAAAAAAGTTGGAAAAGGTATCTGACTTCAAACAGAGATATGAATGAAGCTGATCAGTATAGGACTAAAGTAAATCAGAATACAGGGTAAAGGATTATATTGTCTATATTTTAAAACTTCAATTTCTGAGACCCAAAGGAGAAATGTTTATTTGGCCCAAAATTTATATTTTGAGTAGTGCATTTTCTAATTTAGCTTGTATGATCAGTTTAATTGAACACCATAAATACATGGAATCTTGAATACTGCATGAGACTTTGTTGGTTTGTCTGGGTTATTAAGATGTCTTGATATATCCCAGAGTAATCTGGACAGAAAATAAAGAACTATTTGCAAGGTCCCCTTGGGGCCCTGGGGAGAAAGGCAGAAACATTCAACTTTCCCATTTGGAGAATTTCGGATATCTCATAAGCAGTGGAGACAGCCAAATCAATAAGCCAACCCCTTGATCTTGGGGTTCATCCCTATGAAATTTATTCCTGAAAAGGATAGACTAAGGCTACTTAAAATTAGGTCTAAGAGTCACTCCCAGAGAACCTCTTTTGTTGTTCAGATGTCTAAGTTGTACACCTCTCTCTAAGCTGACACAGCAAAGGAACCCACTGCCCTCCACCACTATGTGGGGCATGACTCCCAGGGGATAAGTCTCCCTGGCAATGTGGGACAGAAATCCTGGGATGAGCTGGAACCCAGCATCAAGGTGTTGAGAAAGTCTTCTTAAACAAAAGGGGGAAGAGAGAAATGAGACAATATAAATTTTCATCAGCTAAGACTTCAACCAGAGTCACGAGGTTATTCTGAAAGTTATTCTTAAGCATTACGTAGATATCCCTTTTTAGTTTATGGGTGTATTGGAGTGGCTAGAGGGAAGTACCTGACACTGTTGAGCTGTGTTCCAGTAGCCTTGATTCTTGAGGATGATTGTATAACAATATAGCTTTTACAATGTGGCTGTAGATGGTTATGAAAAGCTTGTGTCTAATGCTCCTTTTATCTAGGATATGGACAGATTAGTAAAAAATAAAGGATTAAAATAAACATAAAGGGGAGAGAAAGGTAAAATAAATTGAGTAGATGGAAATACTAGTGGTCAATGAGAGGGAGGGGTAAGGGATATGGTATGTATGAGATTTTTCTTTTCATTTTTATTCCTTTTTCTGGAGTCATGCAAAGGTTCTAAAAAAATGATCACAGCAATGAATACACAACTATGTGATGATATTGTGAGCCACTGAATGTACACTATATATGGATTGTTAGTATGTTAAGATTAGTCAATAACAATATTTTTTTGAAATTTTAAAATATTAAGTACCATCTATTCTCAGCACACTGCAGTAATGACATTCCTTTGTTCTTCCTCATGCAAAAACATTTTTTAAACTTGTACATTTAGTCACTATCATTATACACTCTAGGCATTCTTAGATTACACCATCTCAATCTTTATCATCTATCTTTCTTTCTGATTTCATTTATGCCCCAGCCCTCCTCCCTCTATCATTCTCATATGCAGCTTCATTCAGTATTTTAGCATAATTGTATCACAGTTAGGTAATATGGTGCTGTCCATTTCTGAGTTTTTATATTCAGTCCTGTTGCACAGTCTGTATCCCTTCAGCTCCAATTACCCAATATCTTACCCTATTTCTATCTCCTGATGGTCTCTGTTACCAAGGAAATATTCCAAGTTTATTCACTAATGTCAGTTCATATCAGTGAGACCATATAGTATTTGTCCTTTTGTTTCTGGCTAATCGTACTCAGTATAAGGTCCTTAAGGTCCACTCAGGTTGTTACATACTTCATAACTTTATTCTGTCTTATAGCTGCATAATATTCCATCTTATGTAAATGTCACAGTTTGTTTAGCCAACTGTCTGTTGATGGACATTTTGGCTGTTTCCGTCTCTTGGTAATTGTTAATAATGCTGCTATAAACATTGGTGTGTAAATGTCCATTTGTGTCCTTGGCCTCATGTCCTTTGAGTAGAGACAGCATATAGATGGGTCCTGTTTTTTAATCCATTCTGCCAGACTATGTCTTTTGATTTGAGAGTTTAATCCATTAACAAGTAGTGTTATTACTGCATGGGTAGGACTTTCTTCTATTATTTTGCCTTCTGGATTTTATATGTCATATCTAATTTTCCTTCTTTTTACCTTTACTCATAGTCTTCCTTTCTACACTCTTCTCCACACCTCTCTCTTCTGTCTTCGTATCTGTCTCTAGTGTTCCCTTTAGTATTTCTTTCAGAGCTGGTCTCTTGGTCACAAATTCTCTCAGTGATTTTTTGTCTGAAAATGTTTTAATTTCTCCCTCATTTTTGAAGGACAATTTTGCTGGATATAGAATTCTTGGTTGGCAGTTTTTCTCCTTTAATAATTTAAATATATTATCCCACTGTCTGCTCGCCTCCATGGTTTCTGCTGAGAGATCTGAGCATAGTCTTATTGGGCTTCCCTTGTATGTGATGGATTGCTTTTCTCTTGCTGCTTTCAAGATCCTCTCTTTCTCTTTGACCTCTGACGTTCTGATTATTAAATGTCTTGGAGTATGTCTATTTGGATCTATTCTCTTTTGGGTACACTGCACTTCTTGGATCTTTAATTTTAAGTCTTTCATAAGAGTTGGGAAATTTTCAGTGATAATTTCTTCCATTAGTTTTTCTCCTCCTTTTCCCTTCTCTTCTCCTTCTGGGACACCCACAACACATATATTCATGAGCTTCATATTGTCTTTCAATTCCCTGAGACCCTGCTCATATTTTTCCATTTTTTCCCTATAGTTTCTGTTTCTTGTCGGATTTCAGATGTTCCATCCTCCAGTTCAGAAATCCTATGTTCTGTCTCTCGAAATTGTCTCTCTACCATTGTAAGTTTCCATTGTTTTTTTTCATCTCTTCTACTGTGTCTTTCATTCCCATAAGTTCTGTGATTTGTTTTTTCAGACTTTCAGTTTCTTCTTTTTGTTCTTTCCTTGCCTTCTTTATATACTCCCTCAATTCATTGATTTGGTTTTTTGATGAGGTTTTCCATGTCTGTTCGTATATTCTGAATTAATTGTTTCAGCTCCTGTATGTCATTTGAATTGTTGGTTTGTTCCTTTGACTGGGCCATATCTTCAATTTTCCTAGTGTGATTTGTTATTTTTTGCTGGCATCTAGGCATTTAATTACCTTAATTAGTTTATTCTGGAGATTGCTTTCACTTCTTTTATCTAGGGTTTTCTTGCTGGATGAATTTGTTGTCTAGGTGTTCTTTGACATTCCGTTCAGCTTTTTCTGGACCTTTAGCTTAAGTTTTGTTTAACAGAGGAGAATTTTTCAGTTGTTTTCTTGTTTCTTGCCCTGCTTGTGTGGTGCCTTCCTCCCCACACACACTTAGGAGGGTCTACTTAGATATTATAGACCCCAGCCAGATTTTCCCAGATCAAAGTGGCCTCTTATCAGGAGGAAAGAGTCACCTGCATCGGTTTTCCCTGAGACTGAGACCCAGCAGGTTAAGAGACTTTCCTGTGAAGTCTCTGGACTCTTTTTTTCTTATCCTGCCCAGTATGTGGCGCTTGTCTGACTGCAGGTCCCACCAGCATATGATGTGGTACCTTTAACTTTGGCAGACCTCCCTGCTGGGGGCATGGTGGAGACAGAGGAGAGGTTGTAAGCTGGTTTTAATAGCTTCAAATTACCAAGCCCTGGTGTCTGAATTCCTTGATGAAGGGATTCCACCTGGGTGGGGCTTCACCCCTCCCCTGGGGAAGGCACAAGCTCCAGATAAGCCCCCAAAAGAGCTCACTTCTGCCTATGCCTGGGCCAGTTGCAGCCTGAAAAGTCCTGCCGCTTTATCCAGAGGCAGTCAAGCCTTTGTAGATACACAGCCACAAAAACCTGTTTCCTTCTTTTTTTTTTCCCCCCCCTTTTTCTGTCAGTCCTGCCCCCTTGGCGCCGGGGCAGAAATGAGCAACCTCCGCTTTGATCAGGTTCACCTAAGCTGGGGGCCTATTTTTAGTAGTCAGAATTTGTTAATTAGTTCCACAATTGGCGTTTGATTGTGCCCAGTCCCTGCTGCTGGTAAAGTCTTTTCCTTTCCCCTCTGGGAAGTGGCCTGTGGGTGCGCGGCACTGGCCACCGCAGCTTTGGGAACTTACTGTTCTGGGGGGTGCTCGCAGCCTGTCTAGCTGGTCCAGACTGGGATATGCTGTGTGTCTGGTCACTGACGTGGCCCCAAGAGCTGTTCTGTACTGTTTCTGGTTATTTAGTAGTTGTTCCCCATTTCTAAATTTTTACAAGTGTTGCACAATCTTTATCCTTTCAGCTCCAATTACCCAATATCTACCTTAATTCTATCTCCTGATGACCTCTATTCTTAACTGAAATTCTCCAAGTTCATTCATTAATTGAACCTTGATTCCCATAAGTTCTGTGGCTTGTTTTTTCAGACTTTCATTTTTTTCTTTTTCTTTTTCCGTTGCCTTCTTTATATCCTCCCTCAACCCATAGATTTGATTTTTGATGATATTTTCCATGTCTTTTGAACATTCTGAATTAATTGTTTCAACTCCTGTATCTCATTTGAATTGTTGGTTTGTTCCTTTGACTGGGCCATATCTTCAATTTTCCTAGTATGATTTGTTATTTTTTGCTGGCATCTAGGCATTTAATTTCCTTAATTAGTTTATTCTGGAGATTATTTTCACTCTTTTACCTAGGATTTTCTTGCTGGATGGCTTTGTTCTCTATCTATTCTTTGACATTCAATTCAGCTTATTCTAGATTTCTAGATAGGTTTTGTTTAGGTATCAGAAATTTTCTATTCTTCTTTCTTGCCCTGCTTATATGGTGCTTTTTTTTTTTCCCCATAGGAGGGTCTACTTAGGTATTGTAGAATCCAGTCAGATTTTCCCAGACCAAAGTGGTCACCTTTCAGGAGGCAAGAGTCACCTACATCAGTTTTCCCTGTCGGTGAAACCCAGCAGATTGACAGATTTTCCTAGGAAGCATCTAGATTCTCTGAATTTCCTATCCTGCTCAATGTGTGGCACTTGTCTGCCTGTGGGTCCCACCAGCATAAAGTGATGTGGTGCCTTTAACTTCAACAGACTATCCCTGCTGGGGGTGTGGTTGAGACAGAGGAGAAGTTGTAGGCTGGCTTTAATTGCTTCAGTTTTCCAGTTCTTAGGGTCTGAATTCCTTGAGGAAGGGATTCCACCTGAGCTGGGCCCCACCCCTCTCCTGGGGAAGGCACAGCCTTCAGGGAATTACCTCCTTTCACCTGACAGCCTCTTTGTCTCTCAGACAAGTTTAATTCCACACTTTCAGAACAGGACCCCTGTTCCTCAGATTTGTTAATCAAGAGCTTAAGTTGTTATGTTGCTCTGTGTATCTCCAGGTCCTATGTGCCCCCACATATTTTTTTAGGGTCCAGACCTTTTCAAGTATATCATGCTGTCTGATCCAAAAAACTTCTCTGTTTTTTTTTTTCGTCAGCCCTGGCCCCTCTGCGCCAGGGCAAAAACTAGTAACTTGAGCTTTTATTTGAGGTTTAGCTTTGCTGGGGGCCTATTTTCATTAGTCAGAATTTGTTAATTAATTCCACTATTGAGCTTGGTTGAGCCCAGCCCATTGCTGTTACTAAAGTCTCTTTCCTCTCTTGGAAGCAGCCTGTGGGGGAGGGGCACCAGCCTCCATGGCTTAGGGGACTCAGCGTTCTGGGTGGAATCACAGCTTGTCCAGCTTGTCCAGACTGATGTATGCTGTGTGTCCTGTCACTGATGTGGCCCCAACAGTTGTTCTGTACTGCTTCTGGCTATTTACTAGCTGCTCTGGAGGACGAACTAAATTCCACACCTCACTAAGCCACCATGTTGGACTGCACCCTTTTTAAACAGTTCCTGCTTGGGGGACTGCTGACTCTTATAGCTTCAGAGCTCTAATTCTGAATCTCAGGTGTCACATAAATACCTGAAGTTTCTAGGAATTACCAGGTTATAAACAAACAGCTCAGTATCTCAGAATTTAGTATTATCAGTTACAACTCGTGAATATATGTGATTGCTGTAACAACTTATAATCTAGGACTCTTTACAAATAGGCCCCAACCTGGTAACCCATGCTCTTGACTTCAGTTCACCGAGTTTTTATATTATAGTTTAGTCCATATGAGTGAAGCGTGATAATATTTGTCTTTTTTGTTTCTGACATTTCATTCAACATACAGTCCTTAATGTTTATTTTCCAAGTTGCATGCCTCACAATATCATTCCTTCTTGCTGTCATTCAGTAGTCCATTTTATGTATATCCCATAGTTCCCCCTTCCATTCCTCAGTCGTTGTACCCTTAGGCTGCCTCCATCCATTGAGGCTTGTGAGCACTACTGTCATAGACACCTGTGTGCAAATATCCATTTGTGTCTCCACACTCAGTTCCTCCAGGCATATACTGAGCTATGGGGTTTCAGGATCATATGGCATCCCCACCACTAGCCTCCTATGGAACCAACACACTGCCTTCCAAGGGGCTGCACCTTTCAGTTTTCCTTCCCACAGTGAACAGGTACATGTCTTTGCATTTTCTCTTATTTCTCTTTCTTCATTTAAAAAAAAGAACTTATTGTATAATGTAACATATATACAAAGCAAAGAAAGATAAAAGCAATAATTTTCAGAGCACTCTTCGACAAATAGTTACGGGACAGATCCCAGAGTTTGTCATGGGCTACGATATTATCATCTCAGATATTTCCTTCTAGGTGCTCCAGAATATAGTAGACTAGAAGGAATAAATATTTTTTCCATCACAATTGACTTTTTTTCTTTTTTGTGAAAAATGACATATGTACAAAAAGCAACAAATTTCAAAGAACAGCACAACAATTAGTTGTAGAATAGATTTCAGAGTTTGGTATGGGTTAAATTGCAGTTTTAGATTTTACTTCTAGCTGCTTTAAGATACTGGAGATAAAAAGCAATATCAATATAATGATTCAGCAATCATATTCGTTTGCTAAACCCTACCTTCTCTGTATAATTCCATCATCACCTTTGATCTTTCTATCCCACTCTTTAGGGGTATTTGGGAATTTTCATGTTGGGAGGAGCTGTTAATAATATTGGGTAGAGAGATGTCACTAGCTAATTTTCTAGAGAGGCAGGGCCCTATGGGTTTCAGGACTTATCTGGTCCAGGGACTTATCTGGAGGTTGTAGGTTTCTGGAAAGTTACCTTAGTATATTGTACCCTTGTAGAATCTTATATATTGCCCTAGGAGTTCTTTAGAATTGGCTGAAGTGGTTTTGGTTGGGGTTTGGCAAGTTATGCTAGGTAGCAATGGAACTGCAGCTTGCATAAGAGTGACCTCCAGAGTCACCTGTCGACTCTATTTGAAGTCTCTCAGCCACTGATACTTTGTTACACTTCTTTTCCCCCTTTTGGTCAGGATGGATTCCACAATGCCAGCGGTGGAGTGATCCCTGCATGGGCTGGGCAGCTGGCCCGGCTGCCCAGGTGTGGGAGTTAGATTCAGGTGTCAACTTGGGTAGATGAAGGTGCCTAGTTCTAGTGCTGTGGACATGAGCCAATGGCATGTGAACCTCATCTATTGCTGATTACATCTGCAGTCGGCTAGGAGGTTTGCCTGCTGCAATGAATGATGTTTGATTTAATTGGCTGGTGCTTAAATGAGAGAGCTCAACATAGCACAACAAAAGCGGCTCAGCATATCTCATCTCAGCACTTGCAGCTCAGCCCACGCCTTTGGAGATGCAGAAAGAAATCACCCTGGGGAAAGTTGTTGGAACCCAGAGGCCTGGAGAGAAGTCCAACAGAGATCACCCTGTGCCTTCCCACATAAGAAAGAACCTCAGTTGAAAGTTAGCTGCCGATCCTCTGAAAAACTATACGTTAACTAAATAAATCCCCTTTTATTGAAAGCCAGTCCATCTCTGGTGTGTTGCATTCTGGCAGCTAGGAAACTAGAACAGCAGGTCAGCACTTGCCGAGTTGTGGGGCGTCACTGGGGTGTCTGCATTGCACAGATTTGGGAGGGCCATAAACTGATGTACATTTGCACTGAGCTGGGGGGGGGTGGTGGTCCGGGGGGCGGTTTGCATGATTTATGGGGCTGGGGGCAGGTGTAGGCTGGGTATGGAGGCAAGTGCCTGCAGCCTTTATGTACTGTCTGCTGCCTGCAGGGGGCAGGGGCTATGAGGTAGGCCTGGTGAGGGGCAAGATGAGACTGCACTTTTGCCGGAGAGGTGGCCTGGCCTGGGGCAGGTATGTGTGTGCTTGGGGTGGGGTTGTGGGGCAGGTAGGCGAGCAAGGGGTTAGTGGGGCAGGGCTGCTTGGAGCACAAGGAGGGGTGGCGGGTGACAGGTTTCAGGTGTGTGGGGTGTGGGGTTAGCTGCACATTGTGAGGATGCTCTGGTGAGGTTAGTGCATTAAAAGAATGCAGTTTGGCTTACTTCCTAATCCCTGATTCCATGTCCATGCACTTCTGAGGGCTATGGGCTTCCATGTTGAGCTGTTTGCACCAGCCAGATGGTCTTCAGTTCTCTGCTTCTCAGTTCCTCAGCTTTTGCAACCAGGGCCACCCTGCAGCCTGGGACATGAAAGGGAGAGCAAGAGGGCAGAGCCGCTGGCAGAGAGGAGCTCACCCAGTTTGCTGAGAAACTGCCCTGAACAGCTGCAGGTGCCGCGATCCTAATGCCATCTGCCCCACCCTGCTTGTTTTATACAGTTTTATTCACACATCATACAGTCCAAACTAAGTGTATGGACATGTCTTTGCCATCATAATCTATGGGAAGACATTTGCTTTACTAACACAAAGAATCCATACCCCTTCCCCATGCCCCCACCTGTTGGCATTTAGTTTTGTCATAATGCCTTTCTTACATTCCGTGGAAGCATGTTACAATGTTACTGTTGACTATAGACCCTAGTTTGCATTGTTTATACTTTTTGCTGTATACCATCTATTTTCAGCACCCTGCAAAGCTGACGTTCATTTTTTCTCCCTCTTGCAAAAATGTTTTTTTATTTGTATATTTTACCATCATCATTGCCCACTCCTAAATTATACCATCTGTCTTTATCCTTTATCTTTCCTTCTGGTTTCATATGTGCCCTCAGCTCTTCTCCCTCTATCATACTCACATTCAGCTTCATTTAATTATTATATTATTGTGCTACAATCAGGTATTATTGTGCTATGCATTTCTGAATTTTTCCCATCAGTCCTGTTGCACAATTTGTATTCCTTCAACATCAATTGCCCAGTCTCTATCCTTTTTCTATTTCCTGATAACCTGTGTTCTTAACTTCAATTTTCAATGTCATTCGTTAATGTTAGCTCATATCAGTGAGACCATACAGTATTTGTCCATTAGTTTCTGGCTAATTTCCTCAGCAAAATGTCCTCAAAGTTCATCCACATTGTTACATGCTTCATGACTTTATAGTGTCTTATAGCTGTGTAATATTCCATTGTATGCATATGCCACAGCTTGTTTAGCCAGTCATCCATTGATGGACATTTGGTCTGTTTTCATGTCTTGGCAATCATAAATAATGCCGCTATACACATTGGTGTGTAAATGTCCGCTTGTGTCCTTGCTGTCAGATCCTCTGATTATATACCTAGTAATGGGATTACTGGATCATATCATAGTTCTATTCTTAGCTTCCTGAGGAACCATCAAACTGCCTTCCAGAGCAGTTGTATCATTTTACAATTCCACTAGCAGTGGATAAGTATGCCGCTTTCTCCACATCCTCTCCAGCACTTGTCGTTTTCTGTTTTATTGATAATGGCCATTCTGGTGGGTGTGAGATGATATCTCATTGTGGGTTTGATTTGCATTTCCCTAATAGCCAGTGAAGTTGAGCATCTTTTCATGTGCCTTTTAGCCATTTTTATTTCCTCTTCTGAGAAGTGCCTCTTGTCTTTTGCCCATTTTTAAATTGGGTTGTTTGTCTTTTTTGATGAGTTGAAGAATCTCTTCATGTATTCTGGATGCTAAACCCTTATCTAATATGTGGTTTTCAAATATTGTCTTCCATTGTGTAGACTGCTTTGTTACTTCCTTGACAAAGTTTTGATGCACAAAAGTGTTTAATTTTGAGGAGTTCCCATTTACCTATTTATTTCTTCAATGCTCATGCTTTGGGTGTAAGGTATGGGAAACTGCCTTCTATTACAAGTTTTATAAAATATTTCCCTGCATTTTCTTCTAAAAGTTTTATGCTCTTAGCTCTAATGTTTAGGTCTTTGGTCCATTTTGAGTTAATTTTTGTGTAGGGTGAGATATGGATCCTCTTTTATTCTTTTGCATATGGATATCCAGTTCTCCAGGCCTCATTTATTGAAGAGGCTGCTCTGTCCCAGATGGCTTGGCTTGACTGCCTTATAAAAGATCAATTATCCATAGATGAGAGGGTCTATATCTGAACAGTCTATTCAATTCCATTGGTCAGTATATCTATCTTTATGCCAGTACCATGCTGTTTTGACAACTGTAGCTTCATAATATGCTTTGAAGTCAGGTAGCGTGAGACCTTCTACTTCATTTTTCTTTCTCAAGATATTGTTAGCACCCTTCCCTTCCAAATAAATTTGGCTGTTGGTTTTTTATTTCTATAATATAAGTTGTTGGGATGTTAATTGGTATTGCATTGAATCCATAAATCAATTTAAGTAGAATTGACATCTCAACTATATTTAGTCTTCCAGTCTATGAACATGGTATACACTTCCATTTATTTAGATTGTCTATGTTTTTTTTTTTTTAGCAATTTCTTCTAGTTTTCTGTGTATAGCTTTTTTGTATCCTTAGTTAAATTTATTCCTAAATACTTGATTGTTTTGGTTGTTATTGTAAATGGAATATTTTTTCTTGATTTCCTCTTCAGATTGCTCATTACTATTTTATAGTGTTTCTACCTGGATTTTTGGGTGTTGATCTTGTACCCTGCCACTTTGCTGGACTCGTTTATTAGTTCTGGTAGCTTTGCTGTAGATTTTTTGGATGTTCAACATGTGGTATAATATCATCTGCAAACAGGGAGAGTTTTACTTCTTCATTTTCAATTTGGATACCTTTTATTTCTTTTTCCTGTCTAATTGCTCTGGCTAGAATTTCCAGCACAATGTTTTGAATAACAATGGTGAGAGTGGGCATCCTTGTCTTGTTCCTGATCTTAGAGGGAAAGCTTTCAGTCTTTCCCTGTTGAGGATGATGTTAGCTGTGAGTTTTTCATGTATTCCCTTTATCATGTTGAAGATGTTCCCTTCTATTCCCATCCTTTGAAGTATTTCCATCAAGAAAGCATTTTGAATTTTACCAAATGCCTTTTCTGCATCAATTGAGGTGATCAGGTGGTTTTACTGCTTTGATTTGTTGATATGGTGTATTACTTTAATTGATTTTCTTATGTTGAACCATCCTTGCATTCCTGGAATAAATTTTACTTGGTCATGGTATATAATATTTTTAATGTACTGCTGCATTCTATTTGGAAGATTTTGTTAAAGATTTTTGTGCCTATATTCATTAGATCGATTGGCCTGTAATTTTATTTTCTTGTAGTATCTTTGTCTTGTTTTGGTGTTAGAGTGACATTAGCCTCATCAAATGAGTTAAGTAACTTTCTTTTCTCTTCAATTTTTTTTGAAGATTGAATGATTGGTATTATTCTTTCTTGAATGCTTGCTAGAATTTACATGTGAAGCCATGTGGTCCTGGACTTTTCTTTTTTGAGAGCTTCTTGATGTCTGAACAATCTCCTTACTTGTGATTGGTTTGTTGATGTCATCTGTTCTCGAGTCAATGTTGGTTGTTCATGCCCTTCTAGGAAGTTGTCCATTTAATCTATGTTGTCTAGTTTATTACATATAGTTGCTCATAGTTTCCTCTTATTAATCCTCCTTTATTTCTGGGGGGTCAGTGGTTATGTCTCCTCTTCCATTTCTGATTTTATTTATTCACAACTTCCCATTGTTTTTTTTTTTTTTTTGTCAATGTAACTAAGGGCCCATCAATTTTATTGATTTTCTCAAAGAAAAAACTCCTGGTTTTGTTGATTTTTCTCAACTGTTTTTATGTTCTGAATTTCATTTATTTCTGCTCTAATTTTTGTAGCTTTTTTTTTTTTTTTTTTTTTTTTTTTGCTTTGGGGTTAGTTTGCTCTTCTTTCACTAGTTTTTTTAAGTGAACAGTTAATTCCTTGATTTTTATTCCCTCCTCCATTTTTTTGCATGGGCAGGCACTGGGAATTGAACAACCCAGGTCTCTGGCATGGCAGGCAAGATCTCTGCCCCTGAGCCACTGTGGCCCGCCCTCTTTCCTCTTTTTAATATAGGCATTTAATGCAATAAATTTCCATCTCAGTGTTGCCTTTGCTGCATACCATAAATTTTGTTATGTGGTGTTTACATTTTCATTTGCCTCAAAAAATTTACTGGCTTCTGTAATTTCTTCCTTGACCCACTGGTTGTTTAAGAGTGTGTTGTTTAGCCTCCATATAATTGTGAATTTTTTGGTCCTCTGCCTTTTATTGTTTTCCAACGTCATTCCATTATGATCTGAGAAAGTGTTTTGTATGATTTCAATGTTTTTAAATTGATTGAGACTTGCTTTGTGGCCCATCATATGGTCTATCCTTGAAAATGACCCATGAGCCCTTGAGAAAAGTGTGTATCCTACTGCTTGGATACACATTTACTTATATCTGTAAATGTCTGTTAAGTCTAGTTCATTTATTGTTAATTATTCAAATTCTCTGTTTCTTTATTGATCTTCTGCCTAGATAGTCTATCCATTGATGAGAGCGGGAAATTGAAGTCCCCAACTATTAGGGTAGGGGTGTACTATTTCTCTCTTCAGTGTGTCAGTGTTTGCATCATGTACTTTGGAACCTAACTGGCTCAGTGCATAAATATTTATGATTTCTATGTCTCCTTGTTTAATTATTCCTTTTTAAATACATGGTGTCCTTTGTTTCTTTTAATTGTTTTACATTTGAAATCTATTTTGTTGGATGATAGTATAGTACTCCTACTCTTTTATGATTGTTGTTTGCATGAAATATCTTTCCCAACCTTTTCACTTTCAAGCTGTTTTGTCCTTGGGTGTAAAATGAGTCTCCTGTAGGCAGCATATAGATGGATCCTTTTTTAATCCATTCTGCCAATTTATGTCTTTTGATGGGGGAGTTTAATCCATTAACATTTAGTGTTATTACTATAAAGGTAGTACTTTCTTCTACCATCTTGTCATTTAGATTTTATATGTCATATCTAATTTTTTTCTCTTTTTACCTTTACTGATAGTCTTCATTTCTACACTGTTCTCCATGCCTCTCTCTCCTGCTTTTTCCTATCTGTGTGTAGTGCTCTCTTTATTATTTCTTGCAGGGCCAGTCTCTTGGTTACAAATTCCTTCAGTGATTATCTGAAAATATTTTAATCTCCCCCTCATTTTTGAAGGGATATAGAATTCTTGGTTGGCGGTTTTTCTCCTTTAGAATCTTAAATATATCTTACCACTGCCTTCTTGCCACCATGGTTTCTGCTGAGAACGTCACACAGTCTTACTGAGCTTCCGTTGTATATGATGGATTGCTTATCTCTTGCTTCTTTCAAAATTCCCTCTTTCTCTTTGATATTTGACATTTGATTAGTAAGTGTCTTGGAGTGTATCTCTTTCGATCTATTCTGTTTGGGGTATGCTGTGTACTTCTTGGATCTGTAATTTTATGTCTTTCATAAGAGATGGGAAACTTTCTGTGATAATTTCCTCTATTATCTTTCTTTTCCTTTTCCCTTCTCTTGTCCTTCTGTTACACTCACAACACATGTAGTCATGTACTTCATGTTGTCATTCAGTTCCCTGAGACCTCGTTCATATTTTTCCATTCTTTTCCCTATATTTTCTTTTGCTTGTTAGATTTCAGATGCCCCATCCTCCAGTTCACTATTCCTGTCTTCTGCCTCTTGAAATCCAATATTGTAGGTTTCCATTGTTTTTTCCCCATCTCTTCTACTGTGCCTTTCATTCTCATAAGTTCTGTGATTTGTTTTTTCAAACTTTCAATTTATTCTTTTTGTTCACCCAATGTCTTCTTTAAATCCTCCCTCAACTTGTTGATTTGATCTTTTAACTTTTTTTTATTGTATAGTATAACATATATACAAAGCAAAGAAATAAGAAAGCAATAGGTTTCAAAGCACTCTTCAACAAGTTTATAAGACAGATCCCAGAATTTGTCGTGGGCTACCATATGATCCTCTCAGAATTTTCCTTCTAGCTACTCCAGAATATAGGAGGCTGAAGGACTTAATTGACTTTTTTTGTGACAACATATATACAAAAATAACTATAAATTTCAAAGCACGGCACCACAATTACTTGTAGAACATGTTCAAGAATTTGACATGGGTTACAATTCTGCAATTTTAGGTTTTTACTTCTAGCTGCTCTAAAATACTGGAGACTAAGAGAGATATTAATTTAATGTTTGTGTTCATATTCATTTGTTAAATCCTATCTTCTCTGTATAACTCCACCATCACCTTTGATCTTCCCTTCCCTCTCTTTATAGGTATTTGGGCTATGATCATTCTAAATTTTTCATATTGCAAGTGTCTGCCACTAATATGGGGTAGGGAGATAGAACTATCTGATGTTCCAGAGATATCTGGTTTCAGGACTTATCTGGACCATGGACCCATCTGGAGGGTGTAGGTTTCTGGACAGTTACTCTAGTCTATGGAGTCCTTGTGGAATCTTATTTATTGCCCTAGGTGTTTTTTAGGATTGGCTGTATTGGTCCTCTTGGGGGTTGGCAGATTATGATAGATACCAAGGTCTAACTGAAGCTTGCATAAGCGCAACATCCAGAATAGCCTCTTGACTCTATTTGAACTCCTTCTGCCCCTGAAACTTTATCAGTTACACTTCACTCCCCCCTTTTGTCAGGATGGAATTGTTGATCCCATGGTGCCAGGGACAGATTCAACTCTGGAATTCATCTTCCACGTCACCAGGGAGACTTTTCCCCTTGGATGTTGTATTAGTTAGGGTTCTCTAGAGAAACAAAATCAACAGGGAACACTTGCAGATGTAAAATTTATAAAAGTGTCTCACGTGACTGCAGGAATGCAGAGTCCAAAATCCACAGGGCAGGCTGTGAAGCCGACGACTCCAATGGATGGTCTGGATGAACTCCACAGGAGAGGCACACCAGCTGAAGCAGGAATGGGACCTGTCTCCTCTGAGTCCTCCTTTAAAGGCTTCCCATGATTAGATTAAGTATCACTAATTGTAGAAGACACTCCCCTTTGACTGATTACAAATGGAATCAGCTGTGGATGCAGCTGACGTGATCATGATCTAATCCTATGAAATATCCTCATTGCAACAGACAGGCCAGCACTTGCCAAATCAGATAAACAGGTACCACAACTTGGCCAAGTTGACGCATGTCCCCAACCTTGACAGATGCCATGTCTCATGTAGGAGGGAGGGCAATGATTTCACTTGCAGAGTTGGGCTTAGAGAGAGTGAGGCCACGTCTGAGCAACAAAAGAATTCTTCCAGAAGTAACTCTTAGGCATGCCTTAGGTAGTCTAAGTTTCTCTGCTACCTACATAAGCTTCACAAGGGTAAGCCTCATGATTGGCGGCATGGCCTATTGATTTGGGTGTCCCTAAAGTTTGATAGAGTATCAGGGGAGTCCCTGATGGTGAGGGAATGGGAAAGAATAAGTTCTTTCTCCCATCCCACAGGGGTCTTTGCCAATACTTTTTTATTATTTGCTTAATATACTCTAGGATGTATCTAGGCATTACAATAATCTATACAGGATTAAAGGGCCTCTTTCTTATTCTGGCCTCCCTGTATTTCAATTGTTCAAATAACCTATACAGACAGGCTGAGTTAGCTTATGCACTGCAGAAAATTTCAGTTACAAACCAAATAAACCTTTCTTCTTTTGGTCTCAAAGAGTATGTGTGGTTCTAAAATATAGACACTGTCTTTCTTACCCCCTATGTTCTGAATTATTTTAACCCCAACCTGTTTGGCTCTGTTCTTATCTTTGAATATCAGATTATATACATAAAACAGCTTCTCAAAATCCAGAAATAATAATTACCACTCTGGACTTAATGTGTCTGCTCTAACAGCATACAATCTAGCCACCTGTTTTCTTATAAGCATTTTCTAAAGGTGACTATACCATTGGTTGTTTTTTTTTGTTTCTGGCTTATTTTGTCTCAACAAATGTCCTACATGTTCACTCACCTTGCATGCCTCAGGACATTGTTACTTTTTGTAGCACAACCTTTGTTCATGAGTATACACCATCGTTCACCAATTTATTTCTTTCCATCAGTGCATCCTTCAGCCACCTACATTCATTAGGCATCATGTATAGGGCCCAAAGTCCACAGTCCACCAACATTCTCAATTTTAAATTATTTCATTGTTCGCAAGAGAAAGAAAACCAATAAACATACCCTCACCCAATAGGAAATCTAAACCTCCTTTTAATTCTTGTCCTCCCCCACATTATTTATCTCCACTGTTGCTGTGGTAGTGCTGATAGTTTCCTTTTGAACATAGTTCATAGCCTGCAATAGCAGTGTTCCCCCTGTACCCTGGACTTAAACTCTCTTTGCGCAAGGATCATATCTTTGAAGTAATTCTTATAAGAACTCATTCATATTTCTAGTGTTAATCAGTGGAAGATGATTTCTATTGTGTTCATCTTCAATATAGTAATATAATTTATAGACCCACTAGAGTACCACCTTCACTCCTATCTATTCCCTTACATTGGAGTTCAACTTCATTAGCTAATGGTTCACCCACCTCTATTTTCTATATATTTCTAAGTCTCCTATATTCTGTATTATAAGCCTCTGATTATACCTTTATGCTGGTTATAAAAATGGAGTCATATAGTATCTACCCTTTTGTGTCTGGCTAATTTCATTCAGCATTATGTCCTCAAAGCTCATCCATCTTGTTATGTGCTTCAGGACCTCATTTTGTCTTACTGCTCCATAATATTCCATTGTACATGTATACCACATTTTGTTGATCCACTCATCCATTGATGGACATTTGGTTTGCTTCTATCTTTTGGTGATTGTGAATAATGCTACTATGAACATCGGTGTGCAATGTCTCTATGTGTCATTGCTTTCAGCTCTCCCTGGTATATACCAAGTAGTGCTATTGTTGTGTCATAGGGCTACTTGATATTTAGTTTCCTAAGGAACTGCGAAACAGTCTTTCATATTGGCTGCACCATTATACATTCCCACCAGCAGTGCATAAGTGTCTCAGTTTCTCCACTTCCTCTCCAACATTTATAGTTTCCTGTTTGTTTATTAGCAGCCATTCTTAGAGGTGTAAGGTGATATCTCATGGCAGTCTTGATCTGCATTTCCCTTATAGCCAGTGAAAATGAGCATTTCTTCAAGTGTTTTTGAGCCATTTGTATTTGCTCTTCAGAAAAATGCCTATTCCTATCTTTAGCCCATTTATAATGGGTTTTTTTGTTTTGTTTTTTTTGTTGTTGTTGAGTTGTATGATTTCTTTGTATATAAAGGAAATCAAACTTTTGTCTGATATGTGATTTCCAAATATTTTCTGCCATTGAGTTGGCTGCCTCTTCACCTTTTTGACAAGGTCTTTTGAGGTGGAGAAGCATTTGATTTTGAGGAGTTCTCATTTATCTATTTTGCATTTTGTTGCTTGTGCTTTGGGTGTAAAGTTTAGAAGGCTACCTTCTATTACTAGGTCTTGAAGATGCTTCCCTACATTTTCTTCTAGAAACTTTATGGTGCTAGTTCTTATATTTAGGTGTTTGATCCACTTTGAGTTAATTTTTGTGTAGGGTGTAAGATAGGGGTCCTCTTTCATTCTTTTGGCTTTTGATATCCACTTCTTCCATGCCCAATTATTGAAAAGACTATTTTCCTCCAGTTCAGAGTTTTTGGGATCCTTGTCAAAGATCAGTTGACCATAGATTTTGTGGTCTATTTGTGCACTCTCCATTCAATTCCATTGGTCAATGCTTCAATCTTTGTGCCAGTACCATGCTGTTTTGACCACTGTGTCTTTATAATAGGTTTTAAAATCAGGTAGTGTTAATCCTCCTACTTTGCCCTTCTTTTTAAGGATGCTTTTAGCTATTCTGGTCTCTTTCCCTTCCAGATGAATTTGGTAGTTGGCTTTTCCAAATATTCAAAGTAGCTTGTTGAAATTTTGATTGGTACTGGGTTGTGTTGAATCTATAGATCAATTTAGGGAGAATTTACATCTTAGTATATTTGGTCTTCTTATCCATGAGCAGGGAATGTCTTTCTACCTATTTAGATCTCCTTTTTTTTCTTTTAGCAATATTTAAAAAAAGAAATAGTTTTCTGTGTACAGGTCCTTTATGTCCCTAGTTGAGTTCATTCCTAAGTACTTGATTCTTTTAATTGCCATTTTGGATGGAATTTTTTTCCTTAACTGACTCCACAACTAGGTCATTCTTGTGTATAGAAATGTTACTGATTTTTGCATGTTAATTTTATATCCCACCACCTTGCTGAATTTGTTTATTAGCTCAAGTAACTTTGCTGTAGATTTCTCAGGATCTTCCAAGTATAGTATCATATCATCTGCAAATAGTGAAAGTTTTATTTCTTCCTTTCCAATTTGAATGCCTTTTATATCTTTGAGTTGTCTGATTGCTCTAGCTAGAACTTCTAGCACAATGTTGAATAATAGTGGTGACAATGGGCATCCTTGTCTTGTTCCTGGCCTTAGGGGGAATGCTTTCCGTCTCTCTCCATTGAGTATGATGCTGGGTATTAGTTTTTCATACATTCCCTTTATCATATTGAGGTAGTTACCTTGGATTCCTATCTTTTGGAGCATTTTTATCAGAAAAGGATGCTGAATTTTTTCAGCATCAATTGAGATGATGATGTGATTTTTCCCTTTCGATATGTTAATGTGCTGCATCACATTAATTGATTTTCTTGTGTTGAACCATCCTTGAATTCCTGGCATAAACCCCACTTGATCATGGTGTATAATTCTCTTAGTGTGTTGTTGGGAGAATTTTTGATTTGCTATTATTTTATTGAGAATTTTTGTCTCAATGTTCATTAGGGGGATTGGCCTGTAGTTTTCCTTTCTTATAGCATCTTTACCCAGTTTGGCATTAAAATGATATTAACTTCATAAAATGAGTTAGGCAGAGTTCCTTTTTCCTCAATTTTTTTTTGGAAAATTTTGAGCAGTATTGGCATTAGTTCTTTATGGCATGTTTGATAAAATTCCCCTGTGAAGCCATCTGCCCTTTGACTTTTCTTCACATGAATATTTTTGATGACTGATTGAATCTCTTTATTTGTGATTGTTTTGTTGAGATCTTCTATTTCTTCCTAAGTCAGTGTAGCTTGTTTGTGTGTTTCCAGGAATTTGTCCATTTCATCTAAGTTGTCTAGTTTGTTGGTGTATAGTTGTTCATAGTATCTTCTTATGATTTCTTATATTTATTTTGGGTCTGTTATAATTCACCCCTTCTAATTTCTGATTTTGTTTATCTGCATTCTCTTTTTCTCTTTGTCAGTCTTGCTAGTGGGCCATCAATTTTATTGATTTTTCTCAAAGAACCATCTTTTGGTTTTATTGATTCTTTTTATTGTTCTTTTGTTGTCCCATTCATTTATCTCTGGTTTAATCTTTATTATTTATCTTCTTCTATTTGCTTTGGGGTTAGTTTTCTGTTCTTTCTCAAGTTCCTCCAGGTTTGCTGTTAAGTCCTCGATTTCTGCTCTTTCTTGTTTTTTAATATAGGTATTTAAGGCAATAAATTTCCCTCTCCGCACAGCCTTTTCCACATTCCATAAATTCTAATAAGTTGTATTCTCATAGTCATTCATCTCCATATAGCTGCTGATTTCTCTAGCAATTTCTTCTTTGACCCACTGGTTGTTTAAGAGTGTGTTATTTAATCTCTGTGTATTTGTGAATGTTCTCATTCTTTAGTGGTTATTGAGATCCAGTTTCATCCCATTGTGATCAGAGAAAGTGCTTTGAATACTTTCAGGGTTTTAAATTTGTAAAGACCTGCTTTGTGCCCCAGCATATGATCTATTATGGAGAATGTTCCGTGAGCACTAGAGAAGAATGTATATCCTTGTGCTTTGGGGTGCAATGACCTGTGTGTTTCTGTTAGGTCTAATTCATTTATCAAGTTATTTAACTTCTCTATTTCCTTCTTGATCTTCTGTCTGGTTGTTCTATCTATAGAGGAGACTTGTGTATTGAAGTCTCCTACCATCATTCTTGAAACATCTATCACTACCTTCAGTTTTGCCAATGTCTGTCTTATGTACTTTGGAGCTCCTTGATTGGGACCATAAACATTTATGATTGTTATATCTTCTTGGTGAATTGACCCCTTAATTAGTATATAGTGTCCTTCTTTGTCTCTCATGATGTCTTTACATTTAAGGTCTGTTTTGCCTGATATTTAGTATAGCTACTCCTGCTTTCTTTTGGTTACAACTTGCATGAAAAATCTTTCCATACTTTCACTTTCAATCTGTTTGTATCCTTGTTTCTAAGATGAGTCTCTTATAAGCAGCATATATCTGGATTATGTTTGTTAATCCACTCTGCCAATCTGTATCTTTTTTTTTTTTTTTTGCATGGGCAGTCTCCAGGAATTGAGCCTGGGTCTCCAGCTTGGCAGGTCAGAATTCTTGCCCCTGAGCCACCATTGCACCACCCCAATCTGTATCTTTTAATTGGTAAGTTTAGTATGTTAACATTCAAAGTTATTACTGAAAAGGTGTTTCTTGAATCCACCATCTTATCTTTTTTATTTTAATTGTTAGATCTATATATTTGTTTCCCTCTTTCTCTTTGTAGTCTTTAGATTACCCTTAGTAGTACTCTTCAATTCTGTGCCCTCCTCCAGACCTCCCTCTCCAGCCTTTTTTTTTTTTTTTTATTTCAGCTGGCTGAACTCCTTTTAGTACTTCTTGTAGGGCTGGTTGACAAATTCTTTCAGGACTTCTTTGTCTGTGAAAAATGTATTCTCTCAATCAGTTATGAAGGACAATTTGGCTGAGTACAGAATTCTTGGCTGGACGTCTTTCTCTTTCAGGATCTTGAATATATCATGCCACTGCCTTCTCACCTCCAGAGTGCTAGTTGATTTGTCTGAACTCAGTCTCATTTACTTTTCCTTGTTTATAGCAGATTGTTTTTCCCTTGCTTCTTTCAGGATTTTCTGCTTTTCTTCAACATTTGACAGACTGATTAGTATGTGTCTTGGGGAAGGGCTATTTGGATTTATTCTGTTTTGAGTTCGTTGGGCTTCTTTAATTTGTTTATTTATGTCCTTTATGAGGGTTGGGAAGTTTCCCCCCATTATATCCTCAAGTACTCTTCCTAGCCCTTTATTCCTCTCTTCTCCTTCTGGGACACCAGTGATTCTTTTATTTGTGCACTTCATTTTGTCTATCATTTCCCTGAGATCCAGTTCAAATTTTTCCATCTTTTTTGCCATTTACTGTTTTGAGTCTCTGAAGTAGTTACCTTGTCCTCTTAATCACTCATTCTTTCTTCTGTCTCTTCAAATCTGGTGTTGTGTGCCTCTAGTATGTTTTTAGTTTGGCCAGCAGAGTCTTTAATCTCTGTGATTTCTACTGATTTTCTATTTATTCTTTCAAATTCCTCTTTATGCTCTTCTATTGTCTTCTTGATCTCCTTTATGTCACCCTACTTATTTTATTAAGTAGAGTTGTATTAACATCTTTGATTAGTTATTCCAAGATCTGTGTCTTCTCTGATGTTTTAATTTGGTCATTAGGCAGGGCTATATCTGTCTGCATTGTTATACACTGGTGATCTGCTGTCTTTGTGGCATATAAATATCTTGATTGATTTACTTTGGGAATTGATTTCTTTCAGTAGTTTGGGGCCTTGTGTTTGCAGGATGGTTGTATATTGGGAGCAGGGTATGGGATGGGGCATTCAGTGTGGTGATTGTTTGAGAGCACGTATAGGTGCAGGTTGGGGATGTTACGCTGATGCTTGTGAATGTGGGCACCCAGCGGCCAGGAAGGATGTAGCTGTGTTGGTGCACTCATCTACGGGGTATAACCCTGGTGTGCAGTGGTCTAAGGCATGGTGCCCTTTGTGCACATGTATAGAGATGTGGTAGCAGGTAGGTATGCATTTGTCGATTGGGGGCTGATGTGACCCAGCTGCGCAGGTCAGCACTTTCTCAGAGCTCAGAAGTTGTGGCTGAGGGCTGTGTGCATGTGTGATTCTAGGACTGCTGTAATTGAGTTCCCAGAGCTGCATAACATGATTGGGGACCCATGTGCATACATGGGTCTAGGAGTACTGTAAACTAATGCATAGATCTCAGGGAGGGCAGGGTGAGGCTGTGCAACACTATGGGTAGGGGGTTGGAGGTAGCCTGGATATTGAGCTTAATGTCTGCAGCATTTATGCTCTGGCAACAGCCTGCAGGGAACAGGGAGGGGGAGGTAGTGCTTAGGAGGGATGCAGGAGATGTGGGTTGGGCTGCAGTTGGGGCGTGTGCATGGGGCAGGTACTTGCACTGGGGACTGGATGAGTGTGGGGAATGGGAGCGGGTGATAGGGTCTGGGTGCGTGGGGTGTGGTTTGAGTCACTGGTCATAGGGCTGTGCTGGTGAGGGTAGCATGCCCAAGGAATGCAGCCTGGTTTACTTCCTAGTCCCTGACTCCCATCTGTGCACTCCTGTGGGCTCTGTGCCTCTCCACCAGGCTTAAGGTTTCTGCCTCTTAGTTCCTCAGCCTCTGCAACTAGGACTGCTCTATGTGGTGCAGAAGGTTTTTCCAGGTCAGCCACACTTCTGGATTGCCACCTCAGTTGCTCTCCTGTCCCTTCTCTTACTTTTCCATGGAGCAGGGGTAATTTTGAGCTACTCTCTTTGGCCATCTTCTGGAAGTGCTGTTGGTTTGATTTTTGATGAGATTTTCCACATTTGTTTGAGTATCCTGAATTAGTTGTTTCAACACCTGTACCTTATTTGAATTGGTTTGTTCCTTTGACTGGGCCATATCATCAGTTTTCCTAGTATAACTTGTTATTTTTGGCTTGAGTCTAGGCATTTGCTTTCCTTAATTAGTTTATTCCGGAGGTTGTTTTCACTCTTTCACCTAAGATTTTCTTGCTGGATGGCTTTGTTCTCTATCTGTTCTTTGACATTCCATTCAACTTATTCTAGACCTCTAGCATAGGTTCTGTGTAACTAATCAGAACTTTTCAGTTCTTGTTTTTCTTTTCTTGCCCTTCCTATATGGAGTCTTTTTTTTTTTTGAGAAGAGTCTTCTCCGTTACTATAGACCCCATTCAGACTTTCCCAGAGTGGACAGGCCCTTGTCTCAGGAGGAAAAAATCACCAGCATCAGTTGTATAGTTCTTTGTGGGGTCCCAGTTCCATCCACCTGGTCTAGGCTAATGTATGCTGTGTGTCTGGTCACTGAAGTAGGTCCACTAGTTGTTCCCTACTGTTCCTGACTATTTCCTAGCTTCTCTTTAGTATGAACTAAATTCCATACCTCATTAAGCTGCCACCTTGCCCTACCTTGTCTTGTTTCTTCTTGCATGTGCCGCTCCTTATTTTAGTTGGTTGGTTGTCCTATGACCTTCATTCTCTGATGGTTTGAGAAAGGTTGTTAATTGTCATTTCTAGGTTTTTTTCTCATTGTAGGGATGTCTTACTAGCTCTCTACTTATTTAATGGAAACTGAAGTCCCAAGTATGGCATCCATTGTCCTAGCTTATAGAGTAAACCTTTACCTTTTGGTACAGTGGCACAAGAAGCCCAAAGTGGCAAGAAGACAGCCTTAACTTCATGTTTAATTGAACCATTGCTTTGACCCCTTGTGGATGTATATCTTCATTTGGAACTAATAATTCAAGGCCTTGTCAGAGGGATGAATTTTGGTAGTAGATCATTAGGGGCAATAGTAGAGGAGCCTTTCCAATTTCTATCTCTTGATTCCCAGACTTCTGTATCCTGGTTATGAGAAAAATCACATCATGTATTAGTCACTGGCTTAGAGCACATAAGATGTACCCTAGGTATAGAAGTTATTGCAGTGAAGTCAGTGGTGTAAATGAATCTTCAAAAATCATTGTACCTATCAGGCAAATTGCTTCAAGTGATGGGCTGCATAGTAAGACCAGTGAGTTCCATGAAGATGATCCCTTTTTACCTTCATCTCTTATGAAATGAGTTCTGTGGCTAAAATGATGCTGTGTGGAATTTTGGGGTTGTTGAACAAACTTTCTGCAAGTCCCTGGATGGTTCGTTTTGGCATAATTGTGGGCAGGTATGGTAAGTTGAATTTGTACCCCAATTGAGAGATGTTCCTAATGTCAATCCACATCCCTGTTATTGTGAATCCACTGTAAATAGGACCTTTTGAAGATGCTAATTTTGGTTAAGGCATGGCCCAGCTGAATGTGGTTTACATCATGTGGTCTTAATGTGGATTAGTGGAGTTCTTTTTTAACTTTTTTTTTTTAATTGTATAATATAACATATATACAAAGCAGGAAAAGAAAGAAGCAATAGTTTTCAAAGCACTCTTCAACACGTAATTACAGGACAGATCTCAGAGTTTGTTATGGGCTACCATACTATCATCTCAGATTTTTCCTTCTAGCTGCTCCAGAACATTGGAGGCTAGAAGGAATATATATATTTGTATCATCACTTTTTTTTATTTTTGTGTGAAAAATAACATGTACAAAATGCATAAAATTTCAAAGCATAGCACAACAGTTAGTTGTAGAACAGATTTTAGAGTTTGGATGGATTACAATTCCACAATTTTAGGTTTTTACTTCTAGCTGCTTTAAGAAACTGGACACTAAAAGAAATATCAATATAATGATTCAGCAAACATACACATGTTAAGCCCTACCTTCTCTGTATAACTCCACCATAACATTTGCTCTTTCTCCCACTCTTTAGGGGTATTTGGGCTATGCCCATTCTACCTTTTTCATGTTGGAAGGGCTGTCAATAATAAGGGGTAGGGAGATGGGACCAGCTAACATTCTAGAAAGACTGGCCTCTCTAGGTTTCAGGACTTATCTGGCCCAGGGACCCATCTGGAGGTTGAAGATTTCTGGAAAGTAACCCTAGTACATGGAAACTTGGTAGAATCTTATATATTGTCCTAGGTGTTCTTTAGGATTGGTTGAAATGGTTTTGGTTGGAGTTTGTCAAGTTATGATAGATAGCAATATCTAACTGAAGTTTGCATAAGAGCCACCTCCAGAGTAGCCTCTCGACTCTATTTGAACTCTCTCAGCCACTGATACCTTATTTGTTTCACTTCTTTTCCCCTTTTTGGTCAGTATGGCATTGTTGAGCCCATGGTACCAGGCCAGGCTCATCCCTGGGAATCATCTCTCACGCTGCCAGGGAGACTTTCACCCCTGGATGTCATGTCCCACGTAGGGGGAGGGCAATGATTTCACCTGCTAACTTGAGATTAGAGAGAGTGAGGCCACATCTGAGCAACAAAAGAGGTCCTCCAGAGGTGACTCTTAGGCACACCTATAGGTAGGCTAAGCTTTTCTGCTACATACATAAGCATCACAAGAGCAAGCCTCAAGATCAAAGCCTTGGCCTATTGATTTGGGTGTCCCTAGTGTTTGACATAGTATCTGGGGTTTCCCCAATGGTAAAGCTCAGTAGTTCCATATTTTTTCTCCCATGCCTCAAGGACCTTTGCCAATACTTTTTTTTTTGGGTGCATGGTCCAGGAATCGAACCCGGGTCTCCCTCATGAAAGGCAGGCATTCTAACCACTGAACTACCCATGCACCCTGCCAATACTTTTTGATTATCTGCTTAATATATTCTGGGATATATCAAAGCATTACATTAAGCTATCCAGGATTAAAGTCCCTCATTTTTATTTTGGGCTCCCTGTGTTTTGATTATTTAAATGAGCTGTTTAGTGGTTGAGTTAGATTATGTGCTACAGAAAATTTAGGTTCTGGACAAAATAAAACTTTCTTCCTTTGGTCTCACAGAGTAGGTGAGGTTCTTACACCTGTATTATAAATTACCTTAATCCTGACCTGATTGCCTTCATTTTTATCTCTGTATACCAGGTTATGCATGTATATAACAGCTTCTAAAAATCCAGAAATAATAATTACCACTCCAGACAAAATGTGACTCCAATAAAAGCTTGTATTCTAGGCCCCTGTTTTCCTATAAGCATTTTCTAAATGAGAGTGTACAATAATTGCTCTGGTTTATTTTGCCTCACCAGATGTCTCACAGGTTCATTCACAATGTTACATGTTACACAACTTTGTTCCTTTTTGTAGCAGCACAATATTTGATCATATGTATAAACCATCATTCGCCAATCTGCTTCTCAGTTAGTGCCTCCTTCAGTCACCTGCATTCATTAGGCATCATGTATAATGCCCAAAGTCCACAGTCCATCAGCACTCTTGATTTTAGATAATCTCATTGTTCCCAAGAAAAAGATAACCAATAAACACACCCTCATCAAATAGGAAATCTAAACCTCACCTTAACTCTTGTCCCTTCCCCATTATTTACCCCTGGTGTTACTGTTGTGCTACTGATGTTTTCCTGTTAAACATATCCCATAGCATGCAATAGCAGTTTTCCCCTATACCTTGAACTTAAACACTCTTTGCACAGATTTGTACCTTTGTAATATCTCATGCAAGAACTTATTTATATTTGTAGTGTTAATCAGTGGGATCCCTGATCATCTATACAACTCCTTTCAATCATGTTAACTTCAATATGGTAATATTACTTATAGACTCAATACTGAACAACCTTCACTTCTATATATTCCCTTACATTTGACTTCAACCTCATTAGCTAACTGTTCACCCATCTCTGGCTTCTGTGTATCTCTAAATTTCCTATATTCTCCTTTATAAGCCTCTGATTTTACCTTTAGCCGGATCATACAAGTGGAAGTAGAGTTATTTTTAAGCAGAAGAAATTCATACATAGACAGAGAAGTCTAGTGGTAGAAGCTGGAAGCTGGAAGTCAACAGAACCCTGGAGCGAAAGGAGGGTATGGGACAGTGAAGCCAAGGATACAGGATTGCTGGCTTACCAGAATGCTACTATGTAAGCCTAGCCAAAGCCTTGATTTGGCTCTCTGATACCATGAGTTAATAAATTCCCATTGTGTGGTATTTGTCAACCCAGCCTGTAAAACTGAGACAGTGGGGAAAGTAAATTGATATACAGTAAGTATCTTCCATTGAGGACAATGTGTTGTTTCATCCATGATGAAGTCAACTTGTCAAGTGTTACTTGATCATCCCTGGAAATTTTGTCATATTTAGAGTTCAGTGTTAGTTTCTACCATTGGACAGCATGGATACTCAGTAGTGGCTGCAGCCAGATTGGCTTTCAGCATTCATGTGGGACACAAATATCTTTACATTCTATGCCTATATGGAATGGTCTGAATGGGTCATTTTGTCCACATATCATCTTCAGCTGAGTTGCTCTTGGGTGAGCATTCCTATGGGACTGAAATATCTTTATACTCTGTGCTCATATGGAATGCTTCATCCAGAAAACTCTTTCACAGACCTTGTGTTCTAGTTTGCTAGCTGCCAGAATGCAACACACCAGAGATGGATTGGCTTTTAATAAAAGGGGATTTATTTAGTTAACAATGTACAGTGCTTCAGAGGAAAGACCGCTAATTTTCAACTGAGGTTCTTTCTTACATGGGAAGGCACAGGGTGATCTCTGCTGGCCTTCTCTTCAGGCCTCTAGGTTCCAACAGTTTTCCCTGGGGTGATTCCTTTCTGCATCTCCAAAGGCCTGAACTGAGCTACGAGTGCTTAGGTGAGTTATGCTGAGCTGCTTAGGCTGTGCTACATTGAGCTCTCTCATTGAAGCATCCAGCCAATTAAATCAAACATTCATTGCAGCAGGCAAGCCTCCTAGCTGACTGCAGATGTAATCAGCAGCAGATGAGGTTCACATACCATTGGCTCATGTCCACAGCAATAGAACTAGGCACCTTAACCTGGCCAAGTTGGCACCTGAACCTAACTACCACACCTTGTAACCAGTTTTCCAACTGTTTCTTCCATAGCTTTGCTCCAAGTTCCTAAATGTCCATTTTAGGAACCATTTACCTAGGATCCCGTCAGAGGCTCCAAACAGCATCTCTATTTATCATGTGCTTTTCAAGCACCATTGGATCTACTGGGTCATGTGTGCCAAGTGGAAGAGCAGTTGGTACAGCAGTCTGGATCTGTTGCAGAACGTTGTCTTGTTCTGGGCCTCACTCAAAATAGGCAGCCTTTTAGTTTACTAGTTAATGGGTCAAAGTATCATGTCAAAATGAGATATATGTTGTCTCCTGAAGCCAAAGAGGCCTATTAAGTATGGTGGTTCTTTATTGGTGGAAGGAGGGGCTAGATGCAGTGACTTGAACATCTTGGAAGGGATGTTTTGATATGCCCTTTACTCCTGGACTCCTAAAATTTTCACTGGGGTGGGAAGCCCCTGAATTTCCAAGGGACTTGTTTCCACTCTCCACCCTCTTATATGCATGTGTCCTTCCACAGTGTGTCTAGAATGTTGCTACTTTTTCTCTACCAGGTCCAATCAGCATGATGCCATCAATGAGGTGGACCAGTATGATGTCTTGTTGAATGGAGAGACACTCAAGGCTCTTAAAGGTTAAATTATGACCTAGGGATGGAGAGTTGATACAGCTCTAAGGTAGGACAGTGAAGATGTCTTGCTAGTGCAGCAGCTGAAAGCAAATTGTTTCTGATGATTTTTTCTCACAGGTATAGAAAAAACAAGCACTTGGCAGATAAATAGCTGCATATCAGTTGCTAGGATTGTGTTGGTTTCTTCACAGGAAGAAACCTGTGATGAGTGGCTGCCTTATTTGATGATTAAGTTTACAATAACCCACTGTCATTTTCTAAGACCCATCTCTCTGCTGCATGAGCCAAATGGGCAAATTCAGTGGGGATGTGGTAGAAATCACCATTCCTGTATCTTTCCAGTCTTTACTGGTGGCACTAATCTCTGCAAAGTCTCTAGGAAGATAATACTGCATTTGGTTTACAATTTTGGTGGGTAGATTTTTAGCGATATCAACTTGCCCTTTCTTTCTATAATAGCCCTCACTCCAAGGGCTAGGGTATGGGAATTTTACTAGTTGCTTAGTATGTCTATGTTAACTGTGCATTCTAGAACTGAAATAAAACAACATGGTAAGTTCAAAGACTCATGGGTTCAAGTGATCCATTGATCCATTGATCAGTTGACCTTCAAAAGCCCTTACTCTGATTAATGGGCTGTAATGGCATTTTGCATCTCTGGGAATTAGTGTCAATTCAGAACATATATCTGGCTATCTCCGCAAAGTCTCATTATTTCCCTTCCTCAATGCATAGTCCACCTGGTAAATGGCCACAGGTCTAGTTGAGGAAGACCAGGAGGAAGATTTATAATATATGTTTTTGGTCATGTAGCAGTATCCTTCTTTTCCTGGGCATCAACCTATCCTACATACAAAAGGCTTTGGGTCTATGTACTGGTTCAAACCTCGGTGTTTATTGCGGCGGGGGGGGGGGGGGGGGGGGTGGTGTCAAACTTCATTGTGGTGATTCTAGTCTGATTTAGAACTTTTCTGCTTCTATAAGGGAAGTAGGAATTTAGTGAATAGCCAATCTATTTCAGTTCTGGGACATAATAAATTGGCTCCATATGTTATTGTTTTAATGATTAATGCTTTGGCTATACTAATTATGGTAAACATACGAACCTTGACTTTGGCAATTGCGTTATCACTTGGACCATTCCACTCTCACTATTCCCATTGAATTCAGGGAACCCACATCAGTGGCTGAAGTTCCCTGTTTTTCCTGGCATGCAGAGCACAGACACCACAGAACTCTTTAAGGATCCTGGGACTTACCTCATGTACATATATCATAACGTCTGGGGAATATAACTATGGGGTGGTTGAACAAGTCTTATATGATAAATTCATTCTAGAATTGCGTTCTCCCTAAGCCTTTGGATATCTTCATCTTCAGGTTCTCTAAAGTGTTGTTTGGAAAAACCTGGGGTGGCTAAAAGCCCTTTTGGTGGGCCAATGAAATCAAACCTGTTTCATAATAGTAAGACATTATATGTCTTTTTCACTCTTATTCTTACACAAGTGTACAGTGGAGATTTTCAGAGGCTATGTGACATAAAATTATAATATCTCTGTGATGGCTAATGAAATGTGTGCTTGTTTATTCTCAGTTTTAAATTTTAATATGGTAAACTTAGGTAGATGGAACCCTCTTAAACAAAAGCTCTTTGGGGTTATCAGTAATTTTTGAGTATAAAGGGGTCCTAAGACTAATGTATTTGAGAGCTGATGTTCTACAATATCTTAGTGAAGTTCTGGCATTTCAACCTTATTTAGTGTGGGCTACCTTTGGCTTCATTGCTTTTCTCAATCGTTATTGTGTTTTTAATTTCAACTCAAATTATTTTATTTCATGTTTAATTTGCTTTTTCCCTATTTTCATAAAGTAGAAGCTTAAGCTACTGATTTTAGGTCTTTTCTAGAAAAGCATTAATGCTTTACATTTCCTATTAAGCACCACTTTAGTTGCATTTCATAAATTTTGAAATGTATTTTCATTTTCATTTAGTTCAGAATATTTTAAATCTCCCTTGAGACATCTTTGGCCCATAGGTTTGAGAGAAGTTTGTCAAAGTAGGGAAAAATACTTTTCCTGGTGCCTGGGATGTGAATGGTCAGAAAGAAATATTATATAGCTGTATTATATGTGTGTATGTCCATATTTGTAATTGTTCCTTTAAAAAACACTTAAAGTAGCCTCTAAAAACATATACAGTTTACTAGGATAAGAATTATTTAAAGGGATATCAGTTTCACAGCACATATAGGAAATTGTTTATAAATCCTTTTGTTTCTTCCCCCACTCCCATTTAAAATTTTATTTTATATTCGAGTATTTTTTTTTTTTTTTTGCCTAGAATAGAAAAGCAGGTGTTATGGAAAATCTTTTAACACCAAATTTGTATTAAGGAGACTACATATATAGTATTTCTGAGAGATGCCTGCCCCATTTGGGTTCAAACTTCCTAAACAAAACAGAATTTTCAGGATTAAAAAGTCACTACACAAACCCATGCTTCTGAAAAAGAAAAAAAAAAAAAACCACGATGCTATGCTAATATTTTATAATATTAAACTATAAATGTTTAATGTAGTAAATATAAAATTACTTTTAACTTTTATCCACTGATTACTCTATGGGATCAAATGGAATCAGAACCAAGTGATTAGCTAATTTAAGGAATTTTGAATGTAGACTGTATAGAACTCTTACCTAGAAGGTACATATTTCTAGTTACAAGGCTCACGTATGTCTTCAAAATACAGTCTTTGGGCAGTACTGGACAGATACTATAGTTAACCTCATATTAACATGAGTAGCGGGAGCAAAACAACAATAACAAAATAGGCCTTTATTTAGAGTTGAATCCCAAAAGGTTTTATTAATTTTTCTTTTAATAAAGACTAAATGATCTCACAAAAAATATTTTAGAAATTTAAAAAATGAGTATTTAAGTGATCTTATAGTTAGGGATCAAAAGCAAATGGCAAATCCTTAGGAAAGGTGAGTGTTGTTTGAATAATTGTTTCCTGACTTGATGCAAGATGGATAGCTCCTGAAGAAGTTAAAGTCCATCTTGGAAGGATTTTGAAGGTGGCGGACGTAAGTTCAATGTTCATAGTAAGAAAGAACTTGGAGATAAAATAAAGGAGGGCACACCCATATAAACTCTAGTCTTCACTGTAATGGCTTATAGTACAGTGTACTTCAGGTTTAGGAATTTCCATTGACTCTTGATTTGGGAGGATGATAGTGACAATGTAGACTGTGATATGTAAAAAGGCCGCCCATAGCATCTGAGCAAGATTGTGTCCTGCAATAGAGCCTAGCAGGGGGAGATGAAGCCAGTTGGGATATATAATTAGTAAACCTTACTTTGGAAATATGAGAATTTTATGTGGCAGAATTCTTAGTGGGCTCATCTCTTAAGAAAAGCAGTTAGCATGGGGTACCAAACTCTTATTCCTAGAAGCTAAGAAGGGCTGTGGTTTGAAAACACATGAGGGACTATGAAGAAAGGGCTTAGCAATGACTATGAGTGTGACATTTTAGATGAGAATGTCAGGAATATTTTTAGGAAGCTTTCTGTGTGATATGTTTATGTGCTGCTCTTACTCTATACTGTCCTTACTCTGTACTGTCCTTCAGGAAAGTTAGAGTAAATTTATCTATCATCTATGTATATAAATAATTTTTCAAGGTTTCTGCATTATCTTTTTTTGTTGTTGATAAGCAGAGATAGGCTTAAAGTCCACTTATATTTGGGTATATGTATATTTAATCTTGTCTAGGGCTAACCAGCATATGTCTTTTTTTTTTTTTAAGTATTTTTTCTATGCTTTTGCCAGTGTATATAAAATAATTACCCATGTGAAAAACACATGAAAATTCAGAGAAGTAGATGTTAAGGACTGACAGAGGTAGAAGTATGTATAGTTTGGCACATGTGTACAGGCTTCAAATTTAGCCCTCCTTTGAATATTCACTGCTTTCGTGACAAGTGGTTTAGGAAACCTTTGAAAGATTCATTTTACTACAAAAAGGAACAGACTCTCTGGGGTCTTAAAGGATTTATACTTGAAGCTACTATGCTCAACAGGGAATCATTTTGAACATTCTGCAGACAGAATTGTTTCAAATCTGAGCTGCCTTGGAAATCTTCACTTGGTTGAGCCTGGCCTCTGACTGGAGCTGCTGAACCACTTTTTCATGGTGGCTACACTGGGAGAACCCAAACATCGTGCGTAGGACAGCTGGGCCAACTCTTTGGCTTGTTGGTTGTTGGGTTTGTGGGGCTAGGGCAGTGCCACCAGTATATTTCTTTTTCTCTTATTTGCTTTTTGGACAAACATCTTTATTTAGGAAATCAAAGAATTAGGGTAAAAAATTATGGTTGCAACCTCACACAAGGATCTTAAAATTACTTGTTCACGTTATTTGGAGTGGAACAAAAATTTTCTAGTCCTTATGATTCGCGCAGAAAATATCTGGTTACTCACTTTTCAGTGGATATTTACTATTTTACAGTAAGATCTCCTACTTATTACCATATAAAAGAGACTACCCCCACCCTTTTCCAGTGTATAGCCTAAAAAACAAAGTGCAAATGCTAATGTAATCCAACCTTTTGATTACAATTCTAAAATAGCCTTATAATTTAACTAATACAGATAAGAACAGGTTCACTTAGATATCACTTTGTTATCTGAGGAAAAGGAAATAAAATGTGATAGAAACCACACATTTCATTGTGGTCTTCTGGCCTGGTCTTTCAATGGTCCCAGCCTCCCATTTTACAAATGTAGATCCAGCATTCACAAATGACCACAGAATCACTATTCCTATTCTCTGACAGAGGCAGACATGTGACATTTAGCACCACAAAACCCTTTTTCTTTGGCTTCTTAGGGGGTGCTATACTCTTTGCTTATTAACTTTTTCTTAAAATTTATTTATTTTTTATTTATGATACATAACCCCATACCAACACAAACATTCTTATCATATAATCATTCCGTCCTTGTTATATAATCAGTAACACACACTATCATCACATAGTTGTATATTCATCATCATGATTATTTCTTAGAATATCTGTATCAATTCAGAAAAAGCAATAAAAAGAAAACAGAAAAAATTTCATACATACCATATTCCTTAACCCTCCCCTTCACTGATCACCTGCATTTCAATCTACTAAATTTATTTTAACATTTGTTCCCCTATTATTTATTTATTTTTAATCTGTATGTTTTACTTGTCCGTCGATAAGGTAGACAAAAGGAGCATCAGACACAAGGCTCTCACATCCACACAGTCACACTGTGACAGCCATATCATCATACAATTATCTTCAGGAAACATGGCTACTGGAACACAGCTCCACATTTTCAGGCAGTTCCGCCAGCCTCTCCATTACATCTTTACTAACAAGGTGATATCTATATAATGTGTAAGAATAACCCCCAGGATAATCCCTTGACTCTGTTAGGAATCTCTCAGCCATTGACACTTTATTTTGTCTCATCTTGCTCTTCCCCCTTTTTGTCGAGAAGGTTTTCTCAATCCCTTGATACTGAGTCCCAGCTCATTGTAGGATTTCTGTCCCATGTTGCCAGGAAGGTCCACAACCCTGGGAGTCATGTCCCACATAGACAGGGGGAGGGGAGTGAGTTTGCTAGCTGTGTCGGCCAAGAGAGAGAGGCCACATCTGAGCAACAGAAGAGGTTCTCTTGGGGGTGACTCTTAGGCCTAATTTTAAGTAGGCTTAACCTATCCTTTGCAGGATTAAGTTTCATATGAACAACCCCCAAGATTGGGGGCTCGGCCTATTGCTTTGGCTTCCCCATAGCCTGTGAGAATATCAAGAATTCTCCACTTGGGGAAGCTGAATTTTCCCCGTTTCTCACCATTCCTCCTAAGGGACTCTGCAAATACTTCCCTATTCACTGTTCAAATTGCTCTGGGATTTATCTGGGCATCACTCTGGACGAATTTACAAAATCTCATGCCCTACACAAGGTTCCAAGTACAATGGTGTTCGATTAAGTGTCCACATAAGTTGTATTAGGAAATATACTAGTCAAAATATAAATTTGTACCAAATAAACGTTTTTTGCTTGTCTCACATATCGTTAGAGTTTTAAAATATTAATTACCATCTATTTTCAAGACCCTTACATTATTGACATTCCTTTGTTCTTCCTCATGCAGAAACATTTTTAAATGTGCACATTTAGTCACTATCATTATACACTCTAGGCATTCCAAGATTATACCCTTTATTGTCTATCTTTCCTTCTGATTTCATTTGTGCCCACAGGCCTCCTCCGTCTATCATTTTCACATTCAGCTTCATTCAGTGTTCTAACATTGTTGTTTTATAGTTAGGTAGAATTGTGCTATCCATTTCTGAATTTTTACAATCAGTCCTGTTGTGCAATCTGTATCCCTTCAGCTCCAATTACCCAGTATCTACCCTATTTCTATTTCCTGATGGTCTCTGTTACCAACTGAAATTCTCCAAGTTCATTCACTAATGTCAGTTCATATCAGTGAGACCATACAGTATTTGTCCTTTTGTTTATGGCTAATCTCACTCAGCATAATGCCCTTAAGCTCCATCCATGTTGTTACATGCTTCATGACTTTATTCTGTCTTACAACTTCATAATATTCCAGCATATGTATATACCACAGCTGGCTTAGTCGCTCTTCTGTTGATGGACATTTTGGCTGTTTCCGTCTTTTGGCAATTGTAAATAATGCTGCTATAAACATTGGTGTGCAACTGTCTGTTTGTGTCCTTGCCTTCATGTCTTCTGAATAGATACCTAGCAATGGTGTTGCTGGATCATATGGCAATTCTATACTTAGCTTCCTGAGAAACTGCCACACTACCTTCCATAGCAGTTGTACCATTTGACATTCCCACCAACAGTGGATAAGTGTGTTTCTTTCTCCACATTCTCTCCAGCACTTGTCATTTTCTGTTTTATTGATAATGGCCATTCTGGTGGGTGTGAAATGATATCTCCTTGTGGTTTTGATTTGCATTTCCCTAATAGCCAGGAAAGTTGAGCATCTTTTCATGTGCCTTTTGGTTGTTTGTATTTCCTCTTCTGAGAAGTTTCTGTTCATGTCTTTTGCCGATTTTGTAATTGGGTTGTCTGTCTTTTTGCTGTTAAGTTGAACAATCTCATTATATATTCTGGATAGTAGAACTTTATCTGATATATCATTTCCAAATATCATCTCCCATCATGTATACTGTCTTTTTACTTTCTTGACGAAGATCTTTGATGCACAAAAAATGTTTAATTTTAAGAGTTCCCATTTATTTATTTATTTCTTCAATGCTCATGCTTTGGGTGTAAGGTCTAGGAAACCACCTCCTATTATAAGATTGATAAGATATTTTCCTGCATTTTCTTCTAAAAGTTTTATGGTCTTAGATCTGATGTTTAGGTCTTTGATCCATTTTGAGTTAATTTTTGTATAGGATATGAGATATGGATCCTCTTTCATTCTTTTGCATGTAGAGATCCAGTTCTCTAGACACCATTTATTGAAAAGACTCTTCTGTCCCAGGTGAGTTGGCTTGACTGCCTTTTCAAAGATCAATTGTCCATAGTGAGAGGGTGTATATCTGAACACTCTATTCGATTCCATTGGTCAGTGTATCTATCTTTATGCCAGTACCATGCCGTTTTGACCACTGTAGCTTCATAATACACCTTAGTCAGGTAGTGTGAGGCCTCCAACTTCATTTTTCTTTCTCAGGATATTTTTATCTATTCAGTGCACCCTGCCCCTCCAGGTAAATTTGGTTATTGGTTTTTCTATTTCTGCAAAGTAAGTTTTTGGGATCTTAATTGGTATTGCATTGAATCTATAAATCAATTTAGGTAGAATTGACATCTTAACTATATTAATCTTCCAATCCATGAACACGGTATGCCCTTCCACTTACTTAGGGCTTCTGTGATTTCTTTTGACAATTTCTTGTAGTTTTCTTTGTATAGGTATTTTGTATCTTTAGTTAAATTTATTCCTAAATATTTTATTCTTTTGGTTGCAATTATAAATGGATTTTTTTTCTTGATTTCCCCCTCAGATTGTTCATTACTAGTATATAGAAACACTGTAGATTTTTTTTGAGTGTTGATCTTGTAACCTGCCACTTTGCTGTACTCATTTATTAGCTCTAGTAGTTTTGCTGTGGATTTTTCAGGGTTTTCGACATATAGTATCATATCATCTGCAAACAGTGTGAGTTTTACTTCTTCCTTTCCAATTTTTGATGCCTTATGTTTCTTTTTCTTGTCTAATTGCTCTGGCTAGAACTTCTAACAATGTTGAATAACAGTGGTGATAGTGGAAATCCTTGTCTTGTTCCTGATCTTAGGGGGAAAGTTTTCAGTTTTTCTCCATTGAGGATGATGTTATCTGTGGGTTTTTCATATATTCCCTTTATTATGTTGAGGAAGTTCCCTTGTATTCCTAACCTTTGAAGTGTTTTCAAAAGAAAGAATGTTGAATTTTGTCAAATGCCTTTTCTGCATCAATCAAGATGATCATGTGGTTTATCTGCTTTGATTTGTTGATACGGTGTATTACATTAAATGATTTTCTTAATGTTGAACCATTCTTGCATATCTGGGATAAATCCTACTTGGTCATGGTGTATAATTTTTATAATGTGCTGCTGGATTTGATTTGCAAGAATGTTGTTGAGGATTTTTGCATCTATATTCATTAGAGAAATTAGTCTGTAATTTTCTTTTCCTGTAATATCTTTGTCTGACTTTGATATGAGGGTGATGTTGGCTTCGTAGAATGAATCAGGTAGCTTTCCCTCCTCTTCAATTTTTTTGAAGAGTATAAGCAGGACTGGTACTAATTCTTTCTGGAATGTTTGGTAGAATTCACATGTGAAGCCATCTAGTTCTGGACATTTCTTTTTGGGGAGCTTCTTAATGACTGATTCAATATTTTTACTTGTGATTGGTTTGTTGAGGTCATCTATTTCTTCTCAGCTCAATGTTGGTTATTCATATCTTTCTAGGAAGTTGTCCATTTCATCTACATTGTCAAGTTTATTAGCATAAAGTTGTTCATAGTATCCTCTCATTACTTCCCTTATTTCTGTGGCGTCAGTGGTTATGTCTCCTCTTCCATTTCTGATTTTATTTATTTGCATCCTCTTTCTTCTTTTTGTCAACCTCGCTAAGGGTCCATCAACTTATTGATTTTTTTGTAGAACCAACGTCTGGTTTTGTTGATTTTCTCAATTGTTTTCATGTACTCAATTTCATTTATTTCTGCTCTAATCTTCATTATTTCTTCCCTTTTGCTTGCTTTGGGGTTAACTTGCTGTTCTTTTTCTAGTTCTTCCAAGTGGACAGTTAATTCCTCAATTTTTGCCCTTTCTTCTTTTTTTTGATATAGGCATTTAGGGCAATAAATTTCCCTCTTAGCACTGTCTTTGCTAAATCCCATACATTTTGATATGTTGTGTTCTCATTTTCATTTGCCTCGAGATATTTATTGATTTCCCTTGTAATTTCTTCCTGGACCCACTGGTTGTTTAAGAGTGTGTTGTTGAGCCTCCATATATTTGTGAATTTTCTGGCACTCTGCCTATTACTAATTTCCAACTTCATTCCTTTATGATCTAAGAAAGCATTTTGTATGATTTCAATCTTTTAAAATTTATTGAGACTTGCTTTGTGACCCAGCATAAGGTCTATCTTTGAGAGTGATCCATAAGCACTTGAGAAAAAGGTGTATCCCGTTGTTGTGGGGTTGAATGTTCTATATATGTCTATTAAGTCTAGCTCATTTATTGTATTATTCAAATTCTCTGTTTCTTTATTGATCCTCTGTCTAGATGTTCTGTCCATTGATGAGAGTGTGGAATTGAAGTCTCCAACTATTATGGTAGATGTGTCTATTTCTCTTTTCAGTGTTTGCCTCATGTATTTTGGAGCATTCTGGCTCGGTGCATAAATATTTATGATTGTTATGTCTTCTTGTTGAATTGTTCCTTTTATTAATACATAGTGTCCTTCTTTGCCTCTTTTAACTGTTTTACAGTTGAAGTCTAATTTATTGGATATTAGTATAACTACTCCTGTTCTTTTCTGATTGTTATTTGCATGGAATATCTTTTCCCAACCTTTCACTTTCAACCTATATTTATCCTTGGGTCTAAGGTGCGTTTCCTGTAGACAGTATATAGATAGGTCCTGTTTTTTAAACCTTTCTGCCAGCCTGTGTCTTTTGATTGGGGAGTTTAAACCATTAACATTTAGTGTTATTACTGTACAGGCAGTACTTTCTTTACCATTTTGCTCTTTGGACTTTATATGTCATATCTAATTTTTCTTCTTTTTACCTTTACTGATAGTCCTCATTTCTATACTCTTCTCCACACTCTCTCTCCTGTCTTTTCTTATCTGTTTGTAGTGCTCCCTTTAGAATTTTTTGCAGAACTGGTTTCTTGGTCACAAATTCTCTCAGTGAATTTTTGTCTGAAAATGTTTTAATTTCCCCCTCATTTTTTGAAGGACAGTTTTGCTGGATATAGAATTCTTGGTTGGCAGTTTTCCCCTTTTAGTATCTTAAATATATCATCCCCTGTCTTCTCACCCCCATGGTTTCTGCTGAGAAATCTATGCATAGTCTTATTGGTCTTGTATGTAATGGATTGTTTTTCTTTGCTGCTTTCAAGATTCTCTCTTTCTCTTTGACATCTGACATTCCGATTAGTAAGTTTCTTGGAGTATGTCTATTTGGATCTATTCTATTTGGGGTATGCTACACTTCTTGGATCTGTAATTTTAGGTCTTTCATAAGAGTTGGGAAATTTTCAGTGATAATTTCCTCCATTAGCTTTTCTCTTCCTTTTCCCTTCTCTTCTCCTTCTGGAACACCCACCACATGTATATTCATGAGCTTCATGTTGTCATTCAATTCCCTAAGTCCCTGCTCATATTTTTCCATTCTTTTCCCTATATTTTCTTTTGCTTATCAGATTTCAGATGTCCTGTCTTCCAGTTCACTAATTTTATCTCCTGCCTCTTGAAATCTGACATTGTAGGTTTCCATTGTTTTTTCATCTCTTCTACTGTGCCTTTCATTCCCATAATTTTTTCTGTGATTTGTTTTTTGAGACTTTTGATTTCTTCTTTTTATTCATTCCTTGTCTTCTTTATATCCTCCCTCAATTCATTGATTTGATTTTTGATGAGGTTTTCCATGTGTATTTGAACATTCTGAATTAATTGTTTCAACTCCTGTTTCTCATTTGAATTGTTGGTTTGTTCCTTTGACTGGGCCATTTCTTCAATTTTCCTAGTATGATTTCTTATTTTTTGTTGGCATCTAGGCATTTAATTACCTTAATTAGTTTATCCTGGAGATTGTTTTCACCTTTTTTTTTCCCTAGGATTTTCTTGCTGGATGACTGTTGTCTATCTGTTCTTTGACATTCAGTTCAGCTTATTTTAATACTTTAGCTTAGGTTTTGTTTAATAGATCAGAATTTTTCAGTTCTTGTTTTTTTTGTTACTTGCCTTGCCTGTATGGTGCCTTTCCCCCACCCCTTAGGAGAGACTACTTAGGTATTATAGACCCCAGTCAGATTTTCCCAGACTAAACCGGTCTTCTCTCAGGAGGAAAGAGTCACATGCATCAGTTTTCCCTATGGGTGAGACCCAGCAGATCAAAAGGCTTTCCTGTGAAGTCTCTGGACTTCGCATTTTTTCTATACTGCCCAGTATGTGGTGCTTTTCTGCTTGCAGGTCCCGCCAGCATAAGGTGATGTGGTACATTTAACTTCAGCAGACTCTCCCTGCTGGGGCCATGGTGAAGACAGAGGAGAGATTGTAGGCTGACTTTAGTAGCTTCACTTTTCCAGACCCTGGTGTCTAAATTCCTTGAGGGAGGGATTCCACCTGACCTGGGCCCCACCACTCTCCTGGGGAAGGCACAGGCTCCAGACAAGCTCTCAAACAAGCTCAATTCTGCCTATGCCTGGGGCAGTGGAGCCCAAGAAACCCTGCAGCTATATCCAAAGAGTAATCAATGCGTAGAAACATAGCCACAAAAGAGAAAAAGAAAAATCCCTTTCATAGCAGGACCCCATTCCTCGGGTTTGCCAATTAAGAACTTAAGTTGGCATGTTGCTCTGTATATCTCCAGGTCCTAAGTTCTCCCTCCTTTCCTGCAGGGTCCATTCAGATCCAAAAAACATCTTTTTTTTTTTTTTCTTTTTCCTTTTTCTGTCTGCCCTGCCCCATTTGCACCAGGGCAAAAACCAGTGACCTCCACTTTTACTCGAGGTTCAGCTGAACTGGGGGCCTATTTTTAGTAGTCAGAATTTGTTAATTAATCCCACAATTGGAGTTTTGTTGCACCCAGTCCCTGCTGCTAGTAAAGTCTCTTTCCTTTCCCCTCTGGGAAGTAGCTGTGGAGGAGGGGAGCCGGCCACCATGGCTTGGTGAACTCACAGTTCTGGGGGAACTTGCAGCTGGTCCACCTGGTCCAGACTGGAGTACACTGTGTGTCTGGTCACTGACATGGCCCCAACAATTGTCCTGTACTGTTTTGGCTATTTACTAGCTACTCTGGAGGACAAACGAGATCCCACACCTCACTAAGCCACCATCTTGGCTCTTGTTAAATATGTTTTTGATCACCTATTAACTTTTATATCAACATCCCTAAATGTATAAGTAAATCAATGTGCGTGTGCTATCAATTTCATTCCATAGTGCAGAAACTTTTAATTTGAAACCTGTCTCAAATCTTGGTTATGACATTTGTTTTCCATTGTTAAATCTGGATAAAACTATCTGAATAAGATATCTTAATTTGCAACTACAAAAGTAAAAATATTCCAAGATTATTGATAAAGAGCTTATTTTACATTCTTCACAAGAAAACAGTGATCTATTAATATGTGACAAAGAAAATGTATGTACTAATTTTTTAAATATAAAAGGAATTTCATTATGTTAAGATAGATTTGAGACTACAATATGTTTCCCAGGCTATTTAATCAAGTTACTTATATATACATTCCTGAGTATACCCCATTGTATGAAGTGACATTGTTTATTTCAGAATTTTTTGCCTTCAGCTTAATAGATGTTTCTTTCCAAGAAGCTGAACTTTTCTATCAAATATGCTTGATCGAATAGGAGAATTGGGTTCATAAAATGAATTCAGTGCAACCTTTATATGCAAATCATAAACATCAGGGGAGAAGTTCTTGATTCCAACTTCTTGCCTTATGTCATTAAGTATGATAAATCTCATATAGCCCGCAGTAACAATACTGAAACAAACTGCTAGCTGAATTTGTCCACCGTTTTCAAGTACATGTTGTTAGATAGCCACAAGTTTTCACCTACAAGGTCTAGGGCAGTGTGTGCTATGAACTGGTTCAAATGACAGTGATCATCTTTGGATTCTGCTTTTCCAGCTCACAAAAACTCCATTTCGAAAACTGGACTATCATGATGGGCAACTATGACATAATAGAAGCTTCCAGACATTGTCTTCAATAAATGGCTCTTGTGGCTAGATGCAAACAGCAGAAGCTGTTTCTTTTTAAAGTAATTATTCTTCCCTCTAAAAACTGGATATATACATCAAGAATTCTCTAGGGAATGAAAAATTATTTCTCTAAATTTGAAGACAGGAATACAATATATTCATTCCTTAAAAAAACAATAGTAAATCATCTCTTCTATAGACACCTACTGCCTAACACTCAAATTTATATCTAATTTCTTTTTATGAGCACACTGTTTATATTACTGACATAAATACACCTTTTATAAAAGCTAATTCTTTCCTGTAGTTTTCTGCACAAGTAGCACCATAACATTCCTTTTTCTATTTTTTAAAAGTAGATCTATTTTGTTATTACCCTATATTTATAGTGTAATAAAATACTCTCATTTTATCTTCTCAGTATTTGTGTCCTCCAACTGTGGACTGGGTAGTATTGGACAAAAGTTCCCTGGAACCTAGCAGAGAGGCAAATTGTAGACCATTAGCCTTGATATATAACAAAGCTCTAAGCAGTCAGGTAAATTGTTTGTAGTGTGAAGTGACAAGCAAAATCTTCATATTTATTTGATGATTTGCAATAAGGAGCATCTGTAATTTTCAGAGGCCACATAAAATCAGCACCAATGTGAGAATCAGTGCTAGTTATAGCCCCCCAAATCCATCACAGCCCCAAGGCCCCTATATATAACGAATGTTTTGTTATGCCTCCTTCAGTATCTTCACATGGAATTCGTAGATAATTTAGCCTATCTACATGTAAAATTTTAGGAAAAACCCCATAATGACCCTAATTGTAATATAAAAGAAAAATAAAAAGAAATTAATAAACATATTCCAGTATACAATACACTAAGAAATAAAATGATGCCATTAGGGGCTTGCATTTGTATGTGGAAATTCTGTGAATGCAATAGGTAAGAATGCAGAATGTATTATACTGATGTGTCACTTGCCTTGAGGTTGCATGATTGGTGATGACATAATTTTCCAAATGATGAATTGCTGATTTGAAACTGTTATATACTCTAGAGAAACCATATTCTTCTAATCCATTCCTGTGGGTGCAGACCCATTGTGGGTGGGACCTTTTGATTAAGATGTGGCCCACCTAATTCAAGGTGGGTCTTAATCCTCTGTACTGGAGCTAGTTATGAGAGAATACAGAGAGCTCAGAGTTCAGAAACTTTGGAGTTGGATAAAGAAAACACCTCTGGAAAAGCCAAGAGAGAAAGGAATGCCCGGAGGCATTTTAGAGACAGCTGTTGAAACCAGAAGCCAGGAAAGAGGGCTAGCAGATGTCGATATGTGTGATCCCACTTGACAGAGGAAGCCTGGATGCCACTGGCCTTTCTTTTTTTTTAATTGTGAAAAATACCATGTATACAAAAAAACCCCAATAAATTTCAAAGCACACCGCAACAATTAGTTATAAAACAGATTTCAGAGTTTGGCATGGGTTACAGTTCCACAGTTTTAGGTTTTTCCTTTTAGCTGCTCCAAGACATTGGAGACTAAAAGAAATATCAATATAATGATTCAGCAGTCATACTCCTTTGTTAAACTCTACCTTTTCTGTATAACTTCACCATCACTGTTGATCTCTTTCCCATTCTTTAGGGGTATTTGGACTATGCCCATTCTAACTTTCTCATGTTGGAAAGGGCTGTTGATAATATGGGATGGGGGATGAAACTAGTTGATGTTTGGAGAGGCTGGCCTCTCTGGATTTCAAGACTTATCTGGCCTAGAAACTCATTCAGAGGTTGTAAGTTTCTGGAAAGTAATCGTAGTGTATGGAATCTTTGTGGAATCTCAGATAAAGCCCTAAGTGTTCTTTGGGGTTGGGCAGGAATGATTTTGGTTGGGGTTTGACAAGCCATGGTAAATAACAACATCTAGCTGAAGCTTGCATAAAAGTAGCCTCTGCAGTAGCCTCTCGACTCTATTTGAACTCTCTAGCCACTGATACTTTGTGAAAATCCTTTTCCCTCCTTTTGGTCAGGAAGACATTGTCAATCCCATGGTGTCAGGGCCTGGCTCATCCCTGGGAGACGTATCCCACATTGCCTGGGAGACTTTCACCTTGGATGTCATATCCCGCATAGCAGGGACGGTAATCATTTCACTTGCAGAGTTGGGCTTAGAGAGAGTGAGGCCACATCTGAGCAACAAAAGAGGTCATCTGGAAGTAACTCTTAGGTGCAGCTATAGGTTGGCTTAGCTTCTCCACTACATAAGTTAGCTTCACAAGGGCAAGCTTCAAGATCAAGGGCTTGGCCTTGTGACTTGGAATCCCTAATATTTGAGACAGTAACAGAGTAACAAGTTTCCTGTTATCATGGGGCTTCCCCCGTGATAAAGTTTAATAGTTCCATATTTTTCCTCCCATCCCTTAAGGGACTTTGCCAATATTTTTTAATCATCTGCTCGACATACTCTGGGTTGTATCCTGGTATTACATTACAAGTCCTCATTACCATTCTGGACTCCCTGTGTTTGGGTTGTTTAAATGATCTATCCAGATAGGTTGAGTTAGATTATATGTTATGGAAAATTTAGGTTTTGGATAAAATAAACCTCTCTTCCTTTGGTCTTATGACGTAGGTAAGGTTCTAAAGTACAGACAATGTCCTCCTTACTCCTGTATTCTGATTTACCTTAGTCATGACCAAATAGGCTTTATCCTTGTCTCTAATTGAAACCTGATCTCTTTTTCAGTTTCTTTAACAGTGTTATCTATGGCAATGCTGACCTTCAGAACTGCAGAACTACTACTCTGAGTCTTAGGTGTCACATAGATACCCAAAGTTCCAGAGAAATGCTAGGTTATACATATATAGCACAGTGTCTCAAAATCTAGAAATAACAATTACAGCTCTGGACTAAATACTACTACTATAAGGGTTTACAATCTAGGCCCCAGTTTTCTAAATGAGATCATGCAATATTTGCTCTTTTTTTTATGGATTATTTTGGATCACATAATATCCCATAGGTTCACTTCTGATGTTGTATGCCTCATGACATCATTCCTTTCTAGAACAGCACGATATTTGATCATATGTATATACCACAGTTAACCATTTTACTTCTCAGTCAGTGTATCCTTCAGTCACCTCCATCCATTGGGTATCATGTACTATGTCCATAGTCAACAGTCCATGTCTCACATTATCCTCACTTAATGGTATAATCATCAACACTCTCAAGTTTAGACAAATTTTCATTGCTCCCAAGAGAAAAGTAATTGATAAACATGCCTCACAAATGGAAAATCCAAACCTCCATGTGCTGGTTTGAAAGGATGTATATCCCCTAGAAAATCCATGTTTTAATCAAAATCCCATTTCGGAAAGGCAGAATAATCCCTATTCAATACTGTATGTTTGAAACTGTAATCTCATCATCTCCCTGGAGATGTGATTTGATCAAGAGTGGTTGTTAAGCTGGATTAGGTGATGACATGTCTCCACCCATTTGGGTGGGTCTTGATTAGTTTCTGGAGTCCTATAAAAAAGGAAATATTTTGGAGAATAAAAGAGATTCAGAGAGAGCAGAGCAGAATGACATAGCCATGAGAAGCAGAGTCCACCAGCCAACAACCTTTGGAGATGAAGAAGAAAAATGCCTCCTGGGGAGCTTCATGAAACAGGAAGCCAGGAGAAGAAGCTAGCAGATGACGCCCTGGTTCGCCATGTGCCCTTCCAGATGAGAGAGGAACGCTGACTGTGTTCACCACATGCCTTTCCAGATGAGAAACTCTGACTTTGTTCACCATGTGCCCTTCCACTTGAGGGAGAAACCCTGAACTTCATTGGCCTTTTTGAACCAAGGTATCTTTCCCTGGATACTTTTGATTGGACATTTCTATAGACTTGTTGTAATTGGAACATTATCTCGGGCTTAGAACTGTAAACTTGCAACTTATTAAATTCCCCCTTTTAAAAGCCATTCTGTTTCTGGTATATTGCAAACCAAACCAAAACACTCCCCTTCACTGTTGTCCTCCTTCCCTCCTCCCCCATAATATACCCGTGGTACTGCTGTGATTCAACATAGCATGCAATAGTAGTTTTCTCCTTGTACCCCAGTATTATAAACTCTTTCTACAAGATTCATACTTTTGAAATAGTTCATGCATGAGCTTATTTATATTTGTGGTTATAATAAGTGGGATACATAGCTCTATACAACCCCTTTCAATCATGGTCACCTTCAGTGTGGCACCATTACTTATAGACCCAGTAATGAACTGCCTCTTTTCTATCCATTCCCTTTCATTTAAGTCTATCCTCATTGGCTAATTGTTCATCCATCTTTAGCTTCCGTATAGCTCTAGGTCTCCTATATTCTGTAGTATAAGCCTCTAATTTTACCTTTACCAAGGTAATAAAAGTGAAGTCATACAGTATCAGTCCTTTTTGTGTCTGGATTATTTCACTCAGCAGTATGTCCTCAAGGTTCATCCACCTTGTCATATGCTTCAGAACTTAATTTTGTCTTAATGCTGCATTAATATTCCATTGTATGTATATACCACATTTTGTTAGTCCACTCATCTGTTGATGGACATTTGGATTGTTTCCATCTTTTGGTGATTGTGAATACTGCTGTTATGAACATTGGTGTGCAAATCTCTGTTTGTGTCACTCCTTTCAACTCTTTTGGGTATATACCGAATAGTGTTATCGCCGAGTCAGGGCATCTCGATATTTAGTTTTCTAAGGAACCACCAAACTGTCTTCCATAAGCACTGACTGTACTATTATACATTCCCACCAGCAGTGTATAAGTGTCCCAATTCTCCACATTTTCTCCAACATTTGTAGCTTCCTGTTTGCTTAATAGCAGCCATTCTTATAAATGTGAGGTAGTATCTTGTTGTAGTTTTTATCTGCATTTCCCTTATAGCTAATGAAAATGAACATCTGTTCATGTGCTTTTTAGCCATCTGCATTTGCTTTTCAGAAAAATGTCTATTCATATCTTTACCCCATTTTATAATTGGGTTGTTCTTTTGTTGTTGAGTTGTATGATTTCTTTATGTATACATAAAGAATATCAAACCTTTATCCAATGTGTGATTTTCAAATATTTTCTCCCATTGAGTTAGCTGCCTCTTCACCTTTTTGACAAAGTCTTTTGAGGCACAAAAGCATTTGATTTTGAAGAGTTCCCATTTATCTATTTTGTCTTTTGTTGCTTGTGCTTTGGGTATAAAGCTTAGGAAGCTACCTTTTATTACTGGGTCTTGAAGATGCTTCCCTACATTTTCTTCTAGAAGCTTTATGGTGGTAGTTCTTATATTTAGGTGTTTGATCCACTTTGAGTCAATTTTTGTGTAGGATGTAAGATAGGGGTCCTCTTTCATTCTTTTGGCTATCCAATTCTCCCATGCCCATTTATTGAAAAGACTATTTTGTCCCAGTTCAGTGGATTTGGGGGCCTTGTCGAAGACCAGTTTACCATAGATTTGGTGGTCTATTTCTGTGCTCTTGATTTGATTACATTGGTCTTTACTTCTATCTTTATGCCAGTATTATGCTGTTTTGACCACATGGCTTTATAATAAGCTTTAAAATTGGGAGTATTAATCCTCCCACTTCATTCTTCTTTTTAGGATGTGTTTAGCAATTTGAGGTCTCTTTCCCTTCCAGATGAATTTGATAGCTCACTTTTCCAAGTCTTCAAAGTAGATTGTTGGAATTTTGATTGGAGCTATGTTTAATCTGTAGATCAATTTGGGTAGAATTGAAATCTTAACTACATTAATCTTCCTATTCATGAGCATAGACTATCTTTCCACCTCTTTAGATCTTATTTAATTTATTTAAAGAATATTATGTAATTCTCTGTGTACAAGTCCTTTATATCCCTAGTTAAGTTCATTCCTATATCTTTGACTCTTTTAGTTGCTATTTTGAATGGAATTTTTTTCTTAATTGAGTCCTCAGTTAGGTCAGTTCTTTGTATAGAAACATTACTGACTTTGTACATTGATTTCATAACCTGCTACCTTGCTGAATTTTTTTGTTAGCTAAAGTAACTTTGTTGTAGATTTCTAAGTATTTTCCAAGTATCGTATCATGTCATAGGCAAATAATAAAAGTTTTATTTCTTCTTTTCCAATTTTAATGCCTTTCATTTCTTTTTCCTGCCTGATTGCTCTTGCTAGAACTGCTAGTACAATGTTGAATAACAGTGTTGACAGATTGTATCCTTGTCTCATTCCCAATCTTAGGGGGAAGAATTTCAGTCTCTCACCATTAAGTATGAAGCTGGTAATGGGTTTTTCATAGATGACCTTTATTATAATGAGGAAGTTATCATAATGAGATGATCATGTGATTTTCCCTTTCATTTTGTTAATGTGCTATATTACATTGATTGATTTTGGATGTGCTATATTACATTGATTGATTTTGGTGTGTTGGACCACCTTTGCATTCCTGTATAAACCCCACTTGGTCATGATGTATAATTTTTAAAATTCTTTAATATGTCATTAGATTCAGTTTGCTAGTATTTTCTTGAGAATTTTTGCATCTGTATTCATCAGGGAGATTGGCCAGTAGCTTTCCTTTCTTACAGTGTCTTTACCCCATTTTGGTATTAAACTGATGTAAGCTTCTTGGAATGAATTTGGTGTGCTCCTTTTCCCTCAATTTTTTTGAGTTTGAGCAGGATTGGTAGGGTTAGTTCTTTTTGTAAAATGTTTGATGAAATTCATCTGTGAAACCCTCTGGCCCTGGGATTTTCTTTGTAGGAAGATTTTTGATGATTGATTGAATCTCTTTACTTGTGATTGGTTTGTTGAGATCTCCTATTTCTCCTTGAGTCAGTACCGGTAGTTTGTGTGTTTCCAGAAATTTGTTCATTTCATTTAAGTTGTCTAGTTTGTTGGCATGTAGTTAGTTGTTCATAATATCATCTTATGATTTTTTTAAAAAATTTTTTTAGGGACCATGGTAACAACACCCCTCTTGTTTCTGATTTTTGTTTATTTGCAACCTCTCCCTTTTTTTCTTTGCCAGCCTAGTTAGGGATCCATTGATTTGACTGATTTTCTCAAATAACCAACTTTTGGTTTTATAAATTCTTTCTATTGTTCTTTTGTTCTTCAACTGATTTAATTCAGCTTTAATCTTTGCTATTTCTCTTCTATTTGCTTTGAGTTTAGTTTGTTATTCTTTTTCAAATTCCTCCAGATGAGCAGTTAAGTATTCGATTTTTGCTCTTTCTTCTTTGTTATTATAGGTATTTAGGGCAATAAATTTTCCTCTCAGTACTGCCTTTGCCACATCTCTTAAATTCTGACATGTCATATTCTCATTTTCATTTATCAGCACATAGTTACCATTACCTCTAGAATTTTTCTTCTTTGACCCACTTTAAGAGTGCATGTTTATTCTTCATATATTTGTGAAGGTTCTGGTTCTTTGGTGGTTATTGATTCCCAGCTTCATTCTATTTGTGATCAGAGAAAATGCTTTGAAAACTGTTTTGTGTCCTAGCATATGATTTATCCTGGAGAATATCCTATGTGCACTAGAGAAGAACGTATATCCTCATATTTTGCAGTGTAATGATCTATATATATCTGTTAGGTATAATCACATTGTTTTAGGTTCTCTATTTCCTTGTTGATCCTCTGGTTGTTCTATCTATAGTGGAGAGTGGTGTTTTGAAGTCGTGTACTATTATTGTTGAAACACTATTGCTTATTTCAGTTTTGCCAGTATTTGCTTTATGTACTTTGGAGCTCCTTGTTTGAGAACATAAATATTTCTGATTGTTATTTCTTCTTGGTGAACTGTCCCTTTTATTAATATGTAGTAGTCTTCTTTTTCTCTTATGACATCTTTACACTTAAGGTCCGTTTTTTCTGATATTTGTATATAGCTACTCCTGCCTTCTTTTGATTATAGCTTACATGGAACATCTTTTTCCATCATTTCACTTTCAATCTATTGTATCCTTCAGGCCATGATGAGTCTCTTATAAGCAACATATAGGTGGATCATGTTTCTTGATCCATTCTGCCAATGTATATCTTTTTATTGGTGAGTTTAGTCCTTTAACATTTGAAGTTATCACTGTAGAGGCATTCTTGAATCTGCCATCTTGTCCTTTGGATTTTATGTGGCAGATCTATATATTCTTTTCCCTCTTTCTCTTTCTATCCTTTAAGTTACCCTTGCTGGTACTCTTCAGTTCTGTGCCCTCCTGTTCTGTATTTCTTTTTTCAGTTGACAGAACTCCCTTTAGTATTTATTGTAGGGCCAGTCTGTTGTTGAAAGATTCTTTCAGCATTTGTCTGTGAAAATTTAAATCTCTCCCTAACTTTTGAAGGACAATTTGGCTAAATTATTGGCTGGAAGTTTTTCTCTCTTAGGATCTTAAACATGTCATATCACTGCCTTCTCACCTCCATGGTGCTGAGGAATAGTCTAACCTTAGTCTTATTATGCTTTTCTAATGTCTTCTTGATCTCCATTATGTCATTTGCCAACCCTTTGAATTTATTTAGTACAGTTGTATGAGCATCTCTGATTAGTTGTTACAAAGTCTGTCTTCTCTGGTGTTTTAATTTGTTCATTAGGCTGGGCTATATCTGTCTGCATTTTGATTTGCTTAGTGATTTTCTCTTACTTTCGATGCATGTAATTATATTGATGCAGTTACTTTGGAAGTTGATTTCCTTCATTAGTCTAAGGTTTTGTATTTGTAGGATGGGCATGGGTCAGGACATGGGCTGTGGTGTGGGATGCAGCACTGTGGTGGTGGGGCAGGGCTTAGGGCTAGGTGCTGGTGGGGCCCTAAGCTGATGTCCAGGTATGGGAGTTGCTGGGCACAGGGTTGTGGGGGGAGTCTTGAGAGCCATGGGGTGGGGTACAGCTAGGGTAGGCCTCAAAGCAAGTCACCCAATCTCTTTGGACCTTTGTGTTCATCCATGAAATCAAAGAAGTATTACATAATCTATACACGCCTCCTAACTTAAAAAATCTATGAAATTGAAATATGCATTTTAAAATTAATTTCCAGCTCAGAGGCCTAATGCATTTCTGTTTTTTACTTCTTGCCAATCAACTTTTAAAAAATAAAATGTTCATTAAAATGAGACTACTGAATATTAAAATTCCAATTATATTTTTTAGAGAGCATCTATATATCTTACAGAAATAATCCATTTTTTGGCCTCAGTGTTAGCTTGTTGATTTTGAATTTTCTATTACACTTTTGAACACTACTCAATTTTACAAATACCCTTTTTATTCCCATAAAGTTAACTAAATGCATGTCACTTCTCATATAAGAATGTGCAAGCAACTAAATAGTATATAACCACATATTTCAGTAGATTAAATTGAGCTGAAATTATCCTTCATGCTGGCACCGTAATAGGCTATTGATCTCAGATTGCATTTTCTGGTTCTTTATAATTGAATTTTGTTCCCATATGAAAGAGCATGTACATTTTCAGGTTGTGTTTAGTGAAATAAAAACTGCATCTGGGATCACTTTTATCATGTATCCAATGGAGGACTTAACCTTTCATAGAATTGAATATGGAATACTGCAACTACTTAAAAAAAAGAAAAAGAAGTCCCCCCCCCCCCAAATTTTATATTTTAAATGTTTAAAAAATTCTGCATTACTATATCCACAAATGAGAATTTACCCAAACCTACCGAATTTCCTTCCATGAATGAAAATTACTGAAGCTATACTACAGCTACATAAATTAAGTCATCTCTAGGAATTAAAAGAAATTAAGGCCAAATTAAATAGGACAAAGGATTTAAAAATAAAATTAACAGATCCTTAAGTAGGAAACATATGTCTGCTAAAACTAGAGATGATTTTCCTTTTTAGACTAGAGCTTACTCTGATTCTTTTAATTGCAAAGATAGGAATTTTAGAATACTAAGAGAGACAGGGCATTCAAAGGCTTTTGCATGCCCTTTATTCTCTATCAAATGCAATGGTCCAATAATACTCAGATATTAGTCATACTTCTTTCATTACTACCTGAAAGTGAGTCTTCAGCTGTTCAACTTGTCCTGGCTCTTAGAGCTTCTCCTATTCTTTGGTGATTGGGTCCTGATAGCAGATGGGTCTGGTTTTCATCCAACAGATTGTAGGGAGTAAATGACCACAATTGCAACAAAGCAGGGTGTTTCTGATTCTTTTTATTGCTCTCTCTTGGATGGGGAGGGATGAGATAAAGTGCTGTAGTAAAACTCAATTACAATAAATCCACCCTCAAGACTACCATTGTTCAGTCTCTGGGCTAAAGTTCTCTACTTTTCTTAGCCTATGTCCTTGAAATGAAATGCAACTATATCTGTATGCTATGAAGGTTGTGTGGTGTACATGTTGAAGATGGATGAATTTATTAAATCTTTACTGTCAGATAGCATGGATGCAGTAGATCCCACAGGGTCTAATATCATTTTTATTGAAATGAAGTTTTGTTGAGATATATTCACATACCATATAATCATCTAAAGTATACAATCAGTGGATCATAATATCATTATATAGTTGTGCATTCAACATCACAATTATTTTTTAACATTTTCATTACTCCAAAAACAATAACAAAATAGAAAAGTAAAAAAGAACACCTAAACATCCCATATTTCTTATCCTCCCTATTATTTATGTATATGTGTATTTATTTTATTGTCTTTGTTTTCTTACTCATCTGTCCATAGGCTGGAAAAAAGGAGTGTCTGTCACAAGGTTTTCACATCACATGGTCACACTGTAAAAGTTATATGGTTATACATTCATCTTCAAGAATCAAGGCTACTGGATTATGGTTCGGTGGTTTCAGGCATTTCCCTCTAGCTACTCCAAAACGCCAAAAACTGAAAAGGGATCTCTATATAATACATAAGAATAGCCTCCAGTATGACCTCTCAACTCTATTTGAAATCTCTCAGGCACTGAAACTTTGTTTTGTTTCATTTCTCTTTCCCCTTTTGGTCAAGAAGACTTTTCAATCTCATGATGCCAAGGCCAGGCTCATTGCTGGGAGTAAGGTCTCATGGGAAATTTACAACCCTGGGAGTCATATCCCACATACGGGGGAGGCCCTAATGTCATTTCCTTGCTTCACTTTGAGTTCCAGTGTATGGTTTTGGAGGTACTCATGAATTAGTGAGATATTCTCAATTGCGACATGTGGTTGCTAGGAATATTGTGTAGTAATAAACAATTCATTTTATTCTTAAATTTGTACATAATTGTATCTAGAGATAATATGCATTAAGCATGATACCATATTTGCAAGTACATGAACATTAAGTTTTGGAACTGGGAATGGTTTTCTTTTTCTAAAATATTTAATGATACTAATTTTCAAAAATCAAACTATCAACTTTAAATAATTGTGATTAAAAAATTAATTCCATTAATTGTTTCTTTTACTTTTAAGAAATAATTTTGCATATTAAAAAAATAAGCTCTTGGAACATATGAGAAACAATTTAACTTTTCAGTTTTTTAAACAATTTAATTCACATTTTTAAGCAAATATATCTACATATAAATGCTATGAAAACAACTATGTTTATATTTTAATTCTTTAGGTTATTGGAGGTGAGAGCAACTCAAGTTCATGTTAAAGATAGAATGTATAAAATTGGAATTCAAGAAAAAAGAAAACTGAGAAGTATAAGCTTAAGTCAAAGATATAGCAGGTTTGGTTAGACCACCACAATAAAGCAAATATTGCAATAAATGAGTTACATGAATTTTTTAGTTTCCAGTGCATATTTATGGTTGCATTGTATGGTAGTCTATTAAATGTATAATAGTATTATATCTCAAAAACAATGTGCATATGTGCTGATTTGAAACTGTCATGTATCCCAGAAAAGCCATGCTCTTTAATCCTCATTCAGTATGGCTGGGTGGGATCTTTTTTATTATTTCCATGGAGATGTGACTCACCCAATTGTGTGTGGTAACTTTTATTTAGATGGGTTCCATGGAGATGTGTCTTTACCCGTTCAAGGTGGGGTTGCTTACTGGAGCCCTTTAAGAGGGAACCATTTTGGAAAGTGCCAACAGAACCCACACAGTCAGAGACTTTGAAGATGCAGAAGGAAAATGCTCCTGGGGAAGCCTTGCGAAATGAAAAGAGAAAACTAGCAGAGGTGGCCATGTGTCCTCCCACCTTAGAGAGAAACCCCAAACTTCATGGGCCCTTTCTTTGGAGTTAGGGAATTTTTCTCTGGTTACCTTAATTTGGAAATTTTCAAGGCCTTAGATCTATAAACTTGCAACTTAATAAATTCCCTTTTTAAAAGCTATTCCATTTCTGGCATATTGCATTCTGGCAGTTTACAAACTAAAACAACATAACTTAATTAAAATTTGATACAGTGACAAGGAGTGAGCACATGCTGTTGGAAAACTGGTGCCAAACTTGCTTGACACAGGGTTGCCACAAACTTTCAATTTGTAAAAAAATGCAATATGGCAAAAGTGCAATAAAACAAGGTATGCTTGTAAAAGGAAATAGAAAATTTACAAAGAGGCAGTCAGCTTACACTTTTTAAGTCTAGAAACAAAGCAAAGGTATTCTGTTGAGCTTGACCCACATAAAAGTTATCAACAGGATGTTACGCATCTTTAATTGATGAAGATTTATTTGATCAAGATAAAGAAGATGAGCAAGAAAACTATTCTCATCAAATCTACAACTTGAAGAGGTTATGTGAAATCTCTGAACCTTTATATTCTTTGCTAAGTCAAGATTTAATTATGGATTAAAATGAGAATGTATTAGCCTCCATCTGAACTCTTACTTTGAGTCTTCAAATGGTAAACATAAACTGTTCTCCTTCAATTCTCTCTTAAACCTACTCCATTCAGGCTTTTGTTCCCACTACTCTACAGAAATTATAGTGACCAGGTTATTAATGAACTGTTTCTTGCTAAATCCCCTGGTCAAGTCTTAGTCCTCATTCTCCCTGGCTTATCAGTAGCTTATGATGCAGTCAGTCAATTATTCCTTTCCCCTTAATACACAATTTTACTTTCTCTCAGGACACTGTACTTTGTTGATTGCATCCTATCTTATTAGTTACTCTCTCTTGGTCTCTTTTGCTGGTTTCTATTCTTTATTTATTCCCCTCTCTCTTCTAATTGTCTGAGGGCCCCAGGGCTCAGTCCATGGCCAAATCCTCTCTATCTGGGTAATTTAATCTATGCTCATGCTTTAAATACCATTTATGCCAACAATTCCCAAATTTATATCTCCTCCCCAGCTTCTTTTCTGAACTCCATACTCAGATATTCACCTGCTTAAGTGACATTTCTCATTTTGTGTCTAATACATATTTTGTACTTTATATATCCATAATTGAACTGCTGCTGTTAAGCCCAAAGTTGATGTCTATCTCAGTTGATGGTATCTCCATTCTTCTGGTTGCTCAGGCCATGCAACTTGTAGTTGATTCTGGGTTTTTCTCATTCTCATATATCCTTCATCCTTTCTATCCCTCAGTAAGTCCTGCAAGCTCTATCTTCAAATATATATATAAAAATCAAACCAATTCTTTATATCTTCATTGCCTGATCCTCCCACTGTCATCTTTCACCTGCATCACTTCCTTAGCCTCCCAACTGTCCTTTGCCCTCTGTATAGTTTAAAATAATTGACAAACTGATTATTTCTTTAAAAGGTGGAGCCTAATTCCCATTTCCTTGAGTGTGACCTGGATTTAAAGACTTTCTTCTAATGAGAAGAACAAGGAGAAAGTGAAGTGTGCACCTTCTGAATGCTGGGTCATAAAAAATATTGTGGCTTTAAACTTTTTTTTTCTCTTGGGTTACTTTCTCTGGGGGAAACCACCTGCTATGTTGTGAGGGCACTCAAGTCACCCTATGGAGAGACCCACATGGCAAGCAACTGAGACCTTCTGCTGACAGCCAATATAGAACTGAAACCTTTGGTCAATAGCCACGTGAATCAGTCATCTTGGAAATGAATCCTCCAGCTCCAATAGAGCCTTGAGATGACCTCAGCTCTAGGGGACATCTTTACTGTGACTTCATGAGAGACTCTGAGCCAGAACGATCCAGCTTAGCTGCCTCCAAATTCCTGATCCATAGAAACTGAGATTCTAAATGTTGTTTTAACCTGCTAAATTTGGGGGAAATTTGATTACATAGCAATAGATAACTGGCACCCTCCTTTGATCTATTTTCAAAGTAACAGTTAGTTTGATGCTTTAAAAATATGTCAGATAATGTCACTCTACTTCTCACAACTGTCCAGTGGCTCTCTATTTTTCTCAGAGTAATAGGCAAGGTCTTTCAATGGTCTACAAGATCCTACATGATCTTCCTCCCCCCACTCCATTTCTCACTGACCTCATCTTCTACTTCTTTCTCCCTCACTCTGTTTTCTTTGATGTTCTTCAAGCATCCCAGCATGCTCCCACCTTAGAGACTTTATGCTGTCAGTTCCTGCCAACTGAAAAGCCTAAATATCCACAAAATGAATACCTTCATTTCTCTAAGTCTTTGCTCAAATGTTACTGTCCCAATGAGATTCACTCTGACCATCCTATTTATTTATTTTATTTGTTTGCATGGGCAGGCACTGGGAATTGAACCTGGGTCTCCGGCATGGCAGGTGAGAATTCTGCCCCTGTACCACCATCACCCACCCCCTATTTATTTAAAATTATAACACCATCCTTCATTCTGGAGCTCCACATCCCCTTTATCCTGCCTCATCTCACACTAACGTATAATTTAATTTTTAAATTTGTAACACACTAACGTATAATTTAATTTTTAAACTTGTTCCTATTGTCTCCATCCCCCGACACACTTTTTTCTACTCACTTTGAACTCAAGTGCCTCCATATTCCATTTTCCATCCCTCCTTCTTGTCTCAGTGGTCTTTCCTTCAATTCCACCACAGCTTCCTCCATCCTTTCTCAGTGGGACTTCTTAAAAGAGAAGTATATGATTACCATCTCCACTTCCTCCGCTCTTATTCACCCCTCAACCTACTTCTGACCTTATCATCGTGTTATGATGGCTTTTTGTATTATGGGATTTTTAAAAACTCTGCATAAATATCTTTAATTTTATGATATGACATAATGCATGATCATTTGTTAAGTTCATTTTGAATTAACCAAAGAGAATTGAACTCGTCAGTCAAACTTCATGGAATAAGAAATAGTATTTTGTTATTGGCAATAAACAGAAACTTGTGCAATAAAAATATTATGTTCTTGTCACTTGAAATATTACTGTTAGTTGCAGGTTTTTAAAGGTATGCATGGTGTGTTTTCTCATTTGTTTTAGTACAGATTAGGGATTTTGACTGAAGACGGCTTACCTTTCCCCTCACCTCTGTCTTTTTGTCTTTTGGTTTACAGTCACAATATTTGAGCAACGCATAATGGAGCATTGTTCAATCTGAGATTTCCCTATAGTAACATAATCATATTACAAATATTTTTCTCACATATTTCCTCATTTAACCCTCAAACAACTCTTTAAAGGATATTTAATTTCCCCCTGTTTACAAATGAAGAAACTGAAATTCAAAGAGAAAGAAAAATTGCCAAATTTGCAGTACCATAGGGTGTGAGTGTGTGAATACTAAAATCTAGCTTTTCTGACTACCAATTTAGAGCTGTTTCTGCTATGCTCCAGATCCATGTATCACTACCTGTAGACAAGTAGCAACACAGATAGAGTAACTCTTCTAAAATTAATTTTTAATGGACACTTCTACTCAAATAGTATGTGACCATACACTTCCCACAATTTTAAGCTCTCTCAATGCTTTATCAAAATCTTGCATATTGAATGAGTTTAGGTATTAAACGAGTTTAGATTGGCAATTAGGAGCCAGTATAAACTTTCATAGATATTGTTCTACATCACTGTACTCTGAACAGACACAATTACATTGACTATTGACTTTAACTTTGAAATGTGTGTTTAGTACTCTGTCAATGAAGAGGAGGTTGAAGGAGTTTGAGTAGAAATGATGAGAAATGTAAGTGAATATAATTCAAATTATATTTGGCTCAAATATAGCCATCAGACAGTTGAATTAAGTTTCAATTTGTCCTAAAATATTCATAACAAGAAGTTGTGGGCATCTTTATCAGTGCCAATGAATCTATCTGCAAGGCTGATATGTTTGTGGTAAACTCAAATCTAGGATTTCTAGATACTCTTTAAAAATTGAAATAATGGATACATGAATAGTCAGATTAAAAAAATCTGACTTTGCCTTTCATAGTTCAAATTTCTATTAATATCCTCTTAAAAGCAATGTATTGGTTTGCTAAAGCTCTAAAATCAATGTACCAGAAAGAATGGCTCTTATAAAGGGAATTTATTAAGTTCCAAGTTTACAGCTCTAAGACTGTGAAAATGTCCAAATGAAGGCACCAACAAGAGGTTATCTTCACTCAAGAAAAGCTGATGCCATCTGGAACACCTCTATCAGCTGGCAAGGCATGTGGCTGGCATCTGTTGGTCTCTTTCTCCTGCGCTCTGTTGCTTTGACCCTCTGTTTCCTGTGGGGGTCCCTCACTTGGTGTCTGTGGGCCCTTACTTATCTCCTCTGGGACACAACTCTGTGTTCTGGCCTGCTTAGTATCTCATGGGAAGGCATATGGTGATGTCTGCTGGGTGCTGGATCTCTGAAGTCTGGATCTTGTGTTGATGCCAAAGCAACTGTTCTCAAAGTGTCTGCATCTATGTCAGCTCTGAGCTCTCTCCAAAATGTTTCATTTTTAAAGGGCCCCAGTAAATTAATCAATCAAGACCTACATTGAATGGGTGGAGTCACATCTCCATCTAATCAAAAGGTCACACCCACATTTGGGCACGCCACGTCCCTACTGAGATAATCTAATCAAAAGTATCTGTCCTACAGTGTTGAATCATAATTAAAAGAAATGGATATCCCCACAAGACTGGGTCAGGACTAAAACATGGCTTTTCTGGGGTACTTAATAGTTTCAAACTGGCTCAAGCAGCTACTTGAGAAGACTACTGGATGTAGTCAAGACAATAAGATTAGTAAGAAAAATGGTCTGCTCAGCACAAAAAGGAATTCAGGAAATTTGGTTCTAGCAGGCAACTAGAATAACCAAACAAGTTAAATACTTGTTTGGATAAATAGAATCTTAGCTAGGCATATTTAAATTGAGGAAAGAGTGATTTTTTTTTTTTTGAAAGTGAGTAAGAACATGATCAAAAGCTTGAAGTTGAGAGCTGAAAGTACATGTGTGAGACAGTGAAGTCACTTGCTTGATTAGACCAGGTGGACAGGCAAAACAGGACCAGATTGTGGAGGCTGCTGTAGGTATTAGAATGCATGTTGACTGCAGTGAAGAGCTATGGAAGGTTTTTGCGCAAGAAGTGGTTTGGTCTTGGGTTATAGGCAGAGCATCCTTGAAATGTAACCAATGGTGAGTTTAGAAGGAAATAACCAGGCTCACGGAAATCAGTTATAACAGTGTTTTGGAGAATTTGAATTTCACAGATCAGTAAAATTCCTAAAAGTAAAACATGGAGACTATCATATGGTTGGCAGCTTTTTAATTTGCTAAAGAATAGTCAACATCAATAGCAACAAAAAAGTAAATTATCGTATAATATACTATCCCTATTATTTCATGAAGAATGGAATTTTACCATCAAATTAATAGGAAGGACATGCCCTTAGCTTCAAGGATAGAACTTTAAAATCAAATAAACTGGGTTTTATTAAAGGTTTTTGTTCTTTATTTTTTCTTTTTTCCCTTTACTTGAGAAACTTTATCACATACATGCATGGTCCTCAGACTGAGGTTAGATCTATTGCACTAAGAGAATATCATAATTATTCAGGCGTAAGATGATAAGAACTTGGGAAAAAGAGAAGAAAGAAAGATTGAAGTAAGGAATATGAATGAAAGAGACAGCACTGGGCAACAGACGAATATAGAAGATGAAAGGAAAGAATAAAAGATATCAACAAAATTATTCTGTGATCTGGAATCATCTGCAGTAGGTGGTATTCTATATAACACTGCCCTAATATATCTCTTAACAGATGCTTTGAGATGCCTTGTGTGCCAGATTCAAACTGATGTGTAACCCAGAAAAGCCATGTTTTTTTAAAATTCTGATTCAATGTCATTGGGTGGGATTGTTTTGATTAAGTTGTTTCCATGGGGATGTGACCCTCCCAATTGTGGGTGAGACCTTCTGATTAGGTGGTTTCCATGGAGATGTGTCACCCCCAATTCAATGTGGGTTCCTTACAGGCATCCTTTAAGAGGGAACCATTTTGGAAAAAGTGTCAAAGTGAACACAGAAAAAGACGTTTGGAGATACAGAAAGAAAAAGCACCCCCCCACCCCCTGTCCCAGGAAGTTGTTTGAAATGAGAAGCCAAAGGACCAGCAGATGCCAGCCATATGCCTTCCTATATTGGCCTTTCTTGCGTAAAGTTATCTTTCTCTGGATGCCTTAATTTGGACATTTTTATGAGCTTAGACCTGTAAACTTGTGACTTAATAAATTCCCTTTATAAAAGCCAACCCATTTCTGGTATATTGCATTTCGGGAAGGATTAAAAAACTAAAACACCATATTAACTAATTGTTTCCTTGCTGTCTTCTTTATCAGGACAAGAAACCTGAAATGCAATTTGTATTTCGTGATTGATGTGTTAAAGTATTTCTTAATTGAAAGTAAAGCTTATCCTGAGACACGAATAGGCATTTGCATACTAGTGTTTATGACAGCATTATATTCACAATTTGCAATGGATGAGGTAGCCTAAGGGGGTACATTGATTGATGAATGGAAGGGAGAACCATGGTGTATGCATATAATGGATAATGAGTGGCTTCAGGAAGGAATTTAAGTCATATGCGTGCAACTAAGTGAATGAATCTTGAGGATATTATATTGAGTGAAATAAGCCCAAAACAAAAGGACAAATAATATATAGTGTCACTAAATAAACTAACTATAATGAACAAACTCTGAGAATTGAATTCATGCACATAGGTTATCAGGGGATAGAACGTGGGCAGAGATTGGAGAGAATGTTCAAATAAGGCTTATTGTAAAGGTTCCTAAATTGTAAGCTCTGAAAGCATTCACTCCTTAGTTTTAACTGGATTTCTAAATTCTGAGATACTGTATTCTTTGTGTATGACCAGGTAATTCCCTGGAACATTGGGTATGTGTGTGACATCTGAGCCTCAGAGTTATAGTTCTACAGTTTTGTAAGTCAGCATTACTCCATACAGCAACTGTTAAAGATAATGAAAAAGAGATCAGAGTCCAATTAGAGATATGAATGAGGCTGATCTGGTTAGGACTAAGGTAAATTAGAATACAGAGTAAAGGATGATATTCTCTTTATTTTAAAACTTCAACTTCAGTGTGAGATCAAAGGAAAAGATGTTTATTTGGTCCAAAATTTAAATTTTCTGTAGCACACTATCTAATATAACCTGTATGGTCAGTTTATTTAAACAACCTAATTATATGAAACCAAGAATATGGATGCGATGTTATTATTCTGTACAAGAATAATGTAATACCTGGGTACATTTCACAGTATTTTGGGCAGAAAATAAAAGTATTTGCAAAGTCCCCTTTAGGTACGGTATTAGCTAGAGTTCTCTAGAGAGACAGAATCAGCAGGAGATATCCGTAGATAGAAAATTTTTAAAGGGTCTTATGTAACCATGGGAATATAGAGTCCAAGGTCTGTAGGGCAGGCCACAAGTTGGCAACTCTGATGTTCCTCAGTGAACTCTCAGAAGAGGCTTCCTGGACAGCTGTGGGAATGGAAGTGTCCAAAATCCATGGGGCAGGCTGTGAAGCTGGTGACTCTGATTGAGGGTCTGGATGAACTCCATATGGGAGGCTTGCCAGCTGAAACAGCAAGAGTGACTGTCTCTTCTGACTCCCCCTTAAAAGCCTTCTGGTGATTAGATTAAGTGTCACTCATTGCAGAAGACACCCCCCTAGGCTGATTACAAATACAATCAGCTCTAGATGCCATTGACATAATCATGATTTAAGTCCATGAAATGTCCTCATGGCAACAGACAGGCCAGCACTTGCCCGACCAGACGACTGGACACCACCATCTGGCCAAGTTGACACATGAACTTTAACATGACAGGGACTAATTAAACTTCTCCACCTGGAATTCCTGATATGCTCTCAGGCATTAGGAACTCCCAATTTAACAAGCCACACCACTGATCTTGAGGCTTGCCCTTATGAAACTTGTTACTGCAATGGCAAATTTAGGCCTGCATGTAAATATGCCTAACAGTCACCCCCAGAGAGCCTCTTGGAGCTAAAATGTGACCTCTCTATTTTTTAAAAAATATTTTTATTGATGAATCTTCACACACAAACATTCTGTACATGGTGTATAATCAGTGGCTCACAATATCATCGCATCATTGTATATTCAGTACCATGATCATTTTTAAGAATATTTGCATCACTCCAGAAAAAGAAATAAAAAAGGAAAAGAAAAAACTCACACATAACATGCCCCTTAGCCCTTCCTCTCATTGACCACTAGTATTTCCATCCACCCAATTTATTTTAATCTTTGTCCCCCATATTATTTATTAATTTTTTATCCATATATATATTTCCTCATCCATCCATATCCTGGATAAAAGGAACAATAGACACAAGGTTTTCACAATTCCACAGTCACATTGTAAAAGTTATATTTTTATACAATTGTCTTCAAGAATCAAGGCTACTTGGAACACAGCTCATCATTTTCAGGTACTTCCCTCTAGCCACTCCAATACACCATAAACTAAAAAGGGATATCTATATAATGCATAAGATATATGTCCAGGATAACCTCTTGACTCTTTTTTTTTTTTTGACTTTTTTTTTTTATTAATTAAAAAAAGAATTAACAAAACAATTAGAAATCATTCCAATCTACATGTACAATCAGTAATTCTTAATAACATCACATAGTTGCATATTCATCATTTCTTAGTACATTTGCATCGATTTAGAAAAAGAAATAGAAAGACAGCAGAATAAGAATTAAAACAATAATAGAAAGAAAAAAAACAAAAACAAAAACAAAAACAAAAAAAACCTATACCTCACATGCAGCTTCATTCAGTATTTTAACATAATTGCATTACAATTGGGTAGTATTGTGCTGTCCATTTCTGAGTTTTTATATCCAGTCCCGTTGTACAGTCTGTATCCCTTCAGCTCCAATTATCCCTTATCTTTTTTTTTTTTAATTAACGGAAAAAAAGAAATTAACCCAACATTTAGAGATCATACCATTCTACATATGCAATCATTAATTCTTAACATCATCACATAGATGCATGATCATCATTTCTTAGTACATATGCATTGGTTTAGAAGAACTAGCAACATAACCAAAAAAGATATAGAATGTTAATATAGAGAAAAAAATAAAAGTAATAATAGTAAAATCAAAACAAAACAAAACAAAGCAAAACAAAAACCTATAGCTCAGATGCAGCTTCATTCAGTGTTTTAACATGATTACTTTACGATTAGGTATTATTGTGCTGTCCATTTTTGAGTTTTTGTATCTAGTCCTGTTACACCGTCTGTATCACTTCAACTCCAATTGCCCATTATCTTACCCTGTTTCTACCTCCTGCTGGACTCTGTTACCAATGACATATTCCAAATTTATTCTCGAATGTCTGTTCACATCAGTGGGACCATACAGTATTTGTCCTTTAGTTTTTGGCTAGACTCACTCAGCATAATGTTCTCTAGGTCCATCCATGTTATTACATGCTTCATAAGTTTATCCTGTCTTAAAGCTGCATAGTATTCCATCGTATGTATATACCACAGTTTGTTTAGCCACTCTTCTGTTGATGGAGATTTCGGCTGTTTCCATCTCTTTGCAATTGTAAATAACGCTGCTATAAACATTGGTGTGCAAATGTCCGTTTGTGTCTTTGCCCTTAAGTCCTTTGAGTATATTCCCAGCAATGGTATTGCTGGGTCGTATGGCAATTCTATATTCAGCTTTTTGAGGAACCGCCAAACTGCCTTCCACAGTGGTTGCACCATTTGACATTCCCACCAACAGTGGATAAGTGTGCCTCTTTCTCCGCATCCTCTCCAGCACTTGTCATTTTCTGTTTTGTTGATAATGGCCATTCTGGTGGGTGTGAGATGATATCTCATTGTAGTTTTGATTTGCATTTCTCTAATGGCCAGGGACATTGAGCATCTCTTCATGTGCCTTTTGGCCATTTGTATTTCCTCTTCTGATAGGTGTCTGTTTAAGTCTTTTTCCCATTTTGTAATTGGGTTGGCTGTCTTTTTGTTGTTGAGGTGAACAATCTCTTTATAAATTCTGGATACTAGACCTTTATCTGATATATCATTTCCAAATATTGTCTCCCATTGTGAAGGCTGTCTTTCTACTTTCTTGATGAAGTTCTTTGATGCACAAAAGTGTTTAATTTTGAGGAGTTCCCATTTATTTATTTCCTTCTTCAGTGCTCTTGCTTTAGGTTTAAGGTCCATAAAACCACCTCCAGTTGTAAGATCCATAAGATATCTCCCAACATTTTCCTCTATCTGTTTTATGGTCTTAGACCTAATGTTTAGATCTTTGATCCATTTTGAGTTAACTTTTGTATAGGGTGTGAGATATGGGTCTTCTTTCATTCTTTTGCTTATGGATATCCAGTTCTCTAGGCACCATTTATTGAAGAGACTGCTCTGTCCCAGGTGAGTTGGCTTGACTGCCTTATCAAAGATCAAATGTCCATAGATGAGAGGGTCTATATCTGAGCACTCTATTCGATTCCATTGGTCGATATATCTATCTTTATGCCAATACCATGCTGTTTTGACCACTGTGGCTTCATAATATGCCTTAAAGTCAGGCAGTGCGAGACCTCCAGCTTCGTTTTTTTTCCTCAAGATGCTTTTAGCAATTCGGGGCACCCTGCCCTTCCAGATAAATTTGCTTATTGGTTTTTCTATTTCTGAAAAATAAGTTGTTGGGATTTTGATTGGTATTGGATTGAATCTGTAAATCAATTTAGGTAGGATTGACATCTTAACTATATTTAGTCTTCCAATCCATGAACACGGTATGCCCTTCCATCTATTTAGGTCTTCTGTGATTTCTTTTAGCAGTTTTTTGTAGTTTTCTTTATATAGGTTTTTTGTCTCTTTTGTTAAATTTATTCCTAGGTATTTTATTCTTTTAGTTGCAGTTGTAAATGGGATTCGTTTCTTGATTTCCCCCTCAGCTTGTTCATTGCTAGTGTATAGAAATGCTACAGATTTTTGAATGTTGATCTTGTAACCTGCTACTTTGCTGTACTCATTTATTAGCTCTAGTAGTTTTGTTGTGGATTTTTCTGGGTTTTTGACGTATAGTATCATATCGTCTGCAAACAGTGATAGTTTTACTTCTTCCTTTCCAATTTTGATGCCTTGTATTTCTTTTTCTTGTCTAATTGCTCTGGCTAGAACCTCCAACACAATGTTGAATAATAGTGGTGATAGTGGACATCCTTGTCTTGTTCCTGATCTTAGGGGGAAAGTTTTCAATTTTTCCCCATTGAGGATGATATTAGCTGTGGGTTTTTCATATATTCCCTCTATCATTTTAAGGAAGTTCCCTTGTATTCCTATCTTTTGAAGTGTTTTCAACAGGAAAGGATGTTGAATCTTGTCAAATGCCTTCTCTGCATCAATTGAGATGATCATGTGATTTTTCTGCTTTGATTTGTTGATATGGTGTATTACATTAATTGATTTTCTTATGTTGAACCATCCTTGCATACCTGGGATGAATCCTACTTGGTCATGATGTATAATTCTTTTAATGTGTTGTTGGATACGATTTGCTAGAATTTTATTGAGGATTTTTGCATCTATATTCATTAGAGAGATTGGTCTGTAGTTTTCTTTTTTTGTAATATCTTTGCCTGGTTTTGGTATGAGGGTGATGTTGGCTTCATAGAATGAATTAGGTAGTTTTCCCTCCACTTCGATTTTTTTGAAGAGTTTGAGGAGAGGTGGTACTAATTCTTTCTGGAATGTTTGATAGAATTCACATGTGAAGCCATCTGGTCCTGGACTTTTCTTTCTAGGAAGCTTTTGAATGACTAATTCAATTTCTTTACTTGTGATTGGTTTGTTGAGGTCATCTATGTCTTCTTGAGTCAAAGTTGGTTGTTCATGTCTTTCCAGGAACCCGTCCATTTCCTCTAAATTGTTGTATTTATTAGCGTAAAGTTGTTCATAGTATCCTGTTATTACCTCCTTTATTTCTGTGAGGTCAGTAGTTATGTCTCCTCTTCCATTTCTGATCTTATTTATTTGCATCCTCTCTCTTCTTCTTTTTGTCAATCTTGATGGGGGCCCATCAATCTTATTGATTTTCTCATAGAACCAACTTCTGGTCTTATTGATTTTCTCTACTGTTTTCATATTTTCAATTTCATTTATTTCTGCTCTGATCTTTGTTATTTCTTTCCTTTTGCTTGCTTTGGTATTAGTTTGCTGTTCTTTCTCCAGTTCTTCCAATTGAACAGTTAATTCTTGCATTTTTGCCTTTTCTTCTTTTCTGATATAGGCATTTAGGGCAATAAATTTCCCTCTTAGCACTGCCTTTGCTGCATCCCATAAGTTTTGATATGTTGTGTTTTCATTTTCATTTGCCTCGAGGTATTTACTAATTTCTCTTGCAATTTCTTCTTTGACCCACTCGTTGTTTAAGAGTGTGTTGTTGAGCCTCCATGTACTTGTGAATTTTCTGGCATTCCGCCTATTATTGATTTCCAACTTCATTCCTTTATGATTCGAGAAAGTGTTGTGTATGATTTCAATCTTTTTAAATTTGTTAAGACTTGCTTTGTGACCCAGCATATGGTCTATCTTTGAGAATGATCCATGAGCACTTGAGAAAAAGGTGTATCCTGCTGTTGTGGGATGTAATGTCCTATAAATGTCTGTTAAGTCTAGCTCCTTTATAGTAATATTCAGATTCTCTATTTCTTTATTGATCCTGTGTCTAGATGTTCTGTCCATTGATGAGAGTGGGGAATTGAAGTCTCCAACTATTATGGTATTTGTGTCTATTTCCCTTTTCAGTGTTTGCAGTGTATTCCTCACGTATTTTGGGGCATTCTGGTTCGGTGCATAAATATTTATGATTGTTATGTCTTCTTGTTTAATTGTTCCTTTTATTAGTATATAGTGTCCTTCTTTGTCTCTTTTAACTGTTTTACATTTGAAGTCTAACTTGTTGGATATTAGTATAGCCACTCCTGCTCTTTTCTGGTTGTTATTTGCATGAAATATCTTTTCCCAACCTTTCACTTTCAACCTATGTTTATCTTTGGGTCTAAGATGTGTTTCCTGTAGACAGCATATAGAAGGATCCTGTTTTTTAATCCATTCTGCCAATCTATGTCTTTTGATTGGGGAATTCAGTCCATTAACATTTAGTGTTATTGCTGTTTGGATAATATTTTCCTCTGCCATTTTGCCTTTTGTATTATATATATCATATCTGATTTTCCTTCTTTCTACACTCTTTTCCATATCTCTCTCTTCTGTCTTTTTGTATCTGACTCTAGTGCTCCCTTTAGTATTTCTTGCAGAGCTGGTCTCTTGGTCACAAATTCTTTCAGTGACTTTTTGTCTGAGAATGTTTTAATTTCTCCCTCATTTTTGAAGGACAATTTTGCTGGATATAGGAGTCTTGGTTGGCAGTTTTTCTCTTTTAGTAATTTAAATATATCATCCCACTGTCTTCTAGCCTCCATGGTTTCTGCTGAGAAATCTACACATAGTCTTATTGGGTTTCCCTTGTATGTGATGGATTGTTTTTCTCTTGCTGCTTTCAAGATCCTCTCTTTCTCTTTGACCTCTGACATTCTAACTAGTAAGTGTCTTGGAGAACGCCTATTTGGGTCTAATCTCTTTGGGGTGCGCTGCACTTCTTGGATCTGTAATTTTAGGTCTTTCATAAGAGTTGGGAAATTTTCAGTGAAAATTTCTTCCATTAGTTTTTCTCCTCCTTTTCCCTTCTCTTCTCCTTCTGGGACACCCACAACACGTATATTTGTGCGGTTCATATTGTCCTTGAGTTCCTTGATACCCTGTTCAAATTTTTCCATTCTTTTCCCTATAGTTTCTGTTTCTTTTTGGAATTCAGATGTTCCATCCTCCAAGTCACTAATTCTATCTTCTCTTTGAATCTATCATTGTAGGTATCCATTGTTTTTTCTATCTTTTCTACTTTGTCCTTCACTTCCATAAGTTCTGTGATTTGTTTTTTCAGTTTTTCTATTTCTTCTTTTTATTCAGCCCATGTCTTCTTCATGTCCTCCCTCAATTTATCGATTTCGTTTTTGAAGAGGTTTTCCATTTCTGTTCGTATATTTAGCATTAGTTGTCTCAGCTCCTGTATCTCATTTGAACTATTGGTTTGTTCCTTTGACTGGGCCATATTTTCAATTATTTGAGCGTGATCCGTTATCTTCTGTTGGCGTCTGCGCATTTAGACAGATTTCCCTGGGTATTGGATCCAAAAGTTTGGAAGATTTTTCTGTGAAATCTCTGGGTTCTGTTTTTCTTATCGTGCCCAGTAGGTGGCGCTCGTGGCACACGTTTGTCTGCGGGTCCCACCAGTAAAAGGTGCTGTGGGACCTTAAACTTTGGAAAACTCTCGCCGTCCGGGGGGTTCGCTAGCCAAAGTGGCTTGAGCCGGCCCGGGGTCCGAACGCAGGGAGGGTTGCTGGTCGCCGCAGCCCGGGAAAGAGCCCGTCCGAATTTCCTAGTCGGCCCTGGGCGACCAGCGTGGCGGGAGGGCGCCAGCGGCAGCGGCCCGCCCGAGAGAGTGCACGTTCCCCAGGAGTCACGGGTTTGGATGGGGCCTCCCCCACACGTCACCGTTCTCCGCGGCCTGGGGCTTTCCGATCCAATTCTCTCAGTTGGTCCGGGGGGCTGTGCGTGGTGTGGGCGCCAGCCGCCTTGGTTTCAGGGGACTGCCTCTCCAATTCTCACAGCCGGCCCGGGAAGGGGGAAGGGAGTAACTCCGGCCGCTTCCCGCCCCGCCCGGTGAGGCCCGCGCGCCTCGGCGTTCTCACCCGAGCTGCTTCTCTCAGCCAACCAGCTGTTCCAGGATGGGGTACGCTGTCTTTTTTATCTCTGTTGTGGCTTTGGGCACTTTCTGTATCGTTTCTACTCCCCTAGTAGCTGTCCTGGGGAAGAAACTAAGATCCGCGCGTCTTACTAAGCCGCCATCTTCCAGGAAGTCCCCCCTCTTGACTCTTTTTGAACTCTCTCAGCCACTGAAACTTTATTTTGTCTCATTTCCCCCCTCCCCCTTTTGATCAAGAAGGCTTTCTCAATCCCTTAATTCTGGGTCCCAGCTCATCCTGGCATTTCTGTCCCAACTTACCAGGGAGATTTACACCCCTGGGAGTTATGTCCTACATAGTGGGGGAGGGAAGTGAGTTCCCCTGCCAAGTTGGCTTAGAGAGAGAGAGGCTATATCTGAGCAACAAAGGTTCTCTGGGGGGTGAGTCTTAGGTTTAATTTTAAGTAGGCTTGGCCTATCCTTTGCAGGAATAAGTTCCATAGGGGTGAACTCCAAGATTGAGGGCTCAGCCTATTGATTTGGTTGTCCCCACTGTTTGTGAGAATATCATAAATTCTCAAAATGGGGAAGTTGAATATTTCCTCTTTTCTCCCCAGTGCCCCACAGGGACCTTGCAAAGGGACCTTCTTTATTCACTGCCCAAATTACTCTGGAATATATTGGGGTATCACACTAACCTGTGGCCTCTCTTTTTTTAATTAATTAATTAAGTTTTTATTAATTAAAAAAATTACAAGAAACACAAACATTCCCAACACATACACTCAGCAATTCACAATATCATCACATAGTTGCATATTCATTATCATGATCATTTCCCAGAACATTAGCATCAATTCAGAAAAAGAAATAAAACAGAAAAATATAACAAAAACAGAAAAATAAATTTTACATACCATACCCCTTACCCCTCCCTTTCATTGATCACTAACATTTCAACTAAATTTATTTTAACATTTGTTCCCCCTATTATTTATTTTTATTCCATATGTTTTGCTCATCTGTTGACAAGGTAGATAAAAGGAGCATCAGACACAAGGTTTTCACAATCACACAGTCACATTGTGTAAGCTATATCATTATACAATCATTGTCAAGAAACATGGCTACTGGAACACAGCTCTACATTTTCAGGTAGTTCCCTCCAGCCTCTCCATTACATCTTGGATAACAAGGTGATATCTACTTAATGCATAAGAATAACTTCCAAGATAACCTCTGGACTCTGTTTGGCATCTCTCAGCCATTGACACTTTGTCTCATTTCACTCTTCCCCCTTTTGGTTGAGAAGTTTTTCTCAATCCCTTGATGCTGGGTCTCAGCTCATTCTAGAGTTTTTCTCAATCCCTTGATGCTGAATCTCAGCTCATTCTGGGATTTCTGTCCCACACTGCCAGGAAGATCCACACCCCTGGTAGTCATGTCCCACGTAGACAGGGGGAGGGTGGTGAGTCTGCTTGCTGTGTTGGCTGGAGAGAGAGGTGTGGCCTCTCTTTTTAAAGCCACTCTGCAAATAAACTCACACCTACCCCTGTATGTGGGATATGTATCTCAGGGGTCTGAGTCTCTCTGGCAGAATGGGACACGTCTCCCAGGGATGAGCCTGGACTGCACCATGGGATTGAGAATGCCTTCTTGACAAAAAAGGGAAAAGAAATGGAACAAAGTAGAATTTCAGTGGCTAAGAGATTTCAAACAGAGTCATGAGGGTTACTCTTATGCAACCTTTAGCCAGATGTTGCAGCCTGCCATGGTATGTCAGGCCCTAGCAAACAGTATTCCTGAAAATCCCAGGCTCTATCTAAGTCTCTATGAAGGTTTTTCTTAGTAAGTTTAATTTTCAGAAACCTAAGGCCTTTAGAAGTATCCTAGGCCAGATAGGCCTGAAGCCATTGATGCCAGGTTCTCCAAGACCATCAAACGGTTTCATCCCGTTACCTCAGAAGATCAGCACCCCTTTCCAGCACAAAGAAGTTAAAATGGTCATTGCCCAGATTTCCCTGAAGATTGAGAGAAAGATCAAATGAGAGGGAGATGTGTTTCAGTTTTCTAAAGCTGCTGGAAGGCAATATACCAGAAATGGATTGGCTTTTTAAAAGATAATTTAAGTTCCAAATTTATAGTCCTAAGACCATTAATATGCTCAACTAAGACATCCAGAGAGAGATACCTTGACTCTGAAGAAAGGCTGATGGCATCTGGGGTTTCTCTGTCATGTGGGAAGGCATGTGACAATGTCTGCTGTCCTTCTCTCCCAGCTTCTGGTTTCAAAAACTTGTGTTTCCTGTGACTTTAACCTTAAGTGTCTGTTGCTCCTCACTTAGCTTCTTCTAGGCAGCCTCTGGGTTTCATCTTTTAGCTCAGCATCTCCAAACATCTGTGTCTTAGTTTCATCTCTGCTCTGTCGACTCTGAGCTCTCTTTATGTTTTCTGTCTTTTATTTTCTTTACACAGGGCTCTAGTAAAAGGATTATGACCCACCTTGAATGGGTGGGGTCGCATCTCCATGGGAACAACCTAATCAAGATGTCCCACCCACAATTGGGTGGGTCACATCTCCATGGAATTAAAGGAGTTGCGCTTAGCAGTAAGTCTTCTCCACAAGATTGGATTAGAAGAGCATGACTTCTCTGGGGGTACATAACTGTTTCAAACCAGAACAAGGTGTAACTGAGATATTAGGATTTATAAAATGACTGTGACTACTAATTCATTATACAGATATTTCTTTTCAGTGCCTGGTCTTTGATAATGATTGTGCAACTATATTGCAAAAAAAAAAAAAAAGCCAGTTTCTAGTGTTTGTATGGATCTTCTAAATGTGTTATTCTGCTCCACTGATATAGCTATATCTATATCTATATCTGAAAATAAACTGTCATAGTTAACCTACCTCTATTTTAATCTTAAAATTGGGTAGAGCGCAATACTAGTGGTGAGGCAGAGGGAAAAGTAAGGGGTATGGGATGTTTGGGATTTTCTTTTTTTCTTTTTCTTTCTATTTCTGGAGTAGTAGTCTGTGTTCTAAAAATGGTTGTGGTGCTGAATGCATAAATATATAATGATACTGTGAACCATTGATGGCATATTTTGGGTGGATTGCATGGTGTGTGTCATGGTTAGGGACAGGTGTCAACTTGGCCATGTTGTGGTACCTGTTCGTCTGATTGGGTAAGCACTGGCCTGTCTGTTGCAATGAGGACATTTCATAGGATTAGGTTATGATCACGTTAGCTACATCCACAGCTGATTCCATTTGTGATCAGCCAAAGGGGAGTGTCTTCTGCAATTAGTGATGCTAAATGCAATCATGGGAAGCCTTTTAAGGAGGACTCAGAGGAGATAAGTTGCATTCCTGCTTTGGCTGGCGAGCCTCTCCTGTGGAGTTCATCCAGGCCATCCATTGGAGTCATCAGCTTCGCAGCCTGCCCTGTGGATTTTGGACTCTGCGTTCCTACGGTCACGTGAGACACTTTTATAAATTTTATATTTGCAAGTGTTCCCTGTTGATTCTGTTTCTCTAGAGAACCCTAACTAATACATCTTGGTACCAGGAGTGGTTCTTAAGGAACAGAATCTTAAAAATGGGTTTTTATGAATGGTTTTCTACTCTGACTGGGCTCAGAGACACTAAGGACTCTGATTCCCATAATCAGAATGACACTCCCAATCCATGGAGTGAGTTGGCAAAGGAGATAATCAAAATATCATCATTCGGTTCTCCTAATGCTTCGCTTGTACGAAGCCAGACTCTGGGGGATAATGTTTTTGACACCTTTACAGAGTTTTGTAGAAATAAGAGTTATAGAGATGTTGGTTGGTTGTTGTTAGATACACTGTCTGCATTAAAGGGTGAAAGGGATGGGCTTAAGGCTTCAAACAAGAAGCTTAAGTGCCGTCTGAAAGATGTAGAGGTTTCTATGAGTATCCTCAAGGAAAATTTTATTTCCTGTAGCCGTAGACTTGAGATCTCTGAAAATCAGACTCAGAATCTTATTGTTAGAGTAGCAACTTTACAACGTAAACTGAAATCTCAGTCTTGCATGGTGTCTGCCGTTAAAGTGAGGGCATTGATTGGAAAGGAGTGGGACCCTGAAAAATGGGATGGTGACATATGGATTGATAATGATGTTGGGGGTGAGGTTGAAACCCTAGACCATGCTGAGCCTTCTTTAGATAACCCTGTAATAGTCTGCCCTGAGGACATAGCCGCCCCACCTTCAGCCTGCCTTGAGGAATTGGCCACCCAACCTCCTCCTGAAGGGATTAGCCCTAGAGTTATTAATCCTGTTTCACCAGATGAAACTGCAAATGAAAGCCCTGAAGCAAATGGCTTGGAAGATATTTCTAATTCTTTTCATGACCCACCCCCACCACCCCTCATTTCTTCTAGACCTATAACTAGACTAAAGTCCCAACAGGCCCCTAAAGGTGAGGTACAAAGTATCACACATGAGGAGGTACGTTATACTCCAAAAGAACTGTGTGAGTTTTCCAATTTATATAGACAGAAATCAGGGGAATATGTGTGGCAATGGATTTTAAGAGTGTGGGATAATGGTGGGAGGAATATAAGGCTGGATCAGGCTGAATTTATTGATATGGGCCCACTAAGCAGAGATTCTGCATTCAATGTTATAGCTAGAGCAGTTAGAAAAGGTGTTAACAGCTTGTTTGGGTGGTTGGTTGAAACATGGATCAAAAGGTGGCCAACATTACCTGAGGTTGAAATGCCAGAACTGCCCTGGTATAATGTAGATGAGGGGATCCAGAGGCTTAGAGAGATTGGGATGTTAGAGTGGATTTATCATGCAAAGCCTGCTCTTACACCCCAGGAATGTCCAGAAGATGCACCTTTTACCAGAACAGTGAGAAATAAGTTTGTGAGACTAGCACCATCATCCCTCAAGAGCTCTGTGGTTGCAATTCTCTGTAGGTCAGATATTACTGTAGGAACTGCTGTCACTGAGCTGGAATCCTTAAACACAATGGGGATGACAGGATCCCGAGTTGGCAGAAGCCAGGTGGCAGCACTTAATCACCAAAGACAGGGTAGACGCGGGTATTATAATAGACAACAAACTCAAAGGAGGCATCAAAATTATATGACACGCAGAGATTTGTGGCATTGGCTAGTAAATCATGGGGTGCCTAGAAATACAATAGAAGGGCAGTCTACTAAATTCTTGTTGGAGCTGTATAAACAAAAGAGTTCTAGGTCAAGGGAACAGAAGTCTAACCTGAATTACAAAAACACAGAATCACGGCCCCTTAATCAATTTCCAGACTTGAAACAGTTTACAGACCCTGAGCCCCTTGAATGAAGGGGAGGCCAGGTCCCTATGGGGAAGAAACCTGTTACACTGCCACAAATTTATACTGTTGACCTGCCTCTAAGTCTTCCTCAAGGAGACCGACGGCCTTTTACCAGGGTAACTGTGCATTGGGGAAAAGGAAATGATCAGATATTTCGGGGATTATTAGACACTGGTTCAGAAGTGACATTAATTCCAGGGGACCCAAAACGTCACTCTGGACCACCAGTCAGAGTGGGGGCTTATGGAGGCCAGGTGATCAATGGAGTTTTAGCTCAGGTCCGTCTCACAGTGGGTCCAGTGGGCCCCCGGACCCATCCTGTAGTTATTTCCCCAGTTCCGGAATGTATAATTGGCATAGACATACTGAGCAACTGGCAGAATCCCCACGTTGGTTCTCTAACTCGTGCAGTGAGGGCTATTATGGTGGGAAAGGCCAAGTGGAAGCCACTAGAACTGCCCCTACCAAGCAAAATAGTAAATCAAAAGCAATACCGTATTCCTGGAGGGATTGCAGAGATTACTGCCACTCTTAAGGACTTGAAAGATGCAGGGGTGGTGATTCCCACCACATCCCCATTCAACTCTCCTATTTGGCCTGTGCAGAAAACAGATGGGTCTTGGAGAATGACAGTGGATTATCGTAAACTCAACCAGGTGGTAACTCCAATTGCAGCTGCTGTTCCAGATGTAGTATCATTGCTTGAGCAAATCAATACATCCCCTGGTACCTGGTATGCAGCTATTGATCTGGCAAATGCTTTTTTCTCAATAGCTATTAGTAAGGACCACCAGAAACAGTTTGCTTTCAGCTGGCAAGGTCAGCAATATACTTTCACTGTCCTACCTCAGGGGTATATCAACTCTCCAGCCCTATGTCATAATCTTGTTCGCAGAGACCTTGATCGTTTCTGCCTCCCACAAGACATCACACTGGTCCATTATATTGATGATATCATGTTGATTGGACCTAGTGAACAAGAAGTAGCAACTACTCTAGATTTACTGGTAAGGCATTTGCGTGTCAGAGGATGGGAGATAAATCCAACAAAAATACAGGGGCCTTCCACCTCAGTAAAATTTCTAGGTGTCCAGTGGTGTGGGGCTTGTCGAGATATCCCTTCTAAGGTGAAGGATAAATTGCTGCATCTGGCCCCTCCCACAACCAAAAAAGAGGCACAACGCCTAGTTGGTCTTTTTGGATTTTGGCGACAACATATTCCTCATTTGGGTGTGCTACTCCGGCCCATTTATCGAGTGACCAGAAAAGCTGCCAATTTTGAGTGGGGACCTGAACAAGAGGAGGCTCTGCGACAGGTCCAGGCTGCTGTGCAAGCTGCTCTGCCACTTGGGCCATATGATCCAGCAGATCCAATGGTGCTGGAAGTGTCAGTGGCAAATAGAGATGCTGTCTGGAGCCTTTGGCAGGCCCCAGTAGGAGAATCACAACGCAGACCCTTAGGATTTTGGAGCAAAGCCTTACCATCTGCTGCAGATAACTACTCTCCTTTTGAGAAACAGCTTTTGGCCTGCTACTGGGCCTTAGTAGAGACTGAACGCTTAACCATGGGCCACCAAGTTACCATGAGACCTGAGTTGCCTATCATGAGTTGGGTGTTGTCTGACCCACCAAGCCATAAAGTTGGGCGTGCACAGCAGCACTCTATTGTAAAGTGGAAATGGTATATACGAGATAGAGCCAGAGCAGGTCCTGAAGGCACAAGTAAGTTACATGAAGAAGTGGCACAGATGCCCATGGTTTCCACTCCTGCTGCCACATTACCTTCTCTTTCCCAGACCAGAGCTATGGCCTCTTGGGGAGTTCCTTACAGTGAATTGACTGAGGAAGAGAAAACTCGGGCCTGGTTTACAGATGGTTCAGCACGATATGCAGGTACCACCCGAAAGTGGACAGCTGCAGCATTACAACCCCTTTCTGGGGTGTCTTTAAAGGACAGTGGTGAGGGGAAATCCTCCCAGTGGGCAGAACTTCGAGCAGTGCACCTGGTTGTTCATTTTGCTTGGAAGGAAAACTGGCCAGAGGTGCGTTTGTATACTGACTCATGGGCTGTTGCTAATGGTTTGGCTGGATGGTCAGGGACTTGGAAAGACCATAATTGGAAAATTGGTGACAAAGAGGTCTGGGGAAGAAGTATGTGGATAGACCTTTCTGAGTGGGCTAAAAACATGAAGATATTTGTGTCCCATGTGAATGCACACCAGAGGGTGACTTCAGCAGAGGAAGATTTTAATAATCAAGTGGATAAGATGACCCGTTCTATGGATACCAGTCAGCCTGTTTCCCCAGCAACTCCTGTTATTGCCCAATGGGCTCATGAACAAAGTGGTCATGGTGGTAGGGATGGAGGTTATGCATGGGCTCAGCAGCATGGACTTCCACTCACCAAGGCTGACCTGGCTACAGCCACTGCTGAGTGCCCAATCTGCCAGCAGCAGAGACCCACACTCAGCCCCCGATATGGCACCATTCCCCGAGGTGACCAGCCAGCTACATGGTGGCAGGTTGATTACATTGGACCACTCCCTTCATGGAAGGGGCAGCGATTTGTTCTAACTGGAATAGACACATACTCTGGATATGGGTTTGCTTTCCCTGCACGCAATGCTTCTGCCAAAACTACTATCCGTGGGCTTACAGAATGCCTTATCCATCGCCATGGTATTCCACATAGCATTGCTTCGGATCAAGGAACACACTTCACAGCAAATGAAGTGCGGGAATGGGCACATGCTCATGGAATTCTCTGGTCTTACCATGTTCCCCATCATCCAGAAGCAGCTGGATTGATAGAACGGTGGAATGGCCTTTTGAAAACTCAATTACGGTGCCAACTAGGTGGCAAAAACTTGAAAGGCTGGGGTAATGTTCTCCAGGAAGCTGTGTATGCTCTGAATCAGCGTCCACTGTATGGTGCTGTTTCTCCCATAGCCAGGATCCATGGGTCCAGGAACCAAGGGGTGGAAATGGGTGTGGTGCCACTCACTATTACTCCTAGTGATCCACTGGGAAAATTTTTGCTTCCTGTCCCTGCTACCCTGAGTTCTGCTGGTCTACAGGTTTTAGTTCCAAAACGGGGTGTGCTTTCTCCAGGAGAAACAACAGTGATACCACTGAACTGGAAGTTAAGCTTGCCACCTGGCCACTTTGGGCTATTTATGCCTCTGGATCAACACACCAAGAAGGGAATTACATTATTGTCTGGGGTAATTGACCCTGACTATCAGAAGGAAGTAGGACTGCAACTACATAATGGAGGTAAAGAAGAGTTTTCTTGGAATATAGGAGATCCCCTGGGGCGTCTATTAGTACTACCATGCCCTGTGATTAAAATCAATGGAAAACTGCAACAACACAATCCAGGCAGGACCACTAATGGCTCTGAGACTTCAGGAATGAAGGTTTGGGTCACCCCACCAGGCAAAGAACCACGGCCAGCTGAAGTGCTTGCTGAGGGGAAAGGGAACATGGAATGGGTAGTGGAAGAAGGTAGTGATAAATATGAACTTCGACCACGTGATCAGTTACAGAAACGAGGACTGTAATGCTGTTTTGTTTGTGTTATACTATTTAAGTTGTAAGATATCAAGTTTAAGAATGAATGTTGTCCAAGGATTTGCACCCTATTCTGGAGAGATTTAATGTGTTTCCAGTTATATGCAGGACAGTTGAGTATTGTCAGGTAAAAGAAAAAATGTGTGCTTATTTTTGTTTTCATTTGGAAATCTAAGGTATAGGTGCCAAGTTGACAAGGGGTGGACTGTCATGGTTAGGGACAGGTGTCAACTTGGCCATGTTGTGGTACCTGTTCGTCTGATTGGGTAAGCACTGGCCTGTCTGTTGCAATGAGGACATTTCATAGGATTAGGTTATGATCACGTTAGCTACATCCACAGCTGATTCCATTTGTGATCAGCCAAAGGGGAGTGTCTTCTGCAATTAGTGATGCTAAATGCAATCATGGGAAGCCTTTTAAGGAGGACTCAGAGGAGATAAGTTGCATTCCTGCTTTGGCTGGCGAGCCTCTCCTGTGGAGTTCATCCAGGCCATCCATTGGAGTCATCAGCTTCGCAGCCTGCCCTGTGGATTTTGGACTCTGCGTTCCTACGGTCACGTGAGACACTTTTATAAATTTTATATTTGCAAGTGTTCCCTGTTGATTCTGTTTCTCTAGAGAACCCTAACTAATACAGTGTGTGATTTTTTCTCAAAAAAATTACATTAAAAAAAGAAAAAAAAACCTCATTCTGAGTAAGATTTAAAGGAGGCAAGAAAGTTCACTTCAATGAACCATCATTATATAGTCATACAGAGCTTTCGTAAGTATTTTTTCCAATAATTGCCAGGATTCTTGGATTACTAATGATTTATTCTTTTTTTTAAAAAATATTTTTATTGAGAAATATTCACACACATACAATGCAACCATATTATGCAATCAGTGGCTCACAATATTATCACATAGTTATGTATTCTTCACCATAATCATTTTTAGAACATTTGCATCACCCCAGAAAAAAGAAATAAAAAAGAAAAAAAATAACTCATACGTACCTTACCTTTACCCGTCCCTCTCATTGACCCACAGTATTTAAACCTACCCAATTTTTACTCTTTATCTCCTCCTATTATTTTTTATTTTTATTCTTTTTTTTTAACTCATCTGTCCATACCCTGAAAAAAAGGAGCCTCAGACACAAGTTTTTCACAACCACACAGTCACATTGTAGAAGCTATATGTTAATACAGTCTTCTTTAAGAACCAAGGCTACTGGAACACAGTTCAACAGTTTCAGGTACTTCCCTCTAGCCATTCCAACACATCATAAACTAAAAAGGGGTATCTGTATAATGCATAAGAATAACCTCCAGGATAACCTCTCAACTCTGAAATCTCTCAGCCACTGAGACTTTATTTTGTCTTATTTCTCTCTTCTTCCTGTTGGCTTTCTCATTATGATGATGCTGGGTCTTGGTTATCCCTGGGAGTTAGGTCCCATGTTGCCAGGAAGATTTATACCCCAGGGAGTCATGTCCTATATGGGGGGAACGGCAATGAGTTCATCTGCCAAATTGGCTTAGAGGGAGACACATCTGAGTAACAAAAGAGGTTCTCTGGGCGTGGCTCAGGCATAATTATAAGTAGGCTTAGCTTCTCCTTTGCAAGAATAAACTTCATAGGGGCAAGCCTCAAGATTGAGGGCTTAGCTTATTGAATTAGTTGTCCCCCATTACTTGTGAGAATCAGAAATTCCCCAGATGGGAAAGTTTAATATTTACTCCTTTCTCCCCAGTCCTCCAAGAGGACTGTTCTAGTCAGTAAAAGCTGCTGGAATGCAATATACCAGAAACAGAATGGCTTTTAAAAAGGGGAGTTTATTAAATGGCAAATTTACAGACCTAAGGCCGTGAAAATGTCCAAATCAAGACAAGACTACAAAGATGTCCAAATTAAAGCATCCAGGGAAAGATACCTTGGTTCATGAAGGCCCATGATGTTTGAGATTTCTGCTAGCTTTCTCTCCTCATTTTATAAGGATTCCTTGGGGGTATTTTCCTACTGCACCAAAGGTCTCTGGCTGTGTGGGTTCTGTTGGTTCTAGTTGCTCTAAAATTTTTTCCAAAAAGGTTCCCTCTTGAGTGATGCAACAGTGGCTCAGTGGCAGAATTCTCACATGCCATGCTAAAGACTTGGGTTTGATTCCCAGAGCCTGCTCATGCCAAAAAAAAAAAAAAAAAAAAAAAAAGGTTCCCTCTTAAAGGGCTCCAATAAGCAATCCCACCTTGAATGGGTGGATACACATCTCCATGGAAACCATCTAATCATAAGTTACCACCCACAATTGGGTGGGTTATATCTTCATGGAAACAATAAAAAGGATTCTATCCAGCCATTTTGAATGAGGATTAAATGATTTGGCCTTTCTGGCATGCACAATAGCTTCAAGCTGGCACAGGGACTTTGCAAATACTCTTTTTATTCTCTACCCTAATTACTCTGGGGTATATCAGGGCATCACACTAATCTATACAAACCAACAAGATCTCATGGCCTATTCAAGATTCCATGTAATGATGGTGTTCAAGTAAACTGACCATACAGGTTAAATTAGATAATATGCTACCCAGAATATAAATTTTGCACCAAATAAACATCTCTCCGATATCATTCTTTACCTGGTATTCTGATTTACCTTAGTCCTATCCAGATTAGCTTCATATATATCTCTAGATGAAGTCTGATCACTTTTTCACCTTTTTTTTTTTGCATGGGCAGGCCCTGGGAATAGAACCTGGGTCTCCGGCATGACAGGCGAGAACTCTGCCTGCTGAACCACCATGGTCCCTCACTTTTTCACCTTTTTTTAACAGTTGCTGAATGGGGTAATGCTGACTTTAGCTTCAGTGCACGAATTCTGAGTTCCAGGTGTCACATAAATACCCAAAGTTTCAGGAAATGACTAGGTTATATAGAAATAGTTCTGTATCCCAGAATTTAGAAATATCGGTTTGATGTTTTGATCTTGATTTGTTCTCAACAATTGTCATTTAACAATTGCCAAATTTTACTGTTGTGGTTAGAGTTTCTGCTTGGATTTTTTTAAATTATAGTGATGGCATAATATAAGTATAGCTATAGAGGCTGTTGTTTTCCAGAAAGAGAGCAAAGATGCTTTATGACTTTGAAAACCATGTTTTGATATTAATAGCAAAAGGTACTCTGTTTAGAAAAGAAGGTTAATTCTTTCCTTACAAGCAGGACATTTATTGAAAACCAGTTAACTGAAAATGCGCATTGCTGAATATTAATCTGCAGTATTAATTTAAGAGGTTTTTTTAAAATTTGTTTTTGTACTTTCATTTTTGCATGGGCAGGCACCAGGAATCAAACCTAGATTTCTGGCATGGCAGGTGAGAATGCTGCCTGTTGAGCCACCATGGCCTCCCCTGGACTTCTTTTAAATGTCAAGCTCTAGAAAGGCTAAACTGGTTCACCCCAATGCTAAGCAATAGCTAGTATTGTCTTTGCTACAGGGCATTTAAAATGAGATTTTGAAGTATATTGAAAAAAGTTACCAGTTCACTTATTATACAATAGCTTGCAAAATGTAAATGTCTGAAAGAAGAAAAATTAAATAAATGGCTGTGGAGTTATTTCCTGGATTTCACAACATAATAATGAGAAAAAGTTTGCCATTTTGACCATAAAGAGAATGAGTCATTTAATTTTACCCTCAATACTTATGCAAATAAGTTTCAGCACCAGTAAGAATTCTGCATGGATTTAAATGACTTAAGCAATTATTAAAATCAAGCTGCAGAAATAAATGACATTTATGTGAAAAGAAGAGTGGGTTTAAACTGCTAGTACTTTAACATTTCCATTAGAGCAAATTCCAGTTCAGAACAGGATTCAGGATTTGTTAACAAAGGGATTTTATTCTTTAATCCTTTTCTGATAACTTTGTTCATAATTTTCATAATTTAGCTATATTTAAGGGAAAGGAATAAAAATTGTTTATGAATCCTAACACCACTTGTGATGAAAAAATTTACTATAGTGAAAATTTATGGCTCTAAGTAACTGTTTGGTTTACAATTTAGGTATTGAAATGTAATGAAATATTTTAATTTTATTATTTGTAAACACTGGAAAAGCAGTGCAAATCATTCTTCAAATTAAAATACTTCCTTTCTTTTGACCTTTCTCAAAGGTATTTCAAGATACGAGTATGTTTTTCCCCTTTTGTCTTATATGTACAGACTTTTACTCAACATCCCCAAGGTGATTACTTTCTAAGTTGATCTTGGTCTTATGAAAGAATTCTATCTAGAGATGTAATATCTAGATAAGTTCAAACTATTCATACTGTTTTACCTAGAGTTATTACATTATTTAAGAGTAAACATCTTATTAAACTTAATAGGGTACCACAAAATAAATAAATAGGATTTCTAAAACAGGTATCATAGTTTATATAAAATAACTAATAAAAACAAAATTAATAAATTAGGGCAGTTAAATCACATGTCAACAAAGTTTATATTGAAAAACATAAACATTAACTCCAATTTACTTAGGTTGCCATATGGAATTGCTATTTTTTAAAACATTTTCATTGTGAAATATATGTACAAATAAAGAAAAAGCAATAGTTTTCAAAGTATACTTCAACAAATAGTTACAGAAAAGATGTCACAGTTTGTTATGGGTTACCATTCCACTATTTCAGATTTTTCCTTTTAGCTTCTGCAAAACAGTGGCGGCTAAAAGAAATATCAATATAGTGATACAGCAGTCATACTCCTTCTTAAATCCTATTTCTTCTGCTATAACCTCTCCTTCTCCTTTGATCCTTCTCCCAATCTATAGGGATCTTTAGGCAATGCTCATTCTGACATTTTCATTTTGAGAAGGGGTGGTGACACTAAAGGATAGGGAATGTAATTTATTGATAATCTTGGAGAGACTGGTTCCTCTGGGTTTCAGGATTTATCTTGCCTAGCAATCTTCTGGAAATTATAGTTTTCAGGAAAGCAGTCTTAGTGTATGAAACTTTTATAGTCTCAGTTGGAGCTCTAGGTGTTCTTAAGAGTTAATAGGAGTGATGTTGGTTGGTTTAGCAAACCATGGCACTCAGCACTATCTCACTGAAGCTTGCATAAGAGTAACCTTCAGGATAGCTTCTTGACTCTATTTGCTTTCTCTTAGCCACTGATGCCTTATTTTATTATACTTTTCTCCTTTTGACTGGGAAGGCGTTGTCAATCCCATGGTTCCAGGACCAGATTCATAACTAGGAGTCATTTGCACATAGTGGGGAGGGTAATGATTTTCCTTTCAGAGTTGGGCTTAGAGAGAGAGAGATGCCACATTTGAGCAACAAAAGAGGTTTCCTGGAAGCAACTCTTAGGCCTCATTATAGGTAGTCTTCACTTCTGCACTACAGATAGAAATTTCATAAGGGTAAGCCTCAAAATTAAGGGTTTGGCCTATTTTTTTTGGAGTCCCCAATAGTTTTCCCAGATGAGAAAGTTAAATAGTTCCATATAAATACATATATTTTTTCCTTTGGGCCCTCAAAGGACTCTATCAATAGTTTTTAATTATCAGCCCACCGTAGTCTGAGATGTGTCCTGGTATTACATTAAGGCCTTATTCCTATTCTGGACTCCAGGAGTTTGGATTATTTAATGAACTATCCAGACAGGTTGATTAAGAGTGTGTGTTATGGAAAATTTGGTTTCTAGACATAATAAACCTATCTGCCTTTATTCTCATACAGAAAGTGAAGGTCTAGAGTACGTACACTATAATCTTTTACCTTGTATTGTGATTTACCTTAGTTCCAGCCAGACTGGCTTCATTTTTATCTCTAATTGAGGCGTGAGCTCCTTTTTGGTTACTTTAACTGTTATTGTATGTAGCTTAGGTAACTTTCTGGGCTGCAGAACTCCATTTCTGGGTCTTAGGTATCAGAGTTACTCAAAGTTCCAGGGAAATACATGCTAATACACATATAGCTCAATGTCTCAGAATCTAGAATACACTTACAACCTCAGACTAAGTGTGGCTGCTATATGGGCTTGCAATCTAGGCTCCAATTTTCTTATGAGTATTTTCTAAAAGAGACCTTAGCATATTTTTAATTTTGTTTCTGGCTTATTTTGTGTAACACATTGTCCTTAAGGTTTATTCAGTTCATTGCATGCCTCTCCACACCCTTCGTTTCTGTCACCATACCATATTCCATCTTATAAATGTATCACAGTTTGCCATTCTGCTTCACAGACATTATACACTTCGGGACCCTCCATCTATTGGGCATCAAGGATAATGTCCAAAATAAACAAACCATGTCTTACAGTATCATCACTTGGTTGTACAATCAACAGTAGTCTCAATTTTAGACAATTTTCATTGGTCCATAGAGGTAAAGGACTGACAAACACAGCCTCACCAAATATCAAATCAAAAGTTCCTCTTATCACTTGTCCCTTCTCCCAGTTAGTTGTCTCTGGTAGTGCTGTGGTATAATTGATGTCTTCCTGGTAACTATTGACCATAGCATGCAATTTTAGTTTCCCCCCATACCTCTCTACTATTGACCCTTTGTCCAATATCAAACCTTTGAAATAGTTCACGTGAGAACTTATTTATAATTGTTGATTTAATTGGTGGATACATGGCAATATGCATCCCCTTTTAATCATATTCACCTTCAATAAGGCAATGTTACTTATAACCTCACTAATTAGTTACCATCACTTCTATCCATCCTCTTGCATTTAAATTCAACATCATTGGGTAGCCTTTCCTCTGTCTCCAGCTTCTGTGTACCTCTAGGTCTGCTATATTCTACAGTGTAACCTAGAATACTGTAGATTTCCTTTACCAGAGTCATAATAGTGATATCATACAGTATCTGTCCTTTTGTGTCTGACTTATTTCACTTAGCATTATGTCCTCAAGATTCACCCATGCTGTCATATGATTTGGAACCTTATTTTGTCTTACTGCTGCATAGTATTCCATCATATGTATATACCATATATTGTAAATCCACTCATCTGTTGATGGGCACTTGGATTGTTTCCATCTTTTGGCAATTGTGAATAGTGCTGCTATGAAAATCTGTGTGCAATCTTAAATGAGGATTAAAGAACATGTCACTGCTTTCAGCTTTTCTAGGTATATACCAAGTATTGGTATTACTGGGTCATGGGTAACTCAATATTTAGTTTTCTGAGGGACTGAAAAACTGTCTTCCACAACAGCTGAATCATTACATTCTCACTGATTGTGAAAAAGTGTTTCAATTTCTCCACATTCTCTCCAACATTTGTAGTTTTCTGCTTGTTTAATAGCAGCCATTTCTATAGGTGTGAGGTGATATCTCATTGAAGTCTTGATTTGCATTTTCCTTATAGCTAATGGATGGGTATCTCTTCATGTGTTATTTTGGTTTGCTGAAGCTGTCAGAATGCAGTATACCAGGAATGGAATGGCTTTTAAAAAGGACAATATTAAGTTGCAAGTTTACAATTCTGAGGCTATATAAACATCCAAACTAAGCCATCCAGATCCTGGACTTAAGAAAGGCTGATGTGTCTGGAACACCTCTGTCAGCTGGAAGACATGTGGCTGGCATCTGTTCCTCTTTTGGCTTCTCATTTCAAACAGCTTCCCCAGTGGCATTTTCATTCTGCTTCTCCAAATATCTGGTCTTATGTTGGCTCTGTCTGCTTTGAAGCTTTTTCCAAAATGGCTCCCACTTAAAGAACTCCAGTAAGCAGCCCCACCTTGAATGGGGAGAGACACATCTATATGGAAGCCACCTAATCAAAATGCCCAACCCACAATTGGGTGGGTCACATTTCCATGGAAAAAACTTAATAAATATGATCCCACCCAACGATATTGAATGAGGATTAAAGAACATGGCTTTTCAGGGGTACATAATGGTTTTAAACCAGCATATGTGCTTTGTAGCCATTTGTATTTGCTCTTCAGAAAAGTGCCTATTCATATCTTTAGACAGTTTTATAATTGGGTTAGATATTCTTTTGTCATTGAACTGTACACTTTCTTTATGTATGCAAGATATCAAGTATTTTTTCCAAATTGTGGTTTCCTAATATTTTCTCCCATTAAGATGGCTTCCTCTTCACCTTCTGGGCAAAGTCCTTTGAGGCACAAAATCTCTTCACCTTGTGGAGTTCCTATTTGTCTATTTTTTCTTTTGCTGCTTGTGCTTTAGGTGTAAAGTTTAAGAAGCTAACTCTTGTTACTAGACCTTGAAGATTTTCCCCTGCAGTTTCTTCTAGAAGATTTATGGTACTGGCTCTTACATTTAGGTCTTTAATCCATTTTGAATTATTTTTTATATAGAGTGTAATATAAGGATCCTCTTTCATTCTTTTGGCTATTGATATTCAATTCTCCCATGCCCATTTATTGAAAAGACTATTTTGTCCCAATTCAGTGGATTTGTGGGCAATCAAAGATCAATTGTCATAGATTTGGTGGTCTATTTCCACACTCTCGATTTTATTTCTTTAGTCAATACTTCTATCATGTGCCAGTACCATGCTGTTTTGACCACTGTGTGTTTATAGTAAGCTTTAAAGTCAGGAAGTGATAGTCCTCAGACTTTGCTCTACTTTTTTAAGGATATCTTTAACTACTCTGGTCTCCTTCCCTTTTAAATAAATTTGATAACTAGTTTTTCCAAGTCTTCTAAGTAAGTTGTTGGGATATTGATCAGTATTGCATTGAATATGTAGATCAGTTTGGGCAGAGTTGACATCTTAATAACATTCAGCCTTCCTATTCATGAACATGGAATGTCTTTCCATCTGTTTAGGTCATTTTAAATTTCTTTTAACAAGTTTCATAATTTTCTGTGTACAAGTCCTTGACATCCCTGCTTAGGCTTATTTTAAATACGTGATTGTTTTGGTCACTATTTTGAATGGAGTTTTTTCCTTAATTGTCTCCTCAAATAGGTCATTATTTGTGTATAGAAACATTACTGATTTTTGTACATTAATCTTGTATCCCACCACTTTCCTGAATTTTTTAGCTCAAGCAGCTTTGTCATAGATTTCTCAGGTTTTTTTCTAAGTATAGGATCATGTCATCTGCAAACAATGAAAGTTGTGCTTCTTCCTTCCCTATTTGGATGCCTTTTATTTTATTATCCTGCCTAATTGTTCCAGTTAGGGCTTCTAGCACAATGTTGAATAATAGTGGTGACACTGGGCATCCTTGTCTCATTCCCAATCTTAGGGGGAATGTTTTCAGTCTCTACCATTAAGTATGGTGCTGGGCTATGGGTTTTTCATAGACATGCTTTATAATACTGAGAAAGTTTCCTTCAATCCTACCTTTTGAAGTGTTTTTATCAGGAAATGATGATGAACTTATTGCATGCTTTTTCAGCATCAATTGACATGATCATGTGATTTTTTCCCTTTCAATTTGATAATCTGCCATATTAAGTTGATTGATTTTCTTGTGTTCAACCACCCTTGCATTCCTGGTATAAACCCCACTTGGTTGTGACGTATAATTCTTTTTAATGTATTGTTGGATTTGATTTGCTAGTATTTTGTTGAGGATTTTTGCATCTTTGTTCATTAGGGAGATTGGTCTGTAGTTTTCCTTTCCTTTAGCCTCTTTTTCTGGTTTTCATATTAGAAATATTAGCTTCATAAAATGAATTAGCTAACTCTCCATTTCCTCAATTTTTTTGAAGAGTTTGAGCACAACTGGTGTTAGTTTTTAACCAGGGAACAATACCTTGGTTCAAGAAGACTGATGACATTCAGGGCTTCTCTCTCAACTGGAAAGGCACATGAAAAAAACATGGTGATGTCTGCTAGCTTTTTCTCCAGGCTTCTTGTTTCATGAAGCTCCCCCAGGGGCATTTTCATTCTTCATTTCCAAAGGTCTCTGGTTGCATGGGCTCTGTGGTTCTGTGGCTCTAAAACTTTTTCCAAAATGTTTCCTCTTTTAAAGGATACCGTTGAACTAATCAAGACCCACTTGGAATGGGTGGAGTCATGCCTCCCTCTAATCAAAGGTTAATATCCACAATTGGGTGTGTCATAACTCCATGGAGATAATCTAATCAAGTTTACAATCTACAGTGCTGAATAGAGATTAAAAGAAATGGCTGCCTGCATGAGATGGATCATGATAAAAACGTGGCATTTCTAGGGTACATAGTTCTTTCAGTCAGGCACATTCCACCCTCTGGACCCTAAAAAAAGACATTTTTCCCATCTACAAAATATGTTAACTTCATTACAATATCACAAAAGTCTCAAACCATTTCAGTAACAATACAAATACAAGGTTAAAGCCAGTACAGAGTCTCACCAAAGTCTGTTACAGGCATGGTGCGTTCTAAGGCAAAATTCTCCTCTGGCTCTGGACTTGTAAAACTCATGACAAATTATTTGCTGCCAACATACAAAGAATGGAAAGTCTAGGATAAATATCTCCATCTCCATAGGGGGAAATTGGAAGGACCACAGGGGTCACTGGACCCAAGCAGTTTTGAAAACCTGCAGGGCAAACTCCATTAGATTTCAAAGTCTGAGAGTCATTTATCTTTGGGGCTTTAGAAAGCATCAGTCCCACCCTTTCCAAGGGCCTATACAGTAACCTACCTGTTCTAGTTTGCTAGCTGCCAGAATGCAGTATGCAAGAAATGGAATGGCTTTTAACAAGGGGAATTTAATAAGTTGCTAGTTTACAGTTCTAAGGCCAAGAAAATGTCCCGATTAAAACAAGTCTATAGAAATGTCCAATCTAAAGCATCCAGGGAAAGATACCTTTGTTCAGGAAGGCTGATGAAGTTCAGGGTTTCTTTCTCAAGTGAGAAGGCACATGGCAAGCACAGTCAGAGCTTCTCTCTCAGCTGAAAGGGCACATGGAAAACACGGCCTCATCTGCTATCTTTCTCTCCTGGCTTCCGGTTTCATGAAGCTCCCCAGGAGGCATTTTTCTTCTTCATCTTCAAAGTCTCTGGCTGGTGGACTTTGCTTCTTGTGGCTATGCCGTTCTGCTCTGTCCTCTCTGAATCTTTCTCCAAAACATTTCCTCTTTTATAGGACTCCAATTAACCAATCAAGACCCACCCAAATGGGTGCTGACATGTTGTCATCTAATCCAGTTTAACAACCACTCTTGATTAAATCACACCATCCAGGGAGATGATCTGATTACAGTTTCAAACATAAATATTGACTAGGGATTATTCTACCTTTATGAAATGGGATTTTGATTAAAACATGGCTTTCCTAGGGGGCATACTTCATTTCAAACCAGCACACCTCTTTCTGAATGCAACTTGGGGGACATTGAGGAGATCACTTTTACTTGGCTTCACCCTCTCTAAGTATCAGGGCTGCATTTGGGCTCTCTACCATCTTCAGGGCACATATTCAGCCCCTCCAGGTGGAGGCAGTCAAGCTCTCTACCATCCTCAAGGAATGTGCTCCACCCTCTCTAAGACCTGAGAAGGCATAACTTGTCTACTGCAACAAGATTGAAGGCCCACCCTCTGCCTTCTGGGCCAACTCACCCTCTTCAGGTGCTTGGGTGGGTCCGCTCTCCTGGCCCATGACTTCTTGACTTCATATTTTAGCTTCCATAGTTCTGTCTCTGAAGTTATTTTTCCTCCAATGTGTCCCTTTTCTGTCCCTCTCATCCAGACCAGCAGTGGTTCTGTTTTTTCAGATCCTGCAACTCTCTTGTTGGCTTCCTATACAGTAGGCTTGGATCATGCCCATCAAACAAAAGGAGTTTCCACAAATCCTTTCTGGATAACTCCATATCCAATCCTGGCTTTTTCTGAAATGGCTGACTTATTTCACATTTGGTTAAATCCTCACATGGAGCAGTATCCTCTGGGGTCTCTCCTTCTGGAAGGCCAGAATTTTCCAGATAATCAATTTTGATTTCTTTGTAACCAAGGGTTCAGCTCTTAACTAATCTCTTCTCACATTTTACTGTAAGCTGGAAGGAGAAACCAGGCTGCACTTTCCACATTTAATCTGGAAATCTCTTCTGCTAAATATCCAAGTTCATGGCTTTTAAAATCTGTCTGCCACCTAAAGCCAGCAGTCAGTTTTGATTAATTTTCTGCAAACTTAGAACAAGGGTTGCCTTCCTCCAGTTTGCAATAACATGTGCCTAATTTTTGTATAAGGCCTTATCCGAAGTATCTTTAGAGTCCACATTTCTACCAACAGTCTCTTCAAAGCATTCTTGGCCTTCTCTCTCAAGCCCCTCAAAACTCATCCAGAATCTTCCCCTTATCCATTTAAAAAGCTGCTCCAATATGTTTGGTATTTGCAAACCATGGCAGCACCCTACTTCTCCAGTACCAAAATCTATTCTAGTTTGCAAGCTGCTGAAATGTGATATACCAGAAATGGAATGGCTTTTAAAAAGGGGGAATTAAGTTGCAAATTTACAGTTCTGAAGCCATGAAAATGTCCAAATTAAAACAAGGCTATAGAAATGTCTAATTGAAGGCATCCAGGGAATAATGCCTTGATTCAAGAAGGCTGATGATCAGTTTCTCTCTGGAACGTCACATGGGGAACATGGCAACATCTGCTAACTTTCTTTCCAGGCTTCTTGTTTCATGAAGCTCCCCCAGGGGCACTTTCCTTCTTCATCTCCCAAGGTCTCTGGCTGCATGGGCTCTCGTAGTTCTCATGCTCAAACTTTTTCCAAATGTTTCCTCTTTTAAAAGAGTCCAGTAAACTAATCAAGACCCACTTGGTATGGGTGGAGTCACATCTCCCTCTAATCAAAGATTAATACCCACAATTGGGCGCATCAAATCTGTGGAGATAATCTAATCAAGTTTCTGACCATCAGGGCTGAATAGGGATTAAAAAGAACAACTGCCCCCAAAAGATTGATCAGGATTAAAAAATGACTTTTCTGGGGGTACATAATCCTTTCAAGCTGGCACACGTGGTAATATCTCCCCTCTCATTTTTGGTTTTGTTTATTTGTGTCTTTTCTCTTTTTGTTTTTGTCAGCCTGTTTACAGGCTGTTTCCATCTCTTGGTAATAATAAATAATGCTGTTATAAACATCAATGTGCAAATGTCCTTTGTGTCATTGCCCTCAGTTTTTTTGAATATGTACCTAGAAATGGGATTGCTGGATCATATGGCAATTCTATACTTAGCTTCCTGTGGAACCACTAAAATGCCTTTCAGAGTGGTTGCACCATTTTACATTTCCAACTACAGTGGATAAGTGTTCTATTGTAAATGAAATTTTTTTCCTGATTTCCTCAGATTGCTCATTACTATTGTATAGAAACAATATTGATTTTTGGGTGTTGATGTTGTATCCCGCTTCTTTGTTGTACTGATTCATTAGCTTTAGTAACTTTGCTGTAGATTTTTCAGGATTTTTGACATATAGTATGTCATCTGCAAACAATAAGAGTTTTATTTCTATCTTTCCTATTTGGATGCCTCATTTTCTTTGTTGTCTAATTGCTCTGACTAGAACTTTCAGCACAATGTTGAATAGCAATGGTTATAGTGGGTATCCTTGTCTTGTTCCTAATCTTAGAGAGAAAACTTTCAATCTTGTCCCATTGAGGATAATGCTAGCTGTGAGTTTTTCACATATTCCCTACATCATGTTGAGGAAGTTTCCTTCTATTCTTATCCTTTGAAGTATTTTCATCAAGAAAGGATGTTGAATTTTGCCAAATGCCTTTTCTGCATCAATCAAGATGATCATGTGTTGTTTTTTTTTTTTGCTTTGACTTATTGATATGGTGTATTACATTAATTGATTTTCTTATTTTGAACCATCCTTGCATACCTGGAATAAATCCCACTTGGTTATGGTGTATAACTCTTTTAATGTGCTGCTGTATTCAATTTTCAAGTATAGTATTGAGAAATTTGCATCTATATTCATTAAAGTGATAGGTCTGTAATTTTCTTTTCTTATAGTATCTTTGTCTAGCTTTGATATTAGGGTGATGTTGGCTTCATCGAATGAGATAGCCTTCCCTTCTCTTCAATATTTTTGAAGAGTTTGAGCAGGATTGTAACGAATTCTTTCTTGAATGCTTGGTGGAATTCACATGTGAAATGATCTGGTCCTGAACACTTCTTTTTTGAGAGCTTCTTGATGACTGATTCAGTCTCTCTACTTGTGATTGGTTTGTTGAGGTCATATATTTCTTCTCTAGTCAGTGCTGGTTCTTCATGCCTTTCTAGGAAGTTGTCCATTTCATCTGTATTGTTTAGTTTATTAGCATATAGTTGCTTATAGTATCCTCTCATTACCTCTTTAATTTCTGCAGGGTCAGTGGTTATGTCTCCTTTCCCATTTCTAATTTTATTTATTTACATCTTCACTCTCTCTCTTTGTCAACCTCTCTAGAGTTCCATCAATTTTGATTTTATCAAAGAACCAACTTCTGGTTTTGTTGATTTTCTCAGTTGTTTTCATGTTCTCAATTTCATTTATTTCTGCTCTAATCTTCATTATTTCTTTCTTCTTGTTTGTTTTGAAGTTCGTTTGCTGTTCTGTCTCTAGTTATTCCAAGTGAATTGTTAATTCCTTGATTTTTTCTCTTTCTTCTTTTTAAATATAGTCACTTAAGGCAGTAAATTTTCCTCTTAGCACTGTCTTTGCTGCATTCCATAAAATTTTGATATGTTGTGTTTTCACTTTCATTTGCCTTGAGATATTTACTGATTCCTCTTGTAATTTTTTCCTTGACTCACTAGTTGTTTAAGAGTGTGTTGTTTAGCCTCCATATATTTTTGGATTTTCTGGCCCTCTGCCTTTTATTGATTCCCAACTTCATTCCATTATGATCCAAGGAATAATTTCAATTTTTAAAAATTTATTGTTTTGCTTTTTGACCCAGCAAATGGTCTATCTTGAGAATGTTCCCTGAGCACTTGAGAAAAATGTGTATCTTGCTGTTGTGAGATGTAATGTTCTGTAAATGTCTGTTAAATCTAGTTCATTTATCATATTATTTAAAATTTCTGTTTCCTTATTGATCATTGGTCTAGATGTTCTATACATTTATTGGAGCAGGAAATTGAAGTCTCCAGCCAATATGGTAGAGGTGTCTATTTCTCCCTCCAGTGTTGTCAGTGTTTGTCTCATGTATTTTGGAGCACTCTAGCTCAGTTCTGTTATTTAATCCACTCTGCCAGTGTGTGTGTTTTGATTAAGGAATTTAATCCACCAATATTTAATGTTGTTACTGCAAAGGCAGTACTTTTCCCCACCATTTTGTCTTTTGGATCTTATATGTCACATCTAATTTTTTTCTTTTTTCTACATTTACTGATAATCTTTGTTTCTACACTCTTCTTCAGACCTCTGTATCCTGTGTTTTCCTATCTGCCTGTAGTGTTGCCTTTAGCATTTCTTGTAGAGCTGGTTTCTTAATCACAAATTCTCTCAGTGACTGTTTTTTTCAGAAAATATTTTAATATCCCGCTTATTTTTGAAGGACAGGTTTGGTGGGTGTAGAATTCTTTGTCAGCAGTTTTTCTCTTTCAGAATCTTAAATATATCACACCACTGCCTTCTCTCCCTCAGTGTTTCTGCTGAGAAGTCCACACCATAGTCTTATCAAGCTTTCCTTGTATGTGATGGATTTCTTTTCTCTTGCTGCCTTCAAAATTCTCTCTTTATCTTTGACATTTGACAATATGATTAGTAAGTTTCTTGGAGTATGTCTATCTGGATCTGTTCTTTTGGGTTAAGCTGCACTTTTTGGATCTGTAATTTTATATCTTTTAGAAGAGATGGGAAATTTTCAATGCTTATTCCCCCATTAGCCTTTCTCCTCCTCTTCCTTTCTCTTCTCCTTCTTGAACACCCATAACATGTATTTTTGTACACTTCATGTTGTCATTCAATTCCCTGAGACCTTGCTTGTATTTTTCCATTCTTTTTCTTATCTGTTCTTTTGTGTTGAATTTCAGATGTCCTGTCCTCTAGTTCACTCCTTTCTTCTGCCTCTTCAAATCTGTTTTTGTAGAGTTCCATTGTTTTCATCTCTTCTATTGTGCCTTTCATTCCCATAAATTCTGTAATTTGTTTTTTCAAACTTTTGAATTCTTCTTTATATTCACCCAATGTCTTCTATCCTCCCTCAACTCATTGATTTGATTTTTGATGATATTTTGTATATCTGTTCAAACATCCTGAATTAGTTGTTTTGACTCCTGTATCTCTTTTGAAATGTTGGTTTCTTCCTTTGACTGGGCCATATCTTCGATTTTTCTAGTGTGACTCATTATTTTTTGCTGGTGTCTAGGCATTTGATTTTCTTAATTAGTTTATTCTAGATGTTGTTTTTACTCTTTTACCTAGGGTTTTCTTGTTGGTTGACTTTGCTCCCTATCTGTTCTTTGGCATTCAGTTCAACTTATTCTAGACCTCTAGCATAGGTTCTGTTTAACTTATCAGAATTTTTCAGTTTTTGTTTTTCTGTTTCTTGCCTTTTTTTTTTTTGAGGAAGGCATCCTCAGATATGATCTACCACAGTCAGATTTTCCCAGTTCAGACAGGTCCACATCTCAGGACGAGAGAGCAGCCAGTATCAAATTTCTTTGAGGTTGAGACCCCACAGATTGTTAAACTTTCCTATGAAGCCCCTAGACTCGGTGCTTTTCCTGTCCTCTCCAGCATGTGGTGCTTCTTTGCCCACACCTTCCCGCCAGCCTACAGACATGCAGTGACTTTTATTTCAGCAGCCTCTCCACACCAGGGTGGGCTTAGATTGCTTCTGTTTTCCAGCCTCTGGGGCCTGAATTTCATAAAATAGAGCCTCCCCTTTAGCTGGACCCTGTGCCCCTTTTCTTGGGGAAGAAACACCCTTTAATGAATTGTCTGCATCCACCTGACTATTTACTTTGCCTCTTAGACATGCCTTAATTCCACCCTTGCCTGGGATAGTGCTAGAGGTGGAGAGGGCTGGCACATCTATTAATGAGCTATTGAACTGTTAAGATGTTAAAAAAAATAAAATAAAAGCCTTTTCAGAGGCAGACCTCTGCTCCCACGTTTTCCAGTCAAGAGCCAGTTAAGAGCTGGAGTTGGTACATGGCTGTATGTGTCTACAGGTGTTATGTGGTTCCTCCCACTCCTCCTAGTGTATACCTAGAAGTAAGACTACCAGGTCATGTGGTAGCTCTATGTTTAACTTTTTAAGGAACTGCCAAATTGTTTTCCATGGTGATTGCAACATTTTACATTCCTATCAATGAGTGAGTGTTTTTTTCCACATCCTTGCCATCACTTATTTTTCATTTAAAAATAATAGATATCCTGGTGGCTGTGAGGTGGCATCTCACTGTGGTTTTAATTTGCATTTCACTAGTGACTAATGTTGAGCATCTTTTCATGTGCTTATTGCCCAATTATATATATTCTTTGGAGAAATGTCAATTTAAGTCTTTGGCCCATTTTTAAATTGAGTTGGCTTTTTGTTGTTGAGCTGTAGGAGTTGCTTTATATTCTGGATATTAAACCCTTATCAGATATATAGTTTCAAGATATTTTCTCTCATTCAGTTGGTTGTCTTTTCACTTTGTTGATATTCCTTTGCACAGAAGCTTTTAATTTTGTTGAAGTCTGATTTCTTAGGTTGTAAAGCCTAAGAATCCATTGCCTAACTCAAGGTCCTGAAGATACTTCCCTATGTTTTCTTCTAAGAGTTTTATAGTTTTATTTTTCATATTTAGGTAGTTGATCCATTTTGAGTTAATTTTTGTACAAAGTGTGGAGTAGGGGTGCACTTTCATTTTTTCACATGTGATACCCAGTTTACCCAGCACCATTTGTTGAAGACCCTGTTGTGTGGATTTGGCATGCTATCAAAATCAATGGCCATAGATGTGTGGCTTTATTTCCTCCTTTATAACATGGATGCTTTTCATTTCTTTTTCTCTCTGGCTAGCATTTCCAGTACAATATTGAATAGCAATGAAGATAGCGGGTATCCTTGTCTTGTTCTTGATATTAGGAGGAAAGCCTTAGTCTTTCACTGCTGAGAATGATGTTAGCTATGGAATTTTTATATATGTCCTATATCATGTTGAAGGAATTTCCTTTTGTTCCTAGTTTTCTGAGTGTTTTTATCAAGAAAGTGTTCTCATTTTTTTCCCCAATGCCTTTCTGCATCAATTGAGATGATCATGTGTTTTTTAAGTTTCATTCTGTTAATGTGGTGCAATATATTGATTGACTTTCCTAGTTTAAAATACCCTTGTATTACTGGGATAAAACCCATTTGACCATGGTGCATGCTTCTTTTAATATGCTGTTGGGTTTAGTTTGGTAGTATTTTTTTTGAAGATTTTTGCGGCTATAATCATTAGGGATGTTGGGTTTTAATTTTCTTTTCTTGTGATATCTTTATCTGGCTTTGGTATTAAGATGATGTTAGCCTCATAGAAGGAGTTTGGAATCTTTCTTCCTCTTCAATTTTGGAAGAGTTTGAGAAGAATTGGTCTCAATTCTTCCTTGAGTGTTTGTAAAATTAACCATGAAGTCATCTGTTCCTGTCATTTTCTTTGTTGGGATGTTTGTAATTGTTGATCTAATGTTTTTCCTTGTTATTGGCCTATGAGATTTCTATTTCTTTTCGAGTCAGTAATTTGTGTGTTTCTTCACTTTGGAATGTAGGCCTAGGAGAGAGATTACTAAATATAGATGAGTTTTATGGGTTTAATTAAATTTAGATTTAACTTTTTTGGCAAGAATATTTCTTATATGCTCCTATGTGCTTCCTATCGCATCATATCAGGAGGTACAAATAACGAATTGTCCCATTTGTTGTGATGCTGAGATTAGTCAGTGGTTTCAGGTACTGACCACCTGATCCCTCCCTCCCATTGAAAAATTTATCATCAGATTTCCACATAATGGGTTCAATCAATGATGATTATTGTTTGAATCAATGATTTTGTTAGGGTTGCAAAATCATGATTTTCTGGTTTTATCATTCCATCAACATTTATTAGTGGGAATTCTTCCTTAATGAAAAAATTTCTCTTCTGATTGAATAGAACTTTCACAAATATTTCAATCCATGTAGAGGAAAACATAATCTAATATTTTAAAAGCTTATATGAATGTGACAATGTATGTTTATTCTTTGATTCACCATTTAGACTCAGGGTGACTTTATTGGAAACCCACCAGATCATGAATTCAATTGAATTAGCATTTTAAAAATGCATTTTAGGAGAATTCAGTTTTTCTACTTGGTGTAAGATTCCATTTCCTCTGATTTCATTTGCAGAATGGATCTAACTTTTTGCAAATCCATCAGTTTTCCCTTCTCATATGCAAGGTGAAAACAATCATCCTTAGCTTATTGCCATAATGCTTATATAGAAACCAGATAAATTGTTAGATTAGCTTATGTCATTTGTCTATTTTGCTGACCAGCTGTCTCCTCATGGAGAGACACATCCAGTATGTTTGCATCATTGCATTTAATGCAGCACTGCTAAGGGATGTTGACTTGAAGGAATTCTATAGTTCATCATTATATGTGGATATCTAAATTTCTGAACATGTTGTGAGAAAATTGTTTAATTTTCCATTCCTAGATGCTAGCTCAGTTTAGAAAAAAGAAAGTGTTGTAGGATAGTGTTGGGAAGTGTCTCAGGGAAAGAAATGTGAAAATATGCCAGTCCTCTAGACTCCTGACTTTATGGTCTGAACAAGTGTTGTTACTTAACCCTTGCACCTGTAAAGTTAACTGTGAAGACACTCTACTATTTCTTTGTGTTACCAATGTCCTTAAAAGCAGGTGAATGTGTATTTGAAATTGCTCCAGATCATCATGGATTAATGCTGTTTGAGATGAGATAATGCTCTACGAAATCTTTTTATTGAGTGAAAGTAAATTGCCAAAAGTAAATTTAATGGTTTTTAAGAATTAGAATGCTTCTAGATAAATGAATGCCTTTAAACTTAAAATGGCCAGTGTTTATGGCAGCAGTATTCACAACTCGTAATGGATGGAGGTACCCTATGGGTATAATGACTGAGGGAAGGAAGGGAGAAACTGGTCTATACATACAACTGACTACTGAGTAACTGCAAGAAGGAATAAAGTTATGAGGTTTGCAACTAGGTGAATGAAACTTAAGGACTGCATGTTGAATGAAATGTCAGAAACAAAAGACAAATGTTATCATGGTTCACTCATATGGACTAACTATAATATACAAACTTGGTGAATTGAAGTTGACAGCATAGATTGTCAGACTGGGGCCTATTGTAAAGGGTCCTAGATTGTAAGCTTTTACAGCAATCATATATATTCAGGAGTTGTAACTGTTATTTCTAAATTCTGAGATATTGTATATAACCTGATTGTTCCCAGAAACTCTGGGCATTTATGTGACACCTGAGACTCAGAGTTAGAGCTCTGAAGCTATGGAAGTCAGCATTATCTGTAGAGGAACTGTTTAAAGAGTTGAAAAAGGGATCAGACTTTGACTAGAGATATGAATGAAGCTAATCTGTATGGAATTAAGGTAGATCGGAATACAGGGTAAAGTGTTATATGGTCCATATTTTAAAACTTCAATTTCTGTGTGAGACCAAAGAGAGAGATGCTAATTTGGTGCAAAATTTATACTTTGGATAGCACATTACCTAATTTAACTTGTTTGGTCAGTTTAGTTGAACACAATAAGTATAAGGAATCTTGATTATGGCATAAGATCTTGTTGGTTTGTCCAATTTAGTGTGATGCTCTGATATATCCCAGAGTAATTTGGGTAATGAATATAAAAGTATTTGCACAGTCCCCTTGGGGTCTAGGGAGAAAAGAGGACATATTCAACTTCTCTATTTGGGAAATTCCTGATATTCTCACAAGCAGTGGAGAGAACCAAATCAACAAGCTGAGCACTCTATCTTGGGGTTCACTCTTATGAAACTTATTCCTGTAGAAGAGAAGCTAAGCCTACTTATAATTATGCCTAAGAATCACCCTCCAGAGAACTCTTTCATTGCTCAGAAGTGGCCTCTCTCTCTAAGCCAACTCAGCAGGTGAACTCACTGCTCTCTTCCTCTACACGGGACATGACTCCCAGGGGTGTTACTCTCCCTGGCAACATGGGATGGAACTCCTGGAATGAGCCAGGCCCTGGCATCCTGGAACTGAGAAAGCCTTCCTGACCAAAAGGAGGAAGAGAGATATGAGACAAAATAAAGTTTCAGTGGCTAAGAGATTTCAAACAGAGTCGAAGGTTATTCTGGAGGTTACTCTTATGGATTATATAGATGTCCCTTTTTAGTTTATGGTGTACTGGTATGGCTAGAGGGAACTATCTAAAACTATTGAACTGTGTTCCAGTAGTTTGATTCTGGAAGATGGTTGTATAACAATATAGCATTTACAATGTGACTGTGTGATTGTGAAAACCTTGTCTCTGATGCTCCTTTTATCCAAGGTATGGACAGGTGAGTAAAAAACTATGGATACAAAAATAAACAATAGGGGGGATACAGGGTAAAATAAATTGGGTAGATTGAAATACTAGTGGTCAGTGAAAGGAAGGGGTAAAAGGTGTGGGATGTATGAGGTTTTTCCTTTTTATTTCTTTTTCTGGAGTGATGCAAATGTTCTAAAAATGATGATGGTGATGGATGAATACACAAGTATGTGATGATATTATGAGCCATTAGTTGTTTAATATGGCTGGACAATGTGTGTAGATATTTCTCAATAAAACCATCTTAAAAAAGAAAGCACATGGACATGAACTGAAATTCCATATGTTTGTGGTGATGCTCTACTCTGGTTAATTCCATATTGGCCATTTCTGGATCCTCAAATATTTCAGGGTGTTTTATGTGCTGAATCTTCAGTTTGTAATGGATTTTTTTTCAAAGTATGGTTTCTTCACATGTTTTATTCATGTTAAATATCATGTCCTCAGAGAAACTTCCCCTGGTCAGGTCCTGTTACTCTCTATTCCCTCATACTTCTTTTATTTTTCACTGCACCTACTTTTTAAAATTTATTTATTGTTTTAATGTCTTTTCCATGAGAATGTGAGCTTTGTGGAAGCTTTTGCTGTTTTCTTAGCACATAGGACAGTGCCTGGAATATAATATGCACTAATATGAGTGAGGATTGTTTTTTGATTATAAATTATGAAAAACTTAGAGATTATAGCCTTTAACTGTAAGGACATTTACTGGTACTTTTCAAGAACCTTGCGTGTCCTCTGTCACAGGGTTTGGGTAGGGTCTCTGGCTTTTTCCCTATATCTGCACTGCCACCTTTGGCGTGTTGTCCTTATGTTTTTTTTTTTTACTCATGGACATAAGCAGGCTACTTCAGTTCTAGTCATTATGTTTACAAGCTATGCAGAAAGAGGGGGAAAGAGAAAGGAGCCAAGATAGTGGCTTAGTGAGGTGTGGGATTTAGTTCGTCCTCCACAGCTATTAGTAAATAGCCAGTAACAGTACAGAACAACTTCTGGGGCCACATCAGTGACCAGACACAGCATACAAGACACACAATCTGGACAAGTTGGACCAGCTGCAAGCCCACCCAGAACCATGAGTATCCTTAGTTGTGGAGGTTGGCGCCCCTCCCCGACAGGCTGCTTCCCAGGGCAGAGGGGAAAGGAAAGAGACTTTACTAATAGCAAGGGGCTGAGCTCAACCAAACTCCAATTGTGGAATTGACTAACAAATTCTGACTACTAAAAATAGGCTCCCAGCTCAGCTGAACCTCGAGTAAAAGCTGAGGTTGCTGGTTTTTGCTCTGGTGCAAAGGGAGCAGGGCTGACAGAAAAAGCAAAAAAAAAAGCAACAGAGGTTTTTTTGGACTAGACAGCACAAAATACTTGAAAGAGTCTGGGCCCTGAAGGAAAGGAGGGGGCACATAGGACCTGGAGATACACAGAGCAACATACCAACTTAAGCTCTTGATTGGCAAGCCAGAGGGGTCCTGCTCTGAAAAGGATTGTTTTCCTTTTCTTTTTTGTGGCTGTGTTCCTATGGCTTGACTGCTCTTTGGAAAAAACTGCAATGTTTCTCAGACTCCAACTGCCCCAGGCATGGGCAGAAGTAAGCTTGTTTGAGAGTTTGTCTGGAGGCTGTGCCTTCCCCTTGAGAGGGGTGGGGCCCAGTTCGGGTGGAATCCCTCCCTCAAGGAGTTCAGACCCAGGGTCTGGAAAACTGAAGCGACTAAAGCCAGCAGACAACCTCTCCTCTGTCTCAACTATGCCCCCAGCAAGGAGAGTCTGCTGAAGTTAAAGGTCCCACACCACCTTATGCTGATGGGACCTGCAGGCAGACAAGCACCACATACCATGCAGGATAGGAAAAACGCAGAGTCTATTGGCTTCATAGGAAAATGTTTCAAGCTGCTGGGTCTCACCCTCAGGGAAAACTGACACAGGTGACTCTTTCCTCCTGAGAGGAGGCCAGTTTGGTCTGGGAAAATCTGACTGGGGTATATAATACCTAAGTAGACCCTCCTAAGGGGGGAAAAAGGCATCATATAGGCAGGGCAAGAAACAAGAAAACAAGAACTGAAAAATTCTGATCTATTAAACAAAACCTAAGCTAGAGCTCTAGAATAAGCTGAGATGAATGTCAAAAAACAGATAGACAACAAAATCATCCAGTAAGAAAATCCTAGGTAAAAAAAAAGTGAAGACAATCTCTGGAGTGAACTAATTAAGGAAATTAAATGCCTAGATGCCAGCAAAAAATAATGTATCATACTAGGAAAATTGAAGATATGGCCCAGTCAAAGGAACAAACCAATAATTCAAATAAGGTACAGGAGTTGAAACAATAATTCAGAATGTTCAAACAGACATGGAAAATCATGTCAAAAATCAAATCAGTGAATTGAGGGAGGATATAAAGAAGGCAAGGAATGAACAAAAAGAAGAAATAGCAAGTCTGAGAAAACAAATAACAGAACTTATGGGAATGAAAGGCATGGTAGAAGAGATGAAAAAAAAAAACCAATGGAAACCTACAATGTCAGATTTCAAGAGGCAGAAGATAGGATTAGTGAACTGGAGGACAGGACATCTGAAATCTGGCAAGCAAAAGAAAGCATTGGGAAAAGAATGGAAAAATATGAGCAGAGACTCAGAAAATTGAATGACAATATGAAGCACATGAATATATGTGTTGTGGGTGTCTCAGAATGAGAAAGGAAAAGGAGGAGAAAAGCTAATGGAGGAAATTATCACTGAAAATTTCCAAACTCTTATGAAAGACTTAAAATTACAGATCCAAGAAGTGTAGTGTACCCCAAACAGAATAGATCCAAATAGATGTACTCCAAGACACTTACTAGTCAGAATGTCAGATGTCAAAGAGAAAGAGAATCTTGAAAGCAGCAACAGAAAAACAATTCATCACATAAAAGGGAAACCCAATAAGATTATGCATAGATTTCTCAGCAGAAACTGCGGAGGTGAGAAGACAGTGGTATGATATATTTAAGGTACTAACAGAGAAAAACTGCCAACCAAGAATTCTATATCCAGCAAAATTGTCCTTAAAAAATGAGGGGAAATTAAAACATTTTCAGACAAAAAAATCAATGAGAGAATTTGTGACCAAGAGACTGGCTTTGCAAGAAATACTAAAGGAAGCACTAGAGACAGATAGGAAAAGACAGGAGAGAGAGGTATGGAGAAGAGTGTAGAAATGAAGCTCAGTAAAGGTAAAAAGAAGAAAAATTAGTTATGATGTATAAAGTCCAAAAGGCAAAATTGTAGAAGAAAATGCTGCCCTTACAGTAATAACACTAAATGTTAATGGATTAAACTCCCCAATCAAAAGACATAGACTGGCAGAATGGATTAAAAAACAGGACCCATCTATATGCTGTCTAAAGAAGAAAGAGGGGGAAAGGGTGGGAGTTTTTCCTTTTTTCAGGAAAGCAGAGATGGTTCAACAAACTCCCCAGCAGATTTTTTGCTTACATCTTTTAGGCTAGGAATGTGTCAAATAACTACCCTTAACTGAAAGGGGAGTCTGGAAAGTAAATATTCAAAATTTCCAGGCTCTATTGTGGAGGTGAACAAGGTGAGGAGGAGCTTGAGAGTGATTATTGGGCCAACTAGCTAATAATAACTACTTCAATGATTAACAAAAATTTATTGAAAGAATAAATGAATGATTAATCAAAATGGCAAGAGTTGCTTTATCTCAGGAATGCAATAAATGATTCAGGTTACTATTTATCATTTGCTTTATCTATCAATATTAACTTTTCATAGAGACTTGGATTTTGGGGCAAGTATTTAACTAGACCTAAGGAGAGTATAAGTACCTGGAATAAAATACAATAAAATATGAGAAAATAAGGTGATATAAAATGAAATATAATGATAAAACAAAAATGATAAAAGCATATTATTGTTTATGAAAGTTATTGTTTATGAAAGACAAAACTACCTAAGGGAGGTCATACTGCTGAGCAATTAAATCAGTCACCAGATATACACTTGGAATCTAGCTCATCTAAGTGTGTTACTTAATTTCTCTAAGCCTTGGTTTTTTTCATCTTTAAAATAAGACTATTGAAATACTTGCTTCATTGGTGACTGCAAGTCTCAAATTAGAAAATATATGAGGATAGTATAAAATAATACCTAGCACTTTACTGAAAAGTCTACAGTTTGTAAATAAAACTAAAAAATAAAAATATGATTATTCAGATTTACTTTTCATGATCTTTAATATTATTTAGAGAATAATATCATTCTGTTTGATGTGGTACTTGGCCTTTTTAAATGCTCAACTAAAACGTAGACATTTTCTGTGTTCCTGTTTTCAAAATGGTAAAAAGAAAGCTGAAATAGACTTCTGGCAAATCTTAAGATTTGTTCTCTATGAAAGAGAACAAATGGGCTGAATAGTTTAAATTATGAAATTTTAAGAGACTAATATAAAACTGTAGTCTATCATTAATTCTTTGTTGTTCATTAGTTACAGTGTTTAGAAGTTGAAAGCCACCTGGGTGAGAATGCATTAGATTATTTCCTGCGGGCATGTCTATCTTGATAAAGTGCTGAGTCTGTTATTCTTGCATTTAATGTATTCAAGTTGGCATTGAAGTGAAAGACATAATTCTCATTACACGTGCTAAGCCAGGCAGCAAGGGAAACAAGCCTGACTAAATGCTTGGATTTCACCCAGTGGTGCAGCAAGCTAGTGTTGTTTCTGGAAATGAAAACTGTGTCTTTATTTGTCAGCTGGAAATGTCCAGGGCTTTAGAGAAAGTATGCGATAAATAGAAGACATTATTCACTAAGTTAACCCCTTTTATTCAAAGGCACTGAGACGAAATTCTCTATGAATAATAAAGTTGATTGTAGTCAATAACATAGAACACTTTGTGATTTTATGCTGAAGGACACATTGTATGACATTTTTATTTTAACTGGATGTGTTCCTTGGCAGCAGTAGTGAATAAAATTAGATAGATTTTTTTTTAAGCTTTAGAATCTATTTAAAATAACCCTTGAGGTCAATTGCGTAGTATATAGTTAGCATCTTCAAGAGTTTGGATTGTCCTTTTATTATAAAGTTCGAACTTGATCTATTTTCCTGTGTTAAAAATTATCCCCCCCCCAAAAGAAATCCCAATGTATTTGTGGTGGAAATTATTCTTAATTTAAAAACTGAATTGGTTTGGAATAATCTTCTTACAATTACACACTTTTACATCCTCCTTTTTTTAAAGGTTTTCTAATCTTTTTTATTATTTCCTCCAACCCCCATTCAATAACCTTCTGGATGCATGTCTACTTATTAGAATACATGATGACTCAAATGCCTATCAACAATTACCTATTAGAAAAATGGCAGGTTTATTTATGATGTCATAATGAAAACTGATCTCCATCAAAAACTTTTTATAATTTCTTAAAACATGAAACAATGTCACAAATGTACATTGTCCATAAGTGGACAATATTGTCATTAGGGCTTAGACCTTACCTATTTCTTCAGGTAATTTTCATCTCATATTAATTTTTTTTTTTTTTCGCATGGGCAGGCACTGGGAATCAAACCCGGCTCTCCCACAAGGTAGGTGAGAATTCTGCCACTGAGCCACTGTTGCACTGCCCTCATATTAATTTTTTTAATGCAATTTTATTGAGGTTTGTTCACATGACATATAATCATCCAAAGTATACAATCAGTGACTCACAGTATCATCATATAGTTGTATATTCATCACCACAATTTTTGAACATTTTCACTATTCCAAAAAATGCATATATGAATAAAAATAAAGGTGAAAATAACACCCCAAACATCCCATAGCTCTTATCCCTACCTATTATTTATTTACTTATTTTAACTTTTTTTATTGTAAAATATAACATGTATACAAAGCAAAGAAAAAAAAGCAATAATTTTCAAAGCACACTTCAACAAGCAGCAACAGAACAGGTCCCATAGTTTGTCATGGGCTACATCCCATCATCTCAAATTTTTCCTTCTAGTTGCTCTAGAGGCTAGAAGGAATATTAATAAAGTTATTCAGCAGTCATACTCATTTGTTAAATCCCATTTTCTCTGTTATATCTTCACCTTCACCTTTAAACCTTTCCCACTCTGATACAGTTCCTTGGGGAATGTCTGTTCTGACTCTGATACTGAGAAGGGGTGTCCACACTGAAAGACAGGGGGATGAAATCAATTGCTAATCTTGGAAAGGCTGGTCCCTTTGGGTTTCAGGGTTTATCTGACCTAAACCTTCTGGGAATTATATGTTTGAGGAAGGCAAATCTAGTGCATGAAGTATTTATAATGTCTCAATTTGAGCTTCAAGTGCTCTTAAGAGACAACAGGAATGATGTTGATTGGAATTTAGGAAACTATGTTGATTTGCACTATCTAAGTGCCTGTTAACTATTTGCCATAGTGTGCTTTTTTAGTTTCCCCCCTAATATCCCTCTACCATTGACTCCTTGTCCACTATAAAACCACTGATAACTTATTTATAATTGTGCTGGTTTAAAAGGATGTATGTCCCCTAGAAAAGCCATGTTTTAATCTAAATCCCATTTCATAAAGGCAGAATAATCTCTATTCAATACTATATGTTTGAAACTGTAATCAAATCATCTCCCGGGAGATGTGATTTAATCAAGAGTGGTTGTTAAGCTGGATTAGGTGACAACATGTCTTCACCAATTTGGGTGGGTCTTAATAAGTTTCTGAAGTCCTATAAAAGAGGAAACATTTTGGAGAATGAAGGAGATTCGGCAAGAACAGAGAATGCTGCAGCACCATGAAACAGAGTCCACAAGCCAGTGACCTTTGGAGATGAAGAAGGAAAATGCCTCCCGGAGAGCTTCATGGAACCAGAAGCCAGGAGAAGAGGCTAGCAGATGATGCTGTGTCCACCATGTGCCCTTCCAGATGAGAGAGGAACCCTGACCATGTTCACCATGTACCTTTCCAGATGAGAGAGAAACTGTGACTGTGTTCACCATGTACCTTTTCGCTTGAGAGAGAAACCCTGAACTTCATTGGCCTTCTTGAAGCAAGGTTTCTTTTCCTGGATGCCTTTGATTGGACATTTCTATAGATTTGTTGTAGTTGGGCATTTTCTTAGCCTTAGAACTGTAAACTAGCAACTTATTAAATTCCCCCTTTTAAAAGCCATTCTGTTTCTGGTATATTGCATTCCTGCAGCTAGCAAACTAGAATAATAATCATAAATTTAATCATTGGGATATATAGCACTATATATCCTCTTTCAGTCATATTCACCTTCAATATGGCAATGTTACTTATAAACCCATGAATTAGTTATCATGACTTCTATCTGTTCCCTTGCATTTACATTCAACATCTTTGGGAGGCCTTTCCTCCTTCTCTAGTTTCTGTGTATCTCTAGGTCTGCTATATTCTACAGTATTACCTCTGCGATTACCTTTACCAGAGTCATAATAACAAAATCATACAGTATATGTCCTTTTGTGTCTGTTTTATTTCACTCAACATTATGTCTTCAAGTTTCATCCATGTTATCATATGTTTCAGGACATCATTTCATCTTATTATTGTGTAATATTCCATCATATGTATATAGCACATTTTGTTTATCCACTCATCTATTGATGGACACTTGGATTGTTTTCATCTCTTGGTAATTGTAAATAGTACTGCTATGAACATCAGTGTGCAAATATCTTTTTGTGTCACTGCCTTCAACTCCTCTGGGTATATACTGAGTATTGATATTGCTGGGTCATAGGGCAACTCAATACTAATGTACCAATAATGTTTCCATACACAAGTAATGACCTATTTAAGAAAAAAAATTTCATTCAAAATAGCAATCAGAAGAATCAGGTACCTAGGAATAAGCCTAACCAGGGATGTCAAGGATTTGTACACAGAAAAATACAAAAAATTGCTAAAAGAAACAAACAAAAAAAGACCTAAATGGATGAAAAGACATTCCATGCTAGTGGGTAGGAAGGTTGAATGTTATCAAGATTTCAGTTCCACCCAAACTGACCTGCAGATTCAATGCAATACTAATCAAAATCCCAACAACCTACTTTGAAGACTTGGGAAAACTGTTTATCAAATTTATGTGGAAAAGAAAGAGAACCTGAATAGCTAAAGATAAATTTAAAAAGAAGAGCAAAGTGGGAGGGTTATCACTTCCTGACTTTAAAGTTTACTATAAAGCCACAGTTCTCAAAACAGCATAGTACTGGCACAAAGATATAAGCATCGACCAAGGGAATAGAATTGAGAGTGCAGAGATAGACCACCAAACTTATGGCTATTTGGTCTTTGGTAAGGCCCCCAAATCCACGGAACTGGGACAGAATAGTCTTTTCAATAAATAGGCATGGGAAAACTGGATTTCAATAGCCAAAGGAGTGAAAGAGGATCCCTACATTACACTCTATACAAAAATTAATTCAAGATGGATTAAAGACCTAAATGTAAGAGCCAATACCATAAAATTTCTAGAAGAAAATGCAGGGAAACATCTTCAAGATATAATAATAGTAGGTAGCATCTTAAACTTTACATATAAAGCATAAGAAGTGAAAGAAAAAAATGATAAAAGTTCTTTGAGAACTCCTTAAGATCAAGAGTTTTTTTGCCTCAAAGGACTTTGTTTAAAAGGTGAGGAGGAACCAACTCAATGGGATAAAATATTTGGAAACCACATTTTGGATAAAGGCTTGATATCCTGTGTACATAAAGAAATTATACAGTTCAACGACAAAAGAATAAACAACCTAATTATAAAATGGGCAAAGGGTATGAATAGACACTTCTCTGAAGAGCAAATATAGAGATGGCTAATAAGCACATGAAGAGCTGCTCATCTTCATTGACTATAAGGGAGAAGCAAATTAAGACAACAATGAGATATTACTTCACATATATAAGAATGGCTGCTTTTAAACAAACAGGAAACTATAAATGTTGGAGAGGATATGGAGAAACTGGAACACTTATTCACTGCTGGTGGGAATGTATAATGGTGCAGCTGCTGTGGAGGTCGGTTTGGCAGTTCCTGAGAAAACTATTTATTTTTTATCCTTATTTTTTATTCATCTGTCCATACACTGGATGAAGGGAGTGTCAGCCATAGGATTTTCACAGCCATATGGTCACACTGTAAAAGCTATATAATTAATCAATTGTCTTCAAGAATCAATGCTACTGGAATACAGCTCAATAGTTTAGGTATTTCCTTCTAGCTATTCTAATCCACTAAAAACTAAAAATGGATATCTATATAATGTATAAAAATGACCTCCAGAATGACCTCTTGACTCTATTTGAAATCTCTGAGCCACTGAAACTTTTTGTTTTATTTCGTTTCTCTTCTCTTTTTTGGTCAAGAAGGCATTTTCAATCCCATGATGCTGGGTCCAGGCTCATCCCTGGGAGTCATGTCCCATGTTGCCAGGGAGATTTACATCATGGGAGTCATGTCTCATGTAGTGGGGAGGGCAGTGGGTTTACCTGTCAAGTTAGGTTAGAGAGAGAGGCCACATCTGAGCAGGAAAAGAAGTTTATCTAAGGGTGAATCTTAGGCATATTTATAAGTAGGCTTAGCTTCTCCTTTGCAGGAATGTTTCATATGGGCAAGTCCCAACATTGAGGGCTCAGCTTATTAGATTTGTAGTCCCTAATACTTGCAAAAATATCTGGAATTCCCCGGGTGGGGAGAGGAATTTAATATTTCCATGTTTTCTCCCAGCTCCTCAAGGGGGCTTTGCAAATACTTTTTTTATTGTCTCCCCAAATTACTCTGGGATATATTAAGCATCATACTAACCTGTACAAACCAACAACATCTCACTCCTTTTTTAAGGTTCTATGTATTTATGGTTCAAATAAGCTGACCATGATGTTAAATTAGAGAGAGTGCTACAGAAAATATAAACTTTGCAACAAATAATTATCACTTCCTTTGGTTTCACACAGAAGTTGAAGTTTCAAAACACAGTCAATATCATCCTTTACCCTTTACTTTAATTTACCTAAGTCCTAACATAAGGACTGTTTCATTCGTATCTCTAATTGAATTCTGATCTTTTTTTCAGTTTTTTAAAGAGTTGCTGTATAGGGTAATGCTGACTTTGAGAGCTGCAGAAGCCTAGCTCTGCATCTCAGGTATCACAGAGATACACAAAGCATCTCATATTAATTTAATAGATATTTTATCTTAATATATCTGAAGTCTCCTTTTCTAAATAAATTCTTCTTGGAATATCATGTGTAATTATTACTGTTAGTTAATAATTACTTCTGTTATCAAGTAATTACTATGAGCATTTCTGTCTAGAAAATAGAAAAGAACAGATATTCTTTGACATCTTTATCAAATTTTTGGCTATAAGAAAGCATTCATGGAGCTATTGTGACTGGTTGCCCATTCACTCTGGAAGTTTCAGAGTAGCTGTATGAGTAAATGGTTGAAGTGCCCATTCTGTGCTTTGCAGATCATTGGAAGCCAAAAATCAATTTAATTACCCTGTGCTCAACTTTCAGTTGGGGTCTTTTTCCTGCACGATTGTAGTGATTAGTGTACCTGAGTTATCTAGCTGTCTCCAGCAAACTTTGGACTCAGTAGTCTTTGCCAGCTCTTCTCAGATCTTTATATTTTATGTAGGAGTTTGGGAGTAGGGGTAAGGACTTAGCTTGAGCACATGTTTATTCCCCTTATTTCAATCAGCAAACACTTATTGAGTACCTAAACCCATCTATAGACTTTATTACATTCAGCACCCTTCTATAATTTATTTTATCTTTGCTTTCTCCATGATTTCATTAATTTATTTATCGGGGAAATTTGTAATAAATTTTGCCTGAGAATTTATTCCCCCAAAGCAGCAGATAATAAGGTTACCAAAAGGAATAGATAAAACTTAGTATATATGGTATGAATATGAATTTTGAGATTGAGTAATTTTGCAGGTTTTAAGATTTTGGAGTTGCATTGCCAATTTTCCCATTTAAGATTTTGAGAAATAAGTGTGAGCATAGAATCTACTGCATTTTAAGAACTCAAAAAAAATAAAGCTTAAAAAATTGGAAACCAGTATCCTTCACAATACTTTTCTTGCTTATATGCTGGTTGCAGCAGCTACCTACTGAAATGCTCTCTCATATTACCTCTCATCTCCTGTATCTCATTACCTCAGGGAATTTCTCTAGGCTCAGCCTTAGGGACCTAATGAAGGTTGGTGATGATATTAAATAACAAATATCAGTCAATGTGAGAGCCATCATAACATATATCAGAGTAATGGACAGAAAACCCCATGTTAAAGTGTAGTGATTATCTGCTGCAATCCTCTGGCCACAGCATACTGACTGCAACTGTCATCTGGGGATGCTGGATACAGTTACCTTTTTTTTTTCTTTTCTAATAACAGCTTTCTTGAGGTATAATTCAAATGCTATATAATTCATCTAGTTAAACTGTGGAATTCAATGGTTTTAGTATCTTTACAAAGTTGTGCAATGATCACCAAAATTAATTTTAGAACATTTTTATCACTCCAAAAAGAAACCCTATACCCATTAGCAGTCACTACAATTTTCTCTCAACTCCTCCAGCTCTAAAAAACAATAATCTCCTTTCTGTCACTATAGATTTACCAAAATTGTACATTTCATATAAATAGAATCATATATGTTTTCTTCTGGAACTGGCTTTTTTTTTACTCAACATTATGTTTTCAAGGTTCATCCTTATTGTAGCATTCATCACTACTTCATTATTTTTATTGCTGACTATTATTTCAATGTACTAAAATAGTACGTTTTACTTATCCATTCATCAGTTGATAGACATGTGTGTTGTTTCCACTTTGCCTATTATAAATTATGCTGCTATGAACAAACATGTACAAGTTTTTGTTGGGTCTGTGTTTTTATTTCTCTTGGGCATATACCTAGGAGTGAAACTGTTGGATCATATGGAAATGCTATGTTTCTTTTTGAGGAACTGCCAGACTGTTTTCCAAAGCGGTGAAACCATTTTACATTTCAACAAGCATTGTATGTGGGTTTCAATTTCTCTACATCCTCATCAACACTTGCTATTATGTCTTTTTAATTACAGGCATTTTAGTGGGTGTGAAGTGGCATCTCCTTGTGGTTTTGATTTGCATTTTCATGTTTGGTAAGAACCACTTTTTAATATTATCTATGTATTATATAATGGGTAAAGATTAGGCTTTGGTCTCTGTGGTGATTTGTAGTTGTATATACCTCAGAAAAACATGTTCTTAAATTTAATCCATTCTTGTGAGTATAAAACTCACTGTAGGTAGGAACTTTTGATGAGGCTACTTCATTTAGGGTGTGATCCACCTCAATCAGGATGGGTCTTAATTATATTAAGAGAGTGAAATTTAGATAAACAGAGAGAAAGCCACAGAAGCAAGAAAACGAGATCAACAAAATCTGGAAGAGAAGGGAGAGACCAGCAGATTCCACCATGTGCCTTGCCATGTGATAGAGGAGCCAAGAATCACTGGTGGTCTTTGATAATGTCTTGATTTTTACATTTCCTGGCCTCAAATCTGTGAGCGAATAAATTCCTGTTGTTTAACCCAACCCATTTCATGGTATTTGCTTTGAGCAGCCTAGGATACTAAAACAGACTCTTACATATATGGGTTTAAATTCCCACATGGAGACTTGTTTACTATATGACTGTGGACTAGTTAATTGATCTGAACCTCAGTTTCTTATTTAAAACATAGGACTACAAAATCTACCCAAAGGGGTATGGTTAGAATTAAATGAGACAACACACAGAAAATAGATAGCGCAATGTCTTGGTTTGCCAGCATGCTATAACAAATACCACACAATGGGTTGGCTTAAATAACAAGCATTTATTGTATCATATTTTTGAAGGATAGGAATCCAACATTAAGGTCTCAACTGGCCATGTTTTGTTTCTAAAATCTGTCCATTCTGGTGCTGGCTTGCTGCAATCATTGGATTTCCTTGGCTTGCATCTCTCCTCCATCATGTGATCTTTTGTGGCTTTCTCTGGCTTCTTCTAGTTTCTGATTTCTACTGACTGTGTGAGTTTCCTCCCTTATTAAAGCCTCTGGTAATATAAGTTAAGATACACCCTCTTTCAATTTGACCTCACCTTAAATATTTTTAAACATTTCTTTTTATTGTGTAAAATAACATACAAAAGAGCAATAAATTTCCGAGTACAATTTAACAAGTAGTTATACAACAGATTTTAAAGTTTGCTAAGGGTTACAGTTCCACAATGTTCCATTTTTTCTTCTAGCTGCTCCAAGACACTGGAGACTAAAAGAAATATCAATATATTGATTCAGCAGTCATATTCATTTGTTAAATCCTATCTTCTCTATTATACTTTTCCTTCTCTTTTTTTTCTTTGTTGCGAAGATGACATATGTATATATAAGCAATAAATTTCAAAGTACATTGCAACAATTAGTTGTAGAACAGGTTTCAGTTTGGTATGGGTTGCAATTCCACAATAAAAGGTTTTTATTTCTAGCTGCTCTAAGGTTCTAGAGACTGAAAGAATTATCAATATACTGATTCAGCACTAGTACTCATTTGGTAAACCAAACTTCTCTGTATAACTCCACCAACACCTTTGATTTTTCTCTCACTCTTTATGGGTATTTGGTTTATGGCCATTCTAATCTTTTCATTTTGGAAGGGGCTGTTGATAATGTGGGATGGTGGATGGAACTAGTTGATGTTCTAGAAAGGCATTTCTAGGACTTATCTGGTCCAGGGACCCATATGGGGGTTGTAAGTTTCTGGAAAGTTACCCTAGTGCATGGAAACTTTGTACAATCTTATATAATGCCCTAAGTATTCTTTAGGATTGGCAGGAGTGGTTTTGGTTGGGATTTGGCAAGTTATGATAGTAGCAATGTCTAACTGAAACTTGCATAAAAGTGACCTTCAGAGTAACCTCTCAACACTGAGAGCTCAACACTATTAGAGCTCTCTCAGCCCATGATACCTTATTTGTTACACTTCTTCCTCCCCCTCTTTTGATCAGGATGGCACTGTTGATCCCACAGTGCTAGAACCAGACTCATCTGGGGGTCAACTCCCATGCTGCCAGGGAAATTTGCATCCCTGGATATCATGTCCCATGTAGCAGGGAGGGCAGTGGTTTCATTTGCAAGTTAGGCTTAGAGAGAGAAAGAGAGAGAGAGAGAGAAGGAAAGGGAGAGGGAGAGGGAGAGGGAGAGGGAGAAGGAGAAGGGGGGGGAGAGGGAGAGGGAGAGGAAGAGGGAGAGAGAGAGAGGCCACATCTGAACAACAAAAGAGGTCTCATACTTATAGATAGGCTAAGTTTTTCTGCTACATACTTAAGCTTCATGACAGCAAGCCTCAAGATCAAGGGCTTGGCCTGTTAATTTGGGTGTCCCTAATATTTAACACAGTATCTGGGGTTTCCCCAGTGGTAAAGTTTAATAGTTCCATATTGTTTCTCCTATCCCTCAAGTGACTTTGCCAATACACTTTGATTATCTGCTTAATGTGCTCTGGGATGTAACCGGGCATTACAGTAAGCCATACAGGATTAAAGGCTCTCATTCTTATTCTGGGCTCCCTGTGTTTGGATTATTTAAATGATCTATACAGACAGGTTGAGTTAGATTATGTGCTACAGAAAATTTAGGTTCTGGACGAAATAAACCTTTCTTTCTTTGGTCTCTGAGAGAGGTGAAGTTCTAAAATATAAGCAATGTCTTCATTACCCCTGTGTTCTGAATTATCTTAATCCTGACCTGATCAGCTTCATTCTTATCTTTAAATACCAGGTTATATGTATATAAAACAGCCCCTCAAAATCCAGAAATAACAGTTACCACTCAAGACTAAATGTGACTGCTATAAGAGGTTGTAGTCTAGGTTCCAGTTTTCTTATAATTATTTTCTAAATGAGATCATACAGTATTTGCTCTTTTGTTTCTTGCTTATTTTGCCTTACCAAATGTCCCACATTTTCATTCAGATCATTGTGTGCTTCACAACTTCATCCCTTTTTGTAGCAGCACAATGTTTGGCCATATGTGTACACCATTGTTTGCCAATTTACTTCTCTGTCAGTGTGACTTTTAGCCACCTCCATCAGGTATAACATCCGAAGTCAACAGTCCATTAATTTTAGATTATTTCATTGTTCCCGAGAGAAAGGTAGCCATAAACACACCCTCACCAAATAGAAAATCCAAACTTCCCCCTAACTCTTGTCCCCCAACCCCATTATGTATCACTGGTATTCTTGGGGTATTGTTGATATTTTCCTGTCAAACATAGCCCATAGTATCTGCTAGCATTTCCCTGGCTATACTGGTATATTATACACTCTTTGTATAAGATTCATATCTTTGCAGTAGTTCATGCAAGAACTTATTTATAATTGTAGTGTTAATCAGTGGGACACATGAGTCTATACAACCCCTTTCAAACATGTTCACCTTAAATATGGTAATATTACTGATATGCTCACTAGTGAACCACTTTCATGTCTGTTTGCTTACAGTTAAGTTCAACCTCATTACCTAACTATTACCCATCTCAAGCTTCTGTGTATCTCTAGGTCCCCTATATGCTATATTATAAACCTCTGATTTTACTTTTACCATGTTCATAAAAGTGGAATCGTACAGTAACTATCCTTTTTTTTATTAATTAATGGAAAAAAAATTAACCCAACATTTAGAAATCATACCATTCTACATATGCAATCAGTAATTCTTAACATCATCACATAGATGCATGATCATCGTTTCTTAGTACATTTGCATCGGTTTAGAAGAACTAGCAACACAAACGAAAAAGATATAGAATGTTAATATAGAGAAAAAAATAAAAGTAATAATAGTAAGAACAAAACAAAACAAAACAAAACAAAACAAAACAAAACAAAAACCTATAGCTCGGATGCAGCTTCATTCAGTGTTTTAACATGATTACTTTACAATTAGGTATTATTGTGCTGTCCATTTTTGAGTTTTTGTATCTAGTCCTGTTGCACAGTCTGTATCCCATCAGCTCCAATTACCCATTATCTTACCCTGTTTCTAACTCCTGCTGAACTCTGTTACCAATGACATATTCCAAGTTTATTCTCGAATGTCGATTCACATCATTGGGACCATACAGTATTTGTCTTTTAGTTTTTGGCTAGACTCACTCAGCATAATGTTCTCTAGGTCCATCCATGTTATTACATGCTTCATAAGTTTATCCTGTCTTAAAGCTGCATAATATTCCATCGTATGCATATACCACAGTTTGTTTAGCCACTCGTCTGTTGATGGACATTTTGGCTGTTTCCATCTCTTTGCAATTGTAAATAATGCTGCTATAAACATTGGGGTGCAAATGTCCGTTTGAATTTTTGCCCTTAATTCCTTTGAGTAGATTCCCAGCAATGGTATTGCTGGGTCGTATGGCAATTCTATATTCAGATTTTTGAGGAACCGCCAAACTGCCTTCCACAGTGGTTGCACCATTTGACATTCCCACCAACAGTGGATAAGTGTGCCTCTTTCACCGCATCCTCTCCAGCACTTGTCATTTTCTGTTTTGTTGATAATGGCCATTCTGGTGGGTGTGAGATGATATCTCATTGTGGTTTTGATTTGCATTTCTCTAATGGCCAGGGACATTGAGCATCTCTTCATGTGCCTTTTGGCCATTTGTATTTCCTCCTCTGAGAGGTATCTATTCAAGTCTTTTTCCCATTTTGTAATTGGGTTGGCTGTCTTTTTGTTGTTGAGTTGAACAATCTCTTCATAAATTCTGGATACTAGACCTTTATCTGATATGTCGTTTCCAAATATTGTTTCCCATTGTGTAGGCTGTCTTTCTACTTTCTTGATGAAGTTCTTTGATGCACAAAAGTGTTTAATTTTGAGGAGTTCCTATTTATTTATTTCCTTCTTCAGTGCTCTTGCTTTAGGTTTAAGGTCCATAAAACTGCCTCCAATTGTAAGATTCATAAGATATCTCCCAACATTTTCCTCTAACTGTTTTATGGTCTTAGACCTAATGTTTAGATCTTTGATCCATTTTGAGTTAACTTTTGTGTAGGGTGTGAGATATGGGTCTTCTTTCATTCTTTTGCATATGGATATCCAGTTCTCTAGGCACCATTTATTGAAGAGACTGTTCTGTCCCAGGTGAGTTGGCTTGACTGCCTTATCAAAGATCAAATGTCCATAGATGAGAGGGTCTATATCTGAGCACTCTATTCAATTCCGTTGGTCGATATATCTATCTTTATACCAATACCATGCTGTTTTGACCACTGTGGCTTCATAATATGCCTTAAAGTCAGGCAGTGCAAGACCTCCAGCTTTGTTTTTTTTCCTCAAGATGTTTTTAGCAATTCGGGGCACCCTGCCCTTCCAGATAAATTTGCTTATTGGTTTTTCTATTTCTGAAAAATAAGTTGTTGGGATTTTGATTGGTATTGCATTGAATCTGTAAATCAATTTAGTTAGGATTGACATCTTAACTATATTTAGTCTTCCAATCTATGAACACGGTATGCCCTTCCATCTATTTAGGTCTTCTGTGATTTCTTTTAGCAGTTTTTTGTAGTTTTCTTTATGTAGGTTTTTTGTCTCTTTAGTTAAATTTATTCCTAGGTATTTTATTCTTTTAGTTGCAATTGTAAATGGGATTCGTTTCTTGATTTCCCCCTCCGCTTGTTCATTACTAGTGTATAGAAATGCTACAGATTTTTGAGTGTTGATCTTGTAACCTGCTACTTTGCTGTACTCATTTATTAGCTCTAGTAGTTTTGTTGTGGATTTTTCCGGGTTTTTGATGTATAGTATCATATCGTCTGCAAACAGTGATAGTTTTACTTCTTCCTTTCCAATTTTGATGCCTTGTATTTCTTTTTCTTGTCTAATTGCTCTGGCTAGAACCTCCAACACAATGTTGAATAATAGTGGTGATAGTGGACATCCTTGTCTTGTTCCTGATCTTAGGGGGAAAGTTTTCAATTTTTCCCCATTGAGGATGATATTAGCTGTGGGTTTTTCATATATTCCCTCTATCATTTTAAGGAAGCTCCCTTGTATTCCTATCCTTTGAAGTGTTTTCAACAGGAAAGGATGTTGAATCTTGTCAAATGCCTTCTCTGAATCAATTGAGATGATCATGTGATTTTTCTGCTTTGATTTGTTGATATGGTGTATTACATTAATTGATTTTCTTATGTTGAACCATCCTTGCATACCTGGGATGAATCCTACTTGGTCATGATGTATAATTCTTTTAATGTGTTGTTGGATATGATTTGCTAGAATTTTATTGAGGATTTTTGCATCTATATTCATTAGAGAGATTGGTCTGTAGTTTTCTTTTTTTGTAATATCTTTGCCTGGTTTTGGTATGAGGGTGATGTTGGCTTCATAGAATGAATTAGGTAGTTTTCCCTCCACTTCGATTTTTTTGAAGAGTTTGAGGAGAGGTGGTACTAATTCTTTCTGGAATGTTTGATAGAATTCACATGTGAAGCCGTCTGGTCCTAGACTTTTCTTTTTAGGAAGCTTTTGAATGACTAATTCAATTTCTTTACTTGTGATTGGTTTGTTGAGGTCATCTATGTCTTCTTGAGTCAAAGTTGGTTGTTCATGTCTTTCCAGGAACCCGTCCATTTCCTCTAAATTGTTGTATTTATTAGCGTAAAGTTGTTCATAGTATCCTGTTATTACCTCCTTTATTTCTGTGAGGTCAGTAGTTATGTCTCCTCTTCCATTTCTGATCTTATTTATTTGCATCCTCTCTCTTCTTTTTGTCAATCTTGCTAAGGGCCCATCAATCTTATTGATTTTCTCATAGAACCAACTTCTGGCCTTATTGATTTTCTCTATTGTTTTCATGTTTTCAATTTCATTTATTTCTGCTCTAATCTTTGTTATTTCTTTCCTTTTGCTTGCTTTGGTATTAGTTTGCTGTTCTTTCTCCAGTTCTTCCAAGTGGACAGTTAATTCCTACATTTTTGCCTTTTTTCTTTTCTGATATAGGCATTTAGGGCAATAAATTTCCCTGTTAGCACTGCCTTTGCTGCGTCCCATAAGTTTTGATATGCTGTGTTTTCATTTTCATTCTCCTCAAGGTATTTGCTAATTTCTCTAGCAATTTCTTCTTTCACCCACTCGTTGTTTAGGAGTGTGTTGTTGAGCCTCCGTATTTGTGAATTTTCTGGCACTCCGCCTATTATTGATTTCCAACTTCATTCCTTTATGATCCGAGAAAGTGTTGTGTATGATTTCAATCTTTTTAAATTTGTTAAGACTTGCTTTGTGACCCAGCATATGGTCTATCTTTGAGAATGATCCATGAGCACTTGAGAAAAAGGTGTATCCTGCTGTTGTGGGATGTAATGTCCTATAAATGTCTGTTAAGTCTAGCTCATTTATAGTAATATTCAGATTCTCTATTCCTTTATTGATCCTCTGTCTAGATGTTCTGTCCATTGATGAGAGTGGGGAATTGAAGTCTCCAACTATTATGGTATATGAGTCTATTTCCCTTTTCAGTGTTTGCAGTGTATTCCTGACGTATTTTCGGGCATTCTGGTTCGGTGCGTAAATATTTATGATTGTTATGTCTTCTTGTTTAATTGTTCCTTTTATTAGTATATAGTGTCCTTCTTTGTCTCTGTTAACTGTTTTACATTTGAAGTCTAATTTGTTGGATATTAGTATAGCCACTCCTGCTCTTTTCTGGTTGTTGTTTGCATGAAATATCTTTTCCCAACCTTTCACTTTCAACCCATGTTTATCTTTGGGTCTAAGATGTGTTTCCTGTAGACAGCATATAGAAGGAGCCTGGTTTTAATCCATTCTGCCAATCTATGTCTTTTGATTGGGGAATTCAGTCCATTAACATTTAGTGTTATTACTGTTTGGATAATATTTTCCTCTAACATTTTGCCTTTTGTATTATATATATCATATCTGACTTTCTTTCTTTCTACACTCTTCTCCATACCTCTCTCTTCTGTCCTTTTGTATCTGACTCTAGTGCTCCCTTTAGTATTTCTTGCAGAGCTGGTCTCTTGGTCACAAATTCTCTCAGTGACTTTTTGTCTGAGAATGTTTTAATTTCTCCCTCATTTTTGAAGGACAATTTTGCTGGATATAGGAGTCTTGGTTGGCAGTTTTTCTCTTTTAGTAATTTAAATATATCATCCCACTGTCTTCTAGCTTCCATGGTTTCTGCTGAGAAATCTGCACATAGTCTTATTGGGTTTCCCTTGTATGTGATGGATTGCTTTTCTCTTGCTGCTTTCAAGATCCTCTCTTTCTCTTTGACCTCTGACATTCTAACTAGTAAGTGTCTTGGAGAACGCCTATTTGGGTCTAATCTCTTTGGGGTGTGCTGCACTTCTTGGATCTGTAATTTAGGTTTTTCATAAGAGTTGGGAAATTTTCAGTGATAATTTCTTCCATTAGCTTTTCTCCTCCTTTTCCCTTCTCTTCTCCTTCTGGGACACCCACGACACGTATATTTGTGTGGTTCATATTGTCCTTGAGTTCCCTGATACCCTATTCAAATTTTTCCATTCTTTTCCCGATAGTTTCTGTTTCTTTTTGGAATTCAGATGTTCCATCCTCCAAATCACTAATTCTATCTTCTGTCTCTTTAAATCTATCATTGTAGGTATCCATTGTTTTTTCCATCTTTTCTACTTTATCCTTCACTTCCATAAGTTCTGTGATTTGTTTTTTCAATTTTTCTATTTCTTCTTTATGTTCAGCCCATGTCTTCTTCATGTCCTCCCTCAATTTATCGATTTCATTTTTGAAGAGGTTTTCCATTTCTGTTCGTATAGTCAGCATTAGTTGTCTCAGCTCTTGTATCTCATTTCAACTATTGGTTTGTTCCTTTGACTGGGCCATATTCTCAATCTTCTGAGCGTGGACCGTTATCTTCTGCTGCTGGCGTCTGGGCATTTAGTCAGATTTCCCTGGGTGTCAGACCCAACAAGGTTGAAAGATTTTCCTGTGAAATCTCTGGGTTCTGTTTTCCTTATCCTTCCCAGTAGGTGGTGCTCATTGCACACGTTTTTCTCACGTGTTTGGAAGGGATCCCCCCGGTCACCGATCTCCGCGGCCCGGGGATTTCTGATCCAATTCTCTCCGTTGGTTCAGGGGGCCGCGCGTGGTGGGGGCGTCAGCCCCTGTGGCTTGAGGGGACTCTGTGGCTGGTCACTGGCCTCAGCGGGCCCGGGGAATTCACCACCGGACCAGGAAGTCGCCCACGGGGGAGGGGCATCGGTCCCCAGCCGCCGCAGCCTGTGGAATTCCCCACCGGACCCGGAAGCCGCCCGCGGGGGAGGTTCACCGTGGCTTGGGTAGCCCTCTGATCCGAGACTCATAGCCGGACCAGGAAGCCGCCCGCAAAAGAGGGGCGCCGGCCACCTTGGCTTGGGAAACTTGCCTCTCCGAGACTCTCAGCTGTCCCGGGAAGGAGGGAGGGAGGAGCTCCGGCTGCCACAGCTGCCACTGCTCGGGAAATCGTGCACTGCTCGGGGATCTCACCACAGCCAAGTCTCGCAGTCAGACTAGCCAGTCCAGACTGGGGTACGCTGTGTGTGCATTCCCTGTCGTGGCCCCAGGAGCTGTTCTGCACTGTTTTCGATATCTTCACTATTGCACGCGGCCCAAGTACTCTACGAGCTATGGGCACCCGGTAACTATCCTTTTGTGTCTGGCTTATTTCACTCAGTATTATGTCCTCAAGGCTAACATCTTGTCATGTGGTTCAAGACATTGTTTCATCTTACTGCTGCATAATATTCCATAATATGTGTATACCACCCTTGTTAATCCACTTGGCTATTGATGGGCACTTGGATTGTTTCCCTGTTTTAACAATAATGAATAGTGCTGCTATGAACATTGGTGTGCAAATCTCTGTGTTACTGCTTTCAGCTCTTCTGGATATATATAGCAAGAAGTGGTGTCGATGAGTCATAGTGCAACTTGATAATGTTGTTTTCTGAGGAACTGCCAGACTGTCTTCCACAGCAGCTGCACCACTTTACATTTTATATAGGTGCCCCAGTTTCTCCACATCCTCTCCATATTTGTAGTTTCCTGTTTGCTTAATAGCAGCCGTCCTTATATGTGTGAGGTGATATCTCACTGTAGTCTTCATCTGCATTTCCCTTATAGCCAATGAGAATAAGCATGTCTTCATGTGCTTTTTAGCCATCTCTGTTTGCTCGTTAGAAAAATGCCTTTTTGTATCTTTAGTCTACTTTAAAATTGGGTTGTTTGTTCTTTCATTTTTGAGTTGTATATTTTCTTTATGTATACAGGATATTAAACCTGTATCCAATGTGCGGTTTCCAAATATTTAATCCAATGGAGTAGGCTGCCTCTTCACCTGTTTGAGAAAGTTTTTCTAGGCCCCAAAGCATTTGATTTTGTGGAGTTCCCATTTATCTATTATTTCTTTTGTTGCTTGTGCATTGAGTGTAAAGTTTAAGAAGCTACCACCTATTACTAGGTCTTGAAGATGTTTCTGTACATTTTTTTCTAGGAGTTTTTTGGTACCTGTACTTATGTTTAGGTGTTTGATCCATTCTAAGTTAATTTTTGTACAGGGTATAAGGTAAGGGTTCTCTTTTATTCTTTTGGCTCTTGATATCCAGTTCTCCCATGGCCATTGTTTTTTTATTCAAAATATCATTTTGTCCCTGTTCAATGGATTTGGGGCCTTCGTTGAAATCAATGGACCATAGATTTGTGGTGTATTTCTGTGCTCTCAATTCTATTCCATTGGTCAATACTTCTGTCTTTGTGCCAGTACCATGCCTTTTGTCAACTGTGGCTTTACAATAAGTTTGAAACTCAGGGAGTGTTAATCCTCCCACTTTGTTCTCCTTTTTTGGGGATGCTTTTAGCTATTCAGGGTCTTTTTCCCTTGCAGATTAATTTCATAACTAGCTTTTCCAAGTCTTCAAAGTAGGTTGTTGGAATTTTGATTGGTACTGCATTGAACCTGTAGATCAATTTGGGTAGAATTGACCCGTAACTATAGTTAGCCTTTCAATCCATGAGCAGGGAATGTCTATCCACCTATTTGGATTTTCTTTGATTTTTTTTTTAGCAATGTTATGTAGTTCTCTGTGTACAAGTCCTTTACATCCTTGGTTAACTCATTCCTAGATACTTGCTTCTTTTAGTTTCTATTTTAAATGGAATTTTTTCCTTAATTGACTCCTCAGTTAGGTCTTTGCTTCTGCATAGAAGTAGTACTGATTTTTGCACATTAATTTTATATCCTGCCACCTTGCCAAATTTGTTTACTAGCTCAAATAACTTTGTCGTATGTTTCTCAGGATTTTCCAAGTATAGTATCATGTCATCTGCAAATAGTGAAAGTTTTACTTCTTCCTTTCTAATTTGGATGCCATTTATTTCTTTTTCCTGTCTGAGTACTCTTGCTAGAACTTCTAGTACAGTGTTGAATAATGGTGGTGATAGAGGACACTCTTGCCTTGTTCCTGATCTTAAAAGGAAAGCTTTCTGTCTCTCTCCATTGAGTATGATGCTGGTTGTTGGTTTTTCATATATGCCCTTTATAATATTGAGGAAGTTACCTTTGATTCCTACCTTTTGAAGTGTTTTTAAGCAGAAATGGATGTTAAATTTTGTTGAATGCTTTTTCAGCATCAGTTGAGATGATCATGTGATTTTCCTTTTGTTTTGTTAATATGCTCTATTATATTAATTGATTTTCTTGTGTTGAACCATCATTGCATACCTGATATAAACCCCACTTGATTGTGGTGTATAATTTTTTTAATATGAATTTGGATTCAATTTGCTAGTATTTTGTTGAGAATTTTTGTATCTATGTTCATTAGGAAGATTGGGGTGTAGTTTTCCTTTCTTGTAGCATCTTTACCTGGTTTCGATATTTAAGTGATATTAGCTTCATAAAATGAGTTAGATAGTATTCCTTTTTCTTCAGTTTTTGGAAAAAGTATGAGCAGGGCTGGCATTAGTTCTTTTTGGAATATTTGATAAAATTCCCGTAGAAGCCATCTCCCCTTGGCTTTTCTTTGTAGGGAGATTTTTAATGACTGATTGTATCTTTTTACTTGTGATTGATTTGTTGAGATCTTCTATTTCTTCTTTTTTGCATTATTTAGGGAATACTTTATTAGTTTCTTAATCAAACCCATGCAAATAAGGCCTTACATATTTAACACAGTGTGTTACCCCTCTACAAATGGAAAAAAAAACAAGTTTAACATTTCTAGACCAATATGGCTGTTAATTTCTGTTGAATGCCAATTCAACATGGTACAACTGGGGTATTTTTTTCCAAAGTTGACAACACAGCTAAAGTTCACCAAAATTAAATATATATATATACATATATTTATATATATGACCAGTAGCAATATGTTATGCATCAATAGCAGCAGCAGCTTTTATGATCTTTGCCTTGTTTAGGTCTTTTATCCACTTTGAGTTAATTTTTTTATAAGGTGTGAGATATGGATCGTCTTTCATTCTTTTGCATATAGATATCTAGTTTTCCAAGCACCATTTATTGAAGAGGATGCCCTGTCCCAGGTGAGTTGGCTTGACCACCTTATCAGAGATCAATTGTCCATCGATGAGATGATCTATAACTGAATACTCTATTCAATTCCATTGGTCAGTAAATCTATCTTTATGCCAGTGCCATGCTGTTTTGACAACTGTAGCTTCATAATATGCTTTAAAGTCATGTAGTGTGAGACCACCCACTTCATTCTTCTGTCTCAAGATGTTTTTAGCTATTTGGGGTATCTTGCCCTTCTAAATAAATTTGATTATTGGTTTTTCTATTTCTGCAAAGTAAGTTTTTGGGATTTCAATTCATATTGTATTGAATCTATAAATCAATTTGGGTAGAATTGACATCTTAACCATATTTAGTCTTCTAGTCCATGAACATAGTATGCCCTTCCATTTATTTAGGTCTCCCATGATTTCTTTTAGCAATTTCTTCTGGTTTTCTGTGTATAGGTCCTTTGTATCCTTAGTTAAATTTATTCCTAAATATTTGATTCTTCTGTTTGCTGTTTTAATTGGAATTTTTTTCTTGATATCCTCCTCAGATTGCTCACTACTAATGTATAGAAACACTACAGATTTTTGGGTATTGATCTTGTATTCTGCTACTTTGTTGTACTCATTTATTAGCTCTAAGTTTTGCTGTGGATTTTTTTTTGGAGGAGTTTTTGACGTACAGTATCATATCTGCAAACAATGAGAGTTTTACTTCTTCCTTTCCAATTTGGGTGCCTTTTATTTCTTTTTTTGGTCTGATTGCTCTTGCTAGAACTTCCACCACAATGTCAAATAACAATGGTGACTTGTTCCTCATCTTAGGGGGAAAGTTTTAAGTCTTTCCCCATTGAGGATGATGTTAGCTGTGGGCTTTTCCTCTATTCCCTGTATTGTGTTAAGGAAGTTCCCTTCTATTCCTATTCTTTGAAGTTTTTTCATCAAGAGAGGATGTTGAATTTTGTCAAATGCATTTTCTGCATCAATCGAGATGGTCATGTGGCTTTTCTGCCTTGATTTGTTGGTATGGTGTACTACATTAATTGATTCTCTTATCCTTGCATATCTGGAATAAATCCCACTTAGTCATGGTGTATAATTCTTTTAATGTGCTGCTGGATTCAATTTTCAAGAGTGCTTTTTTTTTGTGTGTGGGCAGGCACTAGGAATTGAATCCCAGTCTCTAGCATGGCAGGTGACAACCTTGCCTGCTGAGCTACTGTGGTCTGCCTGATTTGCAAGAGTTTTGTTGAGGATTTTTGCTTCTATATTCATTAGAGAGACTGGTCTGTGATTTTCTTGTTGTACCTTTGTCTGGCTTGGTATGAGAGTGATGTGGCTTCATAGAATGAGTTAGGTTATTTTCCCTCCTCTTCAATATTTTTGAAGAGTTTGAGCAGGATTGGAACTAATTCTTTCTTGAATACTAGGTAGAATTTACATGTGAAGCCATCTGGTCCTGGGCTTTTCTTTTTTGAAAGCTTCTTGGTAACTGATTAAATCTCTGCCCTTGTGATTGGTTAGTTGAGGTTATCTATTTCTTCTTGAGTCAGTGTTGATTGTTCATGCCTGTGGTAATTAGATTCAGTTGCCAACTTGGCCAGGTGAAGGTACCTAGTTCTATTGCTGTGGACATGAGCCAATGGTATGTGAACCTCATCTGCTGCTCATTACATCTGCAGTCAGCTAAGAGGTGTGCCTGCTGTAATGAATGATGTTTGATTTAATTGACTGGTGCTTAAATGAAAGAGCTCAATGTAGCACAGCCAAAGCAGCTCAGCATACCTCATCTCAGCACTCACAGCTCAGTCCAGGCCTTTGGAGATGCAGAAAGAAATCACTCCAGGGAAAGTTGTTGGAACCCAGAGGCCTGGAGAGGTCAGCAGAGATCACCCTGTGCCTTCCCACGTAAGAAAGAACCTCAGTTGAAAGTTAGCTGCCTTTCCTCTGAAGAACTAATGAAATAAATCCCCTTTAATTAAAAGCCAATCTTTCTCTGGTGTGTTGCATTCTGGCAGCTAGCAAACTAGAACAATGTCTTTTTAGGAAGTTGTCCATTTCATCTATGTTGTCTAGTTTGTTAGCATATAGTTGTCCATAGTATCCCCTCATTACCTCCTTTATTTCTGCATGGCCAGTGGTTATGTCTCCTCTTCCATTTATTTATTTGTATCCTCTTTCTTTTTCTTTTCATCAACCTAGCTAAGGGTCTAGCGATTTTATTGATTTTCTCAAAGAACCAACTTTCAGTTTTGTTGATTTTCTTAATTGTTTCTCAATTTCATTTATTTCTGCTTAATCTTTGTTATTTCTTTCCTTTTGCTTGCTTTGCAGTTAGTTTGCTGTTCTTTCTCTAGGTTTTCCCAGTAAAAAGTTAATTCCTCAATTTTTGCTCTTCTTCTCCTTTATTTTGGTTTGCTTAGGCAGGCACTAGAAATCGAACTTGGGTCTCCAGCATTTCTTCTTTTTTATTATAGGTATTTAGGGCAATAAATTTCCCTCTTAAAACTGCCTTTGCTACATCTCATAACTTTTGATGTGTGTGTTTTGATTTTCATTTGCCTTGAGATACTTGCTAATTTCTCTTATAATTTCTTCCTTGTTGTTTAAGAATGTGTTGTTTAGCCTCCATATATTGTGAATTTTCTGGACCTTTGCCTTTTATTGATTTCCAACTGCATTCCTTTATGTTCCAAGAAAGTGTTTTGTATTATTCAATCTTTTTGAATTTATTGAGGCTTGCTTTGTGACCCAGCATATGCCAGTGTCTGCCTCATGTATTGTGGAACACTATGACTTGGTGCATAACTATTTATTATTGTTATGTCTTCTTGTTGTATTGTTTCTTTTATTAATACATAGTGTCCTTCTTAATCTGTTTTAATTGCTTTACATTTGAAGTCTAATTCATGAGATATTATTTATAGCTACTTCTGCTCTTTTATAATTGTTGTTTGTATGAAATATCTTTTCCCAACCTTTCACTTTCAACCTACCTTTGTCCTTGTTTTTAAATTTAGTCTCCTGTAGACAGTATATAGATAGGTCTTGTTTTTAAATCCATTCTGCTAGTCTATGTTTTTTGATTGGGGAGTTTAAGCTATTAATATTTACTGTTATTACTGTAAAGGCAATACATTCTTCTACCATTTTGTTTTTGGATATTATATGTCATTTCTAGTTTTTTTCTTTTCACCTTTTTCTCATTTCTATACTCTTTTCCAGACCTTTCTCTCCTGCCTTTTTCTATCTGCCTGTCCCCTTAGTATTTCTTGCAGAGTTCATCTCTTGGTCACAAATTTTCTCAGTGATTGCTTGTCTGATAATGTTTATTATTCCCCTTCTTTTTTCTTTTCTTCCTTTTTTTTTTTTTTTTGCTTGGGCAGGCACTGGGAATCCCCCTCATTTTTGAAGGACAATTTTGCTGTATATAGAATTATTGATTGGCAGTTCTTCTCTTTTAGAATCTTAAATATATCGTACCACCCCCTTCTCACCTCCATGGTATCTGCTGAGAAATCCACACATAGTCTTATTGGGCCTCCCTTATCTGTGATGGATTACTTTTGTCTTGCTGCTTTCAAAATTCTCTCTTTCTCTGTTTGAGATATCCTGCACTTCTTGGATCTGCAATTTATGTCTTTCATAAGAGATTGGAAATTTTCAATGAATATTTCCTCCATCAGTCTTTCTCCTCATTTTCCCTTCTTTTCTCCTTCTGGGACACCCATAACTGTATATTTGTGAGCTTCATGTTGCCATTAAATTCCCTGAGACCCTGCTCATATTTTTTCATTCTTTTCCCTATATTTTCTTTTGTGTTTTGGATTTAAGATTTCCAGTCCTCTAGTTCACTAATCCTTTCTTCTGCCTCTTCAAATCTGTTGTAGGTTTCCATTGTTTTTTTTTTTTTCATCTCTTCTATTGTGCCTTCCATTCCCATAAGTTCTGTGATTTGATTTTTCAAACTTTTAATTTCTTTTTGCCATGCTCAATGCTTTCTTTATATCCTCCTTCCACTCATTGATTTGATTTTTGATGAGATTTTCCATGTCTGTTTGAACATCCTGAATTAGCTTTTTCAGCTCCTATATTTCATTTGAATTATTGATTTGTTCCTTTGACTGGGCCATTTCTTTGATTTTACTAGTATGACTCATTATCTTTTGCTGGCATCTAAGCATTTTATTTCTTTAATTAGTTTATTTTGGAGGTTGTTCTCACCTTTTACCTAGGATTTTCTTGCTGGATTGCTTTGTTCACTATCTGTTCTTTGACATTAAGTTCAACTTATTCTAAACGAGTAGCATAGGTTCTGTTTAATTGATCAGAATTTCTCAGTTTTTCTTTTTCTTCCCCTGCCTATATGAAGCCTTTTTTTTTTTTTTTCAGGTGGGTCTCCTCAGATATTATTGACCCTAGTCAGATTTTCCCAGACTGGAGTGGCTTCCTCTAAGGAGGAAAGAGTTGCCAGCATCAGTTTTCCCTGAGGGTGAGACCCAGATATGACTTTCCTATGAAGCCTCTAGACTCTGTTTTTCTTATCCTGCTCAGCATGTGGTGCTTGTCTGCCTGTGGCTTCCCACCAGTATAAAGTGATTCAGCAGACTCTCCCTGCCTGGGAGCATGGTTGAGAGAGAGAGGTGAGATTGTAAATTGGCCTTAATTGCTTCAGTTTTCCAGTCCCTGGGACCTGAATTCCATGGGGGAGGGATTCCACTTGAGCTGGGTCCCACCTTTTTCTTGGGGGAGGTACAGCCTTTAAGAAATTAACTCTTTTTTCACCTGACTAGATACTTTCTCAGAGGAGCTTAATTCCACCCTTTCCTGAGGTAGAGGTGGTATCTGAGAAGGCTTCCATTTCTATCCAATGGGCTGTTAAGTAGTAGACAATGCAGAGATGGGGGGCTTGGGGGAGTCCTTTTCAGGAGCAGGACCCCAATTCCTTGGGTTTGTCAGTTGAGAGTTTAAGTTGATATTGGTTCTATGTATACATGCTTATGTGTCCCCCTTTTATTCTTTTAGGGTCCAGTCCTTTTCCAGTATTTTGTGCCATCAGACTCAAAAAGCCTCCTTCTTTTTCCCCCCCTTTTTCCATCAGCCCTGCCTCCTCACTGATGGCAAAAATTCCTAGTATCTTTAGCCCTTATTCTAGGATTATTTTTGCTGGGAACTTATTTTCAGAAGTCAAAATTTGCTAATTAATTCCACAAGTAGAGTTTGGTTGAACTAAGTCCCTGTTACTAGTAAAGTTTGTTTTCTTTCCCCTCAGGGAACCAGGCTACTGCACCTGTGGGGGAGGGGTGCCAGCCTCCAGGGTTTTGGGGACTTACAGTTCTGTGTGGGATCTCAGCTGGTCCACCTGGTCCAGACTGGTGTACAATGTGTGTCTGGTCACTGATGTAGCCCAAGCAGTTGTTCTGTACTGTTCCTGGCTTAGTTGCTCTGAAAGATGAACTAAATTCCACACCTCACTAAGCCACCATCTTGCCTGTTTCTGGCCCCTCTATTTCTATTTCTTCTTGAGTCAATGTAGTTTGCCCATTTTGTCTAAGTTGTCTAGTTTGTTGATGTATGGTTGTTCATAGTATCTTCTTATGATCTTTTAAAAAAATTTCTTCAGGGTCTGTGCTAATAATCCCCCTCTCATTTCCAATTGTGTTTATTTGCATCCTCTCTTTTTTTTCCTTTTGCATCCTCTTTATTTTTCTTTGTCAGCCTGGCTAGTGCTCCATCAATTTTACTGATTTTCTCAAAGAACCAACTTTTGGTTTTATTGATTCCTTCTATTGTTCTTTTGTTCCCCCATTCATTTAACTATGCTTTAATCTTTGTTATTTCTCTTCTTCATTTGCTTTGGGGTTTAGTTTGCTGTTCTTTCTCAAGTTCCTCCAGGTGAGCAGTTAGGTCCTTGATTTTTGCTTTTTAACATAGGCATTTAGAACAATACATTTCCCTGTCAGAACAGCCTTTGCCCATTCCATAAGTTGTGATATGTTGTATTCTCATTTTCATTCATCTCCAGATCAGTACCAATTTCTCAAGCAATTTCTTCTAGAAATTTGTTGTTTAAAAGTGTGTTAATTAATCTCCATATATTTGTGAAAGTTCTCATTCTTTGGGGGTTACTGATTTCTAGCTTCATTCCATTGTGATCAGAGAAAGTGCTTTGAATAATTTCAAAGTTTTTAAATTTATGAAGACCTATTTTGTACCCAGCATATGATCTATTCTGGAGAATGTTCCATGAGCAGTAGAGGAGAATATATATCCTGGTGTTTTGGGGTGTAATGACCTATATATGCCTGTTAGGTCTAATTTATTTATCAGATTTTTAATTCTCTATTTCCTTGCTCATTCTCTGTCTGGTTGTTTTATCTATAGAGGAGAGTGGTGTATTGAAATCTCCTACTATTATTGTTGAAGCATCTACCACTTCCTTCAGTTTTGCCAATGTTTGTCTCATGTACTTTGGAGCTCCCTGATTGGGACTATAAACATTTATGTTTGTTATTTCTTCTTGGTGAGTTATCCCTTTTATTAATATATAGTGTCCTTCTTTGTCTCTTATTATGTCTTTAAATTTTATGTCTATTTTGTCTGATATTAGTATAGCTATCCCTGCTTTCTTTTGGTTACAACTTGCCTGGAACATCTTTTTCCATCCTTTCACTTTCAATCTATTTTTATTGGGAAGCTCTAGTGGGAGACCAAAGGAAGTAGGAGGGTAGAGTCAGGGCATTTACTCCCTCTTTTCTCCTTGTTAGTCTGCTTCAAGTTGGCTGCTTCCCTCCAATAAGGACCACATCTCTTGTCAGGTGACCCTTCCAAAACTACTTTATCTCACAAATACAAAACTTTAGTCTAACTGAAGGAAATCAACTCCCAAAGTAACCTTATCAAGATATTTACATGCCTTGAAGGCAACACAAGATCACTAAGCATAAAATGATGCAGACAGATATATCCCAGCTTAATGACCAAATTAAAACACCAGAGGAGACACAGACTTCGGAGACAGAAAGATGGAAAGTTAATCTGTGTAGGGGGACTGGGGAGCAAATAGAAATGATCCAGCACATTTACTCTCACAGAAACTGAGGAGTAAGGGCTAGATTTGGAAAAGTGGCCTATTATTCAAAAGGACACATCAGTGAATCTTTGAATATATAAAGATATATTTGCAGATAAGTGCTGGAAGAGATGAATTTTTTCTGTAATAAAATGGAAGCATGTTTTTAAAGTTGGGCTGCAGCTTGTATTTACACTCCCCTGAAAATGATTGTGCAGAAGTGTGGAAATAGGAATTTGAGTTGTAAAGGGTCAGTGCTATTTTTCAAGAAAAAAATGCCTAATATTTAACTAAAAAATTTGTATGTGTTGATATGCCTTCCCACTCACTGTCACCAACAGATCTCTATTGCATATCAGCCACTGACAGATGACTCATGTGGGCAGAGTCAGGAAGAGGAAATCAGGAGTCAGGATTGTGTCCCAACTTGGGTTGATACCAGTGAAGAAGATTTAGAGGAGTCATAAGAAGCAGAGACAAGAACAAGAATTCAGAAGAAGCAGGAAATAAATCAGAGGCACTCCAGAGAAACATAAGCTTCTCAAAATTCACAAAACTCTTAGGGAAGGCATTGGATTTCCCATGGGCCATGGGCAAGTGTTCCAGTGGCACTTATCTGCATCATCTTATCTTCTTACCATCTACATCTTACTATCTTAGTTATATTTCATAGCAGACATTCTTTCATTGTGGTCTTTGCATGCCTACAATGGTTTCTTTGTACCTAGAGCTTTTTGGTCAATTTTTATACATAAATGAGGACATATTTTTAAAAAGAAAATTAGCATTTTTTTCTTTGTTAGTACATGATCCTAGTTGATCCCAAGCATACATTGGCCTAGGTTTGATTTGGGAATAATAGGAATGTTACAAAAGAAACACATGGAGAACCAAAGTACTATTTGACTTCTTGCGTTCAAAAATATGATTTTGTAGTTTTGCAAATCATGATGTTGTTTTCAGAAAGATTCTCTAAATTTCTTTATCTTTCCTTTTAGTTTATGAAAGCTTTTGGACTACTGTAAATAGCATTGTGTATAGAAAGTCTATGGGAAAGGGAAAAGTCTGCCTTCCAGACTCTGGGAAGGGAAAAAGGAAGAGTATGTAGATGGCCAGATCTGGAGGTCCTGGCAAGAGGTGCTTTAGCTATGTGGGGTATCACCAAGGTTGGAGGGCGTTCTTTGAGCTGTACTCCCATTCCCTCTCCTTGTTAAGGCTCTAAAAAAAGCTATCTCTTGGGTTCCCCCAAATAAAACTTGGGGCACAGGCACATAGGAGTAATCAATGAAAAAATGGGGTAAGATGGATTTAGGGTTTGAAATTTAGGTTTCTCATATGGTGAGTGGAATTTCAGCAGGACTGCCAAGGGATGTCTCTGGTGGGGGTGGATCTATGGGGCAGTGAACAGGTGAAAGGTGGATCTAGGTCCTATAGCCAACCAAAGCTGAAGGAATATAAAGCCAGTAAAGGGAATATGGACCATGAGATGCACAGCCACACACTGCTGTGTTAGAGCTGCTTAACACGGTTCATAAACACTGGCTATCAAAGAACTGTTTAGAGTAAGATTTGTACAAGATTGAATGTCAAGCAAATGTTATATTTATCTACTTCTGTCTACCATCTATCTGTTTAACATCTATTTGTATATTTTTTGCTCACCAGCAGTTAGGAGCTTAGGCCAGAATCATCGCAGATGAAATAACTAAATTGTTTTTTCTATACATATTGGATTTATAGTGAGATTTTAAATTGTGACTCATACACACATGCGCACACACACAACCTGGGTTTGGTTTGGAAAGAATAGAAATGTTACAGCATAACATAGAAAACTGTATTTACTATAAGAATGTGCTATGATTCTAACCAAATCTTCCTTACCAGGTATTTAGAAACTATTGCAGAAATATAGCCAAGGAAAACCTGTCTATCCTGTTCTTTTTGTTATCTTATTTTCTCTTTCACTTATTAATAGTTGTTCCTAGCTGAATTCTCTAAATAAACAGGTGGCTGGCATAGTAGACATGAAGAGGGAATTGTGATTGAGATAACACTCTGCTTTTATTTTTTAAATTTTATTTATTTGTTTATTTTGCATGGGCAAGAAACAGGAATCGAACCCTAGTCTTTGGCATGGCAAGCGAGATCTCTGCCACTGAGCCACTGTTGCCCACTGAGCTAACACTCTGTTTTCAAACTTTTTCCATTTCTGTAATAGCTTGTTCCCTCTTGAATCTCTCTGAGGACACTAATTAGAATTATTTTTTTTAAGATTGTGTCTCTGCTATGTATTATTATTTTGTATCTTTTCAATTGATATATTTTATTTTTCTCACTCAATAGTTTTCCTCCCAATATGCTTGTTAGATATTATTGTTTGAGCATTCTTTTTTTTGTTAAACAGTTGTATTCATACACCGTACAATTCTTCCTAAGTATACAGTCAGTGGCTCTTGGTAAAGTCACAAAGTTATGCATTCACCACCACAGTCAATATAAGAACATTTTCATTTCTTCCTAAGAAAAAAATCTCATACCCCTCATATCCCCCTATTTTTGACATTTAGCTTTGGTATAGTGCCTCTGTTATAATCAACGAAAGAATATTACAAATTGCTAATTATAGACTTAGTTTACATTAATTGTATTTTTTCTCATATAACACCTATTATTAACACTTTGTAATGGTGACATATAAGGTTCACCTCAAGGACATGAAAAGTAAAACAGAAATGACAATTTCTCTAAGGTATAAATTTTACTAAAAATCATTCCTTCATCACCTCAGGAAAATCCTTCCTACTTTGAAAATCGTGAGGGTTTCAAGATAGCCTATAAATCCCTACTGACGAACCTAAAAGGTAGACTATAGTCTTGCTCCATTCAAGATAGACCTTTTGCTAAAAAAATGGATAAAAAATAAATGAATAATAGGGGGACAAAGGGTAAAATAAATTGGGTAGATGGAAATACTAGTGGTCAATGAAAGGGAGGGGTATGATGTATGGTAGATATGAGTTATGAGTTTTTTCTTTTTTCCTTTATTTCCCATGTATGTAAGCTAAGTTTTTTTTATAAATATGATTCCTTTCTGTTTCCATATCCCAGAAATTTGTGAAAATATATGAATATATGAATAACATATCTGTAGAAGGCATCTTTTCTTGATTTCATGAAGCCATGTGTTTATTCTTTTTTTCCTGTCTTTACTGTCATTTCAAAGGGATTTGGGGAGGGAAATGGGAAATATGTCGTATACCATCATGAACCAGAAGTTGACTACAAATTTTAAAGCATTATTTTTTCATTGCTGTATGTAGTTTATATGTATAAATGTCATATATGCTGCATCTTAATCCTCAGAGCAATCTTAAAATATCTATGACCTGACCTGATCTCTCTGAGACCCTTCCTTTATGTACTAAAGATTATGATGATGCTATTTATATGACATAACTGTTAGGAGAAAAAGAGATTAGGGTACAGTACCTGGTACATAGTAGACCCTCTGAAAATATTAGTTAACTGTCTAGTACCAAGTACTAAAGCATTTTTACGTCTCTAACAATTATGCTTACATTACTATTCATGCCAATACAGAATACTGCCATTCCCGTTCATTCTGCTTCCTGAAATGCTTTTAGTATATCTCCTTTCCTAAGGATTTTCTTACATCAAAGAAAAAATTAATTAAATGTCTGAGATTGGCTCCTGTGTGTGTGGCACTGTTTAATGGAATGATACACTCTAAATTTTTTTACTATACAGATCTATCTCTGTCAATTGATTAAATGTATTGTTTGTAACCATGGAACATAAGGAAAATGTTCTATTTTAATAATTTTTGTAGGCTAACCAGATGTAATCATATTGTTTTAATATGCAAAGCTCTTGCAGGAGGAATTGTTGATTCACTGGTATTAAAGTAAAATCCTTGCAATGCTTTCATGCCACTTTTGTTTTGTTTGCCTCCTTTGCTACTTACTCTTTTTCTCGTTACTGATGTGTCTCTTGGGCTTGGATTACAAATCTGAGTACACAGTGTGGCTTTGGTGCATCAGATTTTTTTATGTGCCCAAGTCACTGATCTGTTGTGAGATGTGACTAGTGTTACTAGACTGATTTGTAATTCTAGGTGAGGGAGAGAGCTTCTCTGTTCAGGGTCATTGCATTTCACAAGAACGGAGAAAGATGAAAGCTCAAACCACATTATCTGTTAGATTTTTAAAACCTGAGAATTTCAAGGGAAATAAAATCCATATGTATCTCATCTATTTACAACTTTCCTTATCAAAATGTTATGCTGTGAAGCGCAGAGATGCCCAGGATATCAGTTAATCCGCTAAAGGCTCCTTATTTGATTGTGTAACTGGGAATCCTGTTTGGCAAGTAAAACAAGCTCTGCTTCTCTTCTAAGTCTCCCATTCCTTAAAATTTAGTTGTTTTTATAGTTCCCAAATCAATATAGTTAAGAAGCAAATTCATTTTCATACTTTTATTAAAAGTAGAATAATGCTGTAGGAATAGAAATAAGAAAAGAGAGAGGGAATAATGTCACCACTGTTTGTTTTAAATTGGAAATCTTTATGAAAATAATTTCCTTTTATTTCTAAAAATGAGGAGCTTAATCATTCAAATTCATTGGGGATACAACTCTTACTGTAGTTGGAGGATCTTTTTAATAAGCAGAAACAATGCTAGAAGAACCTTAAAAAATTCATGGTAAAATAAACAAGAATGTGCATATTTTATATTTCAAAATAAAATATTGCAAGAACTTGAATGCCCAACCCCCTTTTGTGTTCTGGGATGTTAAATAAGAGATGAATTATGGTTGAATGATATTCTGTACTCATTGGGATTGCTTCCAAAAGAATTCTCTCACATTCATTGCATCTTACATCCAATACAAGAGAAGAAAACAGTAGGCTAGAATTCCAGGAAACTAGTGCTCAGTTTTCAAATTTTTAAGTTTAGCACACTCCTGGTCAAGTATAAATAATTTTTTATCTTTCTTATAGTATGATAATATATTTCAAATCTGTTAAATGGAATAAAATTGCTTTACATAGATTGAATTATGGTAAAAAAGATATATATGAACATTTTCAATTACAAACAAAATTCTAAATAGTATAGATACTCTTAATCTGATGACTCTTATGAAACGTTTGAATTTTGTTACCTTGTCATTTGGAATAGCTTTGGTGGACAATTGTATTTATAGTTCACCAAATGAATCTAAGGAGCAAGTATTTTCACTTGCTGTATTGTCCAACAATATGCAGGCTCAAAAACTGCACCAGAAAAGATGTGATTTCAACCAAGTGAGATCTTTGTTTTAATCTCTTGTGCAGATTTCAAATGGTACAGAATCCAATAGAGAATTATTTTGTCTGACTGTTCTTGTAGCCAGGCCATCCGGTTATTTATGAGTTTGAATTTTGGCTCTGCTATGTGACAAGTGGCAATAGGTAACCTCTCTGAGCCTGTTTTCTGATCCATAAAAATGGAGAATAAGAACTATATATGCCTCACAGAATGATGTGAAGATTAAATGCAATTTCTAGTGTATACTGCCTGGATCATGGAAGGGTCTCAACCAGTGGAAGCGATTGCTACTTTCATTATCTCTACTACTATTAACAGAGTTCCCTTCAGAATTATTTCAATGGCTATGCTCTATCATCAAGTGTACTTTGTTACTTGAAATTCACATCATTTTTTTGAGATCAAAGTACCGTTTTTGTCTTCCTTTCCAGAAATTTTTTAGTAATTATTGACTATACTTACTTCGCAGGTGACTGAAAAGATAGATTATATGATAGAATCAGACTGGAGTTTGTCAGTATGATGAATAGATTCATGCATAGATAGAAAGGAAACACCATTTCTAAGAGTATCATTTCCACTTCTCTGGGGCATAACACAAAGAAATGGGCACCTGTGTTCATTGTCAATATTATATGAGTTCCAAGAAGTTAAGGCTCTTTCCTCCCCTCATAACCAACAGACAATTTAAAAGGAAGTTTTAAAGTGAGAATTTTTCATTTCACAAAAGTGAAGGAAAAGAAATATCAAGTAGAAAATTGCTCCCAAGGGAGAGAGAGAATTGGAGAACTGTGACGAATCCCCCTGGGGTCTAGATTGTTGGTGCAATGAAGAGAAGTTAAAGTGAATGGAACAATGGGAAATCAGTCATGAACCTGAAACTAATCATTTGGCATCTGAACAAAAGGGGGAAAGAACCAATATTTTAGAAAGGAAAGAAAGCCCAGGGAGTTGGTGTAGAATTAAATTCCTTTATTCAAGAACAAAAAGCCAAATAGAATTAATAGATGATTTACTGGAACCTGAGTGGCATCTGAGAAAAACTTACATGTTATAAAAAGGCTTCCATTCCCAGGTAGTTGAAATAATGTTATAAAATTCCTAGTTACATTTTGTCTTTAAGAAAATATTTGGTAATATATTTTCAGCCTTTTGAACATATTCTTCCTTTTCTTCTCTCCCTTCACAATTAAAACCACAGAGGCCTCTCTGAGTCCAGTGAGTATCTGACTGAGGTTAAAAATGTTGTTTTACAGTGTGCCTAGAGATTGTCACTTTTCTTTGGTTGCATTAAGTATACTACACCTGTGTGTCCATTTCATTTTCCAATTTCCCAGACTCTGAGGAGAAATGTAGCAATATCTTTAAATGATTGCACGATTATTCTGTTTCAAGCAGAACTATTTTAAAAAAATGCATCGTCATGAGCTAGCTTGATAAGTTTGTCTGAACTTTGTTAAAAATCTGAATTCTATGTGTGGAAGTTATTTTAGAGAGGTTGGCATATAAGGCAGGCAAGTATGGGTTGAATGAAAGTTGAGGATTTCCTTTAATGTGATCTGTAGTGTAGTATATAACCCCTTCCCTTATAATAGGTTTGAGAGAAATGCTTACATTGTTTATTTGGCAATAGGGGAGATATTTCCACTGTACCATTTAAATGAAATAATCGAGAATGGCTAAAGATGAGATTTAAGTGCTATATCAGATTTGAAAATTAACATTTTTGTTGCAGAAGATGGGGTATTCATCTATATTGGATAGCCAACTATGTTGCCAATTTTATGGACTATTTTTCTTCTCTTTATGGGTCAGAACAGAGGGCATGCAGTAACAGAGAGAAAGAAAAGGAGAAACCCCAATCAAGTGATGGCTACCTTCTGCTATGCCTGACATAATGATCAAACATCTGATTAACTCACTAGAGCAAAAAAAATTAAATCTCTTAGTTGATAACCAAGTTTGCCATTCAATTTAGCAAAAACATTTAGCCATTAATTCCAAATAGGCACAATTTAGTGTGTACATAGAAAGAACAGAAACCTAAGATCCAGGATGGAGCCTGGATTCTGGTCTTGATCCTACATCTAATTCTGTGTGCATTAGAATATGTCACATAATTTAATTGAGCCTCAATTTTTCCATTTACGAAGTAGGTTAAATGAGGTGATCGTTAAGGTCTTTTCAAGTTCTGAGATTCTGTGATTCTGTTTTTCATGTTCAAATATGTGTGCATTTTAAGACTATTTTAAAAATATAAATGATCCTTAGGTAACAGACTGTTCTCATTGTATTTTGCAGATTATGACAAAATATAAGATGGAAATGATGTCATAAATAACAAATAGGGTACTATGGAATTTCAGAAGAAGAAATTACTTCAAACTTTGAATCTCAAGGAAGACCTCATTGCTATAGGTTTCCTGTAAGGCAATGAGGAAAAATACATTTGGGTCAGAGGAAACTGCAAAGATACAGAGCAGGAAATGATGAAGACTTTATAGAGAACAGCATTCTCTATAAACTTTTAAACTTTTCACAACCTTTACTCTTTTTCATTTTCAAAGGAGGCAGCCTCTCTCTTTTTTTTAAATATACTCTTATAAAAAGTCTAGGGGGTGTAAGGGTAGTTCAGTGGCAGAATTCTTGCCTGCCATGCAGGAGACCTGGGTTTGATTTCCAGTCTATGCACTTCCCCCCAAAAAAACAAGCAAGCAAAACAAGCAAACAAAAAACAAAACTTACAAACAAAAATTCAACAAAATGGTGCTGCAAGAATGAGATACTCACATGGAAAAATAATGAAATGTGACCCTGTCATACAACATACAAAAAAATTATATTAAAAAAAGTCTAAGTACATGGAAATCAAAGACTAAAGTACAAACAGGTTTTTATTCTGATATCTGAAGCAGTACAAGGCCATTGAAAAAAAATGTGTACAGCGCAAAAACCCACCTGTAATTCCAACATGTAGAGAGATAATTACTGTTAATATTTTGATATTTTGGTGTATTTCCTTCTAAGTTTATTTTATGCATAAATATGCATATTTTTACATAATTAGGCTTTTATTGTACACATTATTTCATTACTTGTTTTAGTACTTATATATTATATACGATTGCCCTTCCTGGCTGCTTTTGGGAAAATTTGGTTTTCTCCTCCCCAATCTGCTTTGTCAGGAAACAACTTTGTTCTTAATGGTACTATAATCAGTCACAGAAGAAAATGGCTGCTAAGGGTTGGTCATGACAACTATTCTTTAAGACAAAGTGTGTATATTTTTCTGGAAGGCTTATTCACTTTGTATACGTTCTAGGTTCCAGGGCACACTATTGAACTTGATACGGAGTAAGTGCTCATGTTTGTTGATCTGAACTATTAGGGTAAGCGGTTCTTTTAGAGGACGGTCAAATGCAGACTGTCTTATCTGTTAGAAGCTAGAGAAAACTTTTGTGCATTTGGCAATTCCTGATCAAAACTACCATTTCTCTACTTGCTAGTGTTTCCTCAAGTGCAGCATATATATGTGTATCACAAGAGGCATGAGTGGTGATGTAAGCTGATGCACAGATAAAATAACATAAATTAATAGGTCTGTGTTTATTTTAATGTACATTAGTAAAATTATAACCTTGTGATCCCAAGGATATTTGTGCACAGGACAAAGCTAAATTCAGTTTTAAGAAAAATACTAAATAAATAATGAGACACAAATGTTAAGAGGACACAGCAAAGTGGTGGAGTTTGAATCTGGATCACTAATGTTTGGAAACACAGATTTAGAAGATTACTTGGATGATGCAAAGGGTGTGAGCACTTTTCTCAGTTTTGTTCTTTCTTTTGTGTAGGAGAAAACATTCAGTTTCTTTCTGTAGATTGTTCCAGATTGAAAATGTTCTTTATATTCCAGGTTATTGTCTTATTATTATTATTCAGCTGATCTGATGGGCTCTTTTCCACTCTCCTCTGAGGACTCAACCAGTTATTGTCAATATCTCTTCAAGCTTCATTTGCTGTTCCCTTTTTTTTCTTTAATTGATTAAGATATGGTAATTGCATTTGTTTTTCCATCAAGAATTGATGTGTTATGTGGGAAACTGTGCTGTTCTACTTGTTTAAAATATTTAATAGCATATAACAGAGCCATGGGTTTTATTTTTGACCTCTGTATTTAACTAGCTATTAGACTGGAGGTGGGTATTGCTACTAGTAAGACAAAATAGATAATCTTTCTGGGGTTGTTTATAGCTCTAAGAACGTCGAGAAAGTGGGCATGTAAAATGGTACAGCCGCTCTGAAGGCAATTTGATGATTCCTCAGGAAGCTAAGTATAGAATTGCAATGTGATCCAGCAATCCCATTACTAGGTATCTATTCAGAGGACCTGAGGGCAAGGACACAAACAAACAGTTTAATTGCCTTGTCTTTTTGCTGTGGAGTTGAAGAATCTCTTTTATATTCTGTATACTAATCTCTTATCTCTTATGTGGTTTCCACATATTGTCTCCCATTGTGTAGACTGCCTTTTTACTTTCTTGACAAAGTTCTTTGAAGCACAAAAGTGTTTGATTTTGAGGAGTTCCAATTTATCTATTCTTCAATGCTCGTGCTTTGGGTGTAAGGTCTAGGAAACCACCTCCTATTACAAGCTTTATAGGATATTTTCCTACATTTTCTTCTAAAAGTTTTGTGGTCTTAGCTCTAATGTTTAGGTCTTTGATCCATCTTGAGTTAATTTTTGTGTAGAGTGTGAGATATGGATCAGCTTTCGTTCTTTTGCATATGGATATCCAGTTCTCCAAGCACCATTTATTGAAGAAACTGCTCTGTTTCAGGTGGATTGGTTTGATTTCTTTATCAAAGATCAACTGTCCATAGATGAGAGGGTCTATTTCTGAACATTCTGTTGAATTCCATTGGTTGGTAAATCTATCTTTCTGCCAGTACCATGCTATTTTGACCACTGTAGCTTTGTAATATGTTTTAAAGTCAGGTAGTATGAGACCTCTCCTTCATTTTTCTTTCTCAGCATAGTTTTAGCTCTTCAGGGCATCCTTCCCTTCCAAATAAATTTCGTTATTTAGTTTTTCTATTTCTTCAAAGTAAGTTGTTGGGATTTAATGGATATTGCTTTAAATCTATCAATCAGTATGCATAGAATTGACATCTTAACTATAGTCTTCCAATACTTGAGAACGATATGCCCTTTATTAGCTCTAACAGTTTTGCTGTGAATTTTTCAGAATTTTTGACATATAGTATTATATCTACAAGCAATGAGAATTTTACTTCTTCCTTTCCAATTTGGATACCTTTTATTTTTATTTGTCGGATATTAGTACAGCTACTCCTGCTCTTTTCTGATTGCTGTTTGCATGAAATATCTTTTCCCAACCTATCATTTTCAACCTATTTTTGTTCTTGGATCTAAAATGAGCCTCAGGGATTTTAATCTATGAACATTTAATGTTATTACTATAAAGGCAGTACTTTCTTTTATCATTTTGTCTTTGGATTTTATATGTTGTATCTAATTTTTTTCCTCTTTTTACCTTTGCTGGTAGTCTTCATTTCTACAGTGTTCTCCAGACCTCTTTCTTCAGCCTTTTCCTATGTGTCTATAGTGCTCCCTTTAGTACTTTTTGCAGAGATGGCCTCTTAGTTACAAATGCTCTCAGGGATTGTTTGTCTGAAAATATTTTAATCTCCCTCTCATTTTTGAAGGACAGTTTTGTTGGATATAGAACTATTGGTTGGCAGTTTTTCTCTTTTATAATCTTAAATATATCATACCACTGCCTTTTTTGCCTCCATGGTTTCTGCTGATAAATCCACACATAGTCTTGTTGGGCTTCCCATTTATGTGATGGATTGCTTTTTCTTGCTGCTTCCAAAATTCTGTCTTTCACATTTGACAATCTGATTAGTAAGTGTCTTGGAGTATGTCTATTTGGATCTATTCTGTTTGGGCTATGTTGCATTTCTTGGATCTGTAATTTTATGTCCTTCATAAGAGATCAGAAAATTTCAGTAATTATTTCCTCCATTTGTTCTTCTTATCCTTTCCCCTTCTCTTTTCCTTCTGGAACTCACAGCATGTATATTTGTGGGCTTCATTTGTCATTCAATTCCCTGAGTCCCTGCTTATATTTTCCCATTCTTTTCCCTATATTTTCTTTGTGTGTCAGATTTCAGATGTCCAGTCCTCTAGTTCACTAATCCTTTCTTCTGCCCTTCAAATCTATTGTTGTAAGTTTCCATTGTTTTTTTCATTTCTTCTGTTGAGACTTTCATTCCCATAAGTTCTGTGATTTGTTTTTTCAAACTTTCATTTTCTTCTTTTTGTTCACCCAATGTCTTCTTTATATTTTCCTTCAACTTGTCAGTTTGATTTTGATGAAATTTTCCATGTCTTTTTGAACATCTGAATTAGTTTTTTCAACTCCTGTGTCTCATTTGAATTGTTGATTTGTTCCTTTGACTGGCCATAGCTTCAATTTTCCTAATATGACTTGTTATTTTTTGCTGGTGTCTAATCATTTGTTTTCCTTGATTAGTTGATTCTGGAGGTTGTTTTCACTCTCTTACCTAGGATTTTCTTGCTGGATGGCTTTGTTCTCTGTCTGTTCTTTGGCATTCAGTTCAACTTATTCTAGACCTCTAGCATAGGTTCTGTTTAACTGATCAGAATTTTTCAGTTCTTGTTTTTCTGCTTCTTGCCCAGCCTATGGGGACCTTTTATTTTGAGGAGGGTCTCTTCAGATATTATAGACCCTAATCAGATTTTCCTTGGCCAGACAGGCCCACATTTCAGGAAGAAAGAGAAATGAGCATCAGTTTTCCGAGGGTGAGACACAGTGGGTTGACAGATTTTCCTATGTAACCTCTGGACTCTGTGCTTTTCCTATCCTGCCCTGTAGGTGACACTTTTCTGCCCATGACTTCCCACCAGCATAAAGTGATGTGGTGCCTTTAACTTCAGCAGATTCTCCCTGCTTGGAGGTGTCATTGAGACAGAGGTGATGCTGTAGGATGGCTTTAATTGCTTCAGTTTTCCAGTTCCTGGGACTTGAATTTCTTGAAGGAGGGATTCCACTTGTGCTGGGCCCCACCTTTCTCTTGGGGAGGAGACACCCTTTAGGGAATTAACTCCTTTCACCTGATTAGTTACTTTAACTCCAAACCTGATTAATTCCACCCTTGCCTGGGGCAGGACTGGAGCTTGAGAGTGCTTCCGGTTCTATCTAATGAGCTATTTAAGGAGTTAAAAAAAAAAAAAAAGCAAAAAAGCCTTTTCAAAGCAGGACCCAGGCTCCTGGGGTTTGTCAACCAAAAGCTTGATTTGGTACGTGGCTCTGTGTCTGCAGGCCCTATGTGCCCCTTTTTCTTGTGGTCTAACCTTTTCCAATATTTTGTGCTTTCTGACTCAAAAAGTCTCTGTTGTTGTTTTTATCCCCATTAGCCCCATCCCCTCTCTGCCAGGGCAAAATCTCCTGTTGGGAGCCCATTTTTAGTAGACAGAATTTGTTAATTAATTCTGCAAGTGGAGTTTGGTTGAGCTAAGCCTTTGCTGCTAGTGAAGTCTGTTTCCTTTCCCCTCAGAGAACCAGTCTGATGTGTCCATGAGGGAGGGACATTGGCCTCTGCAGCTTGGGGGTTTACAGCTGTTCCACCTGGTCCAGACTCATGTGCGGTGTGTGTCCAGTCACTGATGTTCCATCAGCAGTTGGTCAGTACCATTCCTGGCTATTTACTAGCTGTTCTGGAGGACAAACTAAACTAAGTTGCCATCTTGCCCCACCTCCAAAGCCTTGCACTCTTAACAATAATCTCTTGATTTTTTTTTTTTAACATGGGCAGGCACTGGGAATCAAACCCTGGTCTCCAGCATGGCAGGCAAGAACTCTTCTTGCTGAACCATCATGGCCCACCCATCCCTTGTTTTTTTTTAAGCTTGCAAGAAATGATCTTCTGAAAACTTGAAATTTTTTTTTCTAATTTGAGATTAATTCATACCTCACCTCATCCTATCTTCTAACCATGAGTGAAAACCTTTTTTGTATTTTACTCAACATATTTTTATGTCTCTGAATTTACATTTTATAACAGGAGTATTATGACAAGCCAAACTAAATCCTCAACTTCAGTGAACGCATTTATAGCTTTCCTCTTAATTTGGGTAACATATAGTTCTAATAGAAGGTAAGGGTTCTTTTCAAGGCCACTTTCTGGATGATGCAGATTTATTGGATTCGTCTGTTTTGTTGAAATTCATTTTGTGTCTGAATGACTAAGGAAAGCATGGATGTTTTTATATTCCTCAATGGATGTCAGTTGTAATCAAGTTCTAGTAGCAAAGAAAACTTAAAGTGAATGAACACAAGGGTGTCATCTATTAGTGGCATTTTCATATTTGAGTCATTGTGCCAATCACAATAAAGGCAACAGGCAGACTCTGTTGTAAGTGAACATTGAATCTCTCAGTTTAGTTTATTCTGATTATTGTTGATGTATCATTAACTTATGAGTGACCTGGAAGGGAGCCAGTTTCTCTGCTCTGTGTCTAAAAATGTATTACTGTACTGCCGAAAATACTATGAAAGCAATGTAGAAAATCATTTATAATGGAAGGATACAGTCTAAAAGGCTGAAAATTCTCAATCTAGATATTAGACTATAAAGAATTGAGGACCTGTTTGTAAAGCTTCCTTGACTAAAAGACAGTTTCCTTTCCTTGGTGTCTAAACAAATCCTATGCAGCTTGTTTTTATTTTTGGTGGATATATTATTATTGATGACATTAATAAGAATCAAGAATGTAAACTTTATACCAGCTTTTTTGTTCTAGAGTAGATTCTTTTAGTTGTAAGAAAAATAACCTATTCATATAGCTCAAATGAAGTATGTCTGGATTGTGTTCACTGAAAAATTCAGAGATATTGTGGAATCTCAGAGGCGTAAATTAAGTTGAGTTGGGCTTCTATACCTGAAGTCAAGAATTGAGCATCCTTTTCTGTGGGTGATTTCTCCACTTTTCTTTGCTTCTTGAGCTTACTCTTCTTGCACAGGGACTGATACGGCCACCTCAACATTAACTTTAGATGACTTTTCAGCTCAAATGCCTACATCTGACTGGCTCAGACTTCCAGTGCCTCAATTCTAAAATATGTACAGATTAAACCTGATTTGTTATTAGTAATATACTGGATGGATTTGGCTCAGAGTGTGTCTCTATGTTACGTCTCAATCTAAGACTTTAAAACTCTTTTCCAGGGGACTTCTGGGGAAGAGTGGTGGAGTAGGGAGCATTAAGACTCAATCCTGCCACCAAAACGACTATTCAACAGTCAGGAACTGTCTTAAAACAACTATATTGAAACATCAGAGACCAGAAGAACATTGTACAGTATCCAGAAAGGAGTGGGAGGAAGAGATTGATAAATTACAGTAAAGAACTGCAAATTGCTCTCTCAGCAGCAGCTACTAGTGCCCATCCCCCACTCTTGTGGCATAGAGTCCAGTCCCTGACTAGCTGCTGCTACCAGTAAGGGACATAAAAGTCCTCTTCCCTAAGAACAGTGCTGTGCATAGCTGGTCACTGATCACAGCATGTGATTAGCAAATTCAGATCACTGGTCCTGGCTCTGATTATAGCTATTGTTTCAACCTGCCCCAGACAAAGGTGGTGGCAGCCATTATTTCAGCCATGCCCAAAAAAGGCAGCAATTGCTGCCTTTCCCTATTTCCACCCTCCCCAGACAGAGGTGGTGCTGGTGGAGATTGAAAGACCCAGGGTGTCCTCTGGACTGCTGGAGAAAATTAGCTGAAGGACTACATTTGCTGGGCAGGCCAGGAAAGCTCAGCTTTGGGGAGCCATTGGAGAAGTTTTTGGTGCCCTTCCTAACTTTTCCACAGGGCATTTTGGAACTGATCTGCACCCTATTTGTGGGTCCCTGGCCCTGTTTTGACTGGGAATGACCAAATTGGGAATGTCCTCCCCTCAGGGAAACTCCTGCCAGAATTTGCTCTACAGGCAAAAGCAGCATAAGATAATGAAATGAATGTAAAAAGCTATGTCAGATAGTCTGGGACAAAAGTCTACCAGATTCAAATACCCAGTGAAGGAGGTTTGTCTCTTAGGAAACAGAGGGACAACCAAACTTCTGTAAATGGAGAAACTTGGAAATAACTAGCAAGCAAAAACCAAAGATAAGAGAGAGGCCCAGTAAGACAAGGAAGACACTGCCTAGTGCATTTGCCTTGTGCAGACCTTCCTGAAATGAGGACTGAAGATCAAGTAAATCTCTGCCTTATCACCAGCTGGTTAGAAAAACAGGAAACAGACATCCCAGGGATTATATCCCAGAGTTGATATTATAATTTTTTTTACATGGGCAGGCACCGGGAATCGAACCCAGGTCCTCTGGCATGGCAGGTGAGCATTCTTACCTGCTGAGCTACCATGGCCCACCTGATATTATAAATTTAACCACAATAACTGAAATGAAAAGTGGTCAAGAGGGTTTCAAGAGCAGGATGAAACTGGCAGAAGGAAAAATCTGTGAATTTGAGACACTTGAAATGAGTCAAGCTAAGTGGCAAAAGAGAAAAAGAAATATTAAAAGAAAAAATAGCCTAAGACATCTGTGGGACTCCATCAAGTATACCAATATACGCATGATAGGAGTCCCAGAAGGAGAAGAAAGAGAGAAAAGGAAAGATGGTATAACCAAGGAAATAGCAGAAAACTTCCCAAACTTAGCAAAAGACATGAATATACACATCTAAGAAGCTCAGAGAACACCGAAGAGGATAAACAGGAAGAAAAACCACACCCCATCATATATTGATTGCACTGTCAAATGCAGAGGACAAGGAGAGAGTTCTGAAAGCTGCAAGAGAAAAGCAGCATATTTTATACAAGGGATTCTCAATAAGATTAAATGCTGATTTCTCATTAGAAGCCATGGAGGTAAGAAGGCTATGGGTGAAATACTTACAGTACTGAGGGAAGAAACTACAGCCAAGAATTTTATATCTGATGAGACTCTCTTTCAAAAATAAGGGAGAGGCCACCGGCTCAGTGTGTCAGTCTGCAAGACTTTGGTGGTGGGTGCGGAGCTTGCGGTCATCACTGTGGTTTCCTCCTCCTCCTCCCCCTTCCTCTCACCCCCCATCCCACACCCCTTTCCCCATCCTGGCTCCTTCATCCTTCGCCCTCCCCCTGCCCCACACACATACTCAGGACAAGAATGATCTGCCCAGAACAGCCCAGCAGCATCTGGGGGAGGGCTTTGGTGACAGTCGGTCCAGCGGTCACCTAACCCCAGCACCACCTCCAGCCCCTGTGCCTCGGCACTGGGAATTGAACCCAGGTCTATGGCATGGCAGGTGAGAACTCTGCTTGGTGAGCCACCATGGCCCATCCTTAATAAATTTTAAAAGGGATTGAAATTATTCAGAGCACTCTCTGATCATAATGGAATGAAGCTGGAAATCAATAATAGCCAGAGAATGGAAAGATTCACAAATATAAAAAGGTTAAACAACACACTCTTCAACAATCAGTAGGTCAAATAAGAAATTGGAAGAGCAATCAGTAAATATCTTCAGACAAACGAAAATGAGAACACAACATAAGAAAGAGATAAAATAAAAGACCTACTTGCACACCTGGAGGAGCTAGAAAAAGAACAGCAAACTAATCTTGAAGGAAATAAAAGATTAGAGCAGAAATTAAAAAAAAAAATGTGAACAAAAAGCAACAGAAAGAATCAACAAAACCAAAATCTGTTTCTTTGAGACAATAAAATTGACAAACCTTTAGACGACTAACAGAGAGAAAATACAAATAAATAAAATGAAAAATGAGAAGGGGGTATTATTATTGAGGCCACAGAAAAAAATAGATCGTAAGAGGATACTATGTAAAACAGAGTGCCAATAAATAGATAACTTAGAGGAAATGGAAAATTTCCTAGAAACAAATAACTTACACCAACTCTAAAAGAAATAGAAGACCTCAACAAACTAATCTCAAGAAAGGAAAAGTCAGGACCTGATGGCTTTGCAGGTGAATTCTACCAATCATTCCAAGAAGAATGAACAAATTTGGCTCAAACTCTTCCAAAAATTGAAGAAAAGGAAACTCTACTTAACTCATTCTATGAAGTCAACATAACTCTGATACCAAAGCCAGATAAAAATAGTACAAGAAAGAAAATTATAAGCCAATCTTTCTTATGAATATAGATGCCAAAATCCTCAACAAAATGCTTGCAAAGTGAATCCAACAGCACTTTGAAAGAATTATATGCCAGGATCAAGCGGGTTTATTTCAGGTATTAAAGGATGATTCCACACAAGAAAATCAATTAACATTAATTATGTTAATTAATAACATATATACCATATTAACAGATAAGAGGGAAATAAGAGGTAAAAAGCCACATGATCATCTCAGTTGACACAGAAAAGGCATTTGACAGAATTCAGCATCCTTTCTTGATAAAAGTACATTGAAAGATAGGAATTGAAGGAAATTGACTCAATATGATAAAGGGCATATGTGAAAAGCCCAAAGCTAACATCCTACTCAATGATGAGAGACTAAAAGCTTTCCCTCTTAAGATTAGGAATAAGACAAGGATGCCCACTGTGACCAATGTTATTCAGCATTGTGCTAGGAGTTCTAGATAGAGCAGTTTGGCAAGAAAAATAAATAAAAGCCATCTAAATCAGAAAGGAAGAGCTAATACTTTCCCTATTCATGGAAGACATGATCCTATATTTAGGAAATCCTGAAAAGTCTACAGCAAAGATACTAGAGCTAATAAATGAGTTCAAGAAAGTGGCAGATAGATGCAAGATCAACATGCAAAAATCAGTAGTGTTTCTGTACGAGCACTGAGCAATCTGAGGAGGAAATCAAGAAAAAATTCCATTTTTAATTGCAACTAAAAAAAATCAAATATCTAGGAATAAATTTAACCAAAGATGTAAAGGACCTGTATTCAGAAAACTATGAAACATTGCTAAAAGAAATCAAAGAAGACCTGAATAAATGGAAGGACATTACCTATTCATGGACTGGAATACTAAATATTGTTAGGATGTCAATTCTACCCAAATTGATTTACAGATTCATCACAGTCCTAATAGAAATTCTAACAGTCTGCTTTACAGAGATGGAGAAATCAATTATCAAAGTTATTTGGAAGGGTGAGGGAACCCGAATAGCCAGAACCATCTTGAAAAAGAAGAATAAAGTTGGAGAAGTCATACTTCCTGACTTTAAAGCATATTGCAAAGCTATAGTGATAAATACAGAATAGTACTGGCATAAAGATAGGCATATTGACTGATGGACTTGAATTGAGAGTTCAGAAATAGACCCTCACATCTATGATCAATTGATTTTTGATAAGACTGCCAAGCCCACTCAACTAGGACAGAACAGTTTCTTCAACAAATGGTTCTGGAAGAACTGGATATCCATATCCTAAAGAACAAAAGTGAACCCCTATCTCATACCATATGCAAAAATTAATTCAGAATGGATCAGATAAGAGCCAAGACCATAAAACTCCTAGAAGAAAATTAAGGGAAGCATCTTCAAGATCTTGTGGTAGGGAGTAGTTTCTTAGACATTAAACTCAAAGCACAAGTAACAAAGGAAAAAAAAAAAGATACATGGGACCTCCTCAAAATTGAATTCATTTCATTCTTCAAAGGACTTTGTCAAGAAGTTGAAAAGGCAGCCTACTCAATGGAAAAAAGTATTTGGAAACCACATATCTGATAAGGATTTAATATCAAAAATAAATAAATAAATAAAGAAATCCTGCAACTCAACAATAAAAGACGAACAACACAATTTAAAAACGGGCAAAAGATGGTGTGCTAAATCTCAATCATCATCACTTGTTGACTCTTAAGACCACCTAGGGCTCAAACTGAAACTCTATAAAGGTTTTATGCACTAGGTTTGCCTTCCTGGAACATATAAATCCTAGGGTTCCTAGGGCAGATAAATCCTGAAACTCAGAGGGACCAGCCTCTCCAAGATTATCAATTAATTTCATCCCCCTATCCTTTAGTATGGACACCCTGTCTCAACATAAGAAATCAGCATGGGCATTGTCCAAAGATCCTTGTAGATTGGGGGAAGGATTAAAGGAGAAGGAGGAGGTATAACAGAGAAAATGAGATTTAACAAATGCGTATGGCTGCTGAATCACTGTATAATATTCCTTCTAGCCGTCAGTGTTTTGGAGCAGCTAGAAGGAAAAATCTGAGATAGTGAAATGGAAGCCCATGACAAAGCTGGGATTTGTTCCATAGCTACTTTAAAAAATATATTTTTATTATACAGAACAAACAAATATGCTGGCATTCTTGGCATGGTGTGTAGTCTGTGGGTCACGGTGTCATCGCATGGTTGTGTGTTCATCATCATGATCATTTTTTTGGGCATTTGCATCTCCCCAACAAGGGAAATAAAAGAGAAGGGACTCATGCATGCTGTGCGCCTTACTTCTCCCTCTCATTGACCACTAGTATTTCATTCTACTCAATTTATTTTGACCTTTGTTCCCCCTATCATTTGTTTATTTTTTATCCATATTTTTTGCTCGTCTGTCCATGCTGTGGATGAAAGGAGCATCAGGCACAGGGTTTTCTCAATCACACAGTCACACTGTAAAGGCTATATCACTATACAATCATCTTCAAGAGGCAGGGCTGCTGGAGCATGGCTCTACAGTTTTGGGTACTTCCCTCCAGTCACTCTAATAAACTATAAACTGAGAAGGGGATATCTATATGGTGCGTAAGAATAACCTCCAGGATAGCCTCTTGACTCTGAAATCTCTCAGCCACTGATCCTTTATTTTGCCTTGCTTCTCTTTTCCCGCTTTTGGTCAAGCAGGTTCTCTCAGTCTCTTGGTGCCGAGTTCCAGCTCATCCAGGGATTTCTGTCCCATGTTGCCAGGGAGGTTTATACCCCTGGGAGTCATGTCCCATGTAGGGGGGAGAGGGCAGTGAGTTTGCTTGCTGTGTCAGCTTAGAGAGAGAGAGAGGGGCACATCTGAGCAACGTGGGAGGTTCTCTGAGGGTGAATCTTAGGCATGATTTTGGGTAGGCTTAACCTGTCCTCATGAAGGCATAAAGTTTCGTAGGGGCAGGCCCCAAGATTGAGGGCTCAGCCTATTGATTTGATTGTGCCTGCTGCTTGCTAGAATATTGGGAATTCTCCAAGTGGAGAAGTCGAACATTTCCCCTTTTCTCCCCATAGGGGACTCCTCAGGTGCTTCTCTGTTCACTGTTCAGATCACTCTGGCATTTATCAGGGCATCACACTCACCTGGATAAACCAAAAGGATCTCGTGCCCTATTCTAGGTTCCATGGACTTGTGTTCAGTTAAGCTGACCATGCAGGTTGGATTAGGAGGTGCACTAGTCAAAATATAAATATTGCACCAAATAAATATTTCTTGCTTTAGGTCTCGCACAAAAGTTGAAATTGTATAATGTGAATGACCACCTATTTTCAATGTCCTGCAAACTGACATTCCTTGTTTTTTTAATCTTAAGTTTCATTTTCAGAGAATGCACACACTTGTAACCAAAACCTAGTCTTTAGCTACAGAAATATGGGAGTAAGGAGCTTAGTGCCTGCTTGACAGAATAAAGCCAGTTCATAGTAGAGCTTCCCTCAGAATTCCCTAAAGATAAAGAAAGAAAAAGAAGAACAAATGCATGAAAGCTGAAGACCCTAGAATAAGTGCAGATAATTTCAATATTCTTAATTATAAAGAATTTGATGGGCAGGAGAAAAAGATGAGATTAGAGAGGTAAACAGACAAGAGTTAAATCCTAGAGAGTCTTATATGTCCTTGTAAGAAATTTAGACTTGAATTTTAGCCAGTGTTTCTCCAACTTTAGCATTTAGCAGAATCACTTAGGAAGTACTACAAGTGCAGATTGATACAGGAATATAGATTTTTTGCAAGTATCCCCAGGTAACTCTGGTACAGGAAACACCGCTTTTGGCAATGGGGAGTGTAAAGGGTTTTACACATAGGAGTAAGGTCAGAGTTTTCGAGTGGATCATTGCAGTAGACAAATCCTAGAACTAACAAAGGCCCAACTAAGGCAACTGTGGTTGGGACAGAGAAGGTTAGGTAGATTATAGAAATATATAAAAGGTAAAATGATAGGGTGTGAAAGATGAGGCAGAGGGAGAAAAGAAATTTGAGGACCTTGAACTTGACTGGGCTGAGTAGATCAAGACTACAAGAAGTGAGGCCTCATTTGGGTAATGGATGTTGGTAATGGTAGCACAATATTGTGAATTCAATTAATGCCACTGAATTGTATGCTTGAAAGTGGTGAAAATGGGAAATTTTGAGTTGTATATATATGTTCCTACAATAAAAAGGTTTTTAAAAAGTAAAAAAAAAAATAATAAATAAGGGAGAGATGAAGATATTCTCTGATAAAGCTGAGGATATACACCACCAGTAGACATGCAAGCAATGCAAAAGGGAGCTCTTTAGACTGAAATAAAAAGATACAGTGGTTCAAAGCAGCATAAAGAAATAAAGACCTCTGGTAAAGGTAACCATTTAGGTAATTATAAATGCCAGTGTTATTGTTTTGTATTGTTTGGTAAGTAACTCCATGTAACTCCACTTTTTCTTCCTATAGGTGCTAAGATGCAAAAGAATAAAAACAAGTAATGGTACCATGGTGTCTTATATTGAGGAACTGTGTGGTTCTTTCTCTATTATGAGCTAAAAAGTGAAAAATAATAATAACCAAAATGAAATTTTGAAAATGCAACCAAAAAGACATTGTTTGGTAGAATACATTTTAAATGAAGAATAAAGATAATTGAGCTCAGACCTGACACTGATTCTTCTCCTATCACAATAAATTTTCTCTGGCAGATCTGTGAGTGGAAAATTTCATTCAGCAGTGAGTAGCTACATGGAAACCTACAGTCCTTGCTCCACTGGGCCTTTCCATCTTATTTCTCTATCAGCAGGGCTATGCAGGATTAGCTAGTTTTGTATGTACCTGAACTTCCTTCTTGCAAAGAGCCAGGTGAGCCCATTAATGATAAATCTAATTTTTTTTCTTGCAAGGTACAAAGATATAAGTGGTAACAAGTAAAAAAAAAAAAAAATGGTGGGGGGACAGTAGGGTAGAGGAAAGATATATGTGCATGCTATTGAAGTTAAGTTGGTATCTGTTTTAGTTGGCAAAAGCTGCCAAAATGTGACATACCAGAAACGGAACAGTTTTTAAAAATGGGAATTTATTAAGTTGCAAGTTTACATTCTAAGGCTATGAAAATGTCCATTTAAGCAAGGCTATAGAAATGTCCAATCTATGGCATTCAGGGCAAGATACTTTGGTTAAAGAAGACTGATATTCAAGGTTTCTCTTTCAACTGGAAAGTCACATGATGAGATCTGTTCGTTTTCTCTTCAATGGCTTTCCTGGGACTCTGTTGGTCTGTGGGCTCTATTTGTCCTAGTGGTTCTTGTGGCTCTGGAGACTCTCTGGCTCTCTAGTTTTTCCAAAAATGGTTTCCTCTTAAAGGGCTCCAGTAAGCAACCCCACCTTAAATGGGTAGAGACACATCTCCATGGAAACCATCTAGTCAAGTTACTACCCACAATTGGGTGGGTCATATCTCCATGGAAACAATCCAAAAGAGTCCACCCAGCAACATTGAGTGAGGATTAAAGAATTTGGCTTTTATGGGATACACAACAGATTCAAACTGGAACATTCCACCCCTTGAACCCCAAGAAGACATGTTCGTTCCAAATGCAAAATACATTCATTCCATAACAATATTAGAAGGTCTTAAACTGCTTCAGTAACAATACAAATACAATAGAAAGTCAGAAACAGTGCATGATCTCATCAAATTCAATTATAGCATGGTCTGTCCTAAGGCAAAATTCGCCTCTGACTCTAGACCTGTAAAACTCAGAACAAGTTATTTGCTGCTAATATACAAAGGAGGGACAGTCATAGAATACACGTTTCCATTTCCATAGGGAGAAATTGGAAGGAACACAGGGGTCAGTGGACCCAAGCAGTTTTGAAAACCTGCAGGGCAAACTCCATTGGATTTCAAAGTCTGAGAGTCATTTATCTTTGGGGCTTTAGAAAGTGGCAGTCCCACCCTTTCCAAGAGCCTATGCAGTGGCCTGCCTCTCTCTGAATGCAACCTTGGGGGACATTGGGGAGACCACCTTTTTCTCAGCTTCACCTTCTCTAAGCATCAGAGCCACACCCAGGCTCTCTGCCATCTCTGGGGGACAAACTTAACCTTCCCCCCCAAAAAACAATAGGGTAGTAGCCAGGCTCTCCCCAATCCCTAAGGAATGTGCTCCACCTTCTCCAAAGCCTGAGGTGGCACTACTGTACCACTACAACAAGGTGGGAGGCCCACCCTCTGCCTTCTGGACAAACTTACCCTATCCAATTACTTGGGTGGGTCTGGTCTCCTGGCCTGAGGTTTCTTGACTTCAGACTTAGCTTCCATTGTTCTGCTTTTGAAGCTATTTTTCCTTCAATGTGTCCCTTTTTTGCCCCACTGTCCAGACTGGCAGTGTCTACATTTATACAGATCCCACAATACTCTTCTTGGTTTTTTATGTAGTAGGCAAGGATCATGACTCCTAGACAAAAGGAGTTCCCACAAATCCTTCCTGGATAACTCCATCTCATATCCTCACTTGTTCTGTAATGGTGACTACATCCGTGTTTGGCCAAGTCCTCAGGTAGGGCATTATTCTCTGGGGCCTCCCTTTCTGGAAGCCCAGAATTTTCCAGATCATCAATTTCTGGTTTATTTGTACCCCAGAGTTTAACTCTCAACTTATCCTTTTCCTCTAATATTTTACAATAAGTTTCAAGGAATAGCCAGACTGCATTTTCCACTTCTGCTAAATATCCAACTTCATGGCTTTTAAAATCTGCCTTCCAGTCAAAGCCACTAGTCAATTTTGTCAGATTATCTGCCATTTTTTTAAACTTTTAAAATTGTATAATATAACATCTATATAAAGCCAAGAAAGAAAAAAGTAATAGTTTTCAAAGCACTCTTCAACAAGTAGTTACAGGACGGATCCCAGAGTTTGTCATGGGCTACCATACCATCATCTCAGATTTTTCCTTCTAGCTGCTCCAAAGTAAAGGAGGCTAGAAGAAATAAATTTTTTTTTTATCATTACAATTGAATATTTCTTTTTTTGTGAAAATTAACATATATACAAAAAAAAGCAATAAATTTCAAAGCACAGTACAACAATTAGCTGTAGAACAGATTTCAGGGTTTGGTATGGGTTACAATTCCACAATTTTAGGTTTTTACTTCTAGCTGTACTAAGATACTGAGGACTAAAAGAGATATCAATTTAGTGATTCAGCAATCATATTCGTTTGTTAAATCTTGCCTGCTCTGTGTAACTCCCCCATCACCTTTGATCTTTCCATCCCACTCTTTTAGGGGAATTTGGGTTATGGTGATTCTAATATTTTCATGTTGGACAGGGCTGTCAATAATATGGGGTAGGGAGATGGAACTAGCTGATGTTCTGGAGAGGCTGGGCACTCTAGGTTTCAGGACTAGGTTTCAAGGACCCATATGGAGGTTGTAGGTTTCTGGAAAGTTACTCTAATGCATAGAACCTTTGTAGAATCTTATATATTGTCCTAGGAGTTCTCTAGAATTGGCTAGACTGGTTTTGGTTGGGGTTTGGCAAATTATGATAAGTAGCAATGTCTAACTGAAGCTTGCCTAAGAGTGACCTCAAGAGTCACCTCTCAACTATATGAACTCTTTCAGCCACTGATACTTTATTTGTTACACTTCTTTCCCCTCTGTTGGTCAGGATGGAATTGTTGATCCCATGGGGCCAGGGCCAGACTCATCCCTGGGAATCATCACCCACTTTTACCCTGGATGTCATATCCCACGTAGTAGGGAGGGCAATGATTTCACTTGCAGAGTTGGGCATAGAGCATGTGAGGCCACATCTGAGCAACCAAAGAGGTCTTCCAGAAGTAACTCTTAGGCATACCTATAGGTAGTATAAACTTCTCTGCTACATACATAAGCTTCACAAGAGCAAGCCTCAAGATCAAGGGCTTGGCTTATTGATTTGAGTGTCTCTAATGTTTGTTACAGTATCAGGGGATTCCCTGATGGTAAAGTTTAATGGTTCCACATTTTTTCTCCCATCCCTCATGGGACTTTGCTAATACTTTTTGATTATTGGCTTAATATATTCTAGGATGTATTTAGGCATTACATTAACCTATATAGGATTAAAGTCTCTCATTCTTATTCCTGTGTTTCAGTTGTTCAAATGAGTTATCCAGACTAAGTTGAGTTAGATTATGTGCTACAGAAAATTTAGATTCTGGAAAAAATAAATCTTTCTTCTGTTGGTCTCAAGGAATAGGTGGGATTCTAAAATATTGACAATGTCTTCCTTACCCCTGTTTTCTGAATTACCTTAATCCTGACATGATCAGCTTCATTCTTATCTCTAAATATAAGGTTATACATGTATAAAACAGCCTCTCAAAATCCAGAAATAATAATTACCATTCTGGACTAAGTGTTTCTGCTATAAGAGTTTATAATCTAGGCCCCTGTTTTCATATAAGCATTTTCTAAAGGAGACCATACAATAATTGTTCTTTCATTTCTGGCTTATTTTGCCTCACCAAATGTCCCGCAGGTTCATTCACGTTGTATGCCTCATGACTTCGTTCCTTTTTTGTAGCAGGACAATATTCAATCATATGTATACGTCATTGTTCACTAATCTACTTCTCAGTCAGTGCATCCTTCAGCCATTTGCATTCATTAAGCATCATGTATACTGACCAAAGTCCACAGTCCATCAACACTCTCAATTTTAGATAATTTCATTGTTCCCAAGAGAAAGATAACCAAAAAACATACCTCACCAACTAGGAAATGTAAACCTCCCTTTAATGCTTGTCCCTCCCCCCATTATTTACCCCTGGTGTTGCTGTGGTACTGCTGATGTTTTCCTGTTAAACATAGCCCATGGCATGCAACAGCAGTTTTTTCCCCTGTACCCTGGACTTAAACACTTTGGACAGGAATCATACCTTTGAAGTAATTTTTGTGAGAACTTATTTATATTTCCAGTGTTTATCAATGGGACACATGATTAATCATGTTAATCATGTTTCAATCATGTTCACTTTCAAAATGGTAATATTATTTGTAGAGCCACTAGAGAACCACCTTCATTTCTATCTATTCCCTTACATTTGAGTTCAACCCCATTAGCTAACTGTTCACACATCTCTAGCTTGTATGTATCTCTAAGTGTCTCCTATCTTCTCTATTATAAGCTTCCTATTTTTACCTTTACCATGGTTATGGAAGTAGAGTTACATGTATCTATTTTTTTGTGTTTGGCTTATTTCACTCAGCATTATGTCCTTAAGTCTCATCCGTCTTGTCATGTGCTTCAGGACATCATTTCATCTTACTGCTGCATAATATTCCATGGTATGTATACACCAAATTTTGTTAATACACTCTTCTGTTGATGGACATTTGGATTGTTTCTGTCTTTTGGCGATTGTGAATAATGCTGCTATAAACATTGGTGTGCAAATGTCTGTTTGTGTCACTGCTTTCAGCTCTTCTGGGTATATACCAAGTAGTGCTACTGCTGGGTCATAGGGCAACTCAATATTTAGTTTCTTAAGGAACTGTTAAACTGTCTTCCATAGTAAGTATACCATTATACATTCCTACCAGCAGTGCCTAAATGTCCCAATTTCTCTACATCCTCTTCAACATTTATAGTTTCCTGTTTGTTTAATAGCAGCCATTCTTACAGGTATTAGGTGGTATCTCATTGTAGTCTTGATTTGCATTTAGCTGCCATTTTAAAACAAGAATCACTTTTCTTCTAGTTTGTAATAACACATGACTTCATTTCTGTCTAGAACCTTGTCAGAGATATCTTTAGAGTCCACATTTCTACCAACAGTCTCTCCAAAGCATTTTAGGTCTCCTCTATCAACCTCCTCACAATTCTTCCAGAATCTTCCCCTTATCCATTTAAAAAGCTTTCCAACATGTTTGGTATTTGCAAACTGCAGCACCCCACTTATCTGGTACCAAAATCTGTTTTAGTTTGCAAAAGCGGCCAGAATGTGATATACCAGAAAAAGAATAGCTTTTAAGAAGGGGAATTTATTAAGTTGCAAGTTTAAAATTCTAAGACCATGAAAATGTCCAAATTACAGTAAGGCTATAGAAATGTCCAATGTAAGGCATCCAGGGAAAGAACCATGGTTCAAGAAGTCTGGTGATGTTCATGGTTTCTCTCTTAGCTGGAAAGGCACATGGCAACATCTGCTAGCTTTCTCTCCAATGGCTTCCCCTGGGCTCTGTTTGTTTTGTTGGCTCTGTCGGTTCTGGTGGTTCTTGTAGCTTGGTGGTTCTCATGGCTTTCTAGCTTTTCCAAAAGGTTTCCCTCTTAAAGGGCTCCAGTAAGCCCCACTTTGGGTATAGAGACACATCTCCATGGAAACTATCTAACCAAAAGTTACCTTCCACAACTGGGTGGGTCATATCTCCATGGAAAGAATAAAAAAGATTCCACCCAGCAATATTGAATGAGGATTAAATGACTTGGCTTTTCTGGGGTTCACAACAGATTCAAACCAGAACACTGTCAAACAAAATATGATTTTATATAATAAGGAATTAAATTTTAACCTCACGATATCCACAAGGAAAACAGATGGACAGTGTATCCAGATAGATATGAGAAGGCACTCAATATGGCCTTTTCATATCTCATATATGACAATAAATATAAAAGAAGGCTTTAATGGAAGTGAAGGACAACAAAGGTGTAAGATTTACAAGATGGCAGAAGAAAGACCTGTATCATCAGTAGACACTTTAAATGTAAATGGATTAACCTCTCCTGTCAAAAGGCAGAGATTGGCAGAATGGTAAAAAAGCATGACTCAACTATATCTGTCTGCAAGACCACAAATTCAAAGACACAAGTAGGTTGAGGATGAATGGATAGAAAAAATATGCCATGCAAGAAGAAACCAAAAAAAAGCTGGGATGGCTATATTAATATCAGATAAATGCACTTTAAGTAAAAGCAGTTATGAGGGACAAAGATGATCATTACATATTTATAAAGGGGACAATTCAACATGAAGATGTTACAATTATAAATATATATGAACCGAACAACACAGTGCCAAAATATATGAAAGAAATACTGAGAGATTTTAAGGGAGAAATTAATAAGAGACTTTAATATACCACTTTGAGTAATGGATAGAACAACTAGTCAGATCCATCAGGAAGTACAGAACTTCAATAACAAACTGAATCAATATATAGAGAGAGCACATTACACAACAAAAACAGAATACTACACAACAAAAACAGAATACACATTCTTCTTGAGTACACATGGATCATTCTCCAGGATAGACCACATGTTGGGTCTCAAAGCAAGTCCAATAAAATAAAAAATATTGAAATCATGCAATGTATCTTCTCCAATAACAATGGAATAAAGCTAGAAAGAAATAACAGGGGGAGAAAGGAATATTCACATACACTTGGAAATTAAATAACATAATCTTAAACAACCAGTGAGTTAAAGAGGAAATCAGAAGTGAAATTAGGAAATACCTTGAGGAAAATGGAAATGAAAATACAACATACCATAATTTATGGAATGCAGAAGGGCAGTGGTGAAAGGGACTTTACAGCTCTAAAGGCTGACATTAAAAAAGAAGAAAGACTTCAAATCAGAGACCTAAACTCAAATCTGGAAGAATTAGAAAAATAAGAGCAAACTAAACCCAAAGCAAGCAGAAGGAAGGAAATCACAAAGATTAGAGTGGAGATAAATGAAATAGTAAACAAACAAACAAACAAAAAACAAAAGAGCAAATCAACAAAACCAAAAGTTGATTCTTTGAGAAGATCAGCAAAATTGACAAACCTTTGACTAGACTAAGAAAAAAGAGAGAGGATACAATTAATGAAAATCAGAAATGAAAAGGGGAACATTACTACTCACCCCAAGGAAATAAAAAAGGACTGTAAGTGAAAATGACTGTATGTCAATAAATAAGATAATAGATTAAATGAAAAAATTCTTAGAAATACACAAATTACCTAGATTGACTCAAGAAGAAATAGAAGATCTCAACAAAGCAATTACTAGGAAAGAGATTTAATCAGTAATAAAAAACCTTCCAACAAAGAAAAGCCTTGGAAGCAATGATTTCACTGGGGAATTCTATCAAACATTGCAGGAAGACTTACCTCCAATTCTGCTCAAACTCTTCTGAAAAAGTTGAAGAGGAGGGAACACTCCCCAACTCATTCTATCAGAACATCATCCTCATACCAAAATCAGATAAAGATACCACAGGGAAAAGAAAATACTACAGACCATGCAGATGACATAATCCTATATATAAAATTTCCCCAAATCTACAACAAAGCTATTAGAGCTAAGTGTAAGGGTACAGTATATCAACATCCCCAAATCAGTAGTGTTTCTATACAGAAGCAATGAACAACTGGGAGAAGAAATCAAGAAAAATTCCATTTGCAATAGCAACTAAAAGAATCAAATATCTAGGAATAAATCTAAGAATGGATGTAAAGGACTTGTACACAGAAAACTATAAAACACTGGTAAAATAAATTAAAGAAGACAAGTAAATGGAAGGATATTCCATGTTCATGGATTCGAAAGTTTAATATCATTAAGATGTCAATCCTACCCAAAGCAGTTTATAGATTCATTGCAACCCTAATCAAAATTCCCTCATACCTCTTTGCAGAAATGGGAAAGCTTATCATCAAATTTATATGGAAGGGTGAAGAGCCCTGAATAGATAAGGCCACCTTGAAAAACAAGAATTTGTAGGACTTCCCAATCTTAAAACTTATTACAGTTCCTTAGTAATCAAAACAGCATGGTGCTGGCACAAGGATAGATATTTAGACCAATGGAGTAGAATTGAGAGCTCAGAAATCAACCCTCAAATTTATGACAAATTGATTTTGGTAAGGTGACAAAGACTATTTTATTGGGAAAGAATAGTCTCTTCCACAAATGGTGCTGGGAAAACTGGTTCTCTGTTTGCAAAAAAAAAAAAAAAGGAGGACCCCTACCTCATTTACAAAAAATCAACTTAAAATTTATCAAAGACCTCAATGTAAGATGTAGAAGTATCAAACTACTGGAACAAAAAGTAGGGAATAATTTCTAGGGCCTTGTGTTAAGCAATCGATTCTTAGACTTTAACCCAAGTACAAGCAAAAAAAGAAAAAATAGATAAATAGAATCTCATCAAAATAAAAAAAAGTTCTTCAAAGGACTTTATCATGAGAGTAAAAAGGCAACTTACACAATGGAAGAAAATATTTGGAAACCATATACTGATAATGTCCAGATTATATAAAAAAATCCTTCAGGTTGACAACAGAAAGACGAACAACCCAATTAGACTTGAGCATGTTTAGACTTGAGCAGACATTTCTCCAAAGGTGACATAAAAATGGCCAGAAAGCACATGAAAATATACTCAACATCATTAGCCATTACTGAAATGCAAATCAAAACCATAATGAGATACCATTTCTCACTCATTAAAATTGCTGCTATTAAAAAATGAAAAAACAGAAGTACAGAGAAATGGAAAAAAATCATTCATTGCTGGTTGCAATGTAAAATGGTGCAGCTGCTATGGAAGACAATTTGGTGTTTCCTCAGATAGCTAAGTATAGAACTATCACATGATATGGCAGTTCCACTACTAGGTATATACCTGAAAGAACTGAAAGCAGGGACATGAACAGATATTTGTACACCAATGTTCATAGCAACATTATTCACAATTGTCAAAAGATAGAAGCAACCTAAGTGTCAACCAACTAATGAATGAATAAATAAAATGTGCTATATATATATATATATATATGCAATGGAATAATCAGCCATAAAAAGGAACAAAGTTCTGATATATGCAACAACATGCATGAACCTTGAAGACATCACATTAAATGAAATAAACCGGAGGCAAAAGACAAATATTGCATGATCTCACTGATTTGAAACAATTAGAATAAGCCAACGCAGAGAGTCAGAATCTAGAATATAGGTTACCAGGGAATGGGGTGGGGATAGGGAATGGGAAGTTTAAGGCTTAAGATATATAAAGTTCCTACTTGGAATATGGCAATGTTTTGGTAAGGGATAGTGGTAGTACAACATTATGAATGCAACTAACAATACTGAAATGTATATCTGAATATGATTAAAAGGGGGAAATGTTAGATTGTATTCTAGTTTGCTAACTGCCAGAATGCAATATACCAGAAACGGGATGGCTTTTAAAAAGGGGAATTTATTAAGTTGCTAGTTTATGGTTCTAAAATGGTGAAAATATCCAGATTAAGGCACCAATAAGAACTTACTTTCACTCAAGGAAGGCCAATCTTCATTCAGAGTTTCTCTCTCAACTGGAAAGGCACATGGGGAACATGGCAATGTTGGCTCACTTTCTTTCCAGGCTTCTTGTTTCATGAAGCTCCCCAAGCTTTTTCATCTCCAAAGGTCTCTGGCTACATGGGCTCTGGTAGTTCTCGTGGCTATCTTGTAGCTCTGAAGCTTTCTCCAAAATACTTCCGTTTTAAAGGATTCCACTAAACTAATCAAGATCTACTTGGAATGGGTGGAAACACATCTCCCTCTAATTAATGCCTACATTTGGGCAAGTCACACCTCCGTGGAGATAATCTAATCAAGTCTCTAACCTAAAGTGCTGAATAGGGATTAAAGGAAAATTCTGGCTCCACATGATTGGAATAGGATTAAAATGTGGTTTTTCTAGGGTACATAAAAATCCTTTCAAACTAGCGCAGATTGTATATATGGAAGCAATAAAATTTAAAAAATCTGTGAAACTACACTACACAATGACCCCTAAATTAAAGTATAGATTTTATTAATAGTACGGTTAGAAAAAAATGTGCTATCATCAATTGTAAGAAAAGTTCCATGTAATGCGAGGTGTTGGTGGTGGTGTGGTATATGGGGATCCTGTATTGTATTCATGATTGTTCTGTAACCCCACAATCTTTTTTCTACTATTATCCACAGTAAGAAATATTTGTTTTTCATTCCAGTCCAGGATACGTCTATGTGTTAACTCTTAAAACAATATTTACTCTTATTGTGACAAAATCTCATACTACTTTTTCTGTTCTTTCCTATCCCATTCCATTCCATGAAATAAAAGCAAGTTGGTTTCAGCTTCACTAAATTGATTTGATAATCTGCTAATGAGTTGCAAGTGCAGTTTCAAAATCACTGGTATGTGTTTTTCCTTTTTTTTTTTTTTTTACCTTTGTAGCACTTACTATAATTGGTTCCCCTGTTATATTTTGTAGTTTCCTTTGTATAACATATTGCAATTATAATTGTCTCCCTTGTACATTAAAGCAGACTGTGTCTTTCTTGTTTACTGCTGCATTCCTAGCACCTAACAGAGTTCCTGGCACATAGAAGCTACTCAATTGAGTAAACATTGATGAGTGAGAAATGAAGACCCAAACAGATGGCTCCATTCATGGGCTCACCTGGCTCTTTGCAAGAAGGAAGTTCAGTTATACATAAAACTAGCTAATCCTGTATAGTCCTGCTGATAGAGAAATAAAATGTAAAGGTCCAGCGGAGCAAGAAGTATAGGTTTCCCTGCAGTTATTCACTGCTGCCTGAAATTTTCCACTCACAGATCTACCAGGGAAAATTTATTGTGATAGGAGAAGAACCAGTGGCAGGTCTGAGCTGAAGTATCTTTATTCTTTATTGAAAATTTATTCCACAAAATAACAATGTCTTTTTGGTTGGATTTTCAGTTCCATTTTTGGTATTATTTTTCCCTTTATAGCTCATGATAGAGAAAGAACCACATAGTTTCTTAATATAAGACACTGTGGTACTGGTACCTGTTTTCCAATGAGACGAGGACATCTAGTTGGGGAAATTAATAGCACACAGAGCTCTCTTCTTGCTACCCTCCTCCGGTGGATCACTGATTCCCATCACATTGAGCGTCGTTTAACTCTCTTCTGGAACTGATGGCTCCTATTTGCCTCTAGCAGTTGTTTCAAAAACTACTTCTTACAAATGTCTAGTTTTGATGGTGCTACATCCTTTCCCATTTTGAATCTAGCAAACAATTAAAAAACTATAGTGATTTCATCTATAGACCCACTGAATGACCTATTGATCCAAAGTTGGCAAGCCATAGATTGATAAACTTTCCATAATAATTCACACGTGTCCTCCAAGTATGGGTGAAAGGACTATTATTTTTATACTCATTCAGTTCCATATGCTCCAAAATATTAATGTACAAGATGAAAACTCTCTACTTTTCAAAATTATACATCAATATTGGGTTAAAATTAAAGTACAATTTAATTCTTTATAGGCATCATATGATGTATATCTCTATCACATACAATTTACAACTCTTTTTGGAGGGAAGAAGTTAAATCTTAAGTACTTCTCAAATCCTTTTTAGTATGCTATATGGACTTGTAGGGTACGGTAGAGTGGGGAGGGAGTTCTGATTCTGGCTTTAATCAAATAAATACATATACATAGCAGTATGTACTTGTCCACAATACTTGAATGAATACAGTTCATAGCATTTGGGGAACAGTCTTTTGCTTTTCAGCACAAGAACATTTGGTTCCTTGAAGAGAGTGACTCTACCAATTTTACATGAAATTTAGAAGTGAGATTTTTTTTTTTTGGTGTTGGGACTGTCAGCCTCAACAGTGTCATCTGCCCAGAAGCATCATCAAGCCATTTTCATCTGAGCTCTTGTCAACTTCTCCTGACACTCTCTGGGAGTGAGGTCTTGGTCTCTGCTTTATAAGTAATCTACGAAACTCTGCCAATTAATCCTGCGGTATATCAAAACAATAAAAAAAGCATTACTATTTCTCATTCAGGATTTATTTTAACTGAAGGGGCGATTTCTCTCATACTGTATAAATACTTTGTCACTGCAGTTCTGTTTGGCTAATAGGAATTTCTTTTCATTCATGAGAAAAGGCAAGATACATGATTCTTGTAATTGTTTAGTGATTATATTACATGAATTAGATGTATAAAACATTAATTTCTAATATCTTTAAGATATCTTTCTATAGTATTGTGATTGTTTTAAAAAGACATCTTTTAGAGATATATACTAAAATGTTTATAGATAAAATTATCTGATATCTGGGATTTGCTTTAGCATGATCTGGAGTAGTGGGAGAATGAGTGGGATTATACAGGAAAGAATCCTGGCCTTGATAATAGTCTCTGTTCTTCTGTATATGTTTAAAATATTCATAATAAAATACTTATATATTTGAAATACATATTCTTCTGCCCCTCACCTCCTATGTACTCATGGGGAAAGCTGGTGGAAATATGATACAGATTTCACACTCATAGAATGCTGCCAATATATCTTATATAGTGCAATTGTGGGACCCCATGCCCTAAGTTTTTAAACCTTCCAGTCACATAGTGGCACCTAAAGCATGTATTTATTTTTAGGAATGTTTAGCCCACAATTCACTTCATTTCCTAACCACTAAATCTCATTGCAATAGCTCAGGGTGCCACAAGTTGAGAATAAAGTGAAACTTCCTATGAAAATGAATGCAGAAATTCCCAATCGTGTCTATCTTAATAAAAGCAAAAGGAACACCTAATTACCTATTTTCTTTTAGGAAATAAAGTCCTTGACAGGGTTATAGCCCTACTATGCAGTCTGACTGCAGATTATTTCAGGTGCAAAACAAAGCTAGCTGTTTGACAGTTTTCTCTGATTTTATTTTATCACACTAAATGTTACTCCGTGGGACATAATTATTCTTTCAGGGACCTGCCCCCAGACTGAACATGTTTGAAAATGGGAAATGCTTATAAATGCAATTATTATCTGTTTTGGTCTTATAATTTTGTATTTGAAGACATGTTTATAAATGTAAATCAAATAAATATGTAAACATAGCAGTATGTCTTTGTCCACAATCCTTGAATGAGTACAGTTCATAGCTTTTTGGGAACAGTGTTTCGCTTTTCAGCCTAAGCACATTCGATTCTTGAAGAGGGTGACCTATCAATTTTGGTATTACCTTTATAAAATTTAAACTTTCCTTACTTTATGAAGAGGCTGGCTTTATATTTAACATATTAGTTACCAGTTCTTCATATGAACTTTTCATGCAAATTCCACAAGAACTGGGAATCCAGAAGAGGAAAATGTACACATTGTTTTATATCTTGAGTTTTTCTCATGCTTTCCTTTTGCCTGAAATCCCTTCTCCATCTTTCCTTTACCACATGGTAAATTCCTGTCCATTATTCACATGTAAGCTTGGTTCAAGTTATCTCTTCTTTGATTTTTTTCCCAGTGTCTAAAGGATGCAAAAATATCTTTACTATAGTTTTTACCACATTGTGCTATAACAGCTGTTTTTGTATTTTCCTTCCCATTAGACATAAGTTCTGGAATGCAGATATTTAGTAACTTTATTAAACTGTTGGGTTAAATTGTGTGCTTATAAAACCACTGAAAATGGGGAGATTTCAAATAATGAACATGAAAAAGTAAGAAAATATCAGGATTGAGGGAAATGTTAAGCTAGAATATTACCTTTCCCTCGAAATAATCTTTAAATATAACTTTGGGGAAAAGATTAAATCACAATGAAAGCAATCACTGACGAGAACATTTGTCCTACATTGTCATATCCAGTTGGAAATCTGCATAGAGTAGTTTACATTCAATTCTGTTTTGGTTTACTAAAGCTGCTGGAATGCAATCTACAGGAATGGGTTGGCTTTTATAAAGGGAATTTATTAAGTTACAAGTTACAGTTCTAAGGCCATGCAAACATCCAAATTAAGGCACCAATTAAGAGGATATCTTCTCTCAAGAAAGGCTGATCACATCTGGGGTTTCTCTGCCACTTGGGAAAGCACATGGTGACGCCTGCTGTCCTTCTCTCCCAGCTTCTGGGTTCAAACAGCTTTCTCAGCTCCTTCTGCATCTAGAGACATCTATGTCTTTGTTTCATGTCTCTGCCCTCTCTGTTGGCACTGAACTCTCTTTCTGATTTCTGCCTTTCATTCTCTTTATATAGGGCACCAGTAAAAGGATTAAGACCCACCTTAAATGGATGGGGTCACATCTCCATCTAATCAAAAGGTCCCATCCACAAGTGGGTAAATCACCTCTCCATGAAACAAACTAATCAAAAGGTCCCACTCAAACAATAGTTCTGCCCCCACAAATTTGGATTAGGATTAAAAGAACACGGCTTTTCTGGGGGTACATAACAGTTTCAAACCAGAACAAATACAAAACTTGCATTCCTTCAAAAGGTATTGATTTTCTTCTTTGCAACAAAATACAAACACTTTAGTACTTCATAGTAGAATGGAAAAATGATTGAGGCTCACAACAGGAAACATATGCGAGGAAATAAAAAGATTTTACAGGTAAACCACAATCACACACTAGGCCAAAGCCTCACAAGAAACTATTACTGTATGAAGAGTAATGAGTTCTCTTTGTTGAACACAGCACTGTTGATGAGCTCCGGTGGCAGTGAGCTCATGGGTAGGGGACTAAGCAGTCCTAGTGTTTTAAATCTGGGGACAATATTCTATTTATTAAAGCACATTCAAATGTATTTCATTTCACTTATAGTATTATGCTGGCTAAAGGATTTATAAATTTGCTGACTTGTGAAATTTTTTACCACAATATGAGCCCAGAATGGTGTGACTCTGGCGAGTCTGAGTTTGTGAAAGACCTTTGAATTTTCTAATGCCACAGTTCAGTGTGTGTTGTGGGGGGCCCAGAGAAAACACTGACAGGTTTTACTATTTTCTGGTTACTGGTTGTAGGGCAGAGAGCACTTGCTAAGACTGAGTTGTTAACTGAATTCTGTTAGTTCTGCTATTTCACAGGTGCTTTCTAGTGGACCCTCAAGGCTTTAAATGGGAGTGTACTGAGATTTTTTTCACTGTTATAACTTTTTTCTCACATTTGCTAGTAACTGGAAAATGTGAGGGCCCTTAATTCTTACCTATTTAGCTTCGAATTTAGAATTAGAACCTATTCCTGAATATAGCCAGCAGATGGAGCAATTTACTTTATTTATATATATTCCTCTCCATCCTGCAAACAAAAGGCTTTAAAGACTATTCCTTTAGTTGATATATATTTTTAAATAGATATCTCTCTTATATGTGCAACTTTAAGTATCTCTTTCAAAATTTTTATATATTTGGAAACAACTTTAAGCATAATTTATTTCATTTTAGAAAGTCAACGTTCATTTGTTAGGGTTTAATTCAGACTTGCATTTTTTTTGCTTAACAGTCATTTCTAAAAGGAGGACAGAAGAGGACAGCATTAGTTGTGGCAAGAAGTGTACCACTTTATTTTCATCAGTTTTCTCCTGCAATTCATAATCACACATCCTGAGGGATGAGAACAAAGTTGGTTTTGATGTTCCCAAGGCTTTCAATAACACTTAGTTATAATTTCAAGAATTCTATAATAACAAAAATTTAAATTCTGATTTGTACAGCTTACTCCAACAAAGCTTTTAAGTTGAAATTTATTTATGGAATCATTTCAGCTATTAGACTATCTATCCTATCTCTTGTCAATAGAGGATGGTTTCCTGGGGGAGGTATCTAATAACTTTAAAGGATTTTGGGTTGTAATAGAATGTTATTGTTCCAGGGTAATCATACTTACCAACCAAGGGTGGTCACTTTTATTACAAGCCTGAAATAATCTATAAATGTTTCATTAAATCCTTAAAAATGTACACTGCTTAATTCTCTGCTCTCTTTTTTATTTCTGGCTACCACACTGAGACAGATGAAGCGTTTCTGGGAACCTGGGGAAAATGTGATTGTGCTAAATTTATCACCTGTAATATTTCCTAGTGGGGTTATCTGAATACATGTGGATTTTAGTAAGATTCTTCTCAGAAAATTTCATTATTTTTTTAAATGGTGGGCTCAGCATCTAAGTTCTGCCTTAATCATTCCCTCTCCCATCATGTTCCTACTGATTCTTAACCTGCTTTAGGCAGCAGTTGAAGTAGGCAGGGAAAACTCTGCAGCTTTTTTTTTTTTTTTTTTGGCTCTCTCAGTTGATTCAAAAGCATTTATGAAGCATTTGTCTATGCAGGGCACTGGCACAGTGTTGGACTGATTTAGTTAAAAAAGACATAGAGAATGTTCTTGAGGCAGAGAAGCTGTCAATCTTTGACTCTAGGGAGAAGTCTTTTTATTTCTCCAGTATGGGTAAAGTTGCCAAAGGAGCAGATTGTGTGCGTGTTTGAACAGGTAGAGGATGCCAAAATCATTCCTATCATCATAGAAAACAGGTAAATGTTTCACTTCATCAGACAGCGAGGAAGTATACCTTAAATTGTTGAGAAATTAATATTATAGAATACTTAAAAAGGAAATACAGTTTTGACTTTCAGGTTAATGTTTAATAAAATATTGCAAAAGTGAAGTGCCTTCAGGGCCCAAGTTAATGGATAGAGCATAGAATTTGAAAAGGTGATAAAAACAGCTTCTCACACAAAAGGTGCTTGAATTATGTATTTGAATAACACTCAGAGTATCTTTTTTTCTTCTGGAACCAGGAACACAGGACCTTGGCTTCTTATTCTTAAAATGTCTTTAACTTTATTCCTATTATAATATACAACACTTGTGCACAAGCAATGACTATGAGGGTATCTTGGGTATGACCCGTTTTCTGAAAGGAAGTGTTCTATTCTAGGTTCTTTGGTTGCAAGGAACAGGAACCTACTTAAATGGCTCAAGAAAAAAAAGGGTTATTTTAGAAAGGGTGAGCTCATGAATATAAAATACAGGAACAATAACCACCTCTTAAAATAAATATCAGAATGCTATTTTCTTTCTCTTGCTTCCTTTCACTCTCTTTTCTAAAAGCGGTTTTATTGAGATATATTCATACATGGTACAATCCATCCAAACTATAACAATCACTGACTTTCAATAAAATCACAGCATTGTGCATTCATAATCCCAGTCAATTTGGGAACATTTTCATTACTTTGAAAAGAAAAACCCCAACCCCCTTAGCAGTCACCTCTCAATCTCTCTATCCACCCCCAGGCTTACTTAACCATTCATCTAATTCTGTCTCTATAGATTTGTTTATATTTGCATTTTGTACAAATGGAATCATACCATGTAGAGTGCTTTGTGTTTGGTTTCTTCCATTTAGAATAATGTTTTTTAAATTATTATTATTTAACTAGAAAAATTGTACGTTTACATAAAAGCTATGTTAAAAATACAGCATTTCTATATATCTCCCTATTGTTTGCATTGATGTGTACATTTTTACAATAGATGAAAGATTATTAAAATATTATTGTTACTACAGTTGATAGTTTGTGTTAGGTGTATTTTCCCCACATACCACCCTATTATTAAAACCTTGTAATAGTGATGAACATTTGTTATAATTCATGAAAGAACATTCTTATATTTCTACTAAGAACCAGTCATTGTCTCCAGTGGGGTTCACTGTGTTATACAGTCCCATGCTTTATCCTCTAACTTTCCTTCTAGTAAGGTACAGTACCCAAAATTTCCCCTTTCAACCACATTCACAGCTTTGTTAATCACACTCACAGTTATGTGCTACCATCCCTGAAGCAGGATAAACTGTAAGTCCCTGGTTTCCTAGTCAACTCTGAAAGAGTTAACAGACTGCTTCAAGTCCCTTGTTCTTATCCAGCGACAAAGGAACTAATACACAGCTGTAAACTTTAGCTACAAACTTCCAGGGACAAAAATTTCCCTAAAGCCCATAAGCCTCCCCAAACTATTGAAACCTCCCCAAACTATAAAAACTTATAAAATTCTGAGCTCAAAGCAAACTCTTAGTTAATGATAGGAAGCATAGGGTCGTAAAGATTGTTAACCAGTTGCCCAAAGGCAAGTTTTAGGTATGTGAGAACAAACCACAAATTCTCCTAGCTATCTCCTAGAACCAAGAAGATACCTACTATTCAAAGGTTACTGTGGAAACCTAGTACTAACAAGATTTCCTATGAAACTAGCCAGCCCACTCCACTCAGGGCATGTCCCTCCCCTGGGCATGTCCCAGTTAACCTCTCAAATGTGTACTCTCTCTTTTTGATAAACTTCCCTTTTTAGTAAACTTTACTTACAATTACTGGCCCTCTCATCTCTAAATTATTTTAGTTTTGAGACTAATAAACTTGGATTAGGGCTCAGCTGGCACCATTGCCAGCAGGTAGCAGTTACATCCCACTATCTATTTCCAAATATTTTCAATCAACCTAAATAGAAATTCCACACAAATTAAGCGTTAGCTCCCCATTCTCTACCCCCATTCTATCTCCTGGTATAGGAGTTTGCTTATTAGTCCTACCACTGATATCATACAGTGCTTGTCCTTTTGTTTCTGGCTTATTTCACTTAACAAAATATCCTCAAGGTTCATCCATGTTATCACATGCTTCAGGACTTCATTATTTCTTACTGCTGAAAAATATTCCATTATATGTAAATACTACATTTTGTTTATCCATTCATAGATTGATGGGCATTCAGGTTGCTTCCATCTTTTGGCAAATGTGAATAATGTTGCTACGAACATCAGCGTGCAAATGACGGCACCACCAAACTGTCTTCCATGGCAGCTGCAACATTTTACATTCCCAATGGCAGTGACAGAGAGTTCTTATCTCTTTACATCCTCTCCCACACTTGTAGTTTTCTGTTTTTTTGATAATGGCCATCCTAGTGGGCATGAAATGGTAACTCACTGTGGTTTTGATTTTCATATTCCTAATAGCTAAAGATCCTAACATCCTTTCATATGCTTTTTAGTAATTTTTATTTCTTCTTTGGAAAAAATGCCATTCAAGTGTTTCCCATTTTTTAATTGGGCTGTTTGTCTTTTTGTTGTTGTTGTTGAGTTGTAGGATTTCTTTATATATTCTGGATATTCAACTCTTATTAGATATGTGGTTTCCAAATATTTTCTCCCATTGAGTAGCCTGCCTATTCACTTTCTTGACGAAGGCCTTTGAAAGCACAAAGTTCTTTTTATTTTGAATGGGTCCCATTTATCTATTTTTTCTTTCATTGCTGGTGCTTTGGGTGTGTAGGCTAAGAAACCATTTCATACCACAAGATCTTGGAGATGCTTCCTTACATTTTCTTCTAGGAGTTTTATGGTCCTGGATCTTGTATTTAGTCTTTGATACATTTTGAGTTAATTTTTGTGGAAGGTATGAGATAGGGTTCCTTATTTGTTCTTTTGCATATGGATATCCAGTTCTCCCAGCACCATTTGTTGAAGAAACTATTCTGTCCAAGTTGATATTCAGCCTTGCCAACTAACTATCAATTGGTCATAGATGTGAGGGTCTATTACCGAATTCTCAATTTGATTTTATTGGTCTCTCTCTATATATATCTTTATGCCAGTACCATGCTGTTTTGACCACTGTAGTTTGTAATATCCTTTTAAGTCAGAAAGTGTTAGTCCTCCAACTTTGTTCTCCTTTTCAAGATATTTTTGGCTATTTGTGGCCCCTTACCATCCAAAACAAATTTGATAATTGGATTTTTCAAGTCTTTAAAGTAGGCTGTTAGGATTTTGACTGAGATTGATTCGAATCTATAAATCCATTTGGGTAGAATTGACATCTTAATGATATTTAGTCTTCCAGTGCATGAACATAGAATATTGTTCTCTTTATTTAGGTTTTCTATGATTTCTTTTAGAAATGTTCTGTAGTTTTTTATGTACACGTCCTTTTCATCTTTGTTTACATGTGTTCCTAGACATTTGATTCTTTTAGTTGCTGTTTAAATAGAATTTTTTCTTGATTTCGTCCTCAGATTGCTCATTTTTATTGTATAGAAAAAAATTGATTTTTTGCATGCTGACATTGTAACCCGCCACTTTGCTGAACTCCTTTATCAGCTGTAGTAGTTTTGTTGAAGATTTTTTTGATATCTATTTTTATAGATAGGATCAGGTCATCTGCAAATAGTGAAAGTCTTACTTCTTCCTTTCCAATTTGGATGCCTTTTATTTCTTTTTCTTGCCTAACTGTTCTAGCTATAATTTCCAGCACAATGTTTTATAACAGTGATGACCATGACATTCTTGTCTTGTTCCAAGTCTTAGAGGGAAAACTTTCAGTCTTTCACCATTAGATATGATGTTAGGTGTGGGTTTTTAATATATGTTCTTTATCCTATTGAGAAAGTTTCCTTCTATTCCCATCTTTCAAAGTGTTTTTATTTAGAAAGTTTCCTGGATTTTGTCAAATTACTTTTTTGCATCAATTGAGTTGATCACGTAATTTCCTCTTTTTAATTTGTTAATGTGGTATATTACACTAATTGCTTTTCTTGTGTTAAATCACCCTTGCACACATGGGATAAAACCCAATTGATCATGGTGTACAATTCTTGTAATGTGCTGTTGAATTCAATTTGCAAGTATTTTCTTGAGGGCTTGGGCATCTATATTCACTAGAGAAATTAGTCTGTAATTTTCTTTTCTTGTAGTATCCTTATCTGGCTTTGTATTAGGGCAATGCTGGGTAGAATGAGTTAGATAGTGTTCCCTTCTCTTGATTTTATGGAAGAGTTTGAGCAGGATTAGTATTGATTTTTCTAGGAATGATTAGTAGAATTCACATGTGAAGACATCTGGACTGGGCTTTTCTTTGTTGGGAGGTTTTTGATGACTGCTTCAATCTCTTGTAATTTAGTCTGTTGAGGTCTTCTGTTTTTTCTAGGGCCAGTGTAGGTTGTTTGTGTGTCTAGGAATTTGTCCATTTTATGTAGATTGTCTAGTTTTTTGGTATATAATTGTTCATAGAATCCTCTTATGATGGTTTTATTTCTGAGGGGTCAGTAATGTCCCCCCCCATTTCTGATTTTATTTATTTTCATTTTTTCTCCTTTTTCTTTATCTGAGCATTTGTCAATTTTATTGATCCTTAAAGGAACCAATTTTTGGTCTTGTTAACTTTTCTATTGTTTTTTAACCCTCAGTTTTATTTATTTCTTTCTTTCATTGCTATTTCTTTCCTTCTTCTTGCTCTGGAATTAGTCTGGTATTTTTATGCCTTTGATTTTTAACATTTTCTTCCCTTTTAATATAGGCATTTTTGGAGTATAAATTTCCCTCTGAATACTGCCTTTGCTGCATCCTGTAAATTTTGATGTGTTTTCCAAATGTTGTGTTTTCATGTCTCAAAAATATTTACTGATTTCTCTTGCAATATTTTCTTTGATTCACTGATTGTTTAAGAGTGTGTTGTTTAACTATGTGATGGTATTGTGAGCCATTGATTGTATACCATGTATGGACTATATATGTGTGAAGATTTCTCAATTAAAAAATAAATCAAAACAAAAGAGTGTGTTGTTTAAGCCTCATATACTTGTAAATTTACCAGTTCTTATCATCAGATGAAATGCTTTGTATAATTTCAATATTTTTAAAATTATTGAGACTTGAGATTGAGATAAACCAACATGTGGTTAACCTGAGAATGATCCATGGTCACTTGAGAAGAATAATGTATATGTCTGTTAGGTTTAGTTTATTTATCATACAATTCAAGTTCTCTGTTTTCTTATTGATCCTCTGTCTAGATGTTCTGTCTATCTGTGAGGATGGTGTTTTGAAGTCTCCAACTTGCTGCTTTCAGGACTCTCTATATTTTTCTCCCTTCAATTTTGCCAATGTTTGCCTCATGAATTTTGGGGAACCCTGTATTAGGTGCATAAATATTTATGATTGTTATTTCTTCTTGGTGGATTGTACCTTTTATTAATACATAATGTCTTTGTCTGCTATAACAGTTTTGCATTTAAGGTCTCAGTATAGCTACCTAGGTCTGTTTGGTTATGATTTGCATGATATATATATATATATATATATATATATGTATAGCCATTCTGTGTCTTTTTATTGGAGAATTTAATCCACTAACATTCAATTTTATTATTGTAAAGGCAGTTCTTCAACTATTTTATCCTTTGGTTTTAAAATATCATATCTTATTTTTTCTTTCTTTTAAGCTTTTAGTTAGCCTTACTGATAATCATTTCTTCAAACTCTTTTAAGGCTCTCTCTCCTATCTTTTCCTTTCAATCTGCAGAACTCCCTTTTGTATTTCTTATAGGGTAGTGGACAAACTCTTGTAGTTTCTATTTATCAGTGACTATTTTAAAATCTCCTTCATTTAAAAAAAATTCATTTATTAATTTAAAAATTAACAAACCATATGAAACATCAACATATATAATCAGTAATTCACATCATCACTTAGTTGTACGTTTATCATTTCTTAGAACATTTGCATCAATCCAGAAAAAGAAACAAAAAGACAATAGAAAAAGAAATAAAATGAACACAGAAAAGAGAAAAAAAGATTATACCTACCATACCCCTTACCCCTCACCCCCATTGATCACTAGCATTTCAAACTAAATTTGTTTTAGCATTTGTTCCCCCTATTATTTATTTTTGTTCCATATGTTCTACTCATTTGTCGACAAGGTAGATAAAAGGAGCATCAGACACAAGTCTTCCACAATCACACAATCACACTGTGAAAGCTGTATCATCATTCAATCATCCTCAAGAAATGTGGCCACTGGAACACAGCTCTACATTTTCAGGCAGTTCCCTCCAGCCTCTCTACTACATCCTGAATAACAAGACGACACCTACTCGATGCATAAGAATAACCTCCAGGACAACCTCTCGACTCTGCCCAGAATCTCTCGGCCATTGACACTTTGTCTCATTTCATTTCTCCCCACCTTGGTCAAGAAGGCTTTCTCAATCCCCAGATGCGAAGTCCCATCTCATTCCAGGGTTTCTCTCAATCCCTTGATGCTGAGTCTCAGCTCACTCTAGAATCTCTGTCCCATGTTGCCAGGAAGGCCTACACCCCTGGGAGTCATGTCCCACACAGATGGGGGGGGCGGTGAGATTGCTTGTTGTGTTGGCCAGAGAGAGAGGCCACATCTGAGCAACAAAAGATGCTCTCCTGGGGGCAACTTTTAGGCCCAAGTTTTAAGTACACTTGACCTATCCTTCTTGGGGTTAAGCTTCACATGAACAAGCCCCAAGACTGGGGGCCCAGCCCACAGCCTTGGCTGCCCACACTGCCCGTGAGAATACCAAGGATTCAACTTGGGGAAGTTGAATTTCTCCCTGTTCTCACCATTCCCCGAAGGGGGCTTTGCAAATGCTCACTGATCGAATCACTCTGGGATTCATCCGGGCATCACTCTGGACAAACCAGCAAAATCTCATGTCCTACCTGAGATTCCAAGTACTTATGGTGTTCAGTCAAACTATCTACATAAGTTATATTAGGAAATGCACTAGTCAAAATATAAATTTTATAATAAACATTTTTTGCTTTAGTCTTACACAGAAGGTGACATTTTAAAATATTAATTGCCATCTATTTTCAGCACCCTGCAAAAATGACATTCCTTTGTTCTTCCTCATGCAAAAACATTTAAAAAATTTTTACATTTAGTCACTATTATTATACACTCTAGGCCTTCCTAGATTATACCATCTCAATCTTTAACATCTATCTTTCTTTCTGATTTCATTTATGTCCCCAGCCCTTCTCCCTCTATTGTTCTCACATGCAGCTTCATTCAGTGTTTTAACATAATTGTATTACAGTTAAGTAGTATTGTGCTGTCCATTTCTGAGTTTTTGTATCCAGTCCTATTGCACAGTCTGTATCCCTTCTGCTCCAATTACCCAATATCTTACCCTATTTCTATCTCCTGATGGTTTCTGTTATGAACAAAATATTCTAAGTTTATTCACTACTGTCAGTTCATATCAATGAGACCATACAGTATTTGTCCTTTAGTTTTTGGCTATTCTCACTCAGCATAATGTTCTCAAGGTCCATCCATGTTGTTACATACGTTGTAACTTTATTCTGTCTTAAAGCTGCATAATATTCCATCGTATGTATATACCACAGTTTGTTTAGCCACTCGTCTGTTGATGGACATTTTGGCTGTTTCCATCTCTTTGCAATAGTAAATAATGCTGCTATAAACATTGGTGTGCAAATGTCCGTTTGTGTCTTTGCCCTTATGTCCTCTGAGTAGATACCTAGCAATGGTATTGCTGGGTCATATGGCAATTCTATATTCAGCTTTTTGAGGAACCGCCAAACTGCCTTCCACAGTGGTTGCACCATCTGACATTCCCAGCAACAGTGAATAAATGTGCCTCTTTTTCCACATCCTCTCCAGCACTTGCCATTTTCTGTTTTGTTGATAATGGCCATTCTGGTGGGTATGAGATGATATCTCATTGTGGTTTTGATTTGCATTTCTCTAATGTCCAGGGACATTGAGCATCTCTTCATGTGCCTTTTGGCCATTTGTATTTCCTCTTCTGAGAAGTGTCTGTTCAAGTCTTTTTCCCATTTTGTAATCAGATTGGCTGTCTTTTTGTTGTTGAGTTGAACAATCTCTTTATAAACTCTGGATACTAGACATTTATCTGATATGCCATTTCCAAATATTGTCTCGCATTGTGTAGGCTGTCTTTTTACTCTCTTGATGAAGTTCTTTGATGCACAGAAGTGTTTAATTTTGAGGAGTTCCCATTTCTTTCTTTCTTTCTTCAGTGCTCTTGCTTTGGGCATAGGGTCTATAAAACTGCCTCCAAATTATAAGATTTATAAGATATTTCCCTACGTTTTCCTCTAACTGTTTTATGGTCTTAGACCTAATGTTTAGATCTTTGATCCATTTTGAGTTAACGCTTGTATAGGGTGTGAGATATGGGTCCTCTTTCATTCTTTTGCATATGGATATCCAGTTCTCTAGGCACCATTTATTGAAGAGACTGTTCCATCCCAGGTGAGTTGGCTTGACTGCCTTATTAAAGATCAAATGTCCATAGATGAGAGGGTCTATATCTGAACACTCTATTTGATTCCATTGGTCAATATATCTATCTTTATGCCAGTTCCATGCTGTTTTGACCACTGTGGCTTCATAATATGCCTTAAAGTCAGGCAGTGTGAGACCTCCAGCTTCGTTTTTTTTCCTCAAGATACTTTTAGCAATTCAGGGCACCCTACCCTTCCAGATAAATTTGCTTATTGGTTTTTCTATTTCTGAAAAGTAAGTTGTTGGGATTTTGATGGGTATTGTGTTGAATCTGTAAATCAATTTAGGTAGAATTGACAGCTTACTATATTTAGTCTTCCTATCCATGAACATGGTATGCCCTTCCATCTATTTAGGTCTTCTATGATTTCTTTTAACAGTTTCTTGTAGTTTTCTTTGTATAGGTCTTTTGTCTCTTTAGTTAAATTTATTCCTAAGTGTTTTATTCTTTCAGTTGCAATTGTAAATGGGATTCGTTTCTTGATTTCCCCCTCAGCTTGTTCATTACTAGTGTATAGAAACACTATAGATTTTTGAATGTTGATCTTGTAACCCGCCACTTTGCTGTACTCATTTATTAGCTCTAGTAGTTCTGCTGTGGATTTTTCAGGGTTTTCAACATATAGTATCATATCATCTGCAAACAGTGAGAGTTTTACTTATTCCTTTCCAATTTTGATACCTTGTATTTCTTTTTCTTGTCTAATTGCTCTGGCTAGAACTTCCAACATGATGTTGAATAACAGTGGTGATAGTGGACATTCTTGTCTTGTTCCTGATCTTAGGGGGAAAGTTTTCAGTTTTTCTGCACTGAGGACGATATTAGCTGTGGGTTTTTCATATAGTCCCTTTATCATTTTAAGGAAGTTCCCTTGTATTCCTATCCTTTGAAGTGTTTTCAACAGGAAAGGATGTTGAATTTTGTCAAATGCCTTCTCTGCATCAATCTAGATGATCATGTGATTTTTCTGCTTTGATTTGTTGATATGGTGTATTACATTAATTGATTTTCTTATGTTGAACCATCCTTGCATACCTGGGATGAATCCTACTTGGTCATGATGTATAATTCTTTTAATGTGTTGCTGGATTCAATTTGCTAGAATTTTGTTGAGGATTTTGCATCTATATTCATTAGAGAGATTGGTCTGTAGTTTTCTTTTCTTGTAATATCTTTGCCTGGTTTTGGTATGAGGGTGATGTTGGCTTCGTAAAATGAATTAGGTAGCTTTCCCTCCTCTTCAATTTTTTTGAAGAGTTTGAGCAGGATTGGTACTAATTCTTTCTGGAATGTTTGGTAAAATTCATATGTGAAGCCATCTGGTCCTGGACTTTTCTTTTTGGGAAGACCTTTTAATGACTGATTCAATTTCTTTACTTGTGATTGGTTTGTTGAGGTCATCTATTTCTTCTTGAGTCAAAGTTGGTTGTTCATGCCTTTCTAGGAAGTTGTCCGTTTCACCTGCATTGTTATATTTATTAGCGTAAAGTTGTTCACAGTATCCTGTTATTACCTCCTTTATTTCTGTGGGGTCAGTGGTTATGTCTCCTCTTCCATTTCTGATCTTATTTATTTGCATCCTCTCTCTTCTTCTTTTTGTCAATCTTGCTAAGGGCCCATCAATCTTATTGATTTTTTTATAGAACCAGCTTCTGGTTTTATTGATTTTCTCAATTGTTTTCATGTTCTCAATTTCGTCTATTTCTGCTCTAATCTTTGTTATTTCTTTCCTTTTGGTTGCTTTGGAGTTAGTTTTCTGTTCTTTCTCCAGTTCTTCCAAGTGGACAGTTAATTACTGTATTTTTGCCCTTTCTTCTTTTTTGATATAGGTATTTAGGGCAATAAATTTCCCTCTTAGCACTGCCTTTGCTGCATCCCATAAGTTTTGATATGTTGTGTTTTCATTTTCACTTACCTCGAGATATTTACTGATTTCTCTTGTAATTTCTTCCTTGACCCACTGGTTGTTTAAGAGTGTGTTGTTGAGCCCCCACATATTTGTTAATTTTCTGTCACTCTGCCTATTATTGATTTCCAACTTCATTCCTTTATGATCCGAGAAAGTGTTTTGAATGATTTTTAAATTTTTTTGAGACTTCCTTTGTGACCCAGCGTATGGTCTATCTTTGAGAATGATCCATGAGCACTTGAGAAAAAGGTGTAGCCTGCTGTTGTGTGGTGTAATGTTCTATAAATGTCTGTTAAGTCTAGCTCATTTATTGTAATATTCAAATTCTCTGTTTCTTTATTGATCCTCTGTCTAGATGTTCTGTCCATTGATGAGAGTGGGGAATTGAAGTCTCCAAGTATTATGGTAGATGTGTCTATTTCCCTTTTCAGTGTTTGCAGTGTTTGCCTAATATATTTTGTAGCATTTTGGTTCAGTGCATAAATATTTATGATTGTTATGTCTTCATGCTGAATTGTTCCTTTTATTAGTACATAGTATCCTTCTTTGTCTCTTTTAACTGTTTTACATTTGAAGTCTAATTTGTTGGATATTAGTATAGCTACTCCTGCTCTTTTCTGGTTGTTATTTGCATGAAATATCTTTTCCCAACCTTTCACTTTCAACCTATGTTTATCTTTGTCTAAGATGTGTTTCCTGTAGACAGCATATAGAAGGATCCTGTGTTTTAATCCATTCTGCCAGTCTATGTCTTTTGATTGGGGAGTTCAATCTATTAACATTTAGTGTTATTACTGTTTGGGTAGTACTTTCCTCTACCATTTTGCCTTTTGTATTTTATATGTCATATCTATTTTCCTTCTTTCTACACTCTTATCCACACCTCCCTCTTATGTCTTTTCCTATCTGTCTTTAGTGCTCCCTTTAGTATTTCTTATAGAGCTGGTCTCTTGGTCACAAATTCTCTCAGTGATTTTTTATCTGAAAATGTTTTAATTTCTCCCTGATTTTTGAAGGACAATTTTTCTGGATATAGAATTCTTGGTTGGCAGTTTTTCTCTTTTAGTAATTTAAATATATCATCCACTGTCTTCTTGCCTCCATGGTTCCTGCTGAGAAATCTACACATAGTCTTATTGGGTTTCCCTTGTATGTGATGGATTGCTTTTCTCTTGTTGCTTTCAAGATCATCTCTTTCCCATTGACCTCTGACATTCTGACTAGTAAGTGTCTTGGAGAACGTTTATTTGGATCTGTTCTCTTTGGGGCACACTGCACTTCTTGGATCTGTAATTTTAGGTCTTTCATAAGAGTTGGGAAATTTTCAATGATAATTTCTTCCATTAGTTTTTATCCTCCTTTTCCCTTCTCTTCTCCTTCTGGGACACCCACAACATGTATATTTGTGTGCTTCATATTATCATTTAGTTCCTGAGTCCCTGCTCAGATTTTTCTATTTTTTCTCTGTAGTTTCTATATCTTGTCAGATTTCAGATGTTCTGCCCTCCAGTTCACTAATCCTAACCTCTGTCTCTTGAAATCTACCATTGTAGGTTTCCATTGTTTTTTTCATCTCTTCTACTGTACCTTTCATCCCCATAAGTTCTGTGATTTGTTTTTTCAGACTTTCCATTTCTTCTTTTTGTTCATTCCTTGCCTTCTTCATATCTTCCCTCAATTCATTGATTTGGTTTTTGATGAGGTTTTCCATGTCCATTCGTATATTCTGAATTAGTTGTTTCAGCTCTTGTATCTCATTTGAACTATTGGTTTGTTCCTTTGATTGGGCCATATCTTCAATTTTCCTGGTGTGATTTGTTATTTTTTCCTGGCATCTACACCCTTAATTACCTTAATTAGTTTATTCTGGAGATTGCTTTCACTTCTCTTACCTAGGGTTTTCTTGCTGTATGAATTTGTTGTCTATCTGTTCTTTGACCTTCAGTTCAGTTTTTTCTGGACCTCTAGCTTAGGTTTTGTTTAACAGAGGATAATTTTTCAGTTCTTGTTTCTTCCCCTGCTTTTCCCTCCCCACCCTTAGGACAGTCTATGCAGGTATTATAGACTCCAGCTGGGTTTTCCCAGACTAAACTGGCCTCCTATCAGGGAGAAGGAGTCACCTGTATCAGTTTTCCCTGAGGGTGAGACCCAGCAGCTTAAAAGACTTTCCTGTGAAGTCTCTGGGCTCTGTTTTTCTTATCCTGCCCAGTATGTGGCACGTCTGCCTGCAGGTCACACCAGCAAAAGATGTTGCAGCACTTTTAACTTTGGAAGACTCTCCCTGCTGGGGGCATGGTGGAGACGGAGGAGAGGTTGTAGGCTGGTTTTAATGACTTCAAATTGCCAAGCCCTGGGGTCTGAATTCCTTGAAGGAGGGATTCCACCTCAGTTGGGCCTCACCCCTCCCTTGGGGAAGGCACAGGTGGGAGACAGCCCTGAAAGTACCCCGTTTCTGCCTATGCCTGGGGCAGTTGCAGCCCAAGAAGTCCTGCCACTGAATCCAGAGGCTGCCAAGTCTCCATAGAAACACAGCCACTAAAACCTCCATTTCCTCCCCTTTCCTCTTTTTCCATGAGCCCAGTGAGTGACCTCTGCCTTGACCAGGTTTAGAGTCTCTTTTCTTTCTCTCTGGGAAGCTGCCTGTGGGGAAGGGGCACCAGGTGCCGGCTGCTGTGGCTTGGGGAACTCACGGTTTTGGGGAGGCTCGCAGCCGGTCCAGCTGGTCCAGGCTGGGATACACTGTGTGTTCAATCACTGACGTGGCTCTGGGAGTAGTTCTGTACTGTTTCTGGTTATTTAGTAGTTGTTCTGGAGGACGAACTAAAACGCACACATTGCTAGGCCGCCATCTTGGCCCCTCTAACTTCATTCTTGTTTAAAAAATATTTGTATTGATGAATCTTCACACACATACAGGCCATCTACAGTATACAATCAATGGCTCATATTACCATCACATAGTTGTGCATTTATTAACATAATCATTTTTAGAACATTGATATCATTCCATGAAAAGAAATAAAAATTAAAAAAAATCATACCCTTACCTCTCCCTGTCATTGACCACTGGTATTTCAATCTATTGAATTTTTTTTGCCCCTTATCACCCCTATTATTTATTGATTTATTTTTCCTTCTTGTTTTACTCATCTGCCCATACCCTGGATAAAAGGAACATCAGACACAAGGTTTTCACAATTTAACGGCCATATTGTGAAAGCTATATAGTTATACAATCTTCTTCAAGAATCAAGGCTACTGGAACACCATTCAACAGTTTTAGGTATTTCCCACTAGCCACTCCAAAGCACCATAAACTAAAAAAGGAATATCTACATAATTCGTAAGAATAACTCCAGGATAACCTCTCATTCCATGATGCCAGTTCCTGGCTCATCTCAGGAGTCCTGTCCTGTGTTGCTAGAGAGATTTACAGCCCTGGGAGCCATGTCCCATGTCGTGGGGAGGGCAGGGAGTTCATCTGCCAAGCTGGCTTAGAGAGAGAGAGGCCACATCTGAGCAACAAAAGAGGCTCTCTGGGGGATGACTCTTACGCATAATTATAAGTAATCTTGGCTTCTCCTCTGCAGGAATAAGTTTCATAGGGGCAAACCATAAGATCAAGGGCTCAGCCTATTGAATTGGTTATCCCCACAGCTTGGGAGAATATCAGGAATTCCCCAGATGGGAAAGTTGAATAATTTCCTCCTTTCTCCCCAGTACCTCAAGGTGACTTTGCAAGTATTTTTTATTCTCTGCCCAAATTACTCTGGGGTATATTGGGACATCAAACTAACCTAGACAAACCAACAAGATCTCACATCCGATTCCATTTAGAGTCTCCCTGGCAATGTGGGACAGAATTCTTGGGATCAGCAAAGACCCAGAATCATGGGATTGAGAAAGCCTTCTCAACCAAAAAGGAAAAGAGAGAAATGAGACAAAATAAAGTTTCAGTGGCTGAGAGATTTCAAACAGAATTGAGAGGTTATCCTGGAGGTTATTCCTAAGCATTGTATAGATGTCCCTTTTTGGTTTATGGTGTATTGGAGTGGCTGGAATTAAGTATCTGAAACTGGAACTGTGTCCCAATAGCCTTGCTTCTTGAAGATGAATGTATAACAAAATAGCTTTTACAATGTGACTGTGTGATTGTGAAAACGTTGTGTCTGATGCTTTTATCCAGGGCATGGACAGGTGAATAAAAAACTATGGATAAAAAGTAAATAAATAATAGGGGGATAAGGAGTAAAATAAATTAGGTAGATTGAAATACTAGTGGCCAATGAGAGGGAAGGGTAAGGGGTATGGAATATATGATTTTTTTCTTTTTTATTTTTATTTCTTTTTCTGGAGTGATGCAAATGTACTAAAAATGATTACGGTGATAAATTCACAACTATGTGATGATATTATAAGCCACTGATTATACAACATGTATTGGTTGTATGTATGTGAAGATTTTTCATACAAATATTTTAAAAAAAAGATTCCATGTAATTGTGGTGTTCAAATAACTGAATATACAAGTTAGATTAGGTAATGTGTTGCCAAAAATATAAATTGTGCATCAAGTAAACCTCTCTTCCTTTGGTTTCACACAAAAGTTGAAGTTTTAAAATATGGACCTTATCATCCTTTGCCCTGCATTCTGATTTACCTTAGTCCTATTCACATCAACTTCATTTATATCTCTAGTGAAAGTCTGATCACTTTTTTCAACTTTTTAAACAGTTGCTGTATGGGGTAATGCTGACTTTAACAGCTTCAGAGCCTAGCTTCACTTTAAAACTGACCTGCAAGGAATCTCTTCCAGGACAGTACCCCACACCGAGGAGAAACTTCTTGGAATAGAATCAAAACAAGTAAAGTAGAATTGGGACAATTAAGATAAGGAAAGAGAAGGTCTTGATAAACATGGAGGAGGGGAAAAAAGCCAGGAAATATCAGAAAGCAGGCTGCAATGTTTTTGCATCTATTTCACACACACACACACACACACACACACACACACACACACATACATACACACACACACCAACAGCAGAAGAGGGATCTCAGGGAAGTTAGAAAAGCTACCCATAACCATACATCCTTCTAAAAGTTCAGGAAAACTAATATATAAAAAAGAGTGTCTGAAAAGCATCAAGGTCAAATTTCATTTAAAGTTACTATAAGAAAAGAGAAAGAGGAGCGGAATAGCATTTCTATAAAAACAAAGCAAATCAGAATGATTTACCCATAGAACAGATTAAAACAGTAACTATTTCTAAACAAGGCACCAAGAAAAGGAAATAAGACATGAATGAATAACAAAACCAAAATGACAAAAACTCAGAAATGAGGTGACAGAATTTATGTAAGAATTAGAAATAAATTTTTTTTTGAAATGAAGATTAAACTAGAAGGGACACAAATAGCAAATGTAAAAAATAGCACCTTACAGGAAAAGGAGTATAAGGAAGAAAATTTTTAAATTATAAAAGAACTAAAGAAGTAACAAAGTGACAGTTATTGAAAATAGGGAAAGAAGATCTAAAATAGGGATAAGAGGAGTCCCTAAAGAGAAAACCAAAGCAACAAAACAGAATGAATACTAAGAACTATAATTCAAGAAAACTTTTCTGAAATAAAAATTAAAGGATTTGAGGCCACCCACTGAAAGAGTGACCCATGTAATGCTTTATGCCAGAAGACAGTAGAGTAACATATATAAGATATTCAAAGCAAAAAATGTGAGCTAAGGATTTTATATCCAGGGGAACTGACTTTTAGGTATAAAAAGTACAAATCATTATTAACATCCGTGAACTTAGGAATATTTTTCCTATGGGTCCTTCTTGAGAAATCAAGTAGTAGATCTACTAGTGACTCTACCAGAGAATGAGCTTCAGAAACTCTCTTCAGGAATAGAGAGATTTTGACATAAGAACACTAAACATGTGGTTTACTTATAGAACTAATATTAAATGAGGATTAAAAGGAAAGTGCATAATGTATACTTGGTGTATGTTCTGACAGCAGAAATATAATACAACTATATAATTAATGGAAGAATAAGGAGTTACACAAATTTTTTTTAATAGTCTTAGTAATTAATGCTGGCAGCACTGGTGTTGTTACTTTGAGACTCCTTTGTTTGCAATTTGGGATAAAGTAAAAGAGTAATAATGGGATATTCTAATTCTATCATGCCCAGTATCCTTGAGATCAAGGAACTCAGTGTGGAAAATAGGATATACAAGCATAATATAGAAAAGATTAAGTTAAAAAAAAAAAAGACCAAGCTTTGTAGCTCTAATTTGAATTAGAAGTATCAGTATGATCTTATGAATGATAAAGGAAACCACTGATGAGACCTAGAAACAATGATCAGCCTGGTGGCAGTGCACATTCCTAATGCAGAAGATCTGGTCTTAGAAACATAATTTCCCACAAAAAGAAACCAGGGTTTCTTGGAGAAGTGGCTGTTTCCAAGGCAAAAGTGAGCTGCCATAGCTGTTTATAGTTTTAAAAAGATGTTTGTGTCATTTGGTAAAAAGAATACAACATCATCTATAGTCTTGCCAAAGGGATTGAATCTAAGTCTGATCAAGCCTCTTGATCCAGCTGCCAATTTTCAGGAAATACAAATGACAGAAGAATATGTTGAACTGTACAGGAATGTGCAATCGGCAAAATCCAGATTGGGGCCTAGATTGTAAACTCTTATAGCAGTCACGTTTCTTCCAGAGCAGTAATTGTTATTTCTGAATTTTGAGAGGCTGTGTTATATATGTATAACCTGGTATTTAGAGATAAGAATGAAGCTGATCATGTTGGGATTAAGAAAATTCAGAATACAGGGGTAAGGAAGACACTGCCTATATTTTAGAACCTCATCTACTCTTTGAGACCAAAGGGAAAGAGGTTTATTTTGTCCAGAACCTAAATTTCCTATAGTGCAGAATCTAACTCAACCTGTCTGGATAGATCATTTGAACAATCCAAACACAGGAAGCCCAGAATAAGAATGAGGGCCTTTAGTCCTGTAGAGCTTAATGTAATGCCTGGATACATCCCAGAATATATTCAGCAGATAATCAAAAAGTCCCAAGAGGTATGGGAGAATAGTTACAGAACTATTGAGCTTTGCCACTGGGGGAAACCATTAGGGATGCCCAAATCAAACATTAAGGTCACCCAAATCAATTGGCCAATTGGTCTTGAGACTTGCTCTTGTGAAGTTTATGTATGTAGCAGAGAAGCTTAGCCTACCTATGGGTATGCCTAAGAGTCACCTCTGGAGACCTCTTTGGTTGCTTAGATGTGACCTCTCTTTTTCTAAGCCCAACCCTGCAAATGAAACCATTGCCCTCCCTACTACATGGGACATGACATTCCGGGGTGAAAGTCTCCCTGGAGACATGGGAGATGACTCCCAGCAATGAGCCTGGCCCTGACACAGTGGGATCAACTATGCCATCCTGACCAAAAGGGGGGGAAAGAAATGTAACAAGTAAGGCATCAGTGGCTGAGAAAGTTCAAATAGAGTTGAGAGGCTACTCTGGAGGTCACTCATAGGCAAGCTTCAGTTAGACATTGCTACCTATCATAATCTGCCAAACCCCAACCAAAACCATTCCTGCCAATCCTAAAGAACACCTAGGACATTATATAAGATTCTCCAGAGGTTCCATGCACTAGGGTAACTTTCCAGAAATCAACAACCTTCAGATAAGTACCTGGACCAGATAAGTCCTGAGATACAGAGGGGCCAGGCTTTCTAGAACATCACCTAGTTCCATCCCCCTATCCCATATTATTGACAGCTCGTTCCAACTGAAAACGTTGGAATGGGAATAGCCCGATTACCCCTAAAGAATGGGAGAAAGATTAAAGGTGATGGTGGAGTTACTTAGAGAAGGCAGGGTTTAACAAATAAGTATAATTGCTGCATCATTATATTGATATTTCTTTTAGTCTCTAGTGTTTTAGAGCAGCTAGAAGTAAAAACCTAAAACTGTGGAACTGTAACCCACACCAAACCCTGAAATCTGCTCTACAACTAATTGTTGCCATGTGCTTTGAAATGTATTGCTTTTTTTGTATATATTTTATTTTTCACAAAAAAGAAAAAGTGAAAAAAAAAATCCCAAGAGAAGTAGAGAAAAAAGATGGCAAAACAGGTGTGACAATAAAAAACTTTGTAAGATAGCAAAAAAAAAAAAAAATTAATTAAATGAGAATTCACCAACTGGTGAATGTGTAAGCAATCTGTGATACATCCATGCGATGGAATACTACTTGACAATAAAAAGGAAGTGCTGGTATTTGCTACAACATAAAAAAAATCTAGACTGAGGAACTAGACAGGCCAAATACCCTTAGTTCTCACAGATAAATTGTAAAGAAAAGAAAGGATGAGGGGACACATAGGTTAGAGATTTATATGACAAATTTTAATGGGAAGACTAAACTATAGTGTCTAGTGGTACACATTTCAGGGACAAAACTATGAAGAATTATGAGGAAGTAAGTACTATAAAAGGGTAGTAATTGCTTTTTTGAGGAAGAAGGGGTGTGCCAGTTTGAAAGGATTCATGTACCCTAGAAAAACCATGTTTTAATCCTACTCAATCTTGTGGGAGTGACTGTTTCTCTAATCCCTATTCAGTACTCTAGGCTGGAAACCTGATTAGGTTATCTCCATGGAGATGTGACCCACCCAGTTGTGGGTATTAACCTCTGAATAGAGGGAAGTTTGACTCCACCCATTTCAGGTGGGTCTTGATTACTTTACTGGGACCCATTAAAAAAGGAAGCATTTTGGAGAAAGCTTCAGAATGACGTGCTTCTGAGAGAGCAGAGACACAACAGGGTGATGAGAATAGTGATACCAGCAGAGACATGAGAACTATAGAGTCCATCTGCCAGCCACCTTTGGAGATGAAGGAGAATTCCCCTGGGGGAGCTTCTTGAAGCAGGAGGCCTGGAAAGGAAGCTAGCAGATGTTGCCATGTTTACCATATGCCTTTCCAGTTGAGAGAGAAACCTTGAACTTCATCAGCCTTGCTTGAGTGAAGGTAACCTCTTGTTGTTGCCTTAATTTGGACATTTTAATAGACTTGCTTTAATTGGGATATTTTCTTGGCCTTAGAACTGTAAACTAGCAACTTACTAAATTCCCTTTTATAAAAGCAACTCAAGTTCTGGTATACCACATTCCAGCAGCTAGCAAATAGAACAAGAAGTTTGAGATAGAGATAGGGCACATGGAGGGGCTTTTAGGTGACTGGCAAAGTTTTACTTTTAAACTCAGATGATGTTCAAAGGTGGTGTTTCATGCAGCTTTCTGCATTTTGTTTTATTTTATAATAAAAAGTTACAAATTAAGCATAAAAGGATTTTTTTTGGTCCCACATTACTAAAAATTCCAGGGGGAGACTTCAGGCATGGTTAGATCCAAGGGGTCAAATGATATCCCCAGGGCACAGTCTTTTTCTCTTTATCACTTAACTCTCTATTCCCCCTGCCACCATTATCCTCATTTTTAGTCATGCTCTCTCCATGTGGTGGCCTACATGAAGCCTGGCAGCTCCAAGTTTATGTGATCCTTAATGCTGGTGGCCCCAAAGGATCAGCTTTTTTTAAACTCACAAGAATGGAAGAGTGGGAAAGTGAAGATGGGAAAAATTAAAGATAATGATAGAAGTGATTAAAAGCCCAGGTCTTATAAACATCAAATAATTGTCTAATATGGAAATGTTAGGAGTGATGAGTAATGACATTATAACCACAAATTGGTATGCAGTGGACTTAGCTCAGTTGGTTGTTCAGTCAGAATGGAGCACGACAAAAATATCAACAAAATAGATTGTGTTTACAAGGGATGTAATTACGGATTTATACACTCTTAGGGAGTGCAACTCCTTGTAAAAAGGAAAGTTATTATTTTACTTTTGTGCACCTTTTGAGGAAATATGTTGTGCTGGTTTGAATCTATTATGAGGAGCCATGTTTTAAGCCTGATCCAATCTTGTGGGGGCAGCCATTTCTTTTAATCCTTATTCAATACTATAGTTTGGAAACTTTTGATCAGATTATCTCCATGGTGATGTGATGCCCAATTGTGAGTATTTACTTTTTCATAGATGGAGATGTGACTCCATCCATTCCAAGGGGTCTTCATTACTTTATTGGGATCCTTTAAAAGAGGTAATATTTCGGGGAGAGGCAGAAACAACATAGCTGATAGAAATGACAGAAACCTCAGAGCTGACAGAAACTTCACAGCTGAGATGGCACATATGTGGACACATGGAGAACAGAGACATGGATGTTTAGAGGTGCTTGGAGCCCAGCAGACATTGCCATGAGATGTTAAGCAAGCCAGAACCTGGAGCAGCCAAGGGAAGCCAGAGAAGAAAGCCAGCCCCCGAGAAGCAAAGTTAGGAACCCCAACATGGTCAGAGACTGAAATCAGTGGCACTAGGAGCAAGGAACCAGCAGATGCCAGCCATGTGACTTCCAGCTGACAGAGGTGTTCCTGACTCAGAGGCGTTTCCTGAGTGAAGGTAACCTCTTGTTGATGCCTTAATTTGGACACTTTCACTTCCTTAGAACTGTAAACTTATAACTTATTATATTTCCTTCTATAAAAGCCATTCCAGTCACTTTCTGGCAGTTTGTAAACTAGAATATATGCATTATGTATGAAAGTAAGAGAGTATCTATTAATATATTAAAATTATTTAGAAAAATTTGTAAATGATAGATCCATAAGTGACACTAGGTGGTATATTCTTACCCTTTAAGCTTGATATTAACTGATTAACCATGGCTTTTCCTAACCCTTGGGTCTCCTACTTGCAGCAAAATACTCTTTCGATAAATTCATCATGTTTCTATGAGCACACCAGGAATATATTTATTCCTGAGAATATATACTAAAAGGATTCCATATATAAGATGTTCAAAATTTATGTGTTGTAAAACATTCAAATTTTCCCAAGAAATGAAGAGGTTCAAACACACAAACTACACACAAACATCTTAATTGGAGAAGTTTTTCAAAGTATAATAATAAATGGTTTGATTACCTTACATAATATAAGATTATTATTATGTAATAATATATTATGTAATAATAACGAAAACAGTGCATGCTAGGCATGGTTCTAAATGTTTCAAATATATTGATTCGTTTAATCTTTAGAACAACCCTTTGACCTAGGCACTATTGTTATTACCACTATGTACTCTTATTATTTCCATTTAATAGATGGGGAATCTGATGCACAAAAATGTTTACGTAAGTTTTTTAAAAAACACACAGATAGGAAGTGGATGAACTAGGATTTGCACAGAGTCTAAATCCGGAATAATTTTGTTTTTTAAAATATTTTAATATTTGTTAAAGATGTGTGGTGATAATAGACATTAAATAAATAACCACCCGTGGAACTTTGCTTTTCAAAATTCAATTTGTCCTGATTCCTAGCAGGAAAGTATACTTTGATTTGCATTTTTAAAAGCATGCTTTGGATTTGGTTATTGAGGCAAAGCCATGAGCAGAGGCAGAGCAGGAACAGACATTCCATTTTATAAAGATATTTCAAGAAAGAATTTCATGAGTCCCATTCTGTTATATCAGCTCGATATATTTCAAAGGTTAGTGTAACATTTAAATGCCAACTTGATTATGTAACAGTAATATATGAAAGTTTTCTTTTTTTTTTTGGTAGGGATCAGTACTTAAAAATGCATATCAAGGGCTTATCCTTTTTTATCTTTTTTATATGCATATGACATTCCCAATAAATTAAAATTTTCATCAACAATTCATTTATTTTGTTCACTTTGTGCCTGGTATTTAAGTAAATCTTGGGGAAAAACTCCCAAGCAGGATTACAATACGGACATACTAATTTGGCTAGTGTACTAAGTTAGGATTTTCTTGGTTGCATGTGACAGAAAACTAATTCAGTGTAAAGTAAAAGGCTGTTTCTTTTTTTCAGATGGATTCTGTTGTACAGTCAAAGATGAATGAATGATCAAAGAAGCATGGATACAGCAAGACTGTAGGAAAAATAACATTTAAAAATGTTGGAACTTTTAATCTATTATCTTTGTTCCTTTCAGTTCATCTGCATGGATGAACTGGATTCCCTCCACATTGCTGGCTCACAAGGCTACTGATAACACCCAAACTTGACATAGTAGAGCTTCAGGCACTACAAAGAGACTATTCTGAAACTCTTGGAAAGGGACTCCTTGACCCAGCTTGGATCAGCTGCTCACCCCTGGTGCTAAACTTGGCAGAGTAGTTCCTGTAGAAACCATGTGAATATAATGAATCTACATGTTGAAGGTATGGGGGAGCAGTTATCAGAAGACCGCATTGGGAGTGATGTTCTCAGAAGAGTGGGATGGTGCTAGAAAACAAAATAGAGCATTGCACTGCAAAAATGGCAAACAAACAAACATCAATATATACTATGGCAGTAAATATGACATCTGTCATTTTTATTGATGTATAATTAACATCAATAAAATTCACTTATTTTAAGTGTACAATTTGGTATGTTTTGACAAATGAATATACTTGTATAACTCCCACCACAGTCTTGATATAGAACATTTCCTTCACACCAAAAAGTTCCTTAGAGTTCATTTGCAGTCAATCTCCTTCCCTGACTTTCTGGTCCCCATTAACAGCTGATCTGCTCTCTGCCATTAAAAATTTGACTTTTCTAGCATTTCTTAGAAATAAGTCAAATGGCATGCAGGTTTTTTTTTTTTTTTTTTTTTGGGTGGTGGTGGTGATGATGGTTTTCTTTCATTCAGTATAATTGTTTGAGATTCATCCATGTTGTTGCTTATATTCTTTCTTATTTACTGCTGGATAATAATCCATTTTTGGATATGTCACAATTTGTCCATTTACCAGTTAATGGACATTTGTATTTTTTTTTAGTTTTTGGTTATTATGGTTAAAGCTGGTATGAAAAGTCTTGTAAAGTCTGGGTGTACATGCATTTTCATTTTTCATGGGTAAATACCTAAGAGTAGAATCATTAGGTCATATATTAAGTGTGTGTTTAAGAGTATAAAAATAAAACAAACAGTTTCAAAAGCAACTGTACCAGTTTGCCATCCCACCAGCAGTGATTGAGATTTCCTATTGTTCTATAACCTTGTCAATGATTGGTATTGCAGTATTTTGTTTTCTTATTTAGTAGCAATTTTAGTTGGTAGGTAGTGGCATTTCATTGTGGTTTTAATTTAAATTTCCCTTATTGCTTATGATGTTGAGTACGTTTTCATATGCTTATTTGCAATCCATATATCTTCTTTGTCCAAGTTTCTGTTCAAATTTTTGCCCATTTGATAAATGTGTCTTGTGAAAATAAAATTTTAATTTTGATTAAGTCCAATTTATTCCTATTTTTTTTTATAGATTGTGCTTTTTATGTCTCACTTAAGAAATCTTTGCCTGGCTTAAGATCACTATTACTTCTACTAAGATTTCTTTGGAAGATTTTATGGTTTTAGCTCATGTGCATGATTCATTCTAAGATAACTTTTTATATGGTGTAAGGGTCAAGATTTATTTCTTTTTGCAAGTGGATACTGACTTGTTCCAACCCCACTTATTAAAAAAATGATCCTTTCCCCATCAATTGCCCTGGCTTCTTTGTTGAAGTAAATTGGCGATATATGTTTTGGTCTATTACTAGGATTTATATTCTGTTCTATTGATCTATTTTTTTTTAATGCCAAATCTATGCTGGTTGCCTTGATTATAGTAGCTTCATAATAATTCCTGAAATAAATAGTGTGAGTCCTTAATTTTTTTTGAAAAAATTTTTGACTTGTGTATGTCCCTTGAATTTCCATATAAATAAAAAAAAATCAAATTGGCCATTTCTACAAAAGAGCCTGCTTAGATTTTGTTTGGGATTGCAGTGAATCTGTAACTAAATTTGGGGAGAACTGACATCTTAAAAATAAAGAATCTTCTCATGGGGACATAATATATCTCTCCATTTATTATGTTCTTTTAAAATTTCTCTCAGCAATATTTCATAGTTTTTAGTGCACAAGTCTTGCACATTTTATATTAAATTTATCACTATGAATTTCATTTTTTAAAAATAATATTGTAAAGGTATTAAAATTCTATTTTCAATTGTTCACTGCTAGTATGCAGTTGATTTTCATAAATTGAGCTTGTAGTTTTTGACTTTGCTGAACTCATTTATTATTTCTAAGAGGTTTTTTTTATGGATTCCTTAAAGTTTTATACTACAGAACATTTATCTGCAAATAAATGATTTACTTCTTACTTTCCAATTTATATTCCTTTTATTTGTTTTTCTTGTCTTATTGGATAGACCAGGACTTCTAATACATTTTTTTTTCTATTTTTTGCATGGGCAGGCACCGGGAATTGAACCTGCGTCTGCGGCATGGCAGGTGAGAACTTCTGCCTACTGAGTGCTCCGTGGCCCACCCCCAATATACTTTTGATTAGAAATAGTGACAGTGGATGTCCTGACCTTGTTTCCGATCTTATGGGAAAAGCAAACAGTTTTATTTTTACCATTAAGTGTAGTGCTGAAGAGTTTTTTGTAGATGTCCTTTATCAAGCTGAACAAGTTACTTTCTATTCCTAGTTTGCTGAGAGTTTTTGCCATGAGTGGATGATAACTTTTGTCAAATGCATTTTTGCATCTATTGAGATAATTTTATGGTTTTTGTCATTTACTCTGTTAATATAATGAACTACATTTATTAAATTTCAAAATATGTTAAACCATTTCTCAGATAAACATTACTTGGTGTTTCATTTGTTAATGCTGCTGGAATGCAATGTACCAGAAATGGATTGGCTTTTACAAAGGGGATTTATTAGGTTACAAATTTACAGTTCTAAGGTAGAAAAATGTCCAAATTGAGGCATCAAAAAGAGAATACCTTCACTCAAGAAAGGCCAATCCCATCTGACACATGGGCAGGCTTATGGCAATTGTCTCTTGGCCCTTCTCTCCTGGTTGGGTTTCCAAAATGGCTCTCTCAGCTCTTGTGGATCCTTTTGATTTCTCCTGGGGCATTTTCTTTCTCTAAGCATTTGTGGATCCTCTGGTAGCATCTCCAGGGCAAACACTGGAGATTTAGCATTTCCTGGGGCATTTTCTGTCTCCAAGCCTCTAGAGTCTGTGCTTTCTCCACAATCTCTCTTAAAGGACTCCAGTAAACAGACTAAGACCCATCCTGAATGGGAAGGTCACATCTCCATGGACACAACATAATCTAAAGCTCCCACCCAAGACTGGATTAAAAGAACATGGATGCATGGGCCACAGTGGCTCAACAGGCAGAATTCTCGCCTGTCATGCCAGAGACCAGGGTTCGATTCCCAGTGCCTGCCCATGCAAAAAAAAAAGAACTTGGCTTTTTGGGGGGTATGTAACAGTTTCAAACTAGCACACTTGGCTATGAGATATTGTTCTTTTTATGTACTGTGTTCATTTTAACATTTTCTTCAAGACACTTTGCATCTGTTCTCATGAGGGATATTGGTCTGTAGTTTCTTTTCTTTTTTTTTCAAAATTTCATTCAGATTTTGTTTGGTATTGCACTGGATTGGTAATAAATATGGGGATAATTGACATACTTGTCTAATTTAGTAACTGGCTATTGTTTTCCTTTCAGAATGAGTTAGGACGCATTCCCTCCTATTCTATTTTCTGCATAAATTAATATGGAATTAGTATTACATCTTCCTTAAATATTTGATAAAAAATAATTTTCTTTAAAGGTATATTTTAAACTACAAATTCAGTTTCCTTTATAGATATAGGGCTATTCAAGTTATGACTATTGAATGAGTTTTGGTAGTTTGTATATCTCAATGAAGCTGTTATTACATCTAAGTTGTTGAGTGCACTGACGTAAAATTGTTTATGATACTCCTTTATTTTTCTTTTAATGTCTGCAGTATCTTTAGTGATATTCTTTTTCATTTCTGATACTGGAAATTTGTGTCTTTTCTTTTTTTCTTGATCCATCTGATTAGAGGTTTATCAATTTCATTGCTCTTTTCAAATAATGAAATTAAATTTTAAAGTACAAATAAATTAAAATATCTTTGGAAATATATTTTACTTTTAGAAAGTACAATGGGAAGAGATGTATAGAAATTTCCAAATTAGACATTTCAGAGGGTTTCCCCACCCTGATCAAGATGGTATAGTGAGATACTTCAATGCTCCCCCCCTTCCCCCAACAAAGCTTTGAACACCCAGCAAGAACCAGCAGAAACATATTTCTCAGAATCCCAGGAAACAGTTAAAGCACTGCAGTGACAGGAAAAGGACCAAATCAAGAAAAAGGCTACTTAAAATGGTAAGATCTTGTGGCACCCTGACTGGCCCCTCCCTACCCCCTCAGAGGCTTGTTACTGACCTGGCTCATACATCCAGGGCAGCTCCCTGATCCCATTCCAAAAAGTAACCCTAGTGCACACACTAGGAGCATATATATCTGGCCCAATCTGTTGGGCAGTCCCAGAACTTGCCCTGCCTGCAGAAGGAGGTTCGCAGAGCTCTCCTACAGCATGCTGTAGGAGACTGGTCATGTGGCTACCTGGGGCAAGCGATTTCTGGCTATAAGACCTACCGTGCAATGCCTGGGGGCCATGAGGAAACTGTTTCCTAGGGAAGAGGAGACATTCATATCCATGTAAACAGGGGAATTCCTAGGGTCATACTGTGCATGCCTAAAACAAGACAGAAAGGATCAGGGATGCCTCTATGCTTTGGTCTGGAGCTAGTCTCTAAAATCGTTGTATGAATAAGCCATGAAGAAGAGCACTTGCACAGGCCAATCTGCAATTGGAAAGATTTTACTATTTTTCCTTTTTTTTTTTTTTTTCTTTTTTGTTAGCTTCTGGCATTTATGGAAAGCTCTTCAACTCACTGAAATCTTGAGTCCTGATAAAGGGAATTTCAGTCCTGGGAATTATAGTCCAGCACCTGCAAGCTGAGGAGCTATTGCTTGGAACCTGGCCATATGTGTGGCTTCAGTATGAGGGTGGGGAACAAGGCTGAGAAAGATGGGAACTTTCTGTAGGCTGGACGTCCAGAATACCTCACTTGTAGAGGAATGAAAGAGAGGGCTCAATGGCAAGGCGAGTCCTCTCCTGTTAATTAAGTTTTTGAAAAAAATTTCCCATGGACCACTCACTCATCCATATCGTCCATTCATTTACTCATTCATTCACTTGTCTATTTTCTTATTCCTTAATTTATTCATCTCAATGCTGGGAAATTGCATGAAGTGTTCTTACTTTTAATCTCAAGAATGAGTTCTTGTCCCAGAAGGGCTATGCTTTTCTTTTTCCCTCTTCGTAGATCTCAGATCTTTTATATATATATATATATATATATATGAAACTATAAAATAGACACATGTTCATTACCAAAAATGTAGAATAATTTGAAGAATATTGAGAAGTAGGAAAAAAATTACCATAGCTCCACTACACAAATGAAAAACCTTTTCTTTTAGTCTCTCTATTTTAATAAGTCAAAAAAGTTGCAGTTGTATTTATTTCATATGGGTACAAATAATAGATTAGTAGCGCATCAGCTTTTGCCTCAGGCTCTGAATTCTTGGAAGCCCAGTTTAAGGCCATGTAGTTAATATAAGCAGAAATATAATTTATTAAAGGTGTTCGATAGCTAACAGAATATCTTGGGGAGACAGAGAGTCAGATTTGGATGCTACATAATTGGGAACAAAGCCCATATCATACTATAGGGCTGCTCTCTTAGAAAGCCCACAGCTGTCACCAGGCAGATACTGCAAAGTACAGAGTTACTGTACTGAAACTCTGTCACTGCTACTTCTGAAAACTTTTTCCTCTCCTCCTGTGAGATGCCTGCTTCTTCACGTTGCATTTGAATCAAAGACTTGCCAGGGGGATTCTGAATGGCATAACCAAGTCATATGCCTGTACCTGGCTGCAGAGGAATCTGGGAAGCTGAATTCCTGATGTGGGCTCATATCATAAGAAGTTCTCCAAACATAAGAAGAGTTTTAAAATATACTAGTAAAAATAAAAATAAAAATTAAAACACAACAAAACAACAAAAAAGTACTAGTGACCCTAAAGCACTATAAAATTTTAGATATTTTAAAATGTGAAAAACATGCATTTTATTATAACTCAACCTGATAACTAAGTCATACCTCTGAAATTAATAAATGTCAGTTTCTCACCCATTCTTATCTCTACCAAAACTTTTTAAAATAAAAGACACCATGAGACTTAATTTTTAAAATAAAGGCTTTTTTTTTTCGGTAACATATACTATTATGGACCATATGAAAGCCTGAAAGTCAAGAGGTCAACATGTAGTCCTCTAGCACTCCATATTATGAAGGGGATTTTCAGTTCAGTGAGTTGTGGCACAGTGCAATGGAAAGGGCGAGAGCACAGGAGCAAGGGAGACCTGAACCTTAATCCTAGCCCTACAAATTCATAGCTGTTTGACCTTGTACAAGGTACTTGACTGCACTAAGTGCCAGTTCCATATTTATAAAATGGAGTCATCATACTTAGTTAATAGGTGGGTTGAATTTATATGCATTATATGAAATAATCATATATGTCAAATACCAAGAAGATAGCGAGGAATCTGACAGGCCCTTGGACAAAATAACTGTTGAATTATTTATCTCCTGACTCCTCATTTCTTCACCTGTGGATCTTAAATCTCTTAAGTCTTTATCTCTCAAAGGGCCTTAAATCTTCTAGAGCTGTTGTGAAGACTAAAGAAAAACACTACAGGTATATGTATACAGTGTTTTGCCTTTAGTAAGGGGTACTAAGTATTAAGTTGTTATATTCCAACTAACCTTCTGGATAAGGAAAAATATCATTTCTTTTTGGTCTAGACTTTAAGAGTTAATTGTTTTTTACGTACAATCCTGCAAAATTAACATCATGAAAGTTAGTTGGAATAGAGCATAGTTTCCTGAGGAGAGGTGGGGGGAAATGGAGGTGCTGATATTTGTAGAGAGAAAACATACTAACTCTGGGGAAAGAGCAATGGAATGTAGAGGAGAGCCAGGATGGAGAGGGTTAGGGAGGAATTACTATGGAGCGGAGTGGTGTTATTTGTTGAAGAACTGCTGAAAGAGAAGTAGGATAGACCAAGATCTATCTGAATAGGCCTGGAGGATATCATTAGTTATTAAGTCCTTAGTTTGGGAGAATAACTGTTAGTGAAGTTCTAAGACTGATATTTGGGCTGATTTAGTCTGCAGAGATACTAGCCTGCTCCATAGCCTATTTTTCTCCAGGAAAGGACAAAGAATTTCAGGATAACCTTCTCAGTTGAGTCAAATGCCCCATTTGTTCAAAGCCAAAGTTTCTGCTGAAGAAATTATTCGTATGCTTTTTGGGGTAAGAATTGTGGGTACTAAGTGTATTAATAATCTCTTCTGCCACTGGGCATTTATTATCAAAAAGAAAACACATTCTAATCAAACAAGTGATCTTTCCAAACACAATCCCTTCCCATCCTCTCCCAGGATGAACACTTCCCTCTTGGGAAGATTCAGTTGATGTATCTTTTCTGTAGGAGAGCCCACTCATTTTATAAATTAGAGCTTTTTGATAGCAAGTGACAGAAATGCAACTTGAATTAAACACTCTAACATTCACCTTTATTGGCTCATAAAACTGGAAGGGCAGGGGTATACTGAGATGACCAGAACCAGAATCTATGACATTAACTTTCTCTTTCAATCTTTTATCTTTGTTTTTCAATACTTGTTGATTTCTGCTGCAAAGAGGTGAAAGTCAGAGAATGCTCCTTCCCTCATTTTCAGTTCAAAAAAGAAGCCTTGGGATGAACTCGGATTTGCCTCATAGACTTACCTTTCAACCAAACTCTGTTGGCCATGGAGATGAGGTTAGTTTCCTTTCAGGATGCATGTTGGGGGTTGGGAAGATCGTTATTGCCCCAAAGAAGGGGATGGGGGGGACTGTTGGCTCAGAATGTCCCCTGGGGGATTATTGTAAGCTAGGTAATGTCTTTTCAATTTGTGGTTACTATCTTGTACCCTAATACATTTTTGTAACTTCTCATTATCTGTACATTCTGCTGTAGATGAGCCTTACTTAGAAGACTCCCTTTGTATATCTGGTAGGACGAGTATTTGTTGAGCACTTATTGTGCACCTGATTTTGGGAGGAACTTGGGGCTACAAAAATTGATTAGAACATTGGTCTCTACCTTCCAGGACCACATACATGTCCACTTATACCTGAGAAAGTGCAGGTATGGTAAATAACCATTACTACAAGTCTATGGTTAATATTTTTAAATTAGTCTGTATTTAAACTATGGTTATTGTAGCTTTCATTTATTGGAATTTTCCTTTTTGTGTTTCTCTATCTTGTACTCTATAGATCACATTGGACTCCAGTGAGATTAAAGCAATAATAGCTGAATGTTTGGTTGCACTTTTTACTTCCGCCATAGCTCAAGAAGCTATATGATACATATAACAGTATGTCGGCTAGTTGCCTTGGTTACATATATGCGTTTTGCCAGACCTGAAGAAAGATATGGTCTCTAATTAACCTTAAAGTCAACAGGCCAAAGGCAAATATTTCATAACAACTCAGAAGGAGAGGCAGAAAATATCTTTGAAAGTGTAAATCTGAGATGACACTTGTAAGCTTGCTGAGATAGTAAATGAGGCTTCAATATTTATAGTATTATGAGGATTCAAAAGGCCTGGAGACTATAAAGCACAACACTAGAATGTTAACTAAGTGTATTTTTTCTCAGCTCCATCCTTATATTTGAATTTTTTGAAGAAAATTGGAAAAAAATTGGTTAAAAAATACATTTATCGCAATTTTAAAAGAATATTTGAATATCAAAATTAGGTGGTATTTAAAATTAATGTAATATTATAACAGTATTGTAATAATTGTAACAAAGGCACCACACTAATGCAAAATGTTAACAATAGGGCAAACTGTAGCTGTGTTTGTGGAAGACTATGTAGGAATCTGTACTTTCTACATGATTTTCTGTAAACCAATACCTCCTCTAATTAAAACAAAAATGCTTGCATATTTTAGCCTGCCCTCTTCCTTGTTTTGGGGGTTTAATTGGTTGTAGTTTCTCAAAATTACTTAAATCTTCTAAAGTCAAAAGTAATGCTTTATCATGCATGACCCATCATTTTGGGTTGTAAAATGTAGTGGACTAAGCATCTTGAACCTCCCATTTGTATTGATCATATTTTGTGCAGAAACATGGAAATAATTTGTAATTAAAGGGGCTATTTATTGATCACAACAGATAGTATTGTTGGGGATAGATTTAAATGCTGTATAATTTTTTTTTTATTAATTAAAAAAATTAACTAACACAACATTAGAAATCAATCCATTCTACATATGCAATCAGTAATTCTTAATATCATCACATAGGTGTATGGTCATCATTTCTCAGTACATATGCATCGATTTAGAGAAAGAAATAGCACGACAACAGAAAAAGAAATAAAGTGATAACACAGAGAAAACACAAATAAAAATAAAAAGTACAAAAATATATAAGAGAAAAAAAAAAACTATAGATCAGATGCAGCTTCATTCAGCGTTCCAACATAATTACATTACAGTTAGGCAGTATTGTGCTGACCATTTTTTTTTTTTTTTTTTTTTAGACATCATACCATTCTACATATGCAATCAGTAATTCTTAACATCATCACATAGATGCATGATCATCGTTTCTTAGTACATTTGCATCGGTTTAGAAGAACTAGCAGTATAACAGAAAAAAATATAGAATGTTAATATAGAGAAAAAAAATAAAAGTAATAATAATAAGAACAAAACAAAACAAAACAAGGACCTATCGCTCGGATGCAGCTTCGTTCAGTATTTTAACATGATTACTTTACAATTAGGTATTATTGTGCTGTCCATTTTTGAGTTTTTGTATCTAGTCCTATTGCACAGTCTGTATTCCATCAGCTCCAATTACCCATTATCTTACCCTGTTTCTAACTCCTGCTGAACTCTGTTACCAATGACATATTCCAAGTTTATTCTCGAGTGTCGATTCACATCATTGGGACCATACAGTATTTGTCTTTTGGTTTTTGGCTAGACTCACTCAGCATAATGTTCTCTAGGTCCATCCATGTTATTACATGCTTCATAAGTTTATCCTGCCTTAAAGCTGCATAATATTCCATCGTATGTATATACCACAGTTTGTTTAGCCACTCTTCTGTTGATGGACATTTTGGCTGTTTCCATCTCTTTGCAATTGTAAATAACGCTGCTATAAACATTGGTGTGCAAATGTCTGTTTGAGTTTTTGCCCTTAATTCCTTTGAGTAGATTCCCAGCAATGGTATTGCTGGGTCGTATGGCAATTCTATATTCAGCTTTTTGAGGAACCGCCAAACTGTTTTCCACAGTGGTTGCACCGTTTGGCATTCCCACCAACAGTGGATAAGTGTGCCTCTTTCACCGCATCCTCTCCAGCACTTGTCATTTTCTGTTTTGTTGATAATGGCCATTCTGGTGGGTGTGAGATGATATCTCATTGTGGTTTTGATTTGCATTTCTCTAATGGCCAGGGACATTGAGCATCTCTTCATGTGTCTTTTGGCCGTTTGTATTTCCTCCTCTGAGAGGTGTCTATTCAAGTCTTTTTCCCATTTTGTAATTGGGTTGGCTATCTTTTTGTTGTTGAGTTGAACAATCTCATTATAAATTCTGGATACTAGACCTTTATCTGATATGTCGTTTCCAAATATTGATTCCCATTGTGTAGGCTGTCTTTCTACTTTCTTGATGAAGTTCTTTCATGCACAAAAGTGTTTAATTTTGAGGAGTTCCCATTTATTTATTTCCTTCTTCAGTGCTCTTGCTTTAGGTGTAAGGTCCATAAAACCGCCTCCAATTGTAAGATTCATAAGATATCTCCTTACATTTTCCTCTAACTGTTCTATGGTCTTAGACCTAATGTTTAGATCTTTGATCCATTTTGCGTTAACTTTTGTGTAGGGTGTGAGATATGGGTCTTCTTTCATTCTTTTGCATATGGATATCCAGTTCTCTAGGCACCATTTATTAAAGAGACTGTTCTGTCCCAGGTGAGTTGGCTTGACTGCCTTATCAAAGATCAAATGTCCATAGATGAGAGGGTCTATATCTGAGCACTCTATTCGATTCCATTGGTCGATATATCTATCTTTATGCCAATACCATGCTGTTTTGACCACTGTGGCTTCATAATATGCCTTAAAGTCAGGCAGTGCAAGACCTCCAGCTTCGTTTTTTTTCCTCAAGATGTTTTTAGCAATTCGGGGCACCCTGCCCTTCCAGATAAATTTGCTTATTGGTTTTTCTATTTCTGAAAAATACGTTGTTGGGATTTTGATTGGTATTGCATTGAATCTGTAAATCAATTTAGGTAGGATTGACATCTTAACTATATTTAGTCTTCCAATCCATGAACACGGTATGCCCTTCCATCTATTTAGGTCTTCTGTGATTTCTTTTAGCAGTTTTTTGTAGTTTTCTTTATATAGGTTTTTTGTCTCTTTAGTTAAATTTATTCCTAGGTATTTTATTCTTTTAGTTGCAATTGTAAATGGGATTCGTTTCTTGATTTCCCCCTCCGCTTGTTCATTGCTAGTGTATAGAAATGCTACAGATTTTTGAATGTTGATCTTGTAACCTGCTACTTTGCTGTACTCATTTATTAGCTCTAGTAGTTTTGTTGTGGATTTTTCCGGGTTTTCGACGTATAGTATCATATCATCTGCAAACAGTGATAGTTTTACTTCTTCCTTTCCAATTTTGATGCCTTGTATTTCTTTTTCTTGTCTAATTGCTCTGGCTAGAACCTCCAACACAATGTTGAATAATAGTGGTGATAGTGGACATCCTTGTCTTGTTCCTGATCTTAGGGGGAACGTTTTCAATTTTTCCCCATTAAGGATGATATTAGCTGTGGGTTTTTCATATATTCCCTCTATCATTTTAAGGAAGTTCCCTTGTATTCCTATCCTTTGAAGTGTTTTCAACAGGAAAGGATGTTGAATCTTGTCAAATGCCTTCTCTGCATCAATTGAGATGATCATGTGATTTTTCTGCTTTGATTTGTTGATATGGTGTATTACATTAATTGATTTTCTTATGTTGAACCATCCTTGCATACCTGGGATGAATCCTACTTGGTCATGATAAATAATTCTTTTAATGTGTTGTTGGATACGATTTGCTAGAATTTTATTGAGGATTTTTGCATCTATATTCATTAGAGAGATCGGCCTGTAGTTTTCTTTTCTTGTAATATCTTTGCCTGGTTTTGGTATGAGGGTAATGTTGGCGTCATAGAATGAATTAGGTAGTTTTCCCTCCACTTCGATTTTTTTGAAGAGTTTGAGGAGAGTTGGTACTAATTCTTTCTGGAATGTTTGATAGAATTCACATGTGAAGCCGTCTGGTCCTGGACTTTTCTTTTTAGGAAGCTTTTGAATGACTGCTTCAATTTCTTTACTTGTGATTGGTTTGTTGAGGTCATCTATGTCTTCTTGAGTCAAAGTTGGCTTTTCATGTCTTTCCAGGAACCTGTCCATTTCCTCTAAATTGTTGTATTTATTAGCGTAAAGTTGTTCATAGTATCCTGTTATTACCTCCTTTATTTCTGTGAGGTCAGTAGTTATGTCTCCTCTTCCATTTCTGATCTTATTTATTTGCATCCTCTCTCTTCTTCTTTTTGTCAATCTTGCTAAGGGCCCATCAATCTTATTGATTTTCTCATAGAACCAACTTCTGGCCTTATTTATTTTCTCTATTGTTTTCATGTTTTCAATTTCATTTATTTGTGCTCTAATCTTTGTTATTTCTTTCCTTTTGCTTGCTTTGGGGTTAGCTTGCTGTTCTTTCTCCAGTTCTTCCAAATGGATAGTTAATTCCTGAATTTTTGCCTTTTCTTCTTTTCTGATATAGGCATTTAGGGCAATAAATTTCCCTCTTAGCACTGCCTTTGCTGCGTCCCATAAGTTTTGATATGTTGTGTTTTCATTTTCATTCGCCTCGAGGTATTTGCTAATTTCTCTAGCAATTTCTTCTTTGACCCAGTCGTTGTTTAGGAGTGTGTTGTTGAGCCTCCATGTATTTGTGAATTTTCTGGCACTATGCCTATTATTGATTTCCAACATCATTCCTTTATGGTCCGAGAAAGTGTTGTGTATGATTTCAATCTTTTTAAATTTGTTAAGACTTGCTTTGTGACCCAGCATATGGTCTATCTTTGAGAATGATCCATGAGCACTTGAGAAAAAGGTGTATCCTGCTGTTGTGGGATGTAATGTCCTATAAATGTCTATTAAGTCTAGTTCATTTATAGTAATATTCTGATTCTCTATTTCTTTGTTGATCCTCTGTCTAGATGTTCTGTCCATTGATGAGAGTGGTGAATTGAAGTCTCCAACTATTATGGTATATGAGTCTATTTCCCTTTTCAGTGTTTGCAGTATATTCCTCACGTATTTTTGGGCATTCTGATTCGGTGCATAAATATTTATGATTGTTATGTCTTCTTGTTTAATTGTTCCTTTTATTAATATATAGTGTCCTTCTTTGTCTCTTTTAACTGTTTTACATTTGAAGTCTAATTTGTTGGATATTAGTATAGCCACTCCTGCTCTTTTCTGGTTGTTATTTGCATGAAATATCTTTTCCCAACCTTTCACTTTCAACCTATGTTTATCTTTGGGTCTAAGATGTGTTTCCTGTAGACAGCATATAGAAGGATCCTGTTTTTTAATCCATTCTGCCAATCTATGTCTTTTGATTGGGGAATTCAGTCCATTGACATTTAGTGTTATTACTGTTTGGATAATATTTTCCTCTAACATTTTGCCTTTTGTATTATATATATCATATCTGATTTTCCTTCTTTCTACACTCTTTTCCATATCTCTCTCTTCTGTCTTTTTGTATCTGACTCTGGTGCTCCCTTTAGTATTTCTTGCAGAGCTGGTCTCTTGGTCACAAATTCTTTCAGTGACTTTTTGTCTGAGAATGTTTTAATTTCTCCCTCATTTTTGAAGGATAATTTTGCTGGATATAGGAGTCTTGGTTGGCAGTTTTTCTCTTTTAGTAATTTAAATATATCATCCCACTGTCTTCTAGCTTCCATGGTTTCTGCTGAGAAATCTACACAAAGTCTTATTGGTTTTCCCTTGTATGTGATGGATTGTTTTTCTCTTGCTGCTTTCAAGATCTTCTCTTTCTCTTTGACCTCTGACATTCTAACTAGTAAGTGTCTTGGAGAACGCCTATTTGGGTCTAATCTCTTTGGGGTGCGCTGCACTTCTTGGATCTGTAATTTTAGGTCTTTCATAAGAGTTGGGAAATTTTCAGTGATAATTTCTTCCATTAGTTTTTCTCCTCCTTTTCCCTTCTCTTCTCCTTCTGGGACACCCACAACACGTATATTTGTGCGGTTCATATTGTCCTTGAGTTCCCTGATACCCTATTCAAATTTTTCCATTCTTTTCCCTATAGTTTCTGTTTCTTTTTGGAATTCAGATGTTCCATCCTCCAATTCACTAATTCTATCTTCTGTCTCTTTAAATCTATCATTGTAGCTATCCATTATTTTTTCTATGTTTGCTACTTTATCCTTCACTTCCATAAGTTCTGCGATTTGTTTTTTCAGTTTTTCTATTTCTTCTTTATGTTCAGCCCATGTCCTCTTCATGTCCTCCCTCAATTTATCGATTTCATTTTTGAAGAGGTTTTCCATTTCTGTTCGTATATTCAGCATTAGTTGTCTCAGCTCTTGTGTCTCATTTGAGCTATTGGTTTGTTCCTTTGACTGAGTCATATTCTCAATCTTTTGAGCGTGGACAGTTATCTTCTGCTGCTGGCGTCTGGGCATTTATTCAGATTTCTCTTGGTGTTGGACCCAGCAAGGTTGTAATATTTTTCTGTGAAATCTCTGGGATCTGTTTTTCTTATTTTGCCCAGTATGTGGCGCACGTGGCACACGTTTGTCTCAAGTGTTTGGAATGGGTCTCCCCCAGTCACCGATCTCCGTGGCCTGGGGATTTCGGATCCAATTCTCTCCGTTGGTTCAGGTGCCGCGCGTGGTGGGGGCGTCAGCTGCCGCGGCTTGAGGGGACCCTGTGGCTGGTTGCGGGCCGCAGCGGGCCTGGGGGATTCCCCACCGGACCAGGAAGCCTCCCGTGTGGGGGTGCTACCGCTGCTTGGATAGCCCTCCTCTCCGAGACTCGTATCCGCGGACTCGAAGTAGAGACTCGAAGCCGCCCGCAAAAGAGGGGTGCCGCCTGCCTCGGCTTGGGAAACTTGCTTCTCCAATACTCTCAGCCGGCCCGGAAAGGAGGGAGGGAGTACCTCGGACCACCGCAGCTGCCGCTGATCGGGAAATCACGCGCCGCTCGGGGGTCTCACCGCAGCCGAGTCTCGCAGTCAGTCTAGCCAGCCCAGACTTTGGATAGCCCTCTGATCTGAGATTCGTAGCCGCGGACTCAAAGCCGAGACTCGAAGCCGCCCGCAGAAGAAGGGCGCCGCCTGCCTCGGCTTGGGAAACTTGCTTCTCCGATACTCTCAGCCGGCCCGGGAAGGAGGGAGGGATTAGCTCGGACCGCCGCAGCTGCGGCTGCTTGGCAAATCACGCACTGCTCGGGGGTCTCGCCGCAGCCAAGAGTCGCAGTCAGACTTGCCAGCCCAGACTTTGTATAGCCCTCTGATCCGAGACTCGTAGCTGCGGACTCGAAGCCGAGACTCGAAGCCGCCCGCAAAAGTGTGGCGCCGGCTGCCTTGGCTGGGAAGCTTGTCTCTCTGAGTCTCTCAGCCAGCCCGGGAAGGAGGGAGGGATTAGCTCGGACCGCCGCAGCTGCGGCTGCTCGGGGGTCTCGCCGCAGCTGCGGCTGCTCGGGGGTCTCGCCGCAGCCAAGTCTCGCAATCAGACTTGCCAGCCCAGACTTTGGATAGCCCTCTGATGCGAGACTCGTAGTCGCAGACTCGAAGCCGAGACTCGAAGCTGCCCGCAAAAGTGTGGCGCCGGCCGCCTTGGCTGGGAAGCTTGTCTCTCCGCGTCCCTCAGCCAGCCCGGGAAGGAGGGAGGGATTATCTCGGACCGCCGCAGCTGCGGCTGCTCGGGAAATCGCCCGCCGCTCGGGGATCTCACTCACCGCAGCCGAGTTTCGCAGTCAGACTAACCAGCCCAGACTGGGTTACGCTGTGTGTCCATTCCCTGCTGTAGCCCCGGGAGCTGTTCTGTACTGTTTCTGTTCACCTATTAGTTGATTTGGAGTCGGAGGAACTAAGACGCATGTACCTTACTAAGACGCCATTTTGGATCTCCCCCCTAAATGCTGTATAATTTTGTTATCACATGTAAGAATGGACAATCAAGCATTTGAAACCTTCCAGAAAAGTAGGGAGGAGGTTTTCTTTGGTTAAAAAAAGCTCTCAAAATAAGAGAAACTTGTGAGAGTTAATAGAGCTGATGATTTGGGGAATATAAGTAATATATAGTATATATAAATATGTAAGAGGAAGAGAAAACATACTCTATGGCAAACCAAACATTTTAAATTGAAATTAATACAGGTATCTTCCCTTTTCTTTCTTGTCTTTTTATCTAGCCTTCTTATTTTTTATTGTTTCTCTATAGTTTAACAGATGCATCTAGGAAGTAAAATCTCTGAAGGGTCTATACTTTATTAAAGATTAAAGTAGATTCTTTATACTCTCAAATCTGTTGGCCTGTTTAATATGTTGCTAGTACAAAAAATTTATTCAGTCTTCATGTATTCTGCATGGCTTTCTCATTCCCCCTTTTTCCAACATAATTTCTGTTTCATGGTGAATGAAATCTTGCTTTCAGCAATTTCAAAGTAACTTCACCTTATCCACATGATTTTAGGGATCAGAGAAGAGGCTAGATTAAATATTAACCTTCAGATGCATTGTTCATGCTGATACACAGGCAAATCTGACTTTTCTGGGCTGATGTGGCAGGGGGTCCTATTTCTTCCAGCTGTAGGCTCAAAATTATGGAATCTATGCAATGTTAAGGCCTGCTTTGTGTGAAATTACACGATAAAATGAACATTAGAAACTTGGCCAGATATTCCTTTTTATTAATAAAAAAGTGAAGAAAACCCCCACTGCTATAAGCTTAAAGCCTTTTTTGTTCTTCTTCCTTTTTAAATTTTATTTTATTTTTTTAACTTTCATGCCACTCTGAATTTTATTTCCTTTTTCTTTTTAGTAGTGATAACTACACTACTAAAAAGAAGTAGTGCTCCTAACAGGAAATTCTACATCTCTGATGGGGTGGGTGGGTTCTCTAAGATTTTCTGACATCTTTGTGAATTGTCTCATAGCTATAGAAACTTTTTCCCTCTGTGATATGTGGATTGTGAAGTTACCATGTTGACTCTATTCAATAACTGGGGTTAAAATGGGTTGGAGAAGAACATGCTATGACCACTGTTTACGACAAAGCAATGCTGACTCAGATTTCACTGACAGCTGGAATTGCATATTATGTTTGACCGATGTAAGTAAAGATTATGTTTAGAAGTTAAATTGTTCTTTAATTATTCCATTGTCATTTACTGGTGAGGAACATTGGATATAATCCTCCCTTTAAAAATATATTATTGTATTCTTCCTAGTTGGATTTGAAATGGCTTTCTTCCACAGACGTCAAAGTTTATACCATATTATCTTCACTTAGCTGAAGCTAGTAGTAGCATTATTTTTAATAAGTGGCAGAGCTGGGGATCACAGCTTTGGCACAATTTCTTGAATTTTCAACCTGTCACTCCACATATCATTTGGCCTTCCTAGATAGTTTTTTCTTTTTTCCTTTTTAAGCAATATAAAATGTTTATTTTCTTTTAGATAAAAAATCTGCCTACCTTTTTCATAAAAAAATGAGATAATTAGAAATTGTTTAATATAGATTAGTAGACTGACAATTTTAAATTTCTAGTTGGACCATCTAATCCTTTTTATTGGCATTTTCTTCACTTTAAAAGACAGGCATTATTTATTTCTACTTTCCTAAGGCTTGGGCACTGTCACAATATTCTCCAAGCTCTTGAAATCTTGCTAATAACTTAATTTAATTGTTTAATTACCCTGAAATATGTTAGCATTGAGCAAAAGCAATTTGATCATCTTTAACTAGATCTATTCCAATTTTATAACCATAGAGTCTTAGTTCAGGTTTGACTGCATTTGTGCTCAGAATAAAAATGACCTTATGATAAAATCAAAGTTAACAAAATTTTTAGCATTTAAATAATTTTTACACTACCTCCTATTTAAAGCTCCTTTCCTTGTAAGGGGCAGACCTTACTGAAGTGTTTTTTTATGCCCAATGTTCAGATTCTCCAAGCTCCATAGATGCTTTCTGCTGAAATCTCCAGTGATGTGTTGGAAAGGGATTTAGGATAAAGGCAGCCTCTAATTCCTGATTTGCATTTCTGTCTCCTCTCTTGTCTCTCTTTTCACCTTTTCCTTTTCTCCTTGATCCTGAAATCTTTTCTTATCTAGGAGAACTGCTATAATTCCTGCTGTTAAGTCTCAACTAGAGACACGATTTCCTGCAGGGGGGAGGAAATGTTGCAGCTCTTTCTTGATTCAAAGAGGTGCAGGACCCTGCTGAGCAGCTGCAGTACAGCAATTCCCTGCTTTGGCAGGTGTTCTTAAGGCATGGATCTGGTGAACTGAGATGGTTTCTGGTCAAGTCATGACCATATCTACTGTGGGATGACCATGTCAAGTTGGGCAGATGCCTCTGAGTACTGAGATCTTTTACTTATCATGACTTATGTTGATAATAAATAGATACATTGCAATACTAGTCTTTATATTAAGTTGTTTGTGCTATGACTATTATTGTTCAAGAATTGCATTTTCTAATTAATGGAAGTACTTAAGATACATTATCTATAATAATAATTTTTAATGATGAGAATGAATATGGAAATTAAGCCAGAGCATAAAATTAAAGATATTTGAATAAACATAGTACAATCAAGTAAAAATTACCGATGCCTTTATTTGACACTGGGTTATGTGGAAAATAGCACAAGAACATACGTGCTTTGGAAGTTGAAAGTATACCAGATTTTGACAGCACAATTGCATAAATTACCAAGTAGTTTGGATATTTTTTTCCTCTGTAAGTGTTCATCAAGTAAAAATAATAGTTGCAAAGTTGAGTTTTGAATTAAATTAGAGTGAATAAATCCATATTGCAAAAAATTGTTAAACATGTTTGTTCTTTGAAACCATAATTGTGTTCCTATGTTGACCTAGTGCCTAGGTAATAGTTATTAAGTAAAATAAAATAGCCACCTGCATTGGGCATTGCTGGGAGAAGACCCCCTTCTGAGAAGACTTTTCCAGGGAATAAAAACAATTGTCCTGCAGGGTTTTTTTGAGAAAATGGCACACCCACTACAGAGTTGCTGATAAGTAATACCTGATGATAAAATAGTTTTGGTCCAGTAGAGAATGCTTATCAGAATGGACAAGCATACCATAATAATCCATGTATATTTTCTCCCACTTTGTAACACCCCCATATGTAAAATGGAAACTTAATATTAGCCAATCAGAACATTTCCTCATTTGCTTCTGCATTCCTCCTATATGAGCTTCCCTTTCCATCCCCTCAGTGAAATTCCTTTCTACTTTCTGAATGGGGTGCTACCCAATTCATGGATTGCACAATAAAGCTAAATTGTTTGAAAAAAATTTTCTTTAGGCATTGTGAAAGATGGTGAAATATCGTCCTTAATGTATAAAGAGATGTGTTCTCTAACCAATAGGACTAATTAGAAGGGAAATGTAATGTATTAAGTCAATAGCTAAGCATCTAAATGTACTTGGTTGCAGGAGTTTATAAATATAAAATCATGTAGTTCTGTATAGCAGATGTAGTTTTTATGCCATAATAGTGTTGCAATGTAATAACCTGGTGGATTTAGAGACGCATGTCTTAGCCAGTGTTGGGGATTGAATCATATCCTCCACAAAAGATATGTTCAGGTCCCAACCCCTGGTCCTGTGGGTGTGAACCATTTGTAAATAGGAACTCTGAAGATGCTATTGTTAAGGTGTATCTAAACTCAATGAGGGTGGGTCTTAATCCAATATGATTGAAGTCTTTATGAGCAAAGGAAATTGGACACAAAAGAAAAATCCACAGGAAGGAGCCAAAAGCTGGTTCAGTTCAGAAGACAACTGAACCTGGAAGAGAAAGACTATGAATATTCTATTTTCTTAAGACCATAAATGTGAATCAAGTTATGGGCATAATTAGAATTAAGACCAAATGTGGTAGAAATCTAGGTTAAAGGTGAACTGCACATACCCACTTTTAGTTTCTTGGTAAAGGGATCTCTCTTTTCATGTTAGTAAATTTAAAAATTTGGGGGGATAACAGTGTGAATCAAGTAATACCTCCCAATGTATCTATGCTTTAACCTCTGGGTCCTGTGAAGGTGTTATATTACCTTCACAATGTCTAGGCTCTAACCTCTGGTTCTGTGAAGGTGTTATACTACATGGTATAAGGGCTTTGAAGATATAATTGAGGTTACGGACTTTAAAACAGGGAGATTATCCTGGATTATCAGGGTGGGTCCACAGCAACATAAACCCTTAAAAGCAGGAGAGGAAGTCAGAGAGATGTGGCCAAAGAAGACAAAGGAGATGCAGTAAAGAAGAAGTTGGAGATATCCCAAGTGTGGAAAAATTTGATGAACTGTCACTAGCTCTGGCATGCAAGAACTAGAGAGGCCTTAGTAGCTAAGCATGGCTCCCCAGCTGTCAGCCAGCAAGGAAACAGATACTTCAATCTTCCAACCAGAAGGAACGTGATTCTGCCAACAATCCAAATGCACTTGGAAATGAATTATTCCCAGAACGTCTTGTTAATAGCCCAGCTGGCCAACGCTTGATTTTGATTTGTGAGACCCAGAGCAGAGAAACCAGTTGAGCCAAACTTGAATGTTAGGAAAGTCAGGGACACAACTAGTGTCCATCTCCAAACCATTGTCTACCTCTGCCTCCTTTTATGTTGTGTGAAGATGTTTCAGTGTGTTTCTGTTTCACAGCCTAGGGGAGATGTTAGGTCTAATGAAAAGGTGTCACCATACCTTACACCCAGAAAGTGGGAACAAATGGTTTCAGTTGCTTATCAGAGTGGGAACTCTCATTAGCAGGGCCTCTTCCCCCAGGGAGTGTATAAATACCCTGCCCTTTGGCAGCACAGCTCTATCTCTTTTCTCCAACTTGAAGTGGGTCATATGAAGCAGCCATCCACCAACCTGGATCCATGCAGTTGGCCTCCCAGGAAGATTGGCCACAATGGGTTCTCTTCCCTTATTCTTTTGGAGTCTTTGTGCTGTATGAGTGATAGAGCAGTCATTTGCTGAAAGTTTCTATTTTGCCTGAGCCTGTGTTCCCCTGATGCACAATAAAGAAACTCACTCCACATTGTACATCTGTGAGATAATAAATTTGTATTGTTTTAAGCTGCTAAATCTGTGGTATTTTGTTAGGGTAGTGATAGAAAAATAATACAGTAAGGTATAATAAAATGCCTATCTTGATATATTGTTCTTTGTCTAAAACCCCATGTAATCACCATCCAAATCAAGATATAGATTATTTTCAGAATTTTAGAAGGTTTCCTTATCACACGTATCTCCCTGCCTCCCCTAGAGGTAATGAATATTCTTTGTTTTTGAAGAATATTCAAATTCTTCAAAATTTGAATTGAACTTCGTGAAAAGGAATCATGTATGTACTCTATTGTGTCTAGCTTTTTAAACTCATCAATATGTCTGAAAGGGTATGCAACAGCAGTAATATGCAGCTTTTTAAAATTGTTTTTCATTGTATGAATATACCACAATTTATTTATCTGTTCTGCCATTAATGGATATTTAGGTTGTTTCTGGTGTTTGACTATTATGAATAAAGCTGCAATGAACATTTCTTTTTTGCTCCTCAAATAAACATCAACTTTATTTTTAACGTTTTGGGTGTAAATGCCAACATGAAGCAGGGACAGACTTAATCATTTACTTTATTTTATAGGTGGGTTGGTGACCTAATGCTGCAGGATTATTAACCAGATAGTGCACAGGAATGCTCACATGAGCCACTTACAACAATGAACTCTCAGCATCAGGGTTTTATACAACCAAACAAAACTAACCAACAGAAATCATCATCAGCAGGCAGGGGAAGACATTGCTTAATTAGCTATCATAGAGAGAAACAGATCAAGAAACAAACATCTAGAAGAATATCTCACAGCAATCAGAACATTTAAAATCATGGTTAACTCAATAAACAATTCTTTCACTTATTCCTAACACGTGAAGTCAAAATCACTTGGGCCATTTTCAGTGGTAGGTGAGGAAGCCAATGAATTGACCATGACAGATTGATAAGACCTCAACAAGAACACATGCAAACAAGGTAAATAAAAGGAAAACCCAACAACACTATGAAGGGTAAATAACTAAGTTTGTCTTATTTTCTCAAGAAAAACACACCCCAAACCAAAACAAACAAACAAAAAACAGAAACCCCAAAGTAGGAACAAATCTGAAGGTTTGTTTTTGTTGCGATAAGTTTAGTATACATTTACTCAGGAAACATGGCTGATGATATTTTGACTTTTTTTTTTTTTAATGCTAAAAAGAACTCCGTTCTTTCAACACCCAAACCAGAGCAGAAAGACAGGAGCAAATTAAAAATGGAGGTGAAGCAACATCCATAAGTTATGAAGATTTGGGAAGAGAGGGTAGGTTTCGTGTTGTTGCTGTCAGTAGGAAAGATGAGCTGTTTTAAAGAACTTCCTTGGGGGCGGCGGCCTTCTGGACCTCTAAATTTTCCAGGAAGGGTATCATGAATCCTAAGGCCCACTGCCTACCCCTTTTTATCTTCTCCAAAGCTACGTAACTTACTGTAAGTCACTACTTATAATTTGTTTGTGTGAATGCTGCGGTGCAGATTTACAAAGTTCTGTGAGAGTCTATTTTGTTATGGTTCGTTTTGTCCAGGAGCAGGAGCCCACAGTTTGGCTGATAGAATGGAACCAGAACTCCCAGGCTTTCTGATTGTCAGGTTTGTTGGGGGAAGAGGCAAATGGGCTGAAATTCTCTTCTATTTTGTGATATGATTGCATGTTGAACTCTGTTTCCAAAGATGACAGCTGCTTTGTTACTTGTAAAAGTCCACCCCCCTCCACACTGAGAATCACCCAGATGGCATATTCACAGAAAAGTCCTGTAGCAGTGCTCACCCACCAGTGTCCCTGATACATTACTGCTCTGCTGGATCTGTACATCTGGATGCTGATTTCTTCCATTTCATCATTACCATGCCCACATATCCAAATTGGTCTCTCCTGACATATTTAAGATAAGCCCCTAGAGGCCAGGTCTTTGCCAAGGAATACTGAATCCACCTTTTTTTATTATTATTTTTGTTAAAGAAGTTGTAGACTTACAGAAAAACCATGCAGAAAACACTGCATCCCCATATACACCATCCTCACATAGACAGTTGTCCTCACAATTAAACACTTTGCCTTAGGGTGGTACCTTGTTTCCACTGAAGAAACAATATTATTACAATTGCACTGTTAACTCTAGTCCCTAGTTTACATAAGGGTTTGCTGTTTGCCTTGTACAGTCTTATGTTTTTTTTTCCTATGCTTAACTTTATTTTATTACTCATCTTTCCATACACTGGATAAAGGGAATGTGACTCACAAGGTTTTTACAGTCACACAGACACAAGATAAAAGTTGTATAGTTATATAATCATTTTCAAAGATCAAGGCTACTGGGCTACAGTTCAACAATTTCAGGTATTTCTCTCTGCCTATTTCAACACACCAGAAACTAAAAAAAAATATCTATTTAACACGTCAGTAGTCAAAATCATTTGTAAATCTTAATTTCTCAGTTTCAACTCCTTCCTTTCATTTGATCATTCTCAGTCTTCAGGGATACCTGGACAATGACCATTCTAACTTATTCATGCTGAAAAGGGGTGTTGACTTTATGGGGTAGAGGAATGAAACTGGTTGATGTTCTTGGAGAGACTGATGGCTCTGGGTTTCAGGCTTTATCTGGCATAGGAACAATTTGGAGGCTTTCAGTTTATGAAAAAATAAACTTAATAAGTAAAACTTTTATAGAGTCTTAGATAGAGCCCAGGAGATTCTTTAAGTTTGTCAGGAATACTGTTGGTTGGGGCTTGGCTTACTGTGGCAATTTGCAATATATGGCTGAAGCTTGCATAAGAGTAACTTCCAGAGTGACATCTCAGCTCTATTTGAAATACCTTAGCCACTGAAACTTTATTTTGTTTCATTTCTTTCCCCCCTTTTGGTTAAGAAGGCTTTCTCAATCCCCCGATGCCAGGACCAGGCTCATACCTGAGAGTCATGTTCCACATATGGGGGAGGGTGATGAGTTTATTTGCAGAGTTGTCTTGAGGAGAGAGACCATATCTGAGCTACAAAAGGGGTTCTCTGGGGGTGACTCTTGGGCATAGTTTTTTTTTTTTTTTTGCATGGGCAGGCACCAGGAATCAAGCCTAGGCCTCTGGCATGGCAAGCGAGAATTCTGCCACTAAGCCACAGTTGCACCACCCTGGGCATAGTTTTAAGTAAGCTTAGCTTTGCCATTACAGAAATAAGTTTCATAAGGGCAAGCCTCAAGATTGAGGACTTATTAAATTGGGAGTCCCCAGTGAAAGAATATCAGGAATTCCCCAGGTGGGGAAGTTTAATAGTTCCACATTTTTTTCTCCAGTCCCTTGAGGGACTATGCAAATTAAAATTTTGGAAAACATGAACATCTTTTCCTTTGGTCTCACACAGAAGTTGAAGTTTTAAAATACAGACAATATCATCTGTTACTCTATATTCTGATTTACCTTAGTCCTAACTGATCAGCTTCATTCATATCTCTAATTGAAGTCTGATCTCTTTCTCAGCATCTTTAACAGTTGCTAAATGGAATAATGCTGACTTCAAACCTGCTGAAATCTAACTCTGAGTCTTAGGTGTCATACAGATACCCAAAGTTCTATGAAAATACTACACTATACACAAAGCACACATCTCAGAATTTAGAAATGATAGTTAAAACTTAGGGATAAAGGGGTGTAACTCTCCCTGGCAATGTGGGACAGAACTCCTGGGATGAGCCAGGACCTGGCATCATGGGGTACCTAGGAATAAAATAGATGGGCAGTCTACTAAATTCTTGTTTGAGCTGTATAAGCAGAAGAATTCTAGGTCAAGTGAATGAAAGTCTAACTTAAATGACAAAAATAGGGAGTCATGGCCCCTTAATCAATTCCCAGACTTGAGGCGCTTTACAGACACTTTAGAGCCCCTTGAATGGAGGGGGGGCATGTACCCTTGGGGAAGGACCCTTTTACACTGCCCAAAATTTACTGTTAATCTTCTTCCCAGCCTTCCCCAAGGAGCTCTACAGCCTTTTACCAGAGTGGCTGCACCGGGGAAGAGGAAATGATCAGGTATTTGGGGGATTATTAGACACTGGCTCTGAAGTAACACTAATTCCAGGAGATCCAAAATTTCACCCTGGCCCACCAGTCAGAATAGGGGCTTATGGAGATCAGGTTATTGTTAGAGTTTTAGCTCAGGTCCATAGCACAGTGGGTCCAGTAGGTCTCTGGACACATTCTGTAGTCATTTCCCCAATTCTGGAATGCCTAATTGGAACAAACCTACTCAGTAACTGGCAGAATCCCCACATTGGTTCTCTGACTCATGGAATGAGGGCTATTATGGTAGGAAAGGCCAAGTGAAAGTCACTAGGACTGCCTCTACCTAGGAAAATAATGAATCAGAAGCAATAATGTATTCATTGAGGGATTGCAGAGATTAGTGCCACTCTTAAGGACTTGAAGTTTGCAGGAGTGGTGAATCCTACCACATCTGCATTCACCTCTCTTATTTGGTTTGTGCAGAAAACAGATGGGACTTGGAGGATGATAGTGGATTATCATCAACTTAACCAGGTGATAACTCCAATTACTGCTGTTGTTCCAGATGTGGTATCATTGTTTGAGCAAATCAGCACATCACCTGGTACCTGGTATGCAGCTATTGATCTGGCAAATGCTTTGTTCTCAATAGCTGTCAGTAAAGACCACCAGAAACAGTTTGCATTCAGCTGGCAAGGGCAACAGTATACCTTCACTGTCTTGCCTCAGGGGTATATCAACTCTCCAGCCCCATGACACAATCTTGTCTGCAGGGAACTTGAATGTTTCTCCCTCCCACAAGACATCACACTGGTCCATTATATTGATGATGTCATACTGATTGGACCTAGTGAGCAAGAAGTAGCAACTACTCTAAACTTATCTGGTAAGGCATTTGCATGACAGGGGATGGGAGATAAAACCAACAAAAATATAGGGGCCTTCCACATCAGTGAAATTTCTAAGTGTCCAGTGATGTGGGGCATATTGAGATATCCTTTATATGGTGAAAAGTAAGCTGTTGGATCTGTTCCCTCCTATGACCAAAAAAAGAGGCACAATGCCTAGTTGGCCTCTTTGGATTTTGGAGACAACATATTCCTCATTTGGGTGTGCTACTCTGGTCCATTACCAAGTGACCAGACAAGCTGCTAGTTTTGACTGGGGACCAGAATAAAAGGAGGCTCTATGACAAGTCTAGGCTGCTGTGGAAGCTGCTTTATCACGTGGGCCATATGATCCAGTATATCCAATGGTACTGGAATTGTCAGTAGCAAATAAGGATGCTGTCTGGAGTGTTCTGCGGGCCCATATAGGAAAATCACAGCACAGACTTTAGGATTTTGGAGCGAAGCCTTACCACCCACTGCTGATAACCACTCTTTTTTTGAGAAACAACTTTTAGCCTGCTACTGGGTCTTAGTAGACACTGAGCACTAAACCATGGGTCAACAAGTTAGTATAAGATCTGAGTTGCCTATCATGACCTGGGTGTTGACACACCAAACCATAAAGTTGGGCATGCACAGCAGAACTCCAATATAAAGTTGGAAATGGTATGAAAGAGATAGGGCTCTAGCAGGTCCTGTATGCACAAATAAGTTACACAATCCAATCTTGTGGGAGCAACCATTTTTTTTAAAATCCTGATTCACTACTGTAGGCTGGAATTTTGATCAGATTATCTCCATGGAGACATGACACACCCAGTTGTGGGTGTGACCTTTTGATTCAATGGAGATGTGACTCCACCCATTTCAGATGGGTCTTGATTAGTTTACTACAGTCTTTAAACATGGAAAAATTTTGGAAAAATTTCAGAAATGACAGAGCCAACAGAACCTTCAGAGCAGAGCTGATGCAGATGCTAACACTTGGAGAACAGTGACATGGAGGCTTGGAGATGCTTGGAACCTGGCTGATGTTGCCATCAGATGCTAAGCAAACCAGAACCTGGAGAGAACCAAGGGAAGCTAAGAGATGAAAACCAGCCCTGGAGAAGCAACATGTGGAATCCCCACAGGAACAGTGGGTGAAAGCAACAGAGTACAGAGCAAGGGACCAGCAGCCATATGACATCTCAGCTGACAAAGATGTTCCTGACCCATTGGTCTTCCTTGAATTAAGTTATCTTTCCCTGGATGCCTTAGTTTGGACAATTTTATAGGTTTAGAACTTTAAACTTGTAACTTATTAAGGTCCCTTTTTAAAAAGTCATGCCAGTTCTGGTATATTACATTCCGGCAGCTTGCAAACTAACACACTCAGAAACATGAACTTCCATTCACCAAGGGTGACCTGTCTGTGGTCACCGCTGAGTGCCCAATCTGCCAACTGCAGAGACCCTCATTTAGTTTCCAATATGGCACCATTTCCAAAGGTGATCATCTTGGTACTTGGTGGCACATTGATTACATTGGACCACTTCCATCATGGAAGGCCAGAGATTTATTCTAACCACAATAGACAGTTAGATACTCCAGATATGGGTTTGCATTCCCTGCATGCAATGCATCTTCAAAGACTACCACTCATGGACTTATCAAATATCTTATCCACCGTCATGGTATTTCACACAGCATTGCATCTGATCAAGGAACCCACTTAACAGCAAATGAAGTGTAGGAATGGGCACATGCTCATGGAATTCTCTGGTCTTACCATGTTCCATATCATCTAGAGGTAGCTGAGTTGATAGAATGGTGGAATGGCCTTTTGAAGACCCAGTTACAGTGCCAACAAGGTGGCAAAGCCTTGCAGGTCTGGGGCAATGTTCTCTTGAAGGCTATGTGTTCTCTGCATCAGCACCCACTCTATGGTGCTTTCTCCCATAGTGAGGATTCATGGGTCCAGGAATCAGCAGGTGGAAATGGGAGTGGCACCACTCACTATCACCCCTAGTGAGCCACTAGGAAATTTTTTGCTTCCTGTCCCTGAAACCTTAAGCTTTGCTAGTCTACAGGTCTTAGTTCCAAAAAGAAAGGTATGCCTACAAGGAGGGATACCATTGAACTAGAAGCTAAGGCTGCCACCTGGCCACTTTGGGCTTCTCGCTGAATCCACAGACATGAAATGGGATCACTGTTCTGTCTGGAGTGATTTATCCTGGCTATCAAGGGGAAATAGGACTATAACTACACAGTGGAGGTGAAGAAGAGTTTTCCTGGAATACAGGAGATCTCCTAGGGCATCTCTTAGTATTACCATGCCCTGTAATTAAATGGAAAACAACAATGACCCAATTCAGGCAGGACTAACAATGGCCCAGAAACTTCAGGAATGAAAGTCTGGGTCACCCCACCAGGCAAAGAACCATGACTAGCTGAGGTGCTTGCTGAGGGTAAAGGGAATATGGAATGGGTAGTAGAAGGTAGTGGTAAATATGAACTATAACCACATAGCCAGTTACAGAAAAGAGGACTGTATGTGTATGAATATTTCTCCCCTGTTTTGTTATGAGTAAGTTTGCATTTTTACATATGCAAATATATTATTTTCTTGTTATCACACTGAAAGTCTTTGAAGGCGAAAGAGAGAAGACGCAGACCGAGAAACCTTAGAATGAGCAAGTTTATTCCTACGCTCCTGGGCAGAGCTCATAGAACTCAAGGTAGGGAGTTGTGAATTCACTGCTGGGTCTTGGTGCGGGCGGTTTTTAAGCAAGGGGGTTAGGTGATGTCTAGAAGGGGCAGCACATTTTACACAGCTCGAGTCATGGTGACCTTCCCTGTTCCCCTGACCTAACACATACAAGTTGTATTGTTCATGTTAAAGTATTTAAGTCATAGGATATAAAATTTGAGAGTGAATTTTACCTAAGGATTTGCACTCTATTCTGGAGAGATGTAGTGTGTTTCTGGTTGTATGCAGGACAGTTGAGTTTTGTTATGTGACACATATATCTGTTATTGTGTTGTATTTGGAAATTAAGTGTGCTTCAGGGGGATGTATATAGCTGCCAAGATGATAAGGAGTGGATTGTGATGGCTAGGTTCTAGTGTCAACTTGGCCAAATGATTATGCCCAGTCAAATACTGGCATGACTGTTGCTGCAAGTATGTTTCATGGCTGGTTGATAAGCTGGAAGGCTTGTGCATTAAATCATCAGTCAGTTGGTTCCATTCATGGCTGATCACACCTGCAATCAAACATATCATGTCCCCCCGCCCCATGCGATAATCCAATCAGTTAAATACTTTTAAGGAAGAAGAAAGACTTTGTCACTGCTTCTTCAGACAGTGAGCCTCTCCTATGGAGTTCCTCCAAGGTCCTTCATCAGAGCTGCCATCTTCATAGCCTACTCTGTGGATTTTAGACTCTTCCATTCCCATGGTTGCATGAGACACCTTTAGATATCTCCTGTTGGTTCTGTTTCTTTTACAACACTGATAATACAGGGTCCATCAATTGTATTGATTTTCTCAAAGAACCAATTTCTGGCCCAGTTGATTTTCTTTATTGCTTTTATATTCTCCATTTCATTTATTTCTGCGCTAGTCTTTTTAATTTCTTTCCTTCTGTTTGCTTTGGTCTTAGTTTGCTGTCCTTTTTCTAGTTTCTCCAGGTGTGCAGTTAGGTCCTTGATTTTTGCCCTTTCTTCTTTTTTAATAAACAATTTAGGGCAATAAATTTGCCTCTTAGCACTGCCTTTACTACATTCCATAAATTTTGATATGTTGTTTCTCATTTTTCTTTCCCTTGAGATATTCACTGATTTCTCTTGTAATTTCTTCCTTGATTCACTGGTTGTTTTAGAGTGTGTTGGTTAGCCTCCATATATTTTTTAGTTTTCCACCCCTCTGCCTGTTATTGATTTCCAGCCTCATTCCATTATGATCCAAGAAAATGTTCTTTATAATTTCAATCTTTTAAAATTTATTGAGACCTGCTTTTTGACCCAGTGTGTGGTCTATCCTGGAGAATGATCCATGAGTGCTTGAGAAGAATGCATATCCTGCTGTTGTTGGATCAATGTTATGTAAATGTCTATTAAGTCTAGTTCATTTATCATATTATTCAAGATCTGTTTTCTTTTGATCCTCCATCTAAATGTTTTATCCATTGATGAAAGTGGTGTGTTGAAGTCTCCAACTACTGTTGTGGAAATGTATATTTCTCTCTTCAATTTTGCCAGTGTTTGCCTCATGTATTTTAGTGCACTCTGGCTAGATGCATAGTTTTTTTTTATGACTGTTGTTCCCATGGAAATGTTACACAGCCAATTGTGGGTATGACATTTTGATTAGGTTATTTCCATGGAGAAGTAACACACCTAATTGTGGATGTGACCTTTTGATTAGATGGAGATGTGACTCCACCCATTCAAGGTGGGGCTTGATTAGTTTACTGCAGTCCTTAAAAGAGCCAACATAGGGAAATATTTAGGAGAAAGCTGAGATGCAGATATTTGGAAATGCAGGAGACATTAGTTGCTGAGAGAGCCAACAGAAACCAGAGCCTAGCAGATGTTGCCATGTGCCTTTCAATGAGATGTTCAGCAAGCCAGAAACTGGAGAGAGCCATGGAAGCTAAGAGAAGAAATCCAGAGTTGAAGTTAAGAAAAGACCAGCAGATGCTGGCCATGTTCCTTCCCATGTGACAGGCCTTTTTTCAGAGTATCTTTATCTGAATGCCTTAATTTGAACATTTTTATGGTCTTAGAACTGTAAACTTGTAGTCTAATAAATCCACTTAAAGAAGCTTATCCATTTCTGGTATATTGCATTCTGGCAGCTCTAACAAACTAAAACAGCGTCATAGAGTGATTTCAAGCATCATCCCTCCTTTTCAACTTTTTGAAAGAATTTGAGCAGGATGGGTTTGAATTCTTCTTGGAATGTTTGGTAAAATTCCCCTATGTAGCCATCTGGTCCTGGTCTTTCCTTTGTTGGAATGTTTTTTATTCTGGTTCCTTGTATTTATTTGTTATTGGTCTATTCAGATCTTCTATTTCTTTTTGAGGCAGTATAGGTAGTTTGTGCATTTCCAGGAACTTGCCTGTTTACTCTAGATTATATAGTTTGTTTGTATACAGTTGTTCATAGTATCCTCTTGTAGTTCGTTTTGTTTCTTTGGAGTTGGTTGTAGTGCTTCCCTTTTCATATCCAATTTTAGTTGTTTGTGTCCTCTTTCTTATTTCCTGGTCGGTTTAGCTAAAGGTTTGTTAATTTTATTGATCTTACCAATGAATGAAGCCCTAGTTTCACTGATTTTCTCTATAATATTGTTTTTCATTTCATTTATCGCAGTTTAAGATTAAGTCTGTGATTTGAGATCTTTCTTTTTTTCTTAATGCAAGCATTCATAGCTATATATTTCCATCTCAGCACTGCCTTTGCTAAATTTTATAAGTTTTGGTATGTTGTGTTTTCATTGTCATTCACTTAAGGACATTTCCAAACTTTTACTGAGATTTCTTCTTTGACCTATTGGTTGTTTATAAGTGCATCGTTAATTTCCACATATTTGTGGATTTCCCATTTTTTCACTTAGTTATTAATTTCTGGCTTTATTCCATTTTTATCAGGGAAGACTTATTATATGATATCAATTTTTTTTAATTCATTAAGACTTATTTTGTGACCTAACATATAGTCTCGTCTAGAAATGACCCATGTGCAGTAGGGAAGGATGTGTATTCTGCTGCTTTGGGTGAAGTGTTCTATAAATATCTGATAGGTCCAGTTGGTTTGTAGTATTGATCATGTCTTCTATTTCCTCATTGATTTTCTTTCTAGAGTTCTACCTGTTATTGAAAGTGGTTCTATTAATGTAGAACCATCTATTTTTTCCCTCCTAGTCTGTCAATATTTGCTTCATATATTTTGGGGCTGTGCCATTAGGTGCATATGTATTACAATTATTTGTCTGCTTGTCTTCATTATCACTACACAGTGACTTCCTTTGTCCCCCATAACAGTTTGTCACTTAAAGTCTATTTTATCTGATATTAGTATAGCTATACTCCAGCTTTCTTTGGTTACCATTTTCCATGGTATATTTTTCCCATCCTTTCACTTTCAATCTACTTGTGTCTTTGAATTCAGGTGAAGCTCTTGTAACAATATGTAGTTTTGTCTTGATTTTTTGTTTTTATCCATTTGGCCGATCTCTGCCTTTTGACTAACTAGTGATAATTTAAGACTTTCTCCTGCCATTTTGCTATTTGGTCTTTATAAGCCTTATAACTTTTTTGACTGTCAATTCTTCCATTAATGCCTGCTTTCAAATTTATTTTGTGTCTTTTCAATGTACCATTTTGACTACCTTGTAATTTCTTTTCATGGATGTTCATATAATTTATTTGTGATTATCATGAGGGTTAAATATAACCTCCTGTTCTAATTTACTAGCTGTCGGAATGCAATACACCAGAGATAGATTGGCTTTTAATAAAAGGGGATTTATTTTGTTAGTTCTTCAAAGGAAAGGCAACTAACTTTCATCTGAGGTTCTTTCTTATGTGGGAAGGCTCAGGGTAATCTCTGCTGGTCTTCCTTCCAGGCCTCTGGGTTCCCACAACTTTCCCTGGGGTGATTCCTTTCTGCACCTCCAAAGGCTTGGGCTGAGCTGCGAGTGCTGAGATGAGGTGTGCCAAGCTGCTTGGCTGTGCTACATTGTGCTCTATCATCTAAGCACCAGACAATTAAGTCAAGCATCATTCATTGCAGCAGGCACGCCTCCTAGCTGACTGCAGATGTAATCAGCAACAGATGAGGTTCATGTACCGTTGGCTCATGTCTGCAGGAACAGAACTAGGTGCCTTCACCTGGCCAAGTTGACAACTGAATCTAACTACCACACCTCCCAAATCTATAGCAATCACATTTGATTTGATACCAATTTTTTTAACTTTTTTTATTAATTAAAAAAATTAACAAACAAAACATTAAGATATCATTCCATTCTACATATACAATCAGTAATTCTTAATATCATCACATAGTTGCATATTCATCATTTCTTAGAACATTTGCATAGATTTAGAAAAAGAAATAAAGATAACAGAAAAAAATAAAACTATAACAGAGAAAAAAAAAGATTATACATACCATACTCCTTACCCCTCACTTTCATTTACCACGAGCATTTCAAACTAAATTTATTTTTACATTTGTTCCCCCTATTATTTATTTTTATTCCATATGTTCTACTCTTCTGTTGATATAGTAGCTAAAAGGAGCATCAGACACAAGGTTTTCACATTCACAGAGTCTCATTGTGAAAGCTATATCATTGTTCAATCATCATCAAGAAAGATGGCTACTGGAACACAGCTCCACATTTTCAGGCAGTTCCCTCCAGCCTCTCCGCTACATCTTGAACAACAAGGTGATATCTGCTTAATGCATAAGAACAACCTCCAGGATAACCTCTCAACTCTGTTTGGAATCTCTCAGCCATTGACATTTAATCTCATTTCACTCTTCCCCCTTTGGTCTAGAAGGTTCTCTCAATCCCTTGATGTTAATTCTCAGCTCATTCTAGGGTTTTTCTCAGTCCCTTGATGCTGAGTTTCAGCTCATTCCAGGATTTCTGTCCCACGTTGCCAGGAAGGTCCACACCCCTGGGAGTCATATCCCATGCAGAGAGGGGGAGGGTGGTGAGACTGCTCATGTTGGCTGGAGAGAGAGGCCACATCTGAGCAACAAAAGAGGCTCTCTTGGGGGTGACTCTTAGGCCTAAATTTTAAGTAGACTTGACCTATCCTTTGTGGGGTTAAGTTTCATATGAACAAACCCCAAGACTGGGGGCTCAGCCTATAGCTTTGGTTGTCCACACTGCTTGTGAGAATATCAAGAATTCAACTTGGGGAAGTTGAATTTCTCCCCACTCTCACCATTCCCTGAAGGGAGCTTGCAAATACTTTTCCAGTCACTGATCAAATCACTCTGGGATTCATCGGGGCATCACTCTGGACAAAGCAACAAAATCTCATGTCCTACCTGAGATTCCAAGTACTTATGACATTCAATCAAACTATCTACATGAGTTATATTAGGAAATGCTCTAGTCAAAATATAAATTTTGTAACAAATAAACATTTTTTTCTTTAGTGTCACACATAAGGTGACATTTTAAAGTATTAATTATCATCTATTTTCAGCACCCTGCAATAATGACATTCCTTTGTTCTTCCTCATGCAAAAACATTTTTTTAATTTATACATTGTACATGTCACTATTATTATACACTCTAGGCATTCCTAGATTGTACCATTTTGATCTTTACCATCTATCTTTCTTTCTGATTTCATTTATCTCCCCAGCCCTCCTACTTCTATCATTCTCACATGCAGCTTCATTCAGTGTTTTAACATAATTATATAGTTAGGTAGTATTGTGCTGTCCATTTCTGAGTTTTTATATTCAGTCCTGTTGCACAATTTGTATCCCTTCAGCTCCAATTACCCAATATCTCACCCTATTTCTATCTCCTGATGGTCTCTGTTACCAAGGAAATATTCCAAGTTTATTCACTAATGTCAGTTCATATCAATGAGACCATGCAGTATTTGTCCTTTTGTTTCTGGCTAATCACACTCAGCATAATGTCCTTAAGGTCCATTCATGTTGTTACATACTTCATAACTTTATTCTGTCTTACAGCTGCATGATATTCCATCTTATGTAAATGTCACAGTTTGTTTAGTCAACTGTCTGTTGATGGACATTTTGGTTGTTTCCATCTCTTGGTAATTGTTAATAATGCTGCTATAAACATTGGTGTGTAAATGTCCATTTGTGTCCTTGGCCTCATGTCCTTTGAGTAGAGACAGCATATAGATGGGTCCTGTTTTTTAATCCATTCTGCCAGACATGTCTTTTGATTGGAGAGTTTAATCCATTAACATTCAGTGTTATTACTGCATGGGTAGTACTTTCTTCTACTATTTTGCCTTCTGGATTTTATATGTCGTATCTAATTTTCCTTCTTTTTACCTTTACTCATAGTCTTCCTTTCTACACTCTTCTCCACACCTCTCTCTTCTGTCTTCGTATCTGTCTCTAGTGTTCCCTTTAGTATTTCTTGCAGAGCTAGTCTCTTGGTCACAAATTCTCTCAGTGATTTTTTGTCTGAAAATGTTTTAATTTCTCTCTCATTTTTGAAGGACAATTTTGCTGGATATAGAATTCTTGGTTGGCAGTTTTTCTCTTTCAATAATTAAATATATCATCCCACTGTCTTCTTGCCTCCATGTTTTCTGCTGAGAGATATGCACATAGTCTTATTGGGCTTCCCTTGTATGTGATGGATTGCTTTTCTCTTGCCGCTTTCAAGATCCTCTCTTTCTTTTTGACCTCTGACATGCTGATTATTAAATGTCTTGGAGTATGTCTATTTGGATCTGTTCTCTTTGGGGTATGCTGCACTTCTTGGATCTGTAATTTTAAGTCTTTTATAAGAGTTGGGAAATTTTCAGTGATAATTTCCTCCATTAGTTTTTCTCCTCATTTTCCCTTCTCTTCTCCTTCTGGAATACCCACAACATGTATATGCGTGTGCTTCATATTGTCTTTCAATTCCCTGAGTCCCTGCTCATACTTTTCCATTTTTTCCCCTATAGTTTCTGTTTCTTGTTGGATTTCAGATGTTCCGTCCTCCAGTTTTGAAATCCTATGTTCTGTCTCTTGAAATCTACCATTGTAGGTTTCCGTTGTTTTTTTCATCTCTTCTATCTTGCCTTTCATTCCCATAAGTTCTGTGATTTGTTTTTTCAGACTTTCGATTTTTTCTTTTGGTTCATTCCTTGCCTTCTTTATATCCTCCCTTAATTCATTGATTTCGTTTTTGATGAGGTTTTCCATGTCTGTTTGTATATTCTGAATTAATTGTTTCAGCTCCTGTATGTCATTTGAACTGTTGTTTTGTTCCTTTGACTGGGCCATATCTTCAATTTTCTTAGTGTGATTTGTTATATTTTGCTGGTGTCTAGGCATTTAATTACCTTAATTGGTTTATTCTGGAGATTGCTTTCACCTCTTTTATCTAGGGTTTTCTTGCTGGATGAATTTGTTGTCTATGTGTTCTTTGACATTCCGTTCAGCTTTATCTGGACCTTTAGCTTAAGTTTTGTTTAACAGAGGAGAATTTTTCAGTTCTTGTTTTCTTGTTTCTTGCCCTGCTTGTGTGGTGCCTTTCCCCCACACACACTTAGGAGGGTCTACTTAGATATTATAGACCCCAGCCAGATTTTCCCAGACCAAACTGGCCTCCTATCAGGAGGAAAGAGTCACCTGCATTGGTTTTCCCTGAGGGAGAGACCCAACAGGTTGAAAAACTTTCCTGTGAAGTCTCTGGACTCTGTTTTTCTTATCCTGCCCTGTGTGTGGCGCTTGTCTGACTGCAGGTCCCACCAGCATAAGATGATGCGGTATCTTTAACTTTGGCAGACTCTCCCTGCTGGGGGCATGGTGGAGACAGAGGAGAGGTTGTAGGCTGGTTTTAATGGCTTCAAATTACCAAGCTCTGGGGTCTGGATTCCTTGATGGAGGGATTCCACCTGAGTTGGGCTTCACCCCTCCCCTGGGGAAGGCACAGGCTCCAGACAAGCCCCCAAAAGAGCTCACTTCTGCCTACGCCTGGGCCAGTTGCAGCCTGAAAAGTCCTGCCGCTGTATCCAGAGGCAGTCAAGCCTTTGTAGATACACAGCCACAAAAACCTCTGTTTCCTTCTTTTTTTTCCCCCTTTTTTCTGTCAGTCCTGCCCCCTTGGCGCTGGGGCAAAAATGAGCAACCTCCGCTTTGATCAGGTTCACCTAAGCTGGGGACCTATTTTTAGTAGTCAGAATTTGTTAATTAGTTCCACAATTGGCGTTTGATTGTGCCCAGTCCCTGCTGCTGGTAAAGTCCTTTCCTTTCTCCTCTGGGAAGGAGCCTGTAGGGGAGGGGTGCTGGCCGCCACAGCTTTGGGAACTCAGAGTTCTGGGGGGTGCTCGCAGCCGGTCCAGCTGGTCCAGACTGGGGTACACTGTGTGTCTGGTCACTGATGAGGCCCCAGGAGCTGTTCTGTACTTTTTCTGGTTATTTAGTAGCTGTTCTGGAGGACGAACTAAAACGCGCATGTTGTTAAGCTGCCGTCTTGACCCGGAAGTTGATTTGATACCAATTTACCTTAAGTAGCATACACATACTGTGCACATACATACACATAGTGTTACTTTATCCCTCTGTCACTCCACCTTTTTGGTTTACTTGTTTCAAATTGTGTCTTTATATAACATATGCCCCAAACCATAGATTTATCATTACTTTCTGTGCATTTACATTTTAGACTCTGTAAGAAGGGAGAAGTGGTGTTACATACCAAAAAATATAATAAAATAGTACTGGCATATATATTTACCCATATGGTAATCTACTAGAGTTCTTTATTTCTTTATTATGCTTTGATCCACTGTACAGGGTCCCTTCTTTTCAATCTGAAGAACTCCCTTAACTTACTCCCTGTAGGTCAGGTCTAGTAGTGACAAACTCCCTCAGCTTTTATCTGAGAATGACTTAATTTCTCCCTTATTTTTGAAAGACAGTCTCTGCAGATGTAAAATTCTTGGTTGGCAATTGTTTTCTTTCAGAACTTTAAATATTTTCTCTCACTGCCATCTTGACTGCATGGTTTCTGATGAGAAATCAGAGATTAATTTTAATTGGAACTCCCTTGTACATAACACATTGTTTTTTCTTGCAGCTTTCTGAACTCTTTCCTTGTTCTTGGTATTCAACAGTTTGACTACTATGTACCTAGTTTTTGTATTCTTTGAATTTACCTAGTTTGGGGTTTGTTGGGTTTCTTGAGTGTGCATATCCATGTCTTTTTTATATGTATGGGAAGTTTTCTGCCACTATTTCTTTTAACAGTCCATCTTTCCCTTTCTTGCTTTCTTCTCCTTTGAAGACTCCCATAAGTGTGTATTGGTACCCTTGACGGCATTCCACAAGTCTCTTAGATCCTGTTCACTTTTTTCATTCTTTTTTCTTTCTGTGCCTGTTCTAGTTTGCTAGCTGCTGGAATGCAATATACCAGAAAGAGAATCACTTTTAAACAGGGGAATTTAATAAGTTGCTAGTTTACAGTTCCAAGGCCCAATTAAAACAAGTCTATAGAAGCTGTGTTCCAGTAGCCATGTTTCTTGATATGATTATATAATGATAAAGCTTTCACAATGTGACTGTGTGATTGTGAAAACCTTGCATCTGATGCTCCTTTTATCTACCCTGTCAACAGATGAGAGGAACATATGGGATAAAAATAAATAAAAGAGGAGCAAATGTTAAAATAGATTTGTTTGAAATGCTAGTGATCACTGAAAGGGATCAGTAAGGGGTATGGCCTGTAAAAAATTTTTTTTTCTGTTTGTTATATTTTTCTGTTGTCTTTTTATTTCTTTTTCTGAATTGATGCTAATGTTCTGGGAAATGTTCATGATGATGGATATGCAGCTATGTGATGATATTGTGAATTGCTGAGTGTATGTGTTGGGAATGTTTGTTTCTTGTAATTTTTTTTTATTAATAAAAAATTAAAAAAAAAAAAAAAGAAGTGTCCAATCTAAGGCATCCAGGGAGAGATACCTTGGTTCAAGAAGGCCGATGAAGTTCAGGGTTTCTCTCTCAAGTGGAAGGGCACATGGCGAACACAGTCAGCATTTCTCTCTCATCTGGAAAGGCATGTGGCGAACACAGCTTCATCTGCTAGCTTTCTCTCCTGGCTTCCTTTCATGAAGCTCCGCGGGAGGCATTTTCCTTCTTCATCTCCAAAGGTCTCTGGCTGATGGACTCTGCTTCTCGTGGCTGTCATTCTGCTCTGCTCTCTCTGAATCTCCCATTCTCCAAAATGTTTCCTCTTTTATAGGACTTCAGAAACTAATCAAGACCCACCCAAATGGGTGGAGACATGACTGTACCTAATCCAGCTTAACAACCACTCTTGGTTAAATCACACCTCCAGGGAAATGATCTAATTATAGTTTCAAACATACAATACTGAACAGGGATTAGAAGAAATGGCTGCCCTTACAAAATGGGATTAGGATTAAAACATGACTTTTTTAGGGTACATACATCATTTCAAACCAGCACGGTGCCTCAGCCTGAATAATTTCAGTTGTGTTGTCTTCAAGTTCACTGAGTCTTCTTCTGCCACCTCCAATCTTCTGTTGAAACCTTCCAGGAAAATTTTCATTTCAGTTATTGTGGTCTTCTCCTCCAGTATATCTATTTGGTTCCTTTTAAAATTTCTCCCTCTTTATTCATTTTCTCATATTGTTCTCTCTTTGTTTTCCTGATATGCTTTAGTTCTTGTTTTCTTTTATCTTCTTTAGCATATTGAGGATCACTCTTTTTTTTAACCTTGGTATTTGCAAAGTCTGGTCTTTTTTGTTGATGGTTTCTGGATTTTTATCTTTTTCCTTTGAATGAGCCATTACTTCATGTTTTTTTTTTTTTTTATCTTGTAAGTCTTTGCAGTTGCACACTGTACATGTGAATATTTTAAAGTGTTACCATTGGGGTTGAGTCCCTGAGCTGCCTGTTCCTTATGTTTGTATCCAGGTAGTGTTATGACAGAGATTTATTTCATACCAGGAACCGAGAAAAACAAATAAATAATAATAATAAAAAAGCAAATAAGTGGTAAAAACCAATTTCACAGTCATTGAAAATTGGCTCTATGTTGCCTGGTGCTCTCGTTCAGAGTTTAGTCCTCTTATCAGGAAGATTAGTCCGAGGTGAATGTGAAGTACAGAATCTTCTCTGTCTTTTCTAAGCCTGTATCTCCCTGGCTTATGCTTTCTTATGGCCTTAGGAATTCTCCTGATAACAGAAATTCAAATGCCTCCTCTACTCCCTATGGGATAAATATTCTTCTCCTCCAGCGTCTCTACTGTATGACTTAAAACAGGTGGTTTGACTTCATTGTTTCTTATACTACTTTAACTATCTGCAAACTGCTTCTCCCTGCAAGGCAAGTTCTGGGAGGGTGAGTCAGAGATGATTTTCCTGGTTCATACTTTCAGGGTGCCACCTGATAGCTAGGCACCCACTTACAGGTGCTACAATTTGCTCACAGGGGTTTCTCTGGTCCCTCCAAAACAGGGCCAAGTGCCCACGATGGAAGCACAGGCTGACTTCATCCTGCCTTGGAGAGGGCAAAGAGGGACCAGCAAGGGCACCAACTGCTTCTCCTACTGTATTTTTTCAGGGGAGGGGGGCTTCACTGTCCTGGAATTGAACCTGGGTCTCCCACATGGACGGTGAACATTCTACCACTGAACTACCCATGCACCCTCTCCAACTGTATTTTAAAGCTACATTTTTCTTGAAGTACTGTACTCAGGTACTGCAACTCTTTGAATATTTTCTGGAGTTCTGAGGGAGATGATTTTGCAATTTTTGCTAGTTTTTCAAAGATTCTGTGGGTGACAGCACCCTGGAGTGCATTGTGTGCCACCATCTTCATTGATAGGAACCACCTTATTTATTTATTTATTTAAATTTTTATTGATAAAACAATGTACAAGCACATAAATTCTTAACATACAAACATTCTATACATGGTATACAGTCAATGGTTTGCAATATCATCACATAGTTGTATATTTATCACCATGATCATTTTTTAGAACATTTGCATCACTCCAGAAAATGAAATAAAAAGAAAAAACTCATACATTCCATACCCCTTACCCCTTCCTCTCATTGAACACTAGTATTTCCATCTACCCAATATATATATTTTTAATTTTAACATTCATTCCCCCTATTATTTATTTATTTTTAATCCATATGTTTTACTCATCGCCATACTGTAGATAAAAGGAGCATCTCAGCATTGTTTTTATAAACTGATATCAGGAGCTATCAGCTCACCTGCTATGGTGACATCTTTATCAAAGGACATCGAGGGGCACTGATTCTTGGATTCTCAAAATCCTAATAGCTTCCAGCTGCTGCTTTCAGCATGCAGTTGGCCACAACTGGCAGGGTTGAGCTAAAAATCACATAGCCAGTGGAACTTGAAGATGAGCACAATCTTTTTGTGGTGCCCAAGTATCTGAACTTCTTCATCTGTTCATGATGCAAGTCCATATCCATGCCCTCCCCACAGTGGGGGCCCAAGAACCACTTTCCCACCTCCTCAAAATAAGCCACCACTACATTGCTGGACTAGGACTATGAGGAGATCACTGCTAGCTGCAGTTGTAAACCTACTCCTTTAAAGTAGGTCTGGGCCTCATAAGGGTTAACTTGCTCAGCCTCTTCTTCTCATGCTGTCCCTCTCAGCCCCTCTCTTTTTACCCCTACCCTCTCATCCCACTCCTCATTCCCAATGCCCCTTTCAGTGCTGACCCCTCTGCTGTGCCACAATGAACATTTTTTTACATATCTTTTTGGTGGATGTATATATTCATTTCTCTTGGCTATATAGTGGGAAGTGAGCTGAATTACTGATTAATGACTTGCTTATGTTTAGTAGAAATTGCCAAATAGAATCTTCTTTATTCTGAACCAATTTTATACTCTCTTCTGTACCAATGGAGCAAAAGAGTATCTAGTAATAAATATACATTTATACAGTCACCAACTTTATGACAGACAAACAATTTAAATTCAATGTGAAAAAATATATTAAAAAAAATGATACCATATCATGGGCTATCCATATGAGGAAGAATCAGCCTTGGTCCCTAGTTTATAGCATGCATAATTATAGTTCAAAATGGACCATAAAACTAAATTTGAAAGGAGAAAAAAAATAAATCTTCTAGAAGAAAGCATAGAAGACTATGTTCATGACCTTGAGGTAGGCAAACATTACTTAAACAGGACACAAAAAAGTACAATCCACAAATGGAATAGTTGATAAATCTGACTACATCAATATTAAGAACTTCTGTTTATTGACAGCCACCATTAAGAGAATGAAAATGCAAGCACTAGACTGGGAGAAGATACTTGTAATGCATATATAAACATGAGGCTTGTATCTAGGATATATAAATAACTACTATAAAATAATAAGTAAAAGACAATGAGGTCAATTAAAAATGAGAAAAGGTTGGAATGGGCATTTTGCAAAAGTGACATCCAAATGGTCAAAAGCATGTAGAAAGGTGCCCTATGTTTTCATTTACCAGGAAGATGAGATAGCATGATGAAATGCTACTACATCGGCATCAGAATAGCTAAAATTATAGAGATTAACACTATTGTTGACAAGGATGTGGAACAACTATCACTCCTATATATTGCTGGTAAGAGTTAAAGTGGTACAACTGATTTGGAAAACTGGCAGTATCTACCAAAGTTAATCACATTAACAATTTTTTATTTATTAGGCAAGTTGTGAGAATATAAACACATGCATAAAATACAAGATTCTCATATATCACCCTATTATTAACACCTTGCATTGGCGTGGAACTTTTGTTATAATTGATGATAACATATTTTTATAATTGTACTATTAACCATAGTCCATGGTTTAATTTAGGATTCACTATTTGGTAGTGTAGTTCCATGAACTAAAAAAAATTATTCTGTTACCATATATATAATCTAACATTTCCTCTTTTAATCACATTTGGATACATAAATATTTCACTGCTGCTAATTACATTCACAATGTTGTGTTACCACCACCATCCCTTACTAAAACATTTCCATCATTTCAGATAGGAATTCCATACCTTTTAAGCCTTAACTTCCCATTGCCTCACCCTACCCCATTCCCTGGTCATTTATATTCTAGATTCTCATTCTTTGAGTTTACTTATTCTAAATGTCTCAAATCAGTGAGATCATATAATATTTGTCCTTTTGTCTCTCCAAATTTTATTTATCCAATCATTGGTTGATGGGCATTTGGGTTGCTTCCATCTTCTGGCAATTGTGAAAACTGCCACAGTGAACTTCAGCGTGTAAATATCTGTTCAAGTCCCTGCTTTCAGTTCTTTTGGGTTTATACAGAGTGGTGGGATTGCCAGACCATATGATAGTTCTATACTTCCCTTTCTGAGGAGCTGCCAAACTGTGTTCCACAGCAGCTGCAGCTGTTTAATTTGCCACTAGCAATGAATGATTTTCTGTTTTTCTAATAGCAGCTATTCTCATGAGTATGAAATGCTATCTCATTGTGGTTTTGTTTTGCTTTTTCTGGAGGGCTAATAATCTGAGCATATTTTCATGTACTTTCTGTTCATTTGTATATCTTCTTCAGAGAGATGTCTGTTCAAATCTTTTGCCCCTCCATTTTAAAAGAGGTTTATTAAGATATATTCACATATCATACAATCCAACCAAAGTGTGCAAACAATGACTTGCAGTAATTAGAGTTGTGCATTCATAACCACAATCAATTTTAGAACATTTTCATTCCTTCCAAAAGGAAAATCCCATATCACTTAGCAGTCACCTCTTAATCCCTCTATCCTTCCTCAACCCTACATAATCACCAATCTAATTCTGTCTCTATAAATTTATTTATATTTTCCTTTTATATAAATGGAATCATATCATATTTAGTGCTTTGTGTATGGCTTCTTCAGTTAGCATAATGTTTAAAAAATTATTGTTATTATTTTTTAAATTAGAGGTGTTATAGGTTTTTGAACTCTCTCTTTTAGGGAAAGGGCTGGGGTGACAGTTGGAAATTATATACAAAGGGATTTGAGAGTAAAATAAAACGGATATACTGAATCTGTGTGCTTGAAATATACCTGGACATTGTGTAGACTTCTTTCTTCCCCTAGTATGGCTACTAAAATTATGAGTAAGTCAAATATTTGTGAAACTATGTGGCCTCAACCGCTTGACTTTTCTCATTTGCTGCATGGAAGGAATCCAGAATTGGGAGATGTCAGCGGGTGTTTTTTTGTGAGTTGGTTTGCACTGCTAAGCCACCATGGTAGCCTCATTTGTTCTCTGACCTCTGCTTCTGCTGATACCTGGGAGTGGTAGGGTTCTGTCTTATCAACAATGTTGCTGATAAATGATATTTCCCTGTAAAAATATATAAAGGCTTTGCCAGAGAAGTTTCACATTCCTCTTAAATACTCTCTAAAATTATCAGGATATTTAAAATTCCTACACAATTAAAATATGTCACTGCTGTCAGATTTAATATTTTCCTTGCAAAACCAAGCTCTGGGTTCTTTAAATTTTAAGACATTTCCCAAACCAGAGTTTTCTAACAGGATCAACTATTTTTGGTATCATCTATTAACAGGCAATTCTTTTCTTTCTTAAGAGTGTTCTTAATTCTATGTTCACAAAAAGGAGAATGCCCTTTTTGATGACTATGAAGATCCCAGAGATGGGACGCCAGCATTTCTTTGCTGTTACTGATGCATGTACTGCTGTTCACCTCGGCAGAATTGTTAATTAACACCATTCTCCCAATTCCCTCCTATTTGTTATAAATTACTTTTGTTTGTTATGGAAAAAACTTTGAGATGGTTTAATGTTAAGAGCTTTGGTTTTTCCCTTGCATCCATTTCTGAATTCTATGATATAGATGAATATAAATTCTAATATGCTTTTGTTGTTCTTTATTGGCCAGAGGAAAGTAAACAACTTGATTTTCTTCAGAGCCTGTCTCATGCCTTATTTACTGCTGGGGGTTAGCAGACAGCAACAGCATTACATGGCTCTGCAGAAACGACTGCTTTATTTTTGTGAGTAAGTTATAGTTTTTAAGACATGAGCACCAAAGTCATGAGAGGTGTTGTATACATCATCAAAATGAAAGATGCTTTCTTATGTGTCATGAAATAACCCATGCATGCAATTCTTTTGAGAGGGAAAATAAACAGCTGCTTAGAACAAATAGATTTTTTTTAAAACCATGTTGTATAGTTGTCTTTCCAAAATCTGTGATTTGGTTGCCTTGGCAAAAATCGAAAGGCACAAAAATATTAACCATTCTTTCAGTAGCATCTACATCTCAGAAGAATGTAAAAGTTCACATTTTCTTGGCTTGGAGTATGGTCTTTTCATCCTATGTTTTTGCAGATTTTATTGTGATATATTCACTTATACAGTCCATCCAAGGTATACAATCAATATCTCACAGTATCTTTTCATCCTATTTTTAAAGAAAACCTTCTCCACTCAAGAAACTGCCCCCCCATCTCTTTAGGACACATTTCTTATGTTTAGAAATGTGCATCTTCAAAAAGTGTGATGTTGGTGAAGGAACAGGATCAACCCATATCAGAGATGGTGGGTAGAAACTGTTAGCTTCTGTAGACATGAAGTTAATAAAGAATGCTATTTGGATTTATGAAACAACAATAAGGACTTTACATTTTACAATATTTTACTGTTTACATATTGCTTTTTCTGAATAAACCTATAAGATAGGCCTGACAGGTATTTTTTGGACAAGAAGACCACATCAGAAGTTAAATTAGAAGGCTATTGAATGGCAGAAAATCAGACTAAAATTCAGTTTTTCTATGCAATGCTCTTTCCATGAGGGTCCTGGGTCTTAATTTTAATCATGATTTCAGTTATTTGTAGTTGCTTTTCAAAAGGCTGTGAGGAAACTATTCCTTGATATCTTGCCATTAATTAGAGCATGAAACCCAGGCTTGTGCATCAAAAGCTCTGAGTTCTAATTGGACTCTTTTATTTTTTAATATGAAATATAACATATAAACAAAAAAGCAATCTATTTCAAGGTACATTGCAACAAGTAGTTATAGGAAAGATTTCAGAGTTTGGTGTGGGTTACAGTTCCACACTTTCAGGTTTTTCTTTCTAGCTGCTCTAAGACACTGGAGACCAAAAGAAATAGCAATATAATGACTCAATTGTCATACTCATTTGTTTAATTCTATCTTCTCTGTTATAATTTCTTCTCCTTTCATCCCTTTCCCACTCGTTAGGGGTGTTTGGGCTATGCTCATTCCAACTTTTTCATTTTGGAAAGGACTGTCAATAATATGGGATGGGGATGGAAGTAGTTGATGTTCTTGGAATGGCTGGCCCCTCTGGATTTCAGGATTTAACTGGCCTAGGAACCCACCTGGAGGTTTCTGGAAAGTAATCTCAGTGTATGAAACTTTTGCAGAATCTCAGATAAAGCCCTGGGTATTCTTTAGGATTGTCAGGAATGGTTTTGATTGGATAATTAGCAAAATCTAGTTGAAGTTAGTATAAGCGTAGCATCCAAAATAGCCTCATGACTCTATTTGAACTCTCTTAGCCACTGATAGCTTATTTTGTTACATTTATTTTCCCCCTTTTCAGGAAGTTGTTTTTGATCCCAAGGTGCCAGAGCCAGGCTCATCTCTGGGAGCCATTTTCCCACCTTGCCATGGAGACTTTCACCCCTGGATGTCATGTCCCACATAGTGGGGAGGGTAATGATTTTCCTTGCACAGTTGGGCTTAGAGAGAGAAAGATCATATCTGAGCAACAAAAGAGATTTTCTAGAAGTAACTCTTAGGCATAACTATAGGTAGGACTTAGCTTCTCCACTACAGAAATAAACTTCACAAGAGCAAGCCTCAAGATCAAGAGGTTTGCCTATTGACTTGAGAGTCCTTAATGTTTAAGCCAGTATCAGGGGATTCCCTGGGGGTAAAGCTTAATGGTTCCATGTTTTTTTCTCTTATTTCTCAAGGGACATTGACAATACTTATAAATTATCTGCTCACCATACTCTGGGATATATCAGGGTATTACGTTAAGCTATTCAGAATTACAAGTCTGATTGCCTCTTTTGATTCAGGGAGGATGCAGCCTTCGTTTTCTTGGTTTACAATTAGCAAAATATTTCTCTAAATCCTACACAATGAAAAATCTGATATTAGGCATCGTGGTACCAAGAAGTATGAAAAGTCATTTCTTTCTAAGCATTTACAGCTTGCTCTTAGAGACAAGGTTTATTGAAAAGAATCAACTCATAATAGCAATGGAGTGTCATAAAGCAGTTGGGTCATTGCATCCTTAAAAACTGAGATCTCTTTCAGCCCTTCCCTCATTTTTGTTTTTTTTCCTCAGAAAGGTAAAATGATTTGTTTTTGTTTCTCAGAGAGGTGAAATGATTGTAATGGAGTGCTGCAGTTGGTTAATAGCAGAGCAGTGATTAGACCCAGATGCTTTGGTGAATGCTTGAATGTTTCTCTGCTTTACCACCTTATGCTGCTACAGCAGTTGGGGAGATTGTTAGTGAATATGTTCTGAAGGAAAAGTCTCCATATTCCGAGATTCCAGGCCACCATGAAAGAGAAATTTGAGCTGGCCTTTGAAAGATGGGCAGGATTTAGGTAAAGAGTAGATCAAGTATCTCAGACTAGAGAACAGGGATTAGACAGATTTGAATGGGGCAGACCCTTTATTCTGTTTGAAAATATTGGGAAATAAAGCTTAGAAATCTAACAAAGAATGAAATCATTGTGATATTTTATGGTGATTTCATTTTGTAGTGTAGAGCAGGATTGATTGCTACTTGAGAAACTAAAATAAGAGAGGTCAAATAGATGGTTATTGAACCTTTTCAGGTATTAATGATAAGAGAGCCCAAAGAACATAGTAGTTGTGAAAATTAAAAACAAGTGATAGACATGAGAACTCTTGAAGGGACAGCTGATAGGAATCAGTGATAGCTTGAAATAAGGAAGTGACAGAAAAAATGCAGGCAAAGGACAGAGAAAATGCAGGCAAAGGAAATTGAAGTTTGAGCTTTGATTGGGGAAATAAATGAGAAATAAACTGTCCTGAGCAGAAAAAGAGAAGTTAAAGGGAAAGCCAGTTTTGAGGGGAGGGTGATAATTTTGTTGGGCTTCACATAAGAGGGTTACATCTAAAGTGGAATCCTTCAGAAAGTAGATAGAAAGACATATTACTAAAGACATCACGGTTAAAGGCACAGACTTGGGAATTACCTGCATTAAAAAGTGGTAGTTGAAGATAAAGGAGTGGAATTAAACTCTTAGTATGGGAGGATGGTAGGAGAGTTTTAGGAAATATCCTAAAGTTTTAGGGGGGAAATGGTCATGGGAGATAGGAGTCAGTACAGGAAGTCTAGGCCCAGAAGGCTCTGGGTTAACCTAGGAGCAGGAAAATCAGAAAGATGTTACAGGAAAACTCACTTTCAAGAAGCAACAGTCACTAATTTTACAAGAGGATAAAAGTTGTATATTTTAAAAAATTTATGTTGAAAGAATATTACGACAAAATGTATTAATTCTTGTTTAACAAGCCCAGGAGATCCATTAAATCTTGTTTACCAATCTTGCCGAAATGTGCAAGTAGGCGACTGTGCCGGTCTGAAAGGATTATGTACCCCAGAAAAGCTATGCATCCATCTTGTGGAGGCAGCCATTGCTTTTAATCCCTATTCAGTACTGTAGGTTGGAAAATTGATCAAATAATCCCTACAGAGATGTGATGCACCCAATTGTGGGTATTAACATTTGCTTAGAGGGAGATGTGACTCCACCCATTCCACGTGGGTCTTTATTTTACTGGAATCCTTTCAAAAAGGAAACATTTTGTACAGAGCCACAAGAACCACAGAGCCCATGAAGCCAGAGACTTTGGACCTGAAGAAGGAACACGGCCCCAGGGGAACTTCATGAAACAAGAAGCCTGGAGAGAAAGCTGGCAGATGTCACGATGTTCCCCACGTGCCTTTCCAGTTGAGAGAGAAACCCTGAACTTCACTGGCCTTTCTTGAATAAAGGTAACCTCTTATTGGTGCCTTAATTTGGACATTCTCATGGCCTTAGAACTGTAAACTTGCAACTTAATAAATCCCCCCTTGTAAAAGCTGTTCTATTTCTGGTAATAGCGCATTCTAGCAGCTAGCAAACTGGAACAGAGACATTCCTAGAACTTGGTTGGATTGTTTTCCATATTTTCTAAAAAATAAAGAAACAGATCCAGCAAAATAAGCAAAACTCTGTCAAATAAACAACCTTAAATAGATGTATAAGATATTCACTTTTTATTCATAAAAGTATCAATCTCCCTTTGATTTGTTTCATCTTCATTTTTTTATGGTGTTAAAATTTCACCATTTTTTTAAGCAGAATTTCTAATTAGAGTGTAGAGGAATTGGATGGCTGTTTTTTAATTTGTCTGTGAAGTATCACCCCAAAGAAAAAACAAATAGATTTTGACAAGTTATAAAAGAGATTATTTTCAGAGAAGATTGTCTTAGTAATTCTAATTAAGAAGATTTGAAGCAAAGGTTCTTCATTTCCTAAATCAGTTTGGTAAAAAAGAAAAACAGAGTCTTTAAAATAAACATCGTTTTTTTTTTTAATTGGTGAGACTAGAGAAAGGTGAGAATTACATTACAACTTTAGATGTGTGGAGAATGTAATAACTTTAGTAGGTTTACTGTGAACTGTTGACATTCAAAGTTAACATAATTTTCATTTTCTTGTTTTTTGTATCAGAAATTAGAACATACTTGAAATTACTTTCTAAAACTTAATGTGCCCTAGATCTTCTTACTTCTTACATTTCTTCATACTTACTGTCAAATGATAGAAAAAATATTTTATACATGAATTATCTTAGGCATCATAATATGTCAACATAATGAAGTTGATTTTCTACATATGAAAATAAACTCCTTAAATTTCATGTAGTGCTTGTCAAGACTGAAAAAAACAAACCTGTCAAAAATTTTAAAGATAATATCTAAAATTTTTTTGCTTTATTTTTCTGATTCATATTAAAATTATTTTTACAGTATTGATTTTTATTTTGAGTGATGAGAACAAATGTTATTAAATAATTTAATTTGAGGAGAATATTATTTGTATAATAGATAAAAAAAATCTATGAGAGATTTGAATCTTGGGCTCCTATATCTAACCTTTTACTTTCATACTATTATATATATATTTTTTCTTTTTTCTTTTTTTTTGCACGGGCAGGCACTGGGAAGCAAACCTTCATCTCCTGCATAGAAGGTGAGAACTCTGCTTGTTGAGCCACCATGGCCTGCCCATATATATATATATTTATTTTTTTCTCTCAAATTTTCTATCACAGAGCCTGCTGCATTTATATCTTTTCCTAAATAAAAAATGGAGAAAGTCAAAAGTGGGGATATTCATAAAGGTCTAGATTTTGGACAGAAATGTTTAATTTGACATATATTTAATGCTCACACTACAAAAAAAAAAAGCACAGATTTTTGTAGCAGCTCGGAAAAATTCTGAAAGATAAGAAAGAAGAAGAGCTCTTGGGTCTTGGAAAGTTCCCTAGTAACCTCTAGGAGGAAGGAGGAACTAACGATTGAGACCTCCGTGAGCTGAGGATCTGAGAACCAGAAGAAACCAAAAGGCTGGAGGTGAGGATATAGGGATCAGTTCTGAGTCATAAAGCTAAAAAGATCACGGTCATTTGGATGTAGTCACAGATGAAGAAAGATACTTCAAAGTCTTATCTGCCAAAAAGCAAGAATAATTTATAAGCGTGTCATTGATACTGGGAGAAAGAAATGGGCAGAGAGAGAGATCCTGAAAAATTATAGTGTGCAAAGGGTATAATACCCATTTTTTGAATTTAGATGTGTGAATTATATAGCTAATGTTGTTATTTAGTAGGCTGTTTTTATAATTTAGTTTTAGAAATGTAAATGTAGTGATTAGGCTTCTCACAGATTTTGCTGTGATATTGGTTACCCTAACCCTATACTATGCTGTTAAAACTGATTGCGAATTATGCTGCAGGGATTTTTCCATACCCTAATCCCTGTGATTTGGGAGAAGCTATTATATGTTTGTAGAAAATAGATAAAATTTCTACAAAAGGATTTCAAACAGTAAAGCTGGACATACCTAAACCAATTTAGGCTGATTTCTGGTAGTCATAAAATTTATGCCATTTAAAGTGCATCTATCAAGTCTGCTTATGAACTTTCAGCATTAAAGTGGTCATCTATTAGACATTGGGACAATCTTCCCCCTCCTAAGATCCAAGTTTCACCTTGAAAACCAAGTGTCTCTGCTAAGAGCCTGAAATAACCTCTTAAATCCTGGAATATAATGGTGATGATGGTTACACCTTTATGTAACCTGGGCCCTAGAATTCGCAAGCACTTGAATATAACTGATCTCGTATGAATAGTTAAATTAATAACCACATTTCCACTCAGAAGGATCTGAGTCGCATCTCCAAAGTTCTTCATACAGCAGTCAGAGAACAGTCCTCAGAAGATGGCAGTGTTACAGTGGACTCAGATACAAGTATGCTCATATTTTTTTCCTTTGGTCTCACCACCCATAAGCTCTGGTGTAGCTGCTGCCTGCTAATGACTTGTCATCAGCTCTGCTAAGGGTGCATCTTTCCATGTTGCCAAGGCCATCATCAGTCTCTGATCTTACAGGTTCTCAGGTTTCAGCTTCAATGTTACATACATAGGGATGTCTTCCCTGAACCCATAAGTGGGTGAGCTTCCTCTAGTCTATGCCCCCATAACACCCTGTATTTCTTCCTTGCAGACTTGCACACTTGCAATTATTTAAGTAATTTCTATATTTCTCCAATTTTAACAAATATGCCTCCACCCTAAACTTTTCAATATTTTAAAATGTGATGTGGTTTATAATTGAAAAAATCATTTTATGCAGTGATTTTCTTTTTACCATGGAAAAGTTATTGATACAGTGATGGTGTGTCTTACAAATGAGGGCATCTTAGAATTGAAGTAATATGATATATATATCTTCTCTACTGGGCTGTAAACTACAAGAGGCCTGGAGAAAACTCTCTTGCTTATCTTCCTTCAATAATTAGCACAGCACCCTGCATGCAGTAGGGGCTCAAAAAATATTGGAATGATTGCACCTTTCTTGTTCAATCTCCTTTTCATCCTAGTAACACCTTATGGGAGATAATTTGTAACCTGAGGACAGAGACCATCCATTCATTTGGAAAATATTCATTGTGTGTCCACTAATCACTGTGTGATGCTGGACTACATGACAGGAGTTCCCATGACAAGTGTGGCAAGTGGTTTAATAGAGGTATGCATGAAATAATACAATAACATAAAGGACTCCCTGGAGGAGAGTGGAAAAATTTCACAGTGGATAGTAACATTGGAGCTGACCCCAAAGTATGAGTAATTATTCAATAAAGGCATACCCAATCACATCACCAAAAGGATTCAAAGCAAATTACAAACTACATACAATGCAACAGAAGTAAAGAATAAGGAGATAAATCATCATGAATAGGAAGTAAAGTTAGAATAATAACATGAAGCCAGAGAACAATTCTGAATGCAAAACTATACACCATAAACTCCTACACTGTTGCTAAAGGTGGGCTACCCATTCTGTTGGAAATTACTTAATGTTCAAAATGAAAAAAAAAACATGATCAGTTATTCTATTTACACTTTCTAAAAACATATTGGTTCCCTAAAAGAAGCAAAGCCTTATTTTTGGCATAATGAATAACTCTCCATTACATTGTGGGTGCTTTTGTTTATAAAAATACTGTGCAATCATTAGGGTGCAAACTTTTGGAGTCAGACCTGGTTCTTGTCCAAATTATGCTAATTTCTAGCTTTACGATAAACTCTGGCAAGTTGTGCATTCTCATTAAGTTTACATTGCCTCATGTGTGAAATGGGAATAACATTACAATCTCATAGACTTGTATCCTGAGAATTAAATGAGATTATTGTGTAAACTACTTACCACAGTGCCCAATACTTAGGCCTGCCCTAATGTTAGCTGCTTTTAGGAGTAGAGAGCTATCATATATTTGTTAACAGGGGTTTCAATGAATGGTAAGAGAATCTGTTTCTGATAGTAAACCTAGTGGTTGTGTGCAGATTGGACTGGGGATGAGGAAGGGACCAAGACCAGGCATAAAGAAGCACTTGGGATAGGAAGGTGATGGGTGATAAGGAGCTGGTGTAACAAGGGGGGGAGCCGATTCCAGTCCCAGGAAATAATCACTGCTTTTACTTCTTTTTTTTTCTCCTAATGAAAAAAAACTGTTGTTGTTGTTTTTTAAATTCATAATTGTACTATTAACTATTGTCCATGGTTTAACTTAGGGGTTACTGTGTTGTGCATTCCTTGGATGACAGTGTTGTTTTTGGTTTTTGATGAATACGGCTGGGTGAACCGTAGACATGGCACTCTGGTTTTCTTTGCATTATGCTTTTGGCTATAGCTTAATAAGTTGCCACGCCAGGCAAAATTGAGGCTGGTATTCTGTGCTCAGCAGGTGCTACTGCCTAGGAGAGGTAAAATTTCCCTCGTAACATCAGCTGTGATTTCTACTAGAAGACCTTGGCTACACTTTTGATATTTTTAAAATAGATGAAGAGTTGTGCTTAATCTCAGAGATTATTAAAGGTGCAGACATCTTCAGTGTGTAATAACTGAGAGGCTATAGCTTGGAGATATAAAATTTTAAAGTTATAATTTCACTTTTAATAACTTGTTCATACCAAAGGAGACATCTCTCAAATGAAAAGAAGACATAGATACTGATTGTCAGGAGCAAATAACCAACAATACAGATTGACCTCAAATTGGGAAGTCTCCCTCAAAAACTTATGTTTATATATTTTAAGGTAGTATAGGCCTAAGAGGAGCTGTGTTAAAATTCCAACTTAATTCTCTTTGGAAAGCAGTGTTTCCAGTGATTGCTTCCTTTTCTTCAGCATTCGGCCTTTGCTCCACATTCCTTTTATAAATGTGAGTGTGCCTATGCTGAAGTTAAACTGTGAAGAGTTGCACAAGGTTTAAGTGTTAATGACTAGCTAAACCATTATATAGAAACAGCAAAAATAAATAAATAAATAAATAAAATAAGAATAGTTGAAAGAAAAATAGGATGACAGTAATTTCTTGACAAAAGTACGTCTGCTTAATGATTTGTAGAAGTAGGAAGCATTTTCAGTGAAAACTGTGATTTGTTTTGGTTTTCCATAAGGAGACCTGTGATGCTGCTTGAGTGTCTTTGTTCCTAAGTTTACTCTGTGGCACTGGTATATTTGTTTGCTTTATGTATTTTCTCACTTCCCTCCATCAGAGTGAGAGTGATGTCATGATCGATGATTTTAAAGGGTTTTTTTGGGTGTGTGTAAATTATGGCAATAATATTTTGACCATGAAAATCAATAACTTTTCACTTGTGCTTCTTTAGGAGAAGGAATATTGCAATCACTCTCTGGTCTTTTGTTTCATTTATCATCATATGTCTTGTAAGATGGTTCTTTATTCAGCTTTCTCAGACATCCACAAATCAAATAATTATTGATATGCACTTGGCGACTTATGTCTAGAATAAATTAAAAAGTTGCTAAAAAAAATAACCTTGCTTGCAATTGTTTTTGCCATGCTAACGACTCTTAAGGAATGATTTAATTGTGCATGTGTGTGGCAGGTTTGCTCACTGATGCTAATATTCAAACCAGGAAAGGAAAGAGGTTCTAAGGTCAAACACCAGAAATAGCATATCCTATCATGCTGAACAAGACAAGTTCAAGAATTTTTGGAGCCAAGAATTTTCAGATCACAAGAGGGATTATGAATTTATGGGCCCTCTTTTTTATTCTGCCTGCTGTCTTCTTTGCCTTTGCTTTTTGCTAATTTATTGCTGTGTCTTTTCTCCTCACAATCCCTGTGGTATGGTAGGGGTTTGTGGGAGAGGTTGAGAGCTGGGCTCATAAATCCTTCCAACCTGAATCCTTGCTGTTGATTTAGGCATCGTGACCAATCTCCTATCCACAGCCCAAGGTCTGTGTACATGATCAACAAGTTCTGTAGTCCTGGCCGGCCGCCTTCTCGAAGGTCCGCAGTTCAGCCAACAGTGCACAGCCTCAAACAGAACAGACCCAGCTCTGCCTCGGAAGATCTACCAGCCTGGTAACCCTGCGATCCCAGGTGCCTGGACTTGTTTTCTAGTTCTCTAAGCCCCACTGACCTTTTGGAGCTTACTCCAGAATTTATGGACAGAAATTATAGACTCACTGAGTAGGCCCTTTTGGAATGACAATAAGTAGTTAGAAAGCAGGGAAAAATAAGTTAGATAGCAAATGAGTGATTCCCCAGAAATCAGTTGAGTGCAATAGAGATGAACTATCGAGTACCTATTTTGTGCTATGCTGTGGGCTAGATAATTTCATAAAAGGTCTTTTCAAGACATTTTTTTAAAACTTGTTTTCTTTTCACTGTGCTAGGCTGCTCACCTCTTGAGTTTGCTAGACTGTTTGCTATTTTCTGCTTTTGGGCATTATCCCAGTTTGTTTTCTCCTGGGAGGGCTTAAGATTTTCCTAGATTCAGTGGCCATGTAGTTGATAAGAAAGAAAAGGGAATGACCACAAGTCATGATTTAATTAATGTACAGACAAAACTTTAATTAAGTGGGAATTATATTTCTTGGATGATGGCATTTCTCTATCTGCCTAGAAAGGGATTTATTTACCCTTGTTTCATTATATATTTACTTAGTCATTAGGGGTAGTTAATGAGATGTCTTCTAATTTTGGTATAAGAAACCATCATTTTATAGATTTCAAAAAACCAAAGTGGCAGTTTCAAGATGTTTTGTAAAAAAAATCTCTATCTGCTTGACACTTGTTCTCAGACTTAATGTTGTACAGAGCGTGCACACGTTCTCTAGTCACTCTTTCATGTCTTACTTATACACACCAATAAAATAGGTTTTTGAGGTAAATCAAGGGATAAGCAGATTTATATACATGCACTTTAATTAGAAACAACAATTTTAAGTTTATGTGAGAATATTATTGGATTTAATTTTAAGGGAAATAGTGTATAATTTGGGTGTATGTCATACAAGATTACTGGACACATATAAAGTGGGGTGGGGCCAGTTGAGGTTTCAACTAATAAGTAGGAGATGCCTATTGGGTAAGAAGATAAAATGAAGGAATGAAAGAAGATACACCCTTTGGACTATTTTTTATGAAACTGTTTTTGATACTTTATCTGACTGGTTAAGGTAAAAGAAATATATTGGCTCATGTGATTGAAAAAATCAGTGGTTTGGCAAGGGTGGGAAATAGCCTGTTGGCTTTAGGCATGTCTAGAACCAGATGCTAAAATGATGTTTCAAGCTCTGTCTTTTTTGTTTCCAAGTCTCAGATCTGCTTTTTTCTGTGTTGGCTTCATCCTCAGGCAAACACCCTATAGTGGGAAATATGATCCCTGGCTGCTCTTGGTTACATGGTCCTTAAGAGCGCCTTTCAGAAGGCTTTAGCAGATGTTCCAAGGCTATCTTTGATTTTCCTGGCATGGGGGTATGTGCCCCCTTCTGGGGCCAATTAGTCCCACCTGAATTATGTGACTCAAGGAGAACTACTACAGGGAAAGTGATTTCCCAAAAGTAAAGCAAACCAGATAGACTAAGGTCTACATTAATAAATATGTAATTTAAAATAACTGATTAAATAGCAAGAACCAAATGAAGTAGAAAAAACTTACACATGACTTAGAAGCTGATCTGAGGGTGATCTTGCCCTAGGTTGTTTTCTGTCCCACTGTAATAAAAAGATTCTTGGGAGTTCACAATTTTATTAGGCTTCAAATGGGAATATTTCTTTAAGCTGTTGTGGAGTGTACAATAGCATTTTCATGTATATTTACCAAGTAGTTATGTTCCTCTAAGGCAGTGAACTTCAGTACGGAAAAGTAATAGATTAAGGCTGGAAAATTTAGGTAACAGAGGAATTATTAATTTGGCTGATCCCTATAGACTAGAAAAATAGATTGATATAAAATGAAAAAAATTGTCTTCACAATTTCTAATAGTGGGATGAGGACAGCCAGCTTTTATTAGGCAGTTAATAATAGCTATAATAGTCATTTGCACTTATAAATTTATTTACAAGCATTTTTAAAAAGTTCTATTAGATTTTGACCATTCTTATGGAATTAAGCAACTCTTGTTACATACATACACACACACACACACACACACGGCTCAGAGTGACTTTATTGCAATCTAATAAGGAAAGGAATAGGATAAAAACAGCTTTGTTACTCAGAACTCTGGGAATGAGTGAGTCAGGAGGTGAGGTTCCATAGTGACTGAGCTGCTCTAAGAGGAAGTCAGGGGTAGGAGAGGGGCAGCTCAGCTTTCTAATCCTTAAACAATGTCTTCACAACTCCCAGGAGTATAAGCCACAGTCTGAAAAGCATTGATATAAATCAATGATGGGATTCAAATCACCTTATATTACTTAGAACTTGTTCTGTCAGATGGGTACTTATCTATGTTTTGCATTTGTGTGTGTACAAGGGTGATATTAAAAATATCAGACAATTGATAAGTTACGGGCACCCAACCAGCATCATCCATCTAGAGCAGACTCCAGCTGTAAACATCTGGAGCACCTTTATAGTTGTACCACTTCAGTTGGGTTACAGCCCTGTATGTCTATATGCAAAGCTACTAAGCATTACTATTAGTAAATAATTTTTATCTTTCAAGATAAAAACTCATCTTTGTTTCAATCCATTCCATTTCTATTGAAATTATTTCTTGTAAAAAGTTTTATTGGGACTATTATATGTTCCTAGCGAGTGAGAACACACATATATAACTTGTCATTAACTGTTCTACTTAAAGACTGAGTCTTGGAACTAAACTTATCTAACCGACTCACTAGTTGATCAATATTAAATCCATAAATATTTACCACATTCCTACAGTGAGCCAAACATTGTATTGGTCTCTAGGGACAAATAGTAAGGACAAGATCACCACCTCCGTGGATCTTATAGTTTCATTGGAAAGATGCATATCAGCTGATTCCAAAGTGGAGAATAAATTCTGGCTTGGGGAAGTACAGGGAGCGATGCAAGCTGTGGGGAGTGGCATATAACACAAACCTGGGATCAAGGAAGTGTTCCTGGGTGAGGAGACAACTAAACTGTGATATAAAAAGCCCAAAGGTGCCCTCTGTGTAGTGGCCCAGTGTGCTGCTGATTCTTCTAGCATCCTGGGCCATTAGAAAAGCCTGCAGGTGCCAAACTCAAATTCTTACACATACAGTTGTTTTAAAAATAGCCCAAATAAGCAACTTTTAGCCCTTTAGACTTAACTAGTTTTGCGTAGCCCATGAAATTTCACCCCACTTCATTCAATGTCTGTTTTCAGTTGATTAAACAAGACCCTGCACTTCTAAACTCTCTGACCTGTAGGTTCCCTACTGTGTAACACCTGGGCATGTAAATGTCCTTCCCCCCTTCCTTTTTCTTCTCTCCCAAACATTTGGAAGCTTTCCTTGGCCAGGCTTCCTGGAGGCTCTGGTGGCTCCCTGGAGGTTGATGCTTCAAGTGTGCAGGCCTCTTGCATACAGAAGTATTTTAATGCTGCAGTTCTCAGTAAATAGCTTGTATGTTACTGCCATTCAGTGGTCAAATATTTTTCTTGGTCAACTTCAAAAGCTTGAATTCGAACTCACTACATAATTTGTGACTGAAGGATGACTTAAGAAAGAGGCTGTCAAGCATGGGGGAGAAGGGCAATGGAAAAATTGTAGTTCAGATGTGTAAAATTCCAAAAGTAGAGACATCTGACGAGCTTCAACAACCTGAAAGTGGTTTAATATAACTGGGGCCACCTATTTATTGACCCATGATAGGAAAAATTGGAAAATGATCATACTTAAATTTCCTCACACTTACTAGTCCTGCCCCCTAATATTTGTTGGGCACTTTTTCCACTCTCAAAGCATATGGCTTTATTTTGTGTTCAGTAACCAGGATTCTACCAGTTTGTCCCAGGTTCTTTCACTTACCTGGAGTTAAGGCTCACCAGCAGTGTTGAGTGGTGTATAAGAAGTACATGAAGATAAAAAGAAACCTTTAAATTTTCACCTGCTCATTCATGCTTTCTTCCTTTGCTCATGCTGTCCCTTTGATGTTGGTTGCTCTTTCTCTTTTCATTCATCTGGAATATCCACACACTTTGCAGGATTGGATCAAATGTTCTGTTTATCAAAACTCCCCTTTAGGGAGAACCAACTAATATATTCAGTAGTAGTTATCTAATATCAGCTATAATGCTTTATGGCTCAGAATGCTTTATGCATTTGTCTTCTTGTGACAGTCTGTAAATTACTTGAAGGTAGGAAGACTGTCATTCCATTGTGAGTGTCTCAAATAATGTATATCACAACATGGACATTAGTAGGGGGTTGAGGTTCCTTTTACCCATCTTTCTTGAGTTTACTGTCTTTTTTTCTTTTGCATGGGCAGGCACTGGGAATCAAACCCAGGTCTCTGGCATGGCAGGTGAGAACTCTGCCACTGCATCACCATTGCCCACCCTTGAGTTTACTACTGTCTTTTAATATCTCAAACAAGCTGGCCTGGGGAACAAGACTTGGGCCAGGAAGTTTATGAGGAAATTCCAACCCACTGAATTGGAAATTGTTTTTGTAGTGTGAGCCTGACCTCACTTTATCACTCAGTCACTTCAGCAAAATAATAGGCAAAAAACCGCAAGGGTGGACATAAGCAGTAGAAGAAAACTCATAGCACCTGACCAGAAGTGAGGGGCTAAATTTCTGCCTTTATCCATGGTAGCTTTATCCACCAGTAACACAAATTTCAATGAATGTCAGACACTGACTAATTGAATTAGCCATTCCTTCTTCACATGCTAAGAAGATCATTTGCAACCAAATTTTCTCAGCATATGTAACTGTATATACTCAGTAACTCTGAGAATCTGCAACTTCCATTTAAACAAGGTTTTAGATACTGTACAATGTTTCAAATGACTGCTCGAAATACTGTATCATGTTGGATGGATGGTTGGACTTGATAGTTTTAAAGCGCCTTTCAATTCTGATGCTCTGAAATTAGTCAGTGTTTTTGGGATCTGATGGGTCTGGACAAGCGAATATTCTAGTTTGTGGAAAAACAGTGATCCTTTGTTTTCCTTCTCTCGATATTTCACCTTCCTGCAGGATGTGAGGGGACCAATGCAAGTTGCAACCAAACACTATAGGCACCAATGTCTGTATGTTCTTGAATACCACACAAATTTTTGCCTGAAAAATACAGAGAAGTGTATTAACTTTTAATGTATAGCATGTTTAATGAAGATTGGGGGTAAATTACATAATTGCTTGGTATGAACTTAGCAAATAATTTCAGATATGGTAGGACATGAATAATATAGGAAAGAGTGCTAGGTCTCTTGCTTTGAAGCTGTGTAGTAAGCACAGTTTTCTTCTCCTTTCTTTACTTTTTATTTAAGATGGATACTAAAGGATTTTATAAGGGATGAAGCAGGGGAGAGCTAAAGTTCCCAAGCCATTCTTTGACATTTGTCCCTGCTCTTTATTGAGAATAATTATTTTTAGTCTTAATGTTTCACAGTTTATTCAAATTTTATTTCTTACTACAATGGTTGATTCTTTCTTGGTACCATTAATTAGATTTTTCATGGTAAATGCTTGAAATGCTTTGGTTATACTACTGTAAATAGAATGTTATAGAGCACATGAAAATGTCAAAGACATCACACATCCTGGCTTAAACCTTAAAATAACAGTATTTAAAGAGATATGTAAAATGTTGAATACCCTTGAATATTAAGTTACCAAACAAATATTTGTTTGTAACTCAGAAGAGTTTCTTGTCAGAAAATTGTGATTTGGAAATTTAATAATAATCATGTAAAGTTTCAGGTTTTTGCTTCCTATTTTTGAAAAATGTTCAAGTAAGAAAGTTTTTTTTCAGAAAAATGGAAACTCCTTGGCTCCTTATCTTTTTTTTGTTTATTGTCTCCATGGTCTTATCTAACTTTTTTTTTTTCCTGAATGACTCCATTGAAATTGTTCCAGCAGACTTGCCGGGTATGACTTTTTCACAGATTGATGATAATCTATATGAAGAGAAGTTCTTACTGCACTTCTTTGTGCTTCGTTCTTTTCTTTGTTTCATTAAGTAAATCTCTATTATGAAATATAATACACATACAGACAAGTGCATAAAACATCAAAGTACAGTGTAATGAATTGAGATAAAACAAACATCTCTCTAACAAGTCCCAAGTCAAAAGTTAGAACCTCAGCAGCTTTCTTCCCAGATAGAAGACAGAAGCCTCTCTTCCCAGGTAATCCCTCAGTCAAAGCTAGAGGACAGTAGTCCATTGACTTTTCTAATCAAAATGCTCTTGTTTTTCTTTCTTGTTTAGCTAGCTGTATATGGGGTCTTAGACAGTATGGCTTTTGAAATTCATAGAAACAGAATCATACTGCATGTAACATTTTTGCACCTTATTCCTTTGCTCACTATCATGTACAAGATTCATGCATCTTTTACTTCCAAAATTTGTGCCTCTATTTGGTTGTATTAATGCACACTTAAAATACTCTCATTTACTTGCCATAATTCTCTTTCTTCAGTAGAGGATTTTTGATTGCTATTTTTTTTCTAGATCTTAGATTATTTTATAAATTTAAAGAGTGCGAAGATTTTGAAAGAAGGGAAAGGAATAGGTGTTGCTCTTTAGAGTGATTGAATAAACATATGGCATGAAGTTTGGTATGAAAGAAGCTGACTGATAATGACAAGATTTCAGGGAATAGAGTTTCTGTTTATAGTTTTGGGAGAAAAATCAACAAAGAAAGAAAAAGTCAGTATCTTCATGTTTAATAACCTTTTGGCTTTGTTGCTTGGCAAATTCAGCATTCTGACAAAACAATTGCAAACTTATGACAATTCTAGAGAAGTGAATAATTTTGACTGAAGGATTTTCTACCCAGAATCCTTTCAGAGAAGGAGTGTGATTATATTCAGTGTTTAAATATATATGTTATGGGAAAAGAGAAAAGTAAGATTTTTTTTTTAACAATAATCCTGTTTTTGACAGCGACTTGATTCTACAATCCACAAATGTTTTACTCTTCATATTTCTGGATGCTTACTGTGCAAGCTCAGCATAGAGATTTGGCTGTTACTTTGTTTAATGAAGTCAGCGATAATAACATTGTTGGAAATTGAGTGGGAAAACAAGGGCAAAATGAAACATAAGATTCCAGTTAAATAAAGTTATTGTTAATTAAATTGCAACTTCAATTTTTATAAGTGGGACTATCATCCACCCAATTCCTCCAGTCAGAAATAAGGAATCATCCGATTCACCTTCGTTAGCATCTACATAATGCCAACTATCAAAATCTATTGCTTCTTTCTCTTAATCATCTCATTATTGCATCTCCCCCTTTTACCCCCACTGCCACTGCCTAAGTTCATGCAAGCATTTCTCATGTAGTCAGTTGGATTTTTTTTTTCCTTTTGCCTCCTTTATAAAGATCTTTTGCCCTAGAAATTTTCCAGATAGAAAATTCTGAAACGAATCTTAACTCATCACTTTGTTTAAAATCAATGTCTCCTGTTTAAATTCTTTCTTCACCTTCAGGTTAAAGTCCAATTTCAGTCCCCTAAGCTGTTCAAACAATACTCATTGCCTGTCACTTCACTGCATACACCTAAGTGTCAGCCCGATTAAGGAATAAGCACCATGGTCTTTCTTACCTCAGTATTACTGCAATGCCCTGCAACAGAAACATCTTATCCTACCCTTTCACTTGGTCAACTCTCACTTATTTTCTAAAGCGAGTGTCTTCAAGAAAAACCTTCATCCTAAAAGAACCCTCCCTCCTTTTGTACCCTCTATCACCTGTTCTTATATTCATTATAGCACTTTCTATAGTATCTTTGTAATTACATGTTCCTTGTGTCTGACTCTCCCACTATCTTTTCCTCTCAACGAGGTTAGCCTGTAAGCCGAGCCAAAGGACCCTACATAAGGGAAGGTGGATGCTCAATATCATCACACAGAAGTCTTGTGACTGTGGAAGAAGAAGCATCCCCAAGCACAAAGAACAGACCTTCTTAGCAAGAGGGCTTTGTGCCCTCAAGCCCCTTTGGAGATCGGCTTTACCTCTTAGGATCCCAATTCACAGAAACTTTACCAATTGTCTTTTTTTTCTCTCTATCTCTAACCAGGGTTTCCCTTTGTGGTTCTACTTAACTTACTAAACTGAGATTCCCTTCTTAAGCAGTTGTAAATGAAATTTTCATTGAAATTCTTAAAGCATTTAGAAATAAATCATGCTTATATATATCATGCTCAAACATTATAATAGGGTCACATATGATAAATTATCATTATTGCAGAAAATATTTGAAAATATTTCAACATTTAAGTATAAATCACTATCACTTATATTGCAATTTCACCATCTTTTCAATCAATATCAAGATCCATAAAACATTTTTAAGATCTTCTTTTCATGTTTTTCAATGCTAGGATATTATAAAGAATGAGACTTGCACTTTATAAGAGTCAGAAAATAGTCACTCTAGATATTAGTATCAGGATTCTTTGTATGGAGAGCTTCTCTTTCTTAGTCATGCAAATGATTTCCCTCTAGTTTCTTTATATTTACCAAAATATCATTTTTATTGCATATTCATATGCAAGTTTTTTAATTAAAAAAAGTCTCCAAAAATAAAAAAATATTATAAAGTCCTTTATAAGACAAAATTTTTCTAATACACTTTAGCTGAGATTATTAGTGGGATAGCAAAAGTTGTACCAAACACTGGGAGAGTGCAAATTAAAATTATTTTTATTTCCTGCCAAAGCCCATGATTTGCGCTTTACATGAGGATCTTCTGTTGTTTTGCTTAACTCTTCTAGCACATTTCGTAGCTTGCCTAAATTAAAACTAATTGTTTTAACAACATGAGAGGGCGTTGCCATCAGATTGGTTGTGAAGCTGAATTCACATGTTTCATCACCAGGCTTCCTCTTTGGTCAGATCAAGAAAACATGCTACATAATCTCTGATACTTGCAAGAATATTATTGCTCCGAGCACAATTGTGGATGTATTTTCTTGTAACATATTCAAATATGTACTCTTTGTAGAATGTGCCTGTATTTTTGGCCAGAATTCTGATTTATATGCCATTTTCTTTACCAACTATCTTATAGCCACTATCTCAGGTTTGTCTTGGATAGTTTTTTGAATCCATGATCAAAATTGAAGGTCATTTATTTTCTTTGTGTAAGTTGCAATTGATACTTTTTACCAAGTTGTAAAACTAATAAAAAACTCAGTATTTTCCACTTCTAGGATGGAGGCAGGCAACGTGGTAGTACATTGTTTGTAGAGAATTTAAAACATAACTTAGGGGGCTAAGAGTTGGTGGTTTTTTTTTTTTTCATTTTGTTTGTTTTTGCATGTGCAGGCACCAGGAAGCGAACCTGGGTCTCCAGCATGGCAGACAGGAACTCTGCCTGCTGAGCCACGGTGGCCCGCCCTTGGTGTGTTTTTAATTGTCACCAAATACTGGTAATTCTAGTTACAGTGATAAAATCCTTCTCACTGAAAAAAGCCTTTTGCTTCTCTAAGTCCTAAACAATTGAGGCAGTTGCTATTCAGCTTTAATGATACATATGTAATTTCAAATTAGCATGTTTTATTACTTATCCTTTAATAAATGTTGTATTCTCTACCGAAGTTAATTGGCTGAACATAAGTGGACACAGCTACATGTGCTTATTTTGAGAGTAAGCTATAGAAGTGGTTTGGAATTATTCAACCTGCTTCAGACTCAGGTGTTTTTTGTTGTTCTCATCATTAGTTCTTTTCTCTTCCTACTTTCTTATTCAAAAGTACTCTTAAAAATAATTATGAAGCAGTTACAGAAAACTGACTTCTTCCCTTCAGCACCCTTTAAGATTAAGGGACAGAATCTTCTGAGAGGGGAATGAGGCAGGTTAGACAGGGGAGGAGAAAGGGGAAATGACCCTAAGACTCAACAAAAAGTTCCTTCTGGTGCGCACACACCTAGCCCTGCCCAGACCTCACTCAGGTTGGCACCTAAACAGAACCAATGAAAAGTGCATAGCCAGAGGGGCCAGGGCTACTCCAAGTCCTTATAGTACAAGGATCCCAATCTCAGACTGCTTCTCCTTCTTTGGGGAATGCCAGTGCTCATCTTTTTTTTTTTTTTTGCATGGGCAGGCGTCAGGAATCCAACCCAGGTCTCCAGCACGGCAGGCGAGAACTCCGCCACTGAGCTACCGTGGCCCATCCCCAGCACTCATTGTTGAGCATGTATCTTCGCTAAGCATTGAAATTTTGAGCTGTAAAAAAATAATAATTCTGAAACATATTCAGATTAAAGATGACGTGATTGATAAAATATGGCAATATTCCTGAGTATTGACATTTTATCTTGTTAAAAGCCTTATGCCAAAGGAATGAATTTGCTTTTTAGAATTTCAGATGTCATTTAGCTGGGTGAATAGGATAGGTATTTATGGGAAGGAACAGAGTATTTCTTGAAGGACCTATCTATAATGTCTTTCATTATCATCTTTCTATTTACTTCTGAGAACTTTTTATGACTATGTGACTTTCTCTAGCCCTTGTATATGTACTCTATAGGAAACACTTTTATCTTTTATTTAAAAAGGCCATTCTGGCTTATGCTTCAGTAATACTGGCATAAACACAATCCTGGGAAATTCTGGAGGCCTAAAGCCAGAAATAATAAGAATCTACCCCAGAATTCCCAGTGAAAGTGCCCTCATGACCAAAGTTACTATTCTCAAAGAGGCATTTATAGAATGGTGTCCAAGACATCTAAAACTTAATAAAGAATGACATTTATCTTCAGTGTTTCAGAGAAGAATCACCCACTTTCTGAAGATGAATTTTTCAAATTTTTGGAAGTTCTATTAAATCCAGAGATACGGTTTGTGTGGAGAAAATGCAAAAGAAGACTATAGAGTCTTCCTTTTCATCTCTTATTGACTTAAGTATCAAAGAGCCTTTGCCATGAAACTGGGATCACTTTATTTTACAAGTTATAAAGGAGAAGGGAGAACATCAAAAATTTTTAGCTTGGTTGAGGAATTATTGTATTATATCACTTTTGATGCTGTGACCTATTAAGTGACTGGAGACATTATTGAAATTAGGCAAAATGAACTGTAAACAAGAACATGCTTGAAGTTTTAGATTTCAGTGAAATCTCATATTTCTTAACTCAGAACTTAACTTGTTTCCTCTTTCTGATTTCAGAGAATAGTCACAAAAGTTCATTGTGTTCATTTTGAATAACTGGCAAATAATGAGAGAAATCAGCCAGAAACTGGAAGCCAAAATGACAAAGAAAGATCAAGAGAGAATATTTCAGAATAATGACATATTTGATGAGTTTATTTATTTGGTAACTTTGAGCTATGGCAATCTCCATGGGGAAATTAATGAATGATGGGTAATAAGAATTTAAACAAAGAACCTTCAAGAAGGAACTCTTATGGTGGTTGGAAGCAGATTAAAAGCTAGTCTCTGTGCCAGGGCTCAATAATAAGGGTCAACAATAGTTTCAAAAGGACAAGGTATGGGGGTGCAAGGGAAGTTCAGTGGTAGAATTCTCGCCTGCATGTCGAGACCCAGGTTCAATTCCCAGCCCATGCACTTCCCAAACAAACAAGCAAACAAATGAAAAACCAAACAAACAAAAAAATTCAAAAAATGGTGCTGCAATAAGGGGATACTAACATGGAAAAAGAATGAAAGGTGCCCCACCCCAAGCATACAGCATACAAAAAAAATAAAAAAAGGGCAAAGTATGTGGGGATCCCTGAGAAACTGGGGAAAAGAGATGAATTCAACAGGGAAGCTATTTGCACTGTAAACTATAAAAATATTGAAAAGTTTTGTTTGAGATGCATAGTGAAACATAGATATCTGGAGCATCTTAATATCATAGAGAAGTCACTATAAACAGTAAATATCCTCCTTAATTTTAAATTTAAAGACTAAATACCTATAGTATTTTACCATGTCAGATGTTATAAAAATTTACACTGCAAACATGTTCTTGAATATTATTTACATATTCTAAAATATTAAGTCTCCAAAGTATTAAACTCTAGGAATGTGATAATGCATTAAAAAGCTTTCTGAAAAATGCAGTGTTAGAAGAAAAAATATTTGATTATGAAAGTATATTATTTTAGCTCTTAATGAATGCTACTGTAGTAGTAATGTGTGACCTGAAAAGCAATCAATTCATATCGATTAGTAAGAATGTTTTATAAATTAGGGATTCCCATCCTTTGGGTGTCATATATGTTACAATATTTTTCCATTAGTAATTTTTGTGGCAGTGAGTGTTACTGGTTGAGTACTAAGTGCCAGGGACTTTGATTAATAATGGAACAATGCAACAATGAACCAGAATCACATCTCTTAATCACTTAGATACCTTCATTGGCTTTTTTCTTAAGTTATATGCCTAGAAAATACTTCCTCACCCCAAGAGTTAGTGTTTATCTATGTTTTCTTCTAGTACTTGGAGATTTCAACTTTTACATTTAAATCATTTATATATTGAGAATTTATTTTGGTATATGGGTCATTAAACTTTTAAATCATTTAAGTAACCCAGTTTAAAATAAAATGTTGTATATTTATAACTAGAATATTTAGAATGTTTTATTTTGATTATTTATGTACAGCATATGCTAGCATTTCCCTTCCTCAACCCCTTTCTTCCTTTCGTGGTAATAAATTGGGAGTTGGATGGTTGGGAGAACTAGGCAGTTGGAAATTGGAAAGCATGACTCTAAGCTTAAGTGTCCAACAGCTGAAAAAGCCCAGCTAGAAAATGTATTCTTCAAAATAGAGTAAGAGCATCTTTAAAAAGCAGACAATCCTGAAAAGTTTAGTTAATGAAAATGATTTTATTAGACGTGACACAGTGAAGACTAAATTGGATTTTCATTTCTCATCTTGATTTAGTAATCTCATATACAAGTTTATGATGCCCTTAAGTGTGATTAAAGATCTAAATTAAACTTAACTGTTTATTATTTAATGAGGCCATTTTAACAGCCAACGTAGAGGTCTGTGCTGATCTCAGGGTCACACAATTCAATTGCTGCCCTTCTGAGTGATTTTTTTTCTTTTAAAAGCAAGAAGTGATTGGGCTCCATAGAGTATCTGAGCAAATGCACTTTTTTGCATATTATGTAAAATCTCACTGGTTTGATTTAATGGTGAGGAGAGAGAGAGAAGTGCCAAGTTTAAACTAATTAAAAATCCATGTTTAATTTATGGAAAGAGGCATTATAAGATGTAAGACATATCTGATAGACCCTTGACCTCAAATAGGATGCAACCTTGGAGTCTCAATTTCTCTATATATAGGATGGTGGTCATACCAGCCACCTGCACCACTAGATATTTGATAATTAAATGAGGTAATACAGATGGCAGTCTTTACAAACTATGAGACACAGTACACAATTCTCCATTGTTATTATTAAATTAAATTATTATAATAATATTATTAAATTATAAATTTAAATTTAAATTTAAATATTGATGGTATCCAAATGAACAGTGCTTGCTCAGGGTCTGCTTTAAAGAAGAGATGACCCACTTATAATTAATAAATGCATTTGAATACTTTGAGTTAGAGTTTTTACAAAGTCTGGCTTTCTAAATAGGTTAAAATGTCTGTAATGTCTTTGAACTAAGTCATCAACCTTATGAAAAAAAGCAGTCTTCTATGTGACACCAAGAAATATTAGCACATGCTATTATAGTCATGTATAGCAATTAACATAAAAACTCATTCCTCTCATTTATGTGTCTGATTATATTGGGTATCTTTGTTTCCATTCATTTTGTGATTACTGACTTGTTAGGTGGGATAATGAGCAATCTCTAATTTTCCCATTGAATTACATTCCCATGAAAATAATTCCACATGTGCTATTGATTAAAACCAGAAAAATATGCAAATCTTAGTCAAATTTTGAGTACAGATGTATCCTTTGCAACTGGTTTTGCAGCTTATCACCCCTTTGTAATCTTAGGCAAAATAGTTAACTGCCCTGTTCCTAAATCTCTCCATCTTAAAAATGAGAATAGTAATAAGACCTACTGCATTGGGTTGTTGAGAGTGCTAAATAATTCATTTAGAATGTGAACAGAACAGAGGGAGCATTCAATGAACTTTATGAGTTGTTTTGCTTGTGGTCTGTGTAATTTTGAGTGTATTAGAAAAGAATGCGTTGATCTCTAGATGAAGCTAATGCAAATTTCCAGCTTCTGGGTTCACTTACATAGGTTGAAGTGGTCTTTAATGAATTATAGAGTATTGTTAGTCAAGCAAATAAATAACTATAAATTCTGCTTATTTATTCAGTTAGGGAAAAAACAGATTTATTTTATTAGTTTATTCTGATTTATACTAACCACATTTCTGCTGATAGGCATCTCAGTCAGGAAGAACAGGATTTGCTAATTCACATTATGTACCTGATCTCTGTCTAGGGGTTCACTTGAGGCAAAGATGAGACTGCTCGCAGTTTCAAAGGAAGGAAACTTTATCCCCATGCTACAGGTAGTGTCCAACTTACGCGGAGAAACATTATTTTCTCCTGAATTATATCCAATAATGCTTTCATAAATCAGAGAAGGAAAAGAAAATGTGGACTGGGCTAGTCAAGAAAGTGCCTTGGAGGAACTGGGATTTGAATTGTGTTGTAACTGAACTACAGACAGATGGAGAGGCAAGGGGAGAATATTCTAGGCCAGAAAGACAGTGTGAGAATAAGGAATACATTTTTGAACTTCCCCTAGTTATGTCTGTTTAATTTGAATTTGACCTCTTTTCATAGTGGTTGGGATGTTAGCAAATTTTAGTGCTTCCTTTTAAAGAAAAATACTTAAATTTCATTTTAGATTTAAATGTTACCATTTAGGTTTTTTTTCTGTCACACGATATGATTTAGATGAGATTTTAAAATTATTTTTCAGTACTATAAAATTGTCATTTAATTTTGGCTTCAAGAGAATTAAACAAACAACAAAATAAAACCATCCCATTAATTTTCACAGTAATGCTTGGGACTAGCCTTTCCTTAGATTTAGGACAAAATGTTTCATAGAATTTTCTGATCAGTTCTTCCTACGTTTCTATTAGGAGATACTGCTTGATAAAACAAAATAATAAGTTCTCCCCACCATCCAAACATTAATGGAAAATATCCAATCTGAAAAATTAGGTCAACATAGTAGAAACATAAAAATTACAGAGAAACTGACAGCTAATGTCTAGCCAAAATGAAAGTAAGAATATTTGAACTAGTTTTATCTAGAATTGGAAAACCCATGACAAAATGAATGGCTTTATTTCACTAGGCATGCCAGTTTCTCTGGGTGTTTCTCCTCATTTCCAATAGAAAAATGACACTACTGAATTGGAGGCTGAACCTCTCTCTATCCAGATTAGAATCACTCGATTATTTGTCCATCCCCTTAAAAAGGTATTATGAACAAGAAGAAGCACTGAACACAGAAGGAAACAATAGTTTATTTAATATATTATTTCTTTAAGCTTTTTGTATTTTGTTCTTTGGGGGGTCTTCTAGCTTTTTGTGTGTAACAAATAATCATAAATTTTGTGAGTCTCTGTATTCACAAAACACATCTTTTTATTCTTTGAACAGTTTAAACCTTTCTTATACCAGTTAAAATCTTCAATCAGTGAATTTAAGGTCATCCATGAATAATAATCTAATTAAGAAGAAAAATGAGCAGTTAATAAAGGTCAACCAAACAATTAACTAATCAATTTTGCTGCTGAGGAAATAATACAAGTCTTTGTTACAGAATACGTAGCAAATAATACTAAAATATTAATTATCATCAAGCAACTAAAGGAAGAATACACTTGATCTCTTTGATATATAAAGAGTACCTCAATACATTAGTCAAAGCATATCAACCAGAATGAAGGAGTAAGTTTAGAGAAAGAAAAAATTTTGAAGATAGACATTTTTAGATCGGGAAAATCGGTTTTAAAATGAAGTCCCCTCTGTCTATGGAGTGAAAAAATATAACTTTCTGTTCCAAGCATCACACTATAATTAACGTAAAATATCAGCAGCTTACACTAACAGAAGACATTTTACTAGGTGCAATAGCTTCTTCAGCTTCACTTTATCTTGTTCCCATATATCCATAATTTACATGGAAAGCACTTTGAAAAACAATCTGCAAAGAATGAGCTTTGTAGATGACTGTCCTGTCTCTCTGTAAAAAATGTAATCATCCATAGCAGAACCACTTTTATCTACAAATCAGTCATTAGAGCTGGAAGGTGTTAAGCCAAGGGCAAGCAGCTTTTTTTTTTTTTTTAATATCAGCCTTCTAAGTTATCATCACTTTTGATTAATATGATATGTGCATATGGAAAAAAATCTGGGCACGTTTAGACAGTGACTAAACCCTGTTATGGCTTGTCCTTCCTACATAAAATCAGGGATTGACTTAGAAGCATGCATTTGATGCATTTGCAACCCTGGTTATATCAGATCTCCAATAATGAGAAGCTCTTCAGCAAGGAGTCATCAATCCTTCACAGTCTTTTAAACATGGACATGTTACCTAAACTTTTGTGCTGCTATTGAATTTTTCAAGTTTCAGAAAACAGAAAGGTACTTGAAATCAAACTTACTTCTAGTTGTTTTTTTTTTTTTAATGACTCCCTGTACTACCCTTAAAGCTTACCTACTGTGAGAAATTGCTAAAAACAATAGGAGCTAACATTTTCAATCTTGGTATTTAACTGGTAACCTTAACTCAAAAATAGAGAGATGATATTAGTGTGTGTGTATATATGTGTTTGTGTATGAGAGAGGGAGGGGAGGAAGGAGAAGGAGAGAGGGAGGGAGAGGAAAAGGAGAGAGAAAGAGGAAGAAAGAAAGAGGTGTGAAAAGTGAGAAAGATTTGGGGGGAAGGATAGAGTTGGGCCAAAATGTGGGGAACCAAGTTGGGATGTTGCACAAAATCTTGACAAATCCACCAGTGTCTTCCCTGGTGCACTAGAGTATAGTATCCTGGTAGGTCTTTATCTTTAATTTGGAGTTTGATTTTGCTATTACTTATTCTTTTTTATCCTTTCTTGTTCCCCATCACTCTTCTCTGTCCTCTATTATCTTCTGTTTTCTCATTTTCAAACTGCCATTTACTAGTTGTTGTAATGTTTAACATTTACCATATGGTTTCTTGAATATGTCAGAGTAAAGCATTAAATAAATCTAGCAACAGGCCCTTGGTACACACACAAACACACAAATAATAAAATCTTTCTGGAATATAATTTCCTGTTTAAAAGATGAACTTTCTAAGTTTAGGGCTTATAAAATAATGTATGTACATATGTAATTGTCATTATTATTCATGTGACATCCTCTTTCCACTACGTATTTGACAAGGGAGTTCTTACATTTATTTATTTATTACAGACCAAGGACTTTGCTCACTAATTTTATAAGACAAGACTAATCTGTTCTTGCTATTTTCTACAATTATTATTTTTTTAGACAAAACTCATGTCCTGTTTATACTGGCCTCTTGGACAATGAATCAAAAGAGAGAGACAATTAAATTTCAGACCACTCATTCAAATGAAAATCTTTCAGTGATTTTACTAGCATACCAGAAATTTCTTACTTTGTAATCTTATCTCTTCTACAGATATCTTGCTCATTTGAAACTCTTATGACTACCAAAATTAGATTTTCACTGCTTACCCATTCCTGGAAACCCAGATTTAAATATTCAATTGCCTACTTGACATTTCTGCCTGGACATTTAGGGAGCATATTAAACTAAGCAGGGCAAAACCAAACTCTTGGTTCCCCTTCCCTGCCAATCCATTCACCAATACTGCTCCTCTTCCAGGCTTGCCTATGCTAGTAAACAGCAATCACTTAGTTGCACAAGCCAAAATCAAGGAATTATCTTGAATTCTTCTAACTCCAATCCCCATATCCAGTTTATCAAGGTTTTCTTTATGGCCACAGTATATCCCCTGAATCAATCTCCTCCTTTCCATCTGTGCTACTGCTTACCCTAATCCGAACTACCACCATCTCTCTCCTGGCTACAGCAATACCCTAATAACTGGTCTCTCTACTTCCACCCCTGAATCCCTACTCTCAATTATCCTCAGAGCAGCCAGAATGATATTTTTTTAAACCATAAATCATCCCACCCTTCTCTATTTAAAATACTCTGCAAACTTCTCATTGCTACAAAAATAAAACCTTAATTCTTTACCCAGGCTTACATATCCTGGAAATTGCCTAAATCACTGGCTACATCTCCCATTTTACCCTTTGCTTATTAGTTTTAGTTACAGTGGCCTTTCTGTTTCTTTTACATGTTGAGACTGGTCCTTTTTAAGGGCCTTTGCACTAGATGTTTATCCTCCCTGCTGTGAGTATCTCCCTGATATCTGTGTAGCACTGGCTCCTTATCATTCAGAATTTAGCTTAAATATCATTCATCCAAAATGCTCTCCTTGTGCCTCCCTTTGTAAAAAACTACCCAGTCACTAGTTTTGTTCATTAGCTATTGCTACAACAATGCTGTGTAACAAACCACTCCAAAATTCAACAGCAATACTTTACTTTCTTTTTCACAGGTTTGTGGGGTCAGTAGGGACAGCTTTACTTCAGGCTTCAGGTTGGAGTATTCAGTGTGCCAAATTCTGGTGCCCAATGGCTACCTGGGGCATACTTGTCTCATGGTAATCACAGGAGTTCAAGAGGTAAAACCAAACTACACAGCACATTTTTTATGGGTGGAGGGGGGGATATCAAATTACTTTATTTGAAGGAATGGTACAAATGAAAGAAATTGGTGGGTGTTGATACAACTTATAGAAAAGGTAAAGTTAAAGCAACATGTGTTCACTGACATGATGACCACAGAAATCACTCTGTGGTTTTGGGGAAGACGGCATAAGGTTTAGCTCTAATCATCACTGTTTCTCAGAGTATGCTTGCCAAAGTGATACTCTGCCGAGCCAGAATCTGGGGCCCCCGTCTTGTGCAAGTTGGTTACATAGTCACCCAATTCTTTGATGGATTTTGCCGGCTCATTCAGGTGATGTGTCTCAATGATGTTACATAAGTGGGGATCGTTTTTGTCAGTGGCTAGTTTGTGCAGTTCCAATAGTGACTGATTCACCCTTTTTTTGGAGTGTAATGCATGCTCCATTGTATTCAGCCTGCTCTCCCAGTCGTCTCATTCTGGTTTCTTGATATCCTGAAGGAAAATTCAGCCACCTCTTTGGTTCTGTGTCTCCATAAGTTTCTCAGCATATTCCCTCTCCTCATGAGATTGGTGAAGAAAATATTTGGCAAAGTTCTTCAAAGCCACATCATCATGGTCAAAGTAGCAAGACATTGACAGGTAGATGTAAGAGGCATAGAGCTCCAGGTTGAGCTGGCAGTTGATGGCAGCCTATGAGTCCTGGTTGTAGTTCTGGCACACTTGCAACTGGCATGTGGTCATCTTGGTTGGTGGTTGAGAAGAAGTGGTGGCTGTGGGCTGTAGGCTGTGGAGTGATTGTGGTAGGTGTGAGAGGTGACGGGGTCTATAGCCAGTTCCATTCACGCATTGTTGAAGCAGGAAACCATGGTGACTCCCCACAAAGACTTAACACATAGCACATTTAAAATCTCTTCTATCATATCTGCTGACACTCCATTGGCCAAGGCAAGTCACTTGACAAAGTGCAACTTCAGTGGGTTAGGAGATATATTTCATTCAGGTTCACATATTCAATAATGACAAAAAATTCATTGGCTAAGATGGTCTCATATTCCTATACCTAAACCAATCACTGACAAAAGCAACAGTTACCATTAAACTGACCAACACACATTCTGTGGGATTCAGGACATGGTGAAGCTTCCCCTGAAGTACATAGTTGTTTGGAGAAAGATAAACAGATTGAGGGCAGGGCTTTGCTAGAATGGAGTAAGAAGATAAAAGGACTTTGCTAGGCCTATTGTAAATTAACATCAGCAACTGTAAAACACCAAAGTCTTATTGAATAGTAACTGTAGTTTGAATAATGTAATCATTCTTAAATTGATGGGATTGAAAAATATAAAGGAAAGCTCATTCTATAATAAGAGCTGTTCTCAAACAATTCTTTTACGGTGTTCCTGATATTCTGAGCTACTAGCTAGAAAGCTGGATTGGGTAAATCCTGTGTGACCATTATATTCCAAATTCTAGTTTGCAAAGCAGATAAACAATGTAAGCACCTTCTGCTCAGAAAGAATTTTTAACAAGGATTATTTCTGTTTGGATATGAGCACTTGATATTTTATTAAGGAGTGATGATCTCTAAGTTTGTCATTCTTTCTTTAGCATGAAGACCCTCTTAGGGTAGAACATATATAGTAGACCTCTTAGTTTCCATTACTGCTTGCCAGTAACAATTAGAATGGAACAGATAGATTCCTTTTCTCAAAATTTCTCATCCTGGTAAAGCTGATTCTCAAGTGGAGCTCATCACTTTACCCACTTCACTGATGATCAGTCAAGGCCATGTTTTTTTTGGCATATAGTTCTATATACCAGGTAAACTGTCTTTTTCAAGTTACAGAGATTAATTAGTATGTAGTGGTTCCTGCCCTCTTTGGCCTGTCTGATAAGATCTTGCCTTCCATTTGTAGTCATAATGACTTTATGAAAAATTTATTTGATTGGCAATCCCAGATAAGAAGTCCACAAATTCAGTCTTCCCAGATTAATAAGTAATTGCATAAATTTCCACATGTAAAAAGCCTCATAATATTCATTCATTCATCCACTAATTCTTTCAAGAAATAATGAACAATTGGAATGATCCTCTTTTTATTCATTCATCCATTGGATATATCAAGCTAAATCAGATCAAATTGAGACAAACCTTGAAAATATGAGGTTAAAGTACTAATTAGTAGAATAAATATTTAGCAATGACCTTGATGGAGGATATTTACTTGCTAGCTTCAGGATTTCTGAAGGATGTTCTTAGTAGTAATTTCAACTACTTCCCTTCTCAAAGGTGAGAAATGAAAACTTGGGAAATTATTGTGATTTTTTTTGGATTAATGCCTGAAATTTTAAAATCATGCAGAGATACTATAGATATGATTCTGTTCAAGGGAGAAAACTTGCCTCTGGCAACAATTTCTGTCACAGTCAATTAGCATGCTTTGTGCCATTTTCTAAAGTGTGAACATGGTTCCACACTAGTGTACAGGACATAAAACCTTGTTAATAAGCATAGAAAGCAACAGTGGATGGCAAAATTTATGAGTAAAGCCATTACTTAAAGACAAGGGTGGAATGATTTACAGGTTCCACTTCTGGTACCAATTAAAAATATTTTTATTAAGAAATCTTCACACATATAACAGTCCATACATGGTCGACAATCAATCGCTCACAACATCATCACACAGTTGTATACTCATAGCCATGACCATTTTTGGAACATTGCCATTACTCCAGGAAAAGAAATAAAAAGAAAAAAGAAAAAACTCATACATCCCATTCCCCTTACTGTTCCCTCTCATTTACCACTACTATTTCAATCTACCCTATTTATTATACCCCTTATCCCCCATTATTTATTTAATTTTTATCCATATATTTTTTATTCATCTGTCCATATCCTGGATAAAAGGAGCATCAGACACAAGGTTTTCACAATCATACAGTCACATTGTAAAAGCTATATCATTACACAATTGTCTTCAAGAATCTACTGTAACACAGCACAGCAGTTTCAGGAACTTCCCTCTAGCCACTCCAATGCACTATAAACTAAAAAGGGATATTTTTATAATGTATAAGAATAACCTCCAGGATAACCTCTATTTGAAATCTCTCAGCCACTGAGACTTTATTTTGTCTCATTTCTCTCTTCCCCATCTTGGTCAAAAAGGCTTTCTCAATCCCACGATGCTAGGTCCTGGCTCATCCTAGGAGTTCTGTCCCATGTTGCAAGGGAGATTTTTACCTCTGGGAGTCATGTCCCACATAGTGGGGAAGGTAATGAGTTCACCTGTAGAGTTGGCTTAGAGAAAGAGAGAGGCCACATCAGAGCAACAATGGAGATTTTCTGGGGGTGACTCCTACGCATAATTATAAGTAGGCTTAGTCTATCTTTTGCAGGAATAAGTTTCATAAAGATGAACCCCAAGATTGAGGGCTCAGCCTATTGATTTGGTTGTCCCCACTGCTTGTGAGAATATTAGTAATTCTCCAAATGGGGAAGTGAATATTTCCTCCTTTCTTCCCAGTCCCCCAAGGGGACTTTGCAAATACTTCTTTAGGCACTGCCCAAATTACTCTGGGATGTATCAGGGCATCACACCAACCTAGACAAAACAACAAGATCTCATACCCTATTAAAGATTCCATGTACTAAACAGACCATACAAATTAAATTCCATCAACTAAACAGACCATACAAATTAAATTAGGTTATGTGTTACCCAAAATATAAATTTTGCACCAATTAAATGCTTCTCCCTTTGGTCTCACACAGACATTGAAGTTTTAAAATATGAACGATATCATTCTTTATCTTATATTCTGCCATGTCTTAATCCCATCCAGATCAGTTTCATTCATATCTCTAGTCAAAGTCTGATCCCTTTTTCAACTTTTTAAACAGTTCCTCTATGGGGTAGTGCTGACTTTTCATTGCTTCAGGTGTCACATAAATACCCAAAGTTTCTGGGAATGACCAGGTTATATGCAAACAGCTCAGTATCTCAGAATTTAGAAATAACAGTTACAACTCCTGAATATATGTGACTGCTGTATAATTTAGGACCGTTTACAATAGGCCCCAACCTGATAACCCATGCCCTTGACTTCAATTCACCTAGTTTTTACATTATAGTTAGTCCATATGAGTGAGGCATGATAATTGTTCCATTTTGAAAGTATTAGGTACCCTGGAAAAGCCACCTGTTAATCCTGATCCTATCTTGTGAGAGCAGCAGTTTCTTTGAATCTTGATTCAATACTGTAGTTTGGAAACTTTTAATCAGATTATCTTCACAGTGATGTGCCACACCCAATTGTGGGTGTGACCCTTTAGTTAGATGGAGATGTTACTCCACCCATTCCAGGTGGGTCTTGGTTAGTTTACTGGAATCCTTTAAAAGAGGAAACATTTTGGAGAAACAACAGAAGTGACAGAAGCTTCAGATCTGACAGAGAGAGCAGATGTAGATACTTGGAGAACAGTTGCTTCAGAGACAGAGACGTGAATGTTTGGAGATGCTTAGAGCCCAGCAGACATCACCATGAGATGTTAAGCAAGCCAGAACCTGGAAAGAACCAAGGGGAGCCAAGCAATGAAAGCCAGCCTGAGAGGCAAAGTGAAGAACTCCCCAGGAACAGAGGCTGAAAGCATGGAGCTCAGAAGTAAGGGACCAGCAGATGCCAGCCATGTGACTGACAAAGATGTTCCTGACCCATTGACTTTCCTTAAATTAAGGTTTCTATCCCTGGATGCCTTAGTTTGGATATTTTTATGGGCTTAGAACTGTAAACTTGTTACTTATTAAATTTCCCTTTTATGAAACGGTTCCAGTTCTGGTATATCACATTCCAGCAGCTTACAAAGTAATCCTATAATATTTGTCTTTTTGTTTCTGACATTTTGTTCAGCATACAGTCTTTAAGGTTCATTCACTTTAGTTGCATGCCTCAAAACTTCATTCCTTCTTGCAGCTTCTCAGTAGTCCATTGTATGTATATACCACAATTCCCCCTTTCCCCCTCAGTTGTACCCTTAGACCACATCCATTCATTGTGAATAATGAACACTGCCATCTTAAACACCAATGTGCAAATGTTCATTCATGTCCCCATACTCAGTTCCTCCAGGTATATACTGAGAAATGGGGTTGCAGGATCATATGGCAAACCCACCCCTAGCCTCCTATGGACCACCACACTGCCCTCCAAGGAGTTTCACCTCTCAGTTTCCCTACAGTGGATAGGTACATCTCTTTCTCCACATTTTCTGTAGCAGTTGTTTTACTCTGATCATTTTTAAACAGTTTTATTTGCACATCTCTATAATCCAGCCTAAGTAAATAAACATACCTACACCACCATAATCTATATGAAGATATTTTCTTTTCTTTCAACAAAGAATCAGTACCTGTCCTCCGTGCCCCCTGCCTGTTGACATTTAGTTTTGGCATAATGCCTCTGTTACGTTCAGTGGAAACATATCACAAGGCACTGTTTACTATAGACCCTAGTTTGCATTGATTGTACTTTTTCGTGCATATCATCCATTGTCAACACCATGCAATGTTGACATTCATTTGTTCTTTCTCCTGCAATAACATTTTTATATCTGTACATTTAATCAACATCATTGTTCACTTTAGGCATTCCTAAGTTATACCATCTCCGTCTTTATCCCTTATCTTTCCTTCTGGTTTCATATATGCCCCGACTCCTTCTCCCTCTATCCTATTCACATTCAGCTTCATTCAGTATTTTTGTATTATTGTGTTATAATCAGGTAGTATTGTGCTATCCATTTATGAATTTTTACAATCAGTCCAGTTGCACAATTTGTATTCCTTCAGCACCAAGTCCCCAATCTCTACCCTCTTTCTATATCCTGATAACCTGTGTTTTTAACTTCAACTCTCAAAATTCACTCATTCATATTAGTTCATATTAGTGAAACCATACAGTATTGGTCTGTTTGTTTCTGGCTAATTTCATTCAGGATAATGTCCTCAAGGTTCATCCACATTATTACATGCTTCATGACTTTATTCTTGGAACAGCTGCATAATATTCCATTGTTTGTATATACCACAGTTTGTTTAGCAACTTGTCCATTGATGGACATTTGGGCTGTTTCCATCTCTTGGCATTCATAAATAATGCTGCTATAAACATCGGTGTACAAATGTGTTTGTGTCCTTGCCTTCAGTTCCTCTGAAGGTATACCTAGTAATGGGATTGCTGAATCATATGGCCATTCTAACTTAGCTTCCTGAGGAACTGCCAAACTGCTTTGCAAAGCAGTTGTACTATTTGACATTCCCACAATAGTGGATAAATATGCCTTTTTTCCCACATCCTCTCCAGCACTTGTCATTTTCTGTTTTTTTTTTTTTATAATGGCTATTCTAGTGAGTGTCAGATGATATCTCATTGTAGTTTAATTTGCATTTCCCTAATAGCCTGTGAATTTGAGCATCTTTTCATGTGTCTTTTAGCCATTTGTATTTCCTCTTTTATGAAGTGTCCCTTCATGTCTTTTGCCCATTTTTTATTTGGGTTGTTTCTCTTTTTTCTTATTGAGTTGAAGAATCTCATTATATATTCTGATACTGAATCTTTATCTGAATAGTATTCCTATCCTTTGAAGTGTTTAGTACTCTTCTGTTCCTATCCTTTGAAGGGTTTTCATTAAGAAAGGATGCTGAATTTTGTTAAATGCCTTTTCTGCATTAATCAATTATATAGATTATAATCCATATAATATTCATATAGGCTATGATGGCAAAAGCAGGTGTATTTACAGCATAAGTTGCCTTTCTACTTTCCTGACAAAGTTCTTTGATTCCCAAAAGTGTTTAATTTTGAGAAGATCCCATTTATCTATTTCTTTTTTCACTGCTCATGCTTTGGGTCTAAGGTCTAGGAAACGGCATCCTGTTACAAGATTTATAAGCTATTTCCCTATGTTTTCTTCTAAAAGTTTTATAGCATTAGCTCTAACATTTAGTTCTTTGATTCATTTTGAATAATTTTTATATAGAGTATGAGATATGGATCCTCTTCCTTACTTTTGCATATGGATGTCCAGTTCTCCAAACACCATTTATTGAAGAGGCTGCTCTGTCCCAGGTGGGTTGGCTTGACCACCTTATCAAAACTCAATTGTCCATAGGTGAGGGCTTCTATTTCTGAACACTCACTTTGATTCCGTTGGTCAGTGTATTTATCTTTATGCCAGTACAATGCTGTTTTGACTGCTGTAGCTGCATAATATGATTTTAAGTCCGATAATGTGAGATCTCCTACTTCATTTTACTTGCTCAAGGTATTTTTAACTCTTCAGACCACCCTACCCTTCCAAATAAATTTGGTTATTGGTTTTTCTATTTCTGCAAAGTAAGTTGTTGGGATTTTAATTGGTATTACATTGAATCTATAAATCAATTTGGGTAGAATTTATATTTAGTCTTCCAACCCATGACCACAGTATGCCATTCCATTTATTTAGATCTCCCATGATTTCTTTTAGCAATTTCATGTCATTTTCTCTATATAGGTCTTTTGTATCCTTAGTTAAATTTATTCCTAAATATTTGATTCTTTTGGTTGCTATTGTAAATGGAATTTTTAAAAAAATTTCTTCCTAGGATTGCTCATCACTAGTGTGTGGAAACACTACTGATTTTTTGGCATTGATCTCATATGCTGCCAGTTTGCAGGTATTTCTTAGCCCTAGTAGCTTTGCTGTAGATTATTCGGGATTTTCCACATATAGTATCACGCCACCTGAAAACAATGAGAATTTTACTTCTTCCTTTCCAATCTGGATGCCCTTCTCTCTCTCTCTCTCTCTCTCTCTCTCTCTCTCTTTCTTTCTTTTTTTTTTTGTCTAATTGCTCTGGCTAGGACTTCCAGCACAATGTTGAATAACAATAGTTAAAATGGGCATCCTTGTCTTGTTCCTGATCTTAGAGGTAAAGATTTCAGTCTTTACCCATTAAGGATGATGTTAGCAGTGGGTTTTTCATATATCCCCTCTATGATATTGAGGAAGCTCCCATCTATTTCTATCCTTTGAAGAGTTATTATCAAGAAAGAATGCTGAATTTTGTCAAATGCCTTTTCTGCAACAATCGAGATGATCATGTGCTTTTTCCACTTTGATTTGTTGATAAAGTATATTACATTAATTGATTTTCTTATGTTGAACCATCCTTGCATACCTGCATAAATCCCACTTGGTCACGGTGTATAATTCTTTTAATGTGCTGCTGAATTCAATTTGCAAGTATTTTGTTGAGGATTTTTCCATCTATATTCACTAAAAAGATTGGTCTGTAATTTTCTTGTAGTACCTTTGGCTGGCTTTGGTAAAAAGGTGATGTTGGCTTCATAGAATGAGTTAGGCAGAATTGTCTCCTCTTCAATTTTTTTTGAGGAATTTGATCAGGATTGGTACTAGTTCTTTCTTGAATGCTTGGGAAAAATCACATATGAAGCCATCTGGTTCTGGACTTTTTTGGGGGAGTTTCCTGATGATTGATTCAATCTCTTTACTTTGATTGGTTTGTTGAGGTCATCTATTTCTTCTTTAGTCTATATTGGTTATTCATGTCTTTTTAGGAAGTTGTCCATTTCATCTATGTTGTCTAGTTTATTAGCTTATAGTTGCTGATAGTATCCTCTCATTTTGTCCTTTATTTCTGTGATGTCAGTGGTTATGTGTCTTTTTCCATTTCTGATTTTATTTATTTGCATCCCCTCTCCTTTTTTTTGTCAACTGAGCTAAGAGTTCATCAATTTTATTGATTTTCTCAAATCTGGTTTTGTTGATTTTCTCAATTTGTTTTCATGTTCTCAATTTCATTTATTTCTGCTTTTTGTTGTTTCTTTCCCTTTTGTTTGCTTTGGGGTTAGTTTGTGTTCTTTCTCTAGTTCTTCTAAGTGAACAGTTAATTCCTTGATTTTATTTCTTTCTTCTTTTTTAAAATAAGCATTTAAGGCAATAAATTTCCTTAACACTGCCTTGGCTGCATCCCATAAGATTTAATATGTTGTATTTTCATTTTCATTTGCCTTGAGATATTTACTGATTTCTCTTGTTATTTCACCCTTGACCTACTGGTTGCTCAAGAGTATTTTGTTTAACCTCCATATTTTTGTGATAGTCTGGTCTTCTGCCAGTTACTGATTTCCAACTTCATTCCATCATAATACTAGAAAGTGTTTCATAAAATTTCAGTCTTTTTAAATTTATTGAAACTTGCTTTGTGACCCAGCATATGGTCTATCCTTGAGAATGATCTATGAGCACTTGGGAAAAATGTATATCCTGCTGTTGTGGGGTATAATGCTATGTAAATGTCTGTTAAGTCTAGTTCATTTATTGTATTATTCAAAATTTCTATTTCCTTATTGATCCTCTGGGTGTTCTAAACATTGATGACAGCAGGGAATTGAAGTTTCCAACTATTATGGTAGAGGTGTCTGCTTCTCCCTTTAGTGTTGTCAGTGTTTGCTTCATGCATTTGGAGCACTCTGGCTTGGTTCATAAATATCTATTATTGTTATGCTTCTTGTTGAATTGTTCCTTTTTTAATACACAGTGTCTCTTTTAATTGTTTTGCATTTGAAGTCTAATTTGTCAGCTATTAGTATACTACTCTTGCTCTTTTCTGATTGTTGTTTGCATGAAATATCTTTTCCCAACCTTTCATTTTCAATCTATTTTTGTCCTTGGGTCTAAAGTAAATCTCCTGTAGACAGCATATAGATGGGTCCTGTTTTCTAATCCATTCTGCCACTCCCTGTCTTTTGACTGCGGAGTTTAATCCATTAACATTTAATGTTATTGTTGTAAAGGCAGTACTTCTACCATTTTGTCTTTTGGATTTTATAGGTCATATCTATTTTTTTCAATTTTAACCTTTACTGATAGTCTTTGTTTCTAAAACCTTCTCCAGACCTCTGCCTTTTCCTATCTGCCTGTGGTGCTCTCTTTAGTATTTCTTGCAAAGCCAGTCTCTTGGTCACAAATTCTCTCAGTGAATGCTTGTCTGAAAATATTTTAATCTCCCCCTCATTATTTTGGTTTTGATAACAATTTTCTGTCAAAATTATGAGCATAAATATTACTTCACATTTGGCCTCTCAAGGAACAGTCATAAACAAGAGTCATCTTTATTGCACCGAATTTCCCAAAGTCCAGTCTTGAGCCTTTGAAGCTCCTTATCATGATACTTCTTGATCGTTTCTCCTCAAAGTTTAACTGGCCTTCACATGAAGCCAGGTCATTATTTTCCTACTGGTTGTAATTTGAAAAGTTCTGTAACAGCACATTCATGAACTTATAATTAGATGAAAATATTTACCCAATTATACTTAAATCAGAAGGATCTTAAGCTTCATTTAAAAGGGCAATTTGAATCTACCAGGTAGCTTTAAAGTTTTATCGTAGTCTACCTCCTGTGGTCACAGTTGAGTGTGCATGGAAGGACATCAGGCTCAAGATGCATCAATCAGAATGCTGCTTTGAGATATCTGAATTTGCAGCCAGAGGGAATGAGGCTCAGTCTGTTGTCAAGTGGGTGTGAACTTGGGAGATGCCAGCCATGTAGTGAAAGAATGATTTAAGAGAATGAAACATGCAAAAAAGTTTTACCAGTTTTCATTGTCATAAACACCTTGGATGTTCTGTCTTTTATGTTTATTAAGAAAGGTTTTGCTGTGTAGTACTGGTTTCACTACTGCTGGAGTAGCTAGGTTTGAATTGTATTTTAACAAAATCTGGAGAATACCTTCTGGAATTGTAGTTATTTCTGAAGGTGTAGGAGTTCTAAGCAGATTCTCATAAGAAGAAATCTTAGGAGAAGAGGGATCCACAAGATTTTCAAAGCACTTCTATTAATTAAAAACTAACAAAGTACAATCTTTCATTTTCAAATCATTTGATGAACTATTTGTTTTTTATAATGGGTAATTTCTGGATATGAAAGTTGTACTGTTCTTTGTAGAAGGAATTTTAAGACCAGGAGTACAGAATGTAGGTGCCAAGGGTGAATTTGTATACTCAGCATCATTTTTTCTCAGTTGCTGGATTATGGGGCCAGGAGTGGTGAAGAAATTATCATTGGCCATTGGTTTTCTTTTTCTGGTTTTCTAACTTCTATTATGCTTCACATTTTAAGCCCCATTGTATAATCTTCATTTAAACACATAGTATATTAAGAGATACTGAAATATTCTAATTCAGGGATTATATACTCAAAATCATCCATCTTTAGTGCACTTTTTGGAATTTTTAATACTCTTATTGGTGATTATTTGGTAGATGGGATTAAAGTTTTTGGCTTTTCTTGATGGTTATTCACTGCTTGTAGATGGTTTGGTAGAACATGGGATATCATGTAACACTCAAGTCCAAAATCAGAAAATTGTGGACTACATAGAGGTGTATCAGAAACTGAACTGCTTGGAACAGTAGGATCAGATGAATTATCCTTCATATCAGGCATTTGAAGATTTTTGCATTTAGCTGACACAGTTTAGAGTTAATGAATTTTTATTCACCCACTTCAGAGTCTGGATTTATGAATGCAGGTCACGTAAAATTCTCACTGGGTAATCTTCAAAGTCGGTTTCTTCCCCACTCAGCACTAGCTACAGCTGGGCTTCCTCACTATCCAAGGTAGCAGCCAGAGACCATAGCTTCATGCATAAGTTATGGATTGGATCCATTTGCAGGTACCCAGCAGAGAAGAAATGAAGACACCAGGAGACAAGCTCAGGCCTGTGGTCACCACTAGTTTTCCCTCTTATTTTTGGATGACAGTTTTGCTGGGTATAGAATTCTTGGTTGGCATTTTCTCTTTTAGAGTCTTAAATATATCATACCACTGTCTTCTCACCTCCATGGTTTCTGCTGAGAAAAATCACACATAGTCTTATTGAGCTTCCCTTATATTGATGGATTGCTTTTTTCTTGATGCTTTTAAAATTTTCTCTTTGTCTTTGACATTTGACAATCTGATTAGTAAGTATCTTGGGATATGTCTATTTGGATCTATTCTGTTTGGGATACACTGTACTCAGATCTGTAATTTTATATCTTTCATAAGAGGTAGGAGATTTTTCAGTGATTATTTCCTCCATTAGTCTTTCTCCTCCTTTTCCCTTCTCTTCTCCTTTTGAGACACTTCAACGCATGTATTCATGTGCTTCACATTGTCATTCCATCCCTGAGACATTGTTCATATTTTTCCATTCTTTGCCCTATATATTTTTTTGTGTGTGTCAGATTTCAGATGTCCAGTACTCTAGTTCACTAATCCTTTCTTCTGCCTCTTCAAATCTATTGTAGGTTTCCATTTTTTTAAATCTCTTCTTTGTGCCTTTTATTCACATAAGTTTGGTGATTTGTATTTTCAAACTTTTGAGTTCTTCTCTTTTTTCATCCAATCCCCCCTCAACTTGTTGATTTGATTTTTGTTGAGATTTTGCATGTCTGTTAGAACATCTTGAATTAGTTGCTTCAACTTCTGTATCTTATTTGAAGTGTTGGTTTGGTCCTTTGACTGGGCTATATCTTCGATTTTCCTAGTATGACTTGTTATTTTTTACTGGTGTCTAGGCATTTGAGTTCCTTAATTAGTTTATTCTGAAGATTGCTTTCATGCTTTTATCTAGGATTTTCTTGCTGGATGGTTTTATTCTCTATTGCTCATTGACAGTCAGTTCAACTTACTCCAGACCTCCAGCATAGGTTCTATTTAACTGATCATAATTTTTCAGTTCTTGTTTTTCTGTTTCATGCCCTGCCTATATGGAGCCTTTTTTTTTTTTTTTGAGAAAGGTCTCCTAGATGTTATAGACCCCAGTCAGATTTTCCCAAATCAGATAGTTCCATGTCTCAGAAAGGAGGAGTAGCCATCATCAGTGTTCCCTGAGGGTGAGGCCCAGCAGGTTATCAGACTTTCTTATGAAGCCTCTAGATTGTGTCTTTCCTCTCCTTCCTAGCATGTGGATTTTGTCTGCCTATGGCTTCTCACCAGCTTAAAGTGATGCAGTGCCTTTAATTTCAGCAGACTCTCCCTGCCAGGGGCATGGTTGAAACAGAGGGGAGGTAGTAAGATGGGTTTGATTGCTTCTGTTTTCCAGCCCCTGAGGCCTGAATTCCTTGAAGGAGGTATTCCACTTGAGCTGGGCCCCATCCCTCTTTCCTTGGGGCAGATACACCCTTCAGGGAATTAACCCCTTTTACCTGACTAGTTACTTTGTGTCTCAGACCAGCTTTAGTTTTGCCCTTGCCTGGGGCAGTGCTGGAGTCTGAGAGTGCTTCCAGTTCTATCTAATGAGCTGTTAAGAAGTAAAAAAAAAAAAAAAAAAGTAAAATATTGTTTTCAGATTTGGATCCCTGGTCCTGGGGTTTGCCAGTCAAGACCTTGAGGTACATGGCTCTTTGGATCTCCAGGCTCTATGTGCCCCCTTTTCTTGGGGTCCAGCCCTTTTCTAGTATTTTATGCTGTACTGTCCAACTGTGGTAGTTAAGTTCAGGTGTCAACTTGGCCAGGTGAAGGTGCCTAGTTCTGTTGCTGGGGACATGAGCCAATGGTTCATGAACCTCATCTGTTGCTTATTACATCTACCATTGGCTAGGAGGTGTGCCTGCTGCAATGAATGATGTTTGATTGACTTGGCTGGTGCTTAAATGAGAGAGCTCAATGTAGCACAGCCCAAGCAATTCAGCATACGTCATCTCAGCACTGGCAGCTCAGCCCAGGCCTTTGGAGATGCAGAAAGAAATTACCCCATGGAAAGTTGTTGGAACCCAGAGGCTTGGAGAGAAGATCAGCAGAGATCACCCTGTGCCTTCCCATGTAAGAAGGAACCTCAGTTGAAAGTTAGCTGCCTTTCCTCTGAAGAACTAATGAAATAAATCCCCTTTTATTAAAAGGCAATCATCTCTGGTGTGTTGCATTCCAGCAGCTAGCAAGCTAGAATACTAACTCAAAAAGCCTTTTTTCCCCTCCCATCAGCTCTTCCCCCTCCCTACTGGGGCAAAAACTAGTTCCTTTAGTGCTTATTTCAGGATTATTGTGCTGGGGGCCTGTTTTAAGTAGTCAGAATTTGTTAATTAATTCCACAATTGGAGCTTGGTTTAACTAAGCCCTTTCTACTAGTAAAGTCTGTTTCTTTCCCCTCAGGGAACTAGCCTGCTATGCCTGTGGGCGAGAGGCACTCTCTTTCATGGCCTGGGGGACTTACTGTTCTCTGTGGGATCTCAGCCATTCCACCTGGTCCAGACTGATGTGTGCTGTGTTTCCATTCACTGATGTTCCCCCTGTACTATTCCTGGCTATTTATTGACTGTTCTGGAAGATGAACTAAGTTCCACCCCTCAGTACGCTGCCAACTTGCCCTGCCTCTGCTGGCATCAATTGTTTAGAATTCTCAGCCATGTGATCAACTTTATCCATTTTAAAGCCAGTTTACCTATTTAAAGTGAATCTGGGTTATAGTTTCATTTCTGAAGTACAGTGTCTGTGTGACACTGGTGGGCTTCAGTCTTCACATCAGTCAACTAGGAATGAGTTCAACTACTTTTCCTATCTCATAGACTTATGAAGATGGACAAAATGAAATGAAGACATTAATTTTCCTCAGAAACTCAAATGTGATCTACAAATTTAAATTTAAAAAAATTATGATTATTGGGGTAGATATGATTTCAATGGTCGAACTGTGATGTTCCAGCATGGAATGTTTCTCAAATTTATTTTTCTATTCTAGGACATTCTACTCTCCCTTCCCAGTCATTTCCAATATAAAGCAGTTTCATGTCAAAAGCAACTTGAGATAATATATGTGCATGTCCCACTCCAAAGATTCAGGCACAGATCCCACACAGCTGCAGAGTCCAACTGACAAAAGGAAGACCAGTAGTGTGAACTTGTTTCCCCTCTTGGCTCCCTCCTCACTGTGTCCATGTAGCTGCAGAAGCTGCAGCTGTGAGTGTGGTAATGTCTGTTTCCGTGAATGATCATGATTTGATGGTGGCAACTGTGATCCCATCCTTTGTTAGCTATTATTGTTTCTCTGCCTAACACCAGCTCTCCATTGGCTCCCTCTCTGCCCCTGGCATGTAAAGGCTGGTTCCCACATGAATCATATTTTCTAGTTCTTTCAGTGAATTTGTACTGAGTTTTCCTTAGCCAGTTCCTCAGTATGGGTAATTCTTTACATCTATCATCACTTTTTAATCACCTTAGTGGGAAGTCTTGTCACTGGTGGTCCCCTGCTCTGGCAGGCAGCCCTCATGTGATACTGAAAGAATGGCTTAAGCCCACTTGCCTTCAGGGGTGTTCTTTTGACTCAGGGAACACTTAGTCATCCATGTTTGGTAAGCAGTGGGATTGCAGACTATGCTTACAAACTGCTCTGGGCACTCCCCCTCTCAGCTTCACCATCCAGACTCTTTTGCATGTTCTGACAATATGGGTTAATCTGCCAGCTGTGGCTCTCCAGCTTTCAGCAAGAAGATAATCCTTCCCTTGTTAGGTGGGAATAGGGGTGGGTAACAAGACAAACCACCTTCCAAGGGGAGGGAAGTGAAGGTGGGCAAGTGATCATTGATCACTAACAAACTCTTTATAGAGTGGAGTGGTGCTGGGGGAGCAGTGTTTTGTCACACTATTGTTTTGGAACGTTTTCCAAAGCAGTAAGCTTTGAAAACTTTATGGTAGAAGTACTTATCCTGCTTTTCTTTGAACTTTGAAGATGAACCATTATATTTCCTTTTGTTCTCAGCTTTGATATGTTTCCAGTATAGTGTTAGTGTCTACCCCTGGTGGAAACCTTAGGGGAGCATAAATGTTCTTTACATCTGAAAATTACACTTTAATTGATATTTAATTGTCCCATGATCCATGGCTACATAAAGGTGCTGGCCACATCAGATTAGCAGTCAGCTGTTACTCACCTGCTTCATTTTCTAGAGTGAGAGCTTCTTGAGGGCAGAGGCAGAGGTTTGCACACAAATGTGCACGTAATGTTTGCGGGATGAATGAGTGAAATAGATGAATAAGTGAATGAAAGCAACTCTGGAATTGTAAAGATAGTACCTTCCATTTAATTACTAAGTAACCATAAACAACTTTTGAATAGCAAATATTCTCATATTCCTGGTAGAAATTTGCTATTCTTTTCCATCAATGATGGTTTTAAAAGCTCACATCAACCTACATTCAATTGTTATACACCAATTACAGACTAACTGAGCTTCCAGAAATAGCTTTCTTTTCCATATAGAAATATTTTATCTCATTTCTCCCTGGAATTCAACAGTAAGTTAAGTGTAGCCTACAGTAAATACTGCATTAAGCTTCTCCCTTCCCAACCTACTTACTTGTTTGAATTGGTATGACTTTTTTTTTTAAACAGTAATGGCGGTTTCCAGGTGCTAAGATCTATATTTGAAAGGGGAACATTTAAAAATTCCCTTCCTTGAAGCTGTGGCAGAAACTGTTTCCTACTCAATAATTTCAGCTACGACCTTTTAGAAAATCTTTTTTATAATTTCATCCTTTGAAGGGATAATTTATTTTGTCCCATATTTTAAAAATTTTGTGTACCTGTTTCAGTTTGCTAAAGCTGCCAAAGTGCAATGTATCAGAAATGGATTGGCTTTTACAAAGGGGATTTATTAGGTAACAAATTTACAGTTCTAAGGCCAAGTTAAGGCATTAAGAGGAAAATACCTTCTTAGAGGAAAGGCTGCTGGCCTCCGGGGTTCCTCTGTCACATGGGAAGTCACGTGGTGATGTCTGCTGGCCCTTCTCTCCTGGTTCTGATTTCAATGGCTATCCAAAATGTCTCTGGGTGTTTCTTTCTCTCTGAACTTCTTTTGGTACATATGAGCCCTCCTAAAGGACTTCAGTAGATGGAATAAGACCTATCCTGAATGGGCGGGTTTATACCTCCATGGAAAAAACCTAATCACAAGGTCCCACCCAACAATAGGTCTGTCCCCACAAATTGGATTTAAAGAACATAGGCTTTTCTGGAGTACATAACAGATTCAAACCAGCACAGTACCCTTATCTTTTCTTTTTGGATTTTAAAGATAACATTAACTTTAAAAAAAACATTGAGTTTAAAGGGAACCACAGTTAGTTGAATTATTCTTGACATTTTGATAGCAATGAAGTATAAACCTTTTTTCACAGCATGTTTACTAGCTGATCTGTTCAGTTCATATCTGTAAATTTTTCAGCTCTCTGTGTTCCTCAGTAGATGCAAACATTCCCAATGAGGTCTGCTTTGAGAAATACCTGAATTCATATTCATGTTCCTTGGTGTAAAGTTCTGTCCTGTTTCCCTTATTCTGGAATTTTCATTAGCTTTGCTCTTGGTACATCGTGACACATTTGTGTTTTCAAATCTCGATTTTTTTTCTTCCAACAAACAACTGTTGTGACTCAGGTAGAAAACATGGTGTCTTGCCTTAAGGGGCTTATGACTTCATTAGAAAGACAGAGGCTGACAGATACCAGTAATTCATTATGAGCAGTATAGGGACAGAAATAAAGGAGGTACAGATTAGATGGATCTATGGTTGGGGGTTTATAGGCAAGACAGAACTGGAAGGCTCAGGGGACAGGCCAAAGCTGAGTATTGGCTAGAGACTGTTTGGTTGGGCCAAGGTTGAAAAAAGTCTAGGCTAAGTAAATGAAGATGTGAATCCAGAATAGTGCAGATCAGGATAAAATCATCCAAATATTGGATAAGTTGATATGGATAGTTGAAAATAAAATTTATTTTACTTTGGAAAAATATGTTTTAGAACTATAGCATCTATTAAATTAGTTTGTAAACCCAGAGGAGTGTTCCCAAACATTAAAACATATTTATGAGTCTCATCCCCTTACCCATCAGTTTTGGATCAGTAGGTCTGGGGTAGGGCCCCAAAATTGGCATCTCTAATGAGTTCCCAGGTGTTGGGGATTGAATCATTCTCTGCTCAGTAATAGGCATGTTCAGATGACAACCAATAGTACTGTGGGTGTGAGCCCATTTGCAAACAGGAACTTTAAAGATGTTATTAGGTGTCCAAACTGAATGAGGTTGGCCTTAATTCAATATGGTTGAAGTCTTCATAAACAAGGAAATTGGATACAAAAGCAGAAGCACAGGGAGAAGACAGAAGCTAGAAATTAACTCAACCTGGAAGAGAAAGGAGAAGACGCTGCCATGTGCACTGCCATGTGACAGAAAAACCAAGAAACCTTAAAGATTGCCATTCAGCCAGGAGATACAGACCCTGGGAGGAAGCCAGCCTTCCAGCCTCAAACTGTGAGCCAGTAAATTCCTGTTGTTATGTCAACCCATTTTATAGTATTTGTTTTAAAAGCTGTGAAACTAAATCACCAGGTGATGCTGATGCCACTGGTTCCACATACTAATGGGCAATTAGGGAAATGGATCAGTAACACTGGCAAGCAGGCAGAGAGAAGTAATATCGCACCTTAACAATTTAGTGTAGAATGTTAAGAAACTAGAAGACCTATAGATAAGTAATTGAGAATCATCTCACTTCCGGATTCTTCCAACATTCAGAATGAAATTGTGTCTATGTGCAGTTTTTAAATACAGTCTCTATTTTAATCACTTTTTTCTTCCCTAGACACTCAGAGATCTTCAACTCATTTTCATGCTCCAGAAATTTTCCTTTCAACTTTTCTCTCTGGGCCTGTATACTATTTTCTCTTTCCTTTAGGTTATGGTAGCCATTTAGGTAAAGTCAACTCTGCTAATTCCTTGTCTCAAATGGGATTAAGACAAAGGAAATTTATAGGCCCAGTGTAGGCCAGCAGGGCATTTATCTTCGATGAATGAATGGGAGGTATGGTAAATAGAATTCTAAAGATGTTTCCCCCAAGGTTCTCCTGCACTGGTTATTCAATCAAACACCAATCTAGGTATTGCTGCAAAAGATTCTTACAGGAGGAATTAAGAACTAATCAATTGACCTTTAAATAGTGACATTTCCCTGGATTATCTGGTGGGCCCAATATATTCACATGAACCCTTAGCAGAAGGGGAAGGTAGAAGAGTCAGTAAAGTGATGCAGTGGAAGAGAAGGCGGGAGAAATAAGACAGAAAGCGAGGTCAGAGAGATTTGAAACATGAGACGGGCTCTGCCATTGTTGGCTATAAAGGGTACCAAAAGAGCCAGGGAATGTAGGTAGTGCCTAGAAGCTGAAAATGACCAATTTTCCCCTCCCCTTCTCCCAGCTGACAGTCATCAAAGAGATGGGGACTGCATGGAAATGAATCCTTCCAACAATCTGAGTTTAGAAGTGGATTCATATTCAAAGATTCCAGAGGGGAATCCTAGCTCTACTGATCCCTTGATTTCAGCCTTGTGAGGTTCTAAGCAGACAACCAGTTACACTGTGCTATACCCAGACTTCTCATCCATGGTAACTGTGAGATAACAAATGGGTGTTGCTTTAAACCACTAGGAATATGCTAATTTGTTTCGGCAACAATAGAAAATGAATATAGAAGGATCATATTCATCCCTAAAAACCAGGTGGATAGACCACTCTGCCAAAATACGTGGTTATTCCACATATTATAGGTTGATGCACCCTGTATTAGCACTCAAAAAGGAAAATAAACATCTAGTGAACTATTTTCCTGAGTGTGTTCCATGGAGAAAAAATGCATAGTGTATCTCTCTGGGGAGTTAGAGTTGCACATTTCCATATTAAGTCCTGAAAGAAAAAAATATCCATTGATTGTTCTAACTCAATAGCTTTTTGTTTTCTTGAAGTTTATATGACCACAGAATCCTTTAAAAATAAAGTACTTATGAGCCTACCACCTAAAACTTGTTAAAAGCCTATTGTGCTCCAGGGACCATTGCTACTGGGAATCTTTGATGCTAGACCTGTAGAGACTAATTCCAAATTGCATTTCCCTGTAACTCGGCTCTGGAAAGTCTATTTTAGGAGAGGCCATTTATAAATAATAATGTCCCCACCTCCATCATCTGTATCTAGATGTTTCAAATTCTATGAGCCAAGCATCTAGTGTAAATTGTAGCAGGCTTTAAAGCAGGCAGGCCTCTCCCCCTCTTCTGGTTCAGCTGCCTTCTCTGTGGGAAATTGCCAAACCCTGTCTCCTGACCTTCAGGAAATGGTAAAACTGAAGGCATGTGAGATAAGACACATTCCTGGGATAAACCCCCCCTCCCCTAGTCTTCAGGAACTGGTGAAACTGCAGGTAAGTGAGATAAGACAGCTGGGATGGGGACCCTCCCCTAACAGCTCATCTGCTTCTGTAACCCGTTTTGCACCTTAATCTAACCAATTGTTTTTCCTTTAATATTGCTGGTGGCCATATTAAATTTACCTTATCTCTAGCATATAATACAGTCTATAAAACTTAAGGTTGCCTTTTGTTCCAGGCTCAGACTTTCAGAGGCTACATAGAAAATAAAACCTGCTTCCCAAAACTACAGACCCTTAGTCTCGGCCTGTTCTAATTTCACTGAACATTCCTGGAGGCCTGCAGCCTCCTTCCTCGTTTTCACGCTACAAAATGAGTCATATGACTCAAACACACATATGAGTGTTTTTCTAGTGGCTATGTCTAAAAGTGAACTTTGTTAGGTATTGCCAAATTGCTCTCCCAAGTACTTCTTGCGATTTTTGCTTATACCCGTAATGCTTAAGGATGCTGTAACATTTTATTCCTTTAAATAAAAAAATTGATATGAAGCAAATATGACAAAGCGTGTTAAATTTGGTGGAAGTTTGGGTATACATGCGTCTACCTTCTTATTTTATGTTTTTTTTTTTTTTAGCATGTTTGAAATGTAATTGTTATACAAAGTTAAAAAAAAAAAAAAGAAGGATAAAGGAAACCATGGAGTTGTGTGGACTGCGGCAAGTGGGAGAGCATGACCTGCCTAAAGTGGGCTGACTCTACTCAGCTCTGGAGAGCCTCTGCCCTGTAAAATGGGGCCAGGTGATAATCAAAATGTCCCACCTGCAATACCATACCCAGGAATGGATTAAAAGAAAAAAGCCTTTTCTACGGTACATAATCAAGCTACCATAGCCACCCATCCCCCATTCTTTAAAATTTGTTATTTATGTTCTAGCCCTGGCCCTTCACATTCCTTGTATTCTTGCCTAACTTGCAAGGAAATTGCCTTACTCCATAACCCTGTTTGGAATGTATGGGCTGGATAGGAGCCTGTGGTAGATTAGAGATAGTATTAGCCAATTTTTTTGCTACTGCTCCCACTGAGGAGTAGAGTTTAATTTCCATTCCTTTGAATCTGGGCTAGCCTATTAAAAAAAAAAATGGTGTTATGAGATAATCTGAATTTTCAAGAAAAGTATGAAATTGTGAAATCCAAATTTCCATGTGAAAATTTCCAATATTTAAAACATTCTGTTTTCTCCTAATTCTATGGGGGAGGAGCTCACCTCACCATGCTCCCCTCCTACTACCACTACGTGGAGCCCCTGGGAAGTTGTTTATCACAGTCTGCCTCTTCTGCACCTGGCAAAAGCAAGTACAAAGAAGTGCAATTTTGAGCTCTTCTGAGATCTAACGTAAAAGCTATAAACATTCTTGTTATGAATAGTTGTTTTGAAGCTCAGAACCTGCAAATAGGTTTTAATAACTTCTCATTGTCCAGAAAATAAATCCCAAACTTACTGTTTTTACTTTTCTTACTTTATTTTCAGCTATTCTTTTTCTTATACCCATGTTCAGACCAAACTCAACTTGTTATTTTCTAAAGAAGTAGTAGAACATAGAAATTCAGAGCAAGGGCTCGGGAGTTTAGCTGACCTGGAATTGAAACCAAGTTTCATCATTATATGCTGTGTGACCTGGGGCAGGTATATCACCTTTTCCATCCTTATTTTCTTCACTGTAAAATAGAGAAAATCATATTATTCATATCAGGTTTGTTAAGATTAATTAGGACTAGGACAAGGTACACATAGAAAATTCTAAGAACAATATCTGGCACACAATATGCTTTCAGTAAATGTTAGCTCTTTTTATCATCTGGAAAATCAGGACAATAGTATCATTACTGCGAGAGTGGAATTAGATAATACTTGTAAAAGGCTAAATGAAGTGCCAGGCACAAATTGTAGCTATAATTCTTATTCTCTGTGTCCTCCCACCCTGTACTTACTCTAGTCCCTCTGATTTAAGGTCCTTTACCAGTCCTTGCATATTCAAATTCCACTCATTTTCAAATGTCATTTCAAATACCATCTCCTCCCGAGGATAGTCATTCGTTCATTCAGTAAGCATTTATTGAAAACCCTATTCTGAATGGCCATATCATTTATCTGTAGCTCTTTCTTGGGACTTTCACTTTCATACTTATACTTGTAATATATTGATTTTTATATAAAAATGCCAGTTTTTGGAAGGCAGGATATATTTTGTACTCATTTTTATATCTCCCACCCTAGCATGGGGCTAGACGGATGGCTGTAATTTTTTTTTAAAGGGAAATAAACTTTTATAGAAACTCCTCTGACCAAGGATCAAGTTATGGGACAGTCTTCCAGCAAAAGACACAGGACTTCAAAGTATTAAAAATATTATGGTCATTGAGAAATAGTGCCTCTAAAACCTTTTGTTTTTGTTATATATCCCAAAGATGATTGACATGACCAAACAACCTGAATGACATAAACCCTGGGAATTTGTTTTATCAGAATTGATAGACTAACTCCCTATAAACACCTTACTCATTCACCAAACCATAGGGTTGCCATTTAAAAAAAATGGCTTCTAGTTCAGCAATAGATTAACGTGCTTAGAAATTTCCCAAATCATTTGCTAAATCCTTCATAAGGAATAACACAAATTTAGTCTATTGATTAGAAAGCTTCTTGAGCCCAAGGAAGGTTACATGGTCACTGGTGCCCATAATTCATTATGTGACCTTGGACAAATAATTTGACATCTCTAGATATGATTTCTCATATGTGTAAGGGGATAATTCATTAACTTGAGACTTTTCACAGAATTCCTTGTATTGTCCTAATCTGAGAACAGAGAGTCCTGTAAATGACAGTCTCATTTTCACTACTTCTATTAGGATTTTTGGCATTTGAGAAAAGGCTAAGATTAGAGTGAAAGAAGGGAAAGGAAAGTCAAGTTTCTACCTGGGGGGGATGGGGGCGGTGCAATTAATTATTTTGGGGGGATGTGTTTTGGAAGACAGATAGTACTGGGCAGCTGTAGGGTGTCAGAAGTAGAAGTATTTTCATGAATGTGGACTATGTATTCAGCTGCACTTTGTGGCGGAACAATAGGTCAATGCCACATCTTCCTTTTTCAGGGGAGGCCAAAAAGCTGAAAGCATTGTTGGGAACCATTATATTCTAAAGTGATGTGCTTGGTAACATAGATGGCACTGACAAAGGGGTTGATCCAAAATGGTTTTCTTTAGCAACAATCCATCATCCATATCACATCCATATAAAAGGGGGAGGCTGAAGAGGCTGAAAGAGGACTTATTTGAAGAAAGTTGTCAGTGTGTGGGATTGTTCCCTTTCCCCAACCATGGCCTCAACTGGGGTAATAGGAAAGGGGATTTTTTTTTCTTCAAACCCAATGGAAAGTTTGTCTGTGTCCTTTAGGATGTGGGAGACTCAAAGACTCATATCTGACTCATACCTGAAAGGTCTAGATTTGAGAGGCTGGAGCTGGCCCTGATCTCCTTTGATCTCAGAGGAATAAGAGCTGTGGTGGAAGCAAGCTAGATATCTACCACTGGTGGGTTAAAGGAGAGGCTCCTTGGGGACAAATGGAGAACCCATGTCATCCATGGACAGAGACTTCTTAAATCTATCCTGACCTGAATGAAAAAGGTGACCTACTTAAGCTTAGGGACTACCAGAAGGGGAATGGGGAGAATAGGCAGTTGGCTGAACAAGAGACACTGCAAGTGACACAGGGAACATTGTTTTGGTCTCCAAGGTCCCTAATAGGGGGGGTTCTCTGAGGTACTGAGATAGAGTTAGAATTAGGGCAAGACTAATTGTGGCTTGGCTAAGCAAAAGGAAAATTCCCAGAAGTGGTCAAGCCTCAAGGAGAAAGATACCTTAGAAGGGCAGCAATAAAGAGCACCTGGGGGTCAAATAGCCCCCCACATGAGCCAGTCACCTACAGAGAAAGGTAGAGCCAACCAACCCACCCAAATGCATTGTTTATCACCAGGTACTACCCTGGAGAGCAGAGAGGGTAGAAGTAAGAGCCCCAAACAAGGAACAGGGAGGGGGAGTAAGTAAAGCTAATCTATAAAAGCAAATTGCCCCACATTGCCAGGGCCTGTTGGTTCTCTCACATCTGTCTTTGCAAGAATGCCTCCATGTCCTCTCCTATGTGTTCTCAATAAATTTTCTGCCTGTTTTCTCTATGCTGTGCTGTGCCTTTGAATTCTTTCACATGGTATGGCCAAGAATCTAGGAAGCTAAATCTGGCGATGGTACCTGCAAAAGTCTTCCCATTTCCCTCAACAACAACAAAAAGTTTTAGCTTTAGACATCTGCCATGCATACTAGGGCACCAATCCCAAATCCCAAGTAAAGCAGCTATGTGAGACATCTTACCTCTTAACTCTACTTTCCATGTTCTGACCTCAGAGGGTGTGCTGATTTGAATTTGCTGTGTACCTGATAAAAGCCAAGTTATTTAATCCTCATTCAACATTACTGGGTGGGAACTCTTTACTATTTCCATGAACATGTGACCCACCTAATTGTGGGTGGTACCTTTTGATTAGGTAGTTTCCTTGGAGATGTGTCTCCACCCATTCAAGGTGGAGTTGCTTACTGGAGCCCTTTAAAGAGGGAACCATTTTGGAAGAATCTTCAGTGTTGATAGAGCCCACAGAGCAAGAGACCTTTGGAGATAAAGAAAAAAAATGCCTCTGGGGAAGCCATTTGAAGAAGTTGGTAGAGGAAGTTAACAGACATTGCCATGTGTCTGTCCAGCTGAGAGAGAAACACCGAACATCATCGGCCCTTTCTTTGGAGTTAAGGTGTCTTTTCTGAATGCCTTAGTTTGGACATTTGTTGATCTCTTCCTCAGAGTAGGAGAAATAAATTAGGACAGTTTGGAAATGCCCAGACTTAAATAAATAGCCACAATAGACACTAAAACAACATACCACTTTATAAAACATTTTCAAAGACAAGAAGAACTTGTTCTTAATAGATTCTTATGAGAATTATATTTCAACCCACATTTCTTTTTATCTTTCAGTATATTCCCAAGAAAGATTTCAATAAAAATCCAGAAAGTTTCTATGATAGTGCCATTTTGATGTCATTATGATTTGACATTATCTGGTAAAGCAATTTAAAGTATTTCATTAGATAAATGCTTTGATGAGATTACAAATAGTTTGAAAGAATGATACATTACAGTAAAAGTGCAAGGAAATTGAGGTAGAATCATCATCATAACGCATGTTACTTCATTTGGAAAAACAAGTGCTATTGCAAGTAAAATATAGCTCTGACATCACAATTAAATTACAATAATTGGAATTATATTACTAAAAATGATAGCAATGCATTTTCTTGGCACCAAATAACCAAATGTCCAGCATTAAAGATGAGAGAAAGTTGGAATAATCGTTAAAGGATATTTAGACCGAAAAAGCTGCTTTTATTTGAGTTAATTATTCAGGTAATATAAAAGAAACAAAGTCAGACAGTGGTAGAAAGTTTTGTAGAAAAGCTGTCTGCCCTTTGTAGAACTTCCAGAAAAGTTGATGGTTCAGTCAGATGCTAGATAAACTCCAGATACACATCTGGACTTCAAAACCTTATCTAAAATAGCTGCTTTTTTTTCTCCCTTGTTGTCTATCAAGTACTAGAAATTGAAGTTGAGTCAACTGGGGTGGTACAAAAATATATCATTTATAAATGTAATTGGATTTAGCACTCTCAAAACAAGGGGAGTGCATTGTTTTATTGTGTCTGGCTCTAACTGGAGCCTTAAAGCAGTGATTTTCAAATTTGAGTATCTAAAAACCTCATGGGTTGCCTGCAGATTTCCCCAGGAAATTTGACTCAATAGATCCAGGTTGGGGAGTTAGAATTTTAATATTTAACAAACATGATTCTAATGCTGTGATCCAGAAACCATAATCTGAGAAACACTGACTTATGCTTTCAGTTTGTTACATTTTCTATTCTTCCTGTATTCTATTATGTCCTGAACAGTGTAGAACAAACATAACCAGGTACAGAGAGTGAACTCAGAACACATTACACATTGCAGTCTATTGTGACCCATCCTACTCCATACAATTGCATTCATTTCAGCAAATAATTCATTTGCCTGTGGGTTGGAGATACCAGACATCTAAGGGTAGGGGATACAGACATAAATAATAGATGCATTTTGCCAGTGAGGAACTCTCAAATCTTGCAATATCTGTATAATATGGCAAATGTGAAGGGAAGGGTTTTATTTTGTTCTCTACAGGGTCCCAGGCACTTAGAGCAGAGCCTGTCATTTCGCACATGATCCATAAATATTTTGTTGCATGTTTAATGAATGGATGACAAAGCAAAGTGAAATTAAGTGATGTAAACGTGTAAACAATATTCTGGAAGTGGGTGGATTGGGGAAGAATAGTTGTGGGGTTATTGATCTTATTAAAATAGTTTTATCTCTATAATTTGCTTCCCTCCAAATACCACCCCTTATGTCTCCCTTATTATTAGTGGAATTTGATTATTATCATTTTTTTTTTTTGCATGGGCAGGCACCGGGAATTGAACCCGGGTCTCCAGCATGGCAGGTGAGAACTCTGCCTCCTGAGCCCCCATGGCCAGCCCAGGAATTTGATTATCTTGCCTAGCTTATAGAATTTTTAGGGAGAATTTTCTGAGCAAGGTGTTTAAAATGGCATTGTGGAAAATTGGATTGACAGAAGAACTATGTCTTAACCTCAGATCCGCCAGTGACTATACAAGTGGGAAATTGTCCCAATCTCTCCATTTTGGTGTATTGGAAGGGGCAGCACAACCTACCTGATTCACAGAGAAGGTAGATGATCATTGAGGACAAACTAGGAAAGTGTTTCAACACTTGACAGAGAAAATCAAGGGTGCATTAACCCTTGATTAACCCAGTGCATAACCTTTTCTTAAAACAGGCCTTATATAAAATTGTTGCCCAGGTGGCTGTTTCTTCATTCGTTTCTCTCCATGGCACACAAGGGTTACCCCAGACCTTCCCATTGATGTTACCTTCACTTTCTGGGAAGTAACTGCCAAATTCCACTCCCCCCCCACTTTTTTTCCTTTTTCTTGTTGAAGCAATGCTTTTTTATCTAGGGTTAATAAATAAGCTAATTATATTTAAATTTTAATGAGTAATTATAGTTTAGTAGTTTAGTTTCCTTAGGCAACATGTTTATGTTTCAATAAGATTCTTCAATTCATAGAAATGTTTCTATTTGTAGAAATTTCTGGAATGATGACAGACTAACTGAATACATTTTTTTTTCTTTTAGAAAGACTGCTTAAGTGCTATGAAGTTATGTGTTTTATTCATTCATTCATTTAACAAATTCTTTGTGTAATGCTGTTGTTCTAGTCTGCTAGCTGCCAGAATGCAATATACCAGAAACAGAATGGCTTTTAAAAAGGGGAATTTAATAAGTTGCTAGTTTACAGTTCGAAGGTTGAAAAAATGTCCCAGTTAAAGCAAGTCTATAGAATGTCCAATCTAAGGCATTCAGGGGAAGATACCTTGGTTCAAGAACGTTGATGGTGTTCATGGTTTGTCTCTCAAGTGAGAAGGCACATGACAAACACAGTCACAGCTTCTCTCTTGGCTGGAAGAGCACATGGAGAGCAAGGCATCATCTGCTAGCTTTCTCTCCTAGCTTCCTGTTTCATGAAGCTCACCAGGAGGCATTTTCCTTCTTCATCTCCAAAGGACACTGACTTGTGGGCCCTCTGCTTCTCGTGGCTATGTCATTCTTCTCTGCTCTCTCTGAATCTCTTCATCCTCCAAAATGTTTCCTCTTTTATAGGACTCCAGTAAACCAATCAAGACTCACCCAAATGGGTGGAGATATGTCATCACCTAATCCAGTTTAACAAGCACTCTTGATTGAGTCACATCTTCAGGGAGATGATCTAATTGCAGTTTCAAACATACAGTACTGAATAGCAATTATAAGAAATGGCTGCCCTTATAAAATGGGATTAGGATTAAAACATGGCTTTTCTAGGGTACATATATCCTTTTGAACCAGCACAGCTGCTCTAGTTCTTCTTCTAGAAACTGGGGATGTAGCAGTGAATAACACAAACAAGGTTCTGGCTCCCATGTAGCTTACATTCAATAAATAAAGAAGCAAACAAGCAAAATATCAGCCACTGACAAATACTCTCCAGAGAATTAAAGCAGGGTGTTGTGATACAGATTGGGGGGTACTTATTTTAAGTTGCGTGGTCAGAAAAATCTCCCCGAAGAACTGACTTTTAAACTGATATATGACAGGGAGAAGAAGCCAGTCAGGTGAAGATCAGTGTGAATTGGATCTTGGGAAAGAGAACGCTAGTATTAAGGCAGGAATGTGCCTATGGGAAAGTTGGGGTACTCAGGAGATGGGGAGAGCCATAGGAGACCAGACTGGAAAGGGAACTAGTAGCCAAATTACACTGGGTGAATAAATTAAGCTGGATGAGGAGTTGAGATTTTATTTTAAGTGCCATGAAAAGCTACTGGAGACTTTTAAGCAGGGGAGTGTGCACTATTCCGAAAGATTACTCTAGCTGCTATGTGGAAAATGATGGTGGGAGGCCAAGATATATGCAAGGCTATTGCAGTACAGAGATGATGGTGGCTTTAGTGGAATGGAGAGAAGTGATTGGATTTAGTATATGATTTGGGGATTGAGTTAACAGAACTTGTTTATGAATTAAATGTGGGGGTCAAGAGAAAGATAACATATACTATGATTTATATGAGACTATTTTCATCCAGACACAATTAAGATAATTTTGTGGGGATAATTTTAATTATTTTTGGTGATTTTGGTTATTCTCTTCTTAAGCAAGCTGTTTTTCCATCTGGGCACCAGAAAAATCATTAAAACTGAATTTGTCCTAGCCAAATCAGAACTCCTGATCATTTGTTTTTGGTAAATTACTTTTAAGATTTTAGCAGAGTACATACACAATCTTTTGCCATTTATTGCTTTATTTTTATATCTTTTTTATCCAATATTACCTACATAAGATAGATTACTTCTGAGAGCTCTCCATGAGAAATTCATGTTTCTTCTGAGATTCATGATGCCATGAAATTTGACATCATTAGAAAACATAGGTTGTTTTTTTAATAGATTATTGACATTGAGAATTAACATTGTTCATGACACAAACAATTAGGGGAAGAGGAGAGTAGAGTCATAGGATATTATGGGAACCCCATTGTTTCAGAAGTCTGCGTTTGTGGTTTTGCATAAGCATCTCAGGATTTATGGCATGCTGCATGAAATAACCCTAACTTCTAAAGCTTTTACCAACTTAAAATAGATAGAACCAATGAAGGTGAGATAAAGACCCTACAGGCTGATTTCCCTTTCTGTATCTGCCAAATCTTCAGCGAGTAATAGATGGCTATGCAGAGAGAGGTACAGGCTCCTGATGCTTTCCTCTACTCTGCTTTTAGGAGAAAAGATCAGCTGGGATCAGTTAATCAGAGCTGAAAGTCAGAGCAGAATTATGAAAAAGTGGTCAAAAGAGGGAACAAATCTCAATTGGACATATTCAAAACAGGAGTCATCTCATAAGCACCTTTTATACTTACAGAGTTTATAGAAGTTGGTAATGATGATGTTAGTAGATTTTAGGCCAGAAGTCTTACTGTAACATACAGTATTTATTTATTGAGCTAGATGGAAAAGATTATGTTTAAAAAGTCAAAAACTCACATATTCATTATGAGTTGTCATTTTCCCACTTCTCTGCTTTTTCATTGTTCAACAGTAGTTCAGATATCTCTTCCTTCCTCTGCTCCATGAGCCTTGGCTTCTTGCCTCTGAGCTCAACACCAGCCCCTGTCTGTAGTGGCAGGACATGGTGCAAAGAAAAACAGATGTTTAATGGAAATAGTCTTACTTTTCTTTTGACCTCAAATTGAAGGAGAGAACAGAATTTTCTTTTCTCAGCATCTAAAATTATGGTGAACAGATATTTCACAGCACAGTGTGTCCCAATTTAGACATGTTAATCTTTCTTTTAAATATTTTTATTGAGGGATATTCACATAATACAGTTCAACCATATTATACAATCAATGACTCACAATATCATCACATAGTTGTATAATCTCCACCATGATCATTTTAAGAATATTTGCATCACTCCAGAAAAAAAAAAAAGAAAGAAAGAATTCATATATCCCATATCCCTTACCTCTCCCTCTCAGTGACCTGCAGTATTTCAATCTACCCAATTTTTACCCTTTATCTTCCTCTATTATTTATTTATTATCCTTATTTATTATTATTTTTTTCATCTGTCCATACCCTGGGTAAAAGGAGCATCAGACACAAGCTTTTCACAATCACACAGTCACATTGTAAAAGCTATATAGTTATATAGTCATCTTTAGGAATCAAGGCTACTGGAACATGGTTCATCAGTTTCAGGTAGTTCCCTCCAGCCACTCCAATACCCCATAAACTAAAAAGGGGATAGCTATACACTATAAGAATAACCTCCAGGATAACCTCTCGACTCTGAAATCTCTCAGTCACTGTAAGTTTATTTTGTCTCATTTCTCTCTTTCCCCTTTTGGCCAAGAAGTCTTTCTCAATCCCTTGATGCCAGGTCTCAGCTCATCCTAGGATTTCTGTCTCACGTTGTCAGGGAGGTTTACATTGCTGGGAGTCATGTCCCATGTAGGGGGCAGGGGAGGGGGAGGGGCAGTGAGTTCACTCGCCAAGTTGGCTTAGAGAGAGAGGCCACATCTGAGCAGACATGTTGCTAATCTTAATCCATGTTCCTGTGGATATGAACCTGTTGTAAACAGGATCTCTTGAGGATGTTTCTTTTGGTTAAGGTGTGGCTCAACTATTTGCAGGTGGGTTGTATGTCTTGAAGTAAAACAACGGCTGCTTCAGCATTTCTTCTTATATGTTCTATAGTTATTTCACACTCAAGATGTCTTCCCAAATGACTTCTTCATTGAATAATGCAACATTGTGTATTTTAGATTCCTCTTGCTCACATATTCCTCAATATACATAATCATAACCAATAAACCAATCATTTAAAATGATTTCCTCTTAATATGTTTTGAATGCACCTTCACCATTTGCCACCTCAGGTTCTCTAACTCCCATTGCCATTGGCTAAATTCAATTCTTGCTTGTATTACTTCAGTGAGTTTCTCATTGGCCTACCTTCTTCCAGTATGGCATTTGTGCCAACAATATTTATTTGGTAGTTGACTACATAGGAATACTCTTCTTGGTAAACTGGGGAACACTGGAATGTTTGTGTGCATTTTATTCATAGCAATCATTGCTTAAATTCAAATGTTTGGTCAATAATACCTTTAGTTAATACATATATGAGTTTGGGATATACATTAACTTGTAATAAGTGTTGGCATATTTGATATTAAATCAATTAGGCTTTTTATTTTCGATCTGAACAAACCCATAAGTGGTTGAAACCATAATTTCTAAGTAAAAGAGAATTATGGTTATAGTTGAATTTCACATGGTACTTGGATATACTTTTAAAAATCTATTTCAGTACACATTATTACTTAAAATGATTTAGGTGTAATCTCCCATAGTTATTCCATTAGTTTATAATATAGGAAGGATGAGATTTAGGGATTAAAATGTCATTGTTATTAACAACACACATTTTTCCAAACTCTTCATTTAATGCAACTTGAAAATCTTAAGGATTTTCTTTCAATTGGTGACAGCTTTGAAAATATTTTTTGATGGAGTATATCATCTTTAGATAATCTTTGGGTAAAGACAGAATTCACATGCAGGATTTTAGGTAGAATAATCTAAAAAAAGTAAAGATTTCAGTGGGCCAGATGTCTTCTGTGTGCTCTTTCAGTTCTGTTCTCCACCCACCTCCACCCCTGGGAGGTGACCTGTTTAGAATATGAACTCGCCTGCATGCTGCCTTCCAATTGGATTTTGCTGCTGGTACTCCTGTCAGGAGATGGGGGCAAGGAATGTGAAGTCAAAGTACTTATTCTGTTCTTCCTCTTTGTGAAGTTTCTTTTGAGTGAAGATTGCTGCTCCTCTCAAGGTTGCTTCTTCTCCTTGACTCCTTCTGGGTTCTGATAATTGCTTCTTGCCTTCATCTGTGGTACTAACCCAGATTCCTGCAGTATGCCCTTTCTGTTCCCCTACACTCACCCACATCTTAGTAAATTAATAAAAGGACCCTTTGTAAATTAATCCTTGCATTATCCCAAGTTGAGTACACTAGTTCTTGTTGAGAGTTTGAGGGAAAAAGTTATCTACTATCTGGAACCTCAATATACAAAGAAATATTTTGGCTAATGCATGATTATTTTAGCTTGTTAGATTTTGGTGACTGAATAAGACCTCAATAACTTAAATTAAGTCAAAAGTAAAACAATAAACAAGAATGACTAATAGGCATTCCAGCATCCAAGAGTCTGTAGGAAAGTCAGAAATCTCATATTCCGTTTGCTCCTCTACATTTCTAGCCCTCTTGAAGTTAGGTTGGGGCCATGTGACTAGTCTTGGCCAATGAAGTGCAAACCCAAGTCTTCTGCAGTGAAAAGCATGTAAGTTATTCTCTATTCCCTCTCTTTTTACATCAAATTGAGGAAACTGTGTGATTCTGTTGATGTTCCTACAAGATGGTAAAACCTCTGTCACCTGGGTCCCTGAAGGACTGTGTGGAGCACAGCCGCCCTGCTGACCCATTGCTGCACAAGTAGGAAGAGAGAAATAAAACTGTTACATAAAGTGACTGAGATTTTGTGGTTATCAGTAGCATAGCATAATGTATCCTATCCTAATATAAAGACCATAAAGAGAACCCTAGATTTCCCCCCAAACTTGTTTCTCTCCAGGCTCTTCCATGTCAGTAAATGGTACCACATCTATACAGCCACCCATGTGAATGAGCTAAGAGGATTTCTTGACTTCTCTGTTTTTCTCACTTCTATGTGCACAATCCCTTAGCAAGTCTTGTGTGCTCTACCACCAAAATATATCCTGATTCTATTTCTGATGATTTTCATCCCAGGCCTACACTACATCAGGGTGCCATCATCCCTCTCTTGAGATACTACAATAACTTTGTAGTCATGCTGCTTCTGCTTTTGCACCATAATGATTCAATATCCCCACAACAGCCAAGTGATCTTTTAAAAATATAAGTTGGATCATGTTTCTTCCCTGTTTCAAACCACTCAGTAACTTCCTATTGCACTTTGAAATAACTGCCTAATCTAAAGTAATGCTCCCCTGACCTGTCACTCTCTCCCATGGTAAGGTCTTTAGTTTCTTCATAGCACAAGGCACTAACTAACTGAAATGATTTTAAATGTATTTGTTTACTAGTATATCTTTTGTCTTCTAATATAATGTAAATTTCATTAGAACAGGTAGTTTTTCTGACTTGTTCATTCCTATATTTTGAGTAATTAAAACAGTACTTGGCACATAGTAGGTACTCAATAAATATTCGTAAAAAGAAGGATAAGATATAAGGGAAAATGATCTAGAGCATGTTTACTGATGTTAATGACCTATTTTTTGTTTTTCTTTTCTTTTCTGTTTCTACTTTTTCTTTCAAATTTATAACTACTGCCACAGTCAGACTCCAGGCCCTAGGAAAGATTTAATACAATATCATATTAGCCAGAAAGGGAGAATAAATGAGGTGAAAACATTTTGTTGTGTCATTTTTCCAAGAAAGATTGTAAGAATACAGAGTCACCACATGAAGCTATTCTTGTATCAATTATTGCTGCCAAAATGAAAAGTTCCAGTGTAGTCTCTGAGTATCCTTGAAATGGCCAATAACTCCAAACTTATTAAGTGTTCTGTTCTACACAGTCAGCTTAAATACACATATTATGTTAGAAAAACTTGTAGTGGTGCAGAGACAGTTTTATGGGGCCTCTTTATTATCACTATGATGGAGTTGAAGGCTAGGGTGTGGAACTCTTGTGCTGGTGCTGGGTTTATAATGGAGGTCCCCTAGACACTTTATTTTAAGTCCTCCAAGGATAATGTCTTACTTTCACCCAAGGCATAACTCAAATACTTTGCTAGAATTCCACTCACTTGCTATAGAAATACTTCACCTCTTCACTTAGTTAAGAACTTTTCAAGTACCTAATAGGATAGACTGCTAAACTATTTTTACCCTTGTGGACTATTTTATACAGCATTTTCCTTTTATTTCCTTTCATAGTTGGTCCCTGAAAATATATTTTGTGTGTGTGTGTCATCCATACTAGACACAATTAAGGAATTATTCTAATCTTGATTTGTATACTTTAAACTTTTTATGGGATCCTTAAATCACCTGAGATTTAAAATGTTTTCCCTCAGAGTTCTCTATGAGGTGTGGAACATGATTATTTTACTTTCCTATACTTTAATACAAAGTGAGACTTCTGGCTTTCCCTTTTAAGCTCTGCATATGCCATACAGCTTGGGCACCTTTTAAGGATAGATGTTGCTCCTTGGAGCCAATTATGCACATTCTAGTTCCAAGAAAATATGGAAACAGCTATTTATCTTGAGGAAAGAACCAGTAGGGAAACACATCTCTAAGAAGGCAAAAATGCTGTTATTACCCAAAGAACCCACATCTAGAAGCTCTCTAAAGGCTCCTTAGGTAATATGGCCTGTTTTATGTTATAGATGAAAACCAAGAAGTGTTCCTTCCACAACCCTAATAAAAAAGATAAATAGAATCATTAGAATTCAGTCATTCACAATGGTTTATTTAGTCATCATTAGGAATAGATGTCAATTAGTTGTGATGTGAATTAGAATGGATATGAAGATTGTGATCCTTGCCATCAAGATACTGATACATTTAGAAAGAAAGCAGACAAATTATACACACACACACATACACACACACACACACACACACAAATCTTGACATACCCTATACTGTGCTTGAGCTTGAATATATACAGTTGCTAAGGAGGTAGCTGAAAGAGACAACAGAGTGAAAGAATCATATATGGCATTTGTAGATTACATATATTTCAGTCTATTTATTTGCTCTTTAAATTTTTCCCCATCCAAATACATGAAGTCATCCCCAACATTAGGTGTGTGTATCTTACAAATAGAACTTTCAAAAAATTACTCTGAATATTCTTCAATTACCTTGTTTTGGTGAGTAACTACATACCAATCCTTTGACCTCCCTTTTCCTTAGATATAAATAGAAAGAAATAATGGCAAATATTTCATTAAAAAATAGGATTAATGCAAAAATATTCTGAAAGCTTTAGTTTTTTGAAAAGGCATATCCAAAATTAGTAATTTCTAAATCTCATTTCCTATAGCAATTAAAATTTTTGAGAATTGTTAAAAGAATTGATATCTTTTATTTCCATCAATCTCCATCATCAATATTAGTTATAGTTACTTAGTGAAAATTCAGATTTGGTGGTATTTATAATGTGGCTATAAATATAGGATGATCATATGTGATTAAAATATTGGGCTCTGAATCTCCTATGAACAATAGCTATTCCATGATTACTACATTATATTTTCACCTTGAAAAGAGAAGGAATGACCAAATGTGTTTCTCAAGCAAATTCTCTTGAACGTGTGTTCTAGTTTGCTAGCTGCTGGAATGCAATATACCAGAAATGGAATGGTTTTTAAAAAGCGGAATTTAATAAGTTGCTAGTTTACAGTTCTAAGGCTGATAAAGTTCAGGGTTTCTCTTTTAAATGAGAAGGCACATGGTGAACATAGTAAGGGCTTCTCTCTCAGCTGAAAGGGCACATGGCGAACACAGCATTATCTGCTAGCTTTCTCTCCTGGTTTCCTGTTTCATGAAGCTCCCTGGGAGGTGTTTTCCTTCTTCATCTCAAAAGGTCGTTGGCTGGTAGATTCTCTGCTTCTTGTGGCTATGTCATTCTCTGCTCTCTCAGAAACCTCTCTTTCTCTAAAATGTTTCCTCTTTTATAGGATTCTAGTAAACTAATCAAGACCAACCCAAATTGGTGGAGATACGCCTCCACCTAATCCAGTTTAACAGCCACTCAATTAAATCACATCTCCAGGGAGATGATCTAATTTACAGTTTCAAACACAATACTGAATAGAGATTAGAAGTAACAGCTACCTTTACAAAATGGGATTAAGATTAAAACATGGCTTTTCTAAGGTACATACATCATTTCAAACCAGCGCAATGTGTAAAGACAGAAACTATTTTTTAAAAAGCAGAAGTTGCAACTTGGAGACTAAGAGGAATTTTTGATGTGAGAAATGGGTAGATTCAACCATATTGAAATTTCTTGACTAAGTGTAGTACTACATTTGAAGCAGCCTGCTGGTTATCTCCTTTTGAATATCTCTGTCTTAAAGCCTTAGAGTCAGTGTTTTCAAATTCAGTGTGAACCTGCACCTAATATGTGCTCACAAATACTTAGTGAATGAGTTAATAACTGAATACAGCATCCCCAAACATGCTCCTGAATTTCTTATTATGAAATTGTACCTAAGAGTCACAAAAATCTTAATCATCTCCTCTTTCTTCTTACATTGTTAAAGTTTCAGAGGACTGCCAGCCTTATTTCTGTAGTATCTCTCTGCTTCATCTCATTTATTCAACAAATTATGTATAGTATTTGCCACAAACAAAAACAAACCTGCCTTATGCCACCTTCAGCTTGACTTTTTGTGGGGGAAAATTCCAGTCTTGCATCATTTCTCTTGGTACCTATCGATGATCATTTGCTTTTATCTAGGATATTGCAATGGTCTCCCAACTTGTCTTGTTATCTATTATCTCTCCACTCCATTTTGCCCAATTAACCTTAAAATCTTAGCACTTATGTTATTTCCTTCTTTTTAAAAAATTTTTATTAATAAAATCAATCAACATACAACACAAACATGTTCAATGTGTGAATAAACGGAAACATTCTTAACATATGGACATTCCATACTTGGTGTGCAATAAATGGCTCACAATATCATCACATAGTTGTGTATTCATCATCATGATCATTTCTCAGAACATTTACATCACTCCAGAAAAAGAAATAAAAAGAAAAAAGAAAAAACTCATACATACCATACCCTTTACCCCCCCTTTGATTGACCACTTGTATTTCTCTCTACCCAATTAATTTTAACCTTTGTTCCCCCTATTATTTATTTATTTTTAATCCATATTTTTTACTCATCTGTCCATACTGCAGATAAAAGCAGCTCCAGAACAAGGTTTTCACAATCATACAGTCACTTGTGAAAGCTATATCATTATATAATCATCTTAAAGAAACATGGCTACTGGAACACAGCTCTACAGTTTTAGGCACTTCCCTCTAGCTTGTCTAAAGCACCTAAAACTTAAAAGGGGTTATCTATGTAATGCGTAAGAATAACCTCCAGGATAATCTCTCAACTCTATTTGAAATCTCTTAGCCACTGACTCTTTATTTTGTCTCATTTCTCTCTTCCCCTTTCAGTCGAGAAGTTTTTCTCAATTCCTTGATGCTGAATCCCAGCTCATTCTAGGATTTCTGTCCCACGTTGCCTGGGAGGTTTACACCCCTGGGAGTCATGTCCCATGTAGAGAGGGGGAGGGGAGGGAGTTTGCTTACTGTGCTGGCTGAGAGGCCACATCTGAGCAACAAAATAAGTTCTCTGGGGGTGACTCTTAGGCCTAATTTTAAGTAGGCTTAGCCTATCCTTTGCGGGAATGTGTTTCATATGAAAAAACCCTAAGATTGAGGCCTATTGATTTTGTTGTCCTCACTGCTTGTGAGAATATCAGGCCTTCTCCATATGGGAAAGTCGAATTTTCCTCCTTTCTCCCCAGTCCCCCAAGGGGACTTTGCAATTACTTTTTTATTCACTGTTCAAATCACTCTGGGATTTATCAGGGCATCACTTTGGGATTTATCAGGGCATCTCTCTGGACAAACCTACAAAATCTTATGCTCTATTCAAGGTTTTATGTACTTACAGTGTTCAATTAAGCTGTCCATATAAGTTATATTAGGAAATGCACTAGTCAAAATATAAATTTTGTACCAAATAAACATTTTTTGCTTTAGTCTCACATATAAGTTGACGTTTTAAAATATGGATTACCATCTGTTTTCAACACCCTGCAATATTGATGTTCCTTTCATCTTCATGCAAAAACATTTTTTAATTTGTACAGTTAGTCAGTATCATTGTACACTATAGGCATTCCTAGATTATACCATCTCAGTCTTTATCATCTCTCTTTCCTTCTGCTTTCATTTATGCCCCCAGCACTCTTCCCTCTATCATTCTCACATTCAGATTCATTCAGTGTACTAACATTATTGTATTACTGTTAGGTAGTATTGTGCTGTCCATTTCTGAATTTTTACAATCAGTCCTATTGTACAACCTGTATCCCTTCAGCTCTAATTACCCAATATCCACCCTATTTTTATCTCCTGATGGTCTCTATACTTTACTGAAAATCTCCAAGTTCATTCATTAATATCAGTGAGATCATACAGTATTTGTCCTTTTGTTTCTGGTGACTCTCACTGAACATAATGCCCTCAAGGTCCATCCATGTTGTTACATACTTCATAACTTTATTCTGTCTTACAGCTGCATAATATTCCATCATATGTATATACCACAGCTTGTTTAGCCACTCATCCGTTGATGGACATTGGGCTCTTTCCATCTCTTGGCAATAGTAAATTATGTTGCTATAAACTTTGGTGTGCAAATGTCCATTTGTGTCCTTGCCCTCATGTCTTCTGAGTAGATACCTAGCAATGGTATTGCCGGATCATGTGGCAATTTTATACTTAGCTTCCTGAAGAACTGCCAAACTGCCTTCCACAGTGGTTATACCATTTTACATTCCCACCAACAGTGGACAGGTGTGCCTCTTTCTCCATATCCTCTCCAGCTCTTGTCATTTTCTGTTTTATTGATAATGGCCATTCTGCTGGGTGTGAGATGATATCGCATTGTGATTTTGATTTGTATTTCCCTAATAGCCAGTGAAGTTGAGCATCTTTTCATGTGCTTTTAGCCATTTATATTTCCTCTTCTGAGTAGTGTCTGTTCATATCTTTTGCCCATATTGTCATTGGGTTGTTTGTTTTTTGTTGTTGAGTTGAACAATCTCTTTATATATTCTGGATACTAGACCCTTATCTGATATATAACTTCCAAATATTGTCTACCATTGTGTAGGCTGTCTTTTTACTTTCTTGACAAAATTCTTTGATGCACAAAAGTGTTTAATTTTGAGGCATTCCCATTTATCTATTTCTTTCTTCAATGCTTGTGCTTTGGGGAGAAGATGTAGGAAACTGCCCCCTATTATAAGATTTATAAACTATTTCCCTACATTTTCTTCTAAAAGTTTTATGGTCTTAGATCTAATGTTTGGGTCTTTGATCCATTTTGAGTTAACTTTTGTATAAGGTGTGAGATATGGATACTCCTTCATTCTTTTGTATGTGGCTATCCAGTTCTCTAGAAACCATTTATTGAAGAGACTGTTCTGTTCCAGGTGAATTGGCTTGACTGCCTTATCAAAAATCAATTGTCCATAGATGAGAGGGTCTATATCTGAACACTCTATTCAATTCCATTATTCAGTATATCTATCTTTATGCCAGTACCATGCTGTTTTGACCACTGTAGCTTTGTAATATGCCTTAAAGTCAGGTAGCGTGAGACCTCCGACTTTGTTTTTCTTTTTCAGGACAGTTTTAGCTATTCGGGGCACCCTATCCTTTCAGATAAATTTGATTATTGGTTTTTCTATTTCTGCAAAGTAAGTTTTTTGGATTTCAATTGGTATTGCATTGAATCTATAAATCAGTTTAGGTGGATTGGCATCTTAACTATATTTAGTCTTCCAATCTATGAACACGGTATGCCCTTCCATTTATTTAGGTTGTCTGTGATTTCTTTTAGCAATTTCTTGTGGTTTTCTTTGTATAGGTCTTTTGTATCCTTAGTTAAATTTATTCCTAAATATTTTATTCTTTTGGTTGCAATAGTAAGTGGATTTTTTTTCTTGATTTCCCCCTCAGATTGCTCATTACTAGTATATAGAAACACTACAGGTATTTGAGTGTTGATCTTGTAACCTGCCACTTTGCTGTACTTATTTATTAGCTCTAGTAGTTTTACTGTGGACTTTTTGGAGTTTTCAACATATAGTATCATATCCTCTGCAAACAGTGAGTTTTACTTCTTCCTTTCCAATTTTGATGCCTTGTATTTCTTTTTCTTGTCTAATTGCTCTGGCTAGAACTTCCAACACAATGTTGAAAAACAATGGTGATAGTGGATATCCTTGTCTTGTTCCTGATCCTAGGTGGAAGATTTTTAATTTTTCCCCATTGATGATGATGTTAGCTGTGTTTCTTTCTTATATTCCCTCTATCATGTTGAGGAAGTTCCCTTCTATTCCTATCCTTTGAAGTGTTTTCAACAAGAAAGGATGTTAAATTTTGTCAAATGTGTTTTCTGCATCAATCAAGATGATCAAGTGGTTTTCTGCTTTGATTTGTTGATATGGTATATTACATTGATTGATTTTTTTTATGTTGCACCATCCTTGCATACCTGGAATGAATCCTACTTTGTCATAGTGTATAATTCTTTTAATGTGCTGCTGGATTCAATTTGCAAGAGTGCTTTTATTTATTTTTTTGTATGGGCAGGCACTGGGAAATGAACCCCAGTCTCCAGCATGGCAGGTGACAACCTTGCCTGCTGAGCTACTGTGGTCTGCATGATTTGCAAGAGTTTTGTTGAGGATTTTTGCATCTATATTCATTACAGAGATTGGTTTGTAATTTTCTTTTCTTGTAGTGTCTTTGTGTGGCTTTGGTATGAGAGTGATGTTGGTTTCATAGAATGAATTAGGTAGCCTTCCATCCTGCTCAATTTTTTTTGAAGAGTTTGAGCAGAATTGCTACATCTACCTTGAATATTTGGTAGAATTCACATGTCAAGCTATCTGGTTCTGGACTTTTTCTTTTTTGGGAGCATCTTAATGACTAATTCAGTTTCTTTACTTGTGATTTGTTTGTGGAGGTTGTTTATTTCATCATGAGTCAATGTTGATTGTTCATGCCTTTCTAGGAAGTTTTCCATTTCACCTACCTTGTCTAGTTTATTAGCATAAAGTTGTTCATAGTATCCTTTCATTACCACCTTTATTTCTGTGGGGTCACTGGTTATGTCTCCTCTTCCATTTATGATTTTATTTATTTGCATCCTCTCCTTCTTTTTGTCAACCTTGCTAAGGGTCCATCAATCTTATTGATTTTCTCATAGACCCAACTTCTGGTTTTGTTGATTTTATCAATTGTTTTCATGTTCTCAATTTCATTTATTTCTGCTCTAATTATTGTTATTTTTTCCCTTTTGCTTGCTTTGCAGTTAGTTTGCTATTCTTTCTCTAGTTCTTCCAAATTAACAATTAATTCCTCGATTTTTGCTCTTTCTTCTTTTTTGATTTAGGCACTTAGGGCAAATTTCCCTCTTAGAACTGTTTTTGCTGCATCTCATAAGTTTTGATATGTTGTGTTTTCATTTTCATTTGCCTCGAGATATTTACTGATTTCTCTTGTTACCTTTTTCCTTGACCTACAGGCTGTTTAAAGAATGTGTTGTTGAGCCTCCATATATTGGTGAATTTTCTGGCCCTCTACCTATTATTGATTTCCAACTTCATCCCTTTATGATCTGAGAATGTGTTTTGCATGATTTCAATTTTTTAAAAATTTATTGAGACTTGCTTTGTGACCTAGCATAAGGTCTATCCTTGAGAGTGATCCATGAGCACTTGAGAAAAAGGTGTAGCCTGCTGTTGTGGGGTGTAATATTCTATAAATGTCTGTTAAGCCTAGTTTGTTTATTGTATTATTCAAATTTTCTGTTTCTTTATTGATCCTCTGTCTAGATGTTCTGTTCATTGATGAGAGTGGGGAATTGAAGTCTCCAACTATTATGGTAGATGTGTCTATTTTTCTTTTCAGTGTTTACCTCATGTATTTTGGAGCACTCTGTCTTAGTGCATAAATATTCATGATTGTTATGTCTTCTTATTGAATTTTTCCTTTTATTAATACATAGTGTCCTTCAAAATGCCTCTGGGGGAGCTCCATGATTCTAGGAGCTTGGAGACAAAGCTAGCGGACATCATCATGTTCGTTATGTGCCCTTCCAGTTGAAAGAGAAATCCTGAACTTCATCAGTCCATTTTGAGTGAAGGTAACCTCTTCTCGGAGCCTTAATTTGGACATTTTTATAGACTTGCTTTAATTGGGACATTTTCATGGCCTTAGAACTGTAAACTGGTAATTTATTAAATTCTCCTTTTTTAAAATCCATTCCATTTCTGGTATATTGCATTCTGGCAGCTAGCAAACTACAACAGGGCCCAGCTTCATGAATTTGCATGTGGAAACCTATTTTTTTAAAAATCAGTCATTGAAGAAACCATTCTTTTCCCATAGCATGGAATTCACACTCATTTTGAAAATAAATTGGATATATATATATAAGGGTATATTTCTGGGTTCTCAATTCTATTTCATTTATCTACATGTCTACCCTCATGCCAGTAGAACACTGTTTTGATATTGTTACTTTTTAGTAGTTTTTAAAATTGAGTGGTTTGTAACTTTCAAATCTATTCTTATTTTCTAATATAAATTTGTCTATTCAGGGCCCCTTGCAATTAAATTTGGAGATTGTTTTTTCGATTTCAACAAAATGGCTGGAACATTGATAGGAATTGTATTGAATCTGCCAAATGCTTTTGGAAGTATTGATATGTTCATAACATTATGTTTTCCAGTCCATGAATTCAGGATAAATTTCATTCTATTTGTGTCTTTTTAAATTTCTCTCTTCATTGTTTTTTAGCTTCCAGATGAAAGACTCCTCCTTCTTGCTTAAATTTATTCATGAATATTTTGTTCTTTTGCATGCTGTTGTAAATGGAGATGTGTATTTTAAATTTTCATTCCAGATTTTTCATTTCTCTTTAATAGAAACAACTGATTTCGTGTTGACTTGAACTTTGCAAATTTGCTGACTTCATTTATTAGTTCCAGCAGTTTTCTACCATTTAGTTAGGGTTTTCTATATATAGGATCATACTATTAGTAATAAAGATATTTTAAGTTATTTAGTTTCAAAGTTTGGTGCTTTATATGTCTTTTTCTTGTATATGCTCTGGCTGGAGTTCCCAGTACAGTGTTGTATAGTAGGAGTGTTGTTTTGTTCATGATCTTGTGTGAAAAATTTCAGCCTTTCACCATTAAATATGATGATAACTGTAAAAAAAATAGTGTCTTTGTTTATCTCTTTCAATTGTTTTACATTTGAAGTCTAATTTGTTGAATACTAGTATAGCTACTCCTGCTCCTTTCTGATTGTTGATTGCATGAAATATCTTTTTCCAACCTTTCACTTTCAACCTGTGTTTATCCTTGGGTCTAAAATGTGTCTCCAGTAGACAGCATATAGATGGGTCCTGTTTTTTTTTTTTTTTTTTTTTATTAATTAAAAAAAGAATTAACAAAACAATTAGAAATCATTCCAATCTACATGTACAATCAGTAATTCTTAATAACATCACATAGTTGCATATTCATCATTTCTTAGTACATTTGCATCAATTTAGAAAAAGAAATAAAAAGACAACAGAATAAGAATTAAAACAATAATAGAAAGAAAAAAAACAAAAAAAACAAAAACAAAAAACCTATACCTCACATGCAGCTTCATTCAGTGTTTTAACATAATTGCATTACAATTGGGTAGTATTGTGCTGTCCATTTCTGAGTTTTTATATCCAGTCCCGTTGTACAGTCTGTATCCCTTCATCTCCAATTATCCCTTCTCTTTTTTTTTTTTTTAATTAACGGAAAAAAAGAAATCAACCCAACATTTAGAGATCATACCATTCTACACATGCAATCATTAATTCTTAACATCATCACATAGATGCATGATCATCATTTCTTAGTACATTTGCATTGGTTTAGAAGAACTAGCAACATAACCGAAAAAGATATAGAATGTTAATATAGAAAAAAAAATAAAAGTAATAATAGTAAAATCAAAACAAAACAAAACAAAACAAAACAAAAACCTATAGCTCAGATGCAGCTTCATTCAGTGTTTTAACATGATTACTTTACAATTAGGTATTATTGTGCTGTCCATTTTTGAGTTTTTGTATCTAGTCCTGTTGCACAGTCTGTATCCCTTCAGCTTCAATTACCCATTGTCTTACCCTGTTTCTAACTCCTGCTGAACTCTGTTACCAATGACATATTTCAAGTTTATTCTCGAATGTCCGTTCACATCAGTGGGACCATACAGTATTTGTCCTTTAGTTTTTGGCTGGATTCACTCAGCATAATATTCTCTAGGTCCATCCATGTTATTACATGGTTCATAAGTTTATCTTGTCTTAAAGCTGCATAATATTCCATCGTATGTATATACCACAGTTTGTTTAGCCACTCTTCTGTTGATGGAGATTTTGGCTGTTTCCATCTCTTTGCAATTGTAAATAATGCTGCTATAAACATTGGTGTGCAAATGTCCGTTTGTGTCTTTGCCCTTAAGTCCTTTGAGTAGATACCTAGCAATGGTATTGCTGGGTCGTATGGCAATTCTATATTCAGCTTTTTGAGGAACCGCCAAACTGCCTTCCACAGTGGTTGCACCCTTTGACATTCCCACCAACAGTGGATAAGTGTGCCTCTTTCTCCGCATCCTCTCCAGCACTTGTCATTTTCTGTTTTGTTGATAATGGCCATTCTGGTGGGTGTGAGATGATATCTCATTGTGGTTTTGATTTGCATTTCTCTAATGGCCAGGGACATTGAGCATCTCTTCATGTGCCTCTTGGCCATTGGGTCCTGTTTTTTAATCCTTTCTGCCAGTCTATGTCTTTTGATTGGGGAGTTTAATCCTTTAAGATTTAGTGTTATTATTGTAAGGGCAATACTTTCTTCTACCATTTTGCCTTTTGGATTTTATATGACATATCTAACTTTTCTTCTTTTTGCTGTTACTGATAGTCTTCATTTCTACACTCTTCTCCACACCTCTCTCTTTTCCTGTCTGTCTCTAGTGCTCCTTTTAGTATTTCTTGCAGAGCTGGTCTCTTGGTCACAAATTCTCTTAGTGATTTTTTGTCTGAAGATGTTTCCATTTCCCCCTCATTTTTGAAGGACAATTTTGCTGGATATAGAATTCTTGGTTGGTAGTTTTTCTCTTTTAGTATCTTAAATATATCATACCACTGTCTTCTCACCTCCATGGTTTCTGCTGAGAAATCTATGTAGAGTGTTATTGGGCTTCCTATGTGTGTGATGGATTGTTTTTCTCTTGCTGTTTTCAAAAATTCTCTTTCTCTTTGATATCTGACATTCTGATTAGTAAGTGCCTTGGAATACATCTATTTGGATCTATTCTGTTTGGGGTATGTTGCACTTCTTGGATCTGTAATTTTAAGTATTTCTTAAGAGTTGGGAAATTTTCAGTGATAATTTCCTCCATTAGTTTTTCTCCTCCTTTTCTCTTCTCTTCTCCTTCTGGGACACCCACAACATGTGTATTCATGTGCTCCATACTGTCATTCAATTCCCTGAGTCCCGCTCATATTTTTCAATTCTTTTTCCTATATTTTCTTTTGCTTGTCAAATTTCCAATGTCCCATCCTCCAGTTCACTAATCGTATCTTCTGCCTCTTGAAATCTACCATTGTAGGTTTCCATTGTTTTTTTCACCTCTTCTACTATGCCTTTCATTCCCATAAGTTCTGTGATTTGTTTTTGCAGACTTTTGATTTCTTCTTTTTGTACATCCCTTACCTTCTTTATATTCTCCCTCAATTCACTGATTTGATTTTTGATGAAGTTTTCCATGTCTTTTCGAACATTCTGAATTAATTATTTCAACTCCTGTATCTCATTTGAATTGTTGGTTTGTTCTTTGACTGGGCCATATCTTCAGTTTTACTAGTATGATTCATTATTTTTTGCTGACATCTAGGCATTTAATTACCTTAATTAGTTTAGTCTGGAGATTGTTTTCACTTTTTTTACCTAGGATTTTCTTGCTGGGTGACTTTGTTGTCTTTCTGTTCTTTGACATTCAGTTCAGCTTATTCTAGACCTCTAACTTTAGGTTTTGTTTAACAAATCAGATTTTTTCAGTTCTTGTTTCTTGCCCTGCCCCTATAGTGCCTTTTTTACCCCCTTAGGAGGGTCTACTTAGGTATTATAGACCCCAGTCAGATTTTCCCAGATCAAACTGGCCTCCTCTCAGGAGGAAAGAGTCACCTGCATAAGTTTTCCCTAAGGATGAGACCCAGCAGCTTGAAAGAATTTCCTATGAAATCTCTAGACTCTGTGTTTTTCCTATCCTGCCCAGTATGTGGCACTTGTCTGCCTCTGGGTCCCATCAACATAAGGTGATGTGGTACCTTTAACTTTGACAGATTATCCCTGCTGGGGTGTAGTGGAGACAGGAGAGGTTGTCTGCTGGCTTTAATCGCTTCGAATTTCCAAACCCTGGGGTCTGAATTTCTTGAGGGAGGGATTCCACCTGAGCTGTGTCCCACCTCTTACCTGGAGAAGGCAAAGCCTCCAGACAAGCTCACAGACAAATTTAATTTCACCCTTTCCTGGGGCAGTTGGAGCCTGAGAAGCCTTGCCCTTGTATCCAAAGAGCTGTCAAGCCATACAAACACAGCCGCATAAAAGAAAAGAAAAAAAAATCCTTTTCAGAGCAGGACCCCCATTCCTTGGGCTTGCCAATCAAGAGGTTGGTTGGCAATCAAGAGTTAAGTTGGTATGCTGCTCTGTGTATCTCCAGGTCCTATGTGCCCCCTCCTTTCCTTCAGGGCCCAGACCCTTTCAAATATTATGTGCTGTCTGATCCAAAAAAACCTCTTTTTTTGTCAGCCCTGCCCGTTCTGTGCTGGGGCAAAACCCAGCACCTTCAACTTTTACTCAAGGTTCAGCTGAGCTGGGGGCCTATTTTTAGTAGTCAGAATTTGTTAATTCCATAGTGGGAGTTTGGTTGTGCTTAGCCCCTTGTTGCTAGTAAAGTCTCCTTCCTTTCCGCTCTGGGAAGCAGCCTGTTGGGGAGGAGACTAGCTGCTGGGGCTTAGGGAACTGATGGTTCTGGGTGGGCTTGTAGCCAGTCCAGCTTGTCCAGACTGGTGTATGCTGTTTGTCTGGTCACTGATGTGGCCCAGCAGTTGTTCTGTACTGCTACTGGCTATTTACTAACTGCTCTGGAGTACGAACTAAATCCCACCCCTCACTAAGCTGCCATCTTCCCTCCACAATGCTCTATTTTATTTCCTTCTTGTGTCATACCTTAAACAGTTCCTTTATGTCACCAATTAATTTCCAAATTCCCTATATTTTGTACTATTGCAGACAAATTAGTCTGCATGCCAGTCATTCAACACTTTATTGCTTCTGTATTAGTTACTGTTTTCTCACTCTGGAATGATATCTCCTTCTTGTTACAACCCCACACATCTTTCAAGACCAATTTTGCTACTTTTTCCTGTTTCCTTCAATTAGAAATAATCACTTTCTTTTAAACTCTCATAGACTTTCTTTTTGTTGTCTTGTGGCACTTAGTTTTGAAGCTATGTTGTAATTTTGGTGTTAATGTCTTACATCTAGAGAACACCTACACATTGCTTTATTCCTCCCAGCATCTAGCAGAGTACCTTGCACACAGTTATCTGAAGGAATGAAGGAATACCTGGCTAATAAATTGGTAATGTGGCTTATATTCTTTTTTTTTTTTAATTTTTTTAATTAATTAACGGAAAAAAAGAAATTAACCCAACATTTAGAAATCATACCATTCTACATATGCAATCAGTAATTCTTAACATCATCACATAGATGCATGATCATCATTTCTTAGTACATTTGCATCGGTTTAGAAGAACTAGCAACACAACAGAAAAAGATATAGAAAGTTAATATAGAGAAAAGAAATAAAAGTAATAATAATAGTAAAGAAAAAACAAAACCTATAGCTCAGATGCAGCTTCATTCAGTGTTTTAACATGATTACTTTACAATTAGGTATTATTGTGCTGTCCATTTTTGAGTTTTTGTATCTAGTCCTGTTGCACAGTCTGTATCCCTTCAGCTCCAATTACCCATTATCTTACCCTGTTTCTAACTCCTGCTGGACTCTGTTACCAATGACATATTCCAAGTTTATTCTCGAATGTCAGTTCAACATCAGTGGGACCATACAGTATTTGTCTTTTAGTTTTTGGCTAGACTCACTCAGCATAATGTTCTCTAGGTCCATCCATGTTATTACATGCTTCATAAGTTTATCCTGTCTTAAAGCTGCATAATATTACATCGTATGTATATACCACAGTTTGTTTAGCCATTCTTCTGTTGATGGACATTTTGTATGTTTCCATCTCTTTGCAATTGTAAATAATGCTGCTATAAACATTGGTGTGCAAATGTCCGTTTGTGTCTTTGCCCTTAAGTCCTTTGAGTAGATACCCAGCAATGATATTGCTGGGTCGTATGGCAATTCTATATACAGCTTTTTGAGGAACCACCAAACTGCCTTCCACAGTGGTTGCACCATTTGACATTCCACCAACAATGGATAAGTGTGCCTCTTTCTCCACATCCTCTCCAGCACTTGTCATTTTCTGTTTTGTTGATAATGGCCATTCTGGTGGGTGTGAGATGATATCTCATTGTGGTTTTGATTTGCATTTCTCTAATGGCCAGGGACATTGAGCATCTCTTCATGTGCCTTTTGGCCATTTGTATTTCCTCTTCTGATAGGTGTCTGTTCAAGTCTTTTTCCCATTTTGTAATTGGGCTGGATGTCTTTTTGTTGTTGAGTTGAACAATCTCTTTATAAATTCTGGATACTAGACCTTTATCTGATATGTCATTTCCAAATATTGTCTCCCAATGTGTAGGCTGTCTTTCTACTTTCTTGATGAAGTTCTTTGATGCACAAAAGTGTTTAATTTTGAGAAGTTCCCATTTATTTATTTCCTTCTTCAGTGCTCTTGCTTTAGGTTTAAGGTCCATAAAACCGCCTACAATTGTAAGTTTCATAAGATATCTCCCTACATTTTCCTCTAACTGTTTTATGGTCTTAGACCTAATGTTTAGATCTTTGATCCATTTTGAGTTAACTTTTGTATAGGGTGTGAGATACGGGTCCTCTTTCATTCTTTTGCATATGGATATCCAGTTCTCTAGGCACCATTTATTGAAGAGACTGTTCTGTCCCAGGTGAGTTGGCTTGACTGCCTTATCAAAGATCAAATGTCCATAGATGAGAGGGTCTATATCTGAGCACTCTATTCGATTCCATTGGTCGATATATCTATCTTTATGCCAATACCATGCTGTTTTGACCACTGTGGCTTCATAATATGCCTTAAAGTCAGGCAGCGCGAGACCTCCAGCATCGTTTTTTTTCCTCAAGATGTTTTTAGCAATTCAGGGCACCCTGCCCTTCCAGATAAATTTGCTTATTGGTTTTTCTATTTCTGAAAAATAAGTTGTTGGGATTTTGATTGGTATTGCATTGAATCTGTAAATCAATTTAGGTAGGATTGACATCTTAACTATATTTAGTCTTCCAATCCATGAACACAGTATGCCTTTCCATCTATTTAGGTCTTCTGTGATTTCTTTTAACAGTTTCTTGTAGTTTTCTTTATATAGGTTTTTTGTCTCTTTAGTTAAATTTATTCCTAGGTATTTTATTCTTTTAGTTGCAATTGTAAATGGGATTCGTTTCTTGATTTCCCCCTCAGCTTGTTCATTGCTAGTGTATAGAAATGCTACAGATTTTTGAATGTTGATCTTGTAACCTGCTACTTTGCTGTACTCATTTATTAGCTCTAGTAGTTTTGTTGTGGATTTTTCCGGGTTTTCGATGTATAGTATCATATTGTCTGCAAACAGTGATAGTTTTACTTCTTCCTTTCCAATTTTGATGCCTTGTATTTCTTTTTCTTGTCTAATTGCTCTGGCTAGAACCTCCAACACAATGTTGAATAATAGTGGTGATAGTGGACATCCTTGTCTTGTTCCTGATCTTAGGGGGAAAGTTTTCAATTTTTCCCCATTGAGGATGATATTAGCTGTGGGTTTTTCATATATTCCCTCTATCATTTTAAGGAAGTTCCCTTGTATTCCTATCTTTTGAAATGTTTTCAACAGGAAAGGATGTTGAATTTTGTCAAATGCTTTCTCTGCATCAATTGAGATGATCATGTGATTTTTCTGCTTTGATTTGTTGATATGGTGTATTGCATTAATTGATTTTCTTATGTTGAACCATCCTTGCATACCTGGGATGAATCCTACTTGGTCATGATGTATAATTCTTTTAATGTGTTGTTGGATACGATTTGCTAGAATTTTATTGAGGATTTTTGCATCTATATTAGTTAGAGAGATTGGTCTGTAGTTTTCCTTTTTTATAATATCTTTGCCTGGTTTTGCTATGAGGGTGATGTTGGCTTCATAGAATGAATTAGGTAGTTTTCCCTCCACTTTGAGTTTTTTGAAGAGTTTGAGGATGGTTGGTACTAATTCTTTCTGGAATGTTTGATAGAATTCAGATGTGAAGCCATCTGGTCCTGGACTTTTCTTTTTAGGAAGCTTTTGAATGACTGATTCAATTTCTTTACTTGTGATTGGTTTGTTGAGGTCATCTATTTATTCTTGAGTCAAAGTTGGTTGTTCATGTCTTTCCAGGAACCCGTCCATTTCATCTAGATTGTTGTATTTATTAGCGTAAAGTTGTTCATAGTATCCTGTTATTACCTCCTTTATTTCTGTGAGGTCAGTAGTTATGTCTCCTCTTCCATTTCTGATCTTATTTATTTGCATCCTCTCTCTTCTTCTTTTTGTCAATCTTGCTAAGGGCCCATCAGTCTTACTGATTTTCTCATAGGACCAACTTCTGGTCTTATTGATTTTCTCTATTGTTTTCATGTTTTCAATTTCATTTATTTCTGCTCTGATCTTTGTTATTTCTTTCCTTTTGCTTGCTTTGGGATTACTTTGCTGTTCTTTCTCCAGTTCCCCCAAGTGGACATTTAATTCCTGCATTTTTGCCTTTTCTTCTTTTCTGATATAGGCATTTAGGGCAATAAATTTCCCTCTTAGCACTGCCTTTGCTGCGTCCCATAAGTTTCGATATGTTGTGTTTTCATTTTCATTCACCTCGAGGTATTTACTAATTTCTCTTGCAATTTCTTCCTTGACCCACTTGTTGTTAAGAGTGTTGTTGAGCCTCCACGTATTTGTGAATTTTCTGGCACTCCACCTATTATTGATTTCCAACTTCATTCCTTTATGATCCGAAAAAGTGTTGTGTATGATTTCAATCTTTTTAAATTTGTTAAGACTTGCTTTGTGACCCAGCATATGGTCTATCTTTGAGAATGATCCATGAGCACTTGAGAAAAAGGTGTATCCTGCTGTTGTGGGATGTAATGTCCTATAAATGTCTGTTAAGTCCAGCTCATTTATAGTAATATTCAGATTCTCTATTTCTTTGTTGATCCTCTGTCTAGATGTTCTGTCCATTGATGAGAGTGGTGAATTGAAGTCTCCAACTATTATGGTATATGAGTCTATTTCCCTTTTCAGTGTTTGCAGTGTATTCCTGACGTATTTTGGGGCATTCTGGTTCGGTGCGTAAATATTTATGATTGTTATATCTTCTTGTTTAATTGTTCCTTTTATTAGTAGATAGTGTCCTTCTTAGTCTCTTTTAACTGTTTTACATTTGAAGTCTAATTTGTTGGATATTAGTATAGCCACTCCTGCTCTTTTCTGGTTGTTATTTGCATGAAATATCTTTTCCCAACCTTTCACTTTCAACTTATGTTTATCTTTGGGTCTAAGATGTGTTTCCTGTAGAAAGCATATAGAAGGATCCTGTTTTTTAATCCATTCTGCCAATCTGTGTCTTTTGATTGGGGAATTCAGTTCATTAACATTTAGTGTTATTACTGTTTGGATAATATTTTCCTCTACCATTTTGCCTTTTGTATTATATATATCATATCTGACTTTCCTTCTTTCTACACTCTTCTCCATACCTCTCTCTTCTGTCCTTTTGTATCTGACTCTAGTGGTCCCTTTAGTATTTCTTGCAGAGCTGGTCTCTTGGTCACAAATTCTCTCAGTGACTTTTTCTCTGAGAATGTTTTAATTTCTCCCTCATTTTTGAAGGACAATTTTGCTGGATATAGAAGTCTTGGTTGGCAGTTTTTCTCTTTTAGTAATTTAAATATGTCATCCCACTGTCTTCTAGCTTCCATGGTTTCTGCTGAGAAATCTGCACATAGTCTTATTGGGTTTCCCTTGTATGTGATGGATTGTTTTTCTCTTGCTGCTTTCAAGATCCTCTCTTTCTCTTTGACCTCTGACATTCTAACTATTAAGTGTCTTGGAGAACGCCTATTTGGGTCTAATCTCTTTGGGGTGTGCTGCACTTCTTGGATCTGTAATTTTTGGTCTTTCATAAGAGTTGGGAAATTTTCAGTGATAATTTCTTCCATTAGCTTTTCTCCTCCTTTTCCCTTCTCTTCTCCTTCTGGGACACCCACAACACGTATATTTGTGCGGTTCATGTTGTCCTTGAGTTCCCTGATACCCTGTTCAAATTTTTCCATTCTTTTCCCGATAGTTTCTGTTTCTTTTTGGAATTCAGATGTGCCATCCTCCAAATCACTAATTCTATCTTCTGTCTCTTTAAATCTATCATTGTAGGTATCCATTGTTTTTTCCATCTTTTCTACTTTGTCCTTCACTTCCATAAGTTCTGTGATTTGTTTTTTCAGTTTTTCTATTTCTTCTTTATGTTCAGCCCATGTCTTCTTCATGTCCTCCCTCAATTTATTGATTTCATTTTTGAAGAGGTTTTCCATTTCTGTTCGTTTATTCAGCATTAGTTGTCTCAGCTCCTGTATCTCATTTGAACTATTGGTTTGTTCTTTTGACTGGGCCATATTTTCAATTTTCTGAGCGTGATCCGTTATCTTCTGCTGGCATCTGGGCATTTAGTCAGATTTCCCTGCGTGTTGGACCCAACAGGTTGAAAGATTTTTCTGTCAAATCTCTTAGTTCTGTTTTTCTTATCCTACCCAGTAGGTGGCGCTCGTGGCACACGTTTGTCTGCGAGTCCCACCAGTAAAAGGTGCTGTGGGTCCTTTAACTTTGGAAAACTCTCACCGTGGGAGAGGTTCACCAGCCGAAGTGACTTGGAAGGGTGCTAGCCGGCCCGGGGGTCTGAACGCGGGGAGGGTTTCCGGCCGCTGCAGCCCGGAAGAGCACCCGTCCGAATTTCCTAGTCAGCCCGCGGTGCCAAGCGTGGTGGGAGGGCACCAGCCGCCGCAGCCCGGGAGAGTGCACTGTTCCCAGCCGGACCGGGGTGTCACGTGTTTGAAAGGGACCCCCCCGTCACCGTTCTCCGTGGTCTGGGGATTTCTGATCCAATTCTCTCAGTTGGTCCGTGGGGCCTCACGTGGTGGGGGCACCAGCCACTGCAGCTTGAGGGGACCGCCTGCCCAATTCTGCCAGCTGGCCTGGGAAGGAGGAAGGGAGGGACTCTGGCCTCTTGCCGCCCCGCCCGGGAAAGCCCGTGCCCCTCGGTGATCTCACCGGAGCTGGTTCTCCCAGACAGTCAGGCGTTCCAGGATGGGGTACGCTGTCTTTTTTATCTCTGTCGTGGATCTGGGAGCTGTTCTGTATCGTTTCTACTCCCGTAGTAGCTCTTCTTTAACAGATTAGACGTCACCATGTTCCTTCAACTTCGTGGCTTATATTCTTAAGGGGACCTATTTTAGTTTGCAAGCTACCAGAATGCAATATACCAGAAATGGAATGGCTTTTAAAAGGGGGAACTTATTAAATTGCAGGTTTACATTTCTAAGGCCATGAAAATGTCCAAATTAAAGACAGGCTATAAGAGTGTCCAAATTAAGGCATCCAGGAAAAGATACCTTGGTTCAAGGAGGCTAATGACATTCAGGGTTTCTCTCTCAGCTGGAAATGCACATGGCAAGATCTGCTAGTTTTCTCTTCAATGGCTTCCCCAGACCTCTGTCTGTGCTGTTGGCTCTGTTGGTTCTTGTGGCTCTAAAGCTTTTTCCAAAATGGTTCCCTCTTAAAGGGCTCTAGTAAGCAACCCCACCTTGAATGGATAGAGACACATCTCCATGGAAACCATCTAATCAAAAGTTACCACCCACAGTTGGATGGGTCATATCTCTATGGAAACAATCAAGAAGCTCCCACCCAGCAGGGTTGAATATGGATTAAACAACTTGGCTTTTCTGGTGTACACAATGATTCAAACTAGCACAGGTCCTATAATTTAATCTAGTGTAATATAATCACATTTTAACTAAAGAATTTAATTGATTAATTTAAATTTGCATAAATGACATTAAACCTATATTATAAAATTAATATTATTATTATTATTATTTGACATGGGCAGTCTTGGGGAATCAAACCCGGGTCTCTGGCATGGCAGGCAAGAACTCTGCCACTAAGCCACTGTTGCCTGCCCTAAAATTATTTTTAAACAAAGCAGAGATTCTTAGAAAATGACTAAATTGTGGACAAGTCACTTAGTTTCTTTGTGTACTGACAATGTGCTAGGCCTTTTAGGTATGTTAAAAATTAACTAAGCCAGAAAAATGTTTGTAATTTAATGTCAGTATCAGAGGATCAAATTTGAGCTCTCTAGATAATCGAGCTATGTATTTACACATCTCTAAACTTACGGGGCTAATAATTTTTCAGAGTGAAAAGAAAAATACCTGCTGGTAAGTTGGTGATTCAAAAACATCTCTCAAGTATGCCTTTTCCACCTTTCCAGCATCACTTAATTTGACAGCTTTAAGCTATTAGATACTCTGTCAAATGCTTTGACATAAGGCATCTAAAACGGTCATAGTAAAGGAGGTGAGTCTCCAGGCTTGCCCAGAATTGATATGATTTTGAGAGAATGGGGAAAGTATTGTTTCTGGCTGTGGAAAGAACATTTGGAACAAGAAAAGTGCTGCAAAGGAAAAATGAACTGTTGGCAGGTCTATCCCTGGGAGTGGGCATAGTACATGTCATGGGACAGATCTATAATTGTAACTGCTTTCCCATGAAACTTGATCATTTCTATCATTTGGTGGACTCTTCTCTATGGAAACACACATATAATTTTTGTAACAGATGCTGGCAACATATTATTCACTTTTTCTTTTTAAATTTGTTGGCCAAACATAACTGTTATATAAAGTGAGGTATGTACCATATTGTTTGATGAGATGTATTTCTTATTACATTTCATAAGTTTAATAACCATTCATTTTACAGAATTATCCCTTGGTTCTCCAAGAAACAATTCTGAAACTAATGTTTATGTCATTGCTAGAATGTTTTCCTGCCCCTTGAGACTGAATAACTCATTTCTGGGCATTTGCTTTCACAGAATGAGAGAGGGTAAGAATTCAAGCTAACTCCCCAAGCAGAATTCTGCCCAGATGCACAGTACATGATGCCAAAGCTGCATGGTCATCCCATGGGTAAACACATTTGTATCAGAACAATCACATTGCTTTAATTCTTTATTAATTTATGCAGTGCCATGTTCCTTTATCAAGGCAACCAAAAGGGAGCATTAAAAACAGAAGCAAATGGACTGAAAACTCAAAGAAGCAGGTCTTTCACTTATTTCTGAGACATTAAACAAAGTCAGTAAAATGAATAGTTGTTTAAAGAAGACCTTTTCATCTGGGTTACTTGTTAGAAGAGGGTTTTTCCCTGAGAGAATCCTGGAAAATATGAGAATCCTTGGAGTCTATGTCTGAATTTCTGCAGTGTATGGGACCGTTCTCATACTCTATGGCTTCCTTTTAGATTCCCAGGAACCCAATCTGATAGGGATGTTTCAGGGATTCTATTAGTCATGGTGGGAGGTAAGAACTCAGAGTGGTTCTGTGTGCTCTTGCTGGCTATTTTCAAAATGATGTCTGCATTGAATTTGGAAGGAATTCATGGAACATTCCAATAATGTTCCAATAACTGCTTATGACTAAAGATGTAGATGATAGAAAGTATCCTGGGATTGGATTAGATTGGAATCCAATTGGATTGGAAGAAAAATCCATATAGTGCCATTGATAAAACCTAAGAGAGTTGTGCTGGATTGAAATTCTTATGTACCCCAGAAAAGCCTTGTTTAATCTTGATTCAATATAGTAGGATGATATCTTTTGATTAGGTTGTTTCCATGGAGATGTGACATACCTGATTGTGCATGTGGCCTTTTGAATAAATTACTTCCATGGAGATGTAATACACCCAATTGTGGGTGTGATCTTTTGATTAGCTGGAGATGTGACTCTGTCCATTCATGGTAGGTCTCCATTAGTTTACTGGAGTCCTTAAAAGAGCAGACATAGACACAGACATTTGGAACTGCTTGGAGTGCTGTCAGAGAAAGCTTAGATGCAGACTTTGGAATCCAGGAGCTGAGAAAGCCAACAAAAGCTAGACAGGAATCAGAGCCCAGCAGATGTTGCCATGTGCCTTTCAGTGAGATGCTAAGCTAAGTGATGAAACAAGACTTTGGCTCTAGAGCAGCTATGTCAATACCCACAGATACTTAGAGAGGAAGCCAATAGACAGGAGCTGAAAGCAACAAAACCTGGGAGCAAAGGGCCAGCAGACATTGCCATGTGACTTCCCGTGTGACAGAGAAATGCTGGATGGGAATTGGCCTTTCTTGAGTGAAGATATCCTTTTGTTGAGGCCTTAATTTGGACATTTACATGGGTTTAGAACTGTAGTTGTAACCTAATAAATCCCCTTTATAAAAGCCATTTCTGGTATACTGCATTCCAGCAGCAATAGCAAACTAAAACAACAGTTTTTCAATTTTTGTTGGTTTTGGGTATATAAAACTTTTTTAAGGACAAAATTGGTGAATAATTCTATTTGCAATGCCCCCTTTGATTGTTTTGTAGTGGCTGTCTAAATCAGTATCTTAAGAAGGGTGTGAAGAGTGCAGTGATCAATTAGTGATGTCTGCCATGGGCAAGGGAAAGAGGAATAGGAATGCTTCACATTTACTTGGTATAGGTATTTTAAATGTCCTGTCATTCTTTATAATGAAGGCAGACATAACATATGATTAACTATGACTTTGTTCTTCAATTTTATGTCATGTTCCAAACTGAAGCTTGATAAAGCCACCTATAAATTTTATTCAGTCCATTTGATGACACCCAGAGTAAATCAGTAAGTTAGCAACTGGAATGAAATAATGGAACTTCTACTTTCTTTATCATTTATATAGCCATATTGGGAGAACTAAGAAGACTTTAGATGTATGAATATTTTTCAAAGAAATGATCTATTCCAAGGCAGCATTTAACATTCTGCCTACAACATAGAAACTAGTAATGCATTAGGTAATTTCTAATTTTAAATTCCTAACATTTATAATCATGAATAAATTATATAGAACAAGCAGAATATATTTCTCTGTTCATGCCAATCTCAAACTAGAATTTATGATAAATAAATGGCTCCATCAAAGTAAAGCCATCAAAAGAGACAGTTTAGATGGCAGTAAGAAGTTGGGGAGGAGGAGAAAGAATCACTGCATGGATGAGCACACAAGTGCATATAATAATTATGCTCAGTAATTTCAAATGTTGTTAAATTGGATTTCTTATAGTTCAGAAAAAAATGTTGAAATGTGAGTTTATGCTGGTGTTTCATTATCAGGACTAGCGAGTATACTGAACAAAATTTCTCTCTCATAGACAATTTTTTATAGAAAGTATTTATAGCAGACACTTATTTATTTTTTCCTACTCACTCCCATTTCTCTTCACACTAACTGCACCTTGACTTTCCAAAGGGGAATGACTCACTCACAACCTCAGTCTGTGATTTAGGCCTGGGTTTATATAAAGTTCTAAATAATAAGAATCGCAAAGATTGTTTCAGAGATAGTATATGACATAATTTGAACCTATGAAAAGCAGTAATGGGGTTTTTGCTGAATCGGTTGGGAAAGGGCACTATCAGTCCACCATAGTTTCTAAGTCTCATTTTCTTATGGCAATCTTATGGGGAGAATTTGTATGATGAAGAAGGTAACAGAGAATAAATAGAAATTGAGAGATGGAGACAGATCTTTTAGTATATGAGAGACTCTTTGAGTAAATGGATCTAGTCAAATCCTTGAATCAGTCCTACCCTTGTACTTTTCATCTGGCAATAAATTCTTTATAACTTAAACCAGCTTGTGGTGGCTTCCTGTCACTTGCAACCAAAAGAGGTCCTATTAATAAAGTGTCTGTAGCTCTGTAATTCTGTGAAAGATTGTTAAAGAACTCACTTTAAACTTTGACTAATAATGCAGAGAGATCCTAGATATCTAGGCATTTTTAATGTCATACTCTTTATATCTGGAGGCTAGAAAATATTTCTATACACATAGGACATATCTGTATATTTGGAATTAGGATTTCTATTTAATAATGTTTAGATTTATTTTATAAATAAAAGTGTGTGGTAATTAAAATGATTTGTAGTTATGGCTAGGATGATCACTTGACTGTAGGTGAAAAGACCATGGTGAAAAAGAGTGGGCTTTGGTACTATTAGTTTTTATGGCTAAAAACTCTACTGTGCCAGTTTGAATCTGTTGTGTAACCCAGAAAAGCCAAGTTCTTTAATCCTCATTCAGTATTGCTAGATGGTCACATCACCATGGAGATGTGACCAACCCAATTGTGGGTGGTAACTTTTGATTAGATGGTTTCAATGGAGATGGTCTCCACCCATTCAAAATGGGTTTGCTTATCAGAGCCCTTTAAGAGGGAATCATTTTGGAAAAACTTTAGAGCCACCAGAACCAACAGAGTCAACAGAACAGACAGAGCTCCAAGGAAGTCGTTGAAGGTTCCTGGAGAGAAAGCTAGGAGATGTTGCCATGAACCTTTCCAGCTGAGAGAGAAACCCTGAACATCGCTGGCCTTCTTGAACAAGGCTATCTTTCCCGGGATGCTTTAATTTGGATATTCTTATAGACTTGTCTTAGTTTGGACATTTTCATGGCCTTAGAACTGTAAACTTCCAATTTATTAAATTTCCCTTTTTAACATCTATTCCATCTCTGGTATATTGCATTTCAGCAATTTACAAATTAGAACAGATTTTGGTACCAGGAGTGGACTGCTGCAGTTTGCAAATACCAAACATATTGGAATGGCTTTTTAAATGTATAATGGGAAGATTCTGGTGGAGTTGTGAGAAGCTTGATAGAGAAGGCCTAGAAAACTTTGAAGAGACTGTTGGTAGAAATGTGGACTGTAAAGATATTTCTGATAAAACCTTAGACAAAAATGAAGAATGTGCCATTGCAAACTGAAGGAAGGTGACCTTGTTTTGAAGTGGCACAGAATCTTGCAAAATTGTTTAGTGCTGTTGGTTGAAGTCAGAATTTAAAGGCAATGATCCAGGATACTTAGCTGAGGAAATCTGCAAACTAAATGTGGAAAAGTAGGTAGGCTTCTCCTTGCAGCTTATAGTGAAATGTGACAGGAAAGTGATAAGCTGAAAGCTGAACTCCTGGGTATAAAGAAACCAGAAATTGATGTTCTGGAAAATTCTGGGCTTCCAGAAAGGAAGACCCCAGAGAATAGTGCCCCACATGAGGATTTAACCAAACGTGGAACCAGTCAGCCATTTCAGAAAAAGCCAGTACTGGAGATGGAGTTATCTAGGAAGGATTTGTGGGAAGCCCTTTTGTTTGATGGGCATGATCCCAGTTTATTGCATAGGAAGCCAACAAGAGTGTTGCAGGATCTGTATAACAGAACCACTGCCAGTCTGGAATAAAAATGATAGTAAAAGAACAAATTGGAGGAAAAATAACTTCAGAGGCAGAACTGTGGAAGTTAAGGTTTGAAGGAGAGTGGCTCCACCCAAGAACTTGGAGAGGGTGATTTTCCCTGGAAGGCAGAGGGTGGGCCTTCCCCCTCATTGTAGTGAAGATTTCTGTGACCTCAGGCCTTGGAGAAGGTTGAGTACATTCCTTGAGGATTGGGAAGAACCGGGCTGCCACCCTATTGTTTTGGAGGTGTTGAGCGTTGTGCTCCAGAGATGGCAGAGAGTCTGAGGGTGGCCCTGATGCTTGGAGAGGGTGGAGCAGAGAAAAAGATGGTTTCCCCAATGTCCCCCAAGGTTGCATTCAGACAGAGGCTGGCCACTGCACAGGCCCCTGGAAAGGGTGGGACTGCTGCTTTCTAAAGCCTTGAAGATAAATGACTCTTAGAGTTTGAACTCTAATGGAATGTGCCCTGCAGCATTCCAGAACTGTACGGGTCTGGTGACCCCTGTGTTCCTTCCAATTTCTCCCTATTGAAATGGGGATATGTATTCAATGACTATTCCTCCTTTGTGTGTTGGCAGCAGATAACTTGTTCTGAGTTTTCCAGGACCAGAGTCAGAGCAGAATTCTGCCTTAGGACAGACCACGCCTGTAGCTGACTTTGATGAGATTTTGTACTGTTTCTGACTTTATATTGTATTTGTATTGTTACTGAAATGGTTTAAGTCTTTCTGATATTGCTATGGAATGAATGTTTCTTGCATTTGGAAAGAATATGTCTTTTTGCTGTCCAAAGGGTGGAATGTGCCAGTCTGAATCTGTTGTGTACCCCAGAAAAGCCAAGTTCTCTAGTCCTCATTCAATTTTGTTGGGTGGAAGCTTTTTGATTGTTTCCATGGAGATGTGACCAACCTAATTGTGGGTGGTAACTTTTGATTAGATGGTTTCCATGGAGATTTATCTACCCATTTAAGGTGAGTTTGCTTACTGGAGCTCTTTAAGAGGGAACCATTTAGGAAAAAGCTTTAGAACCACCAGAATCGACAGAGCCAACAGAAAGACAGAGCCCCAGGGAAGCCATTGAAAAGAAAGCTAGCAGACAAAGCTAGCAGATGTTTCCAATGGCTGTTCCAGCTGTGAGAGGAACCTCAAACATCATTGGCCCTCTTGAACTAGGGTATCTTTCCCTGGATTCCTTAATTTGGGCACTTTTATAGCCTTGTCTTAATTTGGAAATTTTCATGGCCTTAGAACTGCAAACTTGCAACTTATTAAATTACCCTTGTAAAAATTTGTTCTGTTTCTGATATATCACTTTCTGGCAGCTTACAAACTAGAACATCTATTGTGTTTAAAATATTCCCTCCTGATCAACCATCCTCCCCTCAAATTTTTTGAAAGTGGAGCTACCCATATGATTAAAAAACCTGGCAATCAAAAGGCAACTTTATTGTTATCTACAAGAAATTCCAAGAACCTCTACAGAAGGCTCTCTGGTAAACTAGTTGGAGCATATGGCTAGAGGCATGACCTCTATAAGTCTAAATTTGGGGCATGAAGACATGTCTGTGGGGAAAAAATTTTAAAAAGCCTGTATAGTCAGAGATGACCCTATCTTAACTGACTACACATTGGAGATACAGAGGAAGTAAGAGAAAAAATTGAAGTTTGTGACAGTGACAATAGTGAAGAATTTGCCACACATGACTGCTGATTTTGAGGCTCCCAAATGTCAAAGCCATGACTCAATAAATGTTAAAGGCTTTGATTCATTTGATTAGTGACTCTGTCACCCTTAGTGAGGGTTGTTACTAGCAAGGAAATGGTTAGAAGTGGGTCTAGTGTAAGAATGGGGTATTTGGAGGAGATAAATTTTCCTTGCCAATAAGTATAGATACAAAATATTTTGTTCACTGAATAAAAAAATTATCTTAAGGACCAGTTGTTCATGGCTCTTTATTAGAGTTTGACTCATGACTTAATGCTCCCAAAGTGTTATCCTATCTTGATAGCCACTCACTGTGCTGAGCTCCCAACTGCTATTGTTTTCCAAGGAGGTGTGCCTGCCATCTAAACATTAATCACTTTCTATTCTTGTGGCTATATTAAAGTATTTCATAATTCAACAGTTATTTTAAGGTTATTTTACCATTTAGTTGTCAAATGTAGCAATACAGTAGAGCAGCCAACCCAACAAAGTTGTCTCATGAGGAAGTTCTGGTATACTATATTTCATAGTTGTTGGTGTCTTAGTCTACCAATTAACCATTAGTAGAATTTGTGATTGGGAGTGATGATGAGACAGTCTAAGAAATTTATGTGATTTCAATTGCCATGGACCTCACATTTGAAACTTCTATGGAAACTCATGAGTCTTCATTACCCACTCGTATGCCCACTTCTCACTCTTTTGGGAGAAATGGGCATTTTGACAGACCTGACAAAGCTTCTTAAGAATTTTCGTCTTAGTTTGATTGAACTGGATAGCTCATGAGAAAAACAAAATCAAGTGCATTGTGAAATTTATAAATGGCCTTGTATTAGTTTGTCACACCTCTGAGAAATGAAGTGCCTTTCCTGAGGCTTGTGACTAAAGTTCAAAGTAATTTTGTCTATATAACTGTTGTTTTATTTGGTGGCATATACCGTGATTAAGCTTATTACTGATTTTTAATAACAAAGACTATTAATTGACTACTCATGTACAGCAACTGCATATTTGATATTTATTTAAAACATTTCCTTTGATAACTGGCTAGCTATACATTATTTCACTATCATTTTAATGGTCATGACATTTAGCGATTATAACATACATCCTTGACTTTATGCCATATTTTATACCAATGATTAATTTTATTCTTTCCCTGATAATACTGGGATCTTATAATGCTACATTTACCTCCTCTCTTCTTTTATGTTATTGTTGCTGTGCATGTATTTTTTAAAATTTTTTATTAATTAAAAAAAAATTATAAGAAAGAAACACAAACATCCCCAACACATACACTCAGCAATTCACAATATCATCACATAGTTGCATATTCATCATGATCATTTCCCAGAACATTTGTATCAATTCAGAAAAAGAAATAAAAAGACAACAGAAAAATAAAACAAAAACAGAAAAAACAATTTTACATACCATACCCCTTACCCCTCCCTTTCACTGATCACCAGCATTTCAAACTAAATTTATTTTAACATTTGTTCCCCCTATTATTTATTTTTATTCCATATGTTCTACTCATCTGTTGACAAGGTAGATAAAAGGAGCATCAGACACAAGGTTTTCACAATCACATAGTCACATTGTGAAAGCTATATCATTATCCAATCATCATCAAGAAACACAGCTACTAGAACACAGCTCTACATTTTCAGGCAGTTTCCTCCAACCTCTCCATTACGTCTTGGTTAACGAGGTGATATCTACTTAATGTGTAAAATAACCTCCAGGATAACCTCTCGACTCTGTTTGGAATCTCTCAGCCATTGACACTTTGTCTCATTTTACTCTTCCCCCTTTTGGTCGAGAAGGTTTTCTCAATCCCTTGATGCTGGGTCTCAGCTCATTCTAGAGTTTTTCTCAATCCCTTGATGCTGAATCTCAGCTCATTCTGGGATTTCTATCCCATGTTGCCAGGAAGATCCACACCCCTGGGAGTCATGTCCCATGTAGACAGGGGGAGGGTGGTGAGTTTGCGTGCTCTGCTGGCTGGAGAGAGAGGCCACATCTGAGCAACAAAAGAGGTTCTCTTGGGGGTGACTCTTAGGTCTAATTTTAAGTAGGCTTGACCTATCCCCTGTGGGGTAAAGTTTCATATGAACAAACCCCAAGACTGGGGGCTCAGCCTATAGCTTTGGTTGCCTACACTGCTTATGAGAATATCAAGAATTCAACTTGGGGAAGTTGAGTTTTCCCCCATTCTCACCATTCCCCAAAATGGACTTTGCAAATACTTTTCCACTCACTGATCAAATCATTCTGGGATTCATCAGAGCATCACCTGGACAAACCAACAAAATCTTACGTCCTATACAAAGTTCATGTACTTAAGGTGTTCAACCAACTATCTACATAAGTTATATTAGGAGATGGACTAGTCAAAGTATAAATTTGTACCAATAAACATTTTTGCTTTAGTCTCACATAAGTTGAAATTTTAAAATATTAATTACCATCTATTTTTGGCACACTGCAATAATGACATTCTTTTGTTCTTCCTCAGGTAAAAACATTTTTTAAATTTGTACATTTAATCACTATCATTATACACTCTAGGCATTCCTAGTTTATACCATCTCAATCTTTATCATCTATCTTTCTTTGTGATTTCATTTATGCCCCAGCCCTCCTCCCTCTATCATTCTCATATGAAGCTTCATTCAGTGTTTTAGCATAATTGTATCACAGTTAGGTAATATTGTGCTGTCCATTTCTGAGTTTTTATATTCAGTCCTGTTGCACAATCTGCATCCCTTCAGCTCCAATTACCCAATATCTTACCCTATTTCTATCTCCTGATGGTCTCTGTTACCAACGAAATATTCTAAGTTGATTCACTAATGTCAGTTCATATCAATGAGACCATATAGTATTTGTCCCTTTGTGTTCTTGCCTTATGTCCTTTGAGTAGAGACAGCATATAGATGGGTCCTGTTTTTTAATCCATTCTGCCAGACTATGTCTTTTGATTGGAGAGTTTAATCCATTAACATTCAGTGTTATTACTGCATGGGTAGTACTTTCTTCTACTATTTTGCCTTTTGGATTTTATATGTCCTATCTAATTTTCCTTCTTTTTACCTTTACTCATAGTCTTCCTTTCTACACTCTTCTCCACACCTCTCTCTTCTGTCTTTGTATCTGTCTCTAGTGCTCCATTTAGTATTTCTTGCAGAGCTGGTCTCTTGGTCACAAATTCTCTCAGTGAATTTTGTCTGAAAATGTTTTAATTTCTCCCTCATTTTTGAAGGTCAGTTTTGCTGGATATAGAATTCTTGGTTGGCAGTTTTTCTCTTCACTGTCTTCTTGCCTCTATGGTTTCTGCTGACAGATCTGCGCATAGTCTTATTGGGCTTCCCTTGTATGTGATGGATTGCTTTTCTCTTGCTGCTTTCAAGATTCTCTCTTTCTCTTTGACCTCTGACATTCTGATTAGTAAATGTCTTGGAGTATGTCTATTTGGGTCTATTCTCTTTGGGGTATGCTGCATTTCTTGGATCTGTAATTATAAGTCTTTCACAAGAGTTGGGAAATTTTCAGTGATAATTTCCTCCATTAGTTTTTCTCCTCCTTTTCCCTTCTCTTCTTCTGGGATACCCACAACATGTATATTCATGCGCTTCATATTGTCTTTCAATTCCCTGAGTCCCTGCTCATTATCTTACATTTTTTCCCTATATTTCCTGTTTCTTGCTGGATTTCAGATGTTCCGTCCTCCAGTTTATTATTCCTATGTTCTGTCTCTCGAAATCTACCATTGTAGGTTTCCATTGTTTTTCTCATCTCTTCTACCTTGCCTTTCATTCCCATAAGTTCTGTGATTTGTTTTTCAGACTTTCGATTTCTTCTTTTTGTTCATTCCTTGCCTTCTTTATATCCTCCCTCAATTCATTGATTTGGTTTTTGATGAGGTTTTCCATGTCTGTTTGTATATTCTGAATTAATTGTTTCAGCTCCTGTATGTCATTTGAACTGTTGGTTTGTTCCTTTGACTGGGCCATATCTTCAATTTTCCTAGTGTGATTTGCTATGTTTTGCTGGTGTCTAGGCATTTAATTACCTTAATTAGTTTATTCTGGAGATTGCTTTCACTTCTTTTATCTAAGGTTTTCTTGCTGGATGAATTTGTTTTCTATCTGTTATTTGACATTCCGTTCAGTTTTATCTGGACCTTTAGCTTAAGTTTTGTTTAACAGAGGAGAATTTTTCAGTTCTTGTTTTCTTTTTCTTGCCCTGCTTGTATGGTGCCTTTCCCCCTGACCCTTAGGAGGGTCTACTTAGATTTTATAGACCCCAGCCGGATTTTCCCAGACCAAACTGGCCTCCTATCAGGAGGAAAGAGTCACCTGCATTGGTTTTCCCTGAGGGTGAGACCCAGAAGGTTGAAAGACTTTTCTGTGAAGTCTCTGGACTCTGTTTTTCTTATCTTGCCCAGTATGTGGTGCTTGCCTGCCTGCAGGTCCCACCAGTGTAAGATGATGTGGTACCTTTAACTTTGGTGGACCCTCCCTGCTGGGGGCATGGTGGAGACAGAGGAGAGGTTGTAGGCTGGCTTTAATGGCTTCAAATTACCAAGCCCTGGTGTCTGAATTCCTTGAGGGAGGGATTCCACCTGAGTTGGGCTTCACCCCTCCCCTGGGGAAGGCACAGGCTCCAAACAAGCCCCCAAAAGAGCTCACTTCTGCCTATGCCTGGGGCAGTTGCAGCCTGAGAAGTCCTGCCGCTATATCCAAAGGCAGTCAAGCCTTTTTAGAAACACAGCCACAAAAACCTCTGTGTTCTTCTTTTGCTTTCTTTTTCCATCAGCCCTGCCTCCCTGGTACTGGGGCAAAAATGAGTGACCTCCACTTTGACCAGGTTCACTTGAGCTGGGGGCCTATTTTTAGTGGTCAGAATTCGTTTATTAATTCCACAATTGACGTTTGATTGTGCTCAGTCCCTGCTGCTGGTAAAGTTCCTTTCCTTTCCCTTCTGGGAAGTAGCCTGTGGGGGAGGCGTCACCAGCCGCCACAGCTTTGGGAACTAATGGTTCTGTGGGGGCTCATAGCTGGTCCAGCTGGTGCAGACTGGGATCGCTGTGTGTCTGGTCACTGACGTGGCCCCAGGAGCTGTTCTGTACTGTTCCTGGTTATTTAGTAGTAATTCTGGAGGACAAACTAAAATGCACACATTGTTAAGCCACCATCTTGACCCAGAAGTCTGTGCATGTATTTTTGATTCAAGATGAGAGTACATTTATTTTTGTCCAATTAATATTCATTATTTTGCACCAGATACTTGTCCATTCACTTACACATGTCTCTTCATTTCTTCTAGCATTTTGGATTTAGTTTTCCTTCTGTCTGAAGATATTTAGAATTTCTTTTAGTGTAGATATGATGACCATAAATTCTCTCAGTTTTTATTTGCCTAAATAATGCCTTTATTTAATCTTCATTTTTTAATGATATTGACATATAGAATTAGAGATTGGCAGTTATCTTCTTTTAGCACTTTAGAAAAGTCTTTTCATTGTCATTGGCTTCCATTCTATTGAGAAATTTTCTTTCAGCCTTATTGTTATTCCTTTGAAGCAAAGTTCTGTCCCTTGTTTAATGACTTTAATTATTCCTGAATCTATTGACTGGGTGAAGAGTAATAAATGAAAAAAATCTTTCTATTAATTTTATTTGGTGACATTATGATGTGATATCTTCCAACCCATGATACATAAACAATTTTAATTGAACAATGAAAAGTAGGTTTATAAAGTAATAAGTAAAAAATTAAAAGTAATAAATGCTGCAAATAAGTGTAATGCATGGTGTTTGATTGTCCTGACCAAAGAAAGAAGAGAAGACTTCATAGGTAGTAGTTGGTGAAGAAGGAGTAAAACGGAGCCCCCCTTTGGGAGGTACATTTTTTTCTGCACCAGTTTTCATTGCCAAATTTTCAACCTTTTTTGGAGTGCTTGGTTGGCTAACCTTCAAATTGCAAATATAAGAAATTTGTAGCCATGAAAATACCTTTATGGGAAAATAAAGCCTAAACATGAGAAAGCTTCAAAACACATCAAAATAGCTCATATAAAACAACAGATAGAAGAAAGGTAGAAGATACTACTTCTCCATCCTTTTCATTTGATGTATATATAAAACTACTTTGGGATTATCCAAACATGATATGTGATTTCTTTTTGTTCCACACGATGTTCTCTGACTAGAAACTCTTGTATTGGGTAAATTGGTGGATGTGTCTTTGGTCTTTGCCTGAAATCATGTTGAAATATTACTCATCATAATATGATTAATTGTTCAGTGTATTTTTGAGGTAAAAGCTGCTATCCCCAAAACAAAAAAATTCTAAGAAGTGGTGAAAGTTTTTCAAAGCTATTTTGTTGAAAATTATTCACTGTCAAGTTATGTATTTGAGAAAAAAATCTTAAAATCAGTCAGACACATTACTACTGTCTTTTTATCTGCTGTTATACTATAATGTGCTCAAAGATAGTTTTATTTTTTATTTGGATTTATCTTGCTTGGGATTAAATGAATTTCTTAAATCTGGATTGAAAATCTTCCATCAGTGAAAATTTCTTCATTATTATCTTTTCAAATATTTCTTCGGTCTTGTTGTTTCTATTCTCTTCTTCTGGGCTCCAATTGCACCTAGCATGAGAACTTTTCCAAGTATCTCTAGCAATCTTTTCTGGATTTTTTCATTTTTTTCCTCAATGTGTTTCCATTCAGAAACTGATCAGACTTACATAAGTTCACCAGTTGTATATTCTACTGTGTCTAGCCTGTTGTTAACCTATCAATTGAGTTTTTAATATAAGATTTTGTATTCTGTTATTCCAGAATTTCTATTTATTTGTTTGACTACAATTATGTGGTAAAATCCTTCATTTCAATACATTTTCTCAATGTTTTCCACACTTTACTTGAGCATATTAATCATCAGCTCTTTTAAAGTCCTTGTCTGCTAAAGCAAAATTTGGACTACCAGTGTACTTTTCTTTTTTCCTGTTTTTCTCTTAGTTTTCATTTTTGTAGCAGTCTCTTGCCATCCCTACTGGTTTTGATTGAAGATTAGACATTGTCAGAGAAAAGGCTGTGTCTCCAGATGATAATGTCTTCCACCAGAGTGTGTACATACTTTTTTTTTCCTAGGCAGACACAGTAAAGTCTGAACATATTGTTCCAAATGGGAACTGAGCTGAGCTAAGGCTGAATTGCAGGATTTTTTTTAAGGCTGTATTCTTTTTTTTGCTTCTTTTCTTAAGTGTGCATCTACAGGGCTTTAAACTATGAGCCTGGTGTAGTAACTAGTGATGGGTCTTTAACTCTAATCTGTAGTGTTCAAAACTTTGGAAGACTTCTGAAAAAAAGACTGAAAATGCTCTTCTTTTCAGAGGTTTCTGCCTCTAGCTTTGTGTGCCTTTAAAACTTGGCAACTGTTTTGAGGGGGAGTCTGGTCATATTTTGAGAACTTCTAAGTCTCTAATTTTGTCACTTTAGCCCTATGTATTCTCAGCCTGAACTCAGACTCAACAAATGCCCCCAAGAAAAAAATCAGCTTCAGATCATTATCTCACCTTTCTAAGATTCTCTTCTGGAATCTTTACTTCCAAAGTCCTATGATCTTTGTGATTATAAAAAGTATTTTATATGACTTTTCAAGTTGTTTTTGTAGAGACTTTTAGTCGGTTACAAACTACTGTATCTTACCTAGAATTGGAAGTCTTTTCATTTAAATTTTGCAACAATCTTTCAAGGTAGCTATTTCTTGATTTAAGTGAAATAGATCACAAGCCAATCAATCAATTTTGCTCTTTACAAGGAAAATAGGATTTTACAACTTGACTTAGAACTATGACTTGGTTATGACGGCCAACCTGGGAAAGATTGGAATCCACAGACCAGATAGACCTATTAGTGGGGGAAGCCATAAAAGTTACATGAATTTCAAAAGAAAGAAAGCTGGATTAGCATTTTGAAAGGGTAAAGAATTCAGAAGGTTAACAGAAGACATTAGGTAGAAGTCTGGGAAAGCTGACTTTGGCAGTAGATGGGAAGGACCTAATTATAAGATCTGAATCTAGAAGTAGGATTCTGTCTCCTAGAATCCTTGAAAGGGAGGGCAGGAACCTAAGGCTTAGGGAACAGAAGCACCAGAAAGTAAGTCAGGGATTTATGCTCAGTGGCTGAGAGAGTTCAAATAGAGTCAAGAGGCTACACTGGGGGTCACTCTTACACATACTTCAGTTAGACATTGCTAACTATCATAACTTGCTGAACTCCAACCAAAACCATTCCTACTAGTCCTAAAGAGTACCTAGGGCATTATATATAATCCTTCAAAGGTTCCATGCACTATGGTAACTTTCCAAAACTTGCAACCTCCAGACGGCTCCCTGGACCAGTTAAGTCCTGAAATGTAGAGGAGCCAGCCTTTCCAGAACATCAACTAGTTCCATCCCACTATCCTATATTATGGACAACCCTTCCAACATGAAAAACTTAGAATGGGCATAGCCCAAACACCCCTAAAGAATGGGAGAAAGATTAAAGGTGATTGTGAAGTTATACAGAGAAATTCGGGTTTAACAAATGAGTGTGAGTGCAGAATCATTATACTGATATTTCTTTTAGCCTTCAGTACCTTAGAGCAGCTAGAAATAAAAACCTAAAATTGTGGAATTTTAACCCATACCAAACTCTGAACTGTTCTACAACGAATTGTCGCGATGTACTTTGAAATTTATTGCTTTTATGTGTATACATTATTTAAAGATAAGGAGTTTAACAGAGGAGATAGGATTTAACAAATGAGTATGACTGCTGAATCATTATATTGAATTTTCTGTTGGTCTCCAGTGTCTTGGAGCAGCTAGAAGAAAAAACAAAAAAATCATGGAACTGTAACCTGTATCAAACTTTAAAATCTGCTCCATAGTCTGCTAAAATATACTTGGAAATTTAATGCTTTTTGTATATATATTATATTTCACAATAAAAATAAAAGTTTAAAAAAATGGCAAGGGCTTAGGCCAGAGGAAAAAGGCAAAATTGCATAGATGATCTAGCATTAGAAAGAGTGACTTGAGCCAGTGAGTTACTGAAGCTTACTACCTGCTGACTCAGTACCTGATTGACTTCAATCTGGAGCAGACCAGAAATTCTTCCTTTCTAGAAGGCCATTCTCTCATCTACTCTTCACTAACTAACAAAGCTGCATTTCAAGTTTTTCCTCTTCTTTGAAGCTTTTATTGACTGGTTCTTGTCAACTTTCCCTGGCTAAATTTACTCCTCCTCCTTTGTTTCACCATTGAATATACTTTTGTACAGTTTCTTTAACACTTTTTCTTTATACATGTCATGATGATTTATTGTGCAGAAAAAATAATAAAAAGAAGAGTTTGTTGGATTGTTTAGTGACTAAAGACATTAAGCTATGATAGCCTGATGGATGAAACTTAATATCTGGGATAGACTAGCCAATGAGAAAATTTTACCAGCTGGTGGGAAGAGCAGAGAGATAAGAAAAAAGATGTCAAGAAAAAAGATGTCAAGAAGCTGAGAAGTTTTGGCTTAAATGCAGGCCAAACTTCAAATCATCTTACCACCAGGTTTGAGCCTTGAGATGCAAAATCAAGCATTTTAAAATCAGCTATTTGTTTGGTACATCATTCTTCTATTAAAAAATAATTGGCTACCTTACAGGTTTTCAGGGTTGAACATGATGGGGTGATGTTGGGTGCAGTTGAAGGCACTGGGCATATTTAGCCTGGAGAAGATTTGGATACACCTGAGAACTGCCTTAAACTATCACAGCCTCTCTTCCTTGAAAATAGGCATTATTAAGGCAATTTGGGAGAATTTACAGAATGAGAGATTTCATCTCTTTACAAATGTAGCAGATGAGTTATTAAAAATTTAATTAACAGAGCCACCTGTAGAGATTATAACTGTGGAGATATTAACTCATTCTTGTTTTATGAATTCTATGTTCAATGTTAACAAAAATTAAACAAATGTTTTCTCGTCCCCCTTTCAAAGAAGTAGCCAGAATATTCTATTTTTGAAACCCACATTTCTCTTGCTCTCAAGGAAAAGTAGATAAGTCAAGACTCTGGGAAGCAAATAGAGTCAATTGCCCAAGAGAGGCAGGGATGGAAGCCTTTAGACTTAAAGGGTTGACCTCAATATATTGTTGAGTCCTGGACTACTGGAAAAAAAAAGAGGGTTGCATTTTTCTGGTGAGCTTGGGGTCTGGAGTCTCCATAAATGCATCAGCTCTGAAATGACATGAATTGAGAAGTTGTGGCTGGGAGGAACCGGTGAAGGATTTGGTGCTTAAAAGTTTGAGCCTTAGGAAGAATCAGCCATGACCACCTGATCTGCCAATCCTCAAAGTAATCGTAAGTACATGGATCCACATCACATAAAACCATTGTGCTAGGCAGATAGCAGAGGAGAAATGGCATCATGGTTGGGAGATCATGTTTGAATTTCACCTTAAAAGAAATTCTGTGTGTAATGTGAGTGTGTGTCATCTGTCTGGGTTTTTTTGGGGGGGGAGCAGAAGGGGGATATTTTCCATGTGGATGATTTATATTGACTTTCCTGCCAATCTTTGTGATCTTGTTTTAATTTGATTTTCCTGATTTCAGAAATAGGACATTATTTGTGCCTTAAAGATTTCGAAACAGCTCATACCTACCTCAAAAGAAATTTTCAAACAATTGTCTCTGTCCAAAAATGGAATTAGATGCCTGGGAAATTATCAGGTTTCCTGTCAATGAATCTAGTTAAACAGAGACCAGCTTTTAGGGGCATTGTAGGAAAGAATCCTACATTGGTTGGAGGGTTGAAGCATTTTCTAATTCATATTTATATCTCTAGTATCTAGGAAAGTATCAGTCACATAACAAGCATAATGTAAATATTTGTTTAATAAGTGAATGAAAGGATGGATGCGTTAGAATGACCCACAATATCAATATTTGATGGATATATGGATGAACTAAAAAGTTATTAGGATTTAATTTATATGAATGCTGTATCAAGCTAGCTATATATTTCTAAGGTAATTTGAATAAATCAGTACTTATACCTATGCATTTTACTTGTAATCATATTTTCATTGATGCTATAAAACTTAACATAATTGCTAGTTCAACCTAGATTAGGGACCCACTTACTCAGAACTCATTTGGAACTTGTGACTTCTCTAAGTTTTGCCCTTCTCTCAGCACAAAGTGGCAGACTGCTTGCCTTGTTTGTCTATTCCCCTCTGCAGCATTGTCTTCTGGATTAAGTGGTTCTTTCTTCACTCAAGTAGTTATATGTGGGGTTTTCCTCTTTAACGGTGACTTTCACACCAAAGTATGAAATGGAAACTTTTCCTCATTTTTTTCTTTGTGTATCCTTTTAAAACTAAAACAAAAACCCAAATGAACTAAAAAAATGAACACTTTTCAATCATTGTTCCCTCATGGACAATATTCAGGGATGGTTGATCTTGGCACTAGGGCATATTTTTTGTCTGACTTCATATTCCTAACTGTTCAGTCTACTGACAGAAATATGGCTTGTCTTTCTGTATGTTCTTTGCAGCATAACTGCTTTAAAGAATATTTAATTTAGATTGAATAAGGTATAGTAGAAAGAGCACTGACCTGGAGTTAATAATTTGTCCTTCAGTTCAAGCAGATGGTCCAGAAGATCCATTCTATCTTAACCATTCTATGATTCCACTGTACATAAGACACCTTGAATCTGCAATTTTTAAATAAACAATCTTGAAAAACTTGGACACAATATATTTTGAATGAGAAAATAGTTTTCCCACACATTGATTATTTTTGTACTATTTTTATTGATATATAGATATATGTAGATTTTGAAAATCTGATTCAAATATGTACATGTTAGAAGTTGTACACTGCAGTCTTTCAGTGTTGTTTCTTTTCAAAATTCCATCATGTTTCCTATTTTGAGTGAACAGCTCTGTTTAAGCAAATATTTTGCTAAATATTTTCCATCCATTTTGATATGAAAATATTAAATATTAAATTATCTCTGGATAATGCAGAAAAATGATATTTGCTTCATTGAGGTTACTACAGAATTTTTACAACTGGATTCTAGGCTGGAAGTAAGGTGAGCCTGTACATACGAATGCTAACAGCCAGGGAAGAAAATAACTGCAGGGATTTTGGGGTGCAAACATGCTTTAGGCTATCCATCTTCCTAAGCTATTCTAAGATCACTCCTGCAGCATTCTTGAAAAATAGTCATCCAGGTTTGATCGACTATATTCATTGACAGGAAGTTCATTACTTATAAGGCTGTACTTTCATTTTAGAAAGTTTTAATTGTTAGAAAATATTCTCTTACATTGAGTTGAAATTTGCCTCTCTTGAACTTTTCTATACTCTGGTTTTAATTCTAAAATTTGAGCTCTTCCGAATAAATTTGTTCTCACATATACGTGACAGCCCTTCAACATGGCAAGACCTTTAGCTTCCCCTTTTCCTGTTTTCTTTTTCAAGATTACATGCTTCTACTTCCTTCTATTCTGATTATCTTCTGGAAGCACTTCAATTTGTCCATATCCTTCTTCTTAATTTTTTATTTTGCAAAAACTATATGTTTATAAGGAGTTGAGAAGTTAAGAAGCTTATTGGCAGCAGGGCCTCTTCTTCCTTTGCACCTGTGAAAGGCTGACATGTCCTGCATGCCCTGTGGCAGCCAGGCTTGGTATTCCTGCTGAAATGGTTAGCAACTGTTGCTGGTTTCTGCCTCAGCTTAAATAAAAATGGGCATGCCTGGGACCTGGGAGCAGCCTTTTTGATTGCAAGGTATGCAGGCTAGGGGAGGAAGTCATAGGATTTGATGGTGCCTTATCTCTTTTGATGCGGTCTTCATTCATCTAATCACTTCTCATCCCCTCCTCCACTACCATTTTAGCCCATTCTGCTGTCCTATGTAGCAGGCCTTCTTTTCTATCCTCAGCCTCTTCCTCAGAGCTCTCTAGTTGCAGGGCCTCTTTGCATTTCCTCTGCCCTACCAAGCCCAGTTCAGCCCAAGGGCCTTTGCGCAGCTGCATCCCCTGATTGGAAAGTTTCTCCGGCAGGTGTTTAACTTGCTGGCTCCTTTACTTGATTTAGGTCTCTGCTCGAATATCACTTCCTCAGGAAGGTCCTCTCTAGAAGTGTACTTCATTATTCTCTACCCCCTTTTTTGGCTTTTAATCGTTCATAGCACCTCTCCATACCTGAGTTTATAAAGTGTTTATCTGACTTTTGCCTCTCTTCCCCACTAGTGTGTAAACATTAGGAGGTACAAACTTTGCTTTATCACTGTATTCAAAGGACCTAGAATAATGCTTGGCATTTAGCAGCATGTAATACATATTTGTTAAACAAATGAATGAATTTAGACTTCCAGGCTGATGAAGCTAATGAAAATTTGAGTTACATAAATAGAGGCTAATTGTGTAAATCAGTATATTTGGAATGTACCTCAGATATGCTAGGATTTACAGAAGCTTATGTGTGATAATCTGAAGCACAAAACCCAGCGTAATAATATGTTATGGTAAAATGCATTTTGAGTTCCAAAAACTGGCTTACACATATTTTTTGGACCATAATAAATTTAAGTTGGGGATAGCTTGTTCTCCCATAAATGTAGCCTAAGATTTCAATAGTATGTTTTTTCTTAGCAAATGTTGCTAAGTGTTATTACTAAGATTATGCTGTTTCTGGTGAAATGTTATTTTCCCTGGTAACCATGGAACCCAACTGGTGAGCGAGACAGGAACTTTTTTTAAAAATTGTTTTATTAGAGAAGTTTGGTTTACAGAACAATCATGTGTAAAATATAGGATTCCCATACATACCACCCCACCATCAACACCTTGTATAAGTGTGGAACATTTGTTACAATTAATGATAGCACTTTTTAAATAATTTTTTTTAACAGTCGTAGCCAGCATTTATTGTGAGATTGTATATTCTAGGTATTGTGTGAAACAATTTCATGGATTACCTCCTTTAAAATACTCAATGCACAGGCCTGTGAAATATGTCCTATTATTATCATTTATTTACTTTTTAATTAGAAAAGTTGTAGGTTTACAGAGAAATCGTGTAAAAAATACAGTGCCACCATTTGTTGGCATTTTGCATTAGTGTGGTACCCTTGTGACAATTGATTAAATAATATTAAAATTATTCTAATAACTATAGTCCATTGTTTACACTAGGTATATTTTCCCCCAGATACCACCCTATTATTAAAAACTTGTACTGGTGTTATACATTTGTTGTAATTCATGAAAGCCCATTCTTATACCTGTACTATTAACTATTGTCCATTTTCTACAATAGGGTTGATTGTGTTGTGCAGTCTTATGCTTTGTCATTTAATTTTTATTCTAGAAACCCATATGACTTAAAATTTCCCCTTTTAACCACATTCACATAAATAATTCAGTACTGTTAATTGCACTCACAATAATGTACTACCTTCACCATTAGCCATTTAAGATAGGAGGTTCTTGACAGCAGCGTTACTCAAAATTTTTGGGTAATTTTTGCATTTGGCTAGGATTCTAGCCATCAATTAAGGATGAAAAGAAATAAGGCTAAACTTCTCTCTCACCATAGAAAAATGATTAGACAGAGGTAGGATGAGGGTCAGTCCTGGGAAACAAACAATGCTTCATCTTCATCTGGAAAAGCACGTGCAGAAGGAACAGTACCAGAAAGCCTAAAGGAACAAGGTTCAGGTTACAAGGTTGCATTCATGCAAGGGCCCAGAATTTAGCCAAGCACTTTTCTTACTAAAACTATGGCAATAATTGCACATCCCATCTATATGAGATTGTGTCTGCTAATATGTAGTCTTCCCCTTGTCAGCAGTAATTCAGGCATTGAAGCAGGGGTTTGGAAGCAGGAAGTGGCATTTACTGAGCACTCACTGTGCCAGACACTGCTGCTGCACATGCATTATCCCATTAAAGCTTCCATCAACACTATGAAGTAGGTACTTTTATTATCTCCATCTCATAGATGAGGTTGCTGCAGCAAAGTGAATAGGTAATACAGTAAGAATACTGGGCTGGAATACTAATTCAGGCTGTCAGAAGCCAGTTCTGTCTTCTGTGACAGTCTGTGATTATAGTTGTATAGGACTGGGAAATAAACAATGATGCGGGCTCTGAGAAGAGCATTTCAGAAAGTTGTCAATACTCTTGCATTTTTCTTGAAAGCCTTTAAAGTCATTGATAGGGATTTAAGGCCAGATTGAAAGGAATTGCGAGACAAGACTATAGTTCATATAAACCCATAGGTCTTGTAGTTCCTATATAATAGCTTTTTGTCAGCATTTTTCCTTCCGTAAGAGCATATATGTTTTCTTGAGTGTTCAAGAAAACAATTGAAATTACTAGTTCTTGGGAATATCCATATACACAAATTCACAGGCCATCACTAAAGCACACTCTGCTCTGCTGAAATTTGAAATTTCTTATCAGTTTGGAATCTTCTTATGCATTTATTAAATAACAAATGTCTATTACAACAAATCCAACACAGTAAAACTCATGGTTGAATGAGTGCTTGCATAAATACCACAATAATTAAAAAGTTATCCACACTCTTCAAACCACAAACCAAGTCAGAGAAACTGTACTGAAGTCAGAGAGTTCTTTGGAGCCTGAGGAATCAGGAATGAGAAATTTCTCTTTGAGGGATAATGGTATGCAGGGGAATAGTTTCTCCTAAATTACGGTTAATTCCTTAAGAAATGTGATTGGAGGCTCCAGCTCTAATGTATGGATGCCTCAGACTCCTCAACATTGCCCTGCTCTTGGAATCTTGCGTTAGTTCCTTTGTTCAAGTCATTTAACTTTAAAAATAATCTGTTTAATGAGAGCTTTGCTTTTCTGCCTGCACTTAGCTTTACATGGGTGTGTGTCGTCATTTGCTCATATGCATACTAGCAATAACATTGCACATGAACCCCTGTAAGCCTTCCTCATATATGAAGTTTCCAAAGAGCATCCTGGTGGCAGAAAATGGAATGGGGAATACCCACAGTGGTCAGAAGTGTCCACACAGCAGAAGTGGTTAATAAATATTTAATGAATTGATGAGCAGCAACAAATCTCTTTTTTGTAATTCTACCCAATCTATGCCAATTTATGTTAAGGAGAGTTGTCAAGTAACAAAGTTCACATGCAAATATATGGTACTTTGTTAAATGAACTTTTTTTCTATATTTATTTTGATAAGGGTTGCAGATTTCAAAGGTATTTATGTTTAATTTTGCATTTAAAATCAGCATGTCTTTCCAAATTATTATGAGGAAATTTTCACGAATTTTGATTTGCAAATGACTATATACAACTGCATGACAAATGAGCTCTATGCATAGATCAGCCACATATCAAAACCAGTCAGTAGAATTTTTGTGGAAACTCCGTTGTGCACCTGGTTGTGAAGTCTTCAGCAGAGGTGGAAGAGTTGGATAAACTGGCTGCGGTGGCAAGCATTAACCTCACACCTCACCGCTGGCCTGGACTAAATGAGAAAATAGGCAAAGTTTATTATTGGTGTTTCTGTTTTGCTGTTTAAACCCTTCCTTAGAGCTTTTACCTCTTAGCAAAATTTGCTTTCATGATACTAAGAAAAAATTTTAATCGATGATCCCAAGAGTTTTAGGGATGAAAACAATATGCATTGAAGGAGGAGCACTAACGGTGGGATTTTGCACCTTTAGAGGGTAGGGACTTCTCCTTTGCTCTCCCCTTTTTTTCCATGCGCTTTCCTATTCCTTAAATACACTCATGCTGTGATTTGTAAGCCATTAATATACCAAATAGGCATTACATTTTTTTCTCAATTAATTTTAAAAGAATAAACCAGTTACTGCCTTTACTTACAAAGATTAACATTAATATTATATAGAGTAGCACTGACATTAACATAAAATTAAACATTTCCTGCTTGTCTGATTGACAGTCTGTGTTGCTTTTTATGGTTTAGGCACCATGGGAATACAATTTAGGTTTATATCATAAAAAGGAGAAATGAAATCAAACTGAGTGGATTGCTTTTCTTACATTAAATTCAGAATGAAAACAAAAACAAATCTTTGTTTGTAATATTTTCATCAAATACTTAACATGTATTTTCAGGTGTGAAATGTTCTATGATTTCCATAGAATGGATGCTTACTAAAGGAAAGCAAATGCCTATCAAAATGGTGTATATGCAATATGCATTTATTCTGTAAACATATTTCTGGAGAAAGGCATTCTTTGGAAGCAGACAAACAATTTTAATGTAGAATGTAATGCAACAAGGGTGACATATTTTAGTACAAATTAATTAGATTAATGAGGTGAAATGACCTGAGTCAGAAAAAATATAATTAGCTGAATAACATGAAGCACTTGCAAAGGCTATAAATTGTGTTCCTTTGCAATTTGAGTTATATTTAGTTCATCAAAGATCATATCAAACAAATTCATGTTTCTCCTGGTTGATTATAGAAAAATATAACAATGAGATTCATTTGTCAGAATAAATAAACAGAAAATCATTTTCTTCAATAAGAAGTTTCTAGTTTGAAAAATACACTTCTCCTTTCTTGACTTTGTACTGTGGACCTTCCAAAAAAGATTCTTTCATATTTATGTTAATTCATTTTGTTTTACTTTGTTAATTTATTTTTACTCCAACTTATTCTGTAAATAAACTGTAGTTGTTTACAATACAAATTAAAAAGAAAGGTTGGTACAAGTTAATGTAAATAAACATAACTAGAAAAAATTGGAAAGGTAAGTAGGAAAACTGGACCTTGGTAAAATGAAAATAAAAACGCAAATCACAGTTTTATTAATTCCTTTGGCTGAACTTGAAACTTGACTCTAAATTCCTGGCAGCAAAAACAGGAAATGAAACACAATTAGTTATACAGTTGTCTTAATTATGAAAGAAATCTTATCCAATGTATGTCTCAGAATATTTTTAATCATAGTAATGGAAAACTCAACTCAACCTGGTCCTTAAGAAACAGAAAAAATCCATAGGTGGGGGTGATAATCAAATATGGTTTAACCAGAACTCTGCTGTGATTGTCTGAGATATTTTTGGCTTTTTCCTCTTTTTTGTATTGTTGTCATCTCAGTGTTTTCAGAAGATGGCTGTCACAGTTCAGAACTTACATCCATACACAACTACACATTGGGGCTGTCTCTTTTGGCTTTCTCTTAAGACGGGGAAATTTTCTTCCCATTTTGCTCTTGTAAACTTTCCTTTACATCTCACTGGCCTAATTGCTTAATCAATCTGCAACCAAAGAATGTAATGGTTGATTGGTTTAGGTCTGGTTTCCTGAAGCAGTCATGGCAAGGGAACTGGATTACATTAGATCAATTATGGCCACCCCTGAAATTGAGTGTGATCAATTTCCTGTGAAGCTGTGTTTCCTAGGGATGAATACTGGAATAGACATTAGAAATTAGGAAAGGGAAAACAGATGGAACCAACAATTTCTTCTATGCTAATTACCTAACAAAAAGTAAATCTTTTTATTGTTTAGGAATTTAGCATCCTGGTTTCATTTATTTAGTTATGAAAGTTTCTTTTGGACTTGCATTCAGAGACAGTTATGATATTTGGCAGATTTTAATGTTAAGTAGAAAATAAATCTGAAAGTGATCCCATAATAGCTGTATCTCCTTTGTGGAGTCTTCTGAAGATAACTGACTTCATGGAAAGTTCATATAATGGATAGTCTGATGAGAGTTAAATATTTCTAATTTAATATGTGCAATTTTGTTCAAATCTTTTTCTGCTCTCCACTGTCTTCTCAATTCTAATGTTTATCTACACAGAGGTAAAAATCATTGACCATCAATCAAAGCTTGTTGATTTGGAAAAATTTTATCAATATTGAAGAAATTGAGGAAACAAATTTGAACAAGATGGTGATTACAGCAGTGGTAGGGCTAACAATTTTGGATTTAAAGATGTAAGTAAATGGTTCTGTTACTTTTGTAGGTAAGAGCTTAGATAATGAAGTGCCTGGTCCTTGTGTACACACACACTCTCACGCAGTCACACGTAATATGAACTGTAACATGGAAAGGCTTATTTTTAAATAATATTTTTCTCTCCAGAGAACTCATGGAATTTAAAATTAGTTTTGAATGCTATTGCCTAGAAATGGAGGGCAAAATGAACATTGAAAAATATTTTAAAATAGAGATGAATTGGTAATAGTAATTATTAATTCTTTCTAAAAAATGTATCCTAATACTGTAGATCCCTTTTAGCCACATTCAAATATATAATTCAGTCCTGTTAATTATGTTCACAATGTTGTGCACCATCACCACCATTTATTATCAAAACTCTTTCATCAACCCAAATAGACGCTATGTAAATTTTAGGTAACTCCCAATTTCCCACCCCTACTGTACTGTCTGATACATTCTAGATTCTGACTATAAATTTGATTATTCTAATTATTTTATATTACTGAGATCATACAATATTTGTCCTTTTGTGTCTGGCTTATTTCACTCAATATGGTGTCTTCAAGGTTCATCCATATCATCGTCGGTATCAGAACTTCTTACAGTTTTAGATGGAATATTTTGTTGTATAAATATGCTATATTTGTTTATCTGTCATTTGTTGATGGACATTTGGGATACTTCCATCTTTTTGGCAATTGGGGATAATACTGCTATAAACATCAGAGTGTAAATATCTGTATGAGTCCCTGCTCTTTTGGGCATATACCTAGAAATCAGATTGCTGGGTCATATGGTAATTTATACTTAACTTTCTGAGGAACTGCCAATCATTTTCAATAGTGGCTGTACTATTTTACATTCTCAATGAATTTAATGAATAAGTGTATCTATTTTTCTACATCCTTTCCAAGACTTATAATTTTCCATTAAAAAAAAGCATAATACTTCTATATGCTGTCTACAGGAAACACATCTTAGACCCAAAGATAAACATAGGTTGAAAGTGAAAGGTTGGGAAAAGATATTTCATGCAAATAACAACCAGAAAAGAGCAGGAGTGGCTATACTAATATCCAACAAATTAGACTTCAAATGTAAAACAGTTAAAAGAGACAAAGAAGGACACTATATACTAATAAAAGGAACAATTAAACAAGAAGACATAACAATCATAAATATTTACGCACCGAATCAGAATGCCCCAAAATACGTGTGGAATATACTGCAAACATTGAAAAGGGAAATAGACTCATATACCATAATAGTTGGAGACTTCAACTCACCACTCTCATCAAGGGACAGAACATCTAGACAGAGGATCAACAAAGAAATAGAGAATCTGAATATTACTATAAATGAACTAGACTTAATAGACATTTATAGGACATTACATCCCACAACAGCAGGATACACCTTTTTCTCAAGTGCTCATGGATCATTCTCAAAGATAGACCACATGCTGGGTCACAAAGCAAGTCTTAACAAATTTAAAAAGATTGAAATCTTACACAACACTTTCTCGGACCATAAAGGAATGATGTTGGAAATCAATAATAGGCAGAGTGCCAGAAAATTCACAAATACGTGGAGGCTCAACAACACACTCCTAAACAACGACTGGGTCAAAGAAGAAATTGCAAGGGAAATTAGCAAATACCTCGAGGCGAATGAAAATGAAAACACAACATATCAAAACTTATGGGACGCAGCAAAGGCAGTGCTAAGAGGGAAATTTATTGCTCTAAATGCCTATATCAGAAAAGAAGAAAAGGCAAAAATTCAGGAATTAACTATCCATTTGGAAGAACTGGAGAAAGAACAGCAAGCTAACCCCAAAGCAAGCAAAAGGAAAGAAATAACAAAGATTAGAGCACAAATAAATGAAATTGAAAACATGAAAACAATAGAGAATATCAATAAGGCCAGAAGTTGGTTCTATGAGAAAATCAATAAGATTGATGGGCCCTTAGCAAGATTGACAAAAAGAAGAAGAGAGAGGATGCAAATAAATAAGATCAGAAATGGAAGAGGAGACATAACTACTGACCTCACAGAAATAAAGGAGGTAATAACAGGATACTATGAACAACTTTACGCTAATAAATACAACAATTTAGAGGAAATGGACGGGTTCCTGGAAAGACATGAACAACCAACTTTGACTCAAGAAGACATAGATGACCTCAACAAACCAATCACAAGTAAAGAAATTGAATTAGTCATTCAAAAGCTTCCTAAAAAGAAAAGTCCAGGACCAGATGGCTTCACATGTGAATTCTACCAAACGTTCCAGAAAGAATTAGTACCAATTCTCTTCAAACTCTTCAAAAAAATCGAAGTGGAGGGAAAACTACCTAATTCATTCTATGAAGCCAACATCACCCTCATACCAAAACCAGGCAAAGATATTACAAAAAAAGAAAACTACAGACCAATCTCTCTAATGAATACAGATGCAAAAATCCTCAATAAAATTCTAGCAAATCGTATCCAACAGCACATTAAAAGAATTATACATCATGACCAAGTAGGATTCATCCCAGGTATGCAAGGATGGTTCAACATAAGAAAATCAATTAATGTAATACACCATATCAACAAATCAAAGCAGAAAAATCACATGATCATCTCAATTGATGCAGAGAAGGCATTCGACAAGATTCAACATCCTTTCCTGTTGAAAACACTTCAAAAGATAGGAATACAAGGGAACTTCCTTAAAATGATAGAGGGAATATATGAAAAACCCACAGCTAATATCATCCTCAATGGGGAAAAATTGAAAACTTTCCCCCTAAGATCAGGAACAAGACAAGGATGTCCACTATCACCACTATTATTCAACATTGTGTTGGAGGTTCTAGCCAGAGCAATTAGACAAGAAAAAGAAATACAAGGCATCAAAATTGGAAAGGAAGAAGTAAAACTATCACTGTTTGCAGACGATATGATACTATACGTCGAAAACCCGGAAAAATCCACAACAAAACTACTAGAGCTAATAAATGAGTACAGCAAAGTAGCAGGTTACAAGATCAACATTCAAAAATCTGTAGCATTTCTATACACTAGTAATGAACAAACTGAGGGGGAAATCAAGAAACGAATCCCATTTACAATTGCAACTAAAAGAATAAAATACCTAGGAATAAATTTAACTAAAGAGACAAAAAACCTATATAAAGAAAACTACAAAAAACTGCTAAAAGAAATCACAGAAGACCTAAATAGATGGAAGGGCATACCGTGTTCATGGATTGGAAGACTAAATATAGTTAAGATGTCAATCCTACCTAAATTGGTTTACAGATTCAATGCAATACCAATCAAAATCCCAACAACTTATTTTTCAGAAATAGAAAAACCAATAAGCAAATTTATCTGGAAGGGCAGGGTGCCCCGAATTGCTAAAAATATCTTGAGGAAAAAAAACGAAGCTGGAGGTCTCGCGCTGCCTGACTTTAAGGCATATTATGAAGCCACAGTGGTCAAAACAGCATGGTATTGGCATAAAGATAGATATATCGACCAATGGAATCGAATAGAGTGCTCAGATATAGACCCTCTCATCTATGGACATTTGATCTTTGATAAGGCAGTCAAGCCAACTCACCTGGGACAGAGCAGTCTCTTCAATAAATGGTGCCTAGAGAACTGGATATCCATATGCAAAAGAATGAAAGAAGACCCATCTCTCACACCCTATACAAAAGTTAACTCAAAATGGATCAAAGATCTAAACATTAGGTCTAAGACCATAAAACAGTTAGAGGAAAATGTTGGGAGATATCTTATGGATCTTACAACTGGAGGCGGTTTTATGGACCTTAAACCTAAAGCAAGAGCACTGAAGAAGGAAATAAATAAATGGGAACTCCTCAAAATTAAACACTTGTGCATCAAAGAACTTCATCAAGAAAGTAGAAAGACAGCCTTCACAATGGGAGACAATATTTGGAAATGATATATCAGATAAAGGTCTAGTATCCAGAATTTATAAAGAGATTGTTCATCTCAACAACAAAAAGACAGCCAACCCAATTACAAAATGGGAAAAAGACTTGAACAGACACCTCTCAGAAGAGGAAATACGGATGGCCAAGAGGCACATGAAGAGATGCTCAATGTCCCTGGCCATTAGAGAAATGCAAATCAAAACCACAATGAGATATCATCTCACACCCACCAGAATGGCCATTATCAACAAAACAGAAAATGACAAGTGCTGGAGAGGATGCGGAGAAAGAGGCACACTTATCCATTGTTGGTGGGAATGTCAAAGGGTGCAACCACTGTGGAAGGCAGTTTGGCGGTTCCTCAAAAAGCTGAATATAGAACTGCCATACGACCCAGCAATACCATTGCTAGGTATCTACTCAAAGGACTTAAGGGCAAAGACACAAACGGACATTTGCACACCAATGTTTATAGCAGCATTATTTACAATTGCAAAGAGATGGAAACAGCCAAAATCTCCATCAACAGAAGAGTGGCTAAACAAACTGTGGTATATACATACGATGGAATATTATGCAGCTTTAAGACAAGATAAACTTATGAACCATGTAATAACATGGATGGACCTAGAGAATATTATGCTGAGTGAATCCAGCCAAAAACTAAAGGACAAATACTGTATGGTCCCACTGATGTGAACGACATTCGAGAATAAACTTGAAATATGTCATTGGTAACAGAGTTCAGCAGGAGTTAGAAACAGGGTAAGACAATGGGTAATTGAAGCTGAAGGGATACAGACTGTGCAACAGGACTAGATACAAAAACTCAAAAATGGACAGCACAATAATACCTAATTGTAAAGTAATCATGTTAAAACACTGAATGAAGCTGCATCTGAGCTATAGGTTTTTGTTTTGTTTTGTGTTGTTTTGTTTTGATTTTACTATTATTACTTTTATTTTTTTCTCTATATTAACATTCTATATCTTTTTCGGTTATGTTGCTAGTTCTTCTAAATCAATGCAAATGTACTAAGAAATGATGATCATGCATCTATGTGATGATGTTAAGAATTAATGATTGCATGTGTAGAATGGTATGATCTCTAAATGTTGGGTTAATTTCTTTTTTTCCGTTAATTAAAACAAAAAAAAAAAAAAGAGAAGGGATAATTGGAGATGAAGGGATACAGACTGTACAACGGGACTGGATATAAAAACTCAGAAATGGACAGCACAATACTACCCAATTGTAATGCAATTATGTTAAAACACTGAATGAAGCTGCATGTGAGGTATAGGTTTTTTGTTTTTGTTTTTTTTGTTTTTTTTCTTTCTATTATTGTTTTAATTCTTATTCTGTTGTCTTTTTATTTCTTTTTCTAAATCGATGCAAATGTACTAAGAAATGATGAATATGCAACTATGTGATGTTATTAAGAATTACTGATTGTACATGTAGATTGGAATGATTTCTAATTGTTTTGTTAATTCTTTTTTTAATTAATAAAAAAAAAACAAGAAAAAAAAAAAAGCATAATAGTATGTGTGAATGATATCTCATTGTGGTTTTGATTTGCATTTCCCTAATGGCTAATGATATTTAGGTGGAACTTCTGGTACCATGCTGAATAACAGTGATGACAGTTGGCACCCTTGTTTTGTTTCCTGATCTTAGAAGGTAAGCTTTCAGTCTTTCACCATGGTGTGATGTTAGCTGTGGGTTTTCATATGTCTTTTATTATGTTGAGGGAGTTTCTTTCTATTCCTAGCTTTATAAGCATTTTTATCAAGAAGTGGTGCTAGATTTTGTCAAATATCTTTTCTGCATCAAATTAAATGATTGTGGAGCTTTTTCCTTCTTTCTGTTATCGTGGTATATTACATTAATTGATTTTCTTATGTTGAATTACCCTTCTATACTTGGGATAAGTCCCACTTGATAATAGTGTATAGGTCTTTTAAAGTGCTGTTGAATTTGATTTGCTAATATTTTACTGAGGATTTTTGCATCTATAGTCATAAGAGATATTGGTCTGTAATTTTCTTTTCTTGTGGTATCTTTATATGACTTTAGTATGAGGGTGATGTTGGCCTCATAGAATGAATTAGGGAATGTTCCTCCTCTTCAATTTTTGGAAGTTTTGGAGCGGGATTGGTGTTAATTCTTATTAGAATGTTTCATAAAATTTGCCTGTGATGCCATCTGGTCCTGGTCTTTTCTCTATTGGAAGGTTTTTGATTACTGATTCAGCCTCTTTACTAGTTATTAGTTTGTTGAGATCATCTATTTCTTCTTGAGTCAGTATGTATTTCTAGGAATTTTTCCATTTTATCCAAGTTATTGAATTTGTTGACACACAGTTGTTCATAGTATCCTCTTTCAGTCCATTCTATGTCAGTGGTGTCGGTAGCAAAGTTCCTCTCTTCATTTCCAATTTTAGAAATTTGTATCCTCTTTCTTTTTTTCTTTGTCAGTCTAGCTTAAGTTTTGTTGACATTATTTATCTTTCAAAGAACCATTTTTTTTGTTTTGTTATTCTATCTGTTGTTTTTTTGCTTTTTATTCATTCGTCTCTGCTCTAATCTTTGTTATATCCTTAGTTCTGTTTGCTTTGGGTTTAATTTGCTCTTCTTTTTCTAGTTTTTACAGTTTGAGGTTAGGTCTCTTTAATCTTTCTTATTAAACATTTAGAGCTATAAATTTTTCTTTCAGCACTGCTTTTGCTGCATCCCATAAATCTTGGTATGTTGTATTTTCATTTTCATTCACCTCAAGATATATCCGAATTTCTCTTGTGATGTTCTCTTTAACCCACTGGTTGTTTAAGGGTACATTGTGCAGTTTCCACGTAGTTGTGAATTTTCCATTTCTCCTTCTGATGTTGATTTCTAGCTCCATTCTGTTGTGGTTGGAAAAGATATATAATGTGTTTTCACTAATTTTAAATTTATTGACATTTTTTGTGTAAGATATGGTCTATCTTGGAGAATTATCCATTTACACTCGAGAAGAATGGATGTTTTGTTGTTGTCAGGTGAAGCATTCTTATATGTCTATTACGTCTGGTTGTTTTAGAGTATCATTCAAATCTTCTATTCCTTATTGATATTTCTAGATTTCTATCCATTATTAGAAGTGGGGCATTAAACTCTCCTACTATTAAGGTAGAACTGTCAATTTCTCCATTCAAATCTGTCAGCATTTTCTTCATACTTTTGGGACTTTGCTGTTAGGTGCATATGTATTTACAATTGTTTTATCTTCTTGTTGAATTCACCCCTTTATCATTGAAATAATTGTCATCTTTGTCCCTCATAACTTTTTTTGACTTAAATTCATTTTACCTGAAATAAAAGAATGTAGCAGTCTTTTTTGGTTACTACTTGCATGCTGTATTTTTTCCATTCCTTCACTTTCAACCAATTTATGTCTTTGAATTTAAGGTGAGTCTCTTGTAGAGAACATATTGTGTGACCATGCTTTTTCCTGTTTTTTTAAAGGAAACATTCTGCCAATTTCTGCCTTTTGACTAGAGAGTTTAATCCATTTACATTTAAAGTAACTACTGACAATGTAGGACTTTCTTCTGCCATTTTTTCTATTTACTCTTATACCTTTTTTGTCCCTCAAATCTTCTGTTAATGCATACATTTATATTTATTTCATTATTTTAATTGTGTCAATATTGAGTCCTTTTTCGTTTTTATCTATTTTTATCTGAATATATTATTTATTTATTTGTTTTGCATGGGCAGGTACTGGGAAGTGAACCCAGGTCTCCAGAATGACAGGCAAGAACTCTGCCTGCTAAGCCACTATGGCCCACCGTATCTGAATATATTTTAAAATATATTTTCCTTGTGTTACCATGGGGTTACAATTCAACACCCCAAACATTTAACAATCCTATTTGATTTGATGTCTAGTTGGCTTCAATAGCATACACATACACTGTTCTCTGCCCCCCACCTTTTTTAGTACTTGTTACAAATTATACCCTCGTATATTGTATGTCAAAAACCTTGGCTGTATCATTACATTTTATGCATTTGCATTTATCACCTGTAGGAAGTAGAAAGTAAGTTTACATACCAAGACTATAATACAATAATGTTGGCATTTGTAATTATCCAAATGATTGTCTTTACTGGAGGTTTTTATTTCGTTTCGCTGCTCTGAAACATTCTGTATTGTTTCTTCCTTTCAGTGTGAAGAACTCCCTTTGACATTGCTTGTAGTGCTGGTCCAGTGGTGATGGATTCCCTCACTTTCTGTTTATCTATGAATGTCTTATTCTTCCCCTAATTTTTAATAGAAAGTCTCACTGGATGTAAAATTTTTGGTTGGCAATTATTTTCTTTTAGTACTTTGAATATTCCAACTCAGGGTGTTAGTGCATCCCTGGTATCTAATGAGAAATTAGCACCTAATCTAATTGGGGATTCCTTGTGGTAACACATTGTTTTATGTGCTAGTTTACTAGCTGCCAGAATGCAATATACCAGAAACAGAATGTCTTTTAAAATGGGGAATTTAATAAGTTTCTAGTTTACAGTTCTAAGGTCAAGAAAATGTCCCAATTAAAACAAGTCTATAGAAATGTCCAATTTAAGGCATCCAGGCATCTGTTGTGGTTGGAGAAGATATATAATGTATTTTCAATACTTTCTTGAACCTTGGTTCAAGAAGGCCAATGACATTCAATGTTTCTCTCTTAGCTGGAAGGGCACGTGGTGAATATTGCAGTGTCTGCTGGCTTTCTTGTGGCTCTACAAAAAGGGACTCTCTCCAAACTGTTTCCTCTTTTAAAGGATTCCAGTAAGCAAGTCCACCTTCAATGAATGGAGACACACCTCCATGGAAATCATTTAATCAAAAGTTACCACCCACAATTGGGTGGGTCACATCTCCATGGGAGCAATAAATGTTCCCACCTAGCAATATTGCATGAGGATTAAAGGACATGGCTTTTCTGGGGTCCACCATAGATTCAAACCAGCATATTTTACTCTTGCAGCTTTCAGAACTTTCTCTTAGTCCTTTGCATTCAAATGTTTGAGCAATATGTTATAGAGTGTATTTTCCTTCAAATTTATCCTGTTTGGTGTTCTCTGGGCTTCTTGGATGAGTATATTCACATTTCTCTTGCTAAGTTTAGGAAAATTTCTATCATTATTTCTTCTACTTTTCCTTCTTGCCTTTTTCTCATTCTTCTCTTTCTCAGCCTCCCATTAGGCACATATTGGTACACTTGGTGGTGTCCCAGAGATCTCAGGCTATTTTTGATTTTTATAATTATTTTTTCTGCTCTTCATCTTGATTCATTTCAAAAATGAAAACGCAACATCCAAAAAACCCCTGATTCTTACTCCTGCCAGCTCCAATCTCCTGTTGAAATCCTCCAGGGAAATTTTCATTTCAGATATTGCATTCTTCAACTCCAGTAGTTCTGTTGGTTCCTTTTAAAATTTTCTATCTCTTTATTGCCCTGATCAGTGATCATCCATGCCCACAGTGGATCTTGGGGAAGTAATTTTTTTTTGAGTATTTTATCATTAATGAGTTTTTGTTGTTGCTGGGTAAACTTTATTTTTGGACCAGCTTACTTTTTACAGAAGAACTATGCAGGAAGTGCATAGAGTTCTCCTTTACCCTTTATTTTTTCCATAGACCCCACCTCCGCCTCCGCACCCCTTTCCCAGTTTCCCCTATGATTAACATCTTACAGTAGTGTGGTACATTTGTTACAATTGATGAACCAATACTAATACATTAACTAAAGGCCATAGCTTATATTGGGGGAAATAAATTTTTATATCCTTTTTTGGCATCATTAAGTTATGCCACAGGCAGCTGCCTACTGCAAGAGTGGTGGGTGGACAACAGTAAATACCGTGCAAATTGACTAGTTTACTTGTATTTACTGTATGCATTCCTTTGTTAAATGCTGCTGGAATGCAATATAACAGAAATGGAATGGCTTTTATTAAGAGAATTTATTAAGTTACAAGCTTATAGTTCAAACACCATAAAAATGTTCTAAGTAAGGCATCCAGAGAGAGATACCTTAACTTAAGAAAGGCCAGTGTCTGTCACATGGGTTGGCACATGGCTGGCATCTGCTGGTCCTTGTTGCTGATTCCATTGCTTCCACCTTCTGAGGCCAGTGTTTTCCTCTCTAAGCATCTGTGAGCTTCACTTAGTTCCTCAGGAACACAACTCTGGGTTCTAGCTTGCTTAGCATCTCATGGGAAGGCACATGACAATATCTGCTGGTCTTTGCATCTCCAAACATCCATTTTTAGGTATCTGCTCTCTCTGTTGGCACTCCAAGCATTTTCAAATGTCTGCGTCTCTTTCAGCTCTGAAGCAACCGTGTTTTCTCCAAGTTGTCTCCCATATTAAAGTACTCCAGTAAACTAGTGAAGACCTACCTCGAATGGGCAGAGTCATTAGATTAGATCTCCATCTAATCAAAAGACCACACCCACAATTGGGCGTGCCACATATTCATGGAGTAATCTAATCAAAAAGTTGACCCACAATTGTGTGGGTTGATGTTCATGGAAACAATCTAATCAAAGGTTTCTACCCTACAATACACAATCGGGATTAAAGAACATGGCTTTTCTGGGGTACACAGTACTTTCAAACCAGCACCCTGTAATTTACCAGATTCTTCCTGCCACTCTTCCCTGGATGCTGTACAATGTTCAGCTGTTCTCCAGAATTACAAAATAATTGATTCAGAAAGTTCCTGCTTGTTTAATAGTTGTTGTGGTGGACAGACTGTTTCATGGAGCTTCCTACTCTGCCACTTTTCTACAGTACTCTTTCTTGCTTGTTTGTGTTTAAGAACTATTCCTGTCCTTCTACTTCCCAGTCTTTGAGGTCAGTGTCTACATTTAGAAAACAGCTCTTAATTTTCTTTCTCGGCTTTACTCCAAGATGATTCTTTTCTTTATAAACAATGGCCTTTGCAGGCACATCAATTCCCATAAGTACAGTCTCCTGGAATGAAGGCTAGTTCAGTGTCCTCTCTGGGGATAACACTAGCTAGTATTTTATTATCTCTTCCAAATCATGACATTCAGTGAAGTGTGGTACTGATAAAAGATGAATTTGCTTTAAGGTCCAAGAGAGAAAAGTAACTTAAAATGAGAAGTTTCATCATAAATGCATCAGTGAAGTTGCCCAGGGAGACTTGGTAATGGTGAAACTATCTTATAGCCACAGAAATTGCATCTCATCTTATTCATGACTGACTCTCTAATGGAATCTCAGACTGTCCATACCAGATTCATTTTCTCTTTTTGGTGCAAAGAAATGTTCTTGCTTGACCCATTGTCCAAGGCTAGGCAGAAAGTTTCTTTGGCAGGGGCCCAAAGGACATAGGGAAGCAATCTAGCTAAAATTACATATTGATCTCCCCTTCAACCAGCATCCTTTCCAGTTAAATTACCCTTCACCTTTCTGAAGGGATTGCTATGAGTTTTCAAAACTCACTCACCAGCTTCTTAGCTAGTAATTTTTCCTCTCATAGTCTTCTGATTTAGATTCAGATATATTTAAGTAACTGCTATTTTTACAGAAAGACTACCAATTTTATATTGTTGTAAGTACAGATATTAAATTTTAAAAAATCTAAGAATAGGATCAATTAAATATTTGCTGATTTAAACTTTTAGGAAAAACTTCATTGATATGGAAACATAGTATATTCTTCCTTCTTATTCTTATTACAAGGATGATTTCTCTATAATCAATTTTCCATACTCCTGAAAACTTTGCTTCTTTACTAGCTTTCACTGATTTTTAACCCCTTAAGCTATGGGTGCAATGTTTATGCTTCTTCTTCTTCTTTTTTTTTTTTTTAACTTAAGATGCATGGAACTGAGTTAACCATACTGTTTACCTTATGGCACAATCTCATTAGTCCGTGATAATGAGACCCTTCCCCTTGATTAATGTAGTAGTTGTTCAATGAATACTACTGTGATAGATCAGTAGAGGCATTGATCTATACATCTAGGGAGTCCTACTTTAATGTTCTAGTCAAGATTTGGATATCTGTGGTGTATACAGTCAAGGAGGTAACACCCTTTAAGGAATTCTTTCTGAACAAGGCTCAATTATGTCTGGATTTTAAGTTACATAGTTACTAATGAAATCGTATATAATGTTATGCTTTATTATTAAGAGGATGAAAATATTTCTGTAACAAACAGAATCAATCAAATATACTTTGGAATAGACAATCCCTTGGCAGTTTTATTGACTTTGTTAGCATAGACATTTCTAATATACTGTTTCTCATACTTTTTTTGACTATGGCGATAAGTAAAAAGTGCATTTTTTTAGTTGACCCATGTGTTACCAGACAAGACCATGGATTTTTTTGCCCAGTATAATCTAATGACTAATTCCTAAGATACTGGGGGTTAAAAGAGAGAAGAAGTTTATTACTAGGTGCATAGTAGGTGAGCAGAAGGTCTATGGGCCCAAAAATCTGTCTTGCTGAGTTTAGGGGGTTCAAGGTTTTTATGGATTTTAGCAAGGGGAGATGAGGTCATAACAATTTCAAATAGCAAATTCTAAGCAGAAAAAGAGACAGTATTATCATTATCATTTCAATAGGAGAATGTAATTGGAAAGGAGGAGAGTCAAAGTCTAGTGGATACAATTTATGAATATAAGGAGTTGAAACTGGTTAATAGCTGACTTCAAATTCTTCATTAGCATTAGGGTCTTTGCCTTATGAGTTACTTAAAGAAAATGACTGGATAAAGGGAGTAAGAGCTCTTACAATCACAAAGGAACAAGATAAGGGCTTTTACAATCATTTCAGATATCAGGGTAGCTGAATTATAAGTTAGAGATTTCAAATATTTTTGAATTCCACAAAAAAGGAATATCAATATAATGATTCAGTAATCAAAATCATTCCTTAAATCCTAATATCTCAGTTATATATGTGTGTGGGTGTGTAACCAAGAAATTAGGATTTAAGGGATGATTTTGATTGCTGAATCATATTCCTTTTTGCTTTCTGGGATACTAGAGTAGACAGAGGAGAATACCTGAAACCCTAAACTATAATTAAGATGCCCAGTTATCTGAACTGATTGTAAAAACCCTTATCTTGTGCCTTTGTACTGTAAGAACTATTGCTCCTATATCTGGTCATTTTCCTCTAAGGAAAAGGCCCTAATGCTAATGAAGAATTTGAAGTCCTCCATTAACCAGCTTCTGCCCCAGGCATTTATAAAACATATCAGCTAGACTCGACTACTGAAAGATAACTTGTCTCCTTTCCTTTGGGCTTACACTTTTAGTACTGAAGTGATAGTTCTGCCTCCCCTCCTTTCAACTTATGTTCTCTTATTGAAATAATAATGATAGCATTGTCTCCTTTTCTATTTTGAACTTGCTATTCGAAATGACCTCATCTCCCCTTGTTAAAATCCTTAAAAACCTTTAACCCCCTAAACTCAGGGAGACAGATTTTGGGCCACTAGGCAATCTGCTTTCCTACTATGTGCCTAGTAATAAACTCTCTCTTTGAAACCCCGGGTGTCTCAAGAATTGGTTATTGAGTGCGTTGGGCCAAAGAACCCATGGCTTTTGTCCAGTAACAGGTGTGTGTATAACTAAAACAAGGGCTTCAGGAACAGCACTCCCACTTACTATGTATAATGCATTCTGGCAGTCTTTGATTTGATTCTATCGTATTCTATTACTTAATTGATATCAGTAATGCATTCAAACCATCATTGAAAAAAAACACTGTTTTAGGCAGTGGGCCATACAGAAACAATAGAATTTACAAAAGCATTCAGTTGTTTGAAAACAAAGGAGTGTGGTGAAAACCAGCACTAAGAACTGCAAAGCAGAAGTAATTTTACTATTATGGGCATTCCATAAATCATATTTGTCTTTCCAGCCACAATAAACATGTGGTTGAAAAACTTTTGGAAAGAACATATTAAACCTGAAGCAGGGAGGAGATATAGACTCTCAGAGTTTGCCTATGCAATTATTTTGGTAGAGAAAGGATTTATTGTTTTAGCAATTCAGGGGAACTGGTAAAATTAACTTGAAATTTTATTACTGGTATAAAATAGGAATTAATATAAAATTAATTTGTATGATATATTCTTTTAGAGTGATATGTATTGAAGTTAGTTGTTTATAAGATTGCATACATAAAGTTATACACACGTTGTGTATACACACGCACACATGCACACACATATACTTTTTTCCCTTGTGTTTTTATGTACCAGCTACCTGGTTTTCTTTCTATAAATGGGCAACCCCAAAGGCTTTGGGCATGTTGTTCACTCAGTTCAGGTTGGTATCTACCTTCAACCTCTACTCTATTGCTTCTCTCACTTTACATAGTTTAATTTTTACTTCCTTTGCATCTCATCATAATCTTTGCTCCCTCATGTCTGTCTTGATTCCCTATGACTAAAACATGCCTACTTCTAATATGTTCTTATAATGTACATTTCCTTATAATCTTCATTGTACCATATTTATTTTGGTCTACCAATTTTCTCCAATGTCTATACTGTGTATGATATATAATAGACAATTAAACATTTGTTGCATGATTACACACATTCTTATAATTAAAATGCAATTACTTTAAAAGGTGTATGGGTCAACTTTCACAGCTTAGCAAATACTTTACAGATCTTCTCTTTCTCCAGAAAGCAGGCAGCTTTCTGCCTGTGTCATAATTATTTTGTACAGGGACATATGTATTCCTCTTTGGTGTCTTTATTTGTTAGACTTGGTACTGGCTTACATGTGGTAGGTGCTAACTAAGTGTTTGTTGAATTAATTTTTTTTAGGCAAAACTCATTATATATATTTCTGTATATATAATTGATATATTGTTCAGGGTCACGTAATGGAAAATGTGGAGAGGGAAATATATTTTTAGCACACATTAGAAATATTTGCTTAGTCATTATGGTTGTATTTATTGATTTTCAGCTTTTAGAATCAATCTAAGGACAAACAAAATATATTTTGTGTTAAAATGCTTATATTACAAAGTGTGTTCAAGTACTTCTTTTGAAAGCCAATATAATGAGAAGTATGTGTTTAACATGTTATTTATAGTTAATGATTAACCAACAAAGGGCTAAAAATAATTATTTAAATATCCAACACTGGGAAGAAGAGAAAGGGAAGAGGGAGCAGCAGGGAAAATGAACTCAATCCTCACATTTCATAATGATTGCAGTCTGTAGGTGTCATTGAAAGATAATAGGTCAAGATAATAAAAAAGAGCAAACTTATTATTTAGACTTATGGAAATAACCACCCCCCAAAATCCTAGAAACAGAAACAGTTAAGGATAGCCTTGGAGAGTGCATTCTTTGGAAGGCAGGGATTGGGTGAGAGACTGCTGCTTTTCCTCATAGATCTTTGTACTAACAAAGCAAAAATCTAGGAGAAAAATTTGTACAAAATTCTACTTTATGATTAAGCTCTCTTAAATTTATTTTTGAGGCCCATGCATTTTTCTTGACTCTGGCTGTTCCTCAATATCTTATTATGAACTGACTCTAATGATTGTTTTAAAAAACAAGCATCACATTGGCATAGTGAAAGCTTTGGGCCTTCACACTAGAACACTATTATGGAAAAAACCTGGATCCATAGATTATTGGCATCTACCCAATATACTAGGGCTTAGCATTTCTATAGAAACAGAAAACTCTTAGTACTTCTTAAGCTTTCTTATAAGAAACACAATGTTATTAAATCTGTTTAGTAGTTTGTGATAGCAACTTCCAAGTAATTAGTATATATTCTTTATTTTTGCTGCCTTTGTTTAGACTCTAAAGCATAGGAAGGACACTTTAATACATACATTTGTGAATAGATTTTTTTTTTTTTTTGGGTGCATGGTCTGGTAATCGAACTCAGGTCTTGGTGAGCGTTCTACCATTGAACCACCTGTGTACCCTGTGAATAGATATTTTAAGAATGTTGATTATTCTTTGAAAGTAAGAGATCTGGAGATTTGGAAAATGGGTTAAGAAGAGGGCAGTTTATGTTATCAGTTCCCAGAAGCTTCAGAGGAGCTAGTGGCCTCTTTTTAATGTTACATCCTAATGATTTCACAGAAGCTTCACTTGTAAAATTAGAGAAATGAGCATTAGGTCAGGTATTAGGAGTTGCTTTTGGCTGGGTTACCAATTTCAGACTTTATATATAAATTCTTCATATAAAAGAATTCCAGATGTTGGCAGCACAATGTATAATACCATGTTATCTCAGGCTCCTCTGATCTTTTTTGATTCTCTCTCCTTAATACATGGTTTCTATACTTGGTTTCTCTCTTGATTTCCATTCCCAGTTTCTATCTTTATTGGCTTCTTTTGCCATGGCCACAAAATTGCTACTTTATTCTAGGCAGGCAGAAGGAGGATGAGAATGAGGGTGTTTGCCAAATGAATAAACACTTTAAAGGTAATTTCCCTCTAGCCCTATAGTAAGCCTTCAGATTGGACACCCTTATCAGCAAGGCAGCTGGGAAATTAAGATTTCTAGCTAGAAACATTGCTACCCCCAGAATAGGGAAGAATAGGAGATAGAGTTTTTGGTAGATAAGTTGACAGTTCTTCCAAAGAGTTCACATAATCCAAACTTTCTACTTTAAACTGCCTAATTGTGAAGAAGATGAAAAAGATATGGATCTTGAAAATACCAAAGATTTGAGTTTTTATATATTAACTTATTTGTCTAGGTTATAAGCACAGAGGTTTTTCTTTCTTTCTTTCTTTCTTTTTTTTTTTAGCACAGAAGTTTTTAAAAAAGATAATACTCATGTTATAACATCAATAAGTTATCCAGGATCATAAAATGTGAGCTGTGGAGAGAGAAATGTATCCCAAGAATATCTTATTCCTTTCATTTATTCTGGCACCTAGAAGAGCTCTTGACATTTAGGTAGTGGTATTAGTTTTCTATTGCTGCTGTAACAAATTTTACTGCAAATTTAGTGACTTAAACAACACAAAATTATTATCTTATAGTTCTGTAGGTCAGAAGTCAGAGAATGGGTCTCACTAGGCTAAAATTATGGTGTTGGCAGGGCTGTTTTCCTTTCTGGATGGTCTACAGCAGAATGTGTTTCCTTGCCTTTTCCATCTTCTAGAAGCTGCTTTTATGCCTAGGCTCTTGGGCCCTTCCTTCATCTTTGGAGCCAGCAATCTTATATCTCTGTGTCCATTCTTCCCCAGGCACATCTCTCTCTGGCATTGCTTTTTTGCCATCCTCTTCCACTTTTAAGGATGCTTGTGATTCCATTGAGCCCGCCTGGATAATCTAGGAAAATATTCCTATTTTAAATTCAGTTTACTAGAATACTAATTCTATCTGCAATCTTAATTCATACTTGCCATACAAGGCTATGTATTCACAGGTTCTGAGGAGTGGGGTGTGAACATCTGTAGGGCCATTAGTCTGATGACCATAAGTGAAGCTGTCAAATATTCTATCAATAAATAATAAGTATACACAATTAATATACTATATTAATATAAAATTAGGTGAATGAAACTTGAAGACACTATGTCAAGTGAAATAAGCCAGAAACAAAAAGATAAATATTGTTAGGCCTCACTAATATGGACTAACTATAATGTGCAAATTCTGAAAATTGAATTTGAGAATGTAGGTTATCAAGAGATAGAATGTAGGCAGAGATTGGGCAATTTATGATTAAGGAGCACAGAATGTTCAATAAGCCTTATTATTAAGGCTCTGTCATGGTCAGGTTCATATGTCAACTTTGCCAGGTGGTGGTACTTGTTTGTCTGGTTGAGAAAGTGCTGACCTGTCTGTTGCTATGAGGACATTTCATAGACTTAAATTATGACCACATTGGCTGCATCCACAGCTGAGTCCATTTGTAATCAGCCAAGGGGAGTGTCTTCTGCAATGAGTGATGCTTAATTTAATTACTGGAAGCCTTTTAAGGAGGATTGTGAAGAGACAGGCTCTCTTTCTCCTTCAGCTGGCAAGCTCTCCTGTGGAGTTTGTCCAGACCCTCCATCGGAGTCATCAGCTTCACAGCCTACCCTATGGGTTTCGGACCCTATGTTCCCATAGTTATGTGAGACACTTTTATAAATTTTATATTTATGAATATTTTCTGTTAATTCTGTTTCTTTGGAGTACCCTAACTAATAGAACTTGATACCCAGAGTGGTTCTTAAGAAATAGAATCTTAAAAATGAGTTTTTATGATTGGTTATCTACTCTGACTAGACTCAAAGGCACTAAGGACTCTAATTCCTGTAATCAGAATGATACTGCCAATCCATGGGGTGATATGGCAAAAGAGATAGTCAAAATATCACCATTTGATTTTTCTAATGTTTTGCTTGTATGAAGCCAGGCTATGGGTGATAATGTTTTGACACCTTTACGGAGTTTTGTGGAAATAGGAGGTATAAAGATGTTGGCTCATTGTTGTTAGATATACTGGATACATAAATGACTGAAAGGGATGGGCTTAAGGCCTCAAATGAGAAGCTTACATGCCGTCTGACACATATAAACAGTCTATGAGTGTCCTAAAGGAAAATCTTATTTCATGTAGTCGTAGACTTGAGATCTCTGAAAATCAGTCTCAGAATCTTATTGTTAGAGTAGCAACTTTAAAACGTAAATTAAAATCTCAATTTTGCATGGTGTCTGCCGTTAAACAGAGGGCATTGATTGGAAAGGAGTGGAACTCTGAAAAATAGAATGGTGACATATGGATTGATAATGATGTCGGGGATGAGGTTGAAACCCTAGGTCATGCTGAGTCTTATCTAGATAACCCTGTAATAGTCTGCCTTGAGGACACAGCCACCCCACCTCCAGCCTGCCTTGAGGTGTTGGCCACCCAACCTCCATTTGAAGGGATTAGCCCTAGAATGATAAATTCTGCGTCACCAGATGAAACTGCAAATGAATGCCCTGAAACAAATGGCTTGAAGATACTTCTAATTCTTTTCATGATCTATCCCCACCAACCCCTCATTTTTTCCAGACCTATAACTAGACTAATGTCCCAACAGGCCCCTAAAGGTGAGGTACAAAGTATCACACAATGAGGAGGTACATTATACTCCAAAAGAACTGTGTGAGTTTTCCATTTATATAGACAGAAATCAGCGGAATATGTGTGGCAATGGATGTTAAGAGTGTGGGATAATGGTGGGAGGAATGTAAGGCTGGATCAGTCTGAATTTATTAATATGGGCCCACTAAGCAGAGATTCTGCATTCAATGCTTGAGAGGTTAGAAAAGGCATTAACAGATTGTTTGGAGGTTGGCTGAAACATGGGTCAAAAGGTGGCCAACATTACCTGAGGTTGAAATGTCAGAACTTCCCTGGTATAATGTAGATGAGGGGATCCAGAGGCTTAGAGAGATTGGAATGTTAGAATGGATTTATCATGCAAATCTTGCTCATACACCACAGGATTATGTAGAGGATGCACCTTTTACCAGAACAGTGAGAAATAAATTTGTGAGATTAGTGCCATCATCCCTGAAAAGCTCTGTAGTTGCACTTCTCTATAGATCAGATATTACTGTGGGAACTGTTGTCACTGAGCTGGAATCCTTAAACATAATGGGGAGGACCAGATCTCGAGTTGGCAGAAGCCAAGTGGCAGCACTTAATTGCCAAAGACAGGGTGGATGTGACTATTATATTAGACAGCTAACTCAAAGCAGGTGTCAAAATAATCTGACTTGCAGAGATTTGTGGCATTGGCTAGTAAATCATGGGGTACCTAGAAGTACAATAGATGCGCAGTCTACTAAATTCTTGTATAAGGTGTGTAAACAAAAGAGTTATAGGTCAAGTGAATGGAAATTCTAACTTGAATTACAAAAACACAGAGTCATGGCCCCTTAATCAATTTCCAGGCTTGGGACAGTTTACAGACACAGAGCCCCTTGTATAAAGGGGAAACAGGTCCCTTTGGGGGAGAACCCTGTTACACTGCCACAAATTTATACTGTTAATCTTCCTCCAAGCCTTCCCCAAGGAGGCTGATGGCCTTTTACCAGGGTAACTGTGCATTGGGGAAAAGGAAATGATCAGATATTTCGGGGATTATTATACACTGCTTCAGAAGTGACATTGATTCCAGGAGACCCAAAATGTCATTCTGGCCCACCAGTCAGAATGAGGGCTTATGAAGGTCAGGTGATTGATGGAATTTTAGCTCAGGTTCATCTCACAGTGTATCCAGTGGGCCCCTGGACTCATTCTGTTGATATTTCCACAGTTCCAGAATGCATAATTGGCATAGACATACTGAACAACTGGCAGAATCCCCACATTGACTCTCTAACTCATGGAGTGAAGGCTATTATGGTGGGAAAGGTTGAATGGAAGTCAGTAGAACTTCCCCTACCTAGCAAAATAGTAAATCAGAAGCAATACTGGATTCCTGAAGGGGTTGTAGAGGTTGCCACCACTCTTAAGGACTTAAAGGATGCAGGGGTGGTAATCCCCACCACATCCCCATTCAACTCTTCTATTTGGCCTGTACAGAAAACAGATGGGTCTTGGAGGATGACAGTGGATTATTGTAAGCTCAACCAGGTGGTAACTCCAATTGCAGCTGCTGTTCTGGATGTGGTATCATTGCTTGAGCAAATCAATACATCACCTGGTACATGGTATGCAGCTATTGATTTGGCAAAACTCTTTTTTCTCAATAGCTACCTATAAGGACCACCAGAAGCAGTTTGCATTCAGCTGGCAAGGTCAGCAATATACATTCACTGTCCTACTTCAGGGGCATATCAACTTTCCAGCTCTATGTTATAATCTTGTCCACAGGGACTTTGCTCATTTACTCCTGCCAGAAAGCATCACACTGGTCCATTATATTGATGATATCATGTTGATTGGACCTAGTGAACAAGAAGTAGCAGCTACTCTAGACTTATTGGCAAGGCATTTGTGTGTCAGAGGATGGGAGAAAAATCCCACAAAAATACAGGGGCCTTCCACCTCAGTGAAATTTCTAGGGGTTCAGTGGTGTGGGGCTTGTTGATATATCCCTTCTAAGGTGAAGGATAAGGTGCTGCATCTGGCCCCACCTATGACCAAAAAAGAGGCACAATGCTTAGTTGTTTTCTTTGAATTTTAGCGACAACATATTCCTCATTGGATATGCTATTCTGGTCCATTTATTGAGTGACCAGAAAAGCTGCTAATTTTGAGTGGGCACCTGAACAAGAAGAGGCTCTGCTACAGGTCCAGCTGCTGCACAAGCTGTTCTGCCACTTGAACCATATGATCCAGCAGATCCAACAGTGCTGGAAGTGTCAGTGGCGAATAAAGATGCTCTTTGGACCTTTTGGCAGGCCCCAATAAGAGAATTACAATGCAGACTCTTAGGATTTTGGAGGAAAGTCTTACCACCTGCTGCAGATAACTACTCTCCTTTTGAGAAACAGCTTTTGGCCTGCTACTGGGCCTTAGTAGAGACTGAATGCTTAACCATGGGCCACCAAGTTACCATGAGACCTGAGTTGCTTATCATGAGCTGGGCATTGTGTGACCCTCCAAGCCATAAAGTTGGGCATGTGCAGCAGCACTCCATCATAAAATGGAAATGGTCTATATGAGATAGGGCCAGAGCAGGTCCTGAAGGCACGAGTAAGTTACATGAGGAAGTGGTTGAAATGCCCATGGTCTCCACTCCTGTCACATTACCTTCTGTTTCCCAGACCAGAGCTATAGCCTCTTGGGGAGTTCCTTACAGTGAATTGACTGAGGAAGAGAAAACTCAGACATGGTTTACAGATGGTTCAGCACAATATGCAGGTACCACCTGAAAGTGTACAGCTGCAGCACTACAACCCCTTTTTGGGGTATCCTTGAAGGACAGTGGTGAGGGGAAATCCTCCCAGTGGGTAGAACTTCAAGCAGTCCACCTGGCTGTTCATTTTTCTTGAAAGGACAACTGGCCAGACGTGCGTTTGTATACTGACTCATGGGCTGTTGCTAATGGTTTGGCTGGATGGTCAGGGACTTGGAAAGACCATAATTGGAAAATTGGTGACAAAGAGTTCTGGGGTGAGGTATGTGCACGGACCTTTCTGAGTGGGCTAAAAACATGAAGATATTTGCATCCCATATGAATGCATACCAGAGGGTGACTTCAGCAGAGGAAGGATTTAATAATCAAGTGGATAAAATGACCCATTCTGTATATACCAGTCAGCCTCATTCCCCAGCAACTCCTATCATCGCCCAATGGGACATGAAAAAGTGGTCATGGTCATGGTGGGAAGGGTGGAGGTTATGCATGGGCTCAGCAACATGGACTTTCAATCACCAAGGTTGACCTGGCTACAGACACTTCTGAGTGTCCAGTCTGCCAGCAGCATAGACCCACACTCAGCCCTTGATTCAGCACCATTCCCTGAGGTGACCAGCCAGCTACATGGTGGCATTACCAATGTAATGGGTAATGCCACTCCCTTCATGGAAGTGGCATTGGATCCTTCATGGATCCCACTCCCTTCATGGAAGTGGTAGCAATTTGTTCTAACTGGAATAGACACATACTGTGGATATGGTTTTGCTTTTCCTGTACACAATGCTTCTGCCAAAACTATCATCCATGGGCTTACAGAATGCCTTATCCATCGTCATGATATTCTACACAGCATTGTTTTTGATCAAGGAACATACTTCACAGCAAATGAAGTGTGGGAATGGACACATGCTCGTGGAATTGTCTGGTCTTACCATGTTCCCCATCATCCAGAAGCAGCTGGATTGATAGAATGGTGGAATGGCCTTTTGAAACTCAATTATGGGACCAACTAGGTGACAAAACCTTGAAGGGCTTGGGTAATGTTCTCCAGGAAGCTGTGTATGCTCTGAATCAGTGTCCACTGTATGATGCTATTTCTCCCATAGCCAGGATCCATGGGTTCAGGAACCAAGGGGTGGAAATAGGAGTGGCACCACTCACTAGTACCCCTAGTGATCTACTAGGAAAATTTTTGCTTCCTGTCCCTGCCATGCTGAGGTCTTTGTTCGAAAAGGGAGAGTGCTTCCACCAGGAGAAACAACAATGATTTCATTGAACTGGAATCTAAGACTGCCACCTGGTCGCTTTGGGCTACTCATATCCCTGAATCAACAAGCCAAGAAGGGGATTACATTACTGGGTGGGGCAATTGACCCTGATTATCGGGGGAAATAGGACTGCAACTACAGAATGGAGGTAAAGAAGAGTTTTCCTGGAATATAGGAGATCCCCTTGGGTATCTTTTAGTACTACCATGCCCTGTGATTAAAATCAATGGAAATCTAGAACAACCCAATCTAGGCAGCACTGCCAATGGCTCTGAAACTTCAGGAATGAAGTTTTGTGTTACCCTACCAGGCAAAGAACCACAGCCAGCTGAAGTGCTTGCTGAGGGTAAAGGGAACATGGAATGGGTAGTGGAAGAAAGTAGTAATAAATATGAAGTATGCCACGTGATCAGTTACAGAAATGAGGACTGCAATGCTGTTTTGTTCATGTTATACTATTTAAGTTATAAGATATGAAGTTTAAGAATGAATATTACCCAAGGATTTGCACCCTATTCTGGAGAGACTTAATGTGTTTCCAGTCATGTTCAGGACAGTTGAATATTGTTAGGTGAAAAGAAATGTGTTTTTTATTGTTTCCTATTTAGAAATTAGGACTGGTTAAAGGTGCTGAATATAGCTGCCAAGTTGACAAGGGGCAAACTGTCATGGTCAGGTCATGTGTCACCTTGACCAGGTGGTGGTATTTGTTTGTTTAGCTGAGCAAGTGTTGGCCTGTCTGTTGCTATGAGGACATTTCATAGAATTAAATCATGACCACATTGGCTGCATCCAGAGATGATTGCATTTGTAATCAGCCAAGGGGAGTGTCTTCTGCAATGAGTTATGATTAAAAAGGAAGCCTTTTAAGGGGGATTCAAAAGAGACAGTCTCTCTTCCTTCTTCATCCGGTGAGCCTCTCCTGTGGAGTTTGTCCAGACCCTCCATCAGAGTCATCAGCTTCACAGCCTGCTCTATGGATTTTGGACTCTATGTTCCCATGGTTACATGAAACATTTTTGTAAATTTTAGATTTATGGATATTTCTTGTTGATTCAGTTTCTCTAGAGAACCCTGACTAATACAGGTTCCTAGATTGTAAGCTCTTACAGCAATCACATCTGTTCCTGAATTTTAGCTCTTGTTTCTAAATTCTGAGATGTTCAGCTCTTTGTGTATAATGTGGTCATTCCCTGAAACTTTGGGTATCTGTGTGGTCCTGAGACTCAGAGCTAGAGTTCTACAGCTCTGGAAAGCAGCATTGCTCAAAAAGCAACTGCTAAAGAAACTGGAAAAGAGATCAGACTTTAATTAGAGATATGAATGAAAGTGATCTGGTTAGGACTAAGGTAAGTCAGAATACAGGGTAAAGGATAATCTTGACTGTATTTTTTTAAAGTTTAATCTACATGATTAAAATTTTTTTATTGTGAAAAATAACATAGATACAAGAAAGAAATGAATTTCAAAGCACACCATAGCAATTAGTTGGAGAACAAACTTCAGAGTTTGGTATGGGTTACAATTCCACAATTTTAGGTTTTTACTTCTAGCTGCTCCAAGACACTGGAGACTAAGAGAAATATCAATATAATGATTCAACAATCATACTCATTTGTTAAATCTTGTGTTCTCTGTTATAATTCCATCTTCTCCTTTGATCTTTCTCCCAACCTTTAGGGGTATTTGGGCTATACCCACTCTAACTTTTTCCTGTTGGAAAGGGCTGTCAACATTATGGGATGGGGGAGATATTGACTGTATTTTAAAACTTCAACTTGTGTGTGAGATCAAAGGAAGAGATGTTTATTTAGTACAAAATTTATATTTTCTGTAACATACAATCTAATTTAACCTGTATGGTCAGCTTATTCAAACAATAAAATTACAAGAAATCTTGAATAAGGAATGAGATATTGTTATTTTGTACAAATTAATGTAATACCCTGATATATCCCAGAGTAATTTGGGCAGAAAATAAAAAGGTATTTGAAAAATCTCCTTGAGGGACTAGGGAAAAATGTAGAAATATTTAACTTCCCCACCGGGGGAATTCCTGATTTTCTCACAAGCATTAGGGACTACCAATTTAATAATCCAAGCCCTCGATCTTGGGGCTTGCTCTTATTAAACTTATTCCTGCAAAGGAGACACTAAGACTACTTATCATTATGCCTAAAAATCACCCCCAGAGAACCTCTTTTGTTGCTCAGATGTGGCCTCTCTCTCTAAGCCAAATCTGCAAATAAACTCACTACCCTACCTCCTACTTGGTACGTGACTCCAAGGGGTGTAAATCTCCCTGGCAATATGGGACATGACTCCCAGGGATGAGCCTGGCCCTGGCATCAGGGGATTGAGAAAAGAGGATTTGGTCAAAGGGGGAAAGAATTGATACAAAATAAAGTTTCAATCGTTAAGAGATTTAGAATACATTCAAGAGATCATTCTAGAGGTTATTCTCAAGCATTATATAGATATTTCTTTTTAGTTTCTAGTATATTAGAATAGCTAGAAAGAAACACCTAAAACTGTTGAACTACAATCCTTGATTCATTAAAAAAATTTTTTTTGTATGCCGTATGGTAGGGGGGTCACATTTCATTCTTTTTCCATATGACTATCCTGCTATTGCAGCACCGTTTATTAAATTCTTTGTGTGTGTGTGTGTAGGGGGGGGGGATGTAGACACGTCAGGAGTTGAACCTGGGTCTCCTGCATGGCAGGAGAGAATTCTACCACTGAACAACACTTGCACCCCCTTAGCCTTGATTTTGGTGATGACTGTATAACTATATAGCTATATACTATAGCTATAGTATATAGCTATAGTATATGATTGTGAAAACCTTGTAACTGACACTCTCTTTATCCAGTGTATGGGCAGATGAGTAAGAAAATAATCACAAAATAAATAAATAAATAATGGGGAGGAGGATATGGGGCATAGGATGCTTTGGGTGTTCTTTTCTTTAATTTTTATTTTTATTTTGGAGTAATGAAAATGTTCTAAAACTGATTGTGATGATAAACGAACAACTATATGATGATACTGTGAGCCTGATTGTGTACTTTGGATGATTATATGGTATGTGAATTAATCTAAAAAAAATTGCATTTATAAAAAACATGCTGTATTTCACTTAATCTCTCAGCAACTCTATGAAGTGAGGGAACCAGTATACAAACTTGGACTAATGTGCAAAATCACAAGGCTAGCATTTGCCCACGCTGTATGACATAAAAGTCCATGTTTGTAATCATTGAGTTGTTGATGAATGAATGAGCAAAATGTGCAGCAAACCTTGATTCTATGACATGGTTCCATGACTTTACATGAAGACTAGTGTTAAATCAGGCTAAGTATATTTCAGAGTCTTCATCAAGGCTGGTCACCACTTATATGTGTGGTAACAAAGTAAAACAAAAAACTTACTTTCTTTAATGATTTAGAATTTTCTCTTGTTATTTGCAGTCTGTGAAGTCCTGAACTTAAATAGGACCTGCCAACAAAAATTATTGGCATTTTCATTTGTACTTATTCACACTACATATACTTGGAAGTTATATTTCATTTAATGACTTTTTCTTGCTTTTTTTTTAAGCTTTGTTATCTGGATATATCCTTTTGTTAGTATAGTATGAATATAACCGAACTAACCAGGAATAGGGTGAGAGTTCTGAATATATTTTTGCTTGATACATCTCACTTAATTTAAAATTCTCGTAATACAGATCATTAAGCTCAAGGTAGGTTGGGAATATTTAAGGCTGTGAAAACCTATGTCAGTTTGTAATTTTGAAAGTACAATATTAGAGAAGTTCATATTTTTTCCCAATCTCATTCATGACACATTATATTTTGAGCTGCAAAAATATATGTAAAAATACATTTATTTTTATGATTAGTCAAGGAAAAACCATATTTTATTTGAATATAGAAACCTAATGAAATAGTTGATTAAAATTTGAATTTATGACTATTAGGAAATGAACTTAAAAGAGAAAACTTTGGAAACTGTCATAGTGTAAACATACTTCTTAGCATCAAAACTTCATCATCTTGGGTTCTGATGCTTTAGTGATGTGGTAAATTATTCTACTCAATAATTAAAATGGTCTTCTATGAAAAAGTACAACCCATATTTGTAGGTTTAGGTAATGTTTTGTTTGGGTATGTTGAAATCATTTCTTATAGCTGGTGATTTCATTTAAGCAGAAATCTTCCTTACAAAATTTAGGATTCCCCATGATAATTATAAAAAACTCTATAAAGGATGAATGAACTTAGAAGATCTTATAAAATTAATTTCATATAATGATCATGTTTCTATTTGATGACATTTTATGATGAAAACACTAAGGACTCTTATTGTGATTTTTAGAGGCTCATTTGTTCTACAGATTAAAGAGAAAGACCTGAATATGATTAAGTTATTTCTTCATTATTTGGGAAAATCTGGAAATGTATATTTGGAACTTCAATATTTATAACATATATGCAAGAAAATTGTAGGCTTCAGTTTGATTCTCTTCATTTTGCATATGCTGATACACAAATGTGGATTAAAAAGGAATAGAAAAAGAAGACAGGTGGAAGAGGGTATATTATTAATTTTCTTTACCACGAAACTCTAAGCAAAGTTACCATATAGTGGCAGTGTTTACTAACATTCTCCTTTCTGAGAATCCTTTTCTGCTTACCATTTGGCTAGAGTTCTCAAGTGGCATTAACATAATAGACTCATGGTATACTCAACAATCAGATTTTGAACCATCATAATTAGTCCATTTAAACAATAAATATAGAGATCCTCATGGACAGAACTATGTCTTATTTATTTTCATCTCAGTGCCCAGTCCTAGTGTCTGTCACATTGGGAGTACCCAATGAGTGTTTGTTGAATGAAGGAATGAGTGAAATAAATTTTATTTTTTCTCTCTTACTAAGATATAATATATAGTTTAATCTTGTTCAATTGTGCTACCTCATTTATAAATTGGGGTCTTGGATTAGATTATCTCTAAGGTCCCTTTCTAGTGTCAATATCTAGTATTTCTATGATTTGATCTTATTTTGGTTGTAGTAGATAATGGGTCCTTACTCCCTTTTCCCTTAGTTGTTACTTCTGCCAAGATAGCAGAGAAGACTAAAACTCCTGGGTAATAAAATCTCTTCAGTCTGGCAGGTTATTTTCTGATCCTAATAGTTGGTGACAGCAATGGGAGGGGGATTTTGATGGATGGCAAAAGCATCTAGCAGTTCCCACTCTTCTGATTCCATGGTGATTGGGTTGCTCAATGTAACATTCTCAGCACTTTCTCTTTTTCTGATGAGTGTTCTAGAGGTGGTAGAATGCTGACTAGCTCTTTCAATAAAAAAAATTGTCAGGGAATTTGTTCCAAGCCATCTAGCTCTGCTTTAGAGTTACAATGATCTTTCTTTTGCTGTACTCTGAGGCTTCAGGTTCACTGATTTATTTGTAGTATTGTCATAGGTTCTGGTTTGCTTGGAACATTCCCTGTTAATGCCTGCTGCCTGGTAAAATTGTTAACAGTGCCCCTTTCATTTTCAAAAGTGACTGGTTTGGACAAAAAATTATGGGGTTACCTGCTAACTTAACTCTTTGTTCCTCAAAGTTTCCTTTTTGTACTGAGGTGTACTCGTGGCAGTCTTAGGTTTTGACAACTGTCCTCGTTCCTCCTCCCATGCCTCTTGTAGGGTGTTAGGCACAGAGGCAAACTGAATCTGCTCACTTTCCCAATTTTCTAAAACAAAAAAGAGTCAACTGAATTTTTCTGAGTTTAAAAAATGTGACCTTTTTTCTCCAAGGGAGAGATCCTAGTTTTCCTATCTGCCCCCCATCTGCCTTTTGTGGAGTCTTAAGTATTGTAGGCAATAGGGAAAATTTCCTTTGGGTTCTGTCTCAGGACATAACATATTTTTAAATTTCAGATCCTTTTTTAGCTTACGTTCTTCCTTCTCATCTTAAGTGGATTCACAGTCATGAATTTATAATCATATGCATATTTGAACTAATAAAATTCATCTATTTATTTATTCAAAAAATGTTTCTGGAGCTTCTACTTATGTGTCCAACACTCTTGAGGTGCTATAATACAACAGTGATAAAAATAGATAAAGCCCTCATAGAGCTTAGATTCGTGGGAGAGGAGCAGGGCATCAGACAATAAACAATAAACATAAAAACTAAGTAAATTATATAGCATGTTAGAGGAAGATAAATGCTATAGAAAAAAGGAAAATTAGATCAGGGTGAGGGAAAATGGAACTGGAGAAGAAAGCAGACAGCTGCAGTAAGTAATGTGATCAGGAGACACCTCATTGAGAAATTGAGATTTGAGCAAAAACTGAAGGAGAGTAGTGAGTTGGCCAAGTAGTGATTTTGCCGAAGAACATTTAGCAGAGGGAAGAGTGAGAGCAAAGCTGGAAGTAGGGACAGGAGCAGGCCTGGCATATTCAAGGAACAGCAAGTAGATCAGGAGGTTGGAGTGAAGTAAGTGAAGGGGAGAGGAGCTTTAGAGGAGATCAGAGAGGTAACAGGGGGCAGGTCATTTTATGGCCTTGCTGGCCATTGCACGGCCTTTGGCTGCTACTCGGAAGGAAATAGGGGGCCATATTAGGGATTAAGGCACAATAGTGTCATGATCTAAATTATGCTTGAAAAGATCACTTTGATTTTGTGTTGAGGACAGAGTAAGAGCAGGTGGAGCTGAGGGGTAGGTTAAGATAGAAGCAGGAAGACTGAAAGGAGGCTCCTGCAGTACACCACTAGACAACAAGCACTTCAAAGACAGGAGCCGTGAATTAGTTTTCTGCACTTTTGGTACCTACCACAGTTGCCTGTCATACCTTCATTAAATCTTTTTTTTATTGATTTTAAGATGAGACATTATTTTATGTTACCACTTATTTAGGTTATTTATTATGACTTTAATTTGTATTTAATATTTATTGCAAGAACTATTTTGGACTATTTAGACATAAATGCTTTTCATTTAGCACTGCTGTCTGTGATGGCAATTCCTGGCATGTGAAAGGCAATACTTTTCATGTATCTCAGTATAAAAACATAATAAGCTTATCTAATTGTGGGGTATCATCTTTTCTCAGGTGTCAAAGACATTTGGTGTTACTTTGCAAGAAAATATGGACTTGCAATCCCTTTTCCAACAGTGAATATGTGCTTCATTAATATTAAATTTTACCCTGTCACTGGGATTCCTTTTCTGCATATATAATAATGTTTCATTTCAATGTGGATCAGAGTCTAATCTTTTTGAAGATTTTTTAAAATAGCAATTAGACTCTGTAAATATAGCATTAACGATACACATAGCTCAATTGAAGAGATGAAAATGTGAAGAACTATGACTGAGCTTGCATATGTGTGGACTTTGAAAACTATGTCAAAACTGTCTCCTGGTGGACAGCGATTGTAGAACGTCCTTTATTGTAAGGAACGTTCTGCTTTTTAAGTTGCTCAAATGTAAAAAGTATGTGTCTTAGAATCAATGAAACATGGTAATAAATATTCAACAAACGCTCAACAGCTGGAAGTGTGATTTCCCACTTCCTCCTATACCCAACTGTATACTTCTGGGTCCTGACGGCATTGCATTATAATCTGTTCTTGTATTGTAAATACTGTTTCAGTTTTAGTTGCAACATGTCTTTTTTGTTACTGAGCCAGCATCCCTTCATTTAGGGAACTAGCCCTCTCACATATGCTCTGCCCTTGTGGTTTGGGTGGTCTTGATTTCATCACCATCCAAAGCCTGAGCCAACGGAGGCAGGGCTGGCCTCTTTCATCGGGTCACAGTGATTGTTCAGGATAGTCCTGTGGCTCAAAACAGGGTAGACCTCAATTTTTGTCTGGGCTATCAGGGAACTATCTCCTTTTCTTTGGAATTATAGTCTTAAAATCTCAAGAGCCTACTGCTTCTGCTATTTACTTTGCTATATCAGGGACAGTCCGCTCTGAGGATGAAGCCTACGCAGTGGCAAGCAAAACTGAGATGGATGGGGAGAAAGTTCTCTGACCAGAACCTCTGATCACCTAGATCTAGCCGTAGTTTAAGCTTTTTTTTTAATTTATTGCTGGCGTTTTCAGATACATGGCTGGTATTTTTTATTCCTAAACTCGATTGTGCTCGGCATTTGATTTAAAACTGTGTATGTCCTTACCGGTCATGTACAGAAGCATTTTCCTACCCCCTTCACAGTAAATATCACTGCAGAATGTGGGCTGTTGTTCAGTTACCATCCTCACTGTGTATGACTCCAGGACTTGGAAGGATGTCTATTACCCTTGACTTATATATTTCTGAATTATTCAGTTAATCTAAATTGATTATATAGTTTATTGTCAAAGCCAGTTGTAAACTAGGATATTCACTTCTTCTTCTAGGTCAGGTTCTCATTTCAATTTTCTTAATCTTTGAGTGGCAATGGTTTCTTGCTCTCAGATAGTTCTGACAGCTAGTGTGGACTCCTACTCTCTTTTTCAAAGCTAAAATGTTTCTTTGTGCTTCTCATAAAACTCCAGCCTCTTTCTGGTGAATACTTCCAACTCTTAGTTTTTCATTTACAAAGCAGAAAGACCTATGATGCCCCATGCTTATTTGAAGCTTAAAACTTTTCAAGTGCAGGTTATGAATTCTGGCTACTTTCCTACATTCTCTTTGGTGACTCAGATGTTCTCAGTGGAGAGATTCAATTTTCCCCAACATTTCCCAATTGCAGTTTAGTACCATGTAAGATGGTATGGTATAGTGGGGATAAAGATAAGTTTCAGAGCTAGAGAAACTGGATTCAAGTCATTTATTTGAACTTCAGTAAATTGTTTGAACCCTTCATGCCTTAACCTGTAAAACAGTGATGAAATAATTGTCCCAAGCTCAGGTAACTGTTGTGAGTTTTAAATCTACCTATTAATCCATGTATCTCTCTCTCTCTGTCTCTATCTAATCTCTCTCACTGACTCTATCATGCCTGAGATAATTTCTCATAAATGGTAGCCACGATTAGAACATTGCATTATTTATGAATGGTTTAGTACAATTTATGTTTTACATTAGATTTTATAGCACATGGATATACTTGTTATTATTATTTGTCTCATTCTTTCATATATAAACAACATCAGAGCTCCAAAATAGTAATACTTAATCTACGGCAGGAAACTTTGGATCCATGTAAAACAAAAACCCTTATAATATTGCAGGCAAATCCACATATCTTGCTCTACAATAAAAATAGAGAAAACTCCGAAAGCAAATCAGAATGGTAGTAGAATTTATTACCTGAAAGACAGAACTTGGCCAGGTTTTGCCATGTCTTACAGGTTCAGTATGTCTCTACAGAATTCTTAGCTGCAGATAAAGTAATCTGGTTTGATTTATATGGCCCAAGTTTAAGAAACCTCCAGAAGGAAAGGTTCATTCCCATTCTTTATCTTAGGCATTTCATTGGCAGTGCTTTGTGTCCAAAAAAGATATGTGATAAGAGGATATAAAGGACAGTTCTCTCTATGCAATTTTCACTTGCTCAGTTCCTTCCTCAATATGTAGTGATATTTGCTGAGCTCTATTAATCAGGGATTTTTAAAAAATAGTTTTTTTTTTAACTACTTGAGAAGAGTGCCAGATTGATTGCCAGGAAGCTTGTGTCCTCTTAATGTAGCATAATTATCTAAATTCAGTCTCTTCTTTGCTTCTTATACCTATCAGAATTACACATCTCAAGAAGAACTGCTGTCAAGCATTTCTTAATACTATGGAAGAGAAACAAAGGTGATTAAATATTTAAACCTATGGGAAAATTATTAAGAATTATTCATTATAGAGCTTGGTTCTCAACTTTTATGGGTCATAGACTCTTGAGAAAAGTTTGTGGACACTCCACAAAAAATGCAAAAATAAACACAGGCAAAAAATTGTACACATAATTTTCATGGAATTATTAATCCCTTGAAGCTTATCTGGGTTAAAAACCTCAGTGTGATTTCAAAAATTCATAGAATTTTTGAGTAAGATTGGACATTAGAGGCTGTTTAGATGCATCTCCTGTCTAATTTAGGGTTTCTCAACCTTGGCACTATGGATATTTGAATCAGGTAATACTCTTTTGTGGGGTGCTGTTCCATGTTTTGTAGGATACTTAACAGAGGCCCTTTCCTCTACTCACCAGAGGCCAGTTTCCACCCTTCCTCTCCCAGCTGAGACAATCAAAAATGTCTCAGGCCAAATGTCCTGTAGGTAGATAGTCAGTGATAACCACTGGTCTAATTTAACATGGTTTGGAAATCAGATGATCATCTGGCTTCTTAGCTATGTTATTGTGCTCCAAGCTGACACATCCGGCTTAGTTTGAGACCTCAGAAAGCAGAACCTTAAATAAGAATTTAAAAGCAGGTGGTTTATTGGGAAGAGCATCCTTGGATGAATAAATGAGAGAGTGGTGAAAGTGAGATATAGAAGAGTAGAAAAGCCAATATAGTTTTCTTAAATGAAGAAGTTACCACTATAGACACCTGGGGCTCAATTACAATGGGAATTGTCTGATAAACAGTATAGAACCTACCTAGATTTGTTCCATCAATGAATGGGGAAGCTAGGGTAATTATTCTGTTTCCTGCCCCTCATTGGTTGAGTTTACCCAATGTAGGATTTAATCCCAGTACTCCCAGTCTGCCCTGCAGGCAAGCTGAGGTAGCTCTTGCTACCTTCACACTGAGCTTTCACACTAAGCAGCAAGGAAGAAGGTACTTAAAATGGACAGTTCTCAGTCTGCAGAGGAACTGTCAACTGAACTCAGAGGTGGACCAAGGGGATATGGGGCAGGTCATAAATAGCACTTGCATAGCATTCCATTTTTATGTTTCAATGATTAAAACAATGATTTTGAACTGATATTTGCTTTCTTACAACTAGGACCCAAAGATTTAGCTTGCCATCTATTGTAGCCATCTAATTGGTAAATTTGGTTTGTGGGCCAAATTCAGCCTACTGCTTGTTTTTCATATGGTCTGGAGGTAAGAATAGCTTTTACAATTTAAAATTGTTGAAAAAAAATAAAAAGAATTTTGACACATGAAAATTATATGAAATTTAAATGTTAGTGTCCATAAATAAAGTTTTATTGAACACATCCATGCCCATTAGTTTGTATAATGTCAATGGCAACTTTCCAGCTACATTGCTAAAGTTGAGTGGGTGCAGCAGAGACCATATGGCCTGCAAAGCCTAAAATATTTACTATCTGCATGGTCTTTTATAGGAAAAAATTGGCCAATCTTTGATATATAGTAACAACAAAAAAATCTATTTCCTCTTCCAAATGACAGGCTTAAAACATTTCAAGACATGTTTCATGTAACCCTCCTCTTTCTTGCTTTTCATATTTCCAAGATGAACTTTCAAAGTTTCTTCAACTGTTTATCATTTGGTATTATTCAAGATCCTTTATTCTCTTGGTCACCTTCCCCTAACTACATTGCTTTTTTTTGATCGTTTCTTTTGTCAATGTTTGTCTTAAAATGGTGTATTAGTTAGGGTTCTCTAGAGAAACAGAATCAACAGGGAACACTTGCAAATATAAAATTTATGAAAGTGTCTCACGTGACCATAGGAACGCAGAGTCCAAAATCCACAGGGCAGGCTGCGAAGTCGATGACTCCGATGGATGGCCTGGATGAACTCCACAGAAGCTCACCAGCCAAAGCAGGAATGGGGCCTGTCTCCTCTGAGTCCTCCTTAAAAGGCTTCCCATGATTGCAGTTAGCATCACTAATTGCAGAAGACACTCCCCTTTGGCTGATTACAAATGGAATCAGCTGTGGATGTAGCTGACGTGATCATGACCTAATCCTATGAAATGTCCTCATTGCAACAGACAGGCCAGTGCTTGCCCAGTCAGATGAACAGGTACCACAACTTGGCCAAGTTGACACCTGTCCCTAACCATGACAGTCCACCCCTTGTTAACTTGGCACCTATATATATGTGTATATATATATATATATATATATATATATATATATATATATATATATATATCACCTTAGACCATACTTAATTTCCAAATGAAAACAAATAAGCACACATTTTTTCTTTTACCTGAAAATACTCAACTGTCCTGCATATAACTGGAAACACACTAAATCTCTCCAGAATAGGGTGCAAATCCTTGGGCAACATTCATTCTTAAACTTGATATCTTACAACTTAAATAGTATAACACAAACAAAACAGCATTACAATCCTTGTTTCTGTAACTGATCACGTGGTCGAAGTTCATATTTATCACTACCTTCTTCCACTACCCATTCCATGTTTCCTTTCCCCTCAGCAAGCACTTCAGCTGGCCGTGGTTCTTTGCCTGGTGGGGTGACCCAAACCTTCATTCCTGAAGTCTCAGAGCCATTAGTGGTCCTGCCTGGATTGTGTTGTTGCAGTTTTCCATTGATTTTAATTACAGGGCATGGTAGTACTAATAGACGCCCCAGGGGATCTCCTATATTCCAAGAAAACTCTTCTTTACCTCCATTATGTAGTTGCAGTCCTACTTCCTTCTGATAGTCAGGGTCAATTACCCCAGACAATAATGTAATCCCCTTCTTGGTGTGTTCTGATCCAGAGGCATAAGTAGCCCAAAGTGGCCAGGTGGCAACCTTAACTTCCAGTTCAGTGGTATCACTGTTGTTTCTCCTGGAGAAAGCACACCCCGTTTTGGAACTAAAACCTGTAGACCAGCAGAACTCAGGGTAGCAGGGACAGGAAGCAAAAATTTTCCTAGTGGATCACTAGGAGTAATAGTGAGTGGCACCACACCCATTTCCACCCCTTGGTTCCTGGACCCATGGATCCTGGGTATGGGAGAAACAGCACCATACAGCGGATGCTGATTCAGAGCATACACAGCTTCCTGGAGAACATTACCCCAACCTTTCAAGTTTTTGCCACCGAGTTGGCACCATAATTGAGTTTTCAAAAGGCCATTCCACCGTTCTATCAATCCAGCTGCTTCTGGATGATGGGGAACATGGTAAGACCAGAGAATTCCATGAGCATGTGCCCATTCCCGCACTTCATTTGCTGTGAAGTGTGTTCCTTGATCCGAAGCAATGCTATGTGGAATACCATGACGATGGATAAGGCATTCTGTAAGCCCACGGATAGTAGTTTTGGCAGAAGCATTGCGTGCAGGGAAAGCAAACCCATATCCAGAGTATGTGTCTATTCCAGTTAGAACAAATCGCTGCCCCTTCCATGAAGGGAGTGGTCCAATGTAATCCACCTGCCACCATGTACCTGGCTGGTCACCTCAGGGAATGGTGCCATATCGGGGGCTGAGTGTGGGTCTCTGCTGCTGGCAGATTGGGCACTCAGCAGTGGCTGTAGCCAGGTCAGCCTTGGTGAGTGGAAGTCCATGTTGCTGAGCCCATGCATAACCTCCATCCCTACCCCATGACCACTTTGTTCATGAGCCCATTGGGCAATAACAGGAGTTGCTGGGGAAACAGGCTGAGTGGTATCCATGGAACGGGTCATCTTATCCACTTGATTATTAAAATCTTCCTCTGCTGAAGTCACCCTCTGGTGTGCATTCACATGGGACACAAATATCTTCATGTTTTTAGCCCACTCAGAAAGGTCTATCCACATACTTCTTCCCCAGACCTCTTTGTCACCAATTTTCCAATTATGGTCTTTCCAAGTCCCTGACCATCCAGCCAAACCATTAGCAACAGCCCATGAGTCAGTATACAAATGCACCTCTGGCCAGTTTTTCTTCCAAGCAAAATGAACAACCAGGTGCACTGCTCGAAGTTCTGCCCACTGGGAGGATTTCCCCTCACCACTGTCCTTCAAGGACACCCCAGAAAGGGGTTGTAATGCTGCAGCTGTCCACTTTCGGGTGATACCTGCATATCGTGCTGAACCATCTGTAAACCAGGCCTGAGTTTTCTCTTCCTCAGTCAATTCACTGTAAAGAACTCCCCAAGAGGCCATAGCTCTGGTCTTGGAAAGAGAAGGTAATGTGGCAGCAGGAGTGGAAACCATGGGCATTTGTGCCACTACTTCATGTAACTTACTTGTGCCTTCAGGACCTGCTCTGGCTCTATCTCGTATATACCATTTCCACTTTACAATAGAGTGCTGCTGTGCATGCCCAACTTTATGGCTTGGTGGGTGAGACAACACCCAACTCATGATAAGCAACTCAGGTCTCATGGTAACTTGGTGGCCCATGGTTAAGCATTCAGTCTCTACTAAGGCCCAGTAGCAGGCCAAAAGCTGTTTCTCAAAAGAAGAGTAGTTATCTGCAGCAGATGGTAAGGCTTTGCTCCAAAATCCTAAGGATCTGCGTTGTGATTCTCCTATAGGGGCCTGCCAAAGGCTCCAGAAAGCATCTCTATTTGCCACTGACACTTCCAGCATCATTGGATCTGCTGGATCATACGGCCCAAGTGGCAAAGCAGCTTGCACAGCAGCCTGGACCTGTCGCAGAGCCTCCTCTTGTTCAGGTCCCCACTCAAAATTAGCAGCTTTTCTGGTCACTCAATAAATGGGCCTGAGTAGCACACCCAAATAAGGAATATGTTGTCGCCAAAATCCAAAAAGACTAACTAGGCATTGTGCCTCTTTTTTGGTTGTGGGAGGGGCCAGATGCAGCAATTTATCCTTCACCTTAGATGGGATATCTCGACATGCCCCACACCACTGGACACCTAGAAATTTTACTGAGGTGGAAGGCACCTGTATTTTTGTTGGATTTATCTCCCATCCTCTGACATGCAAATGCCTTACCAGTAAATCTAGAGTAGTTGCTACTTCTTGCTCACTAGGTCCAATCAACATGATATCATCAATATAATGGACCAGTGTGATGTCTTGTGGGAGGGAGAAACGATCAAAGCCTCTGCGAACAAGATTATGACATAGGGCTGGAGAGTTAATATACCCCTGAGGTAGGACTGTGAAAGTATATTGCTGACCTTGCCAGCTGAAAGCAAACTGTTTCTGGTGGTCCTTACTAATAGCTATTGAGAAAAAAGCATTTGCCAGATCAATAGCTGCATACCAGGTACCAGGGGATGTATTGATTTGCTCAAGCAATACTACATCTGGAACAGCAGCTGCAATTGGAGTTACCACCTGGTTGAGTTTACGATAATTCACTGTCATTCTCCAAGACCCATCTGTTTTCTGCACAGGCCAAATAGGAGAGTTGAACGGGGATGTGGTGGGAATCACCACCCCTGCAACTTTCAAGTCCTTAAGAGTGGCAGTAATCTCTGCAATCCCTCCAGGAATATGGTATTGCTTTTGATTTACTATTTTGCTCGGTAGGGGCAGTTCTAGTGACTTCCACTTGGCCTTTCCCACCATAATAGCCCTCACTGCACGAGTTAGAGAACCAACGTGGGGATTCTGCCAGTTGCTCAGTATGTCTATGCCAATTATACATTCCGGAACTGGGGAAATAAGTACAGGATGGGTCCGGGGGCCCACTGGACCCACTGTGAGACGGACCTGAGCTAAAACTCCATTGATCACCTGGCCTCCATAAGCCCCCACTCTGACTGGTGATCCAGAGTGACATTTTGGGTCCCCTGGAATTAATGTCACTTCTGAACCAGTGTCTAATAATCTCCGAAATATCTGATCATTTCCTTTTCCCCAATGCACAGTTACCCTGGTAAAAGGCCGTCGGTCTCCTTGGGGAAGACTTAGAGGAAGGTTAACAGTATAAATTTGTGGCAGTGTAACAGGTTTCTCCCCCATAGGGACCTGGCCTCCCCTTCATTCAGGGGGCTCAGGGTCTGTAAACTGTTTCAAGTCTGGAAATTGATTAAGGGGCTGTGACTCTGTGTTTTTGTAATTCAGGTTAGACTTCTGTTCCCTTGACCTAGAACTCTTTTGTTTATACAGCTCCAACAAGAATTTAGTAGACTGCCCTTCTATTGTATTTCTAGGCACCCATGATTTACTAGCCAATGCCACAAATCTCTGCGTGTCAGATAATTTTGATGCCTCCTTTGAGTTTGTTGTCTATTATAATAGCCGCGTCTACCCTGTCTTTGGTGATTAAGTGCTGTCACCTGGCTTCTGCCAACTTGGGATCCTGTCATGCCCATTGTGTTTAAGGATTCCAGCTCAGTGACAGCAGTTCCTACAGTAATATCTGACCTACAGAGAAGTGCAACCACAGAGCTCTTGAGGGATGATGGTGCTAGTCTCACAAACTTATTTCTCACTGTTCTGGTAAAAGGTGCATCCTCTGGACATTCCTGGGGTGTAAGAGCAGGCTTTGCATGATAAATCTACTCTAACATCCCAATCTCTCTAAGTCTCTGGATCCCCTCATCTACATTACACCAGGGCAGTTCTGGCATTTCAACCTCAGGTAATGTCGGCCACCTTTTGATCCATGTTTCAACCAACCACCCAAACAAGCTGTTAACACCTTTTCTAACTGCTCGAGCTATAACACTGAATGCAGAATCTCTGCTTAGTGGGCCCATATCAATAAATTCAGCCTGATCCAGCCTTATATTCCTCCCACCTTTATCCCACACTCTTAAAATCAGTTGCCACACATATTCCCCTGATTTCTGTCTATATAAATTGGAAAACTCACACAGTTCTTTTGGAGTATAACGTACCTCCTCATGTGTGATACTTTGTACCTCACCTTTAGGGGCCTGTTGGGACTTTAGTCTAGTTATAGGTCTAGAAGAAATGAGGGGTGGTGGGGGTGGGTCATTAAAAGAATTAGAAATGTCTTCCAAGCCATTTGCTTCAGGGCTTTCATTTGCAGTTTCATCTGGTGAAACAGGATTAATAACTCTAGGGCTAATCCCTTCAGGAGGAGGTTGGGTGGCCAATTCCTCAAGGCAGGCTGGAGGTGGGGCGGCTATGTCCTCAGGGCAGACTATTACAGGGTTATCTAAAGAAGGCTCAGCATGGTCTAGGGTTTCAACCTCACCCCCAACATCATTATCAATCCATATATCACCATCCCATTTTTCAGGGTCCCACTCCTTTCCAATCAATGCCCTCACTTTAACGGCAGACACCATGCAAGACTGAGATTTCAGTTTACGTTGTACAGTTCCTACTCTAACAATAAGATTCTGAGTCTGATTTTCAGAGATCTCAAGTCTATGGCTACAGGAAATAAGATTTTCCTTCAGGATACTCATAGAAACCTCTACATCTTTCAGACGGCGCTTAAGCTTCTCGTTTGAAGCCTTAAGCCCATCCCTTTCACCCTTTAATGTAGACAGTGTATCTAACAACAACCAACCAACATCTCTATAACTCTTATTTCTACAAAACTCTGCAAAGGTGTCAAAAACATTATCCCCCAGAGTCTGGCTTTGTATAAGCAAAGCATTAGGAGAATCGAATGATGATATTTTGACTATCTCCTTTGCCAATTCAGTCCATGGATTGGGAGTGTCATTCTGATTACGGGAATCAGAGTCCTTAGGGTCTCTGAGTCCAGTCAGAGTAGAAAACCATTCATAAAAACCCATTTTTAAGATTCTGTTCCTTAAGAACCACTCCTGGTACCAAGATATATTAGTTAGGGTTCTCTAGAGAAACAGAATCAACAGGGAACACTTGCAAATATAAAATTTATGAAAGTGTCTCACATGACCATAGGAATGCAGAGTCCAAAATCCACAGGGCAGGCTGCGATGCCAATGACTATGATGGATGGCCTGGATGAACTCCACAGGAGAGGCTCACCAGCCAAAGCAGGAATGGGGCCTGTCTCCTCTGAGTCCTCCTTAAAAGGCTTCCCATGATTGCATTTAGCATCACTAATTGCAGAAGACACTCCCCTTTGGCTGATTACAAATGGAATCAGCTGTGGATGCAGCTGATGTGATCATGACCTAATCCTATGAAATGTCCTCATTGCAACAGACAGGCCAGTGCTTGCCCAGTCAGATGAACAGGTACCACAACTTGGCCAAGTTGACACCTGTCCCTAACCATGACAAATGGGATGCTCAAAAAGGAATATCCTTTATAATATGTAGCTTGATCAGTTAAAAGAATAGTGATAGTATTCCTATGTTGGGTATTCTACCTTCTAAATGCAGCCTGACTCTATTAGGTTTTTGGAAGGTTCATTACAGTGTCAGCTCATAATGAGCAGTGAATCAACTAAAATGCATTTTCACAAAATTAGTCTTCTATGGAGGTGTATTATTTTTTGACATTAAATACTCTTTCTTTTTACCTATTATGTTTGTTCTTTATAAATCAATTTTGACTATTATCCCCTCACTTTAAGAGTCCTTCTTTATTGACTTTAAATATCTGTTAAAATTTAATATTCAGTGTTATAAATAATTTCTATTCAGGCAACCCATGATTTGAAATCTCATTCAATCCTGGACAGCAACTTCAATGTTTCATCACTAGAGGTCAAAATTAATTTTCTGTATTGTTAAATTATAAAGTGGGGTCCTTATAGCAGATTAAATTATTGACCTCAATGCTTCTGTCTGTTGAGTAGTATTATACAACTACATTATTTTCATGGTTTTATGGTGGTATATAGTACTATACTTCTCTGACTCTTGACAATGAATTTGGCCATGTGACTTGCTTTGAACAATGGAATATTAGCAGACATGAAATAGGCTTCCGTGACTAGACCTGTCCCAAAGGAGTTTCTGGCCACTACTGAGGAAGGTGCTGACCCTTCAATGTTGGCCACAAGATGAGACATGTGTAGAGTTGTTTCTCTGCAGCCCGAAGGAAAGACTACCTCCTTTTGTCAGTCAAACTATAGACTTGTTCATGAGAAAAATAAATGTTCAAGTAATTGAGACTTGGGGGAATTTTTGTTGCTTACATTATTTTGACAATAGCTAAGTAATTTTAAAAGTGTCGTATTGCTGTGAAAAAGTAAACTCAGTGGCATTGGCTTTAGAAGTGGGCTGCAAGTGGAGAAGAAACTGTTACAGGGACCTTTAAAAACTGCAATCTGTGTTATTTAGTGGCAAAATATTTGATGAAACTGTTGTCTGTGGTACCTTGGAAGAGATACATATATAATGATTTTATAGCTTTGGGCAAGAGAATTTTGAGACAGAATGTTGAAAGGTTGAACAAGCTATATTGATTGACAAGCTATATTGATAATGCATTCTAAGAAAGACATGAATTCAGAAAAGAACTAATTGGTTTGCAAGCATTATTTAGAGAGAGACCAGATATTGTAGAGTTGAATAATGAAATTTTTTCTCACCAATTCAAAGGTGTGGCCATTAAGACCAAGCCTGAGGAAAAAGGCCAAATCCATGGTATTTCTAGTAAGAAGTGGCCTCAGGGTAAACACTAAACTGAGAATGAAAGGATTAAGATGCTACCAAGTAAATCTTTTTCAGATGCAAATTATTTCTCCTAAAAGAGAATTTATGGGTCTTGGCAATTGCAAATACCTAAATCAGAGAGAATGTCTAAGAAAGAGTGAGGATAGAGCTTTGGCACATGGAATTGACCACAAATATATAGGAAATCCATAATATTTTGAGAAATAGAGAATTGATGAAAGGGCCACAGGCTTGAATCAGAGACAGAATGTTTGAAAGATCTATGGACCTCTAACTTTCCTTAAGTAGAAAGCAAGCTGAGAATACTGCTTAGTTGTTTAGAAGGGCATGTTCTTCAATTCCTTTTTCAAATATGGACAGGAAGTGAAGAAAGATCTTCCAGATGACAAAGCTACTTCCCACTTCCCTGGAGTCACTGCCAGGGAGTAGAAACAGGATCTAATTAGGGAACATTCCTTTACTCCAAGGGAGAGAACCTGACAACATTTGTTCAGTATAATTGCAAAAGTGCCTGGGACCACTGATTCCTATTTGCTTACCAATCTTCTCTGTTTTGAATGGGAGTGTTTATAGTATTATAAGCTGTCCTGTCTCCCTTCTTCCACCATTGTGGAGCTTGTCTTTTTAGTTCTTAGATTTATAGACCAATAATTACTACATTTTCACTTGATGTAGTCATAACAATGAACTTGAGCTGGTTTTGGTGAACTTTTGTGGGTTTTGGGAGAGGTATGCATGTATTTTATTTATTGTAGGGATATGAATAATTGAGACCAAGAAGGTGAATTGGGGCAGATTAAATTATTGGTCCCACTTTTTAATTTCCTTTATAGTAATGTTATCATAACCTAGTGTAGTTGTTAGCAAAATATAGTCTATGGGCCAAATACAGTCTCTGGCTTGTTTTCATAAGGTCTTCAATGAAGAGAGGTTTTCACATTTTTAAGATTTAAAAAAAAACAGAGAAGAACATGCAAAAGAGATGTATTTTCTATCTGGCCCTTTACAGAAAAGGCCTCATAGAAGGTGAATTGTACGTGCCCACCCTGGGGGGGCAGGGGTGGTGGTGAATATTCTGTATATCAAGCAGCGAGTTGGAAACTTGAGGAAGGTGAAATTGAATTCCCCATGGAAGCTGGCTAGCTGAAATAGAGATAGAACTTATTTCTGACTGCAAAATTCATCAATTCTTGTTTTAAGGCCTCCAATAGATTGGATGAGAAAAGTCCTCTCATTGCTGAAGGCAGTCTCCTTTGTTAATTGTAGATGTTGTAGATGCAATCAGCCATAGACACAATCAACTGACTAATGACTTAAATTCATCCACATAATTTCTTCACAGAACAATCAGTCTAGTGCTCGCTTGATCAAACAGTTGAACACTATAACTTATGAAACTAACTATCACACCATGTGACTTTCTTTTGCCAGTAGAATGTTAGCAGATATGATGTGATGAGAGACTTGAAAAGTGTTTGTAGGATTTGGAATTGACCTCTAGGAGGTTTTGCTTTTCAAATTCACCAAATAAAAAAAAATTGTGAAATATAACAAATATGCAGAAAAATTCACAAAACAAAAATCTAAGGTTCATTGAGTCATTACAAAGCAAACACTAATATAATATTCATCCACATCAAGAAACAAATATTGCCAGCACTTCAGAAATCCCTTCCTACTCCCTTTCTACTTCCAAAGCTAGTCACTTTATAGTATGTATCTTTGACTTTTCAAAGTCACAAATTAATCTGTAGATTTTCCTTCTTCCTGGATGATGCAAAGACCTTAGAACTCTTACTCAATATACTCCTTCCTGACTCAGATGCCTTTTTTTGCCTTTGTACTACGTTTTAACATATAAGATATTATTATTTTATTTTATATTTATCACATTTAAATTTATCAACTTATTTACAATTTTTATTGCTTTTCACTTCTTCCTCTGTCTCAGCTTATTTCTGAATTCATTTCTCTTTTGATTTTAATAGTATGAAGTGTAAGTCTGCTGCTCATGAGTTTTTAGCTTTTGTCTCAAAATATCTGTATTTCTCTTAACTTTCTGATGGATATTGTTCACTGGATATCTAATTCTATGCTGTCAGTTATTTATGCACTGTTTGCTGGCTTCCCTTGTTTCAACTGAAAGGTCAGCAGCAGCAGGGTTGTTTTTTTTTAATACCTTTATTGAGATAAAGTCAACAAATGATAAAATGTATGTATTTAAAGTATCTAATTTGATTAGGTTGTACATATGTATACACCTGCGAAATCATTATTACACTCAAGTTATTGAACATATCCATCAGGCCTCAAAGTCTCCTAGTGACTCTTTATAACTTCTCTCCTCCTGCTCCTTCAACTCTCCCCTGAATATCCATGCCCAGACAACCACTAACCATTTATCTGCTTTCTTTCACTTTAGATTAGTTTGCATGTTCTTGAATTTTATATGTGGGCTCATACAGTATGTACTCTTTTTTTATCTAGTTTCTTTCACTCAGCATAATTATATTGATGTTTATCCATGGTGTAGTATATATAAAAATTTATTCTTTTTTCTTCATTGGGTATGGATATACAAGTTTGTTTATCCCTTCACCTGTTGATGGACATGTTTGTAAGAACAAATACACCTGCTATAAACATTTTAGTACAAGTATTTTTATGACGATGTGCTTCCTTTTCTCTTGAGTAAATCCCTAGGGGTTATATGGATGGATCATATGGTAAACATATGTTTGACTTTTTAAAAATTGCCGAACTCTTTTCCAAATAGTTGTAATGTAACATTATACATTCCCATCACCAGAGTATGAGAGTTCTAATTCCTCTACATATTCACTGACCATAGGTATTGTCAGAATATATATATATATATATTTTTTAATTGGAACCATTCCAGAGAGATTTGGTGATATAACATTATGGTTTTATTTTTTGTTTCATAAGTGACAAATGATGTTAAACATTTTTTGTGGATTTATTTACCATGTATATCTTTCTTGGTGAAGAGTTTATTAAAATCTCCTGCCTAATTTTTATTGGGTTGTTTGCTTTCTTATAATTGAGTTCTGAGAGTTTTTTGAAAAGTACATTCTTAACATAAGTTTTTTAATAGATGTATGATTTGAAAATGATTTCTCCCAGTCTGTGGCTTGGGTTTTCCTTTTCCTGACTGTCTTTCAAAGAGCAGGAGTCATTATTTTTGATGAAGTCCAACTTATCAATTTGTTCTTTCATGAATTGTGCTTATCATGTTATAGGTAATAAATCTTTGTCAAATGCAAGTTACAAATGTTTTCTCCTGTATTTCCTTCCATGTGTTTTATATATTTTTGTTTTACATTTAGGTCTCTGGATAATTTTTTAAATTATGTGGTAATTTTTGTAAAAGGTGCAAGATATGATCAAAGTTCATTTTTTTCTTATATGTAGCCAATAGTTCCAGCACCATCTGTTGAAAAGATTATCCTTTTTCTTTTCCATGGAATTGCTTTATACCTTTGTTGAAAATCATTTGCTCACATGTGTAAGGTTCAATTTCTGGACTATTCTACTAATCTATTTGTCTTTATTTATGCTAAAACTACTCAATCTTGTTTATTGTAGCTTTAAATAAGTCTTGAAATTAGGTAATGTCTATATTCCAAATTTATTATACTTTTTTTTCTTAGTAGTTTTATTATTCTAGGTTTGTTGTCTTCCATGTGAATTTTAGATGGAAGACATCTAAAAATTTCACTTAAAGCTTGCTGTGACTTTATTCACAAATGCATTAAATCCATAGATCAATGTAGGAAGAATTAGCATCTGACAAATAATCTGGTTCTCTGATATTGTTGTATTGGCATATCCACTCACTTATTTTGGTCTTCTTTAATTTCTCTCAGCAATGATTTTTAGTTTGTACTTTTGTCAGATTAATCCCCAAATATTCCTCTTTTTATGTGATTGTAAATGGGTTTTTTTTCAATTTACAATTGTTTACTGCTAGTATATAGTTATACAATTGAATTGTGTATATTGATTTCATACCTTGCAACCTTGCTAAACTCATTTATTTTAGTAGCTTTTTTGTATGTGATTATATTTGTGAATAATGATAGTTTTGCTTTTTTTCCTTAGAATATGGATGGCTTTAATTTTCTTCTTGTCTATTGCATTGAATAGAAATGCTGAGGGTAGACATCCTTATCTCATTCCTAAATGTTGAGGAGAAAGCATTCAGTCTTTCACAATTAAGTACAATATTTGCTGTAAGCTTTTTTTTTTTTTGGTAGATATTCTTTATGAGGTTGAAGGAATGCTCTTGTTTATTTTTTTGCTGAGATTTTTTAAATCAGGAAAGGATGTTGCATTTTGTTAAGCATGCCTATTGAGATGATTATATGATTTTTTTCTTAGTTGATATGGTGAATTGCATTGACATTCAAATGTTAAAATCAACCTTGCCTTCCTGGGATAAACCCCATTTGGTTATTATATGTTAGCCTAGTTTTTAGATTATTGAGTATGACTTGCTAAAATTTTGTTCAGAAATTTTACATCTAGGTTCATGAGGAATTTTGATCTGTAGTTTTCTTTTTTTGTATTTTTTTTTCTGGTTTTGATATCAAAGTAATGTTGATCACGTAGAATGTGTTAGGCGAGATTCCCATTTTTCAATTTTCTGGAAAAGTTTGTCTAGAATTGATATTATTCTTCCTTAAATGTTTGATAGAGCTCATCTGTGAAGTCATCAGGGCCTGGAGTTTACCTTTCAGAGTTTTAAACTACAAATTGAATTTTATTTTCCTTTTCTTTAGGATTAAAAAAAATCATTCTGTTAGCTATTAAATCACATTCAGATATTTATTTCAGTGCTGTCAATTGCATTCACAATGTTGTGCTACTATCACCACCATCCAGTACCAAAACCTATCATTCCAAATAGGACCCTTTACATTTTAAGCCTTAATTTCCTGTTCCCTATCCCTACCCTGTCTTCTTGTAACCTATAGTCTAGATTCTGATTCTATGAATTTGCTTACCAATTATCTCAAATCGGTGATCTCATACAGTATTTGTCCTCTTGTGGGTGGCTTATTTCATTCAGTGTGACGTCTTCAAGGTGCATCTATGTCGTCATACGCATCAGGACTTACATTCCTTTTTATGGTAGAATAATATTCCATTGTATTTATATATCACATTTTATTTATCCATTCTTCAATAAATCCAGTTTTTACAAATAAACTTATAAGAGTAGTCAGATTCTCCTTGAATAAGTGTTGGTAGCTTGTACCTTTTAAGGAATTTATTTCATCAAAATTACTGAATTAGTTGGTATAAGGTTGTACATTATGGTCTTCGTCATTATTTTCCTTTTAATATCTGTGGAATATAGTGATTTCATCTGCCTTATTTTTTATATTAGTAATTTGTGGCTTCTGTCTAATTTTTCCTACGGAATCTGATCTGAGGATTATAAGTACCACTGACCTTCTCAAAGAGCCATTTTTGGTTTCATTGATTTTCTCTGCTTTTTTTTTTTATTCCATTATTTTAAATTTGGTTTTTATTATTTCCTTCAAATTTGAATTATATTTGCCCTTTTACATCTAGCTATATGAGATGGAAGCAGAAATCATTGATTTGAGACTTCCATTCATTTCTAATTTGGATATTTAGTGCCATAAATTTCCTCCTAAGATGTGCGATGCTATGTTTTCATTTTCATGCAGTTCAAAATACTTTCTAATTTATTTTTGATTTCTTCTTTGACCTATAGGTTATTTAGAAGTATACTATTTAATTTCCACAATTTTGGAGATCTTCCAAAGGTCTTTCTGTTACTGATTTTTAATTTAATTCTATTTTGGTCAGGGCACATACTTTGTACGGTTTGAGTCCTTTTAAATTGAGATTTGATTTATGACCCAGAATATAGTCTATCTTGTAATTATTCCTAAGTACTTGAAAAGAATATGTAGTCTTCTGTTGTTGGGTGGAGTTTTCTGTAGCCGTCAATTAGGTCAAATTGGTTGATGGTCCTGTTGAAATCTTTAGCCTTACTTATTTTCTGTCTACTTATTCTATCAATTATTGAGAGAAGAATATTGGAATCCACACCACTTTGCCTATTTTTCCTTATAGTTCTATTTGTTTTTCTTCATGTATTTTGATGCTTTCTTATTAGGTACATAAACATATATTATGATTATATCCTATTTATGAATTGACCCCTTTATCATTGATAAATGGCCTTCTTGGCTCTGGTATCTACTTTGATGCTAATAAAGTCACTCCAACTTTCTCTTGATTAGTGTTGTGATGACATATCTTTTCCCATCTTTGTACTTAGCCTATTTGTCTTTATATTTAAATTGTAGTTTTTAGGCAGCATTAGGTTGGACCTTGCTTTTGTTTTTTAATCCTGACATTATTTTCCCTTTAATTGTAGTATTTATACCATTTATATTTAATGCAACTACTGATATGGTTATGTTGAAATTTTTCATCTTGATATTTCTTTACTATTTGTTCTCTCTGTTCCCTATTCCATTTCCACCCATTTTCTGCCTACATTTGGATTAATGGTGTTATTATTTTGTGGTTAAATTTATCTCCTTTTGTTGATTAATTATCTTACTAGTCTCTTAATTTTTATTTTACTGGTTGCATTAAGATTTAAAGTATACATCTTGTTTTATTACAGTCTACCTGGACATGACATTCACTTTTTCACATATAGAATAAAAACTTTACAATAGTATAGTGCCATTTCTCCCCTCCAGGTGTTTGTGCCATTTTTTTTTAACATTTTATATTGTTAAGTATAACATATATACAAAGAAAAGAAAGAAAAAAGCAATGATTTTCAAAGTACACTTCAACAAATAGTTACATAACAGATTTCAGAGTTTGTTATGGGTTGCCATTCCACTATTTAAGATTTTTCCTTCTGGCTGTTCCATAACAGTGTAGGCTAGAAGAAATATTCTTTTTCCTTTTTTGTGAAAAATAACATATATACAAAAAAGCAATAAATTTCAAAGCACATCACAACAATTAGTTGTAGAATAGTGTGCTGGTTTGAAATGATGATGTACCCTAAAAAGTCACATTTTAATCCTAATCCCATTTTGTAAAGGTGACTGTTTCTTCTAATCCCTATTCAGCATTGTATGTTTGAAGCTGTAATTAGATCATCTCCCTGGAGATGTGATGTAATCGAGAGTGGTTGTTAAACTGGATTGGGTGACAACATGTCTCCACCCATTCAGGTGGGTCTTGATTAGTTTCTGAAGTCCTATAAAAGAGGAAACATTTTGGAGAATGGGAGAGTCAGAGAGAGCAGAGAAGAATGACATAGCCACGAGAAGCAGAGTCCACCAGTCAATGACCTTTGGAGATGAAGAAAGAAAATGCCTCCCGGGGAGCTTCATGACACAGGAAGCCAGGAGAAGAAGCTAGCAGACGACACTGTTCACCACGTTCCCTTCCAGATGAAAGAGGAATCCTGACTGTGTTTGCTAAGTGCCTTTCCAGATGAGAGAGAAATTCTGACTGTGTTCACCATGTGTCCTTCCAGTTGAGAGAGAAACCCTGAACTTCATCAACTTTCTTGAACCAAGGTCTCTTTCCCTGGATGCCTTTGATTGGACATTTCTATAGATTTGTTGTAATTGGGACATTTTTTAAAGCCATTCTGTTTCCAGTATATTGCATTCCAGCAGCTAGCAAACTAGAACAAACAGATTTCAGAGTTTGGTATGGACAACTATTCCACATTTTTAGATTTTTACTTCTAGCTGCTCTAAAATACTGGAGACTAACAGAAATATCAGTATAATGATTCAACAATCATACTCATTTGTTTAAACCCCACCTTCTCTGCATAACCCCACAATCACTTTTGATCTTTCCTCTACTATTTAGGAGTATTTGGGCTATGCCCATTCTAACTTTTTCATGTAGGAAGGGGCTGTTGATAATATGGGATGGGAGATGGGACCAGTTGATGTTCTGGAGAGGCTGGCTCTGCTGCATTTTAGGACTTACCTGGTCCAGGGACCCATCTGGAGGTTGTTGGTTTCTGGAAAGTTACCCTAGTCCATGGAACCTTTGTAGAATCTTATATAATGCCCTTGGTGTTCTTTAGGATTGGCTGCAATTGTTTTGGTCGGGGGGGTTGGCAAGTCATGGTAGTTAGCACTGTCTAACTGAAGCTTGTATAAGGGTGACCTCTGGAGTAGCCTCTAGACTCTATTTGAACTCTCTCAGCCACTGATACCTTATTTGTTATACTTCTTTTCCCCCTTTAGGTCAGGATGGCATTGTTGATCTCACAGAGCCAGAGCCAGACTCGTCCCTGAGAATCATCCCCCAGACTGCCAGGGAATTTCACCCCTGGATGTCATGTCCCCATAGTGGGGAGGGCAATGATATCTCTTGCACAGTTGAACTTAGAGAGAGAGAGTGTGCCATTGTTTTTTAGACATGTTATAACCTCTACATTTGTTCATTTGTTTAGTCAATTAACTTTTAGAGAGATTTAAATAATTAAAAAATCTGACACATTTACCCATGTAATTACCATTTTTGGTGCTCTTCTTTCCAGCAGAATCAATGGATATCATTTTCTTTTTTTTTGAAAAGTTCATTTAGCATTTTGTATAGTACAGTATGTTACTGATGAACACTTTATGTTTATATGTTTGAAATAATCCTCATTTTGTCTTTGTTTTTGAAAGATATTTTTTGCAGCTTATAGAATTCTAGGTTGGGAATTATTTTCTTTCAGTACTTGAAAGACATTGATTCAGTATATTTTGCCTGTGTTTTTTCCCAACAAGAAATCTGCTTTCATTCCTAGCTTGTTCTTTTGTACATAGAAAAGGAAATATAAATATAGTCTCTTTTCTTTTTCTGTCCCCTTCTCTCTTTCCTTTCCTCCAAGGACTCCAAATAACATAGATTAGATGGCTTCAATGATTCTGCTCTATTTATATATTTTAATTTTTATGGTCAGCAGCTACCTTTATTTGGATCACTCACAAGACAGATGATACTACCAACAATTAGACCAATACATCTGTAAAAGAGAAACATGCAAAAATAGAGCGAATTGACTAGGATCAGTTTCTACCATTTTCCACGTGTTCACAGGTCATTTTATTAAGGCTGGTCTTAAAAACAAATTTAGAGAAAGCTAGTGGAGCACAGGGATTAATATAACAATCCTGTGCATAAACTCTGGGTTTTCCATGTCCGGTTGGTCCTCCTCATCCCCTTCCATTGAGAATCAGAGGGGAGGGATGATTAAGCAGTATGAAGTTAGCTATTAGGAAGCACACTTATAGATCAGGTTTGAAACAGGACTTCATAGTAAAGGGACTGATAAATAAGGTGTTCTCTAAATATGGAAGTTTGCCTATAAATCAGGTGGTCTCTAAATATAGAAGTTTGCCTAGGTTTTGGAAGTAGGAGGATGACAAGGTGACTTTTAAAAATCTCTATTCCTGGGATGACTTACATAAGCCAGATAAAAACATACCTTTCAGTTTGACCCATTTCTCAATGGGTCTCTCTTTTGTCAAATGTTTTCTTCTTTGCCCAATGTGGGGTGTAGGCAAAGGACGAGAAAACATAATTTAATTTTGGAATGAATATTCAATAGGCACAATGTCAAATTTTAAGCTAGTGTGAAATATACCAATATTTAATTTGCTGATTAGTGATATGCTATAGAGAATTATGTGTCAAGATGTGTTAGTCAGGGTTCTCTAAAAAACAGGACAAGCAGGAGAGGTCTGTAAATATGAGATTTATAAAGGTATCTCATGCAAGTGTGAGAATGGAAGAGTCCAAAATTTATAAGGCAGGCTGTGAAGCTGGCAGCTCCAATAAAGAGCCTGAATGAACTCCAAGGAGAGGCTTGCTGGCTGAAGAAGCAGTGAGTCTCTCTTCTTCTTTAAAAGCCTTCAACTGATTGGATCACCTGGTTATGGGAGACCTGCCTTGGTTGATTGCAGATGTAATCAGTCACAGATAGAATCAACTGACTGATAATTTAATACACTAGATTCCCATTTATTAACCAGCCATGAAATTTCCTCACAGTAATGGTCAGGCCAGTGCTTGCCTGACCAAACAGCTGGGCATAATCATTTGGCCAAGTTGACATCAGAACCTAACCATTACACAAAGGTTTAGTCCATATACATTATGGGTCAAATGACTCATGAAGGTGATGTTTCTTGAAAGTTTTTCCTGTTTCTGGTCTGGTCCTGCTCTCAGTAATCTTGAAATGGAATATGGGTGCATAATGAGGTATTGGGCATCACTTCCCTACAACTCATCCCTCTGGTGATTGTATCATTCAGTCCATTGTCCTTGGAAGTTAAGAGTTGGCTTGGCTCCTGTCAACGTCTTGCTCTTATGCATTGTTGCTGATGTGTTTCAAATACTGCTGAAGTCATGTGTACTAAGTATTTGTCCAGAAAGCTGCCTATGGACGTTTTTTCCTCTGGACCAGTGGTTAGTGGTTGTTTCCCTAATTTTTCCTTTTTTCTCCTCAACTTGTAGTATGGGCTCCACAACATGAAGAGAAGAAGCATGAGCAGAATGAGAAAGTCAGAATCATAGACAGAAATGAGCTTTAGTTTTTCATGGGAAATATTAGGTCCTTGTCCTTTGAAACCACTGGCTTTGGAGAACTTCCTAAATAAAAATTTGAAAAGAATTAGAATTTAAGTTGTTATGTTGTAAATGGAATAGATGATCTCAGGAGTGTGGATCTACTTGCAGTCCCCTTTGAAGAAGGTATATGTTGTGATGGGAAAGAACAGCAGCTAAAACACAAGCTCACATAATAGGAAGGACTTAACCCACATTGGAGTATCCTGTAGCAGAGGCTCTCTGAACTCCTTAGCATATAAATTCAGCAGGTTTCTGAGCTCTACTGGGCAGAGTTTGCATGGCAGCACAATCTGCTCATCCAAAAACAGGGTGATGGGGTTGCGGGAGAAGAAGTCAAAGCCCAGCAGCCACTCTAGGCCGTGGCTGAAGTCCAGTGCCCTCACTATCCATTGGATAGTTTGGGCAAGATCTGAGGCTATGCTTGCTGAGACCTACCAGTACGGGAAGAGCTATTTATTTATTTATTTTTTGTTTCTTTTTAGAGCTATTTATTTTTGATATTCTTTTTCTCTGTGTTTCATTTTAGATAGTTTCTATTGCTGTATATTCAAGTTTACTAATCTTTTCTTCTGCCATATCTTAATCACATTCAACATATTTTTTTCTTGTAAGATATTGTTTTCATTTCTACAAATTAAATTATACACACTACAAACATATAATCTTACATACACAAATATATGCAATTTACATATATATTTGTATCTTTCATGTATTTACTTATCATCTGGTAAATATGAAATGAACCTAAAATAACTGTTTTAATATCTATAAATGACAGCTAATTATACCATTGCTGTCCTTCTGAGTCAGTTTCAGCTGACTGCATTTTTTCTTCTCATTATGAACTGTATTTTCCTACTTCTTTGCAAACTTGATGTTGTTTTTTTTTTTATTGGATGCTAAGCAATGTGGATTTTACCTTTTTGGATGTTGAATATTTTTGTATTCTACAGGTATTCTTGAGCTTTGTTCTGGAATGCAGTGAGGTAATTTGGAAAGAGTTTTATCCTTTTGAGTCTTTGCTAGGAGGAGTGAGTTATTCCCCACTATTGAGTTTGGAGTCTTCTGTATACTCTATCTAGGGCTCCATGAATCATGAGAATTTTCATTTTGGCTGATGGGAACAGGCACTGTTACTGGCCCTGTGTGAATGCCTCAGACCGTTACCACTAATCCTTTCAGGTGATTCCTTCCCTGGCCTTAGGTAGCTGCCTTACACAAATGCATTGATTAGTTCTTAGCTGAATATTAAAAGAGGACTATTTGCAGATCTCTGGAGCTCTCACCATTCTAATTAGTCCCCTTGCTCTCTCTGAACTCTCAGTTCTGTCTCCTCAGCTTCTCAACTCTGATGGGTCCTGATTGTGTTCCTCTTTCTTGTACTGCAAGCTTAAGAAATTCTCTCAAGGCAGTTCACTGGGGCAAGTGTAGGGCTCATGTTGTTTGTGTTCCATTTAACAGGGTCCACTACTCTTCACACCCTGATATCCAGTATCTTGAAAACCATTATTTCATACATTTTTTTTTTTTGGCTCTTTCAGGCAGGTAGGTAAACACAGTTTGCCTTAAATAGGAAAGTTATGGGATTTTTTTTCTCTTCTGCCTTGAGATGCTCTAGGCAGTTACTGGATTTGAAGACTGGGTCTCAAGATGAGATATGTGGAGCAGAATCTGTAGCCTGAGGTGTTACCAAACTTGTTAACCTTCAAGCCTGTGGGCTTGCAAAATAGATTTTCTTATTTTAAAAGATTTTGAGGGTGTTTATATACTGTAGCAGTAGCTAACCAGTCAATTTTTTTCCTAGAAACCTATTTCATCCACAAAAATTCAAAACTTATAATGAAAATAAATTAAACAAAATAAAACTCAAATATAGGCTTTCAGTTATCAGGGGTTGTCTTAGTTTTTCTGGGTTGCTTATAACAAAATACCAAACACTAGTTGGCTTAAGCAACAGGAATTTATCATCTCACAGTTTTGGAGGCTAGAAGTTCAAAATCAAGGTGTCAACAGGGCCATACGTTCTCTGAAGTCTGTAGCATTCTGGTGGTAGCTTTTGGGAATCTATAGCTTAATCTCTGCTTCTGTCACATGGCTATCTCTCTCACAGTTTGCCTCCTCTTGACTGTGCCCAAATGTCTTCTGCTTATAAGGAAACTAGCCATATTGGATTAAAGCACATCTAACTCAGTTTAGCCTCAGCCTATCTTATAACATCCTCAAATATCATATTTACATGTGTGAAGTCTGTAGCCTTCTGGTGGTAGCTTCTGGGAATCTACACCTTAATCTCTGTTTCTGTCACATGGCTATCTCTCTCATAGTTTCTCTCCTCTTGACTGTGCCCAAATATCTTTTGCTTATAAGGAAACAAGTCATATTGGATTAAAGCACATCTAATTCAGTTTAGCCTCAGCCTATCTTATAACATCCTCAAATATCATATTTACATGTGTGTTCACATTCACAGGACAGGGGTTAAGGTGTGAGCATATCTTTTTGGAGGATAGGATTCAGTTGATAACAGGACTGAAATGACAAAATATTAGCGATTAGCTATAAAATGATCCAGAGTGGAGAGAAGGAATAGGGTGTGGGTAAGATACATATGAAAAAAGATTGGCCACATTTGGATAATTATTGAAGCTGGGCAAAACTTGGTGATTTCTCATATTGTTCTTGCCATATTTATATGTTTGAAATTTTTAGAGCACCTAAAAAGTATTTTTTCTATAAATATTTGAAAGGTAGTGAAATCAAACACTGAATTAGATAATCATGCCTTAAATATTACCAGGTAGAGATTCTTCTGAATGAGTTAGTCTTGCTGAGACAGCCCTTGAAATATGGATCCAATGAAGTTTGGACTGAAGATTCCTTCTTTTTCAAGCAAATATATTGCAAGCATAGATATTCTTCATTGCTCCAAAGGTCTTTGACCTCTGTTCAAACTTGAACCATTTATCTTGGAAACTTTCTTTGCTTATTTAATGCTCATGAAAGACTGCAAAAGTTCTACATGATTAATTCTGGTGGAGTGGAAGTCTGCTTGGATATTCTTCTTCAACTTCATTATTGCATTACTCTAGGTGCAGCTGCAGACTGAAATAGCTGAATTGTGCTGATCTCCCACTTTAACTGTGCCATTAGAGTTGCAGGTTAACTTGGGGGCTCTTCATTGGCTCTTGTATATAGAAAGTTGGCTATTACTATGAAAGAGTCTTATTTGTGATAAAAATGGTAATGAATATAAAGAAACATAGTGCTATGAGTCTGACTTCATAAACTCTGCAGGAAATCGAAATCTCTATACTTTCTATAAATGAACTTTATTTCTCTTTTAAGCCCCCATTTCATATGAACTCAGTCCCATTTTGTTAGGGTTTTTCTCCCTTTTCTCTTTGAATAATATTAAGTTTCTCAGGAGAATACATGGCGCCAAGATGTAAGGTGCTGTCAGAATCAGTTCTCTTTTATTAGCACGTATTCATGCTTCATGGTCCTTTCTGTGTGGCTGGAGGCTCTCGTTAGGTCCATTGTCTTTCTTGATCATGTTTCTCCTGGTAACTGGAAAAAGAGCATATTCCTACATCATTTTGGGCTGTGGAAAACTATTTCCATGCTTGCCTCAGGTATTTGATCCTGCCTTTATCATGCCATTCTGTGACATGAGAACATCTCTACCTCTCTCAGCCCTGATTTCCTAGATTCCCACATCATAATTTCTTCAGTTTTCATACCATGCTTCAGGGATTTCAAGGTTTTGTCTTTCCCTCTGGCTCTTTCTAGGGATAAGCTCAAGGATATTACAGTTGAAGATATAAGGATCCATCAGTGTCCAAGTTCTCATTTTTTCATTCCCTAACTCAATTTCCTCTTTCTCAGTCAAGAAGGGCTATTTTCCAGTTTGGAGCATGAAAAACTTTGCCCTGTTTATTATCCCAAGTCTATAAATTTATGCAGATGTCTGGGTTTTTGAAACACCAAACCCAAGAATTTGGCTCCTTAGTTATCTGTTTGTACTTATTACCTCTTCCATGAGATAAGACAGAATATTTGACTACTTTGAGGGGGTAGATTGGGAGATGTATGGAGAATAGAAAAACTTTAGAGTGCAGCTGAGCAAGCACTGGGGGGAAAATCTTTTAAAATATTTAATGAGGTTTTAAAAGTGTGTGCATGTGTGTGTGTGCGTGGGGTGCTGGTGGGGGGGGATATAGTAAAAATTGGGGAACCACAAGGTAAGTTAGGGGTCTCTTCTATAGTTATCTTATAGCAAAATTACTTTTCCCAAGCTTCTTTTCTGTTATTTTTGTCTAGGAATAACCATTTCTTTTATCTCACGTCCATTAACCTCCAATGCTCCATTTTCTCCTGTTTTCTCAAAATTCAGTTTAAACTCCTCTTACTCAAATATATATTACTTGCTAAATATTTTCCTCCAACTTTTTGGGAATACACATTTCATTAGTTGGCAGGAGACAATTATTCTGGTTTTATAAGTCCTGACTTTTGACATTATTGCATCATTTCCTTCATTTTTTTTTTAACTTCTAAGTACACATTTTCATTTGGGAATAGACTAAATATATCAAAAAGATTAAATAACACTTCTATAGTTCTCAAATCTTTAAGTTACTATCCAGAACTTCAAGCTGTCCAGTGACATTTCCTAAAATTCTCTTAGAATTTCTAAGATTCATTCTTAAATTATTCATAGTGGGAAATTGATAAGTCTCAGAAGGTTGTGGCTCAAGTTTCAGATAGTGAAGGATGTGGAGCTGCATTGGAGATGTGGGGTGAGTTTATTATTCTTCCAATGAATGCAGTTTTGACTAGACACTAAAACTTGGTTTTGACTTACTATTTCCAATGAGGATATTAATTTTTAAAGACATATTTAGATTTAAATGGAATAATTCAATAAATATCTATTGTGCTATTAGTGTCTTTTAGAATGTTTTTTTTTTAACTGTAATTTTGCACTAGCATTACTTGAAAAGGTTAAAAAAGTATTTCCTAAGCTTGCCCTCAAAGATTCTGATTCAGTTGTGGGGTAGGTCTTGTACATTGGTATTAAAAACAGGTAAACACAGAATAAAACAAACAAATTTACTAGGCAATTCTGATGAGTATTCAGCACTAAGAACCATGTGCTTCTTGTTCTTGAAAAGTTACAGACAGGATACAGACAATTGGCAGATATGCCAGTATTTCTTGGGAAAGGTGTAATGAGGAAAGGAAGAAGGGATGCTGTGGGAGGCACCTAGGAGAGACCACTTACCCAACCTGGGGTCTGGTAGGATGATGCATGAAACTGGATTTCAATATTTCTGAAAACTTGACTTGGTAAAAATAGGGAAAACTGCTATTTTAAAAGCTACTGATAGTTGTTTTCCCTGTTGTTCTAGAGTCGAAGCTAGAAGTTCAAATTTAAAGACACATTGCTTCAGGTACTTTCAGGAGAATAAAAAAGTACTTTAGTGGGACATTTGGTTATGCAAAGGTAAGCCCAAGAATCTATTCTGGAATGGATAGTTTAAGACAGTGAAGAGGTGAATTTTATATAATGCTGTAACAATTTTCCTTTTTTTAAAAAAAGCGGCTTATCCTCAGCAGATTATTAAGACCACTGGGATGTGGGAAAGAAAGGGGAGATCTAGTAGAAAACTTTTTTTTCCCCCCTCTCCTGACCACAATTTAGAGGAAGCACTGGATTCTAGATGAGAGAGAAACTCAAAGCTCCTTTTTGATGAAAGGTCATGGCTTCTGGGCTCTAAGGCCATTGATATAGTCAATTTTTAAATGTTCTTTTTTAAGTTGCTATTTACTTGGCTATACTTAAAAATGTTACATAGGATATCTTTTTTTTTTTCCATAGAAAGCAGAAAAATAATTTATTCCAAAAGACGGCAGAAATAAGAAATTCATCCTGAAAATATAGTTTGATGTAATTCTATCATGTTGGGAGAGATCTTCCCTCTGAACATGCTGTTGTATTGGTTGCCCCACTGGAGTCTTAATTGTCTTGCAGCAGTTTCTGGGCTGGTCTTAAACACTTCGCTGATTCTCAAGGTTTGAGCAGAGAGGAGCCATCTTCAAATCCACAGATTCCAAAAAGAGTACCGTATTTCTCAGAAGAATAGCACCTTTCATATCAGAAGACCACATACACAGTTTGCAGAGTCAGCACAGTTTAGGTTAAGTAGGCACATCATTCATCAAAATTTAAAAAAGAATGACAGGAAAAAAATACTGCATTTTAGATAAGATACTCAAATGTGATGTGAATGTTTAATGCAGTTGATGCCCAAATGGCAAGTCAAAGAAGATGGTCTGGGGTTGGAGGTGATTTTGCATTTAGAGGAATTCTCTTCATGACCTCAATGTCTTGAGCACTGCAGATGTCTTCTTCCTCAAGGCCAGTGATGCTTGAGATACCAGATGGTTTCATTTTTCAATTGTGGTCCAAAGAGAGGGTTGAGTTGGGCCAGAATTGCAATCAGCCAAAAGAGGTAGCAGCAAACTGAACAAGTTACCAACATGGTGATGATAACTTCCCGGTTAGGCCCCTTAGGGATGAACCAAGGCACACAGAGGCCAACGAAGCCCCAGAACATGCTCATCACGATGAGAGGCACCGTAAGGCCGTGATACGCCATGGTTCCCACGGAGCTGCCAGCCCCTATCTCTTCGCCTCACTTCGGTCCCACTCGGAAGTGTCCACATAGGATACCTTTTTTTGAAGAACAGTTCAATATCTGAATTTTGTATAAGTTCATGATTTCTATGTCATATTATACACACCTTGCACTGCATTAGGAGCTAGCTATTCATTATGAGCAAGATAGACAATTTCCCTGCCCTCATGGACTTACAATATTATAGAGAATATAGTCAAATAAATAAATAATTGGAATAGACCACAAGTACTGTGATGGAGAAAAGGTAGTAGGATGCAGTGGTAGCACAGAAATGGAATGTATGGGTTCAGGAAGCTTCTTAGAAAATGTCACATATACCTGGTGAGTTAGAGATAGCCAGGTGAACTGGGATGTCGGCACCATCTCCTGTCAGGGGAAATAGCATGGTCAAAAGTCTAGAAACAAGAGATAGCATAGTCTTTGAGAAACTGAAGGTGGTTCAGTATGGCTGGAGCAGAGAGCAAGGTGAAGATGGAGACTTCCATCTTTACCAAAAGACTGGGTAAGAAGGGCTCTTATGGATAGTATGGTAAGCTTTGTTAAGGAGTTTATCCTCACAGTGAGAGCAAACAGAATCACTGAAGAATTTTAAATGAAGATGGGACATAAAATATTTTTGTGCTTTTAAAAAATAACTTTGATTATAGTGCAGAAAATAATTTGTAGTAGGGCATGGATAGAGGCAGAAGGACCAAATATCCTGAGTTTCTGAAGCTCTTTGGAGGTAAAGCCAAGATAAAGTAGAGCATTATTGTCATGCTAGTGATTCACTACTGATTTTTATTTTAAGATAACTTTAAACATGGAGGACAGCTGTATATCTTAGCTGGTTTCAGCATTTGATAACACTTCCCTGATCGAGTCGGGCTGAAGCCCTCACCAATAGTTTTAAAGCAAATGTTCTCTTCATAGTACAATTGAATGGCTCATTCCATATGGGTCAGCTGACTATGTATATGACTTCTTCAAGGTCCTGGTCCTGATTTGTCTTCTTCTGACACACAGCCAGAATCTAGTTGCAGTGTATTCTTAAATGTACTGCCCTCATTTATGGCTAGCTCATTAGAAGAAGAAATGGGAACAAAGGGCCTCCCAGCTGTTGCTTTGTGTGTAAAGAGTAGCATCTATCCTCTTTCTCACCAGTAGACAGATGTACATCAATGCTTACTCTCAAGCCTCTGAATGCCAGAATCATTTTTATCTTTTGGAATATTCCAAAAGGAGAACAGATACTGTCCACTTCCAATTAATTGCAAGATGGATGAAGAATCAGGGTTAGGAGAAATACAAAAAAATTTTATTTAGAATGCTACAATTACAAAAATGTCTGTATTAGGGTTCTCTAGAGAAACAGAATCAATAGGAAATATTCATAAATATAAAATTTATAAAAGTATCTCATGTAACTGTGGGAATGTAGAGTCCAAAATCTGTAGGGCAGGCTGTGAAGCTGACAATTCCGATGGAGGGTCTGGATGAACTCCACAGCAGAGGCTCACCAGCTGAAACAGGAAGACAGCCTGTCTCTTCTGAATCCTCCTTAAAAGGCTTCTAGAGATTAGATTACAATTACTCATTGCAAAAGACACTCCCCTTGGCTGATTACAAATGGAATCAGCTGTGGATGCAGCAGATGTGATCACGATTTAATTCTATGAAATGTCCTCATAGCAACAGACAGGTCAGCACTTGCCCAACCAGACAGACAGGTACCACCGCTTGACAAAGTTTACACATGAACCTGACCATGACAGTCCACCCTTTGTCAATGTGGAAGCTATATACATCACCTTAAACCATACCTGATTTCTAAATAAAAAACAATAAATGCACATTTTTTCCTTTCACCTAACAATATTCAACTATCCTACATATAACTGGAAACACATTAGATCTCTCCAGAATAGGGTGCAAGTCTGCTCTAGTTTGCTAGCTGCAGTAATGCAATATACCAGAAACAGAATGGCTTTTAAAAAGGGGAGTTTAATAAGTTGCTAGTTTACAGTTCTAAGGCTGAGAAAATGTCCTAGTTAAAACAAGTCTATAGAAATGTCCAATCTAAGGCATCCAGGGAAAGATACCTTGATTCAAGAAGGCCGATGAGGTTCAGAGTTTCTCTCTCATCTGGAAAGGCACATGGTGAATACAGTGTCATCTGCTAGCTTTCTCTCCTGGCTTCCTGTTTCATGAAGCTCCCTGGGAGGCATTTTCCTTCTTCATCTCCAAAGGTCGCTGGCTGGTGGACTCTGTTTCTTGTGGCTATGTCATTCTGCTCTGCTCTCTCTGAATCTCTCATTCTCCAAAATGTTTCCTCTTTTATAGGACTTCAGAAACTAATCAAAACCCACCCAAATGGGTGGAGACACATCTCCCCTAATTTAGTTTAACAACAACTCTTGATTAAGTTACATCTCCAGGGAGATGATCTAATTGCATACAGTATTGCATAGGGATTATTCTGCCTTTACGAAATGGGATTTTGAGTAACACATGGCTTTTGTAGGGTACATACATCATTTCAAACCAGTACATTCCACCCTCTGGACTCTAAAAAAGACATGTGTTCCCCATATACAAGATACATTCATTCCATAACAATATCAGAAATCCTTAAACCATTTCAGTAGCAATACAAATGAAATGCAAGGTTAAAACCAGTACAAAATCTCAACGCTAGTTACAAGCATGGTCTGTCCCAAGGCAAAATTCTCCTCTGTCTCTGGATCTTTGAGAACTCATAATAAGTTATTTGCTGCCAACATACAAAGGAGGAACAGTCATGGGGTACCTATATCCATTTCCATAGGGAGGAAAGAACACAGGGGTTACTGAACCCAAGCAGTCTCAAAAACCTGCAGGACAAACTCTATTAGATTTCAAAGTCTGAGAGTCATTTATCTTTGGGGCTTTTGAAAGTGGCAGTCCCACCCTTTCCAAGGGCCTATGCAGCGGCTTGCCTCTCTTTGAATGCAACCTTGGGGGACTTTGGGGAAACCACCTTTCTCTTGGCTTCACTCTCTCCAAGCATTGGGGCTGCACCTGGGCTTTCTGCCATCTTTGGGGCACATGTTCAATCCCTTCATGCGGTGTCAGCCAGGCTCTCCCCAAACCCCAAGGACTGTGCTTCACCCTCTCCAAAGCCTGAGGCAGCATGACTCTTCCACTGCAATGAGGTGGAAGGCCCATCCTCTGCCTTCAGGACAAACTTATCCTCTCCATGTGCTTGGGTGGGTCTGCTCTCCTGGCCCGAGGCCTCTTGACTTCAGACCCCAGCCTCCATGATTTTGCCTCTGAAGATATTTTTCCTCCAATGTGTCCCTTCTCTGAACTCCCAGGTCCAGACTGGCAGTGACTCTATTTATACAAGTCCCACAGCACTCTCGTTGGTTTTCTATGCAGTAGCCTTGGATCATGTCCATCAGATATAAGGAGTTTCCACAAATCCTTCCTGGATAACTCCATGTCCTATCCTGGCTTTCTCTGAAATGGCTGACTGTTTCCACATCTGTCCAAGTCCACATGTGGGGCATTGTTCTCTGGTGTCTCCCTTCCTGGAGACCCAGAATTCTCCAGAGCTTCAATTTCTGGTTTCTTTGTATCTCAGAGTTCAGTTCTCAGCTTATCTCTTTCTTGTTGCATTTCACTATAAGCTGTGAGGAGAAATCAGGCTGCACTCTCCACGTTTAATTTGGAAATCTCTTCTGCTAAATATCCAAGTTCATGGCTTTTAAAATCTGTCTTGCAGCCAAAGCCACTAGTCAACTTTGCCAGATTATCTGCCATTTTAAAACAAGGTCACCTTCCTTCCAGTCTGCAATAGCACATGCCTCATTTCTGTCTAGAGCCTAATCAGAGGTATCTTTAGAGTCCATGTTCCTACCAACAGTCTCTTCAAAGCATTCTAGGCCTTCTCTATTGGCCTTCTCACAGCTCCTTCAGATTATTTCCCTTATCCATTTAAAAAGCCATTCCAACATGTTTGGTGTTTGCAAACCACGGCAGCGGCACCCCACTCTCTGGTACCAAAATCTGTTCTAGTTTGCTAGCTGCCAGAATGCAATATATCAGAAACAGAATGGCTTTAAAAGGGGGAATTTAATAAGCTACTAGTTTACAGTTCTAAGGCTGAGAAAATGTCCCAATTAAAACAAGTCTATAGAAATATCCAATCTAAGACACCCAGGTAAAGATACCTTAGTTCAGGAAGGCCGATGACGTTCAATGTTTCCCTCTCAGCTGGAAGGGCACATGGCGAACATGGCAGCATCTGCTGGCTTTCTCATGGTTCTACAAAAAGGGACTTTCTCCAAAATGTTCCCTCTTTTAAAGGATTCCAGTAAGCAAGTCCACCTTCAATGGGTGGAGACACACCTCCATGAAAATCATCTAATCAAAAGTTACCACCCACAATTGGGTGGGTCACATCTCCATGGGAACAATCAAAATGCTCCCACCAAGCAAAATTGCATGAGGATTAAAGGATATGGCTTTTCTGGGGTCTACCATAGATTCAAACCAGCACAAAGTCCTTGGGTAATATTCATTCTTAAACTTGATATCTTACAACTTAAATAGTATAACATGCACAAAACAGCATTATAATCCTCATTTCTGTAACTGATCACATGATCGTAGTTCATATTTATCACTACCTTCTTCTACTACCCATTCCATATTCCCTTTACCCTCAGCAAGCACTTCAGCTGGCTGTGGTTCTTTGCCTGGTAAGATGACCCAAACCTTCATTCCTGAAGTTTCACAGCCATTGTAGGTCCTGCCTGGATTGGGTTGTTGCAGTTTTCCATTGATTTCAATCACAGGGCATGGTAGTACTAAAAGACACCTTAGGGATTTCTGTACTCCAGAAAAACTCTTCTTTCTATTTCCCCCTGATAGTCAGGGTCAATCACCCCAGCCAATAATGTAATCACCTTCTTGGCTTGTTGATCCAGGGGCATGAGTAGCCCAAAGTGACCAGGTGGAAGTCTTAGAATCCAGTTCAATGGAATCATTGTTGTTTCTCCTGATGGAAGCACTCCCCCTTTGGAATTAAAACTTGTAGACTAGGATTGCTCAGGGTGGCAGGGACAGAAAGCAAAAATTTTCCTTGTGGATCACTAGGGGTAATAGTGAGTGGTGCCACTCCCATTTCCACGCTTTGGTTTCTGAACCCATGGATCCTGGCTATGGGAGAAACAGCACCATACAGTGGATGCTGATTCAGAGCATACACAGATTCCTGGAGAACATTATCCCAGCCTTTCAAGGTATTGTCACCTAGTTGGCAATGTAATTGAGTTTTCAAAAGGCGATTCTACCCTTCTATCAATCCAGCTGCTTCTGGATGATAGGGAACATGGTAAGACCAGACAATTCCATGAGCACATGCCCATTCCCACATTTCATTTGCTGTGAAGTATGTTCCTTGATCAGAAGCAATGCTGTGTGGAACATCATGCTGATGGATAAGGCATTCTGTAAGCCCATGGATGGTAGCTTTGTTAGAAGCATTCTGTGCAGGGAAGCAAACCAATATCCAGAGTATGTGTCTATTCCAGTTAGAACAAATTGCTGCCCCTTCCATGAAGCTGTCTTGTCACCTCAGGAAATGGTGCCATATCAGGGGCTGAGTGTGGGTCTCTGCTGCTGGCAGATTTGGCACTCAGCAGTGTCTGTAGCCAGCTCAGCCTTGGTGAGTGGAAATCCATGTTGCTTAGCCCTTGCATAACCTCCATTCCTCCCACCATGACCACTTTTTCATGCCCCATTGGGCAGTGACAGGAGTTGGGGAAAGAGGCTGACTGGTATCCACAGAATGGGTCATCTTAGTCACTTGATTATTAAAACCTTTCTCTGCTGAAGTCACCCTCTGGTGTGCATTCACATGGGATGCAAATATCTTCTTGTTTTTAACCCACTCAGAAAGGTCTATGCACATACCTCTTCCCCAGACCTCTTTGTCACCAATTTTCCAATTATGGTCTTTCCAAGTCCCTGACCATCCAGCCAAACCATTAGCAACAGCCCATGAGTCAGTATCTACCCACTGGGAGAATTTCCCCTCACCACTGTCCTTCAAGGACACCCCAGAAAAGCGTTGCAGTGCTGCAGCTATTCATTTTCGGGGGGTACCTGCATATTGTGCTGAACCATCTGTAAACGAGGCTTGAGTTTTCTCTTTCTCAGTCAATTAATTGTAAGGAGCTCCCCAAGAGGCCATAGCTCTGGTCTGGGAAAGAGAAGGTAATATGACAGGATTGGAGACCATGGGCATTTCAGCCACTTCCTCATGTAACTTACTTATGCCTTCGGGACCTGCTCTGGCCCTATCTGGTATTTCCATTTTATGATGGAGTGCTGTTGCACATGCCCAACTTTATGGGTTGGTGGGTCAGACAATGCCCAGCTCATGATAGGCAACTCAGGTCTCATGGTAACGTGGTGGCCCATGGTAAAGTGTTCAGTGTCTACTAAGGCCCAGTAGTAGACCAAAAGTTGTTTCTCAAAAGGAGAGTAGTTATCTGCAGCAGATGGTAAAGTTTTCTTCCAAAATCCTAAGGGTCTGCATTATGATTTTCCCATAGGGGCCTGCCAAAGAGTCCAAACAGTGTCTCTATTTGCCACTGACACTTCCAGCACCATTGGATCTGCTGGATCATTTGGTCCAAGTGGCAGAGCATCTTGTACAGCAGCCTGGACTTGTCACAGAACTTCTTCTTGGTCAAGTCCCTACTCAAAATTTGCAGCTTTTCTGCTCACTCTATCTAATGAGATGGAGTAGCATACCCAAATGAGGGATATGTTGTCACCAAAATTCAAAGAGACCAACTTTGGTGTTGTGCCTCTTTTTTGGTCATAGGTGGGGCCAGATGCAGCACCTTATCCTTCGCCTTAGAAGGGATATCTCAACATACCCCACACCACTGGACCTAGAAATTTCACAGAGATGGAAGGCCCCTGTATTTTTGTTGGATTTATCTCCCATTCTCTGATGCACAAATACCTTACCAATAAGTCTAGAGTGATTGCTACTTCTTGCTAACTAGGTCCAATCAACATGATATCATCAATATAATGGACCAGTGTGATGTCTTGTGGGAGGGAGAAATGAGCAAGTTCCCTGTGGACGAGATTATGACATAGGGCTGGAGAGTTAATATATCCCTGAGGTAGGGCAATGAAAGTATATTGCTGACCTTGCCAGCTGAAAGCAGACTGTTTCTGGTGGTCCTTACTAATAGCTATTGAGAAAAAAAACATTTTCCAGATCAATAGCTACATACCAGGTACCAGGGGATGTATTGATTTGCTCAAGCAATGATACCACATCCAGAACAGCAGCTGTAATTGGAGTTATCACCTGGTTGAGCTTATGATAATTTATTGTCATCCTTGAAGACCCATCTGTTTTCTGCACAGGCCAAATAAGAGAGTTGAATGGGGATGTGGTGGGAATCACCACCCCTGCTTCCTTCAAGTCCTTAAGAGTGGTAGTAATCTCTGCAATGCTTCCAGTATTACTGAATCCAGTATTGCTTCTGATTTACTATTTTGCTAGGTAGGGGCAGTTCTAGTGGCTACCACTTGGCCTTTCCCACCATAATAGCCCTCATTGCATGAGTTAGAGAGTCAATATGGGGATTCTACCAGTTGTTCAGTATGTCTATGTCAATTATACATTCTGGAACTGGCAAAATAACTACAGAATGGGTCCGGGGGCCCTCTGGACCCACTGTGAGATGGACCTGAGCTAATACTCCATCGATCACTTGGCCTCTATAAGCCCCCCTCTAACTGGTGAACCAGAGTGATGTTTTGAGTCCCCTGGAATTAATGTCTCTTCTGAACCAGTGTCTAATAATCCCTGAAATATCTGATTATTTTCTTTTTCCCAGTGCAAGCTACCCTGGTAAAAGACCGTTGGTCTCCTTGGGGAAGGCTTGGAGGAAGATTAACAATATAAATTTGTGGCAATGTAACAGGGTTCTCCCCCAAAGGGACCTGGCCTCCCCTTCATTATTGGGGCTCTGTGTCTGTAAACTGTCCCAAGTCTGGAAATTGATTAGGGGCCATGACTCTGTGCTTTTGTAATTCAAGTTAGACTTCTGTCCACTTGACCTACAACTCTTGTTTATACAGCTCAAACAAGGATTTAGTAGACTGCCCATCTATTGTACTTCTAGGTACCCCATGATTTACTAGTCGATGCCACAAATCTCTGTGAGTCAGATTATTTTGACTCCTGCTTTGAGTTTGCTGTCCATTATAATAGTCACATCCACCCTGTCTTTGGCAATTAAGTGCAGCCACCTGGCTTCTGCCAACTTGGGATGTGGTCCTCCCCATTATGTTTAAGGATTCCAGCTCAGTGATGGCAGTTCCCACAGTATATCTAACCTACAGAGAAGTGCAGCTACAGAGCTCTTCAGCTCTGTAATCTGTAATGATGGCGCTAGTCTTATGAATTTATTTCTCACTGTTCTGGTAAAAGGTGCATCCTCTGGACATTCCTGGGGTATATGAAGAGGCTTTGCTTGATAAATCCACTCTAACATTCCAATCTCTCTAAGCCTCTGGATCCCCACATCTACATTATACCAGGGCAGTTCTGGCATTTCAAGTTCAGGTAATGTCGGCCACCTTTTGACCCATGTTGCAGCCAACTTCCAAACAAACTGTTAATGCCTTTTCTAACTCCTCAAGCTATAACATTGAATGCAGAATCTCTGTTTAGTGGGCGCATATCAATAAAGTCAGCCTTATCCAGCCTTATAGTCCTCCCACCATCATCCCACACCCTTAACATCCATTGCCATACATATTCTCCTGATTTCTGTCTATATAAATTGGAAAACCACACAGTTCCTTTGGAGTATAATGTACCTCCTCATGTGTGATATTTTGTACCACAGCTTTAGGCACCTGTTGGGACTTTAGTCTAGCTTTAGGTCTGGAAGAAATGAGGGGTGGTGGGGATGGGTCATGAAAAGAATTAAAAATATCTTCCAAGCCATTTGTTTCAGGGCATTCATTTGCAGTTTCATCTGGTCAAACAGGATTAATGATATAGGGCTAATCCCTTCAGGAGGAGTTTGGGTGGCCAACTCCTCAAGGCAGGCTGGAAGTAGGGTGGCTATGTCCTCATGGCAGACTATTACAGAGTTATCTAGATAAGACTCAGCATGACCTAGGGTTTCAACCTCACTCAGACATCATTATGAATCCTTATGTCGCCATCCCATTTTTCAGGGTCCCACTCCTTTCCAATCAATGCCCTTACTTTTATGGCAGATACCATGCAAGATTGAGATTTCGGTTTGTGTTGTGAAGTTACTACTTTAACAACAAGTTTTTGAGACTGATTTTCAGAGATCTCAAGTCTAGGGCTACAGGAAAGACAGCAGGGACTCTTGCTGGGTCAGCCCAGTCTGGGCTCAGTCCAGAGAAAGATATGAAGGTGTTGGGAGGAGACTGGGCAGAGGAGGGATAGGGCACTGCATAGGGACCCTGCTACATTCCCCCATTTTCTTTATTTTTATGAGCTTGAGGTATATAGGAAAAGTCATAAAATTTAGAGAAGGAAGGTTTTTAATTGGGAAGAGAGCACCACAAATTAACTTTGCATAGGCCTTTCAATTTTGACCAGGGTTTGTCCTTTGTCAAGGAAGAATATTTAATGAGATTTACAGCCTATGTCTCTGGCCCTGGTTTTATCTGACTATATATGCTTGAGGAGAATGAATAAATTATGGAAAATAAATGAAATGTGAGGTGATATGTTAAATTGCATAAAAGGCTGAGAGACCATAGTAGAATGGATGAGAGTGATATGGTTTTGACTTTGGCACACGCATCTAGATTAGAACAGCATTTTTGTTCTAAGTATTGAAAACTTGGGTGATTTATTGTATTTTAAATATTATATGAGATATAAACGAAGAGACCCTGTGAATGATTGACTATTGTTGTTTCACGTTCACAGAAGGTTTAAATATCATGACTCCAATTTGAAATAACAGCTAAAGTGATTGGTCAATTCCAAAGTCTGAAAAGAGCTCTAGTCCCAGAGAATATAAAAGTTGAACAAATTTTAGATCTGATAGAGTGACTGCAATTTCTTCCCTCTTGCCACAGATCTAGTAGTTATTTTCTAATAGCTTTTCTTCATTTCAGATTCAAATCTCTTCAAAGTGATATATAAAAGCATTTAATGGGCTTTTAAAGGAGTACCCTTCTTAAAACGAGCTTTTTAATGAGTCGTAGAGCTAGTCTACTCTCTACCAGAAAGCAGATATTCCTGAGACTCAAAAGACCTGAGTTATTTCTCCAGCTCCCCAGGGACTAGAAATACAAACTTGCTCTCTCTCCAGTGCCTTTGTTTGTCATTAACAGTGTATAAAATCTGGATAATCATCCTCCCACTGGCATTCCTTATGGGAAAGTTGTGCAGACAGATGTGATTATATCTGCAAAATGCTATAAGAGAAAATCTCTTCATGAATATAATGGAATATTGTTGCTGCTTTGGCCCTAACTGCTCTAATTTCATACTCTTTGATGCAATATGATTTTGGCTCATTCTTTTACTCAATGCTTAAAAATATCTAGCTGAAGATTACAACCAAGGGAGACTTGTTCTGGGGACAGCTTTATGAAGGTAGATGTCATGGAAGCCTCTAGGAAAAGGTGAAGGGACATGGATGTTAAAAGTAGCCATGGGGTTTAAGAGTGAGAAGGCTGTGCTCATGTTTGCCCAAGTATCAGTCACAGAGAAGCCACAACTTATATGTCTACTAACCCAGCAGATTCATTTGTAATGAATGATACATCTATACTCCACTGCGCTCAGCATTGATCTAAATCATCTGACTGATTTAAGCATTCCTGTCTTGAATTTTTACCCAAAGAATATCAAACTTTGAGGACAATGATAAATTGAAGTGGACCTTCTTAGGATTAACTGATGCTGGCCTGTCAGGTGGCTATAAGTACAGGTGCAATGGCTGGCAATAATCAGTACTTCTAATGGTAGCTGAAATTAGATACTGAAATGCAATTGGGATGAAATATAAAGGGTAAGTGAGAAATTCAAGGTTGTTGCTCTGTTCAGTCTTATTTTAAAAGAGACATATGCTGGTAAGATCTCTGGTTTAGCATTCTGGATTTGGCACTAAAAAGGAGTTTCAAGGTTTAATAGTTTTAGCCACTGTGCCAGAATTATATCAAATTTAATTTCTTTGTTTTTTTTTTGCCTGGACTAAGAGAAATTTTAACAAATAAATCTTGCTTTGTGAAATAGTCTCAAAGTTATAGCTATCTAAGTATATTGGAATATGAATATCCAATGAAATTAAGAATTTTTTTTGCATCTGGCACATTGAAAAACAAATATTTATTATTATCTGCATATTTAGCTCAATGTATAAGAAATTTAAAATGCACTTTCTAATATTATTTCAAATGTGTAGATATAGTGTTCTAACATTTTGCTGTATAATTCCTCACTGGAATAGGTGGGTTTAGCTTATTGATTGACATTTAGGCTCACAACACTTCATTAAGGTCATCTTCAAGCTACTGTGTACCAACGGCACAATCATAGGTCTTTCATTACTGGGAAGCTGTTGTAATGTGAAAATAGAGTTATTTTTGGTACTCTAATAGCAAACACTCAAGAGTTTTCATTCTTATGTTATAGTACAGCTTAAGCTGGTTTGTGAGAAGAAAACCTTTGGATTTGTACTTGGTTTTATCACATCATTAGAACTATGTGACAGTTGGGTATAGAGCAGTGAGTCCTGGGTGCTGTTGAAAGATTATTTGAGGTCATAGATTACCAATAAATCCCTATGGAGGGAAAGTCTCCATTTAAAAGTGTTCAACAATGGCTTCAGAGTTTATTAAGTAAGCAAAAGGCAAATTATTAATGTTTCTTTCTAGAAATTCAATCCTCAGGGGAACCACCATGTAGATAAAGAACAGAAGGCAACCTTTGAGTGGTTGTTAGAGGGTAAATCTCACAAAACCAAATCACATTCTCTCTCCGTATATGGAGAATTCCCTCTATGCAGACTGGTGAAAAGAAGGGGGATTCTGGAATCACTGGAGCTGGGTTTCTGCCTCAGGTGTGTACTACATAGCTGATCCCCTGGTAATTTTGTTTTCTCCTCTGTAAAATAAAGGTAGTCTTACCTTTCTCACAAGATCATTGCAAGCATCGATTAAGACAGCTTATTATGAATTAAGACAGAGTCATAGCATGGGCCTGACATACAGTATTTTCTAAATAAATGATATTTCCTTTCTCCTTCAATTCTTCTTCCAGCTTTAATATGTGAGGCCTTCTCTCAATCCAAATTCCCTCCTCCTACCCCCAAGCATGGCTGTCGTTTGCTCAGTCATGAACTCTCTTGCAGTTATTTTCGAGCTTAGGCATAGTGACATTAGAGCTCTAAGGTTGATTATTTTTTCAGTTTCTTTGTAACTTGTTCTTATTATTGACAAAAACATTAGTGTGATTAATCGTTACTCTGATTATAATGGTTAGTATATTGTTTTTCAAATACCAGACACAAAGTTCCAGGTGGAGTTTGTTTTAGGTATGACAGAACTCCTATAACCAATAACCAACTAAATGATAGGTGACTAGCATGGAGCATGATGACATAGAACTTTCTGTAAACTAGTGTTTTCTTAGGATGTTACTCACATGGTTCATGAACATTAATAGGCCATGTTCACTGATCTATTTATTTATCAACAGTTTATCAACAGTTGAGGTCCATTTATCAACAGTTCAGTTGAGGTCCATTTCTACAAAAAGATTAGAATGAGTTCCCTCTGTGAATTTCTGATGTTTACACCACAGCATAAGCTTACCTCAGTTGTTTGGTTGGACTAAAGCTTACAGAAAATATGTTTCAGATCTCTCTCTTTTTTTTTTTTTTTACTGAGAATATATCTAAATGTGAGGAGGTTTATGGTATTATTTCAGTGGAGTAGATATACAAGTGGTTGCAATTAAAGCAAATCTAACTAGTATTGGAGAAGATATTTTTATAAAGAAATCTGAATGCTGAATTCTAAAATAATTTGCAATTGATATTGTGACTGTACATGACTTTGGGGTTATCAGTGATACAATGTTTTTTCCACTGACTTCAGGTACCCTTATGAATAACAGAAGTTAGCAATTTTAAAGTAGCACATTTTTGCATATACCAACAATCATTATCTTTGCTTTGGCAGTTAATATCTTCATAAACATCTGTATCTTATTTATTAAAACTTAACAATGGTATTCTAGAAGGGAGAATTTTAAGTGTGCTATTGTAGGTCACAGTGTGAGATTTTATAGCATCACTCATGCCATGTAAAGACTCCTGCAAATGAAGGAGCAATAATTACCTCATTAGTTACATAAGAGAGTCATAGGTCTTAAGCATAAATTGATTCTGATTCATCAAGGATATTATTAAGCTGTCAAAATCTATCAATATGAAGTGTGACAATAACATGTAAAATTCCATTAAGGGGTCATTAAAAAGGTTTTCAAGTTCATGCTTAGCATTTTCTCTGAGTTCTTAATGAAACTTTTCTCAAAACAGGATTTAAGTCAAATGCCTCAAAAGCTTTAATGCTGTTAAAAGTTTGCTTTTGCAAGGAAGTATTAATTTTTTTCTCTGTTTTTCAGTTTCTATATTAGCCCAAATGAAACAGCATAAAGTATACCATAGGAACTTTCAAATTATGACATTTACACCCATTATTTTTTAAACTTGGTTAGCTCTGAAGACTGGCCGCAGTTGATGACATATTAGTTTGTATGTAAGGACTTAAACTCCCCTCTGCCACCACCAAAGTCATTATTGAATGTTTTGCCATTACTCTGATAGATTTTTCTTTCCTGTGGAAGAAAAGGAAGTGCAATTTGTGATGAAAAGTTATTTTTCTTTCATTACATTGTCAATTGCTGAGATTGGTGGTATTTGCAAATGGCAGTGTCCAATAACAAAGTTAGTGCAATTTTTTTTGATTTCTATAGAAATATCTGACAACTAAAGAATAAAAGAGTGAGTCATTATCATTTTTCCTACTGCCATAAATGTGACTCAAAATGCCAAATTGACTGAGTCTCAGGATTGTAGGTGATGGCAGTTATGATCCAACAATAACTTAGTTCTTTATTTAAATGGCAGACAGGCAGAGATTAGACTTATTCTATCATCTTAATGAACACTAAAGAAAAGTTATCTGTGCTGCATAGAATAACAAGTTGAAAACAATAATAAAACTTGGATCTGTCAAGAAACTTTCTGAAATTTTGAATAACAAAATATAATTTCTTATCCTTTTTCCTAATATTTTGAAAAGATAACTAAGCTATAGATAGGAGAAAGGATAAACCACTGATGAGAATACACTCTGGAAATTTGAGATGCGGCAGTCTTCATGGACGAGACCCAGATATAATTTATTTAGTAAGATCCTGGGGGTTGAGACTCTATTCACGTGTAAGAAAGAGAAATTGGGAAGATATATACAGTTGCTAAATAAGGGTTAATTATAAGTGTGAGTTTGGAGTCAAATGGAAGAATAGAAGTTTCATGATAACCTTGAAAATCAGAGTGAGCAGAGCTGTGAAGGTGACAGAGCATTATGCAGGAGTTACAGTAGGAGGAGATTTTAAGCAATTAATAAGGTATTGTATAATGGCATGGAAAATTTAGGAGTTATTTAATTTTCAATTCAAAGGCTCTTTTTGGATATAAAAACAGAGTGTGATTGCTATTCTGAATGGTATATAATAAGAAATTATTTAGCAAGAATGTTCTGGGGCCATGACCACTGACGTTTAATTAGAAGCTGATTGCTGATTATGCCAATTTCTTATCTTGGAAATTTCCAAGGGGGTCCTCACAACTTTGGGGACTTATTTTCACTTTGAGAGAGAGAAGAATTATTCATTGGCAGACTGTGGAAAAACTAGAGTGATACAGCAAAAATATCAGGATAGGGAAGTTTAACTTTATCTAAAGAGAGGTGTGGCCTTTGCCTTTGGGCAGTGTCTTGAGGCTCTTGGAATGTCCTGCCTGACAGATGTAACTTTATTTGCTTGGGGGATTTGCCCATCAGAGAGTCTAACAATGTGATTTATGATGAATGCTTTGAGGCACACTGTATTATTTCTGACCTCCAGAGGAACTGGAGACTGAAGGTTTTAGCCCCTCTGGGAGGAGCTGGAGACTAAAGGTCAGCCATGCAGTCAGTATGTGAATGAGCCCGAATTAAAACCCTGGACACGAAAGACTCTGGAGAACTTCCCTGGTTGGCAATATTCTCTGTGTACCATCACATATGACTAAGAGAAGGTAATGCCTTCTATGACTCCATGAGCAGAGGACCATGGGAAGTGTCACATTTAGTCCCCTCCCACACTCTGCTCTCTTCCTGTGCTGGTTCAGTTTCTATCCTTTCCCTATAATAAATGTGATCATGTGTAAATAGGTTTCAGTGAGTTCTGTAAGTCTTCCAACTGAATTGAACCTGAGGGTGTTTGGGGGGAATTCTGGATTTGCAGCCAGTTGGTCTGGAGGAATGGAAGTATAGGGGATTCTCGAACTAGTGGCTGGTGTCTAAAATGAGAGGTTGGAGATGATATGTAGAAATTTGAATTCTAAATGCATTTTTGGTAGGAATGTAAAATGGTGCAGTAACTATTGAAAGCAGTATGGGCAGTTCTTCAAAAAATTAAATATAGAATTATCATGTGACTCAGTAATTCCACACCTACGCATATACCCAAAGAGAGTGAAAATATTTTTGTAAACAGATACTTGAACACCAATGTTTATAGCAACATTATTATGCTGTTCTTTTACTTTTAATCAGTAAAGGGAGATATTAATAAATACAGATAATTTGGATTACTATTTCAAAATAAATCTGTTTATGACTTGAAATATTATTTTAAGGATTGGGAATAGGAAGCAATTTCTCATGGAGAGGAGCAGGGAATGATGGAAATAACTGATTACAACTATAAACCTACTGTACTTGAAAGATAATTATTGTGGAGCATGCTGTAGAAATAGTTTGAGTTCCTAAAAGTCAAAGTTTTAGGAAAATGATCTCTTCAAAGCTCCTGGGACTTATTCTTTGAACCATTGATTTCATTTGCTAAGTCCTCTGTCTGTTTTGAAGGTCTTTAAGGTCTCAGGAATTTTCTTCCAGGTTTTTATAATCACTACTTTGGGAACTTTTCTCCTTTTAATTCCTTTAATTTGATTTCCAAAGAATTTGTCACTTTTAAAGCTCGTTACACACTTTTATTCATGACTCACTGGCCAAGTGCCACTATCCTTTGGCTATCTCAGACCTTGTCACTCCGAGCACCATGGGGGATCCAGAGGGGTGACAAAGGAAGCTTCCAGCAGGAGCTGACTGTGGCAGTGTGTGTATGTGTGTGTGTTTGCACATGTTTGTAATTTAGGGAGCCTGCAGTCCTATCTTACTGGGTTAAGAATGCACGTTCCTCACTATAAATATAGGGAGGATCCATTTCACTTGTGGTAATTCACAGTTTATAAGGCTATTTCAAACGAACCAATTCAAATGTTACCTTTGGAAAAGCTTTATTGTTTTCTTTCCTTTTCTATAATAACAAATATACCATTATTATGGTATTTATTCCATTTTGCGATGTTTGTATAGTATCTTTTAGTCAACTTCTTAATCCTCATACCTAGTTTGTTGGCTGGTACATGATTGGCACTTTATAAATTTGTTTTTTGAACAAATGAACATAGGTTTTGCAATATAGAGTCCCATTTTTTCACAGGCCTAGATAAATATTAACAAAACTCCTCAGTTGAGTTTTACTGTGTGTGATGATTATTAGTTGAGTGTCATGGCTTAAGGATAGTTCTTTCATATTTTCAATTGTTATTTTAAAAATTTGTGCTCATTGCTCAGTTTTTGAACTGTTTTTCATTTTAAAATTTTTAAATTGAGAGTATAATTTTTAATTACTTATTGTTTATTCCTGAATAGATAGAACTATGTGGTGGCTTTCAGAGTTATGTTCTAGATTTGCTGGAAATTTTAGCTAGTTAAGATCAGAATCAAATGTAAAATACATGAACATGAAAACAAATAGAGAAAGTGCAGGGAAATAGCATCACTTTGAGTTACTGAGAACGATAAGATATTTTTATATGGCAAGATTCCCATTTTGTTTCTCAGCTATATTTATCTTTTTTTTAAGTATGGCAGGCACTGGGAAATGAACCTGGGTCTCTGGCATGGCAGGTGAGTATTCTGCCACTGAGCCACTGTTGCACTGCCCTCAGCTATATTTAGCAAGGTCAGTAAGGGAACTGACAATTGATAAAAGGTCAGAAAAAAGTTCTGATGTGTCTAAGTTCAAAGTGTTATCACAAGGTTGAATAAATTTGTGATAACACTAACAACTGCCTTTGGGTGTCCAGTCAAATGCACACTGAAAGATCGGTTTCAAGATAAAGCAGATCTATGCTTTGCACTGTACAGAGAAATGAACTACTGAAAATATTAATTGATACTTTGGGTATAATTGCTTATTGGAAATTGGTGCTTCTAATGCCTGAGTTGAGTACAAACCCTGATTTTTTAGGCAGAAGAGCAACAAAGATATGTGTTTCAACACAGGAAGACTTGGGCTTTATTTTTTCATGTGGTTTAACTTAGAATAGGGAGCTTGTTGGTGCCACCGTGTGAGTGCCAAGTCAGCCTAATGACTCTCTCTCTGGCTACTGATATATGGACAGCAAAGGACAAAATTGTAAGACTTAGTGCCTCCTTTCCCCATCTTCCATAGAGAACCTGCCAGACAGCTTCCTTGCTTGCTCTCTACAGGGAGCTCTGTCTCTGTTGGCTGTGAGCATGTGTTGTGAGCTAATTTAGGTTAACTGAACATACCAGACAATCTCAATAGCTAAGCCCCTCATTAACTGTGTCTGGGACTTTTTATTTTGCGAGATGGATACAATAAGCAGGAAGAATAAAACATTGCTTAGGTATGATTTCTACTCAAAAAGCTTTTTCAAAGAAAGCTATGAATTATAATGCAAAAGGATGTTGTATGCACTGCATGGTGATCTGGTTCTGCAAGCACAGCCTTTCTTTGATAGCTAAAGAACAACTAATTCTAAAGATCAAAATACTTATCATAATAAGAAAACCAAATCCATGACTGTGTATGTATTATTTTCACAGATGTTCAGGTATATATTATTCTTTATCGTCTCAGTGTTCAAAAACTAAAATGAACCATGCGACCAGGGAATAGTGATATCATAGGGCCTACTCTGGGCAACAAAGTGGATATTTTTAGGACCCTCAAACTTTTCCTCCATGGCCCAGCTATCCCCTTTGAGGTGGCTCTTCTGATTTCTTTTTCCCTCCCCTGGTTCTTGGTGTTTCTGACAACATGACAGGATAAAAGAACTGACTGGAGCAAGGGTTGGCAAACCATGGCCTTGCAGACCAATCCAGCCTCCTCTCTGTTTCTGGATTGACTGCAAGCTAAGAATGGTTTTGACATTTTAAATGGATTATAAAAGGCAAAAAAAAAAACCAAACAAACCCATAAAACAAAGAAAAATATGGCACAGATACTATGTGTGGCCTGCAAAAACTAAAACATATACTGACTAGCCTTTTACAGAAAAGTTTGCCAACCCCTCCACTGCAGAAGAAAGCACAAATGACGTAGCATGCCATCTTTGCCTTTTTTTTTTAGAGCCTTCTCTTACCAACTCTAAGTCACATCTTGGCCCCAGTACCGGCATCAAACCCTTTTCATTATCTGCAAGGCTTCGGGTTTTCTTTCACATGCATCTGTGTCTTTGCATATGTTTTCCCTTTTCCTGTACATACCTTGCATCTTTTGTGATCTGTTCTGTTATGCAATTTATCTATTTTATATTCACTTCTGTGAAAATGGTAGTGTACATAATACTTGGAATCTCATAAATATTTTCTAGTAAATAGATATATCTTATCTAATTGTGGTAAAGTGAACCATGTCCCCTATAAAGACGTGTTCAAGTCCTAACCCTTGGTCCTGCGGGTATGAACTTTTGTAAGTAGGACCTTCAAAGATTCTATTTGGGTGAGGCCAAATTGAATCAGGGTTGTCCTTAATCCAATACAACTGAAGTCCTTATAAGCGGAGGAAATTTGGCCGCAGTTAGTAGGAGTCAGAAGTGGAAGGCAAAGGTGAGAGATCACCATATGACGGAAGCAGAGCTGCATCTACAAGAACCCCAAAGATTGCTGGTAAACCAGCACCATATTCTTGGAGAAATCATGATCTCTGGATAACTTGATATTGAACATCTCCCTCCAAAGTGTGAGTCAATAAATATCTGTTATTTAAGCCAACCAGTGTGTGACATTTGGCACAGCAACCCATACAAACTAAGTCACTAACAAATAATATCTAACCAAAGAAAAAAATTGTAAGTACAAGAAGGAAAGCTAGCGAAAATTTATGGTTCTTGTTATTGGTCATGCTACTGTCGTTGACAGTTCTCTTCTCAGTGTCTGGGCTATTTGCAATCAGCATGAATAATGCATTGTTATTTATTTCATTTTATTTAATAATTTAAGTTTTTATTGTAGAAGTTGCAGGTATACAGAAAAATCATGCAAAATATACAGAGTTTCCATATTCATCCTCCTCCCCAACATTTGTCCCTACTATTAACACTTTGCATTAGTGTGGTACCTTTGTTAGAGTTGATAAAACAGTATTATTATAAATATAGTATTATAATTAGAGTTCACTATTTGTGTTGTACAGTCCCATTGCTTTTAAAATTTTATTCTTGTTATATATACACACATACACAATCTAAAAGTTCGCCTTTTCATCACATTCAAATATATAATTCAGTGGCGGTAGTTACATTCACAGTACTGTGCTATCATCACCAGCGTCCATTACCAAAACTTTTCATCACTCAAAACAGAAACCCTGTACAAATTAAGCATTAACTCTATATTCCTTGTACCCACCTAAACCCCTGCTAATCTGTATTATAGCTTTTGAATCTATGGGTTTGCCTATCTAATTATTTCAAATCAGGGAGATCATAAAATCTTTGTTCTTTTGTTTCTAGCTTATTTCATGCAACATGATCTCTTCAAGGTTCATTCATGTTATCACATGTATCAGAACTTTATTCTTTTTTATGGTTGAATAATGTTCCATTGTGTGTATATAGCACATTTGTTTATCCATTCAGCTGTTGATGAACAATCTTGGGTTGTTTCCATCTTTTGGTGATTGTGAGTAATGCCACAATGAATATCAGTGTGCAAATACCTGTGTTGAGTCCCTGCTTTCAAATCTTTTGAGTATATACCTGGTAGTGAAATTGCTAGGTCACTTGGTAATTCTATACTTAACTTTCTGAGGATCTGCCAAACTGTCTTCTATAGCAGCTGCACCGTTTTACATTCCCACCAACAATCAATAAATGCTCCTATTTCTTCACATCCCCTCCAACATTTGTCATTTTATACTTTTTAAAGTAGTAGCATTCTGGTGGATATGAAATGGTATGTCATTGTGGTTTTGATTTGCATTTCCCTAATGGCTAATGATGTTGAACATCTTTTCATGTGTGTTTTTGTGATTTGTGTATCTTCTTTGGAGAAATTTCTATTCAATTCTTTTGCCTATTTTTAAATTGAGTTATTTGTCTTTTTGTTGTTGAGTTGTAGGATTTTGTTTATGCATTCTATAAGTCATACCCTTATCAGATATGTAGTTTCCAAATATTTTCTCCCATTATGCAGGCTTTATTTTAACTTTCATGATGAAGACTTGATGCAGTAAAATCTTAAATTTATCTATTTTTTTCTTTTGTTACTCATGCTTTTGGTATAAAGTCTAAAAAACTGTTGCTTGACTCAAGATCTGAAGGTACTTCCCTGTGTTTTCTTCTAGAAGCTTTATAGTCTTGTTTCTTAAATTTAGGCCTTTGATCCAATTTTGAGTTCATTTTTGTACATGGGTGAGATAGGGTCCATCTATCTTCAGTTTATCCAGAACAGTTATTGAAGAGGTTATTCTTTCCTTATTGATGGATTTGGTATCCTTAAAAAATCAATTGGCCAAACTGGTGAGGCTTTATTTCTGAACTCTCAATTTGATTCCCTTGGTCCATATGTCTGTTTTTGTTCCAGTACCATGCTGTTTTGATTACAGTAGCTTTGTAGTATGTTTTAAAATCTGGAAGTGTGGGTCCTGATTTTGTTCTTTTTTTCAAGGTAGTTTTGGCTATGCATGGCTCTTTATGGTTTCGTACAAGTTTATGATTGACTTTTCCACTTCTGTAAAGAAGGGTGCTAGAATTTTTATTGGGATTGCATTGAACCTGAAAATCACTGAGTAGAATTGCCATTTTAATAATATTTAGTCTTCCCATTTATGAACATGGAATATACTTCCATTTATTTAGGTCTTCTTTTATTTCTTTACTCAATATTTTTAGTTTTATGTGCGTAAGACCTCCACTACCTATACTGCATCCTGTAAGTTTTGGTATGTTGTGTTTGCATTTCATTTGTCTCAAGATATTTCCTGATTTCTCATGATTTCTTCTGTGACTCATAGCTTGTTTGAGTGCTTTGTTCAATTTTCACATAGTTGTGAATTTTCCATTTTTCTGTCTGTTACTGATTTCAAGGCTACATTCCAATGTGGTTAGGGAAGATAAATTGTATGATTTCCATATTTTAAAGTTATTAAGACTTGTTTTGTGACCTAATATATGGTCTATCCAGGAGAATGACTCATATGCACCAAAGAAGAATATGTATTCCTCTGTTATTGGGTAAAGTATCATACATGTGTTTGTGAGGTATAGCTGATTAATAGTATCATTGAAGTCTTCTATTTCATTACTGAACTTCTGTCTAAATGTTCTCTCCATTTTTGAAAGTGATGCATTAAAATGTCCTACTATTAATGTGAAACTGTCTTTTTCTTCCTCCAAACTTGTCAATGTGGTCTTCATATTTTTGGGGGGCTCTGCAATTAGGTGCATATATATTTATAAATGTTATGTCTTCTCATAATATTGACCACTTTATTAGTATATAGTGACCTTGTCTGTCCCTTATAACAGTTTGACTTTAAGTCTATGTTATCTGATATTGGTAAAGCTACCTCAGCTCACTTTTGGTTACTGTATGCCAGGTACATATTTTTTGATCCCTTCTCTTTCAGCCTACTTGCATCTGAATTTAAGATGAGTCTCCTATAAACTATATATAATTTGTTGATGTTATTTTATCCATTCTGCAATCTCTTCCTTTTGACTAGCAAGTTTAATCCATTTGCCCCTTTTTTTTTCGCATGGGCACACATCGAGAATTGAACTCAGATCTCCAGCATGGCAGCTGAGAACTCTGCCTGTTGAGCCACCATGGCCTGCCCTAATCCATTCACTTTTAAAGTAACTGCTGAAAATATGGAAATTTATATTGCCATTTTTTTATTTGGTTTTTATAAGCCTTGTGTCATTTTTGCCCTGCAATCCTTGTGGTAATACCTACTTAAATATCTATTTATTTTTATAATGTAATGTTTTAATTATGTGGCTGTTCATGCAAATGAGATGCAATAGGTTAGCTTATACAACAGGAATTTATTGGTCCATGTTTTTGTGGCTAGGAGAAATTTAAATCGAGGCATAATAAAGGTGATGCTTTCTTTCTGAACACTGGCATTTTGTGGCTAGCTGTCAGTCATCCTTGGTCCTTAGCTCCTCTTCACATAATGAAGCATGTGGCAACCTCTACTGGCTTCTGTTGAGCTTCAGCTTCTTGCTTCCTATGGCTTTCTCTTTATCTGAATTTGATTTTGATTTAAGGTATACTACAGGTTTAAGTTTGATTAAACCCATCCTGATTGAGTTGTATCACACTTTAATTGAAGTAACTTCATCAACATTTCCTACTTACAATGAGTTTACATGCAACAATGGATTAAGCTTAAAAACATATTTTTCTAGGGGTGCATAGCTATACACCACCACATGTACCATTTGAGCTTTTTTCTCTTTTCTTTTTGTATATATTTATGTGTTTTCTTTGTGGTTACTATGGGTCTTAAATTTAACATTCTAAATCTATAACAATCACATTAGATTTGCTACCAACTTAACTACAATAGTATAAACATACCTGTTCTTACATCCCTCCATCTCCTCACTTTTTTATTGTACTTGTTACAATTTATATCTGTATATATGTATGCCCCAAACAATACATTTATCATTGCTTTATGTATTTGAATTTTAGAACCTATAAGAGTAAAAAGTTGAATAATATAGGAAAAAAGACAATTTATAATTATGCATTGGAGGTCTTTATGCTTCATGTTTTAATTCACTTTCTACAGTCCTTTTATTTCATTCTGAAGAAATCCCATTAGCTTTTTTTGTAGGGCAGTTCTAGTTGTGACAGATTCCCTCATGTTTTTGTTCAACTGCAAATATCTAATCCCCACTTATTTTTGAACGACAGTCTCACTGGATATAAAATTTTTGGTAGGCAATTGTTTTCAGCACTCTAATTATTTTGTTCCACTGCTTTCTGGCCTGGTTTCTTTCTTTCTTTCTTTTTTTTTTTTTTTAAGGAAAAGCAAATACTACCTTATGTACCACTAAGGAGTGATTGCTAAGATATATCATTAAGTCAAAAATGGCTAACCATGGAGGGTAAAGGAAGGAGTAGTAAAAAACAAGAGTTAGAATCTAGATATCTCCAAGAATACTGTGGTAGTCAGAAGCTGTATGTACCCCAGAAAAATGTGTTCTTTTTTTTTTTTTTTTTACTTTTATTTAAACTTTTTTTATTGTATAATATAACCTATGTACAAACAAAGAAAGTAAAAGCAATAGTTTTCAAAGTACTCTTCAACATATAGGTACAGGACAGATCCCAGAGTTTGTCATGGGCTACCATACCATCATCTCAGATATTTCCTTCTAGCTGCTCCGGAACATTGGAAGCTAGAAGAAATAAATATTTTTTTTTATCGTCACAGTCAACTTTTCTTTTTTGTGAAAAGTAACATATATACAAAAAAGGAATACATTTCAAAACACAGCACAACAATTAGTTGTAAAACAGATTTCAGAGTTTGGTATGGGTTACAATTCCACAATTTTAGATTTTTAGTTCTAGCTGCTCTAAGATACTGTTGACTAAAAGAAATATCAATATACTGATTCAGGACTTCCGGAGAAGATGGCGGCTTAGTAAGACCCGCGGATCTTAGTTTCTCCTCCAGAACAGCTATTAGGGGAGTAGAAACGATACAGAACAGCCCCCAAAGCCACAACGGAGATAAAAAAGACAGCGTACCCCATCCTGGAATGGCTGGCTGGCTGAGAGAACCCGCACTGGTGAGATCGCCAACGGGCGCGGGCTTCACCGGACGGGGCGGCAAGCGGCCGGAGTCACTCCCTTCCCCCTTCCCGGGCCGGCTGGGAGAATTGGACAGGCGGTCCCCTCAAACCACGGCGGCTGGCGCCCACACCACGCGTGGCCCCCCGGACCAACTGAGAGAATTGGATCGGAAATCCCCAGACCGCGGAGAACGGTGACGGGGGGGCCCCATCCAAACCCGTGACTCCCCGGGAATGGTGCACTCTCCCGGGCAGGCCGCGGTGGCTGGCGCCCTCCCGCCACGTTTGGCGCCCCGGGCCAACTAGGAAATTTGGACGGGCGCTTTCCCGGGCTGCGGCAGCCAGCAACCCTCCCCGCGTGCGGACCCCGGGTCAGCTGGCACTCTTCCAAGCCACTTCGGCTAGCGAACCTCCCGGACGGCGAGAGTTTTCCAAAGTTAAAGGACCCACAGCACCTTTTACTGGTGGGACCCGCAGACAAAAGTGTGCCATGAGCGCCACCTACTGGGCAGGATAAGAAAAACAGAACTAAGAGATTTCAGAGAAAAATCTTCCAAACTTTTGGATCCAATACCCAGGGAAATCTGTCTAAATGCGCAGACGCCAGCAGAAGATAACGGATCACGCTCAAAAAATTGAAAATATGGCCCAGTCAAAGGAACAAACCAATAGTTCAAATGAGATACAGGAGCTGAGACAACTAATGCTGAATATACGAACAGAAATGGAAAACCTCTTCAAAAACGAAATCGATAAATTGAGGGAGGACATGAAGAAGACATGGGCTGAAATTAAGAAGAAATAGAAAAACTGAAAAAACAAATCACAGAACTTATGGAAGTGAAGGATAAAGTAGAAAAGATGGAAAAAACAATGGATAGATTCTACAATGATAGATTCAAAGAGACAGAAGATAGAATTAGTGATTTGGAGGATGGCACATCTGAATTCCAAAAACAAACAGACTATTGGGAAAAGAATGGAAAAATTTGAACAGGGTATCAGGGAACTCAAGGACAATATGAACCACACAAATATACGAGTTGTGGGTGTCCCAGAAGGAGAAGAGAGGGAAAAGGAGGAAAAAAACTAATGGAAGAAATTATCACTGAAAATTTCCCAACTCTTATGAAAGACCTAAAATTACAGATCCAAGAAGTGCAGCACACCCCAAAGAGATTAGACCCAAATAGGCGTTCTCCAAGACACTTACTAGTTAGAATGTCAGAGGTCAAAGAGAAAGAGAGGATCTTGAAAGCAGCAAGAGAAAAACAATCCATCACATACAAGGGAAACCCAATAAGACTATGTGTAGATTTCTCAGCAGAAACCATGGAGGCTAGAAGACAGTGGGATGATATATTTAAATTACTAAAAGAGAAAAACTGCCAACCAAGACTCCTATATCCAGCAAAATTGTCCTTCAAAAATGAGGGAGAAATTAAAACATTCTCAGACAAAAAGTCACTGAGAGAATTTGTGACCAAGAGACCAGCTCTGCAAGAAATACTAAAGGGAGCACTAGAGTCAGAAACGAAAAGACAGAAGAGAGAGGTATGGAGAAGAGTGTAGAAATAAGGAAAGTCAGATATGATATATATAATACAAAAGGCAAAATGGTAGAGGAAAATATTATCCAAACAGTAATAACACTAAATGTTAATGGACTGAATTCCCCAATCAAAAGACATAGACTGGCAGAATGGATTAAAAAACAGGATCCTTCTATATGCTGTCTACAGGAAACACATCTTAGACCCAAAGATAAACATAGGTTGAAAGTGAAAGGTTGGGAAAAGATATTTCATGCAAATAACAACCAGAAAACAGCAGGAGTGGCTATACTAATATCCAACAAGTTAGACTTCAAATGTAAAACAGTTAAAAGAGACAAAGAAGGACACTATCTACTAATAAAAGGAACAATTAAACAAGAAGACATAACAATCATAAATATTTACGCACCGAACCAGAATGCCCCCAAATACGTGAGGAATACACTGCAAACACTGAAAAGGGAAATAGACACATATACCATAATAGTTGGAGACTTCAATTCCCCACTCTCATCAATGGACAGAACATCTAGACAGAGGATCAACAAAGAAATAGAGAATCGGAATATTACTATAAATGAGCTAGACTTAACAGACATTTATAGGACATTACATCCCACAACAGCAGGATACACCTTTTTCTCAAGTGCTCATGGATTATTCTCAAAGATAGACCATATGCTGGGTCACAAAGCAAGTCTTAACAAATTTAAAAAGATTGAAATCATACACAACACTTTCTTGGATCATAAAGGAATGAAGTTGGAAATCAATAATAGGCGGAGTGCCAGAAAATTCACAAGTACATGGAGGCTCAACAACACATTCTTAAACAACGAGTGGGTCAAAGAAGAAATTGCAAGAGAAATTAGTAAATACCTCGAGGCAAATGAAAATGAAAACACAACATATCAAAACTTATGGGACGCCGCAAAGGCAGTGCTAAGAGGGAAATTTATTGCCCTAAATGCCTATATCAGAAAAGAAGAAAAGGCAAAAATGCAGGAATTAACTGTCCACTTGGAAGAACTGGAGAAAGAACAGCAAACTAATCCCAAAGCAAGCAAAAGGAAAGAAATAACAAAGATCAGAGCAGAAATAAATGAAATTGAAAACAATAGAGAAAATCAATAAGACCAGAAGTTGGTTCTATGAGAAAATCAGTAAGATTGATGGACCCTTAGCAAGATTGACAAAAAGAAGAAGACAGAGGATGCAAATAAATAAGATCAGAAATGGAAGAGGAGGCATAACTACTGAACTCACAGAAATAAAGGAGGTAATAACAGGATACTATGAACAACTTTACGCTAATAAATACAACAATCTAGATGAAATGGACGGGTTCCTGGAAAGACATGAACAACCAACTTTGACTCAAGAAGAAATAGATGACCTCAACAAACCAATCACAAGTAAAGAAATTGAATTAGTCATTCAAAAGCTTCCTAAAAAGAAAAGTCCAGGACCAGATGGCTTCACATGTGAATTCTACCAAATATTCCAGAAAGAATTAGTACCAACTCTCCTCAAACTCTTCAAAAAAATCGAAGTGGAGGGAAAACTACTTAATTCATTCTATGAAGCCAACATCACCCTCATACTGAAACCAGGCAAAGATATTACAAAAAAAGAAAACTATAGACCAATCTCTCTAATGAATATAGATGCAAAAATCCTCAATAAAATTCTAGCAAGTCGTATCCAACAACACATTAAAAGAATTATACATCATGACCAAGTAGGATTCATCCCAGGTATGCAAGGATGGTTCAACATAAAATCAATTAATGTAATACACCATATCAACAAATCAAAGCAGAAAAATCACATGATCATCTCAATTGATGCAGAGAAGGTATTTGACAAGATTCAACATCCTTTCCTGTTGAAAACACTTCAAAAGATAGGAATACAAGGGAACTTCCTTAAAATGATAGAGGGAATATATGAAAAACCCACAGCTAATATCATCCTCAATGGGGAAAAATTGAAAACATTCCCCCTAAGATCAGGAACAAGACAAGGATGTCCACTATCACCACTATTATTCAACATTGTGTTGGAGGTTCTAGCCAGAGCAATTAGACAAGAAAAAGAAATACAAGGCATCAAAATTGGAAAGGAAGAAGTAAAACTATCACTGTTTGCAGACGATATGATACTATACGTCGAAAACCAGAAAAATCCACAACAAAACTACTAGAGCTAATAAATGAGTACAGCAAAGTAGCAGGTTACAAGATCAACATTCAAAAATCTGTAGCATTTCTATACACTAGCAATGAACAAGCTGAGGGGGAAATCAAGAAACGAATCCCATTTACAATTGCAACTAAAAGAATAAAATACCTAGGAATAAATTTAACTAAAGAGACAAAAAACCTATATAAAGAAAACTACAAAAAACTGTTAAAAGAAATCACAGAAGACCTAAATAGATGGAAGGGCATACCGTGTTCATGGATTGGAAGACTAAATATAGTTAAGATGTCAATCCTACCTAAATTGATTTACAGATTCAATGCAATACCAATCAAAATCCCAACAACTTATTTTTCAGAAATAGAAAAACCAATAAGCACATTTATCTGGAAGGGCAGGGTGCCCCGAACTGCTAAAAACATCTTGAGGAAAAAAAACGAAGCTGGAGGTCTCACGCTGCCTGACTTTAAGGCATATTATGAAGCCACAGTGGTCAAAACAGCATGGTATTGGCATAAAGATAGATATATCGACCAATGGAATCGAACAGAGTGCTCAGATATAGACCCTCTCATCTATGGACATTTGATCTTTGATAAGGCAGTCAAGCCAACTCACCTGGGACAGAACAGTCTCTTCAATAAATGGTGCCTAGAGAACTGGATATCCATATGCAAAAGAATGAAAGAAGACCCATGTCTCACACCCTATGCAAAAGTTAACTCAAAACTCGATACAAAAACTCAAAAATGGACAGCACAATAATACCTAATTGTAAAGTAATCATGTTAAAACACTGAACGAAGCTGCATCTCAGCTATAGGTTTTTGTTCTGTTTTGTTTTGTTTTTACTATTATTACTTTTATTTTTTCTCTATATTAGCATTCTATATCTTTTTTGGTTGTGTTGCTAATTCTTCTAAAGTGATGCAAATGTACTAAGAAACGATGATCATGCGTCTATGTGATGATGTTAAGAATTACTGATTGCATATGTAGAATGGTATGATTTCTAAATGTTGGGTTAATTTCTTTTTTTCCATTAATTAAAAAAAAAAGAGAAGGGGTAATTGGAGCTGAAGGAATACAGACTGTGCAACAGGACTGGATATAAAAACTCAGAAATGGACAGCACAATACTACCTAATTGTAATGCAATTATGTTAAAACATTGAATGAAGCTGCATGTGAGGTATAGTTTTTTTTTCTCTCTATTATCGTTTTAATTCTTATTCTGTTGTCTTTTTATTTCTTTCTTTTTCTAAATCGATGCAAATGTACTAAGAAATGATGAATATGCAACTATGTGATGATATTAAGAATTACTGATTGTACATGTAGAATGGAACTTCTAACTTTTTCATGTTGGAAGGGGCTGTTAATAATATGGAATAGGGAGATTGAACTATCTGATGCTCTGGAGAGGCTGGCCTCTCTAGGTTTCAGGACTTATCTGATCCAGGGGTCCATCTGGAGGTTGTAAGTTTCTCGAAAGTTACCATAGTGCATGGAATCTTTGTAGAATCTTATATATTGCCCTAGGTGTTTTTTAGGATTGGCTAGAATGGTTTTGGTTAGGGTTTGGTAAGTTATGATAGGTAGCAATATCTAACTGAAGCTTGGCTAAAAGTGGCCTCCAGAGTAGCCTCTCAACACTACTTGAAGTCTCTCAGCCACTGTTTATTTTTTTCACTTCTTTTCCCCCTCTTAGTCATGATGGCATTGTTGACCCCAGGATGCCAGGGAAAGATTTATCCCTGGGGGTCTCCTCTGCCAGGGAAACATTCACCCCTGGATGTCTTATCCCATGTAGTGGGGAGGGCAATGATTTTATTTGCAGAGTTGGGCTTAGAGAGAGTAAGTTCACATCTGAGCAACAAAAGAGGTCCTCCAGAAGTAACTCTTAGGCATACCTCTAGGTAGGCTAAACTTCTCTGCTGAGTACATAAGCTTCACAAGAGCAAGCCTCAAGATCAAGGGCTTCCTAATATTTGAGGCTCCCTGGTTTCTAATGAGTCTTGGTGCTTAATCATATTGGGACTCCCTTATACATAACATGTTGGTTTTCTCTTGAGCTTTCAGAACTGTCTCCTTGTGCATGACATTTGACAGTTTGACTTATGTGTGGATGAGGATGTTTCTCTTTGAGTTATTCTGTTTGGGATTCATTGGGCTTCTTGAATTTGTATACATGTCTTTCATTAAATTTGGGAAATTTTATGCCATTATTTCTTGGACTATTTCTTCTGCCTCTTTCTTTCTCTCTTTTCCTTTTGGGACTACCATCATGCATTTATTGATATGCTTAATGATGTCCCACTAATCTCTTAGGCTCTGCTTCATTTTTTTTCCATTCTCTTTTTCTTACTTCTCCTCAGACTGAATTATTTCAATTGTACTGTCTTTGAGTTCACTTATTCCTTCTTATGCTCAACAATCTGCTGTTGAAACTCTCCAGGGAATTTTTCATTTTAGTGATTGTGGCTTTCAACTCTGGTAGTTCTTTTTGGTTCCTTTTTATATATTTTTATTAAGATTCTCTTATTGCTCATTCATCATTTTCCTGGCATCCTTTGATTCTTTCTCTGTGTTTTCCTTTATTTCCTTGAGCCTATTGAATACCATTTTTTAAAACATTTTTGTTGTATGCCCAAAGACTGGTCTTTTTTTGTTGATTAATTTTATCATTTTCCTTGGATGGGCCATTATTTCCTGTTTGCTTATCTTGTCTTTTGTTACACACTGTACCTTCAATATTTTAAAGTGTTAACTTTGGGATTTAGTCTATGAACTCTCTGTTCCTTACGTTTGTATCCAGCTAGTGAAATTACAGATTTCCTTGAGTGCCAGAAGCTAACAGAAATAAAAGTCAACAAAGTGAAAAAACATCTTTCATCTTTGCAAATTAGCTTTGCCTGACTGGTGCTTTCCTCCAAAGTTTAGTCCTATCAGGAAGATCATCCCAAGGCAATGATGAAATGTAAGGACCGCTCCATCTTTTCTGACCCTGAGTCTTATCCTGAACTTGTGCTTGCTTGTGGCCTTACAAATTCCCCTCTTTACAAGGAACTTTCCCTTCTACTTCTTATGAAATAGACTTTCCCTTCATCCTGGGTTGTCTTTTGCATTTTTTAAAGTAGGAAATTCTTTGCCTCAGGCTATTTTAACTTCTCACACTGCCTTTACTGTTTACAAGCTGCTTCTACCTCTAAGACAATTTTTGCAGGGACAAACCCCTGATGAATTTCCTGGTTCAGTCTTTCAGTCTCCCACCTATTAGACTGGCTCACTCCAGAAGGCTAGCTCCATACCACACCAAGCAGGGGTTGGGGAATGGGCCAGCACGGGCACCATCGTTCCTCCTAACATTTTAAAATCTGTCTGTTCTTGATTCAGCACTTGCCCAATTACTGCAACCCATTAAGTATTTTCTCAAGTTTTGATGTAGAATATTCAGCCAATTTTTCCTTGTGGTTCAAAGATTCTGTCGGGGAAGAGCATCCTGGAGTGTTCTACACTGCTATCTTTTTTGCCAAGGATCTGCACAGTGTTTATTCTTTGATCTTTCTTTTCTCATTTTTGTTTTATTAATATATTTTTTCAAGTCATGGAAAACCACCCATGCTTAAAGATTAGTGCCTCAATTTTGGGGAAGATAATATTTCAGGAAAGAAACAGTAAGTAGTAGCAGCAAGCAATTTTACAAGAAAGATATGTGTTTTAGGTAATGTTTGTTATGAAAAAGCATTAAGATTGTTAGCCACAATTGGCCATTTTAAGCTCAGGGTATTACTGTGGCTACACTGAGGAACCTATTGTAATTACCCTTATAGTATGCACAATAATTAAGGAAATTTAATGCATTTATATATAAATATGAAAAATAAGAAGTTTTTTTTAATCAAGAGAAAGAGAAATGAAAATGCATTTGTTTGGCAATTTACTAGTTTTGGGAATTAGCAGTTGGAATGAAAATTAGATTATTGGTGTATGTGCTAGGTTAGAAGAAGATGTGGTAATTTAGTATTTATCCTGAAAAAAAATGGCATGATATTTTATACAAAATCTAAAGAGAGATATTGAATATTGACTGAAGGGGGAGAGGAGAATAGGTGAATGAAATAAGCCTACTACCATAAAAGACCATACAAAAATTTCTAAGTGGTTTAGAAAGCATAAAAAAAGAAAAAAAAAAAAAAACAGGTGACCTATTCTTCTGTATCACTAAATTTTATATTTGGAACATTCTTGTAATTTTAAGCTGTTCAAAAGCTTTTCTTGTTCATTGCCTACTTTCCCTGACCTTTATGGAATCTGTGATTAAAGCTCCACCTCCATGTTTTCCCATTTTAGAGCTACCCAGCAGAGCTGCTCTTTAGTCAATATAATGCTTTCATCTCTTATTTTGAGTTGACCTAAATATCTTTTGTAGAAGAACTTGTTTCAACCTCTGGCACCAAACTCATTCCTTCTGTGGGCAAATGAACTGGTGGCAAAGTTTCAGATTCCATTCACTTTAGTCTCCATGCAAACCCAGCTATGTGATTTACTTATCTATCATCTTTAAAGTGGGAAATAGTATTTTTATTTTTACTATGACTCACCCTTCATGAACATTTAAAGAACATCACAATGGATATATTCCTGCCCTTTGGGTTATGACTTCAGCAAGTTATTTATGTTTACTGACCTTATTTAGTTATTATTTTATTTACCAGATTTAGGAAACTTCTGGTCTCATTTGGAGGATGAGAAAAAAGATCTCTCTTCAGATTTCATATTACAATATCCTTCATAGGATTAAACTTAAAACCCATTTTAGGTAATATTTTGTTTCAGACATTTACTGAATTGATCTTATCTAATTCAAAAGAAAAACATATCTGGATTTTTGTTTGAAGAGCAATGGATCTTACTGTGTGCTAATCTTATTTATTTATTTATTTTAATTGTATTTATTTTTGCTCCAAGTTATATTTTGTGTTTTCTTCAGAAACTGAAGAAAAAACTGAAGAAACTGAAATGTGATTCTAAAGTTGCTAGTGGAACTTAGGGAAGAAGATTCCAAACATTATCAATCAAATCTGTCTATATATCTTTTGGCAACTGCTTTTGTTCCTAGATAAAGCATCCAGTGCACTTGCCAACACATAGGCCCTTAACCATGGTCTCTTGCAAACCACTGATCCTTTCCTCCTTAGTTAGCTCTCTTCTTACCTCCCTTCACCTAACTGACAAGAGTGGACGCCCTTACCCAAGGTCAACTGGTCTATATAATAACCTTTGCATGACTCTGACATGAATAGATGCCCTTTTAACATCAGGTTATCTCTCAGAATTTTATGTTAGAAAACATGGGTGATCCAGATAGTTAGAAATAGAGGATAAGATTTTTAAAAAAAAGGTATGAAGAGAGGAACCACATGGTAGGGCTGGGGTCATGAGGGTTTATAAAAAACTGAAATTATAAATTATCTCATTACCACAGAGACAGGTGAGAGTCCACATGACCTCTGGCAGTCAATTCCTTGAGCTGTCTCCATGTTTGACAATAGCCTGTTTCCAAAAATGTTTATATATCTTTATAATAACCCCTCTTTTATCCCTTGAGGTAACTTGAGTGCTTAATAGTTTAAAGTACTGACCAGAAACAAATGAATTTCTTGTCATTTAACCTTCTTTTCTAGGCTGGATATCAATGTGCTCTATCTTTCTCTGCTGTTCTGGACTGCGTATGCCGTCAGTGTGCGCTGGGAACAAGAATCTGACAGGAGGCCATTATCCATTCAGGGAACGTCATGAGCTTCCTGCTTTCTCTCGGACAGCTGGTCCCCAGAGAATTGTAGCACTGTCAAATTTTGAACATCGCCCAGCTCTTCTTACAGTGCTTATGTGAGATACATGGGGTGTCTTTGCACTTAATTGGCACTCTATTTCTGGAATTGCATGTATATTGCATGCTTGGTTTCCCCTGTGTGAGGAAAACAACACCAGCTGCCTTTGCTTTTGGGTAGTTGAGGCACAAGACCTCTACCCTCTCTATATCCTGATCTCCAGTCTCCAGGCTTGTACCTTGCTTGCTTGAAAGGTACAAGCCCATATAACTCAAGACACTTGGGATTGTTTGGGGACGGCCTTTGTCTTTTACAGAATTATCTTCGAGGGCAGTGAACTTTCTGGCTTTTCCTGATATTCCCTTTGCCTAAGGGCTGATGTATCTTGGGCCTTGAAAGTTGATGTTTATAATATGCCCATGCTCCTGGGCCCATGGCAGACAGTACTGTGCATAAAGGATAAATCAGGTATCAATTATATAATGAGAAATTTTATTAAATTTAGGAACTTCATTCAACTTATGGGAGCTTCATTTTTTGTGCTCAGGAAGATCTCATTTTCTAAGTGCATTTATTTCGTGGGGAGTGGTGCCTCATAAATATAAAAATAGGGATATAAATAATACCCTAAAGTAGACATTGTGCTTTATCTCATTTAATTCTCATTAGAATGCTGTAGGTACTCTTACCTGTATTTTACAGATGAGGAAACTGGGCTAATTTCCATTGCCCAAGGTCTGTTCAGAGACAGATTTGAACCCACACATTCAAATTTATTTTTATTTATTCCAGATCTCGGATTTTTTCTGAAGCTTGTATTCTTTCCACCTTGTCATAAAGATGTTAGAATACAAATGTATTATCCCAGCATTCGTTTGGAGTGCTTTTAAGACTTCTATTTAATTTCTTTTTTCTCTTTCTCTCTTTTGTTTTTTGGTAAAATTGATAAAACTTAAAGCTCATCTTCACTACTTCAAAAAAAATCTTCTGAATTTGGAGGCATTGGCTATCAGTAATAGTGGACTTAAGGATTTATGAAGACACAACTCATTGTTCCTAATCAGGAGGTAGAAAGGATTTTTTTCTATTGACTTGGCTGAAAGTAGTTGTATCTCTAGTTATCTGAGTAATTAATCAAACACCCAAGTAATCAAAGCAGCAGCTTGTTGGGCTTCTATGTTACATTCACTGTACTTCAGCACTTTCAGTGATATCTTACCCAAGCAATCTAAAACCACATGAATCACATGACTAAGCACCAGATATGCTAAGAATGATTTACCCACCGTGGAGAATGTGTTTCAGATGACTTTGCAGGAAATATAAAGAAAAATGATTTCAGTAAAGATATCTTTAAACTGAAAAGCATTCAGTGCTTTATGTCCTTAGAATGACACTGCTGGGCCCTATATTTATAGTCTAAAAATTATATTTTACAGAAGCAACCATAATGCTCAACTAATTTAATAAGAAGAAAGATTCTGTAAAACAGTTTTGTTTAAATGTGTGCATTTTCCCATGGCTCAGAGTTGGCATAATGGCCATTTTCCTTAGCTGTCTGTGGGGGGGTAGGAAAAAATGACATACCCATGGCTTCTATCAACCAAGATCCAAAAACAACTGCCTTTGACTGAGATGTTGATTGGCAGATTTATTTATTTGTTTATTTATTTTATTGGCATGGGTGGGCACTGGGAATCAAACCCGGGTCTCCAGCATGGCAGGCGAAAACTCTGCCACTGTAATACCATTGCCTGCCTGGCAGGTTTATTTTGAAAAGGAGACTGGTTTTGGAGGTTCTAAATGAATTGTGACATTAACCAGTATTTAAAAATTCAATTATTATGTACTTGCTTAAAACATCTGCCAAGACAAAAGCTCAAGGAATTTGAATTTTGTAAGCTGGATGCAAGGTTTCAAAGGCAATGTGAAACCTAGGTGTGTTAGGTCAACACAGTGTTTTATCTGTTAAAAATCAGTGGGAAAATTTCACAGAAAAATCAGGACTTTTAGCTCTTCTTGAAAAACTCAAAACATTTGGCAATACAGGGCCTATTGGTCTGTTTCGATTGTGGTGTGTGCTTTGCAGTTTTCCACATTCCCTTCCACTCAAATAATGTATATGCAAATTCTCCCCCACAGCTGACTTAACTAATTTAAAGTTACCTGACTAGCCCTGTAGGCATTTCAGTTTCAACCCATATTCCAAGGTCTAACATTCCTGCTTACTGCTAGATTTCAGACATATGTCTGTACATAAATTCATTCTTTTGAGATACTTTCTCAATCTTTAGAAGATTGTTGTTATTATTAGTATTTTACTATCCGACTCTATTTTTAAGATCTCACATGCTTCTGAAAAATAATACAGACTTTTAAAAAGGCAGTTACTGACATTAAAAAATTAATAAAATGCAAAATAGTGACTTTCACAATATGAAGCTGGGTAGCAATATCAGTGTGAGAGATGTGTTTGGAGCAAATGAGGGGGATCTAATACAACTTCAGTTACATAAAGAAATTAAATGCTGTAAAGGCAGAAACACAACAGGAAATTGCATGCTGTAGTTTTGTCTGCCCCCCTATCAAATTGAAGAAAGCTAAAGAAAAACAAAAGCCATAATAATGGGATACTAAAATAAAAGTGCATACTACTATATTTAGACGTTATAACTGGATATAAAATAGGATAGAGTTATCAGATTTTGCAAAAAAGATATAGGATGTTCAGCGAAATTTGAATTTCTGATGAACATCAAATACTTTTATGGTATTTGTATAAATATTATGTATTTTTCTATGTAATATTTAGCATAACATACTAAAAATATTTGTTGTTTATCTGAAATTCAAATTTCACTATATTTTATCTGGCATTCCTAAACTAGGGAAAATACATTGCATCTAAGACTTAGCCATTGCCACAGTCAGTAGTCAGCAGATGGAGAGGGCAGAGGGAGTCTGGTCCCAACTCAAGAACCTGAATAACAGACAAGCCGGTAGAGAAGACATTTTTTGATATTCCAAACAGTAGGAATTGTTCAGGCTGGTAGGCAGTATTCTGGGAATTCTGCAGCTTTTGGAGCCAGATAGATGTGTGTTCAAGTCCTGCCTGGAATGACAATAATAATATTATCTAACACATGCATTTTAGAACATGTCAAGCACTATTTTGGATGTTTCAGTTTCATTCACTTACTTATTTTTATAGCAACCCTGTGAGATAGATAATACCATTATCTCCTTTTTCTAGGGAAGGAGATTGAGTACCAAGAAGCAAATTAATTTACATGTGTATAGTCAGAAATGACAGAGCCTGGGTTTGTGTCGCTTACTCACAAGTGATAAGTAAGTGATGGGAACTAGATAAATCATTGTAATTATTTGTTGATGTTAAGTGCTTTATAAATATGTCGTATAACTTCTACAGCAGCCCCATGAGGTAGGCATTATTGTAAAAGATTAAAATTAAAATCTACGTGTCATTTAAAGGGATAGAGAAATTAGAAGCACTTTTATTAATACAAGCTTCTTACAGACCACTACAGTGGAGAAAAAATTCAGAATATATTATTTCTAAAACACTAGAAATCATACCAAATTTTATAGTTTTAGAGTAAAGAAGAGAGAAGTGGGTAAAGGAGAGAAAAAAACAAAACAGACAAACCAGAGTAAGTTCATTCATATCTTAAATGATTTGCATTAGGTACAATTTATAATCTATCAATATTTCCAACAACAGTTATATCTTACAACTGCCCAAGACAAATTGCTCAGTCCTCATGACTTCAGTTTCTTCACCCATAAAATGGTGATACTGTTACCTGCCTTGCTGGGCTATGGTGACAATTAGAGATAAGGTATGTAAAGTTTCCAGGGCATTGAGTGGCCCATAGTTATGCTCAATCGGTGAGAGTTTTTACTGTTATTAGGTAGATAACAGGTAATATGCAAGGGTTGCAATAGGTGGGTGGGAAGACCACAGTGTCAAGAGTATCTGGTAAGAGGCACTCACTTAACAGGGATCTAGGTAGGCGGGCAGTAGGCTTCAGGAAAACCCAAAGACTTTAAAAGGAGCATTTAATTCATGGAAGGAATAGATCCAGAATAAATAAGAATGTGGCTTAGTTTTGCAGAAAATGAAAGTAGAAAGTAGATGAGTAACTCACTCAACCCATAATGCATTTGACCTCTAGTATTTCCCAGATATAATGGAACACACCCCTAAATCATTTTTATTGCTAATATGTTTCATTGCTAGATGATTGAAATTGATTAAATTTAAAACATTGTGTTTGCTAGTAAAAGAACCTAAGCATTTTTAAAATCTTAAACATGAGAAAAACAGAGTTCATTATTTTTCTCATGTTTAAGAGTTCATTATTACTTTTTTCCATATGGTCTGGATTTGGGATTAAAATCATTTTAATTTGTACTTTCACACAACCAGGACTAGAATTTTCTTTACTTTCTTGAATGCTGTGTAATGCAGGTTTGACATTTTAAAAAAGTAATGATGTGTGACAGCAGCAAGAGTACTTTTGTATATGAGCGTATAATCTGTCAAAGAATTTGCATCGGACCTTTCTGAAGTGCTGTCATTCTCATTCACAATAAAGGCCCTCAAGCCTCTCAGGGTCCTGCAGTAAAGGCTGTCACCCAGTCAGCGCCAATTTCATCTGTGTGAGTTGGCTGTTATACTGCTGATGCATGTCAAGCTCTTGTTAAATTCACTGTGGGCCAACTACCTAAATGTTTCTTCTCAATGATTCAGTCATAAAACATAATGCCCAGAAATACCTAGAGAGGAATGGTAACTGTCATCTTAATGATAAATCTGTTAGTTCCCTGATTATTGGGGGTGGGATTTGAATTCAGTACAAGTACCAATAAGAAAGAAGTAGTAAAAACTCCCATGAATGTATTTTATATATTGTTCCAAGGACATTTGGTTTGGTTAGTTAATTACTGGACTTCTTCTAGATAAAATGGGATATTTTTTGGGGGGTGGAGTGGGAAGGAGTAGGGGAGTCTAGGTAGGGATAAAAATGGAGTCTTCCAAGAATCTGTAGCCACAGACCAGGTCTAGACTTTAAATTTATGCCACCAGTCTCATTGGGAAACTTCAAGACAAGAAATTAAATGTCTCAAGTGGTGGTAGCCCATTACCTTTTATTTTATGTATGTTCTTTTATTTTGGAAGAGGAAGGGGAGTGTAACAATATTGATTAATTTTAAACTTTGTAAAAAGTCAAGTAAAATGGGATGGTTTTAGAGTCTTATTGAAAAGATTCAAATTGCTATTCATTTATTCATCAGACTGTTATTGAGCCAATTACTGAGCTAACCATGGAAGATACAAAGACAACTAAAACTTGGCCTCCAACCTCATGGGACTCCCAGAGTATTAGGAACAAACATTTCATTGGATTAACAAAAATTTGCATTATTTAGCTATCAAATTCTCCTTTGCTTCTTGGTCCTAATAGCAACTTTCCTGGCCTTGCTTGAAAGGTGTAATGTATTAAATGTGGAATGCTTTGGAGGGCATGGAAAGAGCAGGAAAGCAATACCTCTATTCCTAGTCTGTATTGTTTATCCTCCTTCATTTATATCTGAGTTACCTTATATACCTCAGTGAGAGTCAGAGATGGAGATTCTATTTATGTCAGGATGAGGCTTGTTGGCTTTGGAAAATTTTTCTGTAAAAATTTATGCTCTGTAGGATTCTCCACCTTGGCCAGGAGTCTCCCTTTATCAGTTCCCAACTGTAGGACCTGGAGCAACTCTTCTAAAATTAATGCCTGCCTCCCTGGAAACATAGAATAATTTTGAAAAGAAATCAAACTATGATCAAGTCTTCCTGACACTTATGTGTGTTTTCACTCCATTGTCCTTTCAATTATTATATAAGTATATTTTTGTTATGCATTATAGAACTAATATCTGTTTATCAGAGATTTCAAAATAATCAAGAAGAGAACAACAGAAAATAAACATTTATTTGTTAGATAGAAACACCATCGATATTTTAAAGACTGTTCTTCCAGTGAGGCTTAAGGCATGCATACATACATTCCCTTAAATTAAAGTGGGATTGTGTATCATTCTATATAATTAAATATTTTTGTTGCAATACCTTTTTTATAGCTGTATAGTTTATCCTATGATGCACATTTATGCAAATACTGGACATATGGTTGTTCTCTATTTTTTGCTAAAACCACAGTGATAAAACATCTTCGTAGTTAACTGTTTATATCAACCATTCGTTTATTTATTCATTTAGTAAATATTTATTAAAATTCAGTTGTAAAAAAAAAAATTCAGCTGTGTGCCTGGCATTATGTTAGGCAATTGGAATAAAGCAATAAACAAGGTCAGTTAGGTCCTGGCTTCATAAGCATTTTTGGTAGCCATCACTATTTTGGAGGAAAACACTTCTAGGAGCAGAAATGGGTGATCAGAGAACGTGCTCATTTTCAAGCATTTAAAATGCTTTTCCAACTTGCTTTTCTGAATCAGTTTACAAATTTATATTCCCACCAACCTTATGTATAAATGGCTGTATTTCTAAATATGCCAAATAGAGATATTATTATTTAAAATATGTCAATTTAATATGTCAATTTCAAATTTTACAGATTCTTGGTACAACCCATGGGAATCTGATTGTCCAGTGGTCATTTTCAGGCTATGGATATTGGTACCCATCAAATATCTTGGCTGGCTCAGGGCATACTTTATCTGATATGATACTTATCCTTCTGCTTGAAACTCCTTCTTTATCCAGACTTTCTCTGGCTTCATTGCTGTTCATGATGGTTATTTGTTGCTTTTTGTCTTGTGTGTGCATTAGATTTCTATTCACTTATCCCTGTTTTTTACACAGAAAGCTTTCAACTTTTCAAATCCCTGTGCTCATAGGAATGCCTCACAGAGTTAGAATAGGCTTCCACGCTAACCGTTCACCAATCTATTAATAAACCAGTACTTAATGCTCATTAATTTGTGCATAACAATCTAGGAAAGTGCAGCCCCTGCCCTCACAATCATTCAGTTGCTTGTTCAGGTCCCCTGGGTAGGAAAAAACAAAATATTATTTTGATCAGGAAAGTAGAAACCACTCTAAGTATTTCAGGCAGGAAATGATTTATTTCAGGGAATTATAAGCTTGCACAGGTGTTAGAGAGATTAGAGGAGGGAAAGTCAATGACCAGGTAGTGTTTAAGGACCATGTTGTCTAGATAGAACATTTTTATTTGATGCTACGCTTGATTAGACTTAGGGTATTTCCATAGTGGCATTCATCTATTTTATGATTCACCCTTTCTCTTATAAGCTGTAAGCAATTTTGTTTTAAAAAACAAACAGAGCAATTTCACCTCAGATTTCCTACTGAAGTTGGCCTATTTGCTGCTATTGCTGTTTTCTGACAAGCAGTGGTAATACTATATTTCTTGAAGTTGTCCCTGAGTGCCTTTACACTGATCCTTCAGTCCTTGTTCACTGTCACCCTGATTCAAGTTGCTGAGCCACAGCTTCTTGATATCTGGCTTGAATCCATGCTCCTCTAATATACACCCTCTGATGCTGAGTTGCAGTAAGAAAAGCTTCAGCGCTATGCACTGGCTGTGCTCCAGGCCTCAGCTGCTGATAAATCTGCCTTGGCATTTGATGTTAAGTATAGCTCTCAGATGATGACTACGTTTTTTGAAGCTCCATGCAACATTTTGATAGGTTGTTATTATAAGCCGGCACCTAAGACTAGAAACAAGAATGGGAAGGAATTTTCCATGCATAGAAGCACATTAGCAGTGGTTGTCCTTTTCTGTTCTCATTTAATGTGGTGCCTAAAGATTTTTAACAGAATGTGATCCAAAAATCTAAAAAGACAGACTAGGGCATAACCACCCTCAGGGAGACTTAAATTTGGGGCTTTGGTAAGCAGCATTATTAGGAATCTCAGATGGCCTTTCACCTAGGATGTCCTTGAAAATACGGATGTCTATTACATACACCCCCAAGAGAGGGAAGTACCTGATATGCAGGGGAAACAAAGATGCCAGTTGACTCCAGCAGTTACCAATAACCTTCACTTTTATTAACCTCAGGCCAGTGTTTCCCAAAGTGTTCTTCAGACCTTAAGTCTAGAAAAGTTCTCCAAAAAAGGCTTTCAAGGGCACAGCAGTTTGGAAAATGTTGTGATTTTTACCCATAATTGGAGATTCACAATGAACATAATACTGACATATCCTACATTTAATTTTGTTCCCAGCATTTCCCAATTTGTTTTTGATTGTAGACATTTTTTTTCTTGTGCAGAATTTTGATAAAAGCATGTTGAAGACTGGGTATTTTTTTCCCATTATCTCCTGTGGACAACTATTTTATTCTAGATTGACTGTATCTGGGGTTCGTGAACTTATTCTGTGTCATTGGCCCCCTGTGGCAGTCTGATGAAGCCTCTGAACCGCTTTTCAGAATACATTTTTAAAAGCATAAAGTAAAACACGTAGGCTTACAAAGAAAAGCCATTATATAAAATACAGTCATCAAAAGATTTAAAATTGTGATAGAGTAATATATACTTCTTTAGTAATATATTGAACAACAGAATATAGGGGTAGCTCTAATGCCTTCTATTTTAAAGTAGGGATAGCCATAAATGAAGCTTATATTTTGGGATAGCTGCAACAACTACAATGCGATTGCTTTTGGTGATAAAATCATAGAGACTTTACTACTAATGTAGTTTGTTGTCTACATTTATAATTTCAGGAAATGCTAAATTTAATTAGAGGTTAATGAAAATAAAAATATAGCTTTTTTCAACCCACCTTCACTGAGCCTTTGAATTGTGTCTGCGGGCCCTTGGAGGTCTGTGTACCCAGATAAGAGTGCACATAAGATTGTTAAGCCAGAACAGAATCCAGAATAGCCCCATGAAAAACCCATGTGTGCTGTGATGCCAGGAGTTGCTCTGATTCTTCTTTTCAATGCTCAGTGAAATCAACGTGTAGGAATGGTGAGACTCTCCAGACTTTCTTGGGAATTTCTGACCTCTATCTGTCACTGGACTTATTACTTCTCTGTAACCCCTGACCAGAGTAACTTTGTAAATGATGACACTTGCATGGGCAGGGAATTTTGATAAAACATTCATTATTTTCATTGTTATAGAATAAAGCTGTTAGTGACTTCAAAAAAATAGCACTGATTCTTGAACGTGCAACTCCGGGAGCTTGAAACTAAATATCAGGGAATATAAACCCAAAGAGATTTTAAGAAAAAGTATTGAAATGATTGTCTACTAAAATTTTAGTCTTTGTAGAGAAGATCTTTGTGTAAACGTAAGACTCCTTTTAGAAATTTCCTAATTCACTTACATAGTTTCTTTAAAGGGAAGATTGTTTAAGTCTTACATGGTGGCGAGGGAATCATTCTTTAGTAATCACTTGGTTCAATCTTTTATTTAAAATAATTAGGATTTTGTTTTACACTAAATGTAAATAAATCTAACATGCAAAAGTTGCTGGTAGAATGACTCCTTCCGGGTTTTATGTAACAGCATGTTGTGTGGAAAGCTTTGTTCAGGCTGTTTAAATCACCTTAACGAATGATCTGTTCTTTTTAAGAGGCAGTATTAAATATTTGGAAATATAAAGCTATGTAAATTGTGACTTATATAAGTTATGCATATGAAATGTTGCTTTTACCACCATGGTTGTCTAATATATTAGTGTTTAAAAAATTAGTGGCATGTTCTGAAACGAACAAGCTCTAGCTCTGTTGTAACTAATGTATCTTATGAGATTTAGGTAAGATATAAACAAGGTTTGTTTGTTTTTTATCACGAAGACATTAAATATTAGAAGGATAATCTCTTTCTTTAAAAGTCATTTAAAAACCTCTTTGTCTTTGTCATTTAGGATTCCTTCTGTTGCCTGGAGGTAGTGGATTGGACCAGAGACTTCTCAATGGCTTTCTTGGCTGTTTGATTTATGATTCTGTGTTCTAATTGGTAAAAGCAGTTTGGTATGCTGATGTGCAAATGATCTTGCTTGATTAAATCACATCAAAACATTCTCCCTGTTTCAGTATTTTTTTTTTTTTTTAAGATTCTGTCTTCAGAAAGAGAGAGAGAGAGAGAGAATGGCCACTAATTATTAGTGTTTGCTGAATATTTCACAAAATTAAATGAAATAAGAAAAGCAAATTCCATACTTGCTTTGGAAACTTTCTGTGATTGCATTGCAAATTATTTCATCTTTCCCTCTATTGCATGGCTTGATTTCTCCAGTATCACTAACAGTTACCATAAGAAAAATTTTGCTGCTAGGACTATACGTCCTCTGGGACAAGAACTCCAAGGTGATTAGTGCACCAGGGATAATTGAAACCAATTAAGAGGTTGCCTTCACATGAGAAATCAGCTCCTTCAAAACTAAAAGTCCCTACAGAATTATGACTAATCTGCTTTATTGGGAAGACTATTGAGGGGATGGTATCACACTGAGAAGCAGGTATAATTGTGAGGACCAGTGAGGCTTGAGAAGGCAAACTGCTTAGGTGGAAAGAAACGTTAAAAATACAAAGTACAATGGTACTCAGTGGTAGAATTCTTGCCTGCCATGTGGGTGACCCAGGTTCAACTCCCAGCCCATGTATTTCCCCAAACAAACAAACAAACAAACAAAAAATTCGATAAATTCAACAAATGGTGCTGCAATTATGGGTTACTCACAAGGGAAAATAATGAAATATGATCCCCGCCATACAGCATACACACAATGCAAGTATGATCAAAGTATCTTTTTTAAAAGCAGTTTTATTGATATACTCACATTCCATACAGCCCATCCAAAAGGTATAAACAACGGCTTTCAATATAATCAAAAAGTCACCACCACAATAAATTTTAGAACACTTCTATTACTCCAAAAAGAAAAACCTTATATCCCTTATACCCTATAGTTGTTGGAACTTAGCATTGTTGTGCTAGCCTTATTAGAATTGATGGAAGAATATGAAAATGTTACTGTTAACTATAGTCCAGTCTATAGTTTTATTTTTCCCATATACCACCTTTTATTAACACTTTGTAAATAGTGATGTACATTTGTTATAGTTCATGAAATAATAATCTTATACTTGTACTATTAACCACAGTCCTCACCCGCAGCAGGATTCAACTTGTTATATAGTCCCTTGTTTCCTCTCGCTTTCCTTCTAGTGAAATACACATCCCTAAACTTCCCCTTTCAACTACTTTCATACATGATTCAGCACTTTTAATTATATTCGTAATAATGTACTGCCATCATCTCTATTCATTTCCAAATGTTTACAATCAGCCTAATTGGAAATTCCGGACTAATTAAATATGAGCTTCCCAATCTCTACCCCAATTCTAACTCCTGGTAACTTACCTTTTAGATTGTAACTTTAATGAGTATGCTTACTTTAATTAGTCCAAATTAGTGAGATGATGCAATATTTGTCCTTTTGTGTCTGCTTATTTTACTCAATATAATGTCCTCAAGGTTCATGCATGTTGTTGCATGCATCAGGACTTCATTTCTTCTTACAGTGGAAAAATATTCCATTGAATGTATGTACCACCTTTTGTTTATACATTCTTCAGTTGATGGACACTTGGTTGCTTCCATCTTTTGGCACTTTTGGATAAAGTCACTGTGAATATCAGTGTATATATGTCAGTTTATATCCCTACTTTTAGTACTTCTGGGTATATACCTAGTAGCAGGATTTTTGGATGATATGGCAATTCTATATTAGGTTTTCTGGGTAACTACCAAGCTGCCTTTTACAGTGGCTACACCGTTTTACATTCCCACCAGTAGTGAATGAGTGTTCCTATTTCTCTACATTCTTTTCTACATTTATAGTTTTTTTTTTTAATTGGAGCCATTCTAGTGGTTGTGAAATGATATATCATGGTTTTGATTTGCATTTCCCTAATAGCTAGTGATGTTGAGCATCTTTTCATTTTTAGCCATTGATTTCCTCTGGAAAAATGTCAATGCAAGCGTTTTGCCCATTTTTAAATTGGATTGTGTTTTTATTGTTGAGTTGTAGGATTTTTAAAATATATCCTTGATATTGAACCCTTATCAGATATGTGGTTTCCAAACATTTTCTCCCATTGCCTGCCTTTACACTTTTTTTGACAAAGTCCTTTGAAGCACAAAAGTTTTCAGTTTTGAGAGATTCCCATTTATCTGTTTATTCTTTCATTGCTTGTGCAGTGGATATATAGTCTAAGAAACCATGGCCTACCACAAGATTTTAAAGATGCTTCTCTACTTTTTTTTCTAGGAATTTTATGGTTCTTGTTCTTTATTTAGGTCTTTGATCTATTTTGAGCTAAAAAAGATAGGGGTCCACTTTCATTCTTTTGGATATGGATATCCAGTTTTCCCAACACTATTTGTTGAAGACACTATTCTTTCCCAGTTGAGCTTGACTTGGTAGCATGGTAAAAAATCAATGACTGTACATGTGAGGGTCTATTTCTAAACTCTAACTTAGATTCCATTGGTCTATATTTATCTTTATGCCATTACCAATGCTGTTTTGACCACTCTAGATTTGTAATATGCTTTAAAATCAGGAAACGTGAGTCCTTCAACTTTCTGTTTGACAGGGTTCTCTAGAGAAACAGAACCAATAGAAGAGATTGGTAAATATGAGATTTACAAAGGTGTCTCATACAACCATGAGAATGGGAGAGTCCAAAATCCATAGGGCAGGCTGTGAAGCTGATGGTTCTAATGACGGGTCTGGGTAAACTCCACAGAAGAAGCTCACTGACTGAAGAAGCAGTGAAAGAGTCACTCTAAGCCCTTAAAAGCCTTCAACTGATTGGATTATATCATTGTGGGAGGCACACCTTAGTTGATCATGGATGTGATCAGCCACAGATGCAATCAATTGACTGATGACTTAATACACCAGACTTCTGGTTTATCAACCAATCACAAAATATCCTTGCAGCAATGGTAAGGCCAGTGCTTGCCAGATGAGATAACTGAGCATAATCATTTGGCCAAGTTGACGCCAGAACCTAACCATCACAGTCCACCCCTTGTCAACTTGGCAGCTATATACATCACCTTGAAACACCCTTAATTTCCAAATAGAACACAATAATAGACTTAGGTTTCACCTAACTGTCTCAACTGTCCTGTGTGCAACCAGAAACGCTCTACAGAATAGGGTGCAAGTCCTCAGATTGCATACATTTTTAAACTTCATATCTTATGACTTAAATACTATAATATGAACAATACAATTTATGTCACATGGTAAGAGGAAAAGAATATATTTGCTTATGTACAAATACAAACATACTCAAAGCAGGGAGGAAATATTCATGCAATCATAGTCCTTGTTTCTGTAACTGGTCATGTGGTCATAGTTCATATTTATCACTACCTTCGTCTACTATCCATTTCATGTTCCCTTCACCCACAGCAAGCACTTCAGTTGGCCATGGTTCTTTGCTGGGATGATGACCCAGACCTTCATTCCTGACATTTCTGGGCTATTGGTAATCCTGCCTGGATTGGATTGTTGCAGTTTTCCATTGACTTTAATCACAGGGCATGGTAGTGCCCTTTTGTGCCTGTTGATTCAATGGCATGAGAAGTCCAAAGTGGCTAGGTAGCACTCTTAATTTTCAGTTCAATGGAATCATTGTTGTGTCTCCTGGAAGGAACACTTTTCCTTTTGTAATTAAGACTTGTAGGCCAGCAGAGCTTAAGGTTTCAGGGGCAGGAAGGAAAAATTTTCCTAGTGGATCACTAGGTTGATAGTGAGTGGTTCCACTCCCATTTCCATCTGTTAATTCCTGACCTGTGAATCCTAGCTATGGGAGAAAAAGCACCATATAGTGGATGCTGATTCAGAGCATACACAGCCTCCAGGAGAACATTGCCTGAGTCCTGCAAGGTATTGCCCCCTAGTTGGCACCATAATTGGGTCTTCAAAAAGCTATTCCAACGTTGTATCAACCTAGCTGCCTCTGGATAATGGGAAACATGGTAAGACTGGAGAATTCCATGAGCATGTGCCTAGTTTTCACACTTCATTTGCTGTGAAGTGGATTCCTTGATCAGAACCACAGCTAATATGGAATACCATGACAGTGGATAAAGCATTCTGTAAGTCTATGGATGGTTTTTGCAGAAGCATTGCATGCAGGGAAAGCAAACTCATATCTGGAGTATGTGTCTATTCCAGTTGGAACAAATTGCTGCCCCTTCCATGATGGAAGTGGACCAATGTAATAATCAACCTGCGACCAGGTAGCAGGTTGATCACCTCGAGTAGTGGTGCCATGTCAGAGATTGAGTATGGGTCTTTGCTGCTGGAAGATTGAGCACTCAGCAGAGGCCTTAGCAAGGTCAGCTTTGGTGAGTGGAAGTTCATGTTCCCTGAGACCATGCATAACCTCCATTCCTACCACCATGCCCACTTTGTTCATGAGCCCATTGGGCAATGACAGGAGTGGCTAAGGAAAGAGGATGACTTATATCCAAAGGACAGGCCATTTTATCCACTTGATTATTAAAACCTTCCTCTGCTGAAGTCACCCTATGGTTAACATTCACATGGGACACAAATATCTTCAAGTTCTTTGCCCACTCAGAAAGGTCTAACTGTCTCTTTGTCACCAATTTTCCAGTGTTCTTCCAAATCCATGACCATCCAGCCATGTAACTATTAGAAATAGCCCATGAGTTAGTATACAAATGCATCTCTGGCCAGTTCTCCTTCCATGCAAATGAACAACCAGGTACACTGCTCAAAGTTCACCCACCGGGAGGATTTCCCCTCACCACCGTACTTTAAGGACATCCCAAAATGGGATTATAGTGTTGTACTTGTCCACTTCCAGATGGTCCCTGAATATTGTTTAGAACCATCTGTAAACTGGGCCTGAGTTTTCTCTTAGTCAATTGACTGTAAGGAACTCCCCAAGAGGCCATAGCTCTGGTCTTGGAAAGAGAAGGTAATGTGGCAGGAGTGAGGGCTTATGGGCATTTGGTCCACTTTCTCATGTAACTTACTTGTGCCTTCAGAATCTGCTTGAACCCTATCTCTAAAATACCTTTTCGATTTTATGATGTAGTGCTACTGTGCATGCCCAGCTTTATGGCTTGCACAGGTCTTATGGGTAATGTGGTGGCCCATGGTTAAATGTCCTGTCTCTACTAAGGTCCAGTAACAGGCTAAAAGCTGTTTCTCTAAAGGAGAGTAGTTATCTTCAGTGGATGGTAAGACTTTGCCTCAAAAGTCCTAAGGGTCTGCATGTGATTCTCCTTTAGGGGCTTGCAAAAGCCCCCAGACATCATATCTATTTGCCACTGAAACTTCTAGCACCATTGAATCTGCTGGATCATATGGCCCAAGTGGAAGAGCAGCTTGCACAGCAGACTGGACCTGTCACACAGTCTCTTCTTATTTCAGTCTCCACTCAAAACTGGCAGCTTTTCTGGTCACTCAGTAAGTGGGCCAGAATAGCACACCCAAATGAGGAATATGTTGTCCACAAAATCCAAAGAGGCCAATTAGGTTGGGCTTCTTTTTTTGGTCACAGGAGGGGCCAGATGCAATAGTTTATCCTTCACCTTAGTAGGAATATCTCAACAGGCTCTACACTGGACACCTAGAAATTTCACAGAGGTAGAAGACCCCTGTATTTTTGTTGGATTTATCTCCCATCCCCTGACCTCCAAATGTCTTACCAGTAAGCCCAGTGTAGTTACTACTTCTTGCTCACTAGGTCCAATCAGCATGATACTATCAATATAATGGGCCAGTGTGATATCTTGTGGGAGAGAGAAACACTCAAGGTCCCTGCAGACAATATTGTGACATTGGGCTGGAGAGTTGCTATACCCCTGAGGCAGGAAGTGAAGGTATACTGCTGGCCTTGCCAGCTTAATGCAAACTGTTTCTGGTGGTCTTTACTGGCAGTTATTGAGAAAAAAGCATTTTCCTGTTAATAGCTGCATACCAGGTACCAGGTGATGTGTTGATTTGCTCAAGCAATGATACCACATCTGGGACAGCAGCTGCAATTAGAGTGACCACCTGGTTAGGCTTATGATAATCCACTTTCATCCTCCAAGACCCATCTGTTTTCTGTACAGGTCAAATAGGAGAGTTAAACGGGGATGTGGTGGGAATCACCACCCCTATCCTACCTCCTTCAAGTCTTCAAGAGTGGGATTAATCTCTGCAATCCCTTCAGGAATCCGATATTGCTTCTGATTCACTATTTTGCTAGGTAAGGACATTTTTAGGGCTTTCACTTGGCCTCTCCTACCATAATAGCCCTCACTCTATGAGTTAGAGAACCAATGTGGTTCTGCCAGTTGCTGAGCATGTCGATTCTGATCATGTGTTCTGGAACTGGGGAAATGACCACAGAATGGGTCTGGGGACCCACTGAATCCACAGTGAGACAAACCTGAACTAGAACTCCAGCGATCACCTGGCCTCCATAAGTCCCTACTCTGATTGTAGTACTGGAGTGATGTTTTGGATCCCCTGGATTTAATGTCACTTCTGAGCCAGCATCTAGTAATCCTTGAAATATCTGATCATTTTCTTTTCCCCAGTCACCCTGGTAAAAGGCCATAGGTCTCCTTGGGGAAGGCTGGGAGGAAGGGTGAACAGTGTAAATTTAGGGCAGTGTAAAAGGGTCCTTCCCCAAAGATACCCAGTTCTTCCCTCATTCAAGAGGCTCTGGGTCTGTAAACTGTCTTGATTCTGGGAATTGATTAAGGAACAGTAATTCTGTTTGTAATTCAAGTTAGGCTTCTGTTCACTTGACCTGCTTATACTGCCCAAACAGGAATTTAGTATACTAACCATCTATTTTACTTCTTGGTACCTGTGACCTGCTAGCCTACCCCAGAAGTCTCTATGAGTCGGATTATTTTGATTGCTGTTTTGACTTTGCGGTCCATTATGGTGGCCATGCCTTAATTGATTGCAGATGTAATCAGCCACAGATGCAATCAACTAGCTTATGACTTCATGTACCAGCCTTCCAGTTTATCATCCAGCCATGAAATATCCTTGCAGCAATGTTCAGGCTCATGCTTGCCTGACCAGACAACTGGGCATAATCATTTGGCCAAGTTGACACCACAACCTAACCATCACATATTTCATTTTCTTTTTCAAGATGTTCTAGCTTTTCAGGGTCCCTTATCCTTCCATCTAAATTGGATAATTGGCTCTTCCATTTCTGGAAGGAGGCTATTGAAATTTTAATTGTGATTGTGTTGAGTCTGTAAATCACTTCGGGTACAATCAACATCTTAATGATATTTAGTCTGCTAATCTATGAACACAGAATGTCGTTCCATTATTTAGGTCTTCTTTGGTTTCTTCTAGTAATGTTTTATAATTTTTTCATACAGAGCCTTTACATTCTTGGTTAGATTTGTTCCTAGATGTTTGATTCTTTAAGTTGCTATTGTAAAAGGAATTTTTTTTCTTGATTTCATTCTCCTCTTGCTTTTGCTCATTGCTACTACATAGAAACATTACTGATTTTTGTGTGTTGATCTTGTATCCCACCACTTTATGAACTTACTTTTTAACTCTAGCAGTTTGTGGAAGCCTTTTTCAGGACTTTCTCTATATAAAATCATTCCATCTGCAAATAGCGTAAATTTTACTTGTTCCTTTCCAATTTGTATTCCTTTTATTTTTTTTTTTTCTTTCCTAATTGCTCTAGCTAGAACTTCTATCATAAAATTGAATGGCAGTAGTGACAGTGGGTATCTGTGTCTTATTCCATATCTTAGAAGGAAATCTTTCAGTCTCTCATCATTGATTATGAGTTTAACAGAAGGTTTTTCATATATTCCCTTTATCATGTTGAGGAAGCTTCCTTCTATTCCTATCTTCAAATTACTTTTACTTAAGAAAAGGTGCTGGATTTTGTCAAATGCCTTTTCTGCATTAATTGAGATGATCATGTGTTTTTCCTCCTTTCCTTTGTTAATATGGTATATTACATTAATTGATTTCCTTGTGTTGAACTACCCCTGCATACCTGGGATAAACACCACTTGATTATAGCATGTAATTCTTTTAATGTGCAGTTGAATTTAATTTGCAAGCATTTTGTTGAGGTATTTTTGCATCTATATTCATTAGAGATTGGTCTGTAATTTTCTTTTCTTGTAGTATCTTTTTTTGCCTTTAATATTAGGGTGATTTGGGCTTCAGTTTTTTTTGTAGAATTTGAGCATGATTTTTCAAATTTTTCCATTCTTTTCTCTATCTTTCTGTCGGTAAGATTTTCGGATGTCCTTTCATTTATTTATTTATTTATTTATTTATTTATTAGCTCACTGATAATTTCTTTTGCTATTTAAATGTGCTATTGTAGCTTCTAGTGCACATTTAATTTCATCAATAGTGCCTTTTACCCTACAAGCTCTGTTTGGTTTCATTTAATACTTTCAAATTCTTCCTTATGATCACCCAATGTCTTTGTAATATCATTTATTCTCTTTAGTCATATTTTCCTTCATCTCCTTGAATTGATTCAGGAGATTTGCTTGAACATCTTTGATCAGTTTTTTTAATTAGAAATTTTTTATTTCCTCCAACTATTTAATTTGTTCCTTTGGGCCATATCTTCCTGTTCTTTAGTATGGCTTGTAATAATTTGCTGATATCTAAGCATCTGATTATCTTGATGAGTTTACTTTGCAGATCAGGTTATTTCTGTTGTCTAGGATTTTGTTTTTGTTAGATTTGTGTTAAATCTCTTCTCTGACACTTGGTTCATCAGTATTTCCCAGCAAAATAGAGCTGGGAACCTATAAAGGGGGCACAGATTAGTTTCAAAGGGCCCTGAGGAGACAGTCAGGAAAGACATCAAAAAGCCTTTATTGTTGGCTCCCCAAGCCTGTGCTTTCCTCACCTGCCCAGTGATGGCACTTCTTAACAAGGTGTTCCCCACATTCCTAAGAAGACAGTGTGTTTTTAAATGTCCTATGGCTCCTCCCTTGTCAGACATGGGATCAAACAATGGCAATGGCTGCTCACTGAGGCGGGCTAGAACAGCAGAACCTAGTGGTTTAAATTCATAAACTAAAAGCTGTGATCTGCATTCAGCCATGACCCCCTGCACCCTGTTCTTGGATTGGAGGGCTTCTACATCCCTCTCCACCTGCAGCAATGAGCCAGTCAGGGACCAGACCTGAAGCTACCTGCCTAAAGAATGGGGAATGGGCACCAATAGCCAAGACAGAGTGAGTAACTCACAGTTTACTGCAGTTTTTTAGTCTCTTCCTCCCACTCTTCCCTGGATGCTGCAAGTGCTCCTCTGGCTGCAGGAGCTCCAGAGGAGTTGTTTCAGTCATTTTCTGCCTGTCCACTAGCTGTTCTTGGAGGAGTGAGCCCTGCAGCTTCCTAGTCGACCATTATCCCTGGAACAATCAAAATATCTTTGTAGATAAATTAGTGAGTAAAATAATAATGATCTAATGGCCCAAGACTCAGAAATAGACTCAAAATTTAAGAGTTACAAATTCTCATTCCAGTACTGTGTTTAGCTCACCATGTTTGCCTACAGGCAAATCACTTCCTGTCTGAATTTTAGTTGCTATCTCTGAGTAAGTTCAGAAGATGGTAGCATACCACATGGGCATATTTTCATCTCCTGTTATGGAATCTCAATCTTAATTGGGAAATCAGGATAAGCACCATTACTACATTATAGTTTTCTTTGCTCATTGGCATTACCTTCCTCTCCCTCTCCCTTTCCCTCTCCCTCTGCCTTGCATTCAAACTTAAAATAATAGAACCTACCTCAAACTTTATAGAAAAGTTATTTTGCTAAAGTCTATATGTTGCTGGATTTTGACTTCTAGGTTCTTGGCTGTGTCGTGAGAAAGAATTCAAGGACACAACACAGATAGAGCAAGTAGGTAGGAAATTTATTAGATACACATTTTCTAGCAAGATGAAAGAGGCAAGAGGCAATAGGTAATGTGGGGCCATTTGTTTTTATAGATTAACTGTACTTACTCCCCCCACCCCTTTCTTGTTTGCAGTTTTCTCTTCCCCTCCCTTCTTTCCAGTGCAGTGCCTGGTAGTAGATAATGCATTGTTAAATTGGATTAGGTGACGACATGTCTCCACCCATTTGGGTGGGTTTTGATAAGTTTCTGGAGTCCTATAAAAGAGGAAACATTTTGGAGAATGAAGGAGATTTGGAGAGAGTGGAGAATGCTGAAGCACCATGAAGCAGAGAGTCCACAGCCAGCGACCTATGGAGATGAAGAAGGAAAATGCCTCCCGGGGAGCTTCATGAAATCAGAAGCCAGGAGAGAAAGCTAGCAGATGATGCCGTGCTCGCCATGTGCCCTTCTAGCCGAGAGAGAAACTGTGACTGTGTTTGCCATGTGCCTTCTCACTTGAGAGAGAAACCCTGAACTTCATCAGCCTTCTTGAACCAAGGTATCTTTCCCTGGGTGCCTTTGATTGGACATTTCTATAGACCTGTTGTAACTGGGTCATTTTCTCGGCCTTAGAACTGTAAACTAGCAACTTATTCAATTCCCTTTTTTAAAACCCATTCTGTTCCCGGTTAATTGCATTCTGGCAGCTGCAAACTACAACATGTGGGTAGCCACAGGCAGGTTGTTTGTTGACCTTGATTAGCTGTCCTTGGTCAAAGGCTTCTTCGTGGCTTTTTTTCCTCCCTTCCCGTCTTGCTCTGGCCTGCCTCATACTGAATAAATGGGGATAGAAACCTTTGCTGCCCTCAGACATTTTCCATATCTTCTAAGAAACAGGTTTCCAGTGTGTGGTCACTTTGGGCCCAATTTAACTCCTGGTATGATGATGACTTTATTCCTCTTTGCCTCAAATTCTAAAATGCAGCCTTCTATGGTATCATTGAATGATCTGGATATCTTGGTGTGGATTTGAGGTATGAGAACACATATTATGACTTGTATATTCTCACAAGACTGGAAATACCCGGCAACAAAAAAGCAAAGTGGCAGTGGCAGTGGTGTAGAGACGGACCTTTACTTGAGCTTTATCTATAGCTTCTTCTTATTTGCCTCTCCTTCCTCTTGAACTTCAAAGATTTCTTATATTTTCCACAGCTTTCCTTCTTTGCATTTATCTCAACAAACTATTATCTTTTCGTTACCTGCCTATTTTCTCCTCTATTCTTTCATTATTAAGATATATATATATCCAATGTTATATATATATATAAAACTTATATATATATATATATATATATATATATATATATATATATAAAACTTGGATATAGATGAAAAAGGATGTGCAAAAAATTTAAAGATTATGTACATTTGTGATTGGTAAACAAAATAGATTGAATGACAAAATTGGTAGCCAAGAAAGTAAGCTGGGTTAAAAAGAGCAAGGTTAAGTATAACATTGATCTAAAAGGAAACATTGGCTAAGAACTGGATAAGAGGGAAATTGTTTAGCAGTAGCTTATGTAAAAAAGTACTTAAAGGTTTGACTCTGTGGTAAAATGTGAGTGAGTCAACAGTATTAATTGTTCAGGTGTACCTAGCAGTTGGATTTGGGGAAGTTGTTTAACTTAATGGATAAATTATCCTTATTTATAAATGGAAGTATTTATTCTTTCACTTGTTAAACAGGTGTTTATTGAGCATTAAAACAATATATCAGATATTTCTGGGCATTGGTATTACAACTGTGAATAGGAATACATGGTCTCTGTCCTTATGGACTTACACATTAGTGGAATAATAATATATGTCTTGCATTATAATAAAATAGCTATATATATCTCAAAAAGTTATTGTGCATAAGACTAAATCAGAGAGTTATAAGAGCATAATGAGAGAAATAGAAAAATACTGCATTAAAGTTTGAAAATGTAAGTAATGATACATGTAAAAATGTCTGACTTATTTGCCAGAATGTGTTTTTAATATGTTTTCATGCTTAAATGTTAATTCATCTGGGTATAAAATTCTATGCTGCAATCTATTTTTTTCCCCCTCAGAATTCTAGAGATATTACCCCACTGTTTTAGCATATTGTTTTTAATGTGAGTCTGTCTTTAAAAATTTAGGTAATTTATCCTTTCTCATAGACTTAAATTTTTAATTTCTTTATCACTGAATGTTATTTCAGTTTCACTGTGATGCATATGGTGCAAGTTAATTTATTATACTTGGAAGTAGGAGTTCATTTTTAATCTGAGGACACATGTACTTCTTTACATTTGTAACTTTCTTAGCTATTGTTTCTTCAATGTTTTCTGCCTCCCCTTCTTTTCTTCTGGAATTTCTATTAAATGCATGCTTAAAATTTTCATTCTATCCTCCATATCTCCTCACCATTCTTTCTTTTTAAAATGTCTTTATCCTTTTCTGCAGCATTCTGGGCAATTTCTTCAGTATATATATTTTTACTACATAAATTCTCTTTCAATGGTGTGCTGGTTTGAAAGGATTATGTGTCCTAGAAAAGCCATGTTCTACTCCTAATGCATCTTGTGGAGGAAGTCATTTCTTTTAACCCTTTTTCAGCACTGTAGTTTGGAAATTTGATTAGATTATATCCACAGAGATGTGACACACTGAATTGTGGGCATAAACTTTTGATTAAAGGGAGATTTGACTCCACCCATTCCTGGTGGGTCTTAATTAGTTTATGGGAATCCTTTAAAAGAAGAAGCATTTTGGAAAATGCTTCAGAGCCAGGGGCAGAGAGATGAGAACCATGAGAGAGCACGCAGCCAGAGACCTTTGGAGATGAAGAAGGAATACACTCCCGGGGTAGCTTCATGAAACAAGAAGCCTGGAGAGAAGGCTAGCAGACATCACTGTGTTCACCATGTGACTTTACAGTTGAGAGAGAAATCCTGAATTTTATCAGCCTTCTTGAACCAAGGTATCTTTCCCTGGATGCCTTAGATTGGACATTTCTGCAACACTCTTGCCTCTGATTCTGCACCATCTCTCTAGGAGAACATAGTCCTCATGCTGTAGAAGCACAATTCCATGCTAGTAGCACCTGCTTCTAGACCAAGGGTACAGCTGACCTGTGGCTTCATCTGTTCATACTGTGTTCAGTTTTCATTATTTACTGGTCCACAGAGATATTCATATCTTTGACAAATTCTCTCTCTCTTTTGGGTTTGAATAACTTTTTTTTTGCATATATTCAAAATGTCTAATCACTTTCAGAATACTTAGTTTTATTTAAAAATAAAAATTAAACCAAGTCAGAGGATGTCTATTTGGATTGGCAGTGATTTACCTAGAAAAGAGTGAGAAACATCCATGTACTAGAAGACATAGACCAGTAGCCTGATATTCACATAATCTATCACTGTATACTTCCAACCAGCACCAAGACTGACTGACCTTATTTTTCCAACCATATTCTCCTAGCTTCCTCTTTGGAGTCCTTTCACTGAGTTTTCCTTGAATATTCATTGGAACTTAATATAATTTACATAAAAATATTGAGGGAGGGGAGAATGCAGGATGATTTTTCTTAACATTACAATACGTAGAGATGATTCTGAACCCTCAGTTTTACTAGAGAGACTATTGTCTTTAATCAATTCATATCACAGCACTATGAATACTTTAAAAATATTTTTCCCCCTCTTCTCAATAAAGTAAATTTTCTTCAGCTTTCCAGAAAAAAAGGGAGAAAACTTCCACTTATCTCTGTATCGAGTTCTTTTTTTTAAAAGCAGGACTCAATAAATGTTTGTTGAATAAAACATGAAAAAAGGTTGTGTAGTTTCATTGAAAGGTTTTAACAAATTTAGTATATGCATTTTTAACTTCCAAACACTTAATAAACATCTCATGAAAAAGCCATGTATTTGGAAAAGTTGCATCTTACTGAAACTAACCATAGACAATGACACTACAGAGTATTATATGTTTAATATAATATAAAACCAGATAGCCATTGATTTCTGGTGTCCAATTCTGTAGAATTATTTTTGTGTTGCTATTTACTTCTGTATTATTCCTTCTACATTTATTAGCACTAGTTTATTCTTTTATAAATTTTTTTTTCTGTACAAATCCAATTGCTTTTAACTGGGCTTCCTATTTTGGGTTTAATGGTTATTAACTTTTGGGGGGGTCATAGACCTCTCTGAGAATTTTATGAGAGGCATAGAACTGCTTCCTAAAAGATGCACTTAAGCACATTTGGTCCATATTTTACATATAACGTCAGTTCCTGAAGCTGACCTCTGGAGTCCTAAAAGTACTTCCACTTGAATTTATCATATCTATATCATTTATCTGTCCATTTATCCATAAAACATTCTGAATCTACACTAAATTTGGTGCACTTATACTAAGAGTAAAGGACATGAGCTTTACTCTTACGGAACATATAGTGTAGATTTGTGGGAAGAAGTATGTTCAACAAATGCAGCAGTATTACAGGTATTTTGGGGCTACAGAGCAGGCCAAAAGACAGAAAAGTTTTATTCTATTATGGGAATATTAAGCAAAGGTTTCAAGAAATAGATTAATCCTTCTAAAGGAATGCCTTCATGATTCTACTCTTTATATTAAAACAATTGCAATGGTGCTCCATCAATATAGGAAAAAGAACAAACATCTCAAATTGAAATCTAAGAACCTTGTTAGCTGGATACCAATCTATTTTTGTTCTTTCAGTTATCAGCCAAGTTGCACTGGGTGTGTCACATAAAATCTCTGGATTTCAGTATTTCCCTCTTATAACTATAATAGCAATGTCATCAACAAATAAGAAACAAACAAATTAACCTTCTTATAGAATTTTGCAGAGTAATAATAATATTAATGTCAACTACCTCCACAGGCATTATTTAAAATTTTTAGATTTACTTTCTCTTGTGTATCTGGATGGCTAAAGATGAGGTCAGAATGGCTAAGGATGAGGACTTTAGACTCAGCAACATCTCTGTTCCATCCTGGCTTTGTCAATTTTTGTCTCTGTGACTTGGACAAGTAATTTGACCTATTTATCAATTTTCTCATCTGCTTAAAGTCAATGAAAAAAATATTTGTTAGACTCTTTTGAGTAGATATAATTATCTCCACTTATATGTAAGGAAACTGTGGTTTGATAGTTAAATAACTCACCTAGCTCATACAGACATTGAAAAACATAGTTGAAATTCAAGGCTCTGTAACTCTAAAGACCATGGTTAAATGGCTAATTCATGGAGAGAGAGAGAGAGAAAGGGAGTGAGACATTAATTTCCTTCCCCTTTTAAGTCATTGTCTTCCAGTCTGAATTTTCCACTTTGTGTGATCTTACCATTATAACCTAGAACTATTCCACTTCTGTGCCTTTGTTCATGTCATGTCCTGCTCCTAACCTCTAGTTGCATTTCTCCTCCTTCTGTTAAGGGCCTCCTGGGAAGGCCCATCACCTCTCGCAAGCTATTTAAATAGACCATATACCATGGAGTCATCTTTCATAACTTTTAGAGTCCGTACACTTATTTTGTTTCCTTCACATGCCATTACTCATCCTCAGCCCTATATTACTACCTGTGCTGGTTTGAAAAGATGTATGTCCCCTAGAAAAGCCATGTTTTAATCAAAATCCCATTTCATAAAGGTAGAATAATCCCTGTTCAATACTGTATGTTTGAAACTGTAATCAGATCACCTCCCTAGAGATGTAGTTGTTAAGCTGGATTAGGTGATGACATGTCTCCACCCATTTGGGTGGGTCTTGATAAGTTTCTGGAGTCCTATAAAAGAGGAAACATTTTGGAAAATGAAGGAGATTTGGAGAGAGTGGAGAATGCTGCAGCACCATGAAGCAGAGAGTCCACAGCCAGAGACCTATGGAGATGAAGAAGGAAAATGCCTCACGGGGAGCTTCATGAAATCGGAAGCTAGGAGAGAAAGCTAGCAGATCCTCGCTAGCACATGCTTGCCATGTGCCCTTCCAGCTGAGAGAGAAACTGTGACTGTGTTTGCCATGTGCCTTCTCACTTGAGAGAGAAACCCTGAACTTCATCAGCCTTCTTGAACCAAGATATCTTTCCCTGGGTGCTTTTGATTGGACATTTCTATAGACTTGTTGTAATTGGGACATTTTCTCAGCCTTAGAACTGTAAACTAGCGACTTATTAAATTTCCCTTTTTAAAAGCCATTCTGTTCCTGGTATATTGCATTCCAGTAGCTAGCAAACTAGAACACTACCATGTTAGCCCATATATTTTTATTACTTCAAAGAGATCATAATTCCTTGTAGCCAGGGTCCTGGTTTGAACTTGTGCCTGTATCACTGCCTGACATGCACTAGACTTCAAGGCATTTCTTATTATTGATTGATTTTGTTTCAGTTTGAAAGATAATTTTAAAGAATGTCTTGGTTCAGTGTGAACAGAACTCTAAAATCATAATTTCAATCACAGGGAAAATGTTATTTTATTTGCACTCTCTTCTTCAGAAATATATCTGATGTGTAGAGTAAGCGGCATTTTTCCCTTTGTTGCTGTAGCTGGAAGATGGATGAAACTATAACAGTGTGATGGTTTTGTAGAAAATTATGGCATCAAGGGAAATGTGATAATTTACTAGAGAGTTTACCATTTTGATCTCTTCCTTGTTTTTCTTTCTTTTCTCCCCATGTCTTGGGAAAAATAAATTACTACAGAATTTTAAGAGTTCACCCTTACAGCCCTGCTAATGTAAGAAGTAATATTCTTAGTGGGCTATTTACTTGCTACATGTAACGCATAAGTGTCAGATAGTGGATGAAATTCTTCTCTGTGATATGTTATTCCTCATGTAAGTTCTTCAGACTGACTCTAAGCAGTGTGTTTTTATAGGATAGTGGGTGGGGGGTCAGGGAGATGCTTCAGGGTAAGAAGTCAAGTTAGTGTTTCAGCTCTTTCCTAAGTGAACTTTTTAAAAAAAATCTTTCGGGGATTTCTCTTATAGTTATGGTTAACTTTTGACTTGTATCACTATCTTATTTTCTTCCTTTTACTGAGATCATTTTCTGTAGATAAGGAAGACTTGGGGAAAAGGAGACTTTAAGCAGATGGGCACTGACACCCCCGGTCTGATCTTGACAATCAAGCTGTGTCCTGGACCATAGGCAATGTGGTTATTGAGGTAACTAAGCATAAGGCATTATGGTCATGCCATGTTGACTGGAGGAATAAAAAAATAACACCTTTACTCATGTCTGACAGAAAATCAGTTTACTTAATAGTTTTGTCCTTAACCTTAAATGGAAGGGTATGGGACTAGAAAATTTAAATTCATATGGTTATTAGTGCATGATAAGACACTGCCTCACAGGGTAATTTGGTATTGTGCTTATGAAATAATACAATTTTTCAGTGTGTTTTTCAATTGTCAATTCTCGATTTTCATCTTACTTGACCTCTCAGAGCATATGATAAAGTTGCTCATGCCCTTTTCCTTGATATCATTTCTTCATATGATATCCAGGATTTCATCATACTTTTGTGGTTTTCATCCTCTTGCACTGGCCAGTTCTCAGTCTCATTAGATAATGCCCCCTTTCTCTTTGTCTTCTTATTGTTGGAGAACCACCCTATACACTCACTCCCTTGGTGATCTTATCCATTCTCATAGCTTCCATACTAAATATATGCTAACAAATTCCAAATGTGTATGTCTATCCTAGAACTCTAACCTGAACTACAGACTTAAGTATCTAATTGCTGACTTGATGTCCCTTCTTGGACGTCTAGTAGATATGTCAAACAAAGCATGTCCAAAGTTTTTGCTTTCCAAACCTGCTCCATCCACGGTTCTCTCCGTATCATTGTATGGTACCTCCATTTCTCCAATTGGTATCCAAAAAAGGTGGAAGTCATCCTTTACTGATCCAATTTACTCAAATCTGTATCCAATCCAGTAGGAAATCTTGTTGGCTGTAGTACCAGAATGTAACTGGATTTTAACCACTTTTTACTACTTTCATTGCTTCCATTTTGGTCTCCATCATCATCAACTCTTGTCTGGATAATTATAAGAGACAAGCGTCCTAACTTAGCTTGGCCCTTTTTTCCTACTATTGTCCCTCATACCTTGCGCACTTCAAAGGTCTAGTATGAATGCATAAGCCAGAGTGATTTTTTTAAAAGATGGTTTTGGTCATGCCACTTCTTTCACAAAACTGCAATAATACTGCAAAAATTCAAAGCAGTTCCTCTTTCTACTCAGAGAAAAAGTCAAAGTACTTTAATGTCTTTCTTTTTGCTGTTTGGGTTAGGTATTCTCTTTTTCTGTTTTTGACTTTTTTTTTTTAATTCAAGAAGTTGTAGGTTTACAGATATATCATGCATAAAATACAAAGTTCCCACATACCACCCTATTATTAACTCCTTGCATTGTGTATGGTACATTTGTAATAATTCATGAAAGAACATTTTTATAATTATACTATTAACCATAGTTCATCATTCACAATAGAGTTTACTGTCTTGTACAGTCCTATATATATTTTTTTAATTTTTATTTTCATAACATATATACAATATAAAATTTCCCCTTGTAACCACATTCATATATATAATTCAGTATTGCTGATTATGCTCACAATGTTGTGCTACCATCACCACCATCTATTACCAAAACTTTATGATCAACCCAAATAGAAACTCTGCACAGTTTCCCCATTCCCTACCCCTATACTTTCCCTGGTGCTCTATATTCTAAATTCTGACTCTATGGGTTTGTTTATATAATTATTTTAAATATGTGAGATCATCAAATATTTGTCCTTTTGTGCCTCAGGTTTCATCTATGTTGTTGCATATTTCAGAATGTCATTCCTTTTGAATACTGTATAATATTCCTTTGTATGTAAATACCACATTTTATTTATCCATTCATCTATTGATGGACACTTAGGTTGGTTCATCCTTTGGCAGTTGTGAATAATGCCACTATGAACATCGGTGTGCAAATATCTGTTTGAGTTCCTGCTTTCACATATTTTGGGTATATACCTAGAAGTGGAATTGCCAGGACATATGGTAATTCTATACTTAACTTTTGGAAGAACTGATAAACTGTTTTCCACAGTGGCTGTACCATTTTACACATCCTGACTACACTTGTAATTTTCTGTTATTTTAATAGAAAATTAAAGCAGCATTTGCTGTGAAATATTATCTCATTGTGGTTTTAATTTGCGTTTCCTCTATAGCTTTTGGCCACATGTGTATCTTCTTTGGAGAAATGTCTATTCAAGTCTTTTGTCCATTTTTTACATGGATTGTTTCTTCAGTTTCTTTCTCTTTGCTTCTATTATTCCACCTTTATTGGCCCCTGCTTTTATCCAACATATAGGAATTTTCTGGCCCTTTCTTCTGTCCACAACACTCTTTGCTAGCTCCTTCAATTCCTGCAAGTGTCTCTGCAAACAACGTGCTGTCAATGAGGCCAGTGTGTGAACACCCTTTTTAAAAGTATAAGCCCCCCCTCTTACTCAAGCACTCAAATTTCCAGTTTCTTTTTATCATGTTTTCTTTCTATTTTTTTTTGTAGAATAAGACTCACCAACTTCTAATACAATATAATTTATTTACTTATCATATTTATTGTTTGTCTTTAATATTGAATTATAAACTCCATAAATGTAGGGACCTTTGTCTATTTTATTCATTCATATATCCCAAAAGGCTAAAAGTATGTGATACATAGTAAGTGCTAATAAATATTGGCATAATGAATAAATGGGTGAATGTGGAGGAACAATGATATAACACCTTCTTCAGTGCTTGGTGTTAAGAGTTTCTTCAGTATCGGGGAACTCATCCTGACATGCTCTGATTACTCTCACTGCTTTTAAAGAGACTGATTATTGGGGCTAATCAGAGTCAATCTTCATTTCTTTGTTCCCAATTAGTTAAGTTGGATTTTAAATTTGGGTCTGGGTGTAGGTCACATGTGATACAATGGGAAACCAAGGCCATCATGCATGAGAAAAGACAGCATGTTACTCACAGGTCCCAGGAGGAAGGCTACTATGAGGGGTTAACAAATGCAATAGGGTCAGGTGGCTCTACCAGTGGGCAGGGAGCGGACAAGCAGAGCGAATGGTTCCCATGGGCTTGTGTGATTAGTGGGGCCCAGGGCTGAAGGTTAGTAGGTTTCCCATGGGATCCATGGATTGGTTAGTTTAAAGCAAATGTGTGTGGAAAGGGAAAGAGACTGGGAATCTGAGGGTTTTAAGGATGGTTAGCTTATCATTTGGGACCAGCCATGGGTTTTGAGTGAAGTATGTGGGTGATGTGGGTAGTACCCACAGATGTGAATTTGGGTTATTAGAGGTAGTTGATGCCCCAGGGCTGGAAAGTTACCTATTAATTAGGCCAGAAGTCAGTGGGTAAGGCAAATGACTTAGCCAAATTAAGATGTATGCTGAAGCAGAACACAAAAAATTGTGGTAGTTATAACATTCTTCAATCTCCCTTGCCATTTGAGAAGATATTGAGGGGGGTGATAATCTCATACTTTGATTGTAAATTAGAGGTGGTACTCAAAACTAGGAGTTCACATCACAGCATCACTTTTTTTTTCCCAACCATACCTATACCTTGACAAAATGAGTAATTTCTGGGGAGCAAAAACAATGTATTAGCTAAGTACTAACTGAGCTACCAGTGTAGAAATAGACATTCTTTTCTGATTTATGGAACTTGGAGAGGATGCTGTGACTCCTTTACAAAGCATCTGTTATAATTTCTGGACCTCTTTGTTTACTGTAATAAGAGATGGCTAATTGCCAATGAAAGCAAGCCAAGCAAAGAAAGGTCTGGCACTTCCACAAAGGTGGTAGTGAAATTCTCACTAGTTTTCCAGTATGATTTTTAAAATTAATAATCATGGTACTGAATAATAATAAAAATAAAGAAGACATTTTATGTTGTCACAATTTTAAAATATTATAGAATTAAATAAAACATTTTATTTTCTTGCCATTTCTGACTTCCTTCTATCATTTAATTTGTTTCTTATGATATCAAAGAGTTAACAAGAAAAAAATTGTTATCCTATTATCTCAATATATGAAAACCTTCCAACTGTGCTTAGGATATAATAGATAGTCTTTGTTTTGGTTTACTAATGCTGCCGGAATACAATACACCAGAACTGGATTGGCTTTTACAAAGGGAACTTATTAGGTTACAAATTTACAGTTCTAAGGCCAAGAAAATGTCCAAATTAAGGCATCCACAAGAGGAAACCTTCACTCAAGGAAAGTCTATCGTGTCTGGGGTTTTTCTGTCACATTGGAAGGCACATGGTGACTTCTGCTGGCTCTTCTCTCCTGGATTGGTTTCAAAATGGCTCTCTCAGCTCCTTTGAGTCCTTCTGGTTCCCTCTGGGTCATTTTGTTTCTCTAAGAGTCTTTGGATCCTCTCTTAGCTTCCTCTAAGAATTTTATCTCTTAGTTTAGCATCTCCCAGTGCATCTTCTGTCTCCAAGCATCCTTCACTTGGTTCATCTCTCTGCTGTTTGTGTGAGAGCTGTATGAGCTCGCAGCTCTCTCTCTGTCTTCTGCCTTTTATTCTCTTCACAGAGGGCTCTAGTAGAAGGATTGAGAGCCAACTTGAATTGGGTGAGTCATATATCCATGGAAACAAGCAAATCAAAAGGTCCCACCCACAATAGGTCTGCACCCACAAGATAGGATTAGAAGAACATGGCTTTTCTGGGGGTACATAACAGTTTCAAACCAGCGCAGTGTCTAAAAATGGCCAGCCATTTGCTCCACTTCTTGTATGTGCATTCTAGTCCTCCAATTTAGAGGTGGAGTCCATCCTTCCTCCCCACCCTGACCTTAATCTGGGCTAGTTATGTGACTTGCTTTAATCAAAAGAATACAACAGATCAAAAAGCAGAGCTGAGCCAATTCTGGGCCTCAGTTTAAGAGGACTGGCAGATTTTGCTTTTACTCTCTTAGAACACGAGGGTGTAAGGAAGCCTAGACCATCCTGTTAAAGAGAAGAGCAATGTGGAGAAGCTCTAGAAGATGAGCTACATGTATGAAGAGAGGCCACATGAAGAAGAATTGACGTCAGTACCAAGGCTCTAGTCATATGAGTGAAGTCTTCATGAAGCTCCCAGCCCAGCCCAAAATTCAGCTGAATGAGTGACCCTAGCCACCACCATGTGGAGCAGAAGAACCACTCCATTAACCTGTAATGTGAGAATTATGGGAAATATTGTACTGCTGTGGTTTCAAACCATAAAGTTTTGGGGTTGTTTGCTATGTTGGTATAGATAACTGATACAATGAACTTTTTGTACATGGGCAGGCACCGGGAATCGAACCTGGGTCCTCTGGCATGGCAAGATTGTGCTTTAAACCTTTCATTTTGCATCTCGCCTGATGGTGGTTGCTACAGTCTTAAACTTGGTGGGTTTTCACAAGCTTACAAAGAAGATTTTTGCAAGTTCCTTGCTGGTATAGGCACTTAATTCCCTTTATCTTTGGTATTGAGGAAATGCTCATACAGAGGTTCTACAAAAGTAGCCAGTAATTGCTGATGTCTCAAAAATGGGTAAACTCTCATTTGTATCATAGAGGTGGGACTAAAGTTTCTGCTCCTTTTATCATGGCCCTGCATGACCACTACCCACAAGAAAACCTTGGAAGAAGAGATGCCCCTGGTTGGTAGAGGGAGGAAGTAAGACCAGGGCTGTAACTGCTGTACTGACACATTAAAACAACAATGACTTTCGGAAGAATGAAATCTAGAGATAGTAACACCTTATTCGCTGTTTGTCAGTGATAGATGTGTAGAGCACACGTGTTCACTTGGCACATTTGGGTATAAATTAGAAAGTTTATTTTTCCCAAAAAAAGAAGTAGTGATTTATTTTAAATCACTGAAGGTATATTTCTGAGCTATGTGTTTTCAAGAATTATTACCTTTTTATAGACTCATTTCAACTCTGCATTTGAAACCAGATGGTTTATTCTTGAACTGCAAGACTGAATATGTTAACCTTTAATGTAAATGTAGCTACTCATTGAACAGTTGGTTACTCCTACCTTTTTCTGTATTCCCTTGATGATAAAGAACCACTGTTTGATTTTCATTTTTTAATGCTTAGTAGGAATTTTCATTTGAGAGTTGCTAAACCATCTGATTTGGGTGCTATAAAATGTAAATGTTAGAAATAAATTGGCATTGCTAAGGTACTCTGGATGAAAGGGTTGCCATCACTATATAATCTCAAGTTGTAAAGAAGCAATTTGAGTTGTTTTCTGTGTGGGTTGACAAGTGAGCTTTTCCTGGGCTAGAGTTGGGAAAACAAAGACTTATTCAAGCTGTGAAATGCATTCAAGAGTAAACAGCAATAAATGACAAGAGGCCTGTTTTGTCAGAAATGTTTTTGACTGTTGTACATGCTTCTGATTACAGGAAAAAAAAAAAGGCCTGCTTGAAATTTTGGAATGACAGGTCTTCCATAATGGGGATAGGTTGGTTTGATTCCAAAAGAGAACAGATAGAAAGCTTTATCTTAAAGTAGAATGCTAAAAGGCAGCTTTCTCTTAGCTTTTAAACTTCATATGCTCTTAATAGTCTTTAAAGTTCAATTTTTTTCTGGTTTTATAGGATCCTTTTCCAACATTTACCTAGCTGCTATTTTCTCATTTTGGCCTGGAAAGACTACACTTGAACCCACCTGGAACTGTAAAACACTTGAACCCACCTGGAGCTGTAAAACTGTAAATTACATGAATTAGCTTTTGAATTGTGTTAAGATTTTCAGCCCTTCACTGAACTTGATGGAGTTCAGCGAAGTTTAATAAAGTGGTGGCCAAATTCCACCACATTTCAAAAAACTTCATCCACTTTTGTTATTCCCTAAATATCCTTAAAGATAGAAAAGTGAGGCCAAATTATACACTTCCATTATGTTATTATAGAGTGAAAAAAATAAATATGTTAGCATTAAAGTGCTGTACAGGGGAGTGGGGTGCTATGACTTAGGATTTCCTGTTAAATATAAAAGTGGAAGGTGAAGAAGGAGTTAGGTGAAGGGAAAACCATCTTTAAAATTTGAATTTTTCTACTAAGAAAATGAGCCATAATTCTAACCATACAAGTCCAGTAATTTCTTTCTCAGTATTACATTCAAAACCTGTTTACATGAAGAACTCAAGGACATTTACTTCAATTAAAACTTTTCCTTTAAATGAACCTTCAAAAATTATTCTTTCTAAAATGGTGCTGCAATTTTAATCTCAGCAATTTTGTGTAGCATAGTTTTCATATTATAGGGCCAGAGTTGAAGAGATTTTTCTGACAACTTAATTGCTTTGTATTTACTGTTCTTTGGCATATGTGTTTGGGCTAAAAATACCTGTTTGGGGTGACCTTATTTTGACTGTTTAAGATTTCAAGTACATCACATCCATGGCTCTCCATCTTCATTTATGTTGCAGAGAGATCCTGTTAGTGATTACAGAATTTGATTCTGATATTATTTGCTATTATTTCATAGCCTGTCAGAAATGCAGATTTACTAGTTTAAGGGAAAACCATCAATGAAAGTTGCTTGCTGTAGTGATTTGATTTCATCTGTCAGTGAAAAATATTGATGTTTGTGAACAGAAACTACTTAGATTTTTCTTTCTGGCCAAATGAGTATGAGTTGGCATTCGTTACTCTAATGGATAAATGGCCTGGTGCCTGTTAGTATTATTCGTCTGTTTGTTCACTCGCTATGAGTCAACTTGATTTCTCTCAATATGATATCTGAGATCGTAGTCAGTTTGGCATTGCACTAACTAAAGCATACCAAATTTATTCTACTCATTATGTTGTTTAAAAATATTAGTTGTTTAAAATATAAAGTCAGCTTTAATAAAAACTAATTTAAGCTGTATAATAAAACCAGTAGTTTCTTATTTATGATTTAATTGAAAGATTTCATAATACACTCTAATTATTAAACTCTCTTCACTCTTAAAGCGAGCAGTAATTTTTTAACCAGGACTTTTAAAACCATTAGAATTTTTAGCATTTAGGTTAGTTATAAATTTTGGGTGACCTTGAAATCTTTTCAAATTCCCATTTGCTCATATTATGGTTAGGCTTAATATGCCTATGTAATTTTGAACATATTAATGCCTTGTAATAACGTGAAATAAAGATACAAAAATCAATAGCTTTCCACTTTGGTTAAAAGACATAATGTAAGAGGAACTTATTAAAAGAATTATCTGAGAAAGACTTTAAACTTTGAACAAGTGAAATGGCATCCTTTCTTCTTAGCTAGGACAGCTCCACATTATAGATTTCTATAATGGTTATATCTCAATAACGGTTAATATGGAAGTTCAGCATGATCCCCCAAACAATGGCAATACGTTTTATTTTCTGCAGTTGGATGTTTAAAGTTGATAGCAAGGAAAAGCTGACAGCAAATGAAAAAAAAATCATGATAAAGGAATCAGGAAAGTCTTTAAAAAAGAAAAGCAATGAGGAAGAAATAACCCTACAGATATTAAAACACACTGTGTAGCTTCTATAATTAAACCAGGTTGAACCAATGCATAATTAGATAGAAAATCTAAGAAACAGAATGAAAATTAAAAAAAAAAAACCACCTCAAGTGCATGTTGAAATTTAGTATATAATAAATGTGGTACCTAAATTCCCTGTGGAAATGATGGATGCTAAAAATAAATGGTGCTGACATAGAAAAAGAATGAAATGTGACCCCCGCCATACAGCATACAAATAAATAAATAAATAAATAAATAAAATGTTGCTGAGACAACTAACTGGCCATTTCAAAAGTGATAAAACTGGATCTATGCTTTACATAAAACATAAGTATAAACTCTAAATGTATCAGAGATATTCAATGTAAAAGATGAAACCAGTCCTGTACTGGGAGGTAAAATGTATGAATTCTTTTAAGACTGGAGTGTGGGAAAACCTTTTTATGTATGACTCAAAATTAAAAAGTAATACAAGAAAACATTAATAAATTAGACTACATGAAACTTTTGCATGTGATGTGAAAACATCAGTAAAGTTAAAATACAAGTGACAAAGTGGGAGAAAATTTTATACCTTTTATAAAAGACAAAGAAACCAATTTCCTTAATATATGAAGAGATTGTAAAAAGAGAGGGGAAGAACAAAAAAGACAGAAACCTGATTTAAAAAATGGACAAAATAGAAAAAAGAGATCTAGACTTCTGGAGAAGATGGAAGCTTAGTAAGACGTGCGGGTCTTAGTTCCTCCTCCAGAACAGCTACTAGGGAAGTAGAAACGGTACAGAACAGCTTCTGGAGACATGACAGAGACCAAGAAGACAGCGTACCCCATTCTGGAACGGCTGAACCGGCAGGGAGAATCCGCTGCGGTGAGATCACCGAGGGGCGCACCCTTCCCCCGGGCCAGGGCGGCAGGCGGCCGGAACCCCTCCCTCCCTCCTTCCCGGGATGGCTGGGAGAATTGGACAGGCGATCCCCTCAAGCCGCGGCGGCTGGCGCCCGCCCCCCACACACGGCCCCCTGGACCAGCTGGGAGAATTGGATTGGAGATCCCCCAAGCTGCGCAGACCGGCGACCGGGGTCCTTTCCAAACACGTGGCTTCCTGGCCTGGCTGCAAACGGTGGATAGGCACTCCCCCAAGCCGCGGTGGCCGGTGCCTCCCCACCATGCTTGGCGCCCTGGGCCAGCTGGGAAATTTGGACAGGCACGCCCCCAAGACACGGAGGCCGGCGCCCCCCCACCACGCTTGGCGCCATGGGCTGGCTGGGAAATTTGGACAGGCGCTCCCCCAAGCTGCAGAGTCCAGTAACCCTCCCCACGCGCAGATTCCCGGGCCGACTGGGAGATTCGGATTGGCACTCCCCCAAGCCGCTTCGGCTGGTGACCCTCCCCTACAGCGAGAGTTTTCCAAAGTTAAAGGAGTTACAGCATCTTTTACTGGTGGGACCCGCAGACAAACGAGCACCACGGGCACCACCTACTGGGCAGGATAAGAAAAACAGAGCCCAGAGATTTCACAGAAAAATCTTTCAACCTGCTGGATCCCACACCCAGGGAAATCTGATTAAATGCCCAGATGTCAGCAGAAGATAATGGATCATACTCAGAAAATTGAAGATATGGCCCAGTCAAAGGAACAAACCAATAGTTCAAATGAGATACAGGAGCTGAGACAACTAATGCTGAATATACGAACAGAAATGGAAAACCTCTTCAAAAACCAAATCAATAAATTGAGGGAGGACATGAAGAAGACATGGGCTGAACAAAAAGAAGAAATAGAAAAACTGAAAAAACAAATCACAGAACTTATGGGAGTGAAGAACAAAGTAGAAAAGCTGGAAAAAACAATGGATACCTACAATGGTAGATTTAAAGAGACAGAAGATAGAATTAGTGAATTGGAGGATGGAACATCTGAATTCCAAAAAGAAACAGAAACTATAGGGAAAAGAATGGAAAAATTTGAACAGGGGATCAGGGAACTGAATGACAATATGAAGCGCACAAATATATGTGTTGTGGGTGTCCCAGAAGGAGAAGAGAAGGGAAAAGGAGGAGAAAAACTAATGGAAGAAATTATCACTGAAAATTTCCCAACTCTTATGAAAGACCAAAAATTACAGATCCAAGAAGTGCAGCGCACCCCAAAGAGAATAGACCCAAATAGGCATTCTCCAAGATACTTACCAGTTAGAATGTCAGAGGTCAAAGAGAAAGAGAGGAGCTTGAAAGCAGCAAGAGAAAAACAATCCATCACATACAAGGGTAACCCAATAAGACTATGTGCAGATTTCTCAGCAGAAACCATGGAGGCTAGAAGACAGTGGTATGATATATTTAAATTACTAAAAGAGAAAAACTGCCAACCAAGACTTCTATATCCAGCAAAATTGTCCTTAAAAAATGAGGGAGAAATTAAAACATTCTCAGACAAAAAGTCACTGAGAGAATTTGTGACCAAGAGACCAGCTCTGGAAGAAATACTAAAGGGAGCACTCGAGTCAGATACAAAAAGACAGAAGAGAGAGGTATTGAGAAGAGTGTAGAAAGAAGGAAAATCAGATATGATATATATAATACAAAAGGCAAAATGTTAGAGGAAAATATTATCCAAACAGTAATAACACTAAATGTTAATGGACTGAATTCCCCAATCAAAAGACATAGACTGGCAGAATGGATTAAAAAACAGGATCCTTCTATATGCTGTCTACAGGAAACACATCTTAGACCCAAAGATAAACATAGGTTGAAAATGAAAGGTTGGAAAAGATATTTCATGCAAATAACAACCAGAAAAGAGCAGGAGTAGCTATACTAATAACCAACAAATTAGACTTCAAATGTAAAACAGTTAAAAGAGACAAAGAAGGACACTATCTACTAATAAAAGGAACAATTAAACAAGAAGACATAACAATCATAAATATTTATGCACCGAACCGGAATGCCCCAAAATACGTGAGGAATACACTGCAAACTCTGAAAAGGGAAATAGACTCATATACCATAATAGTTGGAGACTTCAATTCCCCACTCTCATCAATGGACAGAACATCTAGACAGAGGATCAATAAAGAAATAGAGAATCTGAATATTACAATAAATGAGCAAGACTTAACAGACATTTATAGGACATTACATCCCACAACAGCAGGATACACCTTTTTCTCAAGTGCTCATGGATCATTCTCAAAGATAGACCATATGCTGGGTCACAAAGCAAGTCTTAACAAATTTAAAAAGATTGAAATCATACACAACACTTTCTTGGATCATAAAGGAATGAAGTTGGAAATCAATAATAGGCGGAGTGCCAGAAAATTCACAAATACGTGGATGCTCAACAACACACTCTTAAACAACAAGTGGGTCAAGGAAGAAATTGCAAGAGAAATTAGTAAATATCTCGAGGCGAATGAAAACGAAAACACAACATATCAAAACCTATGGGATGCAGCAAAGGCAGTGCTAAGAGGGAAATTTATTGCCGTAAATGCCTATATCAGAAAAGAAGAAAAGGTAAAAATTCAGGAATTAAATGTCCACTTGGGGGAACTGGAGAAAGAACAGCAAACTAATCCCAAAGCAAGCAAAAGGAAAGAAATAACAAAGATCAGAGCAGAAATAAATGAAATTGAAAACATGAAAACAATAGAGAAAATCAATAAGACCAGAAGTTGGTTCTATGAGAAAATCAATAAGATTGATGGACCCTTATCAAGATTGACAAAAAGAAGAAGAGAGAGGATGCAAATAAATAAGATCAGAAATGGAAGAGGTGACATAACCACTGACCTCACAGAAATAAAGGAGGTAATAACAGGATACTATGAACAACTTTACGCTAATAAATACAACAATTTAGATGAAATGGACGGGTTCCTGGAAAGACATGAACAACCAACTTTGACTCAAGAAGAAATAGATGACCTCAACAAACCAATCACAAGTAAAGAAATTGAATCAGTCATTCAAAAGCTCCCTAAAAAGAAAAGTCCATGACCAGATGGCTTCACATGTGAATTCTACCAAACATTCCAGAAAGAATTAGTACCAACTCTCCTCAAACGCTTCAAAAAAATTGAAGAGGAGGGAAAGCTACCTAATTCATTCTATGAAGGCAACATCACCCTCATACCAAAACCAGGCAAAGATATTACAAAAAAAGAAAACTACAGACCAATCTCTCTAATGAATATAGATGCAAAAATCCTCAATAAAATTCTAGCAAATCGAATCCAACAACACATTAAAAGAATTATACATCATGACCAAGTAGGATTCATCCCAGGTATGCAAGGATGGTTCAACATAAGAAAATCAATTAATGTAATACACCATATCAACAAATCAAAGCAGAAAATCACATGATCATCTCAATTGATGCAGAGAAGGTATTTGACAAGATTCAACATCCTTTCCTGTTGAAAACACTTCAAAAGATAGGAATACAAGGGAACTTCCTTAAAATGATAGAGGGAATATATGAAAAACCCACAGCTAATATCATCCTCAATGGGGAAAAATTGAAAACATTCCCCCTAAGATCAGGAACAAGACAAGGATGTCCACTATCACCACTATTATTCAACATTGTGTTGGAGGTTCTAGCCAGAGCAATTAGACAAGAAAAAGAAATACAAGGCATCAAAATTGGAAAGGAAGAAGTAAAACTATCACTGTTTGCAGACGATATGATACTATACATCGAAAACCCGGAAAATTCCACAACAAAACTACTAGAGCTAATAAATGAGTACAGCAAAGTAGCAGGTTACAAGATCAACATTCAAAAATCTGTAGCATTTCTATACACTAGCAATGAACAAGCTGAGGGGGAAATCAAGAAACGAATCCCATTTACAATTGCAACTAAAAGAATAAAATACCTAGGAACAAATTTAACTAAAGAAACAAAAAACCTATACAAAGAAAACTACAAAAAACTGTTAAAAGAAATCACAGAAGACCTAAATAGATGGAAGGGCATACCGTGTTCATGGATTGGAAGACTAAATATAGTTAAGATGTCAATCCTACCTAAATTGATTTACAGATTCAATGCAATACCAATCAAAATCCCAACAACTTATTTTTCAGAAATAGAAAAACCAATAAGCACATTTATCTGGAAGGGCAGGGTGCCCCGAATTGCTAAAAACATCTTGAGGAAAAAAAATGAAGCTGGAGGTCTCGCGCTGCCTGACTTTAAGGCATATTATGAAGCCACAGTGGTCAAAACAGCATGGTATTGGCATAAAGATAGATATATCGACCAATGGAATTGAATAGAGTGCTCAGATATAGACCCTCTCATCTATGGACATTTGATCTTTGATAAGGCAGTCAAGCCAACTCACCTGGGACAGAACAGTCTCTTCAATAAATGGTGCCTAGAGAATTGGATATTCATATGCAAAAGAATGAAAGACGACCCGTATCTCACACCCTATACAAAAGTTAACTCAAAATGGATCAAAGATCTAAACATTAGGTCTAAGACCATAAAACAGTTAGAGGAAAATGTAGAGAGATATCTTATGAAACTTACAATTGGAGGCAGTTTTATGGACCTTAAACCTAAAGCAAGAGCACTGAAGAAAGAAATAAATAAATGGGAGCTCCTCAAAATTAAATGCTTTTGTGCATCAAAGAACTTCATCAAGAAACTAGAAAGACAGCCTACACAATGGGAGACAATATTTGGAAACGACATATCAGATAAAGGTCTAGTATCCAGAATTTATAAAGAGATTGTTCATCTCAACAACAAAAAGACATCCAACCCAATTACAAAATGGGAAAAAGACTTGAACAGACACCTCTCAGAAGAGGAAATACAAATGGCCAAAAGGCATATGAAGAGATGCTCAATGTCCCTGGCCATTAGAGAAATGCAAATCAAAACCACAATGAGATATCATCTCACACCCACCAGAATGGCCATTATCAACAAAACAGAAAATGACAAGTGCTGGAGAGGATGCGGAGAAAGAGGCACACTTATTCACTGTTGGTGGGAATGTCAAATGGTGCAACTGCTGTGGAAGACAGTTTGGCAGTTCCTCAAAAAGCTGAATATAGAATTGCCATACGACCCAGCAATACCATTGCTAGGTATCTACTCAAAGGACTTAAGGGCAAAGACACAAACGGACATTTGCACACCAATGTTTATAGCAGCATTATTTACAATTGCAAAGAGATGGAAACAGCCAAAATGTCCATCAACAGACGAGTGGCTAAACAAACTGTGGTATATACATACGATGGAATATTATGCAGCTTTAAGACAGAATGAACTTATGAAGCATGTAATAACATGGATGGACCTAGAGAACATTATGCTGAGTGAGTCTAGCCAAAAACTAAAGGACAAATACTGTATGGTCCGACTCATGTGAACTGACATTTGAGAATAAACTTGGAATATGTCATTGGTAACAGAGACCAGCAGGAGTTAGAAACAGGGTAAGATAATGGGTAATTGGAGCTGAAGGGATACAGACTGTGCAACAGGACTAGATACAAAAACTCAAAAATGGGCAGCACAATAATACCTAATTGTAATGTAATTATGTTAAGCACTGAATGAAGCTGCATCTGAGCTATAGTTTTTTTTTTATTGTTGTTTGTTTGTGTCTTTTTTCTTTTTCCTTTTCTTTTTTTAATTATTATTATTATTTTTTTATTTTTTTCTCTATATTAACATTCTATATCTTTTTCTGTTGTTTTGCTAGTTCTTTTCCTAAATCGATGCAAATGTACTAAGAAATGATGATCATGCATCTATGTGATGATGTTAAGAATTACTGATTGCATATGTAGAATGGAATGATTTTTAAATGTTGTGTTAATTTCTTTTTTCTTTAATTAATAAAAAAATGGGCAAAATACATGAACAGACAGTTTACAGAAAAATACACAGTGATCCTTAAATATGAGAAGAGATTTAAAAATAGGTTTATTACTTTTCATACTGGCAGAAATTTAAAAGGTTGACAATATACTCTTGGCAAAGTTGTGGGGAAACAACTACCCTCATACATTATAGTGGGAAAGCAGACTGTTACATCCCCTGTGGAGGGGAATTTTGCAATATGTAATAAAATTGTATAGGTATTTACCCGTTGACAATTGTTAGGGATTTTCTCTGAAGCTACATCTATACACATATGAAATAACAGATATAAAGGTTTGTTGATTATACCACTCTTTGTAGTGATAAATTATGGGAAATATCCAAAATGCTCAACAATAAAAGAATTTGATTTAATATGGCAATCACTCAATGGAGAACTATGCTGTAGTGGTTTGAAACTGTATATACCCCAGAAACTCATGTTCTTAAAGTTAATCCATTAGTGTGGGTGTGGACTCACTTTAAGTAGGGTCCTTTGGTGAGTAGGATCTTAAGATGTGACCCACCTCATTTATCAGTAATTCTTTTACTGAGGCCCTTTATAAGAGAATGTAATCAGGCAAACAGAGAGAAAGCCCCAGAAGCAAGAAGCTGAAAGCAACAAAACACAGAGACCAGCAGGCTCTGACATGTGCCTTGCCACATGTCTTAGGAGCCCAGGATTGTTGTTAGCCCCTCTTCAAGAAAAAGCATTGACTTGATGATGCCTTGATTTGGTTATTTTCAACAACCTCAAAACTGTAAGCGTGTAAGGTAGCAAATTCCCATTGTTAAAAGTCCATTTTTTCCCTTTGTCTTTCTTTTTCTGGTATGATGCAAATGTTCTAAAACTGATCATGGTGAAGAATACCTAACTATATGATATTGTGAGCCACGGATTGTATAATACAGTTGGACTGTATGTATGTGTATATTTCTCAATAAAAATATTTTTTAAAAAGCCAACCTATTTTATGGTATCTGCTTTTGGAAGCTTAGCAAACTAAAACATATGCCATCATGCAAAAGTCTCTATGAAGTGATAGCAAATAATTCTCACAATTATTGTTATGTGTAAATGAAGAGAGCTGCAAGAGTGTATATATAATTGTGATGTGCAGCTTCTGACAGGTTTCCAGTACGTTCTCCCTCCTTGTACAGTGTTCATGTTCTTGTGCAATCTCTGCCCCTTGATTGTGGGCTGAACTTGGTGACTCATTTCTCATGAATAGATTATGGCAAAAGAGGTAGGTTATTTCTGTGATTAGATCACAAAAGACTGTGACTTCCATCTTGCTGGTATTCTCTCCCCTGGATCTTCTCACATGCTTGTTCTGGTGGAGAAGGCCACCTGATTGGTCTTCAGTGAATGCCTCCAAAGAAGTAAGGCTCTCAGCCCACTAGTCTGCGAGGAGCTGATTATACTACCAACCATGAGTAGCTTGAAGTAGATACTGCCCAAGTTGAACCTTGAGACGACTGTGGTCCTGGTCAGTGCTATATTGTAGCCTGGGAGACTACATTGAAGCAATGATGATTGCTTCTCATGAGAAATTCTGATGCAGAGGACCTCCCTGCTCTGTCCTCCTCCCACCCCCAGCTAAGCCATGTCCATATTTCTGACCTACAGAAACTGTGGAATAGTAAATGTGTCTTTTTTTAAATTGCTAAGTTTTTGATAACTGTTTACATAGCAATATATAACTAATATAATGGTATAAATGTTTTGCATGATAAAGAAGGGAAAGTAAAAATACATATTTTGTTTTTAGCATTACAAAAAAGAAATAAGGATAAATTATCAGTAAACATCAAAGTCTGAGTATTTGAAAAATCATGGTAACATGAATTAAAACTTGTAACCTGACAGCCCCTGAGAAATGTTATTATACAACAAATGTTAGTATGCAAATGCATTTTTTAGCATAGTCAGGGCCTCCTTAAGTGAGTTTGTATATAGATTTATTGGAAATGAGCAATTCTAATTTATGATAAACTTGAGTATATAAATATTTCTGGTGATATTCTGGTTGTCAACCCCATGAATAATTTGTTTTTTGAGTTACTCCGAACTGGAAGACTGATTTGTTTTGCCATATAATTACTTGACTTTGATCACTGAAAAATGTTGGAGTTAAAGGAAGTCCCTATTTATGTTCAGCTTTTGCTGAAACAATTTAATGAGAAATTTAATGTGTCCTTAAGATAATTTGGATATTTTTAAAGAACTGTGAAACTACCCAACAGAAAAAGTGATTCTTTTCTTTTATCGACCCTCCTAACCAAGAGCATAAACAGTTCACAAATACTAAACAGGTTGTAATTTTCAATATTTCTTTAACAACTCTAACAACTTGCTATATCATTCTAGTTATTGGGAAAGGGTTGGGTAGATATGTAGATTGCAAAATAATAGGGTCAATGAAGATTTCCTAGAGTAGTTAGAGAGCCTTTAATCTCTGCAAGAACCCATAGTTTTTTAAATGAAGGAGAATAGCTTCAGTGTAAAGTAACATGTTTTGAAAATTCTTGGCATACTTCACAATATCACTGGCTCATTTCTGTTTTAAAGCAGTTATTGCATGTGCAGCTGAGTTATTTACTGCATGGGAAAAATAATTTTCTCTGTTTGTATCCTTGACTCATTCAGTTATACTTCCTTTATATGCACATGGGGACTTTCATTACAAATATCTTGAAGCTTAAGTCCCCATCAAATATAATCTAATATATCCAGGGTTTTAACCTACCATTAGAGAATGGGCACACATATCCATGCATTTTTAAACAAAAGTGATAGATGAACACCAAGGAAAAAGAGGAATGTGCCATTCGCACTGCTTGGTAAAGGTACTATTTTTCATGGTTCGATCTAGCTCTCTTATCTCTGAAGTCTGGAGAATGGCAATGCATGGGCTGGTAATCCCAGCTTCTTCAAATGCCTGAGGGAAATGTACTGTAGAAATGATCCAAATCTTGGACAACTTAAGTCCAGGCTATAAGAAAAGGACATTCCAGATTACAATGAATTGCATGTTTGAAACATTGAATAAAAGAGCCTATTTAAGTTCCAACAAATTAAGAATTTTTGCTTTGCTTCTCTGTTTTCCTTTTGGTTGGCTAAAAAAATCCCTTTGATGTTATTTTCCTAGGGAGAATATGATGAAAGGAAGCCAGTAGTAATAAACCTCTGAAAACTCCTAACCTGACTTCTCTGCCATGAGCCGGGGTATACTCTATCCTAAATTGAGTGATTATCTACTTTGGCTTCACTGAAACATAACACTCTAATTCTTATAGTAGAGACAATCATACTTAGACATTTAACATGAACTAAAGTTAATCTGGGACTGGCTACTCTTTTACTGAGAAGTTTTGATTAGTGCAAGTCATTGACTTCTTGAGCTTTGTGGGTAATTTTCATTAATAATTCAGGTTATAAATGTACTAGGATAAAACAATTGGATATATGTAGAGAAACAACACTCTACTAACAAGAAGAAATGAAGAGAAACTGACTGTGATAAAATGGTCATTGTCTCTTCTGTGTTGGCCAGCTTCCATTGTTTGGAAGGAGAGAAAGGTGAGAAGATCATTAAGAAAGAAGGAATTGAAATATGTCTGAAATTTTTGATGAGTTAGACAAGTAAATTAAATCTGTGACAGTGTGGGTTGGCAGCACAGATGTTGAAATTGTAGCCCTTGAAAAAGAGGAAACAGAACATAAGGCTTTTGCTACATGTGTGATTAAATCTCGTGGGTCCATGGAGAGGAAAATTGAGATGCCGGAGAAACAGATGATGCTGTAAAAACTGAAGTGCACTGATTAAGGCAGAGGGTGAGTATCCTTGAGGGAGAGAGGTTGTTTTAATGATTCTTACTTGGAAATAACAATGAAGGTAAACTGGAACTTCCCACATTCAAAGAGTATAAACTATCCTTCTAACCACCTGCAACCAATATTCTGGTCAATACTAGTTCTGGATTGTTGACTGAAAAAAGTTCAAGCAATTCAGCAAATTCTTAGCTTTAAAATATTTAATCTACTCTATTTTGGCACAGCAGTAAGAATTTTGCTTTTATTTAGTGATGTTCTTCTACTACCCTTTCTATCCCTAGATTTGGACGTTTTTTTTGGTCATGTGCCTATTTCAGAGCACTGCTGTATAAACTCAAACTTAGCATGAAATTTAATTTTAAGAGTTTCTAGTAATTGAGGGTATGTGTATGTAAGTATATATGTAAGACACATATGTCTAAATAAATAAAAATACCTATTAGCCAAATCATATATATATATATAGATATTCAAAATTGCAACAGTTAATGGAATCAGTTATAGACATTACTTACTATCTTTTGGTCTTTTAAAAGGTTGAGAAAATGTGTAGTCCTTTCTATATATATTTTATTAAATATCTAAGTGAAGAATGGAAAGATAAAGTTGGTATTACTTATATATTTCCTAACCCCTTTGTCAATCCTTTATGTGTGTGTAAGTAATCAAACAAAAATAAGTGGTTCAGAGACTGTTAATATAAATTCCTTTGAAAGACAGCCAGTTGTTGATATCTTTTCAGTCAATTCCCTTCCCTCTATCACTATTGTGGTCCCTGCCACCCCATTCCCCAAGTCCCTGCGTTGCCTCTGGTATGCTGCTTGTGTAGTTCATGGTGTTTGGGGATTACGAATTGTGGAAAATGAGTTACAAAGGAAATACTATGCTGTTTCCCATATTTCTGTTGAATGGAACTCGGTCATTTCCAGCTTTTTTTTTTTTTGGTTGTTTTTATAAAGATTTGAGTTAAAGGACCCCTCAGAGTACTCTAATGATTGATATTTGGAGTCATAAATATACCACCTGTATTATTCAGTGTTCTCTAGAGAAATAGGACCAATAAGATATATGGGTTGTGTGTGTGTGTGTGTGTGTGTGTGTGTGTGTGTGTGTGTGTGTGTGTGTGTTTTGTAGATTTATTTAAGGAATTGGCTCATGTAGTTGTGAGGGCTGGCAAATCCAAAATCCATAGGGCAGGCAGAAGGCTAGAAATTCTGCCAAAAGTTGAATTTACAATCTTGAGTCCGAAATCTGTAGGGGAGGCCAGCAGGCTGGAAATTCAGATGATTTATTCTTGATTTAAAACACAGGTAAATCAGTTTTAAAAAACATCTCTGAGAGTCACTGCTTTCTTTGTGTGTGTGTGTGTGTGTGTGTTTTTAAAATAAAATACATACTAATGGACAATCTATAAAATGTGATAACATTAATTTATTTGGACTATTAAGCATGTGGCATGTTTGCATTTTTAGAAAAGAATGAATTAATGGAAAATAAGATTCTGTCATGCACTGGTGCTGTAGCTTTGCAACATTATGTATTTTGGGCTGATTACAACTCAGTCTTTCAGCAGGATTATACATGATCAAAGCTTTTGAACTCAGATTTATTTGGCGTAAATGAATTACAAATAATGTCACTGTTTAAGTTATTCTATCTTTTCTCTGTTCAGATAATGATGCTAATGGTGTGCTAAAGTGAGGCTGTCCATCTCTGATCTTACCTAGTTAATTATAGATATATTCATCCAATAAATAAAAATCTCAGAAGTTTACCATGGGTTTAAGTTACTAGCAGGATTAACCATCTTACCTTATAATTATTAATATTTAAGCACCCTGTTCTTTTCTCTCCTTTTGAAATTCTTTTGCAATGTACTATGCATAAGAGAGATGACATGGGATTCTTCTCAGGATTAATTTTTCTCAGATGAAATATAGTACTACCAGACTCCTTGTCTACTTATTTACAGAAGCTTAAAGAACAGAGACACTTTCCTAATCTTTCAGCACAGTGGCCTCTAGCCTATGGCACTGGTCTTAATTGTAGTCAATATATATGTATTAAACTGATAAGAGTAAGAAAAATAGTTGGTCATCAGAGACGCATAGGATTGTTATACATGTCTGTTTATCTCTACCTAAAACTTTTTGCATTGGTCTATTTTGATACCCATATGCCATCAGTAGAGAGTCAGAGAAGCAGATTTCCAATCTTCATTAGGACACTAAAATCTTGGCAGGAATGCCTGATCCCTTTCTGAATGTTTTAATTGAATGTTACCTTTTTGGAACAGGAAAAGTTGGGCAGTCCCAGGAAAATGAAATAAGATGAAATGTTGAAGGAAAAGGATCTGAAATGAAGTGGGAAGAATGAGAAACAATTTCCTCCTCATATAAAGTTTGCCTTTCTAGTCTTTATTATGAAAAAGAATATGATATAAATCAGAGACAGTCAACTAAGCTCAATATTATATTTCCCCAGAATTACTTACTTAAGGGATTCATTAGTAACCACTTAACTGGAACTTTGCACAAAATTCTTTATCATAGCTAAGTATGTTAAAAAAAAAATCTCTATGATACCGTGCAAAAAATTAAAAGATATTTTTCCTTGGTAGACACACTCATAGAACTATATAAATGAATAATATGCATATATAGTCACTAAATGAAATATATTTTAATATATAGTTACATATTTATACATATATACTTTTGTGACACTTAATTATTGAGATTAAAAAGCAACTTGGAAATTTCTTCAAGAACATAAACTCCCTTTGAATATTCAGGTACTCAGAGAAAAATAATGTTAGCTTCTTTCAATCCCCTAATTCACTACCCAGTATTATTCTGGTGTAATAATTTAATGTTTCCTCATTTGCATAGTTTCATTTTTCTTAAATCACATTAAACTTATGTGATGTATGAATATATAAGTAGAAGGAAAATTATTGGGTTACTAGTTAGTTTTTATTCATTCCTGTTTTCTATATTTATAAGTTTAATTATATGTATTTCTTTTTAAAGCAAGGATTTTATGCACTTATTTTAAACTCCTGGCAAAACTAATCCTTCTCTGTAGAATTCACAGGTAATAAAGTAATTAATTCACAGGTAATACAGTAGGAAGTTATGAGAACTCATTTGAGAACACAAGGCACCACAATGGGGGAAGCAGACATTTGAGGATGGGGAGAATCAGTTTCATCTCCTAGTTCCCTTCTGGTACCTCTCTGAGTTTGGGCAATCACTTAATAACCCGAAACTTTGGTTGATCATGTAAATTGGAGATAAATTGCCTTATTTCTTCTTCATTGACAAGATGATATATGAAAATATTTGAAAGGAGAAAGTATTGTACAAATTTCAAGCATTAGTATAACTTTAGTCATGAAGTCATTCTCTGAAGCAGTAATGTTGAGGCTATATATTTTGAATAGGATTAGAAAAGATGCTGAATTCTTAACTTATGTAGCAGAGTGGTCTTTTGTGAACTACCATGGACTTTGAATTAATGGAAAATAAGATTCTGTCATGCACTGGTGCTGCAGCTTTGCAACATAATGTATTTGGGGCAACTCAGTCTTTCAGCAGGATTATACATGATCAAAGCTTTTGGATTCAGATTTATTTGGCGTAAATGAATTGCAAATAGTTCCTCTTTAGGATAACTGTAGATGGAATATAGCTTTCTTTTTATGGCTACAGAATGTCATGATGATAACCTTCCTATGGTTTAATAGCAACAACAACAACAATAAAGTACACTAATAGTACAAGATTTATGTTTATTAGCTTATTGAGGAGAATGCTTAATTTACTCAGTAGTCAGATTAAAAATGAGTTTATAGCATCGATGAGGTCAGGGCAAACAAAAAAGTGAAAAACATTTTTGGGAAAAATTTACATTTGTTATTTCAAAAAAAAGTATGGAAGTATTTTTACCCAGGGAAATAATAGTAGTTTTTTAATTTCCTTGAATTTATTTACAGTTAATTCTGTTTTTTATCTTTTATTTCATATTTGGTCAGGATTGTATTTTTAGCAGATTAGGGGCTTCAAAACTAACTGGTCCTGCATTTCACCTTCAGAACAACCTAACATGGTAGGCATGATTATCATCATTATTACTTTTAACAACTTTTTTAAAAAAATTTATTTATTAATTAAAAAAATTAAGAACAAACAAAAACATTAACATATAATTCTGTTCTACATGTATATTCAGTAATTCTCAATATCATCACATAGTTGCATATTCATCATTTCTTAGAACATTTGCATCAATTCAGAAAAAGAAATAAAAAAAGAACAGAAAAAGAAATAAAACAATAACAGAAAAAAAAAGATTATACGTACCATACCCCTTACCCCTCACCCTCATTTATCACTAGCATTTCAAACTAAATTTATTTTAACATTTGTTCCCCCTATCATTTATTTTTATTCCATATGTTCTACTCGTTTGTTGACAAGGTAGATAAAAGGAGCAGCAGACACAAGGTTTTCACAATCACACACTCACATTGTGACAGCTATATCATTATTCAATCATCCTTAAGAAACATGGCTACTGGAACACAGCTCTACATTTTCAGACAGTTCCCTCCAACCTCTCCATTACATCTTTTTTTAAAAAATTTTTTATTAATTAAAAAAAATTACAAGAAACAAACATTCCCAACACATACTCAGCAATTCACAATATCATCACATAGTTGCATATTCATATGATCATTTCCCAGAACATTAGCATCAATTCAGAAAAAGAAATAAAAAGACAACAGAAAAATATAACAAACAGAAAAAAAAATTTTACAGGCCATATCCCTTACTGATCCCTTTCATTGATCACTAGCATTTCAAACTAAATCTATTTTAACATTTGCTTTTAACAACTTTTTAAGGAATAATTTATATACCATAAAAGTTATTGATTGTAAGTATACAGGTCAAAATTTTTAGTAAATTTATACAGTTGCACAACATCACTATGATGTTTTGGAGCATTTTCCTCACCCTTAAATGTTCTCTCCTGCCAGTTTGTAGTGAATACCTTTCCCCATCCAGAGCTCTAGGTAACCAATAATTTCCTTTCTTCTCTATAGCTTTGCTTTGTATAGACATTTCATATAAATGGAATCATACAATATGTGGTCTGTTGTATTTGGTTTCTCTCACATAGCGTAATATTTTTGAAGTTTATCCATTTTATAGCATATCCAGTTTGTTTCTTTATATTGCTGAATCCTTTGCATAGATAAGCCACATTGTGTTTATCCCCTCACCAACTGATATACATTTGGATGGCTTCCAGTTAGGGGCTCTTGGGCATAATGTTGCTATGAACATTTGTTTACAATTCTTTTTGTGGACAAAAGTCTTTATTTATCTTGAGTGCATACTTAGGAGTGGGATTACTGGCTTACATGGTGGTAAGTGTATTTTTAACGTTTTAAGAAACTGCCAGATTGGATTTCAAAGAGGCTGTCCATTTACATTATCATCAGAAATGTATGACGGTTCCAATTTTTCACATCCTCATCCACATTTAATATAGGCAGTAGTGTTGAATACAGTAATTAAGTAAAAATGTAGTGGTTTCTCACTATAGATTTAATTTGCAACCCCCAATGACTAATGATGTTGAACATCTTTTCATGTGCTTAATAACTAATTGCATATGTTCTTTGGTGATATGTGTAATCAGATCTTTTGCCCATTATTTTTTATTATTTTGATTTTGATTGTATTGTTTTTCTTATTACTGAGTTCTAAGTGTTTTTATATATTCTGGAGACAAGCCATCAGATGTATGTTTTTACAGCTGCTAATGGATTGGCTTAAACAATGACATTTGTTGGCTCTCAGTTTTGAGGCTAGGAAAGTTCAAAATCAAGGCATCAGAAAAGCAATGCTTTTACTCTGAAGACTGGCATTCTGGAGTTGGCTGATGGCGATCCTTGGTTCTTGGTTTCTCTGTCACATGGCAATGTCCATGGCAGCATTTTCTTTCTCTTCTGGCTTGTGTTGACTTCCAGTTTCTGGCTGCTCCTAGTGGCTTTTCTCTTTGTGTATTTATCCAAAAGACCTCCAGTACTAGGATTAAGACCTATCCTGATTCAGTTGCATCCTCACTTATTAACTGAAATAACTTCATCAAAAAGTCCTATTTACAATGGGTTCATACCCATAGCAATGGATTAAGGACATGTTTTCTTGGGGCATATAACTCCAACTATTACACCATGCTAACAGTCTATGAATATGATATATCTGTTTATTTATATCTTTAATTTCCTCAGCAGTGCTTTGCAATTTTAGGTGTGCAAGTCTTCTAGTACTTTTGTTACATTTAACCTTAAGCAATTTAGTCTTTTTGATGCAGTGTGAATGAAATCATTTTCTTAATTTCGTTTTTAAATTGTTGTCAGCATGCAGAAATAAAATTAATTTTGTGTCTTGCATTCTGTAGCCTTAGTAAATATGTTTATTATTTCTAGAAGTTTATTTTTTCAGTAAACTGTTCAGGATTTTCTATATAAACAATCATAACATTTGTGAATAAACCCAATTTGAACTCTTCCTTTGCAGTATGATGTTTTTAGTTTCATCTTACGTTCTTATTGCACTTATTATAACCCCCAGTTCAATGTCGAATACAAGCGGCGAGAGTGGACATCCTTATCTTTTCCCTAATCTTAAAAAGGAAAGGATTTACTCTTTCATCACTAAGTATTATGTTAGCTGTAGGTTTTTGGTAGACGCTTTGTGAAGATTAGGACGCTTCCTTCTAATCTTAGTTCACAGAAAGTTTTCTTTTTTAAATCATGAACTTTGCTTTTTGTCATTTATTCTGTTAATATGGCACATAAATGAACTTTTTTGCTAGAGAAATTTCAGGTTTTCAGAAATATCATGCATAAAATATTAAATACAGAGTTCCAATATACCACCCAATTATTAGCACCTTGCATTAGGGTGGTAAATTTGTTACAATTCATGAAAGAACGTTTTTATAATTGTCTTGTTAACTATAGTGCATCATTCACAGTAGGTTCACAGTGTTGTACCCACCTACGTTTTTTCTTTTAATTAGTAACATATATATGACCTAGGATTTGCCCTTTTATCCACATTCACATATATAATGCAGTCCTGTTAATTGCATTCCTAGTATTGTGCTACTATTATTACAATCCATTATCAAAACTTTACAATCAAACCAATAGAAATTCTGTTCAATTTAATCATTAACTCCCCATTCCCTAACTCCAAATCAGCCCATGGTAACATATATAATAGATTCTGACTCTGTTTTATAGTTTGCTTATTCTACTTTCAATTAGGTGAGATCATACAATATTTGTGCTTTTTGTCTGGCTTATTTCACTTAATATGATGTCTTAAAGATTCATCTAAGTCATCACATGTATCAGAGCTTCATTCTTATTTAATGTTGATTCATATTCCATTTATGTAAATACCACATTTTATTTATCTATTCATCATTGATGGACACTTGGGTTGCTTCCATATCTTGGCAATTGTGAATAATGCCAACAGGAACATCAGTGTGTAAATACCCATTTGAGTCTCTGCTTTCAATTCTTTGGGGTATATACCTGGTAATGAGATTGCTAATCTGTATGTTAATCTGCACTTAGTTTTCTGAAGAAATTCCAGACTGTCTTCTACAACAGCTGCGCCATTTTATATTCCTACCAGTAATGAATGAATGTTCCTGTTTCTCCACATTCTCCAATACTTGTAATATTCTGTTAGCCATTATAGTGGGGGTGAAATGGCATCTCATTTTGGTTTTGATTTGCATTTCTGTGATGGTGAATGATGCTGAGCATCATTTCTTGTGCCCTTTGATAGTTTATGTATCTTCTTTGGAGAGATGTATTTTCAAATCTTTTGTCTATTTAAATATTGGGTTGTTTCTCTTTTTTGTTGTTAATCTGAAGGATTTCTTTATATATTTTGGATAGCAATCATTTATCAGATATGTAGTTTCAAAATATTTTTTCCCAATGTGTAGGTTATCATCTTACTTTCATGATAAAATCCTTTATGTACAAAAGTTTTAATTTTGATGAGTTCCCATTTACCTATATTTTCCTTTGTGGCTTGTGCTTTATGCTTGAAGACTTAAAAAACATTGTCTAATACAAGGTCCTGAGGAGGTTTCTTTGTGTTTTCTTCTAGCAGGCACTATTAAGAAAATCATTTTGAGGTGATTTTTATATATGGTGAGGTTGAGGTCCTCCATCTTTTTTGTTTTTTTTTGCAAACAGAGAAGCAATTTTTCCAGCATCATTTGCTGAAGAGACAATTCTTTGCCAATTGAGTGATCTTTGCCACCTTATCAAAAATTGGTTGGCCATAAATTTAAGAGTTGATTTCTGAGCTCTCAAGTCAATTCCATTGGTCTATATATCTGTCCTTGTTCCTGTGTCTTTAAGTTTTGATTACAGAGATTTTTTAATAAGTTTTAAGAACAGAAAGTGTGAGTCCTACAACTTTATTCCTCTTTTTTCAAGATTACTTTAGCTATTTAGGGCCCCTTACCCTTCCCTATAAATTTGGTTATTGGCTTTTCCATTTCTGGAAAGAAGTTTATTGGAACTTTGATTAGGATTGCATTGAATCTATAAATTGATTTGGGTAGTATTGACCACCTAATAATATTTACTCTTCCAATCCATGGGAGCATGAATATCTTTCCACTTATTTTGGTATTCTTTAATTACTTTTGGCTGTGTTATACAGGTTTTGGTCTACAGGTACTTTACATCCCTGTTTAGATTCATTCCTAGATATTTGATTCTTCTAAGTTATTGTGAATGGAATTTTTTTTCTTGACTTTTTCTTCCAATTATTCATTGCTTGTGTATAAAAACATTATTGACTTTGTGGTAATAATCTTGTAACCCATCACTTTGCTGAATTTATTTATTATCTCTAGGAGCTTTTGTGGAGATATTTATTATCTCTAAGAGCTGTTGTGGATTTTTCAGAGTTTTCTGATGTAGGATTATATCATCTACAAATCCTGAAAGTTTTACTTCTTCTTTTCCAATTTGGATGCATTTTATTTATTTCCTTGCCTAATTGCTCTGGCAAGAGCTTCAAGTACAATGTTCAATAACAGTGGTGACAGTGGGCATCTTTATGTTGTTCCTGATCTCAGAGGAAAGACTTTCAGTCTTTCACCATTAAGTAGGATGGTAGCTTTGGGCTTTTTATATTTACCTTTAATCATGTTGAGGAAGTTTCCTTCTATTCCTTGTGTTCTAAGTGTTTTTTATTAGGAAAGGATGCTGTATTTTAGCAAATGTCTATTCTGCATCAATTGAGATGATCATATCTTTTTCCCCTTCATTATTTTAATGTGGCTTATTACATTAATTGATTTTCTTATGTTGGACCAACCTTGCATACTGGGGATAAATACCATTTGATCATGGTGTGTAATTCTTTGTATATACTTTGGATTCAGTTTACTGGTAGTCTGTGGAAGATTTTTGCACCCATATTCATAAGAGATATTGGTCTGTGCTTTTCTTTTCTTGTAGTATATTTATTTAACTCTTAAATAAGGGTGATGTTGTCCTCATAGAATGCATTAGGGAATATTCCCTCCTGTTTAATTTTTTTGAAGAGTATTGGAGTTAAGTCTTCTTGGAATGTTTGATAGATTCTTCTGTGAACCCATCTGGCCCCAGGTTTTTCTTTGTTGAAGGTAATTGATTACTGATTCAATCACCTGACTAGTAATTGGTTTGGGGAGCTTTATTTCTTCTTGAGTCATTGTAGGTAACGTGTGTTTTTAAGAATCTGTCCCTTTCATCTTGGTTATCTGATTTATTGGCACACAGATGTACATAGTATCCTCCCTGGTCATTTATATTTCAGGAGGGTGAGAAGTAACGTCCCCCTCCATTTGATTTCTGATTTTTGTTATTTGTATGCTTTCTTTTTTTTTTTTTTTCTTTTTCCTATGTCAGACTAACTAAACACTGGTCAATTTTATTGATGTTTTCAAAGAACTTCTTTTGGTTTTGTTGATTCTTTCTATTGTTTTTTATTTTACTTATTTATGTTTTAATCTTTGTTATATCCTTCCTTCTCTATTTGGAGGTAATTTGCTTTTTATTTTTTCATTCTTACAGCTTGAGGTTGAAGCTTTGATTGAGTATTTCTTCTTTTTCTTCTTTTTTTTTTTTTTACATGGGCCATCAACCCATTTGTATCTTTGACTTTAAGTGAATCTCTTACAGTAAACATGTATTTGGTTCATGCTTTTTTTTTATCCATTCTGCCAATCTCTGCCTTTTGATTGGAAAGTTTAATCCATTTACATTTAAAGTCACTACCGATAATACAGGACTTTCTTCTGCCATTTTGCTATTTAGCCTTTGTAAGTCTTATACCTTTTTATCTCTCACTTTCATCCACACCTTCTTTATTATTTATTTCCTTTTTTGTGTTGCACCATATTGAGTGCCTTCTTATTACTATCTGGATATATTTTTCACTTATTTTCCTTATGGTTATATGGGGTTAAAATTTAACATCTTAAATATATAGCAATCATATTTTGTTTGAACCAATTTAACTTCAATAACATGCCCATATACTTTTTCTGTACCCCACCATTTATTGTTACCACTTTTATCTGTGTACATTTTATGTCCATAAATATAGGTTTATCATTAATTTTTTATGCATTTGCATTTTAGAACCTGTAGGAAGAAAGAAGTGGGGTTACATTCTGAACAATACAATACAGTAATAATGACAGTTTTAGTTACCCAAATGGTAAACTTGGCTGAAGGTCTTTATGTTGCTATGAACCACTGTCTAATGTCCTTTCCTTTCAGTCTGAAAAAACTACATTTAGCAGTGCTTATAGGGCTGGTCTAGTGGAGATGAACTCCTTCACTTTTGTTTACCTGAGAATGTCTCCCTCATTTTTTTTTAAAATATGGAATGCTCCATGAATTTACATGTCATCCTTATGCAGGGGCAATGCTAATCTTCTCTGTATTGTTCAAATTATAGTATATGTGCTGCCAAAGCAAGCACCCTCCTTCATTTTTGAAAGAGAGTCTCACCACATATAAAATTCTTGACTGACAGTTATTTTCCCTCAACACTTCAAGTATTTCAACCCACTGCCTACTTACCTCTATGGTTTCTGATGAGAAACCAGCACTCAATCTAATTGAGACTTCCTTCATAACAGATTGCTTTTTTCTTACAGCTTTCAGAACTCTCTCCTTGTCCTTTGCTTTTGATAGTATAGTCAGTGTATGATTAGATGTATTTTTCTTCTTGTTTAGACTGTTTGGTGTTCTCTAAGCTTCTTGGATGTGTATATGAACATGTTTTTACTAAATTTGTGAAGTTCTCTGTCATTATTTCTCTGACTATTTCTTCTGCCCATTTCTCTCTACTCTTTCTGTGGCTCCTACAATATGTATATTAGTGTGCTTGATGGTGTCCCATAGCTGTTCTAGGCTATTTTCACTTTTAATACTTCTTTTTCTATTTTTGCTCCTCAGCCTGACTCATTTCAAGTGTCTTGCCTTCAAGTTCACCGATTCTTTCTTTTGCCAGTTCAACCTGCTCTTGAAACTCTCCTGGATATTATTTATTTATTATTATTTTTTTAGTTGTTGTGGTCTTCACCCCTAGTAGTTTTGTTTGGTTCCTTTTAAAAATTTCTACCTCTTTACTTTGACTTTCATGTCATTCATTTGTGGTTCTCATATTCTTTAGTTCTTTCCCTATACTTTCCTTCATCTCTTTGAGCATTTTAAGATCATATTTCTAAAGGCTTTGTTTGGTATATCCACATTCTCACCTTCTTCATGATGCTTTCTATATTTTTATTCTCTTCTATTGGATGGACCATCATCCCCATTTCTTTGACTGTTTGTATTCTTTTGTGACGTTATATATTTTAATATTTTAGAATATTCACTCTGGAATTTATTACCTAGGATATCTGTTTCTTGGTTTTGTAACCAACTTGTGATAAGACAGAGATTTTCTTGATGTCAGTCCTCCTATTAGGAAAGTCCACCAAAGTTGAATGCAGGGTTTTACCTGTCTTTCTTGGCCTCTGTCATGTCATGAGCTTTGGTTTGTTAGTTGTTTTGAAGTTTCCTTCCTTAGAGGAGTTAGATGTCCCCTCTTTTTCCCAGGGACAGACCTCTTTCTCCTGGGTATTTGACACTGGAAAACCCTTGTCCCCAGTTGTCTGCCTCTACAGATTTTTAAATCTCCTTTCATTTTCTCATGCTGCTTTTGTTTGGAGAGTAAATTCTTGGAGGATGGTCACCATGAAGTGGACTTTCCCAAGTCAGTCTTTCCCAGCCAAACCATAAAGGGGGCAGAATCCTGTTTCAAAGTACCCAGAAGAGTGAACTAGGAAGAGCTCCAAGAACTTCTTTGACAGTTCCCTAAAGCTAAGCATTTTTCTCTTGCCTAGCAAATGCAGACCTTCTACTGTCACTTGCTGCCCTGAGGAAGCACTACATCTTTCAATCTCCATCACCTCCTCACCCATTTTGGGAAGATCAAAACAATGTCTGCTGTTATTTTTTTCAGGGAGTTGAAACAATAGCTGCTCTCAGAGCCTGGAGCCAGTGATCCAAATTCACTAATCAAAAGCCATAATCAGTGATCAGCCATGTCCATAGCTGTTCTTGGGGAAGCAGATTTTTATGTCCCTTTCTGTAACCAGCAGCTAGTCAGGGAGACTTGATCCCATGGCTGCCTGCCATGAGAATGGGTATGGGCACCAATTGCTACCATGTGGAGAGAGCAATTTACATCATTTATCTGCCTCTTCCTCCTACTCTACTCAGGGTTCTATACAGTGTTCTTCTAGCCTCTGAAGTTTCAAAATCTTAGTTTCAGACCATTCTTGCCTGTTTAATATTTGTTTTAGTGGGAGGACTGAGTCTTAGAGCTCCCTGCTTTACCATATTCCCTGGAAGGTCTCTCCTCCTCTTTTATTCTTTGTGTAAGGTTATCCAGTTCTCCCAGTACTATTTGTTGAGATGAGACTATTCTGTTTCAGTTGAGTGGATTTAGCATCCCTGTCAAAAATCAAGTGACCATAGATGTTAGATTCTGTTTCTGAACTGTCAATTTGATTTCATTGGTCAATAAATCTGTCCTTGTGCCAGTCCCATGCCAGTCCCACAGTTTTGACCACTGTGGTTTTGTAATAAGCTTTAAAGTTAGGAGGTGTGAGTCCTCCATCTTTGTTCTTTTTCAAGATGGTTGTGGCTTTTTGAGCCTCCTTACCCTTCCATATATATTTGGTGTTTGTTTTTTCTACTTTTACAAAATAGGCTGTTGGAATTTTGATTGGTATTGCATTGAATCTGTAAATCATTTTTTTGTGGAATTGATATTTTAGTAATATTTAGTCTTCCAATCCGTGAGCATGGAATATCCTTCCATTTATTTAGATCTTCTTTGATTTCTGTTTATAACATATGTTTATTTATTTATTTATATTATTATGTTTTTTTACAACTTTTCTTTTTATTCACTAATATGTGTTACCACCTTTTAAAGCAGAACAAGATTTGGGCACCACATTTCCATTCACAAGCCTGGCTGAATCTTTCCTTTTCTTTACAACAGCATAGGCAATCTTAGAACTGTGCTACTCTAAACAATACTTTTCTTTAGAAAAAAGCCCTAGGATATTTGCTCCCATTGAGTTGGTTTAACATACTAATTTCTAGAGGCCTAGTACATGCAGAGTTGTTAACTACAGGAGATGGAAGTTTTAAAAAAGTAGATCCTCAATGATGAAACAACTCATTAAAGACTTCTTTTAAATATCAAGGTATATGCTTCAGAACACACACTTCAGTGATAGACTTGGTTAGATAAATACTTGAGACCACAAAGTTAATGTTAGGCTACATACATCTTACAACAAACGTTTACCTCAATCAGTTAAATTAAGGCAACATGAAATGAGAAAAGAACTACTAGCTCCACTTTAGTGCCTAAAGTATTACAGTATCACGCTTTGAAGTAGAAAGAAATCTTATATTTCCCTTAAGTAGTTGTCCTGCCATACAGTTTTTTTATGTTAATGAAAACAAACAAATAAAAAAAATCTTTGAAAATATATTACGGGTGGGAATGAAGAGAACTATTGGACATGTGTATGCGTATTCTTCAGTCAGAGCTCAGTCCACTTCCTCCATGAGCAAGGTGTCATCATCTCCCTCAAAAGGTGGCATTTCTTCCATTAAAGCAGTACTGCTATCATTAGCAGTAGGGTAGTTTTTGTCAATACCCTGGCTGAATTTGATCATCTTGTAGATCTTTTTGTCATGTGTTTGAGGGTCTTTCAGACTGAAGCCAGGAGACAGGAATGCACTTTCATAAAGTGAGATGACCAAATTCTTCATGAACTTATCATTCTTTTCAGCCTCTACCTTCTGCCTTAGGTTTTCAATAATGGAATGGTCAGGGTTGATCTCCAGGTGTTTCTTTGCTGCCAGTGCATTGTTGAGTTGTCTCTTAGGGCTTGAGCCTTCATGATTCTTTTCATATTTGCTGTCCAGCATTGCTTGTGACAATGCAGCATGGGGATGTGACCAATCAGTTTGACACTATCACCTTTTCAACTGTTTTCTCTGAAATGTCTTTCATGATTTTACAGAAGTTTTCAAACTTTTTATTCATGTTTCTTTTTTTATTCTTCATTTTCTGGAAGTTCCAAACTTTCATTGGTAACACACACTAAAGTCTTCCCTTCAAACTCCTTCAGGTGTTGGACACAGTACTCATCAATAGACTTGATCTTATAGATCATTTCTAGGCCATAGTTCTGGAGACATTCCAGAAAGGCAGAGTAGGCAACCTGGTCGTTGGTTTCACCAGTGATGTAAGAGGTACATTTCTGGTTTTCCTTCATTCTGGTGCAGTAGTCCTTGAGAGAAACCATCTCATCACCTGAAGCAGATGTAAAATATCTTAACAGCTCTGAAATCTTCTTCAGATTTTGTGAGTCTTCATTTATTCCAAGCTTAATATTTTTAGAGAAATGCTCATAAAACTTCTTGTAGTTGTCTTTATCTTCTGCCAGCTCACTGAAGAGCTCTAAGCACTTTGACCAAATTCTTTCTGATAACTTACAAAATTTTACTTTGTGGCAACATTTCATGGGAAATATTTAGAGGGCGATCCTCCAAGCCTACCACGTCTCTAATAAAATTCAGACATTCAGGGACCAGCTCCTCACAGTTATCAGATGAAAGCCTTGCATACATATAACATAATGTTGTTGTTTTTTTCTATCTGTTTTTGAGCAGGTCAAATAGAGCATGTCTTGGCACAAAGAGAAGGGCTCTGAATTTCATCTGTCTTTCAACTGATAAAATGCTTCATTGCTGTGGTCTTCCCAGTCATTGACCAAGCTCTTATAGAATTTTCCATATTACTCATTAATAGTATCATCAGGATTCCTGGTCCAGATGGGTTTTGTTTTGTTAAATTCTTCTTGATTGATGTACTTTTCTTTGATCTTATTTTTCTTTCTTTTTTTTATTTTTGTCACCATCCTTCTTTTCTTTTTCTTCTTCATCAGAACCAGCACCTTCTATTTCTGGCTTGCCATCAGGCTCCTTCTCTTCTTTTTCTTCCTCTTTACCTTCCTTTTCTTCAGTCTCATTATTACTTGCTTCTTTATCATTTCTTTCTCCACAGAAACAATAATTAAATAGCCAATAAACTGGGAATGTTTCTTCACAACCTCCTTTATTCTTCTTTCCTCCAAGTACTCAATTTGATCTTCTTTCAAATGAATATGGGTTCACGTGCATCAGTCCTAACCTTGAAGGAGTCTCCCACTGATGACTCCCAGTATACCGCTCATCGTCATTGTGCTTGGTGATCACTGCTACCTTCTCAGTCACCAGGTAGGCATAGTAGAAGCCCACACTGAACTGGCTGATCATGGAGATGTCAGCACCCACCTGCAGTACCTCCATGAATGCCTTGGTGCTCGACTTGGTGATGGTGTCCAGGTTGTTGATCAGGTTAGCCTTGATCATCCTGATGCCTGTGTCCATGATGGTGAGTGTCTGGTATTGCTTGCTGGGGATGAGGTTGATGTGCAGCTCTTTCCTGGAGTCCAGCTTGCTGGGATTGGTCAAGCTCTCATATCTGATTTTGTCCAGAGCATCCAACAAGTTTGATATGAGCTCCCTCAGAAAGTTCTCTTGTTTGAGTAGAAAGTATTGATGTTCAAGGACATCAGCTGGGTGATCTTCAGCTGGAAGGTGAATGTCTCCACCTCCTCCTCCTCAATGGGCTGGTCTTAGGTCTAGGTCTTCTTGGACATCTTGGTGATTAGACCACACATGTAATGCACTGCAGCAACACCAGGACACAGAAGCAACTCTTTTGAAAATATATTTATTGATTTTTCAGTTTTCCTACTGTTATTGTTTTCCAGCTTCATTCCATTGTGCTCAGAGAAGGTGCTTTGTATAATTTCAACCTTTTTATATTTATTGATACTTGTTTTTTGACCAAACATATGGTCTATTCTGGAGACTTGCCCATATGCACTTGAGCAGAATGTATATCCTGCTGTTTGGACGTGTAACGTTCTGGATGTATCTGTTAGGTCTAGTTCATTTATCATATTATTCAAGTTCTGTGTTAAGGCTCTTCTTTGCTGCTTGGTCCAACTTATTCTGCACCTTTGGAGTAGCCTGTGTTTATTTGTTCAGGCTCTTCTGTACCTGATTCTTTCCCTGGATATGTGATACAATTTTTAAGATTAAGATTGCTTTTTGTGTGCAGTTCTTTCACCTACAAGACAAGGTTGTCTTTCCTTTGTTCCTTCTCTAGGAATTTCAATCTGTCCTTTGTTTTTGTACAGAATTTTCTCCCCAGTTCCTATGATTTGTTTAAATTCTCTCCCTCACTCAGTACACCCTTTCCATTACACTCTTCATTCTGGGGACTCATCCTTTCATACAACAGTTCGGTCTGCCCCACTTCCCCTTTTATTCATTTATTGGGGCTTTTCTGCCTTTTAATTTTTTCCCCACTTAGGTATCTCTTCCCAGGAAGCCAGTTGGGATCCTCCAGAAAGGCCTGTATTGTATTTAGGTGGGCCAGAAAATGGAGACCTGGCTGAGTGTGTACATCTCTTGCCAACGGTTCTGCCATGGCCTCTTTTTCTCCCCTGGGGGCACTTTTGTGGGCATCAGTACTGCAGTGCTGTATTCCACCCTGGGTCTCTGCAGACTTGGGTCTTTGTTCCTGAATATGTGCAGGACTTTCACTCATTGCTATGAGCCTGCATCCATGGTAAGAAGGACCAAGCCTGTGCTATCTCTTTGTAACTCTTAAGTTGTGTAGGACCCAGGGAGCAGGGAGGGGTCTGTACTGAGGGGCCTGGGACATAAATCTTCTACCTGATTTTGGTGTTTTCTTTTTCTTAGATTTAGTATTTGTGGTGCCCTGTTCCAGTCTCTATAGTACTTCAGAGTTCCAAGCAAGTGGGATTTGTCCTCTTATTAGTTAATTCTGAGGGGATAGTTTTCCAGGACATGTCTTACATGGCCACATTTATGACACCACTCTACATTAATTTATTTTCATATTAAAGCCAATCTTTCATTCCTTGCATAAATCCCACTTAGTCATGATGTGTAATCCTTTCCATATATTATTGAAATCAGTTTGCTAATATTTGTTTCAAGATATTTGAGTACACTTTTGACTATATTTCTGAGTTAACCTTATATTGGTAAATATTACAAATGATATTTATATCCATATAAATATGAGTTTTTGGTTTATAATTTTCTTTTCATCTTACTTCAAAAATTTATAATGTCCTTTGCCTCAAAATTTACTTTTTTAGAAATTAATATTGCTATGCCGAGGCAATGTTGTTTATTTGCTTATTGGCCTGATAGTAAAGCATGGACTTGCCTTGCACTATATTTTATACTACCAGGAATTGATAATTAGACTCTCACATAATAAAATATTACCCAGCCCCAAGCTGTATGAAGAATTTTGCAAAGGATTCAAGAAAGGAGCCATATCCAACATTCAGATCATATCTGGTTCCTGAAATCGATCTCTTAGACAAAGATCTGTGTTTGAGGTTTGGGGTGCAAATGTTAACTTTGTGCCAATGAGTTGTTAACACAGAGAAGCTGCTTAGTATGGGGATCTCTTAGTCACATAGCTAGGAATATTGTATGACTAACTTCCAGTCTCCAGCAGAACTTGGGATCATCAACCCAAAATCTCAGGCTTATTTATAAAAAAATATACAGTCAGATTAGGTATATACTTCTACACTGACTCCTTAGATAAAAATTCAGTATATAGAATATGCTAGGTTTTATTTCTACAATATTTTTACAAATTTTCTATCTTTTATGCCGTCCAGCATTTTCTTTTGTTTCCTTTTATTTCATAAACTCTCATTTTATATTTTTATATTATCATTTTTTAAATTCTCCCAGAGATTATCTTTAAGTTTGTGCAGAATATACTTTAACTTGAAAAATAAATTGATAACATCTGTAATAAAACTGTATCTTTGAGTGGTACAGCGGTGGCTCAGTGGTAGAATTCTCATCTGCCATGCCAGAGACACAGGTTCGATTCCCAGTGTCTGTCCATGCGAAACAAAACTGTGTCTATCTTAGACAAAAATAAATATTTTAACCCACCCTCTTCTTCCTGGTCTTTAGCAATATGATTGAGGTTAAAACAAAAATATTGTTTTTCAGTTATTATTTCTTTAAAAAGTGAGTTTTCCTTGAAAAATAATTTTTTGATATTTGAATTTTATATTTTCACTATATTTATAGCAATTATTTTGATATGTTATATGTGGTTCATAATACTTTTTAGTGTGGTTTTAATTCTCAATTTCTTCAGTTTTCTCAAATCAAATTATGCTTTTGTGATTTAATTCTCCCTTTAATGTTTATTTTAAACTAATCTTGCCCAAGTTATATATAGACTCATTAGTAGTTGACAAGGTAGTCAGAATATTGTGGAATTTTCTCTAGATTTTTAATTCCCCAAAGTTACATCTTATTTCCATGGCCCTGTAAAAACTGGCAGCATGGTAGTATCAGGGGAGGGAGACAGGATTCTTTTGGAAAACACATTTTGACATTAAAAAATATTATCCTGTGTAACATCTATGAAGAACAGAACCTTGTATTTAAATACTATATTGGCTAATTGAAAGATTGGATTAGACTGGATACCACTAATTAAACAAATGATTACCAAATTCTTTCTTTGTGAATGGAGGTGTTCAGGGCTGATTTATATATAACTTCTCCCTGACCAGGATTTATAGATTTATGGGGAAGATAATATGCAAATTTTTCTAATTCCAAAATAGAATGCGATTTGACATGGCAGTAAAGATAACTATAGGATGTAAACTCCTTGGGGACTCACAATCCTATTTTGTTTGTTTTGTCTAGAACTGTAAATGTTGAGAAGAGTGTCTGACAAATACTAGCATTCAATAAATATTTGTTAAATGAACAATTGACACTGGGAATGTTGAGAAAAGATAATTTTAGCTCCAAGTGAACAAGGAAGACTTTGGTGGAAGAAGCAGCATGTAAATTGGGCTTGAACAATTGGTAAAATATAAATATAGAAAGTTAAAGGAAAATATGCAACTATTCAGGAATATTTAGGGATTATGTAAATTTATTCACTCCATCATATTATTTAATGATAATGGTTGCTATAGACTATTTTATTATTTAACTTTCATTCAGAATCTGAATATAATACTCAGACTAAAAAAATCTTCCAGCACTAGCTAGAAATGTAGGTTTTTTTAACAAGTGGAGACTCTTTCTGGAACAGAGATACGGGTGCTGCTCCAGGAGGCCTCTGGAGAGGGGAGCTCCCCAACCTGGTTCTACAGTACAGGTAACTGCAGATATTGTGTCATCAACAATGTGTAAAATACAGGAAACATACCAGTTTTGAACAGACAGCAATTTGCATCAGCCAAAGTCACCAGTGTTATTGTATGTCTTCTTTATACTCTACATTGTTATGATTTAATAAAAAAATATAAATCTGCTTTTGAAGGTATTGACTTTTTCTATGCCACCCAAAATGAAGCTGCCTACTATATAGCAGAGGCTTAATAAAGGACTGTTGACTTGATTGAATGCATGGATAAACAGTTGTCAGATACAGTCCTGAAAAGGTAAAATGTTTAATTTAGTATGTATATTCACTTTCCTTTTTGTTAATATGAAACTACAGACTGGAGCGGCCAGATAACCTTTACTAATGAGAGTGACATCGCATACACAAACAATTGAAGGCTCTTTATCAGGCTTGAAAAGTATTTTCATTTTACAACCAAATTTAATTTGTCCTGCCAAATTTGTATTGCTCTGCTCATTATTTTCAATAACAATCTCTTTCTTTTTTACCCATTTCCGTTTAGATCATAGCCTAAATAGTAACTTTTTCAGCCAAAGATTTTTTATTTGTAAAATAAATGATGCTAGTGATAATTGCTGTCAGTAAATGGGAGTTTTGGAGCCTGTGAAGCTGGGGGCTAGACTCTGGGTCATGGTAATTTTAGTAAGGTCATTCTAGGATGCTTGGGAAACATCTTGTTAGCTTTCTTAGAGCCATCTTTGAAATGACTGCATTTTCTATAAGCCTTTTGCCTTTCATATGTATCCTATACCTACTCACAGGTTATGCGAGTATTATTTGAGACAGTGTGTTTGGAGAATATAGCATATAAATGCTCTTTCTTATTATAGCATCATAGACAGAGCAAGTCATCTTTCAGGGTCAACATCATTTCACAGATGAATGCCAGATTAATGAAAATGGTCTATACACGTAGTGGCTAAATTAAAACAAAGACTTATTTTGCTGACTCCCAAGCCAAAATGTCTCTGGATGCAAGGAATACAAACAACATTTTGTTACAGCACTGTGTTAAATTCTCAGCCTCTGGACTCAGAATTTCTGGGCTCTTACTAGCACAGCTCCAACAATACTTGGAACATGTTTGTGTTACAGAGGTATGGAGCTTTGTCCTGCTTATTACAAAGGCATCATCAGCTTCTTCATGTTTGGATTTGGACTTCAACTTGAATCCAATTATTATGCCAGAGCCAATTCATTCAAAGAAAAATATATAGAAAGATAATGAACGACTTTTTCCTTGTATTTTTAATGCTTTCTCGACATAGGCATTAAGTTGCACTGAATGACTTATTTGATGAAAAGATAATGAACTGTTTGTTCATTTGTTTTGCTTTTTAATCCTTTATTGATATTGGCAAAACTTCAGTTGCACAGATTGATTCATTTGATAAAGAAAAACCTTTATATAAATTGTGTATTGTCTGAGAGATCCCTAAGCTTAGTATTTACCCAAAAGAAATATTTTAAAAGTCAAAAGCACATATATGTATGTCACTTCTTTTCCTAAATGACAAATGATCGGCATTTTTCTGGGGACATCTCCTCTGGAAAACCATCCTCTTAAGGACAGACATCAGGTAGGAGATACAGAGTGAAAGGAAAAATGATGTTTTGAAATTCATTTTCATCCTATTTAAATGGTAATTAAAAGCAAAAAAGACTTTCATCCAAATCATAGGGAACTCCAAAGCTAACTAAGTATGAGAAACTGAATTAAACTTATACATATCTAAAGCTTTGTTATTCAATAAGTAAAAAAGGATGGTTAGTAGGACTTGAGCAGGAAAGCATAATTTTGGTTATGGCATTCAACTTTAAACTGATTATACTTTTTGCAATGTTTCACTTGTTCTTTGAAAAGAAAAAATGAGATATGCAATTAATATGGTTTAACTCTGCAGGATAAATATTATTATTTAATGATGTATAAAACAAATCTTTTCTACTAGCTTCATGCCGGGCACAGAAATGGGAAAGAAAAATAAATTTATATTTATGAAAGCATGCATTTAGGACATTCAGTTTTTTATTTTGAGTATAAGGACTTGTTTTCCTTTATTGCCTATAATGTAAGTATTTTTGGAGGCATTGTGCATGTCATATTCCTCAAAACTCTAAATGTCATGCAGAATAAATGTAAGATGTAAGGACTGAAATCTAAAGTCCTTTTTTCTATGCCACCCAAAATGAATCTGCCTTCTTTATAGCATCCATTTACTGATGGATCTTTTCCTTTACCCACCTCACTAATTCCACTAATGAAAAGGCTATGTCATAATAAATAATGAAGCAGTTGGCATTGCTCATGGAGCACTTTCTATGGCCAAAATACAGTCAGAACTTGGTCTATCAGCACCTAATGTGCATGATCAGTGGCTCTAGAATTAATTTCTGACTCCTGAGCCAGGCATTGAAAGTTTTCACCAAACTATATTTCCAGTCTAACCTCCCGCTCTGTACTTTATGTTAATAGATAGCTGAAACAATACCTTTTATGTCACTGCTCCTTCTACCCAGAATGCTCTTCCTCTTCAGTTTTTACATGTCTGATTTGTACTACCCTAGGAAATTTACTCTGCTTTTGTTCCCAGTAAAAAATAATATCCCTACTTTTATCTTTCTCATGACACTTATTTTTCACTTGAATTATTGTTATTCATGCTTTAACATGCAATAACATGCAGTTATTGTTGTTCATGCTTTAACCCTCCTATTAGGGTTTTATGAAGACATAGAATTTTGCATTATTTATTCTTCTATTTTCCACATCATCTTAGAAAGTATTCAGCCCATCACAGGTTAAATTACAGAAGTGGTTCAAATTGCAAGAAAGGAACATCTAGACATCATGGGTGAGAAAGTGGAGGATTAACGCCTTTGTGGAAATACAGAGACTTTTGGTAGAGTGTGGTTAATTGTGACTTGCCTCCTAAAACTTGGGGCACGTTGCAATGATAATGATGGTGTTAAAAAGCGTAAGATGCTTTCAAGGCATTTGTTTAGTATTGTATAGCAGCTGCTGATGTCACTGTTCTTGCTTAAAAGATACTTTAAGTCAGAAACAATGCAATTTTCATTTATGAACAGTTATCAAGAGATAATTTGACTCTGGGTTTTAGGTTTTATCTTTAATCTCCTAGAGACATTGCAATGCAGTGAAGAGGGACTAGGCTGTCTAGGTTCAAAGCTAGTTATGACATTAAGCAAGGTAATTTTAACATCTCTTTTCTTTGAATGTAAAATGAGTGTAGTAATAGTACCCCCTTGGATGTTGTGTGGTTTAAATAGATAGTATATGTAAAGCCTAGAGTGTTTATTATTGCTATTATCATTATGCTCCTTTCTTTGATTCAGTGCAAGGGTATAGCTATCAATAATGACATGTACTATATTAGGACAATAATTTCCCACTGCACTTTGTTATGCTAAGTTTATATTTTTCTTTGGCACAGGATTTAGGGAAGAGAACCTCCCTAAGAACTCTTTGGACTAACCTCAGACTATGCATTATATAAAAAATATAGCAGCTTAATTGTTTTCGGGTCTGCTTATTGCAATACCTAACATACATAGAATTTGTTTTCTATTAAATTGTAAGTCCCCTATATCATCCAGGTAAGGTAAGCAACAAAACTGACTCTGGCTAATTAATCAGAATATATATTAATTATTTAGCCCATTAAGCTAAAGAATAACTTCAAAACATCAAAGCTTTCAAGAAAAAGACCCCAAACCATTCTGTGTTACAGCCTGTGGAATGAAGGACCCCATGGCCCCAGGCATTGGATGCTTCACTCTGCTTTCTGATCAGACCTTGCTCCTCTGGTGGGATGTCCACCTTGCAGTCACTGCTATTCCCCAGAAACAGATGCCTCTGCTGTCCAGCAAAACTGGATGCACAGTCAGAGCCAGATTCCTCATGGTGCTCAATTCTGCATCAAAATCTCATTCTAGCATGTGGTTGCTGATCAGATGTCTGTGACTCACCAGTAATCACAGCAGGGCAAATGACTTTTCTGGCTTCAACTTTTGAGAGTTGAAATTTAAAGGGTGGAAAATTCCCCAAATGTCAGTATTGTGTTGAAAAGTTACTAAGGAGATAGAAAACAAAATATTCCACGATAATCTCTATCTTTCTGTATGTTTACCAGGTTGCAGTTTTATAACCAACAATCCTAAATCCTAGAAGCAGTTGTAAGACTTCAGGTATATCAAATAGCTGCTGCACACACACAGTTTATAGACAATATAATTGAACTATTTTTAGTAGTATCAACATTTGAATGCTGCCCTTCATTATCTAACATCAGAGCATTAGGACAATTTTGGGTTTTTTTCCCTCTTATTATCTCAATTGAAGTAATTTAGGAATAGCTTTCAATGGTTACATTAACTTTTTGAAATTTTAACTTTATTTAGTTTTGAGATACATAATTTGAAAGCTAAAAAAGTGCATACAGTAAAAATGCTCCCTCCCGTACCTTTTCCCCAGCAACTGTCACTCCCTACGGATACCCTGTGCTTTCTGTTTCTTGTGAATACTTCCAGAATCTTTTAATATACAAACAAACACTAAACTACCCATATGAGCATCCTATCCATACTGTTTTGTCATCTTTTCCTTCTTTCACATACCAAGCATCTTGTCAATCATTCTGTGCTAGCAAAAAACAACGTTCCTCACTCTTTATGGCTGCATAGTATTCCACTGTATGGATATAGATGCACCATACTTTTTAAAGCAGTTCTCTAATGTTAGACATTTAGGTTTTACAATCTAACATTATTAAAAGCAATACTGTAATGAAAATCCTCATAGGTCTTTGGCACATGTATAAGTTACCATAGGAAAAATTCTGGGAAGCTGAAAGCCAAGTCAAAACCTGTTTGACTTGACAACTCTTGCTTCATAGAGGTTACACTAATTGGCACTCTTACTAGCGATGTATAAGAGTGCCTTTTGCCCATATCTTTGTCAACACAGAGTTTTTTCAAACTTTCTGAGCTTTAGAAATCAAATGGGTAAAATATATAATATCTTGATAAAATGTTAATTTTTTTATCTCTAATGAGTGAGATTGAACTTTTTTTTATCTTTAAGAGTCATTTGTATTTCTTTTCTTTAAACTATATGTTCATATGGTTTGTCTATTTTCCTAATGTGTTGTTTTCATCCCTTGATTTGTGGAAATTGCTTATGCATTGGGGCAGTTAACCTTTAGCTTGAGATGAGTTGCAAATACTTTTTAACTTGTTTAGTAGTGTTTGACACTTGTCTACTGATTCTACTTTTGGTGATATTTGATGAGTAGAATTAAAAAAAAAATTGTGTAGCCAAATTTGTTAATCCTATGTCTTCTGACTTCTGTGTGTCCTATTGCCTAGATTGTTTTTCACTGAGGATAGTATACTCAGGATCTTAAAAATTACTAGATAAGCCTAATAAATCCAAATAAGTTGAGTGTATGAGAAAATATTGTACCAATACCTCTTCCATTTCTCCATAAAATTCTTCATTAGCTCTCCATTTCTTCTTAGGACATTGTTTCAGTTTGCTAAAACAGCCGAAATGCAGTATTTCAGAAATGGACTGGCTTTTAACAATGGGGATTTATTAGGTTACAAGTTACAATACTAGGGCCAAGAAAATGTCCAAAGTCAGGCATCAACAACAGGATATTGCCTCTGAAGAAAGGTCGCTGGCATCGGAGTTTCTCTGTAACGTGGGAAGACACATGACTGGCATCTGCTGGTCCTTCTCTTCTGGGTTTTGATATTTTCAGGTTCTATGTGTCCTTGCTTGCTTCTCTGGGATGTTCTTTTTTAGCTCTCTGGTGTTTCTCTCTCTGAGCTCTCTGGGCCTTTTTGTGTTCTTTATCCTCCTACAGAGTTCTCCAGTAAAGGATTCACACCCACCTTGAATGGGGTGGGCCACATCCCAATTGAAACAACCTAACCAAAATGTTCCATCCACCACAGGCTGTACCCATTAGAATGGATTAAATGAACATGGCCTTTTTCTGGGTACATAACAGCTTCAATTCAGCACAGACATAGTACAGGTTCAGAGTCACACCGTTTTTTTTTGTAATAATCTCTAGCCATTATCTAGTACTCCTATTCCTTCCCAGATATCATACTTTTTAATAGGCCACAAAACTTATTTTAATTTCGCAAATGTCCATGCTCTTTCTTGCTCAGCTCTTCACAATGTAAATTTCCTTGTCTGAAATATTCTCCTTGAATTGTTGTCCTCTTTGCTAACTAACTCCTGTTTATTCTTCTGCTCTTAGCTGATGGCATTTTCTCTTGAAAGTTCTTTCTGATAGTCTTACTACAAGTCAAGTTTAATTGCATGTCCTATATCTTTTGATGGCATCTTGCTCTGCCCTGAGTGAAAATTATGAGAGTTGAATACTCCCTGAGAGCAGTGTATATTGGTGATATTGCTCACTAAATTTTTTTGTGACAATTTTAAGGTATTATTCACATAACATAAAAACATTCACTGATTTGAATTGTACAATTCAATGACTTTAAGAACATTCACATGGTTGTGTAGCCATCACTAAACCAATTTTAGAACATTTTAGTCAACCCAAAAGATAACACTGTATCCTTTAGCTGTCAGCCCCTCTTTTACCCCTGCTCTCTCAGCTCTAGGAAACTACTAATCTACTTTTTTGCCTCTATAGATTTGCCTATGCAGGACATTTCATATAGATGGAATTATATAAGATGTGCTTTTCTGTGACAGGCTTATTTCACTGGACGTAATGTTTTCAAGATCCATTCATGTTGGGACATTGTCTAATACATTAAATTTCTATATGACATATGCTAAACAATGTAATTATATAATACTATATTATACAATTGCTTATTAAATGAGCAAGAGAAATACGGCAAAGGAAATATGCACTTATACTGTCTTTTATAATTATATAATTATCCCAAACAATGCTTTTTGTGTGTGTGAATTCTAAATAACTGTCTGTAATTATTTGCTTTCTGCTTAAATAAATTCCTTTAGTTTTTTTCATAAGGCAATTCTAGCAATACATTCTCTCAGTTTTTGTTTATCTGAAAATGTCTATTTCAGTTTCATTTTTGATAATTAATTTTGCTGGATATATGATTCTCTTTGGCAGTTCTTTTCTTATACTTTAAATATGCCATCCCACTGCCTTCTGTCTTCTATGGTTTCTTGTGAGAAGAAGACACTAATCTTATTTGGGTTCCATCGTATATGATGAGTTGATTTTCTCTGACTGTGTTCAAGATTTTCTCTTTATCTTTGCTTTTTTGACATTTTTTAGTATGTGTCTGTGGGTGGATTTCTTTGTGGTTAGCTTCTTTGGAGTTTAGCTTCCTGGATATGTATATTAATGTTCTTCATTAATTTCAGATGGTTCCAGCCTTTATTTCTTCAAATACATATATTTTCTGACTTTTTTCTCTCCTATTCTTCTGGAAATCCAACCAAGTGCATTGGTGTTCTTAGTGGTGTCTCACATTTCTCCAGGGCTCTGTTTACATTTCTTCATTTTTATTTTCCGCTGTTCTTCAGATTGCAAAATCCCTATCAATCCATCTTAAAATTTTCCGATTCTTTCTTCCAGCAGTTTCAAGTTACTTAAGAATCCTTTTAGTGAAATTTTCATTTCAGTTATTGTACTTCTCAACTCCAGACTTTCCATTTTGCTCTTTTGTATAATTTTCATCATCTTATTGATAGGCTCTATTTTATATAATATTGTTATCATACTTTACTTCTTCGAGTATAGTTTTGTTTAGTTCTCTGAACATACCTATAATGGCATCTCTGTCGTTATGTTTGACATTGGGCTCTCTTACAGGCAATTTCTGTATGTGTACTTGGGTCACACTTTCTTGTTTCTTCATATGTCTCAATTTTTTGTTGAAAACTGGACATTTATAAAATATTTTGTAGCAACTGTGGATACTGATATCCCTCCACTCTCAGGCTTGCTGCTCTTGTTTACTTGTTGGCTTGTTTAATGACTTGGCTGGACTATTTTAGTTTTGTGCATTGTCTACTTTGTGAAGCCTCTGATATTACTTCTCAGAGAGTTCAGTTTGGAGTATGCGCAGTCACCTGGTGTGACTGTGGTTTTTGTAAAGCTCTCTTTGACTGTTTCTTTCTCTGAAATTTCTGTTAAGCTGCCAGCCCTTGCAGTACCATCCCACCAGGGAGGCATCAATAATTGCCAGTTGATTGTTTTATTGTTTATAGACTATGATCTGGGACACAAATTGCTCCACTGTCTGATCCAATTAAATTCAGGCCCTTTTGTAAGAATAACAAAACATTTTAAAATGTATTTTTATTAAGGTATATTCACACATCATATACTCCATCCAAAGCGTACTATCAATGGTTTGCAATATCATCACGATATCATAATTGTGTATTCATTACCATGATCCTTTTTAGAACATTTGCATTACTCCAGAAAAAGAAATAAAAAGAAAAAAGAAAAACTCCATACATCCTACACCCCTTAACCCTCCCTCTTGCTGACTATCAGTATTATAATCTACCCATCCAATGTTAAGACTTACAGTGTAGTTAAGTAAGCTAAGTTTGGCTCACATATATATATATATATATATATATATATATATAAAATATATATATTACATATATATTATATATGTATGGAACAAAACAAAACAAAACATTTTTTTCCATATATATAATATAATAATATATATATAATATATATATATAAAAAAACAAAACAAAACATTTTTTCCATATATATATATATATATATATAGAACAAAACAAAACAAGTAGATCCATATAAACACCAGCAACTGACTTATTTTTTGCTGTACAGTTATACAATCATCCTTCCAGCTATTCTAAAGCACTAGACTCTGAAAAGAAATATCTATATAATGAGTCAGTTGTCACAGTCATTTGTTAAATTCTAATTTCTCAGTTACATCTCATTTGATCTTTCTCTAAATCTTCAGAGATATCTGGGCAATGATCATTTTAACTTTTTCAGGCTGGAAAGCAGTGTTGGCTTTCTGGGGTAGAGGAATGAACCTGATGGTTGTTCATGGAGAGACTACTACCTCTGGGTTTCAGGACTTTCCCGGCCTAGGATCAATCTGGAGGTCTTAAGTTTCTGAGAAAATAAACTTACTCTGAAAAACTTTCATAGAGAGTTAGATAGAGCCCAGGGCCCTCCCTAAGGTTTTCAGGAATATTGTTTGTTGGACATGGTGTGCTGTGGTGAAATATCTGGCTAAAGCTTGCATAAGAATAACCTCCATATGACTCCTTGACTCTATTTGAAATCCCTTAGTCACTGAAACTTTATTTTGTTCCATTTTGTCCTCCCTTTTGGTCATTCTCAATACCACAATGCCAAGGCCAGGCTCACCCCTCAGAATTATGTCCCACATTGCCATGGAGACTTGCTCCCCTGGGTGTTGTGTCCCAACTAGTAGGGAGGATTAGTGAGTTTATTTGCAGAGTTGGCTTAAAGAGAGAGGCTGCATTTGAGCAACAAAAGAGGCTTTCTGGGCATGACTTTTAGGCATAATTATATGCAAGCCTAGCTTTGCCATTGCAGAAATAAGTTTCATGAGGGTAAGCCTCAAGATTGAGGGCTTGACTTATTAAATTGGTTATCCCTAATGCCTGAGAGACTATCAGGAATTCTGCAGGTGGGGAAGTTTAATAGATCCACCTTTTTCCCCAGTCCCTCAAGGTGACTTTGCAAACATTTAAAAAATTTCTACCCTAAATACTCTGGAATTTATCTGGGTATTACATTAACCTACACAATATAATAAGATCTCATTCTCTACTTTAGATTCCATGGAATTAGATTGTTTAAATAAACTGACCAGACAGGTTACAATTGATAGCATGCTATCACTTTACATTTTAGATCAAATAAACATTTTTTCCTTTGGTCTCTCACAGAGATTGATGCTTTAAAATACAGACAATATCATGTAAATATAGCTTTTGAGGCCAGTCTTTGAAGTTTTATTCTGATTCCAGGAAGTCTCTTAGCTGTCCAATATCATCTGTATTTACAACAACATTTGGCCCTGATGGCCAGACTATACACCCACCAATTAAATCAGAATCTCTGGAGGTGGGACCAAGGCATTGATGGTATTTTATACTTTATAGTTCATTCCAGTATTCAGCCAAAGTTAAGAAATGCTGCTGCTTTTGAACCTTGCTATTAAAGTGTTTGATCCAAGGATCAACTATTATCACTGTCACCTGAGACCTTGTTAGACATGCAGAATTTGGAGCTATCTCACAGAGTTTAACACAATTCCCAGGTAATTCATATGCATATTAAAATTTGGAAAGCATTGCTCTAGAATTAGTTCCCAAATTTCAGTTTGCATAAGAATCCCCTGGAGAAATTGTTAAAACATAGATTGTTGGGCCCTACCCCCAGATCAGTAAGTATGGGATGAGCTTATGAATTTGCATTTCTAATAAGTTCACAGGTTATGCTTATGCTGCCAATATGTAGAAACAATTTTAAAACTTGTGTTTTAGAAGATAGGCCCTGGCCCTGATTCAGGTGTACTTACCACTGAAGAACAGGAATTATGTATAGCTTGGCTCAAAGGGCAAGAAGGGAGCTAGGCAGTGGCTATTCTTATAGTCACAATTTCATAAGAAATACTCTTCTTTTTAGGGGGCAAGTACTGGACTGTAAAGAAGTTATATAGCTCTGTCATGGTCAAGTTCATGTGTCAGCTTGGCCAAGTGGTGGTACCTGTTTGTCTGGTTGGGCAAGTGCTGGCCTGTCTGTTGCAATGAGGACATTTCATAGAATTAAATCATGATCAATCATGTCAGCTGCATCCACAGCTGATTCCATTTGTAATCAGCCAAGGGGAATGTCTTCTGCAATGAGTGATGCTTAATCTAATCACTGGAAGCCTTTTAAGGAAGATTCAGAAGAGATAGGTTCTCTTCCTGCTTCAATGATGAGCCTCTCCTGTGGAGTTCGTCCAGACCCTCCATCAGAATCGTCAGCTTCACAGCCTGCCCTGTGGAATTTGGACTCTGCATTTCCACAGTTACGTGAGACACTTTCATAAATTTTAAAATATTTGTGAATGTTTCCTGTTGATTCTGTTTCTCTAGAGAACCCTAACTAATACAAGTTCTATGATACTTGTAAAGGAAAGAAACATCTCTTCATGTGATAAGGTAGGAACTCCCAAATCAGGAAAAGATGGTCCCTTCTCTACTCATCTTGGCCTTCCAATGATGGGATTCCTCCAAAGCAAGGGTGTATTACTGTCTTATTATCACACCCAGATAGGATAAAATTAGTCCAAATTAGACTAGAGAAAATGACCCAAAATAAAAGTGTCAAGGTGGAGCAACAATTCAAAAGTAGATTTGAAAAGTATCTCTTGGCTCATTCCTCAAGTGCCCATGCTTTCTCTTGGTTCTAGTCTTTATGTCTACTGAAAACTATAATCATGGCAGCATAGCCACTTGTATCCTAAGAATTTCCTGTTGTCAGAAGCTCCCTCTTCAGATGTGGCATGAAGTATGCAATGGGTATGAGTTTTGTGTGAAAGAAAGCTAATAAGAGAAGTTTGGCTTCCCATGACTGTTATAGTGTAGAGTCAGCATTGATTAATGGTGACTCCACTAGGAAAAATGTTACTGGTAATATTGAACATTAAGTATAGAAACTTTAGCTCGTATGGCCATCTAGTAGATTTTGCTAGTTTAAAGGCAACAGAACAATTAAGGCATCTTTCCCTTAGTTTGAGAGCTTTCTACCCCTCACTCCCACACGTCTGCAGGCTCATTATACTTTACTATTCACCTTAATGGTATTTAATGTCCAGTGGATGAAAATATATCCCTGGCTTTGGAAGCTTACAGTGATTATAAAATGAATGTAGAAATTATAAAATACCTACTGTCATGGAAGCATTTGACACATTTTCTGAAATTTCCCTAAGATATTCATGTATGAGCTGTTTTTTTTAAAACCAATGATACGTAGATCTTGTAGGCACAGGAAAAAAAAGTGTTTGATATCAATTATTTATTTTTTTTACAAAATGTAAAAAGTGGTCACTGTTTTCCATTTCTGAGTCCCAAGTCTTAAAACAGGTGTTTTCTCCAGTACAAAATCACCTGATGTTTCGTACTGCAAACATTATTCTGCATTTTACTTGTGAATTATAATTAGAAACCGACTATAAATTGACTGACATAGATGTATTCACTCTGGCACAGAAAATTCAACCTTCTCTGTAGGAGTTTAACCTAAAAAGGGGCAAAACTTTGAAGGAGCTAATGATAAAAGAAACAGCAAATGGAGAAGCTTTGTGAGGTGCATGATGGAATGAAAAAATATGTGAAGTAATAGAGATAAAAGATTGAGATAATGGGTTAAAAGGAACACGTACAGTGAAGTTGTGAAAAAAACTTATTGATAACTAATATTAGAAAGCACTAGGACTCTAAAAAATAACAGTAAGGAAAATCAAAGAGATAGAAATGAAAGGTGAAGAGGGTTGAATGGGAATCTGGCACAAATAAGGGAATGTGGCATTATGCTAAGGGGAAGTTCATGAAGAAATTGGCCCACGTCTTGATACGGTTATTGTAGTCTTATCAACAAGAATAAATATGTTCACAAGGTGGTGTACAAGCCAAGGCAATAGTTCTAAAGGTTAGAGTATTTGCAAACACTTATATCCTTCTGATGTGCAAAATTGAAAGCTAGGATGGTGAGCTCATATGATCATGTCTTTAAATATTTTAAGAGCTGTCAAAAAGAAGAAGGTTTAGGATTATTCTGTGTGGAGCTAGTGCCAAAGAGAATGAAAATACAAAAAGAAAGCCCTTCAAAATAAAAAACGAGTTCCTACTGTAAAATATTAAGAGCAGGGTCTTTGAGGCAGGCAGACAAGAACAAATTTCAACTTTGGTTCTTAATTGCCTTGCAACCATGGTTAATTTAATGTTTTCAACTTGCAGTTTCTAGATTTCTAAGCTGGAAAAATACCTTATAGGACTGTTGAACTATTTGAATGAAATAGCATATCAAAAGTGCCTCTCACAGGGTTGCTCCACAATCATTGAATTTCCCATGAATACCTCAAAGGTGGTACACTTAAATGGATCTCATTTGAAAGTACTGCTCTTCCCAACTGTTCTTTTCATCTTTACTCTTCAGGTCTTAGTTTAGATATCGGACTAGATGGGGTCCTCCTGCCCTATAATAGCCTGGAATTTCCTAATGCAGCACTTTACACAAAAATAGATTGCTTACAATCATAGGTTGACAGTTTGTAAGCTATATGAGGAAAGGGACAAGGTCTATCTTAGCAGCTGTGGTATTCCCAGGATCAAACACAATGCCTGGCAATTGGTAAACTTTCAATAAAGTCTAGAAAAAAATGATAAATTTAGAATCTCTGTCCATCCTATTCAGGCTTCCCTAATTCCTTCTTTCCCTTGTATGACTTGACCATCCTCTTAGTCCTCCAGTATTGTAACTCTTTTCATCTCTTTAGAACTCCTGGCTCCAATTTGGCACATCTTTGAATATTTACTTCTGTGTATGCTTTGGACTTATGCCTAACTTTTATTTCCATACCATCATTCCAGCATGTAGAGCCTGCTTATTTTGTATCTAGAACACTGAAATAGCAACCTGGTTGCTCAATTGCCTCCAGCATCAGTTCATTTATCAGCACCAATCTAGCCATCCATAATTGCTAAGTTTCCTCAAGTGCAATTTTTGCAATGCATTTATATAGAAAAAATGTCTGTTGATTCACCACATTCTTTTATGACATACTAACTACTTTTTTAGATGATATCAACAAAAGAAGTATATTTATTGGAGTAGGAAAAAGTTTTGGTTTAGTGAATGGAAATAGAATGGGTTAGTTCAATGAATTCAATGAAGACATTTGGAAAACTAGATGAAGCAATGACCAGGAGACCTGAGGATCTATTTCTTGCTACCTTGAAAGCAAGGTGAGCCAAACAAGAACAGTAGGAATTCCACAAAATGGAGAGGGTTCTGGTGATGGTGACTTCTGCTGACACCTTCCCAGTTGTTTGGTTAGGGGTATAATTATATTGACTTTAGGAGAAAAGTCACATGTAAATTAAGTAAACAGTAACTGAGGTCAGAGCAACTTGTGGTCTCATTATCACTTTCGTGGCAAGTTCTGGGCATGTGTTTGGGAGATATTGAATCAGTAAACAAAGTCTGAGATCACAAGATTATAAACATATTATAAGGTTATAAACATGTGACTCTGCAGAGGCTCTGGATTAGAGAATTTCAAGGACACTGCAGATCCCTAGTCTTTCTTGCAGATCTAATCTTAGCATAAATAAACTGAGCCCCATATGTTCTAAAGGCTGCATTCCTGCTGAGGGGTGGGGGGTGGGGAATCTTTGTGTATAATTAAGTGATTCGGACTCTTGATCTTGTCCTTTGATTTTTTATTTTTACCTCCGTACCTTTACACATCCTTCCTCAGCCCAGAATGCTTTACCTCCCCTTTCCTCGTATATAAACTTTTTTTCCCCAGCAACTCACTGTGAATGCATATACCCCCAGGAAGTCCTTCCTGATTAGCTTTTCCTGACTTCCCTGCTTTTTCCTCAGCACCTTTTCATGCCTCTTTGCTTGTTGTTATGCTCTGTGCTTGCTGTTTTGTCTTTTTTATTCACTAATGACCTGTCATCTTAATTTGATTTAACCTCCTAAGGGCAGAGACTTTTCTTTATCTCTTACAGCATCATATAGTCTGAGCCCATTTGTTTCTTTGTAAACGTTGATGGGTTTGGGTTGTTCTTCTACTTGTTATAAAAGCTGCTTTCACCTTCACGAAGTATGTAACTTTGGTTAGTAGATTGTATCTGACATTTGGAAAATAAGTTCTGGAATAATAGACTGTTTTGCTGGAAGGAACCCTGTATATGTTAAGCCAACATCCTTGTTTTCCAGGTGAGAAAGCCAGAATCAGAGAGTTTGTGTGCTTGTTCAAGGTCATTTAGGACAGAAACTTGAACAGGATACACAGACCTCCAATCCAGGGCTATTTTTCTTACATAGTGCTCGTTCTCTGATAAGGTTCAGGTGCAGCTACACAGGCTGGCAATTAACTTTGCTGGGTTGAAGCTGAGCTTGTTCCATAGTGAGTTCTGCATGATAAAAGAAGAGAGAAAATGCTACCAGTATAAGCTGAAATTAAACTGAAAGGAATGTGACATGGCTATTTAAAAATGTTTAATTTCATAAAACCTACTAGATCAAAGTAATTATGAAGCAATAAAAGGTATTCTGAAGCCTCAGATGGACCCTAGGAAGAGATAAGACAAGACTTTTTAGAACAGTCACTATTCTTCCTACAAAACACTTTCTGGTTTTGTCTTTCATTGTCCAGTTTTTATTAAATAGGCTGGTTTGCAAACAAAGCCATGCAAATATAATATGGAGGCAATTTATTCATGACTACATCTTTTCTTACAGGAGAAAAAACAACCATTTATATAAGACCAATATCATCCAAAAAATTTTTAATTTAACACTTATCTAAGTGTGTCAATTATCCATATAGCATATTCAGAAACTGATTGACCTTGATATTTAGATGCAAAATTTACACTTTAATAATTTAGCATTTTCCCCTTTATAATATGTACTGCAAAAATAATAAGTGAAGGAAAATCAATTGTTGATACATTTTGCTGCCAACACTAAATATAATTTTCATATTTCTGATATAGGAATTACTTCTTTTTTAAGTCCTCTAAAACCAGGAATGATTCTTAATGGAAGTAAGGTCACAATATGAGTATCACCATTTCATTTACAGACAGCATATTTGAGAAATGTTTGGAATATTTTTCTTGATCAAGAGTTACTAATATATAGAAAAAAATCAATATTTTAGAAAGTTAGAAATCTCAATCCTTTACTTTTAGAGACAAATGTTTAATAAATACACAAGAGATGTCAAATTCAATTTTATGCAATAGCTATTAGTGAAGAAAAGTTAAGTGGGAAGAAGAAAAAAGGAAAAATTACTTGCAGTGGAGAAGAGGAGCTAAAGAGAAACAGAAATAGAAAAGTATAAAGGGAAGACAAACTGATACAGAGGAACAGAGAGGCAGAAATTCAAACACAGACACATGCAGAAGGCAAGATAGGGCTACAGGGAATATTACCCACACACATAATTGAATTACTTTTAGTAATTTTTTAATTTTTAAAAAATGTGACAACAAACAAACACAAACATTCTTAACGTATGATTGTTCTGTTCCACATCTATAATCAGGAATTCGCAATATCATCACATAGTTGTATGTTCATCATCATGATCATTTCTTAGAACATTTGCATCCATTCAGAAAAAGAAATAAAAAGAAAACAGAAAAAATTAATTCATACGTACCATACCCCTTACCCCTCCTTTTCACTGATCACTAGCGTTTCAATCTACTAAATTTATTTTAACATTTGTTCCGCCTATTACTTATTTTTATTCTGTATGTTTTACTCATCTGTCAATAAGGTAGATAAAAGAAGCATCAGACACAAGGTTTTCACAATCACACAGTCACATTGCGAAAGCTATATCATCATACAATCATCTTTAAGAAACATGGCTACTAGAACACAGCTCTACATTTTCAGGCAGTTCCCTCCAACCTCTCCACTACACCTTAGCTGACAAGGTGATATCTATTTAATGCATAAGAATAATCTCCAGGATAACCTCTTGACTCTGTTTGGAATCTCTCAGCCATTGACACTATAATTAAATACTTTTAAATATGTTTTATTTGTTGATGGTGGGAGTTTTGGAAAATAATAACAATTATGTTAATATTGATGTTATCAATGAGGTACGTGTTCCAAAGATCAGATGCAATGAAGGCAAAGAGGTCTGGGCTGGCCTGTAGGTTGACGCTCCCTTTCCTGGCTCAGTGGCAGAACACTGGTCTGAAAGTTGGTGGGCTGGGCTCCAGTTTGATTTGTGCTTTGGGGCAAGTCACTGCATCAGGTTTAATTTTATTAAACAGAGAAGTTGTGGGTACAAAAAAGTCATGCTTGAAGTACAGGGTTCCCGTATATCATCCTGTTATTAATGCCGTGCATTGGTATAGTGCATTTGTTACAATTGAGAATACATTTTTATAATTGTACTATTAACTATAATCTATGAATTAACTTAGTGTTAACTGTGTTCTGCCATTCCATGGATTTTTTTAAAAATTATTCTATTAATATATATAAAACTTACAATTTCTCCTTTTAACCACTTCAAATATATAATTCAGGACTGATAATTATGTACAAATGTTGTGCTACCATCACCATCATCCGTTATCAAAATTTTTCCATCATCCAAAATAGAAATTCTATACATATTATCCTTAACTCTCTATTCCTTAACCCCAGCGTAGGCCCTGGTAACCTCCATCCCACATTCTGACTTTATGAGTTTGCTTATTCTAATTATTTCATATCAGTGAGATCATACAGTATTTGTCCTCTGTGTCTGGCTTTTTTCACTCAATATGATGTCTTCAAGGCTCATCCATGTTGCCACATGTATCAGAACGCCATTCCTTTTTAATGCTGAATAATGTGTGTGTGTATATATATATATATATATATACCACATTTTGATTATCCATTCATTGGTTGATGGACACTTGAGTTGCTTCCATCTTTTGGCAATTGTGAATAATGCTGCTATGAGCATCAGTATGCAAATATTTGTTTGAATCCCTGCTTTCATTTCTTTTGGGTATATACCAAGGAGTGGGATTGTCAGGACATATGGTAACTATACTTTTTTGGAGGAACTGCTAAACTCTTTTCTACAGTGGAGGAGCTATTTTACATTCTCACCATCAGTGAATGATTTTTGTCTGTTTCTCCACATCCTCTTCAACACTTGTAATTTTTTTAAATAGTAGCCATCATAGTAGGTACAAAATGGTATTTCATTGTGGGTTTGATTTTTAACTTACCCAATGGGTATGAAGTGGAGTATCTTTTAAGTGCTTTTTGGCCATTTATATATCTTCTTTAGAGACATGTCTGTTCAAGTCTTTTGCCCATTTTTAAACTAGGTCCTTTGTCTTTTTGTTGTTGAGGTGAAGGACTTTATATATTCTGAATATTAAACCCTTATTGGATATTTGGTTTCCAAATATTTCACCCCATTGTATAGGTTGCCATTTTATTTCCATGATAAATTATTCTCATCCACCAAAGAGTTGAATTTTGATGAGGTCCCATTTATTTATTTTTCTTTTGCACTTTGGGAATAAAGTCTAACAAACCATTGCCTAACTCAAGGTCCTGAAGATGCTTCTCTGTGTTTTCTTCTAGGAATTTTATAGTTATGGTTCTTATGTTTAGGTCTTTGATCCATTTTTAGTTGATTTTTGTATATGTTGTGAGGTAGGGGTCTACCTTCATTCTTTGCATATGCAGATCCAGTTTTCCTAGCAGCGTTTGTTGAAGAGACTATTCTTTCCAAATTGAGTGGACTCAGCACCCTTGTCAAAAATCAGTTGGCCATAAATGTGAGGTTTGTTTCTGAACTCTCAATTTGATTCCATTAGTCTATATGTCTGTCCTTGGCTAGTATCATGTTGTTTTGAGTGCTGTGGCTTTGTAATGAGCTTTAAGATTGGGAAGTCATCCTTTTCAAGATGGCTTTGACTATTTGGAGCCCTTTACAATATTTAGCCTTCCAATACATGAACATGGAATGTTCTTCAATTATTTAAGTCTTTTTAAATTTCTTTTCCCAATGTTTTGTAGTTTTCTTGTGTACAAGTCCTTTATATGTTTGCTTAGATTTATTCCTAGATATCTGATTCTTTTAGTTGCCATTATAAATAGAACTTTTCCCTCAATGCCTTGGGGGGAGACAATGTCTTCTTCCAGTTATTCATTACTAGTATATAGAAATACTACTGATTTTTGGATGTTGATCTGAAAGCCTGTGCTTTCCTGCGAATAATTTATTAGCTGTAGGAGCTTTGTTGCAGATAGTTCATAATTGTCTGAAAATCCTATATATTTTCTGAATATAGGATTTCAAGAAAACAGACAATCTCAATATACAGTAATTAGTAAAGACATTATATCAGTAACAAAAAAACTCCCAACAATGAAATTTCCAGAACCAAAAGTTTCACTAGAGAATTTTACTGAACATTCCAAGGAGACTTAATACCAATCTTTCTTAAACTCTTCCAAAAAATTGAAGAGGAGTGATTACTCCCTAATTCATTCTAGAAGGCTGTTTCAGTTTGCTGAAGCTGCTATAATTCAATATACCAGAAGTGTATTTTGGCTTTTTCAATGAAGATTTATTAGATTAAAAATTTATAGTTCTAAGGCCATGAATATGTCAAAAATAAGGCATCAAGAGGAAATTACCTTTTTTGAGGAAAGGCTGCTGACATCCCGGATTCCTCTGTCACATGGGAAGGCTCATGGCAAAGTCTACTGGTCCTTCTCTCCTGGGTTACTTTCAATGTTTCTCTCTGTCCTCTGGAGGCTTTTCTCTGGATTTTACCTCTTAGCTTCTCTTAGCTCTTTGAATTTCATCTGTCCCTTATTCTCTCATAAAGGACTCCAGCAAGGGGAGTAAGACCCACTTTGAATGGGCTGGGCCACATCTCCATGGAAACAATCTAATCAAAAGGTCTTGCCCCACAACAGGTCTGTCCCATAAGAATGGATAAAAAGAACATGGCCTTCCCTGGTGTACATAACAATTCAAACAGCACAGAGGCCGACATCACCTTAATATCAAAGCCAAATAGGATACCACAAGAAAAGGAAATTATAGACCAATATCTCTTTTAAATATAGCTGTAAAAGTCCTCTATAAAATACTAGCAAACTGAATCCAACAGCACATTAAAAGAACTATATACCATAATCAAGCAGGGTTTATCCCAGACAAGAAAGGGTGGTTCAGCCTAAGAAAATCAATTAATGTAATACACCACATTAACAGGATGAAGGGAAAGATCTATATGCTTATATTGACACAGAAAAGGCATTTGACAAAATCCAGCACCTCTTCTTGGTAAAAACACTTAGAAACTAGGAGTTGAAGGAAACTTTCACAACATAATGAAGGGTGTATATGGAAAAACTCACAGCTAACATGGCACTTAGTTGTAAAAGACTGAAAGTGTTCCCTCTAAGTTCATGCACAAGACAAGGATACCTACTGTCACCACTGTTTTGCAACATTCTATTGGAAGTTTTAGCTAGAGCAGTTGGGCAAGGAAAAGAAGGAAAAAAAATATCTAAATTGGGAAAGGAGAAGGTAAAACTTTCCATATTTGCAGATAGCCTCAGTTTTGATGTTTGTGAATGTTTCACCTTAGCTTTCAGTGATGAGGTAGATTCTAGGTGTATTTACACAGATGTTAAGTATTTATAATTCTTAGGAAGAAAGACAATTTGAAACAGGCTTTAAGTAGTAATGTAGTAATACTTTCTGATTTGCTATTACATACTTATTATTGCTTCAGGTTTTGTTATTAAATACTTATAGATCCCTTTTTCTTGTAAATATCTGCCAATTTTTTTTCTTCCTTCTTGAACATATCAAGAAAAACATTTTCCTTGCATAATCACCCCTTTCCATCAGATGTATGTATGTGTGTTTGTATATATGCATACATGTGTGTATAAATATTTTTTTAATGTATTAAATTATTGTTTCTGAAAGATCAAACTTCCTGTCAGCATAGTCCTCTCTTAGATGGCCTTGATCTTTGTTTGAAAGGACAAGCAATGTGCATCACTGAAGGATTAGTGAAGAAATTAAGTGCTATATTAAGCAGGAAGGAATTTAATACAGGTAATTAGATGTTAACAAAAAATGTGTTAGCTTCTAGGAATGACTCCTAGAACAAAACTGGATTGACATCCTGGGACAGTTTCTACCTCTATTGACTCCACCAGAGGTGTGATTTCAGGATACCCTGTAGCTGTGACCCAAGGCTAAGAGGCCAGAATCAAGAATTGCTGCTGTTGTAGCTACTCATTGGCCTCTAAGAACCTGGAAAAGAGACACTGGAAAGCTGGACAGAAAAATCCTTATGTTTTCAGGAGCTTGCCTCTTAGCAGAAAGGGCTGTAAAGGAAAGCAGAGGCCTCTTGTCTCACTTCCACATTCCAATTCTCATATATCCTAATTCAGACTAAGAATGCAGCTACAAGTGAGTCTGGAATATGCAGTTTCCACCACTTCAGTGAGAAGGAGGAATGATTGGAAATAGAGAAGATAAGTTCACATTATATACCCCATAGATGTCCCATTAAATGTCTGAGTGATATGTGTCATATTTTACTGGTCATATTTCACTTTTACCCACATTCTCCCCAGGTATAATGTGATGTATGTGCAGATGCTAAGGCAGGAGTTGACGGTGCACTTCATTTTTGATCCCTTTATGCCAAAATTGCATAATTCAAAAAATGGAAGAAAAAATTTGTTACTTATTAAATCCTGATTTTAAGCACTCTTATATCTCTGACCAAATAATATAGGCTTTCCAATAAAAATATTAGATATTTTTATTGGATGGGAGAGTTAGCTGTCAATTAAATTTGTACCCTTAAATCTGAGTCATTCTTTTTTAGTAAATATTGAGAATTTTAAAGATTAGACAAGTCTCTGAAGGTGAAAGTAGAATACAACCCACATGCTAACACATACCTTCTCTCTTTTCACTGCCATATTAGAGCAAAAGTATCACTTGGAAAGTCTTAAATATCACATGTGCAATACTTTAAAAATTATTTAATGGAGGCACAGTCTAATTTTTCATCTCTTTAGCAATTTCATAGTTGATCTGATATGATTTATTTAATCTACCAGTGAAGCTTCTTAATCATGCGTGCTCTAGAAAACTTTGCCTCAAAGAATGGGTGTTAACTCTGGCACCAGGGAGCCCTAAAGTGCTTTCAGTAAGAGTTGTGAGAAGGCAACATTGTGAATGGCATGGAATAAAAACAGAGCTTTGGTCTTAATTCTAGGACCATTCATTAGAGTTTCTTTTAAGAAAACTCTAATGAACATTTTTTTAACTTTTTATTTTGAAATAATTTCAAACTAATCGGACAGTTGCAAAAATAATACAACCCACATACAGAGAATGCCACCATACTCTCACCCCTACAGATACCCAGATCTATCAGTTTGAACATTCTGCCACCTGCTGTATCATTGCTTTTTTTTTTGTATGGGTAGGCTCTGGGAATCGAGCCTAGGTCTCCAACATGGCAGACGAGACTTCTGCCACTGAGCCACTGTTGTACCTCCCTATGTTATTGCTTTTTTTCTGTCATTGATTTATCTATATCTATCTATTATTTATCTATCATTTCCTGAATATTTGTGTGCAAGTTGTACACTTCATACTCCTTGAACACATTTACTTCCATGTAAATTTCCTAAGAACAATGATAATCACCTATGTAATCACATTTAGTGCAGTCATCAAGTTCTAGATACTGAAGTTGCTATAAAGCTTATCTTGTATATTCTAATTTTTATGCCTCAATAATGTCCTTTTGAGACTTCTTCCTCCATACTTAGATCCCATCCAATATCAAGTATTGCATTTAATTGTCGTTACCTCTTTAGTTTTTCTTTCTTTTTAAGTTGTGGAAACATATATTTGACATCAGTCTTCCCACCACAGCCCCTCCCAAGCATCTCATCAGTGGGTTGATCATATTCACAGTGTTGCACCATCCTCACCACCATTCATTACTATCACTTTCCCTTCATTCAAACAGAAGAAACCCTATACTCACTTGGCATTAACTCTCTATTTCCCCTACTTCCCACCCCTGGCAACCTATATTCTATTTTATGTCTCTATGAATTTGCATATTCTCTGATATTTTCTTTGTGGTTACCATGAGGCTTACATTTAACATTCTAAATCTGAAACAATTGTGTTTGCTTTGAAACAAACTTTATAATTTCAATAGCATACACAAACTATGTTGGCATACCCCTCTCATGCCCCTTTTGTGTAACTCATGCCACATCATACTTACACATTATGAATCCCAAACCATTGAGTTATCATTATATCTTATGCATTTGCCTTTTAGATCCTATAGGAAATAAAAGGTGACATTACAAACCAAAAATACACTAGTACTGTTATATTTACCCATGTAATTATCTCTACTGGAAGTTTATGTTTTTGCATGTGGCATCAGTCAGTCATCTAGTGTCCTTTCTTTTCAATATACAGAACTCCTTTTAGTGTTTCTTGTAGGGCTGATCTAGGGATGGTGAAATCCCTCAGCTACGGTTTATCTAGAAATGTCTTAATTCCTTCCTCATTTTTAAAAGGCAATTTTGCGGATACATAATTCTTGGATATAATGTGTGTATGTCTGTGGATTTTTACTTTTGGCACTTTAAATATGTCTTCTCCCTGCCTTATTGCTTCCATGGTTTTTGATGAGAAACTGATACTTGATCTTATTGATTCTGCAACATGCTCATCTTGTGGCTTTCATAATTCTCTATCTTTGGCATTTGACAGTTTAATTATAACAAGGTGCAGGTGTGTCTATTTGGGTTTATCTTGTTTGGAGTTCTTTGAGCATTCTGGATATGTATATTCATGTCTTTCATCACATTTAGGAAGTTTTTAGTCATTACTTCTTTGAACATTCTCTCAGCCCCTTTCTCTCTTTTTCTTCTGTTAGGACTCCCATAATGTGTATATTTGCATGTTTGATGATGGCCCACAGGTTCTGTTCACTTTTCTTCATTCTTCTTTCTGCTCCTCAGATTGGATGATTTCAAATGTTTTCTTTTTCAAGCTCATTCAGTCTTCTTCTAGCTCTAATCTGCTGTTGAACCCCTTGAGGAAATTTTAAATTTCTGTTTTTGTGGTCTTCAGCTCTGCTTGATTCTTTTTCATAATTCCCATCTCTTTATTGATATTTTCATTCATTCATCTATCATTTTCCTGATTTCTTTTAGTTTTATTTTTATGGTCCATTTTCCCCCTTTAGTTCTCTGAGCTTATTTGGGGTCAGTTTTGAAGCGTCTTTGTTCTGGAATGTCCCAGATCTGATCCTTCTCAATATCAGTTTCTAAGGCTTTAATCTTTTCTTTTGTCTGGGCCATCACTTCCTGTTTCTTTCTCTGTTTTGTAATCTTTTGTTGAAAACTGGACACAAATATGAATGTCCCTTTTCTCTAGGAAACAGTTTCCTCATGGTCCAGACTCTGTACTATATAGCCAACATCTAGCAATTCCTTGTGCCAGGCAGTACAATATGACTGCTCTCCTGTAGCATTTGGTAGGAGAGCTTGGTGAGCCACTCTCTACATGCAGGGCAAGTTCTGGGACAGCAAGTCCCTCTGATTACCATCAGCCAGATTGGGCCAGACATTTATGCTTCCAGTACATGAGGGTTATTCTGTTCCCTTTGGAACCAGGACCAGTTATCCGTACTGGAAGTATGGACCCAAACTGGTTCTGGGTGGAACTGGAGAAGGAATGGGGGTGGGGAAAGCCATGGAATCATGAGATTCTAATGCTTTTAAGCAGTCTTTTTCGTGATTTAGCATTCATCCTGTTACTGTAATCCTTTGTTCTCTGGAAGTTTTAGAAAGATGTCTCTGTCAATTCTTGCCAGCAAGGACTTCTGGTGGGGGCATGGAACTTTGTAATGTCTCCCTCTGCCATTTTGATCAGGGTGGAGGCTGAACTTATTTTTGATGGATGATAGGGTATTTCTGATGATACTCTCAAAATAGTGGTTTTTCTTAAGTGTAAAAATGCTGCAAGTAGATTACATTAAAATGATAATTTGGGGGTTAATTCTCTGTATTTTTATCCTCATTTTATCATTTTTTTTTTTTTTTTTTTTTGCTTTGCATAGAGAAATCTCTGACAATGATTAGTCAACTTGGTAGATTGCTTTTTGAATTAGGGGATTAGAGAGGGGAAAATCATAACATAGATTTGAATCTTTAGGCCCAAAGTATTTTTCAACCTTCCACCAAACATACCACTTAGTTAATATTAAAACAGTTTATTTCATGGCATCATGGCTGATTATGTTCTCCTTCATAGTAAATCTTAGTCACTGCTTGATTATTTCTCTGCATTCATCTACTATAATAGAGATAAATAGGCACTCACTCTTAAACACTTGAATATGTTCTTAGTGCCTTGTTAGTTTAGCTCCAATATCCTCATTATTGGGTACGATGATGTGTTATGGCATAGCAGTTATCCACATTGTGATTTTGTTTCCTTATAATTATTTACAGTTGTGTTTGAAATAAGCCATAATGTGATCTTCTCAATTTAATATGAGCTATTTTTAGCATTCCAAAAGCTCTGATTGCAATTTTTTTCATTCTATCACTTTGTATAACATGGGCAGCCATGTCTAATCATATCCACAGATTACTTTAATGAATACAAATATGTAACATTATCTTAAATAAATGTCAGTATGTTACAAGGTAACAGAAGTAATTACATATTGATAATAGCCATTTTTCTAAGTCATGGTTTCTAGAAGAAAATAGACTTGCATTTTTTAATAAGGTGTAATATTTTAGACTATTTTAAGATGATAGTATTCTATTTCACATATAAGCTATAATACTAATATAGCTGATAAACCCTTCAAATAGATAAAATGTATAATATAAGTTGGAAAGTAATGAAATTTTGAAGTATTTTGAAATTGAGATGGTTGTTATGAGTACCTTAGCAAAGTTAATATGAAGGAGCTGTTAACCGTGGCAGATTCTTGGAACTTGCATCCACTCACCAGCAGATAATGGGAGTTAAGCTATTATTCTGCATTTTTCTAGCAAGACATTTTCAGATTTTGTGTAGAGGCTTATTGTAGTCAGAAAATCAGTCTAAAAATTCCTCCAAGAAAAAAAAAACACTGTCCTTTTTTCTAAAGACAATAAAAAAAATCATGGAGTGGATGGGGAAAATATCACAGCACTCATTGTGATATAAGTTTTAATCAAATAGCTGACTGTCATCTGGGCTACCATGTGGCACAACTCCACAGGTTGCCATTTGAATGATATTCTATATGAATAATATTCCCTGGAGTTGTGCTGTATACACCTGTGTGTCTATCCATGGTGGCCCTGAATTTCATAATAAAAACTCAGTAATATTATGGGGGATGAGCAAAGGCTGGTAAGACACCCAAAGTTGAGATGATTTAGAAAGTGTTCCAGCACTTTTTTTTTTTTTTTTTTTTTTTTTTGGCATGGGCAGGCTCCGGGAATCAAACCTGGGTCTCTGGAATGGCAGGCAAGAATTCTGCCACTGAGCCACCATGGCACCGCCCTCCAGCACTTACTCTTTAGTGCATGAATTAGTACGGTTTTTCTTTTTTGCCATGCTCTTTCAAAAAAAATCTCACTATAATGTGAAGAGTACTGATCTTAATTCCAACACATGAATTTTAATCCCAAGTTTATTACTAGCTGTGTGATAGAAGACAAGTTATTTAATTTCTCTACCCTTTACTAGTCTTCTCTGTACAATGGAAATTTGGACTTGATTAGAGTTTCATAAATCTCTTTTATTCTTATCAGTGGAAGACCTAAGTTTCATCAGAATTCAGTTGGAAAACAATTAGATTGCTGGATAAGTTCTAACACCTGAAAGGGAACTTCAGACCTGGTTCACCCTGGTAAATATAGCTAAGATTGAATTATTGAACTGCCAAAAGTGGTTTTTCTTCTATGCAACTTAGATATGAAGCATGGTGACCTCATACCTATTTTGTTCTTATTTTCAGAATATATACTTAGAAGCCATATATATTCTATTTTGAAAAACTCCTAAAGTTATTGTGTCAAAGAGACTCTGAGGTTAGACAGACCTATTTTCAATGCAGGTTTAGCTTTCTTGGGCGAGTTAACCAATTCTGAATGTACCTACTTGTAAAATAAGGATAATATATTGTCCACTTTCTAGCATCTTTGGGAGGATTAAATAATTCACACAAAATTCTTAGAGTTCTTGGCCTGAAGTAAGTGCTCAAATTATGGCCTTTATTCTGTGTAGAAAATATTTAGACAGTGTTCTAGTTTGCTAACTGCTAGAATGCAATATACCAGAAACAGAATGGCTTTTAAAAAGGGGAATTTAATGAGTTGCTAGTTTATAGTTCTAAGGCTGAGAAAATGTCCTAATTAAAACAAGTTTACAGAAATGTCCAGTCTAAGGCATCCAGGGAAAGATACCTTGGTTCAAGAAGACTGATTAAGTTTAGGGTTTCTCTCTCAAGTGGAAGGACACATGGTGGACACAGAGTTTCTCTCTAATCTGGCAAGGCACATGGTGAACATGGCATGATCTGCTAGCTTCTTCTCCTGGCTTCCTGTTTCATGCAGCAACCCGGGAGGCTATTTCCTTCTTCATCTCCAAAGGTCACTGGCTGGCGGATTCTGCTTCTCGTGGCTATGTGCTCTGCTCTCTCTGAATCTCTCATTCTCCAAAATGTTTTCTCTTTTATAGGACTTCAGAAACTAATCAAGACCCACCCAGATGGGTGGAGACACACCTCTACCTAATCCAGTTTAACAACCACTCTTGATTAAATCACATCTCCAGGGAGATGATCTAATTACAGTTTCAAACATAGAATACTGAATAGGGATTAGAAGAAATGACTGCCTTTACAGAATGGAATTAGGATTAAAATATGGCTTTTCTAGGGGACATACATCATTTCAAACCAGCACAGAGAGTATTTTCCTTTTCAGTTAGAGAGGGGATCATGAAATAAGGAATTCCTTTTGTACTTTTTAGGACAAACACTACAGTGGCATTTCACTTAAGAAACCTAAGCCAATCTTACTTTCCCTGGGTGCTAGATAAATTTTCCAGAGGTGGAGCTTCCTTTGATCAGCAAGGAGTCAGTTGTACCACTCTAGACATATAGGAAGAAAGAGGATGAAATATTCACTTGAAATAATGGAAGAGAAGGACTCTAAGAGATGAAATAGGGACATGAAATAATTTAACCTTGATCAAAGTCTATTTACAATTCCATTTCCCTTTTATTGTGCATGCTATATGCTCGTAGTGTTCTAAGTGTTTTAAATTGATTATTTCGTCTAATCCTTAAAAAAAATGTTTGAAGTAAGTAGTAGTATTATCCCTATTTTATAAATGAGGAAACTAAAACACAGAAAGATTAAGTTGCCCGAGATTATATACCTAAGAAATCGTTGTGCAGGGGTTGAAACCCAGGGAGTCTCAACCTGGAGCCCGAATTATTTAATACCATACTCTATTATCTCTGTCGAGATATTCCTCCATTTTGGAGGAAAAATAAGAGATGAGATAGAGAGAAGATAAAGACTAAAATTCTCATTGAACTTAGAGTATATGGACAAAAATATTAACATATCGTACATGGTTTAGGAATGCATATTTCTAGGATATTGTGGTATTCAATATCCTTTGAATTATTCAAAGTGATACTATTAAATATCTATTGCCTCATGGTGGACATTGTATACATCAGTGCTCCTTGACTTTGGACTTGACCATATGCCTTGCTTTAGGTCATGGAATATTATTAGTGGACGTGATGTATTCATTCAGTTGGGCTTGCATCTTTTGCACTCCTATCTTTCATCATGAAAAGAACTTATCTTAGTTACACTCTGGTGGAGCACACCTGGGCACACCTTTCAACCTAGGGGTATATAGTCAATCTCAATACAGATAGGCCAAACCCCAGCTGATGCATACTTAAGAAATCACTGTCTCTTCTTGTATGCCTTTGAAGTTTGATCTGGCTTGTTAGGCAGTGTTACTGAAGTAATAATTGAGGATAATTTATAGCTATTAGTATGATCTTATGAAACAACAATATTCTTCCTTAAAAATTTAACACGAAAACTCATAACAGCTTTACTTTATTGTCCCAAAGTCGCATCAATATAGCATTCATTAGGTTTAAAAAAAAAGTTTATCTGTTTAGAACTGAGTAATTGCAAAGTAATTTGAGAATGAGTGGAAAATAGGAATAATTAAAAAGAAACAATTTATGAGGCTGGGGAAAGCATAACAAATGTATAAACAATATTAAAACCACAAATGGTAATTAAGAAGAACAAAAAACACTGAAAAGATAATAGGTTCAAATTTAATGGTCTAAAAATAAAAAGTTGGTGGAAATAGCTGGAAAGAATTTTATTTTCAATTGTATTTTATTTCCTTTCCTGTAATTTCTCCAACTTTTACTCCATAAAAGTCTATCTGGGGAATCTCTAAATCAGTTTGTATAGTTTTTGACTTTTTATAGCCAAGTGTTTGTATAACTTTAAGATTGGTCTTAAAATTTACTTAGAAAATTCAATGGACTAGTTTATTACCATATTCTATAATTGCATTAATTCATGCAACAGTTATTTATGTACCTGTTTGAAAAGAAATGCCGCTTAAATCTCATATTGATTTCTTAGGGCTATGTATGTGTGGAGGGCTGGTGACAAAGGTGTTGGTGGCATGCTTTATGCTATTCTTTTATACCTAGAGACTGGTAGAGTGAGAAAAAGGAAAAAATAAAACCAGATTAGTTGGATATGTAAGATTTGGCAGTGTTGTGGAGAGCTAAAAATAAATTGCCCTATTTAAAATGTGAGTGGATTTGATAGGTGAGGACGTAAGATCACTGGAAGAGTGGCCCAAAATACCAAACCTCAAAATATTGACGCACAATGATGACTGATATTCAATTTAGTTTTTGTTTGTTTGTTTATTGAATGTAAAACCATTATCCCAAATCTTTGTAAAGACTGCAACTCATACAAATGCTGCTTTTGAGTGATTTTGGAGGGGCCCAGAGCAGTGAGGATAAAGAAAATGGTCACATTCTATATTTGAGTCATTGAAAAGTACAAAAAAAGAGAGTATCTGTGGGTGGAGATAGAGAATATAAATTCGGCGGAACCACACCTGCCTCTAGGGCAGTACTTTTCAGCTTGAGTTGGATTCACTTGGAGAGCATTGAAAATAAATACTGGTGCCTTCACCCACCCCCAGTTATCCTGACGTAACCAGCCTGGGCTGCAGAAATTAAAAAAACTCCCATTTGATTCTAATGTGCAGCGAAGTTTTAAGCACCCCTGCCCTTGCTGTTCCACAGCAGAGTTCTCCACCAGGGCTGCACATTGCAATCACCTGGGGAGTGTTTCACACACGCAGGTATCTAAAATCTATCTCCAGAGATTCTGATAGTAATTGCTCTGGGATAGAGACAAGACATCAACATATTTTCAATCTGCATGTGACTCTCATCCACAACCAGAATCAGATGGGTCCCCAGAACATTTGGAAGACTCTTGTCTCTTAAAACCCGGTCAGATGGCTCCAGTGAACTCAGGGTGCTGGGGGTGGTCGAAGGAAAGATATAGACACAGTGCCCTTTCTAGGAAGATAGAACCTCTGTTTTGGGGATAAAACACACAAATTTACAAACTTATGAATGATTGTAAAGCAGCAGGGAAGCGGGAGCACAGCACTGGTGCCTCATTTGGATTCATGAGTGGTATGAGCCCAGGATGACATGAGAGTTCAGCAAGGAGAGAAATTTAGTCAGAATTGACCATGTAAAAATTAGTCTCTGGAAATAATTCCCATAATCCAGAGATAGATTGGTTTGACAGTTTTGGCAACTAAAATACAGGATGCCCAGTTAAATTCAAATTTTGTATAAACAAAGAATAATTTTTATATGTGATAGGTTCATGCAATATTCGTAGTATAGTTCTATAAAAAACTGTTCATTTTTCCATTGGTTGCACACCAAGTGTGGAATGTTCATACATTGAGGATGTTTGTGTTGTATGTTGATCAGTTTTATTAATAAAAATTAAAAAAAATACAGATGCAATAGCCCTCATATTACCAAATATCAATAAAATAGTTAACACGGTGCTCTTGGGTCAAAAAAAAAAGCAGTGATAAGTCATGTTGATAATGCAACACGGTATGATGTGTTAAAAATGACACTATCTCAGTCTTCCTTGTAGAAGACATGATCCCACTCTATTCATGAGAAAATTATCAGCCAAATCCAAATGGAGGGACATTCCACAAAATATTAGATCAGTATTCCTCTAAACTGTCAATGTTTTCAAAAACAAGGAGTCTGAGATAATGACACAGCCAAGAAGAACCTAAGGAAACATAATGTGGAAACCTGCATGGGATTCTAGAGTGGAAAAAGGAAGTTAAGTAAAAACCAAGGAGATCTGAATGAAGTACGGAGTTGAGTTCATTAAAAAAAAAATTCATTGTGTATATGAAATTCAACTTTAACTGGGTGCCCTATATTTTATCAGGAAACCATAGACATAGAGAGCTTGAGTTTATTTTATTTAAATCTCAAGAGAGAGTGGGTTCTCAGTGCTGACTCTGGAATAGGTTTAGAAAGCACCCCCTATAAGAAAACATTATAAATCCTGTGGAAAAGCCTAATGATTTAAGATATTTGCCTTTAATTGTTAGAAGTTTATAATGTCCTAATTCAATAATAAGTGAGAGAGCATTTGTATGTCGGCAGTAAACCTTCTCAAGTACCTTAGCCTACTATTTAACTCAAAATCCTATTTGTAAATTGTATTGTTCCTTGTCACAGTGTCAACACAAAAGTGTACCAAATATAACAAAACATGTTTTTGAAAATAATTTGGGCCTCATTTTAAATTTCCTTTTACAAATCTATAATTAATTGTCTTTTCCTCAGAATTTATATTTCTTAAAGTTGTAGAAAAAGTCTTTGTGTTATTTGAAAGATGAAAGAGACTTACAATCCTCATCCTCAGCTTAATTCAATAACAGTCAAGTTAAGCTTATTGTTTTTTATTTCTTTTATAGGACCTTTTATCTCAACTGTGTAGCAATTCATATCTTCAATAAAAGCATGCAATTAATGAACATAACAGATATTCTTTGAATAGGGGAGATTAACATGTTAAATAGTTAGTCCTGGGAGTAAAAAAAATGTCTGAAACATAAAATTAGTTCTTCTGAGCTCTTACAGGAATATAATTACAAAATAAATAATTTATTTACAGATATTCTTTGATTCAAACATTGAATCCCATACATTTCTTGTGCTGACATTGAAATGATTCTCTTTAGAAAGAAATGAGTATAGGCAATAAATAGGATAAATATTTATGTCAGTATTCATTAATGCTACCAAGGACATAATGATAATGAGAAAACATATTATTGATTAGAAAGTCACTATTGATTATAGAAAGTCACTTAGCATTTCTGACACCTTCAAATCAGTACAATTTTTAATTAGACATTTCAAACCAAGACTGTTGAAAATATGACTGAAAGAAAAATAAATCCAGAATGTATACACAGAATATTTAGAATCCTGGGTAGGAAAATCTAGGTCTTAGGAACACAGATGGTGCTTTAATTTCTTCTAATTAAAGGTCATGACTTTGGAAGATAAAGAAAGATTGAGAAATGAACAGTTGGCTTTGTAGATGGTGTCAAAGAACAGAATTTAGTTTTCTGGACCACAATGCATGATACTAGACTAATGCTCTTGGCAAAAGAAAGAGAACATCTAATGAAGAGTGGGAAGAACATGCTTGGCAGAAGATTTGCTGACCAGAACAAGAAGGCATTGATATATGAGTGGGGTAGAGAAAAAGGACCAAATGGGCTGTTAAATTACACCCTGCGGAAGAAAACAAGCTGACTTAGGAAGAGTAAAAATAATGGAGGGGTGATTAGTAAATCCAGAGAGAGTTACTCTGGATTGGAAAGAAGATAAAAGACAATAGTTTTGACTTTATATATTTATATTCATATTCACATGGTATAGGTAATGACATTTGAAATAAAAAGATAAATAATATTTCAGGGGCTTCATTATGACTTGGTAGGGATGAGATCCCTGACTGAGTCATGTGGCGGAAAAGCAATTTGACTCTGAATTCACACAGTTTGTTACCTACTAGCAAAGATATTATAAAACACAGAATATCATGAAGTGGAGTCTGGAGATGCCCAGTGAATTGACTGGTAAGAGAGAGTCTAGAAAGTACTGGAAGTAATTCTCTCTCTCTAGTAAGTACTATAGGGAGAGAAAACTGGCATCTTTCAAAGGAAAAACACTTTGGATTCTTTCCTTCCCTTTCAACTTAGGCTGTGATGTGTCAACAAAAGTTTTTCAGAAATCCCAGGGAGTATAGTATCCAGCTCAAGCCTGGAAGGGATGAAGAAGTCTGGATTCCTATGCTGGAAGGTATATGGTAGAGAAAGGGAGGACACCTCAAGATGATGGGTACTGGGGATATGGTAGAAATGGGCAGATTTGGAATTAGACAGCGTCTGGTATTTCAGCTTCCACATGCTCCTTAATGTTTGTTGTGGTCTTTATATTTATGTCAAAATCTGATCTGCCAAAATTTTAAGTTTTTAATTTTCCCATAGATGAACTTAAATTCTCTTCCAACTCCTCATTTTTGCCTTCTCCATGGAAAGAAAATAGTCTGGTTTCTTCTAAGTAAATACAATCATATCAGGTTAATAATTGCTCAGTCATTTTTGGTATAAGCCAAGTCATAGCTAGTGATTACTCAGTCATTTCAGGTTTAAACTCAATCACATTCAGGATTTCTGCAACCCTGCCCACCAACCTCCCCAATTTGGGGATAATGGCAAGGTCTGGGGTTTATGTGGTGCCACAATGTCAGTGGGGAAGATGTAGCCATTTCTTTGACTCCCTGAATCTTTCTGACTTGCACAATTGACCAGTTAGAACTTATTTTATTGGTATTTATCTTTGCATTTGTTTAGTTATCCAAGGCCTTTTTTGAATCCAATTTTATTGAGATATATTCATATACCATATAATCATCCAAAGTTTACAATCAGTGGTTCACAGTATCATCATATAGCTGTGCATTCATCACCACCATCATTTTTTTTTTTTTTTGCATGGGCAGGCACCAGGAATCAAACCTGGGTCTCCAGCATGGCAGGTGAGAACTCTGCCTGTTGAGCCACCATGGCCCAGCCACCACCATCAATTTGTGAACTCCCCAAAAAATAAAAATAAAGAACATCTAAAACATCCCCAATTACCCCTCCTATTATTTATTTATTTTTAGTCTTTATTTCCTTACTCATTTATCTATACACTAGATAAAGGGAGTGTCAGTCACAGAGTTTTCACAATCATGTGGTCATACTGTGAAAGCTATATAGTTACACATCCATTATCAAAGATCAAGGCTACTAGATTACAGTTCAACAGTTTCAGGTATTTTCTTCTAGCTATTCTAATACACTAAAAACCAAAAAGGGATATCTATATAATGAGTCAGTAGTAATAATCATTTGTTAAGTAAGAATAACTTCCCAAATGACCTTTTGACTTTATTTGAAATCTCTCAGCCTCTGAAACTTTATTTTGTTTCATTTATCTTCTCCACTATTGGTCAAGAAGGCTTTCTCAATCCCACAATGCCAGGGCCAGGCTCATCTCCAGGAGTCATGTCCCATGTTGCCAGGGTGATTGATACCCCAGGGAGTCATGTCCCACATAGCGGGGAGGGCAGTGAGTTTACCTGCCAAATTGGCTCAGAGAGAAAGGCCACATCACAGCAACAAAAGAGGTTTTCTGGGGGTGACCCTTACACACAATTACAAGTAGGCTTAGCTTCTCCTTTGAAGGAATAAATTTCATAAGGGCAAGATGCAAAATAGATAGCTTGACCTTTTAAATTGGTAGTCCCCAATGCTTGTGAGAATATCTTCCTAGGTGGGGAAGTTTAATATTTTCACTTTTTTCCCCTAACTCCTCAAGGGGGTTTTGCAAATGCTTTTTTATTTTCTGCTCAGATTACTCAGGGATGTATCGGAGCATCATACTAACCTATGCAAACCAGCAAGATCTCACTCCATTTTCAAAGTTCCATGTAATTATGGTGTTCAAATAAACTAACCATCCAGGTAAAATTAGGGTGTTACAGAAAATGTAAATTTTAAACCAAATAAATATATCTTCCTTTGGTCTCACACGGAAGTTGAAGTTTTAAAACACAGTCAATATCATCCTTTTACCTTACTCCTGACTAGATCAGCTTCATTCATATCTCTAACTGAAGTCTGATCTCTTTTGCAGCATTTTTTAACAGTTGCCATTTGGGATAATGCTGACTTTCATAGCTGCAGAACTCTAGTTCTGAGTCTCAGGTGTTATATAGATATCTGAAGTTTCAGTGGAAGACCATATTATACACAAAGAGCTCAGCATCTCAGAATTTAGAAATAACTGTTACAACTCAGTATTAGATGTGATTTCTGGAAGAGCTTACAATCTAGGAACCTTTACAATAAGCCTTCCCCCGATAACCTATGCTCTTGAATTCAATTCTCAGAGTTCGTACGTTATAGTTAGTCCACAGTAGTGAGGTATTGTAATTTTGTCTTTTTGTTTCTGGTTTATTTCACTCAACATAATGTCCTCAGGTTTCATCCACCTAATTTGTCTCACTACTTAATTCCTTCTTGTGGCCGTTCAGTCTTTCATTGTATATATGCATCAGTTTGCCCTTTTGTTCATCCATTGATGTACCCCTAGACCACCTCCATCCATTGAAAATTGTGAATAATGCTGCCAATAAACACCTGTGTGAAAATGTCCATTCATGTCCTTGCTTTCAGTTCTTTCAAATATATACCTAATAATGGGGTTGCAGGATCATCTAACAATCCTATACTTAGCCTCCTGTGGAGCCACCACGCTGCCCTCCAGAGGGGCTACACTATTCTATTTCCCTACTGACAGTGAATAGGTACATCTCTCTCTCCACATTTTCTTCAGCACTTGTATCTTGTTTTTTTTCAAAGTTTTATACACATGCCATACAATCCAGCCTAAATAAACAATCAGTGGTTTCCAATATAATCATATAGTTATGCATTCATCACCACAATCTATGTGAGGACATTTCCATTTCGTCCACAAAAAAAAGAAGAGGAAGAAAAAAGAATAAAAAATAAAAAACCAAATAAAATTGAAAGGAGAAACAAGAACAATAACACCAAAAATCCCATGTCCCTCTCTTATACTGTCTTCTTACTGACATTTAGTTTTGGTATATTGCCTTTGTTACACTTAATGAAAGCATATTATAATGTTACTTGTAACTATAGTCCCTAGTTTGCATTGATTGTGTTTTTTCAATACACCATCCCATTTTCAATACCTTGCAATATTGACATTCATTTGTTCTCTCTCATGTCAAAACTTTCTTTGCACATTTTTTTTGTATATTTAATCACAATCACTGTCCACTCTAATTCTGCTAAGTTATACAGTCCCAGTCTTTATCGTCTGTCTTTCCTTCTGGTATAATACATGCCCCTAGTCTTCTTCTTTCAACCATCCTCACCCTAAGCTTCATTTAGTGTGCTTCCAATACTTTACTACCGTCAGATAGTATTGTGCTATCCATTTCTGGATCTTTACAATCAACCCAGTTGAACATGCTGTATTCCTTCACATCAAATGCTCACTCTACCCTCTATCTCCTGATAACCTGTGTTCTCAACTTTAACCCTCAAAGTTTGCTCATTAATGTTAGTTCATATTAGTGAGACCATACATTAGTTTTCCTTTTGTTTCTGGCTAATTTCACTCAAAATAATGTCCTCAAGGTTCATCCATGTTGTTATACGCATCATGACTTTATTCTGTGCCCTTACTGATAGTCTTCATTTCTACACTTTCCTCCAAACCTCTCTCTCCCGTCCTTTCCTATTTGCTGTAGCATTTTTTGCAGAGCATGCCTCTTGTTCACAAATTCTCTTTACCTGTTTGTCTGAAAATATTTTAAACTTTCCTTCATTTTTGAAAGACAGTTTTTCTGGAAATAGAATACTTGGTCGATAGTTTTTCTCTTTCAGTATCTTAAATATATCATACCACTGCCTTCTCATCTCCATGGTTTGTACTGAGAAATCTACACACAGTTTTATTAGCTTCCCTTGCTTTTGTTGGATCACTTTTCTCTTGCTGTTTTCAGAATTCTCTTTGTTTTCAACATTTGACAATATGATTTGCAAGTGTCTTGGAGCTGATCCATTTGAATTTATTTTGTTTGGGGTATGCTGTGCTTCTTGGATCTGTAATGTTATGTATTTCATAAGAGATGGGAAATTTTAGATGCTTACTTCTTTCATTATTCTTTCTGCCCCTTTTCTATTCTCTTCACCTTCAGAGATACCCATAACACATATGTTCATGTGCTTCACGTTGTCATTCAATTCTCTGTTCATATTTTCCCATTCACTTCCCTATCTCTTCTTTTGTGGGTAGGATTTCAGATGTCCTGTCCTCTACTTCACTAATCCTTTCTTCTGCCTCTTTAAATCTCCTGTTGTAGTCTTTGTTGTGTTTTTCATCTCTTCTATTGTGCCTTTCATTCCATTTGAATAAATTCTGCCATTTGTTTTCTCAAGCTTTCTAGTTCTGCTTTAGGGTCATTCAATGTCCTCTTTACGTCCTTCATCTCTTTTGTTGTATCTTCCCTCAAATCATTGATTTGATTTAGCATGCTTGTTTGAATGTCTTTAATTAGTTGTTTCAAATTTGAAGTGTTAGTTTGTTCCTTTGGCTGGGTCCTTTCTTTGTTTTTCCTAGTATGACTTATAATTTTTTGCTGGTATCTAGGCATCTGATTTCCTTGATTAGTCTATTCAGGAAGAACTTTTCACTCTTTTATCTAGGGTTTTCTTGTTGGTTCCTTTTGTTATCTGTCTGTTCTTTGGCATTCAGTTCAACTTATCCTAGACCTCTAACATAGGTTCTGTTTAACTGATCAAAAATTTTCAGTTCTTATTTTTTTTGGTTCTTGCCCTGCATATATGGAATGTTTTTTTTGAAGGAGAGTTTTTCCATTTATGATTGACCCCAATCAGATTTTCCCAGACCAGACAGGCCCAGGTCTAAGGAGGAAGATGTAATCAGTGTTAAGTTTCCCTGAGGATGAGGCTCATCAGATTGTCTGACTTTTCTGTGAATCCTGTAGATTCTGTGCTTTTTCTATCCTGCCCAGCAGGTGGTGCTTGTCAGCTTGCAGCTCCCCACTGGCATAAAGTGGTGTGGTGCCTTTCATTCTCAGTAGACCCTGTCCCCTTTGTAGGCATGATTGAGAGGGACTCTGAGATAGAGGGCAAGCTTAAGCTGTTTCTGTTTTCTAGCCCCTGGGGTCTGAGTTCTCTGAATGGGGGCTGCCACTTGAACTGGATCTCCCTCCCCCTTTTCTTGGGGAAGATATGCCCTTTAGGGAATTTTCTCCTTCACTTGACTAGTTACTTTGTCTCTCAGTCCTATCTAAATTCCACCCTTGCCTAATTCCGGATGATGACTGAAAGTGCCTCAAGCTTTCTCTAATGAGGTAATTAGAATAGTTTAAAGAAAAAAAGAGAAAACCCTTTTCAGAGCCAGTCTGTAGTGCCCACGGGTCACCAGTTAAGAGCTGAAGTTTGTACTTGGCTCTATGTGTCCCTTTTCTTGGAGCACACCCTTTTCCAGTATTCTCAGCTCAGCCAACTCCAAAAGCTTCCAGGTTTTGTTTTTCTTCCATCAACTCTGCTTCCTTTCTTCCAGGAGAGACCTAGGGATCCTTTCCTGCTTGTTCTGGGTTTATCTGTACTTAGAGCCTGTATTTAGTATTTCAAATTTGTTAATTAAAATTGAAATTGAAGCTTGATTGAGCCTCCTTCCCTTGCTCTATTAGAGTCTGCTTTTATCCCCCCACAGGATATGTCTCCAACACAGCCTGCCATGCCAGTGGGGATGGGGTTGGGGGTGCCAGCTTCTGCAGTTCAAGGGCTTTACTTAGTGTTCTGTACTGTGATATTAGTCCTTCCCCTTGTTCAGACTGGTGTACGATTTGTGTCCAGTCGTGGATGTCCCTCAAACACTTAGCTGTTCCAGACAGTTCCTGGCTATTTACTAACTGCTCTAGAGAATTGACTAACTCCTACACCTCCCTATGCCACTGTCTTACCGCACCGTCTCCATCCAAGGCCTTTTCATGGTCCTGGCATGAATGGACATTCCTACTGTAGTCACAGTCCATAACGCTCCTTCTGTGTGCCTGTGTGCTTTCTGTGCTTTCCCTCTTAACATCCTTGCCCTGTTCAAAGGCATGGGTCAGGTGAGATGATGCTCTGCACCTCTCTTGGGGCCATGGGAACTGTTTATAAAGCCTTTTTTACTTCTGATTTCAATTGCTTCCATCTGGATTCTTTATTCATGCCATTGCAGAAAGGTACACATGGGTGAAACTTTCTTTTCCAGGGCTTTTTACACTTGGATCTCCAAATGTGAAGGAGCTTCTATCTCCACCTTGTTCCATCCAGTATATTCCAGGCCTAAACAAGGTAGCATTGTATGGCACTGTCTACATCAGTCTGTAATATGGTGTGTACTCTCCTTATTTTCTAAACTTCTTTTTCCTTCATCCTTCAGTGGCTTTCACCCATTTCAAAGGGGAGGGTAAGCAAGGCAGTGAATAGGAAAGAAAATACTTGTTCAGCCAATTCTGCCCTACTTCTGCCAATATTTGTCTTAAAATTAGACTCTTTATTTAAAATATTAAAAAAACAAGTGGTTTTTTTTTCCTCCTTTCACTTTGATATTCTTGTTTCTTTGAGGCACTACTGAATGGGACTGCTTCAAGTGTTAAAGATATATGCATGGGAGAAAATTGAAAGGTGATATTTCATACATCATACTACTGCAGGTATATTTTAATTTCAGTTAAATTTATATTCTGATAAAGTTGTATTAATGGCATAGGCAAAATTGTTCATAAATATGCTTTCCTATAATTTTTTTTATTTACTGGAAAAACCCAACACTATAATAAATAAATTATGTAGCAGTTTCTTTCACCAGCTACTGGAGTTACCTTGAGAAAATTACTTAATCTCTCTAATCCTTATTTAATTCATCTGTAAAATAGGGATAATAATTTGTAACTATATTTTACGAAGACTTTTTTCCCGTAATCATTGGAAATCATTGTTTGTAAGATATTTAACTTTGTCAGCAGTTATCTTTATGCCATCATAGAAATCTTGGGATCTTGGATGGAAACAATTGGAGAGTATTTGTGTGTAGATAAGAGAAAGAAACAGAATAGAATTGTTTTAAGAGTATTTTACAGACTGCTGGGACAAATTGTCTTTTCTTCACTGATTCTACTAAGCATCTAGACTAGGAGTTAGCACATAGTAGGTATTCAGCAAATATCAGAATGAATACATAAATATTTCTTTATTTGCTTTTTATTTCTTTATCTGTTAAATTCCCTTACATGTCTGATAAGAATGCTAACGATAGCCTAAAAGAGAAGTCACAGGGAAAAGAGAGACAAAGAAGATGTTTACTTGAATGGAGCTACTGGTATTTGGGGTTTGAGTTGTGAATCAATGATCTGTGTTATACTTAAGGAATAGGTAAAGAAAGGTAAAACCTGTCAGGGAGGTTTATTTGATTTGGATGTGTAGTAGTATTTTGTCAGTAAACTGTTCAGACAGTAAGCCTGATTTTTTTTTTTAACATTTTTTATTGTGAAATATAACATATACACAAAAAAGCATTAAATTTCAAAGTACATTGTAACAAGTAGTTATAGAACTAATAGCCTGATTATTTTTTGGATGTTGTTGGATTACTATTTGCTGCAGATTGTACAAATTAAGTGCCCTTATTGCCCTCAAATACCAACTCCATTAGAGACTTTGTGAAATATTTAAAAACATAGTTTGACTAGTCTCTTTGGACCTCAGTTCCTTTGTAATCAAGATGAATGAGAGATCCACATAATCTTTAAGTCTGACATTCTATGATTCTAATATGGGATTTCCCTGTTGTTTCTGGAACCTGGAGGTGTTGGTGAAATAGTAGAATTTCTGTATGTAAGTAGAAGTGGTATTGGTGGCAAAGTCCTTTATTAGAGAACTATAACTTTTAGACCATATAGTATAACATATGTAGGACTGTAACATTCATATTGCTTTGTAATCTGTTTCTTCCAGTTAACAGTAGATTACATATTTTAGTTCATATTAACGCACATAGTTCTATCAATTTAAAGGCTTCACAGCAATTTAATTGTTTAAAGATCATAATCTACAACTGTTATTCATTTAGGTTGTTTCCAATTTCAATTGTCAGTGAATTGTAATTAAAATGTTAAGTGAATGGTCTCTTTTGAATATTCTCTTTCATGTATATTTTAGGTACTTGTGTGAATAGGCTAAATTCCTAGGAGTAGAATTATTTGGTCCTAAGGGTAAGGCATATTTAAAAATTTGACAACTGTTATCAATTGGGCTAATCAAAATTGGCCCACTTTACAATCACCCCAACATGAGAGAGCCAGTTTCCCTATAACATGGATGCACTTGCTATTATTTAAGGATAATATTTAAGGAACTTTTTAGTTTTTCCAGAAATGGCTAAGTAGATTTTTTAGGCTGTTCAAAGTTCTTTCTTTTTTTTTTTTTTACATGAGCAGATACCGGGAAATGAACCCGGGTCTCAGGAATGGCAGGCGAGGACTCTGCCATTGAGCCACCATTGCCCACTCTGTTCAGAGTTCTTTCTCCAAAATATATGAAAGCAGAAAAACAAGACCTAATAACATTTCTATATTTTATATATTTTTCTATAGCTTTTATTAATATAGTTTGTTATGGATTGAATTGCGTCCCCTAGAAACCACAAAAGTCTTAACCCCCAATCCCATGAATGTGATCCTATTTGGAAGTAGGATCTTTGAAGATGTTATTAATTAAGAGAAGGCCAAACTGGATTAGGATGCTTCCTAACCCATTACGACCGGCGTCTCACAAGGAAAGGGAATTTGGGCACCTTCAATAGGAAAGAGTGAAGAGAAAAAGCCATGTTACAGAAGCTGAGGTTTAGTTGGGCCACGACTGCTAGCAAGTCACCATCAAAACTCTACAGACCTCAGGGGAAGCCCAGCCTTGCTGACACATGACTTCCGGTTTCTGGCCTCCAAAACCATGAGGCTATGAATTACTATTGTTTGAAGCCACGCATTTTGTGGTACTTTGTTAGGGCAGCCCCAGAAAACTAAAGCATACTATATTAAAATAATTTAAATGTATGGCCTTAAAATGCAGAAAAAAAAAAAGCCAGCATTTCAAAAATACTTGAGACTCAATACTTTGATAATCATTGTCATTAAGTCAGATAGTGTTTGCCTCCTTTAAGAAGACTCAGTGCTTGAAATTTCAGGATAGATTTTCATTTTTAGTGTATTTAAAATAAAATTGAGTCAAAATGTTTTTTCTTCCCTAAAGGACAAAAATACTTAAGAAATCTAATAGTTTTATACAAAAGTTTAATTAGTTTTCTTTGAAAATAACATTTTGGAGTCAACCTTTCCTGTCTAATAAAAAGTAAAATGTAAAATGTAAATGATACACATTAAATATTTTTCATAAGAATTTTACAAATAATGAAAGAAAAGTTGAAATTTTATATGAATAGTTCAACCATTTAAATTGTTCCTATTGACTTTTTTTAGTATAAAAGCAGTATTTCTGAAAAAAATCACTCTTGAAATTGTACTGCTGAAATATAATTTTCATTGATGGACTCATTTATATACTCCACACAGGGTTAAGTAGATGTGCTAATTGCATATTGTGTTTCAATTGCATTTATATTTAAGCCACAAAAATGAGAATTTGAAAAAAACCCTGCTCAAGTGGCTACTTCATTGATACTGAGTTTCCTTTTCCCTAAAAATAAACATTAGAAAGGTAACAGATCATTGGGCTAAACATTTCAGAAAACTTCTTTGTTGTTGCCCAGATTGGCACATTTTTAGGGTGAAATTCATATAAGGATTAAAATGACAAACATTTGAAAAGAGAAGAAACTATTTTCAGGGTCACATTATATCTATTAAACTCTGTACTGTAAGCAGGAGAGGTAAGCATGTTAAGGTTTTGTTTTAAATATAGTAATATGATGAAAAAGATGTTGATCACATTGATCTCTGTTTGTTGTCATTTTCTTTAATACCATTCACGTATTTGATTGAGTATGGCACGGTGGAAAGAACATGGATTTGGATCCAAACATTATTCCAAAAAATAATTCTGATTCTTAGGCCACCTACCAGCTAATTGACTTTGGTCCATTTATTTACCTTGTAGATCCTTAGTTTCCTCATTTCCAAAGTAAGGGTTAATAATTTCTGCTGCAAAGGATTGCAGTGTGAAAAGCAATGCATATGAAGCCCTTCAAATAGTAGGTGAAACATGTTGGGTACTCAATAAAATGATTCCCTCTTGGAACCTTACCTTACACCCTAATGTACTGCAATATTTTCTTGAGCCATGTAATATTTTACCATCTCTGCACTAAAGCAGGGAACTCACATAATTATTGCTACATTTTTGGTAAACCTTAGGAAAGAAGTCAGGAGTTCCTGGGTTGTTATCCCTTGGTTTCTCTACTAGTTATGTTTTATTTATATAAAAAGTCTTCTTATTCTTAGTGCAGATGCCATGCTCTAATATTACTATTTATAAGGGACCTGTTCATCTAAAACCACATATCATTTTTATGTTCTTATATGAAAGAGTTACTTTAAGAGAAATAATATGCAATTTGTTTTGCTTTTATTCATGGACATTAATAATTATAATAGTGCATTAGAGTAATTTAGACAATTTCCTTGTAACTGTTACAGTTCTTCATACTCTTCATTTTATGTTGTTTCTGTATTGTGAATATTCAACTCTTGATAAGCCCCATTGCCTTGTTTACCTGCTGTGTATCAGTTGAATGATGCTCAAAGAAGCCATAACTGTACAGGGAGGGTTCCCTAAAAACAAACTAATTCTTTATCACTGATTGTCATTTCATTATTTCTCTCTTGTTGGATATTTACATCATCACTCACAGATTGTTCAGGGTCTTCTTTATTCTCCTTAAGAACTTTGCTCTGTCTTTGCCCTCCCTATTTTCGAAAGATTACCTTGCCACTATGACGAATTTCCAATTACCGCCAACCTTTTTTTTTTTTCTTTTTTTTTACCAGATAAAGGCAGTGGGTTCTCTGTCAGGTACGTGTTCCAGCCAATCCATGACACCTGGGGATTCAAAGAGAGAAAGAATTTATTGCTAGGTGCAAAGCAGGAGATCAAATTTGGCCTAGCCACCTAAAAATCTGTCTCCTTGAGTCTAAGGAGTTCAAAGTTTTTATGGATTAAAAGAAGGGGAGATGGAGTTCTTACCATTTCAATAAGCAGAAACAAAGAGGAAATGCATCCTAATATCCAAGTATAAGCAGAAAGGAGGGGACATGGAGTTGTTACCACCTCAGTAACAGATATAAGCAGAAACAATTTACAAATATAAGGGAGCGGAGCTATGCTAGAACCAAACTAACCGGTACAAGAAGAAATACATGGTTAGGTCTGAGCTGATTCAAATTTCTCCATTACCATCAGGGGGTTACTTTTGTGATTATAAGACTCTAAAGTTAAAAAAAAAAAAAACTGCATAAAGGGGCTACAAGTAACAAGATTTTTACAATTACAAGGGCACAAGATAAAGGCTACACAATCATTATCAGAGACCAAGGCAGTTGGATTATAGTTCAGGGATTTCACATGTTTCCCTCTATTTACTCTAATGTAGCAGAAAGTACAAAAGGAATATCTATATAATGATTCAGCAATCATAATCATACCCTAACTCCTAACTTCTTGGTTACACTTTCAAATGTATCATATGCTCATACATCTGTGCCTGATGGTGCTCAATGAATGTTTGATGTTGAATGAAGGGAAATTTCCCAAAATGCAATCTCAGTCATGTCATAGATTGACCATAAACATTTGCTGGCCTCCTGTTCCCTATGAAATTAAGTCAAAGCTCTGAGCCTTGCATTCAAGGTCCTCTCTACTTACATTTCCTAATACATTTAGTGAAATGTGAAGCAGAATGGTTCTGAAATAGTTTTCATACTAGAAGTTGTAAAATTATATTTTTACATGTAAAGAATTATAATATCTTTTCCAGACATCTCAACCAGCCTAAGCTCTAGTGATAGATTTAGAGGAAACAATTACCAAGAGGGATATGTCTGAGAGTTCTTGTCCATAACATTTTTAACAGGTTGTTAGATTTCACAGGTGTTTTTTCTGTCAGACACATCAATATTCAAATACTCATATTAACATTTTTTTATTCAGTCTAATTATTTTAACATTGAGATCAAAATTCATCTTCTAAGACAGAAAAGAGACTAAGAAATTTTTCTATCAAGAAGAAATTTAAAGAGCATTATACCAGACGGTAAATATTTAGTGAGTATTTAACCATGTGACAGACCTAATTCTTTTTCATAAGAATTATTGAATTCTCCCAGCAGGCCAGTGAGGTGATATTATTATCTTGAAGAATAGGTAAGGAATTCTTTAGTGCCTTAAATCATCTGCTCATGGCCACACAGCCAATAAGTGACAAAAGTATGATTGAATTTACGTCTACTTGTCACCCGTACAAAACTTCATCTTCTACTTACATTGCAAAATAAAAATAAATATGATTCTAAAGTATTGACTTTAAAAGTACTACACTCTATTAGCTCACTAACCTTAGAATGCAGTGAGGATGGAAAATAGGAGCACTGCTGGTGATGCTGTTCTGAATTTTATTCCGTATGGCTCCAAAGCTGGAGAGAGGCTCTTCACAGTTGCTGCCTTCCTTCATTTTCTTCTTGACTAAGCTGTTGGCTGTTCTTGGCCATCTACTCTAACACCGTCATGAAAAATCCACACATACACTGCTCAATGAGCACACACGTATTACGGCTACCATCCTTCCCCCACCGCATCTCCATTGGGGTGGAGATGATCTCTGAGCTACAACTTTGAGAAGCAGGCCTGAACAGGGGATGTATAAAGCCTATGCCACACTCCAACTCTCACTTTCCACACAATGATGATGATGGTGCTATTGCTTCAGGGGGACAATTTACTTTTAAGGAGGGTCAGAGACTGAGCTGAAACAACCTTTGCCTTCACCTCATCCTATCATGGAATCCCTCCTGAAGGATTATTATAATTTAATCCTATTTCCTTTTGATCCCAAGTCTTCCTGGAACTTGTTTTACTCTCTGCTTCCTTTTAATTTCTTCTCTGCCTCCTCTGCTCTCTATATGCTCCTCCTGAACACTGAGATTTGACTTCTCTATTGGGTTGCTCTTCAAAGTTTTCAAATCCTTAATAGTATTTTAAATATAAATATACCTTAGTGTTTGTACACTCTATTTCCTGTGGTAACCTTCTGCTTTGTGCTTTCATGTTGTTCCTAGTTCTGCAATTGCCCTGAGGGAAAAAGTGCCGAAGGTAGACTTACTTGTCCAATATTCCTTGGGTTACTTTAAAAGTGCAATTTAGCTTGTTGCTATGATAAATAGAATTAGTAAATGGCATTGGATGCTAAATTACTAATGTTTAGGGCAGCAGCATTTCCTATTTTCAGACAATGTTGTTGCTGTTTTGGAGCAAGTTATCAGCTCCCCAAGTGATAACTTGACTAATGTTGAAGTCTCACCAGCTTAAGTTTCTATAACTGTCAGTGGCTGGAGAAGGAGAGCACTAGGAGTAGTCACTTCTTGGTCTTTAGGGAAAGTCTTTGAGGGGAACTGCTGAATACGAATGGATTAGGCCACATTAGAGCTGAGAACACATTTTGAGTGAATATCAAGAGATCAGCGAAGTAAAACATAGTTTATCACTTCTGGGAGCCAGAGGCTTGAGGAATTAAAACTCCAACTGGAGAAAAACTTCAAATTTGGGAGACAAAAGTCATCATGCATCTACAATGCATGAGATTTGGCCATTCATGAATTCATGAATTCGGGCATTCCGTAAATATTTATTGGACTGCATGTCAGATATTTTACTCTGCACTGAGAATACAAAAAAGGCCAATAAAACATTTTTTTTTAACCTAGAGAAAAGGAAATTAACATTTTCTGGAAGCCAATAATGCGATTAAAACATGATTTCATCAATTTACACATATCTTATTTAAGTTACAAAAGAACTCTAAAAATGGGTTTTATTAATTTGATCCTATAGTTAAGAAAACCAAGATTCAAGGAGGCCTGTTAACTTCCACTCATACTACTAGGAAGTAGTAGAGTTGGGATTTCAGCCAAGATCTGTATAATTCCAAAACTAGAATTATCCTAGAGAGATATGTAAAAAGATACACTTGAAATTTAAATTCTGAGTATTCAAAGTTATGAACAAAGTATAGTGGGATCTTATAGGAAAGAATAAATTCACAAGATTAGTGATATTTAAGCTTGGTTTCAAAGGCTGAGAATAAGTCAAAGAAAGGGAATGAAGCATTTGTGGAATTGGATTTGCCCTGAAAAAGGAGAGCTTGGTCCACGCATCTACCTAATAGCATCTTAGCAGGTGAACAACCTTACAATGGTATCCAGGAGTGGGCCTTGTTTGCCTGCCTTTCATCGAAACTCTCTTCAATCTCTAACTGTGTTATATTTCATATCCCTAAGAGTAGCTGCATAATTTGTGGGGTCCCTTGTTCAAAAGTGAAGAATTTCAAGAGGGAAATAGAAGAATGTTAAGCCAAGTGAGAGCCATTCTGAATGCTATGAACTGACCCTGCTGGCAGAACTAACAGCCATATTTAAGGAAACATTCTATGTACTTTTAAAAGTCTTCATAGGTTGTATAAACCACAGTTCTATCACAAAAAATGATAGCAAATTTTGTTAGTATAAAATTGGCAAAATGTAAGCACACAGAGTTTGTTTCAAATATACACATATCTTGTTGCTATGTAAGTATTCATTCTTATATAGCCCAAGAAAAGCTTTATGAACAATGAACAATATGGAGCTTTAATACTTTTATTCTTTTTTCCATTCTGATGAAATATTTTATCCAATAAGTATTTAGGAAAAACAAAACAACACCAATGAATATACAACCTAGCTAAAGAAATAAAAGTTTATAAGTACAGTTGAAATCTCTTGTGGTATTTTCCCTGATCTTATTTTTCTCTCCCATCCCCACCCAGGATACCACAGTAATGAATTTTGTATTTTGATATTCCTTTATATTTTAGCAACCTTTGTATATCTCTCTAAAATATATAGCACATATCTTTTGTATCATGCATTCAACAAATATTAATTGAGTATGTATCATGTGCACATGATAACATATCATGGAACCAAGTATAATTCTATGCTTTGGTGAATGTGGCAGTGAACAAAACATACATACTGGAGAAGAATCCTTCATATATATAATGGAGGAGAAAACAGGTTTATAATAGCAACAAAAATAATAAAACACAAGAATAGACTTAAAAAGTGTCTAACACTTATATGTGGGTCACAAAAATAGACTTCATAATATTGAAAGTTGTGCTGGTTTGAAAGGAAGTATGCCCCCTAGAAAAGCCATGTTTTAATCAAAATATCATTTCATAAAGGTAAAATAATCCCTGTTCAATACTGTATGTTTGAAACTGTAATCAGATCATCTCCCTGGATGATGTGATTTAGTCAAGAGTGGATAAACTGGATTAGGTGGTGACATGTCTCCACCCATTTGGCTGGATCTTGATCGGTTTATTGGAGTCCTATAAAAGAGGAAATATTTTGGAGAATGATAGACTCAGAGAGAGCAGAGAATGCTGCAGCACCACAAAGCAGAGAGTCCATGAGCCAGCGACACTTGGAGGTGAAGAAGGAAAATGCCTCCCAGGGAGCTTCATGAAACAGGAAGCCAGGAGAGAAAGTAGCAGATGATGCCTTGCTTGCCATGTGCCCTTCCAGCTGAGAGAGAAACTGTGACTGTGTTCACCATGTGCCTTTCCAGATGAGAGAGAGAAACTCTGAACTTCATTGGCCTTCTTGAACCAATATCTTTCCCCGGATGCCTTTGATTGGACATTTCTATAGACTTGTTTTAATTGGGACATTTTCTCGGCCTTAGAACTGTAAACTAGCAACTCATTAAGTTCCCCTTGTTAAAAGCCATTCTGTTTCTGGTATATTGCATTCCAGCAGCTAGCAAACTAGAACAAAAGTCATGGCATGATTTTGGATATGAGCACTCATTATCATAAATATGTTAATTTTCCATATATTTATTCATAAGTTAATAACATTACATAGAAAAATACCAACTTTTTTTCCCTGCAACTAGATAATATGGTTGTGAAATCTTCTAAATTAAAAAAGATCATGAAATTAAAAAGATCATAGGTCGTGTGGGTGGTTGTGGCTCATTGGATCTTAAAACTTACCATGAAGCTTTAATAATTAAAATAGAATTAAATTAGTGGAAATATATACATGGCAATTTAACATATTATAAAAGTGGTATAAAATCTCAGGATTAAAGGTGGAACTCTTTTTAAATGATGCTGCAATTCTTGGATAACCATTTTGAAAAAGATGAGTTTGGATTCATATGTAAGTCCATACATCAAGATCAGTTAAAAATTCATCAAAAATTTGAATGTATAAAAGGAAACCAAACCTTGGAATGAAGACCCTTCTAACTATATTTAAAAAAATCTAGAATCCATAATGTTGATAAATTCAATGATATAAAAAACTGCTTAGGAAAAATCATGATCCACAAAGACAGAAAATAAATGACCATGTGAAAATCTTTTTTGCAAGTTGTGTTATAAAGGGACATATAAATTCTTAGACACTTAGAATAAAAGGAAAAACAACCTAATGGAAAAAAAATGGGCAAAGGATATGAAGAAACAAATCACAGAAAAAAAAGTCCAACTAGCACTTAAACATTTGAAAAGATACTCAACTTCACTCTTAATAAAATGAATGGAAATTAACAACTATAACAGAGAATCATTTCCTAACTACCAAATTGGGGAAAATACAGTAAATTCTATTAATTTTATTTGATAGAAATTAATTCTATTGGTACAACACCTATGAGAGGAAAATTTGTCAGAATCTAACAAAATTACAAATGCTTTAACTTTTAACCCAGAAATAGTACCTCTAGAAATGGATACTACAGTTATCTGAGTAAGTATGAACTTTCAGGTGCACCCATTTTTTTTTTTTTAATTGGGGCACTGTTTGAGTGCCTAGTAAAGAGGACTGGCTGAGTAAACTATGAAATATCTAGGCAGTAAAATATGCAGCAATTTTTAATAGGAATGAGAATGTTCTCTTTGTATTACTGTTAAAGCATTTTTTTAAAAAATAAAATGAACTCTGGAAGTATAAGAAGGCACTCATAAAAACTGTTAACTAAAAAGGCTAAGGAGAAAAAGAATGGAAGAGGGGATAAGGAAAGTAAGACTTTTCTATATCTTTCTATGTAGTATAACTCTTGAATCATGTAAATACATTATCTTTTATTAAAAATAACTCAATTTAATAAGAAATCCCTAATATTGATAATAAACAAATTCTATTTGGATATTAAACAGGGAATACAGCTGTACAGAGAGATGATTTATTTCAAGTGACCAGAATATATTATTTTGACTGTACCACCTTAGTGAGGGTGGATTCTAAGGGTAAAAAGAACTGCATATTGGCAAAGTTCCTTGAGGGATGGGAGAAAATTTATAGAACTGTTAAACTTTACTACCAGGGAGACCCCGGATACTGTGCCAAACATTAGGCCATGCCCTTGATTTTGAGGTTTGCTCATGTGAAGCTTTTGTATGTAGCAGAGAAGCTTAGCCTACCTATAGGTATGTCTAAGAGTCACCTCCAGAGGACCTCTTTTGTTGCTCAGTGTGGTCTTTCTCTCTCTAAGCCCAACTCTGCAAATGAAACCATTGCCCTCCCTTCCATGTGGGAGATGACATCCAGGGATGAAAGTCTCCCTGGTGGCATGGGAGATGATCCCCAGGGATGAGCCTGGCCCTGGAACTGTAGGATCAACAATGCCATCTGACCAAAAGGGGGAAAAGAAGTATAACAAATAAGGTGTCAGTGGCTGAGAGAGTTCAAATAAAGTGAAGAGGCTAAACTGGAGGTTACTCTTATGCGTGCTTCAGTTAGACATGGCTACCTATCATAACTTGCTAACCCCCAACCAAAACTATTCCTACCTATCCTAAAGAATACCTAGGGCATTATATAAGGTTCTATAATGGTTCTATGCACTAGGGTAACTTTCCAAAACCATTGGCTGAATGGCTGGTGGGGAAATGAACATTTTTATGGTGACTGTGGTAGGCAGAATAATGGCTTCTCAAAGATATATACATACATATATATATATATATGGAATCTGTGAATATGTCACTTTATGTTGCAGAAAGAAATTCGCATATATGATAAGTTAAGGGTACTTAGAAGAAGGTAGGAGGGTTAGAAGCAGAGTGAGAGATGTGACAATAGAAGTAGAGGTCAGAGTGATGTGGGACTTGAGCCAAAGAACACGGGAAGTCTTTAGAAGCTATAAAAGGCAAGGAACAGATTCTCCCCTAGATCTTCCAAAGGAATGCAGCCTTACTGACCCATTTTGGACCTCCAGAATGGTTAGGTAAGTGACTGACAAGTTCAGGCAAACTGATTTTTCAGCCTGTTTCAACAATTACTGAACAATTAAAATTATGTAAAAAGAAATGCAATTTTAATGCAATTTAATCAATTTAATGTATAAACAACGCATCTTTTTTAACTCCCAAATTAAGACCACAAATTCAAGCCTCAGTACAAAATTTTGATAACTCTTTCAGATTTTGAGGAGGAAATTATGATTTATTTCTATTATGCTTATCATTTAGTGGGTTAGAACATCAGGTAGAACTTAATAATATAATTAATATGAAAGTTTGCATAGTGTCAGCTAAGGGTTGATCATTTTTACTTGGTTTGTTTTTGTGAAACTTTAACAAGTATTATAAATATGCTAAAGAATACTTTCCAAATTTTCCAAAATTTCCTCGCACCATATTACAGAAGACAAGCTGATTTTTACATGGAAATCAAATCATAAGTTCTTGTGCAGCCTTTACATTTCTGTATTAATATTTATTTTAAATGTGAATCTACTATTAGGCTTTGTTTTTTAACTTTACAGAGGTATAATTTATATATAATGAGCTATACATTTAAAAAAATTTCAAGTCAATGAGTTATTGACACATGACTTCACTTTCACATTCAAGATACTGTACATTTCCATCACTCCCAAAGATTCTTTGTGCCCTTTTATAATCTCTCCCTTTCTCTACTACTGTATTTAGGTAAAAAATAATTTTAGAGGAGCACCAGGATCATTCAGAAATTCAGGAGCAGCTGTCTTCTCTAGGCCAGAGCTAATGGCAGGAAATATGCTATGGAATTGGGGTTCCCTGATGACAGTAGGACTGATAGGATCCTAAAACAACAGAGGATGGTGGCAGCACTTAGCACTCCAACATAAGGTTGGTGCAAGTATCATAATGAGTAACAAGGTTAGAATGGCAGTCAGGGTGTGCCTAGCCTGAAGAGGGCTATGAGGTTGCAAAATAAACTATGATTCCTTAGAGGAGAGCAAATATGCAGCCTACGGGGTAAAATATATTACAGTCAGGATGGCCTCTGAAACTGATCTCACCTAGTCAAGGTGGCAAATAAGAAATCATATCTCATCCTGATAGGTGGAGGATAGCAGAGGCCATCTGAAAGACTGAAAAAATGGGGAGTAATAGTCCCCATCATAGCCCCCTTAATTCAGCAATCTTGCCCTGCAAAAACCAAATGGATCCTGGAAATGGCAGTGCACCTCCACAAAGCCAACCAAATAGGAGCTCCCATGGCAACTGCTGTGCCAGATGCCAGAAGTGGAGCTGTGTTTGTTGTAGGCTTATGATAAGTAGCCATCTAGTGGATGCATTCTTTCCTATGCTTGTCAAGGAAGAGAACCAGAAGCAGTTTGTATTTATAGAAGTTGGACAACAATACATACTTACAGCCTTACCCTACAGCCACGTTAATTCGATTGGTCTGTTTTATAATACATTCTGAAGAGATTTGGACTGTCTGGATATTCTGCAGAACACCACTTTGGTTTACTCTATCAGTAAATCAAGTTAGTTGAACTGGATGAGTAAGAAGGCCTTGAAAAGACATGTTTCCCAGGAGGTAGGATTTAAATCCTGTAGAGTCGGATGCATACCACATCAGTGAAGTTCTTAGGGCTCTAGTAGTCTGGATTATGCTGGATCATGCTGAGATCTCCCTCCGAAAGAGAAGCACAGATTATTGCACTTTCAACTTTCAATCATAAAAAGTAAACATAATGCCTGACAGGCATGTGTGTCCTGAAGGCAATCTATTCCACGCTCTGGAATACTTCTTTGACTCATTTAGCAAGTGACATAGGAGAATGCCAACTTTGAGTAGGGCCTCAACCAAGAAAAGACTTATATGAGGTCTAGTCTGTGAAACAAAGAGAACTGCCACTTAGGCTATAAAACCCAGCAGGCACTAGTATTAGAATTTTCTGTTGGGAAACAGGCACCTTGTGGAGTTTATGTCTAGTTTAATAAGAGAATCAGAATGTACCTCCTTTGGATATGGAAAAGGCTATGCCATCTGTGGCAGAAAATTTACAGCTGGGCCATAAGTGACACCTCTCCACCCACATGTAGACAAAACTTGCAGATGAGTGCAATAGCAGTGGATGACATTGGCAGTGATATGCTGGAGCTGGTTTGTATTGGCTCATGAGAGCCAAATATGTACATCTTTTTTCTGAGTCTGTGTTCGGTGAAATCATGTTGGTAGATTGAAATCAGCCAGGGTGAGAGTAGTTATATGAGGGAAATTGGCAAATGCTGTATGTCAATTTTTAAAGATTCACCTGCATGCTGCTGGACATGGACGCTTGAACCACCTGCTTGTATGACTTGTTTCCATTGCCCCTGCTCACGGCAAATCCTCTATGTGCCACTTCCATTTTATGACAGGTTAACGCTGGGCCTGGCTGACTTCATGACTTGTTTGATTTGACAGGACCCAGGTCGTGGTAGATGGCTCTTTCTGCACTTTCATTTGAAGTCTTACGATTAGATGTTCATTCTCTACCAGCTCCCACGAGCTACTAGTGGAAGTGGTACATAGAGGATTGGGCATGAATAGAGCCAGAGGAACTTCACAGAAAAAGAGCAGCAGCAGTGGGAATTTTATTCTGTGATTCATTGGTTCTATGGTACACCATCTATAAGCTGCAATCCAGGTATAATGATAAAAATCTGTTTGAATGTTTGGCTGAGATGCTAGCTTGAGGTGAAACCTTTTGAGGATGAGTGCCATACTCCAGGATGCAATATATGTCCTTAATCAGTGATCATTTTTAGGGCTATGTCCAACTCTCTGATACATGGGTTCTGGTGGGTGGCAGGAGGAAGGGCTTTGCATTCTATCATTACCTGTGACCCACTGGAGGATTGTGTGCTTTCCATCTCTGCTTTTCTAGTCTCTATGAATCTAGAGGTCCTGCTTCTCAGGAGGAAAATATTTCTGTGGGGAGACACACGGTAAATGCCTATTGAATTTTATATTATGGCTGCTCTTTGGTGATTTGGTCTTATTGATCCAAAAGAATGTAGTAGGGAAAAGTATTACCTTCCTGACAAGAGTAATTGACTTTCATTGTCAGGAGGAGATAAGGCTGCTGTTATAGTGGGGCAGGTTAGAATATGTGAAGAAAACATATGATTTCCTGGGACCTCTCTTGATTCTCTCCTGCTTGATTTTGATGAGAAATGGACAAGTACAGCATCTGTGGCCTGAGATGAACATGGTGACCATAGACTCATACCCCTTAAGGTTGAGGATCTGGGTCACCCTACCACATAAGCCACCTAGACTAACAGAAGGCTAAATGAAAATAAGTGAAAGCTAGAAAAGGTAATAGAGGAGAGGGATAGGTATCATTTTCAGACCTGAGACCAGATGCGCTGGCAGGGGCTATAGTTTACTTGACTACTCTCCCTCTTGTAAAGTTTTCCCAGTGAGAAAGACCAATCAGAATCTTAGAGAAGCTTTTCCCAGACAAGGCAAGAACTTTACAACAGTTCAAATCTATTCCCCTTTCTCTTGTAATATTTCCTAATGTAGCTATATAGCATACTAATACATATGTTATAAACCCCAAGAAATGTTATTATTTTTGCTATTTTAAACAGTAAATCTTCATTTATATTTTAGTCACATAACTATCCTTTGCAGCACACTGTATTCCCAAGAGCAGTATATGATGATTCTAATTTCTTGGCATCCTCCATTGCAGCCATCATAATGGATGTGAAGTGGTATCTCATTGTGGTTTTTATTTGCATTTCCCTAATGACTAATAATTTTGAACATCCTTTCATGCAGTTATTGGTCATTTGCACATCTTATTTGGAGACACATCTATTCAAATCATTTGCCCACTTAAAAATTTTTTTTTAATTGTTGAAGTATAAGAATTCTTTACATATTCTGGATATTAGACCATTATCAAATATATGATTTGCAATTATTTTCTCCCAATGTATTTTTTTTAACTTTCTTGATAGTGTGTTTTGATGCACAAAGGTTTTAATTTTGATGAAGTCTGATTTATCTAATTTATCTATTTTTTCTTTTGCTGGTTATGCTTTTGCTATCATATCCAAGAATCTACTTTCTAATACAAAGCCCCAAAGATTTTTCTGTTAAGGTTTTTATTGTTTTAGCACCTACATTTAGATTACTGATCCATTTTTAATTGATTTTTGTGTATAGCATGAGGCAGGGGTCCAATTTCATTCTTTTTCATGTGGATATTCAGTTATATCCACACCATTTGTAAAGACTATTCTTCCCCTATTCATTTGTCTTGTTGGAAGCCAATTGACCATCAATTTATGGGCTTATACTTTTTACTTTTTTATTTTTAATTAATAAATTAATTTTTTTTTGCATGGGCATGCACCAGGAATCGAACCTGGGTCTTTGGCATGGCAGGCGAGAATCTTGCCACTGAGCCACCATTCCACTGCCCAAAGAAGGAGTTGGGCTTATTCTTAATTCTGTTCCACTGATACATATGTATATTCTTAAACCAGTACCATGCTCTTGATTACTGCAGCTTTGAGTAGGTTTTGAAATTAGGAAATGTTTCAAACTTTGTTCTTCTTTCCTAAGATTGTTTTGGCTATTTTGGGACCCTAGAATTTCCATATGAATGTTAGTTTCTTCGAGAACTCTGGCTGGGATTTTGATAAGGATTGCATCAAATCTATAGCTCAATTTAGGGGACATAATGCCATCTTAACAATATTAAGTGTTCTGATCTATGAAATGAGATGTCTTTCCATTAATTTAGATGTCCTTTAAGTTTTTCAGCCATGTTTTGTAGTTTTCATTATATAAGTTTTGTACTACATTGTTAAAGTTATTCCTGATATGTGAAAAATCAAGTATTTTGTTCATTGTAATGTGATTGTGAATGGAACTACCTTAATTTCATTTTCAGGTTCAGAAATGCAATTGAATTTTATGTATTGACCTTGAATCCCGCAACTTTGCTAAGCTCCTTTATTAGTTATAGTTTCTATTTTTGTGGATTTTTTAGGATTTTCTATATACAAGATCATAATCTAGCAGAGATAGTTTTACATCTTCCTTTCCAATCTGAATACCTTTCCTTTCTTTTCATACCTGATTGCCCTGCCTAGGAACCTCTAGTAAGTGTCAAATAGAAGTGGTGATAGTAGATATTCTTGTCTTGTTCCTAATCTTAGGTAGAAAAGCATTCAGTCTTTCACCATTAAGTGTGTTAACTCTGGGTTTATTGTAGATGCCCTCTATCAGGCAAACGGAGTTCCCTTATATTCTTGGTTCGTGGAGTGTTTTTATCCTGTAGTGATGTTGGATTTTGTTAAATGCTTTTTCTCCATCTGTTGAAATGATCTTGTGTTTTTTTGTTCTTATTCCATTAATATGGCATATTATATCAATCAATTTTTATATATTAAACTAACCTTGCCTTCCTAGACTATATCCTACTTGATCATGGTGTATAATCCTTCGTATATGTTACTGGACTAATTTTCCTAGTATTTTGTTGAGGTTTATGTGTCTATTATAAGGGATATTGTTCTATAACTTTATTTTCTTGTGATGTTTTTGTCAGGATAATAATGATCTAAATGTTCTTTAAACATATGGTAGAATTCAACAGTGAAACCACCTGGTCCTGAGATATTCTTTGTGGTTGGTTTTCTTAATATCTCATTCAATATTCTTACTTCTTATAGGTCTATTCAGATTTTCTGTTTCTTTCTTAGTTTCTGTAGTTGGTGTCTTGATGGTAATTTTTCATTTCCTCTACACTTTCCCATTTGTTGATATACTTTTGTCAATAGTATTCTTTTATAATACTTTCTATTTTTGTAAGGTTGGTAGTGATTTCTCCTCTTTCATTCCTGATTTAGTAATTTGAGTTTTCTCTCTTTGATTTTCCATAAGTCTCAACAAACTTGTCAATTTTATTTATATTCTCAAGAACCTGTTTTTGGTTTTGTTAATTTTCTATGTTGCTCATTTATTCTCTACTTCATTCATTTCTGTATTCTTTATTATTTCCTATTTTCTTCTTGCTTTTGGTTTAGTTTTCATTTCTTTTTCCAGGGTCATAGGTGGAGTGTTTGGTTATTGATTTGAGATCTTTTTAATGTCTTAATATAGATGTTTAAAGCTATAAATTTCCCTTGAAGCATTGCTTTTGCTGCATCCCATATGATTTGATACATTGTGTTTTTGTTTTTGTTCATCTCAAAATATTTTAAACGTTTGTCTTGTGATTTCTTCTTTGACCTTTCTTCGAGTGTATTTTTTAATTTCCACATATTTGCAAATTTTCTGAATTTACTTATATGGATTTGAAAGCCATGGGGTTTGGTGTGGCCATAGATAATTTATTTTCATTCCTGTAAAGGAATCATGTCCCACAATTTATTTATGCAGACTACTGTGAAGACATTTGGGTTCTTTCCATTTTTGTCTGTGATATGCAAATATGCTATGGATATTCTTGAACATGTCTTGAAGCACATGTGTATGCAGTTCTATGTATTTATTTGCTGTATATATGTCTATGGACATAATTTAAAATTTTATCATCAGTGTATTATTTTCCCTTATCTCATATCTTTATTAACAATTTCATTGTCAACATTTAAACTTTAGGCTTTCTAGTCAGTATAGAAGGAACAAATAGTGATTTTATTTTGCATTTCCCTGTTGACTAATGCTGGCAAGCATTTTTTTATATGTTTATTGGCTAGTTGGACTTCTGCTTTTGTGAAATGCAAGTTGAGTCTTTTATTAATTTTTTTATTGGGTTGTCTATCTTTTGATTCATAGGATTGAATAATATATTCTGGACATGAGCCCTTGTAAAATATATGTATCACAATTTCTTCTAACCATTTGTGGCTTCTTTTCTCTCATTTAATGGTCTTTTTTGACGATCTTAAATTTTAAATTTTAATGTAGACAATTTTTCAATGTTTTCCTTTATTAATACTGTCTCCTATGTCCTGTTTAAGAAACAGTTTGCCTCAAGGTCATGGCAGCATTCTGCTATATTTTCTATAACTGTATTGTATAAATGTTGTATGAGTATATACTGTTCCATAGAGGGGTTGATGTATTTCCATTATCATTCAGTTCAGAATGTTTTCTAATTTCCATCATAATTGTTTTCCTAGAGAATGGGTTATTTGTAAGTATATTTCTTAATTTCCATGTATATAAGTATTTTCCCTTGGTTTCCTCATTTATTAATTTCTGTTAATTTTATTGTGGTCAGGGAACCTATTTATTTTTATTCCAATACTTTTAACTTAGTAGAGACTTAAAAATTAATAGAAACTTTATAATGTTACAATATATACTTTCAAATTAGTAGAAAGTTTATAATGTTACAATATATGGCTAACTTTGGTAAAATGTACATTCTGTAGTTGTTGGGTCTGGAGTTGTATCAATATCAATTAGACCAATTGTAAGTTGTTTTGTTTAAATCTTCTGCATAACATGTGATTGCTGTTCTATCAATTTTTGAGGGAGGCTTTTAAAAATTTCCATTAAGTTTGCAGGCATCTATTTTCTGAAGTTCTCAATTTTGTTTTTTAATTCCTTGATACATTAAGCATAATAATTTTAAGTCTGCATTTACTAACTCTATTATCTGTAACACCTGTAGGCTTCGTATTTTTGTTTATTGTTTATTTAGCTTTAAGTCATATCTTTTACTCCTGTATACCTGGTTATTTTTTAATGACTGGTGAACATTATATTATATATATGTGTGATAAACATTATATTAAATATATATATAAAATAGAAGTAAATTTAGAATCTCAATAATGTTATTCTTCTTCAAAGAGGTTTTACTTCTGTTTGTGATGGCAGTTCGGCCAGGAGCAGTAACAATCACTAACTTAATTCAACCAGGCATTTGAGATCATATGAGCCTAGAATTCAGTTATTACAAGGGATTATCTTCTTCTCATTGATTCTACTCTTAGCATACAGTAGTTTGGAGTCCCAACCAAACTCTGGGGTGTTGCAAGGACCTTCCTACACTTTCTTGGAAACATTGCGCTATAAATTTAGAGCTGCAAGCCCTGTGATTTTGTTGAAAGCTATGCTTAACTTTTCAGATTCACAGCCTTTGTTTTCAGAATTAGCAGAAACCTCTACGCCAAAGACGCCTCCAATTCCAGGGCTCACCTTTCTAGATTCTTCCTTGTACACTACTTTGGCCCAGCAATTCCTCCATGGCAGGGTAGTTTTCAAATGCTTTTCCAATGTCCAATGTTTCTTGCTGTTTCCAGTAGAAGGATTGGTCTGAATCATATAAACTGCCATTCCTGGAAGCAGAATTCCACCTCTGGAAAAGATTTTGATCATAACCTTATTTTAAGATCCACTTCAGTGAAGTATAATTCTTTGAAGTATTTGAAGAAGACTTAGTCTTCACTTTAGTAGTGGAAACATCTCTGTTTTTAAGTTATATGGTATAACAAATCTTCATCTTCCATGGACCATTTATATTGTCATTATTTTCATGATATATTATGCCCAGATCTAAATATAATAATCTGCATATATTCTGCAGAGAAACCAAGTATGATTACTTTCTCTTCTATTCCAAATAATAGCTTGATTATTAAAGCAACCTAAGATGGCCTTTATTATCTGATATAATTGTGATTAGTTATAAAATTTAGTGAGCTATGCATAGAGAATTTTTCTTACAAACTGTGAAATTTACACTAATCTTGACTATTGCCAGATACATAATTTTAAAAGTTCAAATCAACAACCAGAATTTTCTGTCCATGATTTTCAACTAAAGATAATTTGGACTAGCCCTTTAGCTGAAATAAAAAGTAGGTTTGGATATTGTGCTTTAACTTTTATGTAAGATATTTGTATTTAAATTTTATTAAACACACAAAGTCAATGTCATTTTGTTTTGTGTATTGAAAACATGTTTATAAGGTGGGTCATGGCATAAATCAAAGTTGTTGTTTGGGCCTATGTAAAATTATAGCATGATCAGGAACTGTAATTTATAATGGTCATTTACATTATCTTAAGCTTTAGGTGCATTATATCTCTCAATCAGATCAGAATTTTTAGTTTTATGTTGTTGGTTTCTGTATTATTTTATTGAAAAAGCCCTGTCCACATTAATTATTTCAACTGACCTGAGCACTTTATACCTGACATTTTAAAAAGACAAAGAGGTTCATTTATTTAGCATTGTTAAAAAAGAAAATAGAGAGACACCAATTAACTGTCAGGAATGATTAATTGTGCAGAGTTAATTTGATTTGGGGAGATTCTTTTATTTGCAAATTTATAAAACATTCATTCAACAAATATTTAATGAGTTCCCATTATATGCCAGGCAGTGTTCAAGTGCTAGATATTCAGCAATGAACAAAACAACTGTACTTTCATTCTGGTAGGGAACATAATTAACAAAAATAACCAACTGTATATTTAAATATATAACATAATGGCAAGGAGTAGTAAATGTTATGTAGAAAATTAATCAGACTAAAGGGATAAGGAGAAAAATTAGTCTTGTAAATAGGGCAGTCAAGAGGGTTATTTGAGGATTTGATATTTGAATAGACCTTTGCTTGGAGGTTTTTAAAATTTATTACATCTCTGTGGCTTCACTACATTTTGTACAAACCTTAGTGACTCTCCAAACACTGTGTAAAAACTGATAATTTCCCTCAGAATTTTTCTATCTGAGGTTCTCATTGCTCAGTCTCTTTGCCTTTGTATTCAGTAGTGGAGAAGGTTAATGGATTTTTGTGTTAGTAAAGAGGAAAGTATCTTCCAGACTGTATATAGTAAAGAGGAGAGTATCTTCCAGATTGTGTATGATTTGGAAAAGTTTTCTTCACCGTATACAACAGTAGTGCAGAAGCCATGAATTTTGCAGTTTAGCAATTCATTCTTACATTTATGTGGACTACATTTGATATAGTGATATAGTGAGGTCTTTATGATAAAATGCAGAAACAATAAATGTATGCTCAAAAATCAGAGATTGAACCAATATTTTTGTAATTGCATTTGTTTGCCAAAATTCTTGAGTCTCTTTAATTCCATAAATGTCACCCTTTCCCCTTTCTCTTTTGTATGCCATTGATTTGTTGGACAAATAAAATAATTTGTCCCTTAGACTAACCCACATTCTAAATTTGGCTGATTGCTTCCTCATGGTTGTGATGTTTAACTTGCTCCTTTACTGAAACTGTCAGGGGATGATAGGTTTTCTCTTTTTTTTTTTTTTTCAGGGGCAATAGTATTAGAGATGGCACTGTGTTCTTTCTATCTTATCATGTCATGAAAATGCTTATCCATTTTTAGTGATACTAAGATATAAGATACTGCTAGTCTAATTTCTAAACTTGCCTATCACCCTCCTACCTGATAATGCTAACATAATTGTTCTTTGCCTAGTTTCTCCATTTCGTTATGGTTGTAAAATGTTAATTTTCTAATTTTATTCTTGCTTATACATTTATAAGATAGAATTCCATTTAAATAAGGAGATGCTATCATCAGCAATTTAGTTACTATGAAATACAATTTGTATAGAAAAGTCAGGATTAATGTCTAATTCTTTCCTGCTATCAGTTTTCAGTATGAGTTGGTGTGCAAGCAGCCTCCAGCTAATCACACACACACACACATAATGTCATTAGGATGTATTTTAGTTTTTTATGGTCAACATTTTGGTACTTAGATTGTCTCATTTGAGGAGGTGGATCCCTGTCAGGTTTAGCTTCCATAATCTTTTTTTTTTTTTTTTTTTTTTTTTTTTTTTTTTAAAGGAAAGACAGAGAGAAGGAAGGAAGGATAGAAGGAAGGAAGGGAGGAAGAAAGGGAAACATCTTTTAAACATTTTCTTGTTTTATTGTATTTTGTTTCTCCGTTTTTGTTACATGGGCTGGGGCCGGGAATCGAACCGAGGTCCTCCGGCATAGCAGGCAAGCACTTTGCCCGCTGAGCCACCGCGGCCCGCCCAAGCTTCCATAATCTTTTGACATTACTCCTTTAGTCTTTTTTTTTTTTTTTTTTTTTTTGTATGCTGTATCATGGGGTCACATTTCATTCTTTTTCCACATGAATATCCCATTATTGCAGCACCATTTGTATTTTTTTGTTTGTTTGTTTATTTTTGCTGGTTTCTGTTTTTTTTTTTTGGGAAGTGCATGGGTCAGGAATTGAACTCAGGTCTCCTGCATGCAAGGGGAGAATTAATTCTACCCCTGAATTACCCTCGCAGCCTGTTTAGTCTTTGACAATGTCCTTACAAAAGAGTTTCTCAGAGTTATCATTGTATTTTTTGCCCCAATCCTTGCATCAGCTATTTCTCTAAGAAGTTCTAGTTTATTTTTTGTTTTTCATTTTTTAAAATCAGAATATAGTATTTAAAGGTCACATTCTAGGCACAAGAAATGTTCTATGCTAAAGAATTGTCATTTTTCTGGGCCTATTATGTAGCAGAACCAGGAAATATATAATTTTAAAGCAAAAAGAATCATATAAATTCTTACTGATAATTCCAGTTCTAGTTTGAGATAAAAATGTCCTTTTAGTTAATGTCTTTAATTTTATGTCTTTGATTTTATAGCTGCATTTGTTTTGTCTAATACTGAAAATCTTTCTTTAAACTATTAACAAAATTACTTGCTTTATCCTACATTATTCTTATAATAGATTTAAGAAAATAATGCCAATTTTACTAGTTTCAATAAAAATATCGAATGCAGTTTAACATTTCTTTGTAGTTTTTTTCCATATAAGATATACCCCTCTGGTGGTAACAAGTTCAAATGATGTATTTTAGAGTCACTTGCAGTACATTTTTTTCTTTAAGTGGTTTTGTAAAAAAAAAAAAAAAAAAAAGACACTTATATACAGTGAGATATATTTGTTTCATTTTTTCAAGTTTTTAAGTCTAACTTTTTTCTGTGTTGGCTTTTTTTTAAGTTAATGATTCCAGAGCCACAACTGTAAAAATGTACATTCATTCAGAAAAGTCTAGCTTCCGTTTCTGTCTTTTCCTTATTATTTTTTCTCTCTACTTTCACCGTTTTTAAGAAAAGATAGTTTTGTTGATCCTTTTACTGCTTCTTTTTGAAAATTTAAATACATATATTTTAATAAATGCATGTGCATTTGTATTTTATTCCTCTCTTACCTAAAAATTCCATACTATAGACACTTTGCAACTTGCTTTTTTCCCATTTTACAATATTTATTGGAGATCATTCCATATCAGTATATAAAGATTGCCTCATTCATTTTTATGGTATCATAGTATTCCTTGTATGAATGGTGCTTTATTTTATTCACCAGTTCCCTATTAATAGACACTTGTTGTAGCTTGTACTCTTATACCTAATGCCATACTGAACAGCCTTTTGCCTATGTCATTTAATATTCTTGCCAGTATATCTTTTCTTCATTTAAAAAAATGAAATAAAATTGAATACTGTGAAATACACAAATCTTAGATGTGTGATGAATTTTGACAGATTATATATATATGTATGTCCTCATGCTTACTACACAAATGCCAAGGTGACCCTCAGTGAGTCAAACCCTTGCCCTTGTATGATCCCTTTCAACTGAATGTGGGCAGGGCTTGTGATTTGCTTCTAGTGACTAAAATATGACAAAGGTGATGAGGTAATGGGAAGTCACTCCCATGATTATGCATTGTTTTATAAGATGCTGTCTTAGCAGACAGGAGTAGATTCTCTTGTTGGTCTTGGAGAAGCAAACAGCTATAGAACCAGAGGTCCTCACACATGGAAACTGCAGGTGACCTCTAGCAACTGAGGGTGGCCTCCAGCCAATAGCCAGTAAGAAACCTATACCCTCAGTTATACAGACACAAGGATATTAATTCTTCCAGCAACCTGAATGCTCTTGGAAGAGGATTTTCCACAGTCAAGCCTTCAGATGAGAATGCAGCCCACCCAACAATTTGATGGCAGTTTTGTGAGACTTATTTGATATTACACACACATACACTCATACATATGTACATATATATTCCATAATAGTAAAGTGTTTTGTATTGATGTATCAAAGGTTTAAAAAGATGGAACAAATACCTATAATTCTGGAAGGTTTTTAAGTTGTTTAAAAAGTAATGCATACCCATAAAAATTTCAAATGCTATAAAAATGAAGTGAAAAGTGAAAGTTACCCATAATTTGGCTGTACTTAGTTAGGAAGTGATTGTGTGAGATATGCGCTGAACTTGTAATGATTTTTGTTGTTGACTGTCATTTAGATGTAGCTTAAAATGACTGCATCAAAACAGCTATGTAACTATGGCTTCATTAAAATGCCCTTTCTTATCCTTATGAGGTATTCCACTCTAGTTGATTCATAATACATTTAGCACATGAAAGTCTCTGAAAAATCCTGTAATAGAATAATTAGTTTTGTTTAATTCAGTGCTTCTCAAAATGATTTGCTATTCAAAAATTTTATTTTTCATCTTATACCTGTAATGTCCCATAGGAAAAGTAGTCTATGGAACAGTCTTTGATAAATACTAATTTTTGATTTTCATAGGTATTAAATAACATTTAATAATGTTATTACTAAATGGAACATTCAAATTCACTTGAGATTTACATCTCAGAGAGTCAGAAAGTAAAATGAATAATAGGCAGAGTGGTTAATACATTTATTTAAAATTCATTCATTTTCTGGGAGAAGAAATGCCCATTGATTAAAGCCCTTTAAATCAACCTTATCCATGTATGCTCACAATTAGGAAAATGGGAAATAGAATGTTAAATGTACTGTTGAAGATAGAGGCTCTGCTAACTTAAATGTGGAAGGGGGATTGTATCTTGGGAATGAAAACATGGAGAAATTATGAAGCTGGTGAGGAGGAAATAAATTTTTCCAGAAAAGAATCAACTTGTTTTGAAAACTTTAGGCAAATATTCGATCTACTCACTACTCTGTAGTTATATATCAACAAAGAATTTATCAAATATATAAACTGCTATGCTATACTATTGTTATTTTTATTTTGTCAAACTTATTTTACGTAAAGTCAGTAGTTCTATCTATAAATTATTTAACAGTAGCATTTTAGGATTTGTTCAGTCTGGAATAACCTCAAAGAGCATATGGAGAGTGTCTGTTCAGTAATGTAGAACACCTGCCAAAAATATGTGTAGACTGCTACTTTAATAAATATATTATGCAGAACTAAGTAAAACCCCTATTACTGGATAAACAGGAAACATATGTTATCTTATGAAACTAGTTCACAATTAGGCAACCCATAAGGTAAGAAAATGTATGGCAAAAAGACAGTGGAACTATTTTTTGAGCACTTGAGAGAAAGTTTCTCATTCATTTTAATTCCCTAAATTCCTGGCATATAGTAAAATGAATAATGACTGTTCAATAAATATGTATTAAATATTTTTGTTGAGTGTATAAAAATGAATGAATCATGATATTACGTATATATGGGGCTCATTTGTAGTTACTTTTATCATCAATTCCCTTGTGTATATTAAAATTTAGGTTTTGATAACATAATTCTGGGCTCAATTCCCAGCCCTGGGACTAATTAGCTGTGTTATTCATAAGTTATTCAATTTTTTGAGCCTCAATTTCTTTACCTGTCAAATGGAAATGTAACTACCTATATCAGAAAGTAGAAGTGCGAAATAAAACTACCACTACTTTGTGCTAGCCATTGTTATATTTCACTTAGATGAAAATAACAGCTTTATAAGTGGTCTGCATAGACAATCACGTCCTCTTCTAATCCATTCTCTCCACACTGTAGCCAGCTGTTTTGGTACCCTAGCTACTAAAATAACACTAAACAATGGGTTGGTTTATACAAAAGGAAGTTGTTTTTTTTTTTTTTTTTAACAAAAGGAAATTTTTAATTCATGGTTTTGAGGCTAGGAGAAACCCCAAATCAAGGCCTCCACAAATGGTGCTTTCTCCTGAAGATGGCATTGTGGGGCTGGCTGCTGCTGCTATTTGGTCTTTGGCTTTTCCATAACATGGCAATGTACTTGGTAATGTCTACCTTTGTCTTCTGGGTTCTTTCGGTTTCCAGCTTCTGGCTTTTCCCTGTGCCTTTTCTTTCTGTATTCAATTTCTTTTGCTTATAAGAACTTCACCCATATTGGAATAAGGCTCACCCTCATTCAGCATGGGCACACCTTAACTAACATCTTTAAAGGGCCTATTTACAAGTAGGTTCACAGCTTCAGAGTAGGGGTTGGCATCTGAACATACTTCTCTGGGGGACATGATTGAATCCACACCAGCTTAATCTTTCTAAAATGAAAACCCAAACATGTTACTCTGCCAGTTAAAATATTGCAATTTTTTTACACTAAGAATGAAGTCCAGATTTCTCAGAGCCAACTGAAATCCTTTACAATCTATTTCTCTCACTCTCTTTCTTAACTAGAAATCCATGTTCTAATCTAACTGAACAATTTGCTTTTCCATGTGCATTCCATGCTGTCTTTTCTCTACAAATATTTGCGCCATGATGCAACAGTAGTAATCTCCCTTACACACCTCTTCCCTCTGCTCTCACTCAGTTTTCCCTTTTCTCCCTGCCTTACTTGACTAAATGTTAGTTTTCTTCCACACTGGATTTTTACTTGAAAATGCCGTTGGGAGAACCTAGGAACCCCTCATGACCAGGGCTCCCCCTACAGCCCTCTGGTACTCTGAGTTTCCTCTTTTGCTAGCATTTATCACATGGTATTCATTTTCTTATTTGCTTCTTCATCTCATTCACAAAGCGTTAGTGTGTGCTTATGTCCCCAGTGTAGTCTCTGGTACCTAATAGATGACGGATATAATTATTTGTTGACTAAGTAGATAAATGAAAATAAGATGGCATTTGTAAAGAAAGGGGTAATGCTATTGATGGATAATAGGTGGGAAGGATAATAAAGCTCCATTTGATTCCTAGGTTTAGAAAATAGTAGAAGCACTTTTTTTTTTTTTTTAAAGGAAAGACAGAGAGAAGGAAGGAAGGAAGGAAGAAAGGGAAACATTTTTAAACATTTTCTTGTTTTATTGTATTCTGTTTCTCCGTTTTTGTTACATGGGCTGGGGCCGGGGATCGAACCGAGGTCCTCCGGCATAGCAGGCAAGCACTTTGCCCGCTGAGCCACCGCGGCCCGCCCTAGAAGCACTTTTATAATAACCATTGCAGAAGTGAAATAATAGAGACACCACTTTTTAAAATACTAGACATTATCCTGGCCTTTGTATAACATAAGTTATAGAAGTCTAATTAAAGCCAAAAAAAAAAAAGAATTAAAAAATGAATGCATTTTAACTTCAGTGATATCTAAACTGATTAAAGTTAAATTTATAAACTTTAATTTCCTGCATTACCTAAATTTTGTGATTTCTCTCAATTATGTAAAACACATTTCACAAAACATGTGAAACATATTTCACATGCATACCAATATTAACATTTAATTTCAGATGAGTAAAGAGAGGGTCTCGTACCTTGTGTTAGGTAAAAGTTTCTTAGATTTTATGCCAAAAGCATGAGCAACAAAAGAAAATATAGATAAATGGGACTTCATAAAAATTAAAAACTCCTGTGCTTCAAAAGACTTTACCAAGAAAGTAAGAAGACAAAATAAAAGGGGAGGAAATATTTGAAAACCGTATCTCTAAGAGGGGTTTAATATCAAGAATAAAGAGCTGCTACAACTCAACAACAAAAAGACAAACAACCTAATTAAAAATGGGCAAAAACTTGAATAGACATTTTCTAAAGAGGATATACAAATGGCCAAAAACACATGAAAAGATGTTCAATATCATTAGTCATTAGTAAAATGCAAATAAAGAACACAATGAAGTGTCACTTTATATCCACTAGAATGGCCACTCTAAAAAAAACTACTGAAAATAAGATTTGGAGAGGATACAGAGAAACAAGAACATTGTTTATTGTTGGTGATAATGTAAAATGGTACAGCTGCTGTGGAAAAAGTTTAGCAGTACTTCAGAAATTGAAGTAAAGAATTACCATAGACCTGATGGTTCCATTTTTATGCAGATATCCAAAAGAAATGAAAGGAGGGTCTCAAACAGATATCTGCACACCAGTGTCCATAATGCCATTATTCACAATTGCCAAAAGATGGTAGCAGCCCATCTGTCCATCAGCAGTTATATGGGTAAACTAAACGCGCTAATTATGAACAATGGAATCTCATTCAGCCATAAAGAGAAGTGATGTTGTTATTGCCTGCAACAGTTGTACATATGTCATCAGAATAAATATTTTTTAAAAAAGTATTGAACTATAAAAAAAAAGAATGGGTTATAAAGAACATAAACAGTCCAGTCTAACTGTATCTTAAAAATTTTCGAGGTGCACACTCATTTTGTCGGAACTTGACAAAATTAAAAGCATCAGTATATAAAGATATATTTACAAAGACAGGCTTATTTCAGTTTTATTTATAGTAAAAGAAAAACAAACATGAAAACAACCTAAATGTTCAATAGTAGAGGAATGTTTGAATACATTCTGGTACGTTATTACTGTGAACTATTTAAAAGAATGAGTTAGATCTATTAACCTGAAAGGTTTTCCATGCATATTGTTATATTTTAAAAAGTTGCCAAAGTGTGTAAAGTAAAAACCCTTTTGTATGCAAATATGTATGTGTTTGTGTATTTATATTTGCTCGTGCGAGCATTGAGAAGCACGCTGAAGAATGCAAGCAAAATGATCACTTTTGCTAAGAGGTTAGGATTGGAGGAATGAGGGGAAACTGATTACATTTTCTTTATATATACCTACATTGTTTGACTTGTTTTCCTAAGCAAATATTAGTTTTGTGATTAATATGCAATATAGTGAGAAAATAATAACCATTTAGAATTTGGTGAGGCTTAAACGAGACAATCTGTATAAAATGCTTATTATAATCTCTGGTTATAATCTCTGGTACCTAGTAAATATCAAGAAATGCTGAATTTTATTTTATTTTCCTGATGTAGCACACAGCAGTCTGGCCCTTCCTTCCTTCATATTATCTTTTATTGCAATCTTCATTCCAGGCAGCATTTGTCTCTCTAGTAATACCTTGCTCTCCCTGCCATCCTTAGACCTTTGCTCATGCAGTTCTGCCTTTTAGAACTTCCCATCCCCACCCCTACTTTACCTGGTTAATGCCTTCATATCCTTCAGGCCTCTGCTTAGGTGCTTTTACTGACCCACCAATCAAGGCAAAGGACTGGCCTTCTCTGAGCCATCTGTCCAACACATAATTCTCATCACCCTGTTGTAATAATCTGTTTGCCGGTTTGTCTCCTCTGCTGGACCTTAAGCCACCTTCAGTGGCTGTGTCTATTAAAAACAAAACAAAACAAACAAACAAAAAACAAGCTCTTTTAGTAGTCTAACAGCAAGCACGTAGCAGCACTTTATCAATCAAGATAGTTAACCACAATAAGGAAAACTGTCTTCAGAGAAAGGCAGACAGAGGAGTCTAATCTTATTTGACAATTTTGCCTTAGTTGGTTGGCTAATTAAAATCTTTCTCTTTTTTTAAACTTACTGTGTTCTAGTTTTACTTTATTGCACAGAGAAGGAAATTACAATTCAGCCTAAATAAATGATATTCTTCTTGATCCAGTAGTTTGCATTGTGTATACTCTTTTGATTATACATGGTTCCCTTCTGTGATGGTTAGGTTCTGGTGTTAAGTTGGCCTGGTGATGATGCCCAGTTGTCTGGTCAGGCAAGCACTGGCCTGACAGTTGCTGTAGGGGTATTTCATGGCCAGTTGGTTAAATCATCAGATGATTGCATCTGTAGCTGATCACATCTGCAATTAAGATCAACTAAGGTGTGCCTCCCACAGTGAGATAGTCCAATCAGTTGAAGGCTTTCAAGGAGGAAGAGAGATTTTCACTGCTTCTTTAGCTACTGAGCCTCTCCTGTGAAGTTAGCCCAGACCCTTCTTCAGAGTCACCAGCTTCACAGCCTGCCCTATGGATTTTGGACGCTTCCATTCCCACTGCTGCATGAAACACCTTTAAAAATCTCATATTTATAGATCTCTCCTGTTGGTTCTGTTCCTCTTGAGAATCCTGACTAAAACACCTTCCAACAGGGAGACATTTTTGATATCATACTTTCCTTTCTCAAAGATGGGGTTTCTTTTATTCTGTTTCTCAGCTTGTAATAAAAATTAGTTTCCTTTCTTTTGGTCTATGGTGATTGAAAACCCCTGAGATGCTGAATTTTCTAGAATGCTATATATATATATTTTTTGCTGCTGGAAAATTCTTCTAGCTCTTGTCCAAAGGTTTCATATTTCCACAGAATGTGCTAATTCTTAGTCCTTATTTTAGAGAAGTGTCGTTCACCCTTAGATATACATTTGAATCACTTGGAGAATTTTTCTTTTACATTTTTAAAAATGTTTGGTCCACATACCAGATCAATTAAATCACAATCCTGACAGGGGTGGGTGGGGGTGGGAAACACAGACATGGATATCTCTTTTAAGCTCCTTCAGACGATTATAAAGTACAGCCGATACTGAGCTCCAGTGTCTTAGGGCCTATGTCTAGTTAAAACTAGAATTATTTGTGGACATTTTAATTCTAAACCTACTAATGTTCCAGGAAATTCTCACAATGCTGAGTTTTCTTTCCTTTCCTTTTAATTTTAAATTTATTATTAGATATATGGTTTTTTTTTTCTGATTTCAGCAATGCCTAGAGAAAGGAAAGCAGGAGAACCATAGTTAAAATTTTATATGCTTACACACCCAATTTAAAATTCTTCCATAAGCAAAATTACTGAACACTGTTGCATGGATGCCTGGGTCTATTATTTGCTGTTTTATGATTAAATCAGATCTGGAGAAGCTTTCAAGGGAGTGTCTAGCTTAAACTACTTCCTTTATTAAAGTAGACTGTTATGTTTGTTATCCAAGACATAGAACTAAGGCAACAGACAGGTAAAATAACTTTCTCAATTACACACAGCTGGTGTAACATGTTGAACCAGAGTCCACATTTCTTCCTCTTTGCAGTTTACATCACAGTACCTTGCCTTGCGAATATCTGTAGTATCTCTGGTCCTTAAGAAACTACCTGAGATTCATATCACCTTTTTAATGGATCCTCCTATTATTAACATTTTTAATTTCTATGAATCCATTTCTTTCCATCTGTCTAAATTTTTGTCATCGTGTTGGCACTGCTTTGTTGATGATTTCTATTGAGACTGACCTCCTGAACCCCTTATGCTTTGACCTTCACTCTAGTTTTCAGTCTTTCCATATCCAGTGTCTCTGAGTAGTAACACAGTCAGGTCGGTCCTCTGAACCTGGCAAATTGCCGACTTTTCCAATCCTGGGTCCTCAGTCTGATCAGCAATCTCTAGCCCGCCATCCTAGGAATATCCTAGGAAACACTGCCTCCCATCCTATTAGCAAGCACACCGTTTGATAAATGAAAAATTAGGTCCTTGTGTCAAGTCAGTGATGGCCTTCTATGTTGCCACAAAGAATTTTGGTAGTTCATTTTATCCATCTTAATTATAATTGTGTAATAGGGTCATGTTTCTTCTCTACAAAATAAATGATTCTCTACTTATGGTAAAATTAAAAATTTGAGATTTAAATAAGACTGGCTCCCAATGTTACAGAGACCCTAACTAATGTTTAATTAAGCCTAAACTTTAAGTAAATTATTTCAAAACTGGTTTAAAATTTAATGAGAATATAATCACCTAGGAGAAAACAGCATGGTAGCAATAGTATAAAATAGCGACAGCTTGGTTAGCTTGTATATGTATTCTCTTATACCAGATTTCATGCACACTTAATTGGCTTAAGCCATTATGGTTCAACTGGACTCAAGGTCACTAAGTATGGCTAGAATTGAATTACCTCTGAAGCATCTTAGGAACAAACATAGCATAATTTAAGTGATGTGAGAAAAAATGCTAATTTCCCATAATACACAGTGAGAAATGAATATTGTCCAGGATGTCAGGAAACTTGGTAAGTTTATTCAAGCAACTTAATAGTATAATTATTGAAAAGCCACAGTATTGACAGAGCTTTTATTAACAAATATATAGATAACCCTTCCAAATCTGGGGAAGACTGTCTTTTTTTTTCAATGGAGAAATCTTCACACGCATATATCCTATCCATGGTGTAAATTGATGGCTCACAATATCATCACATAGTTGTGTATTCATTACCATGATCATTTTTTAGAAATTTACATCACTCCAGAAAAAGAAATAAAAAGAAAAAAGAAAATAATTCATACCATACATCTTGCCTCTCTCTTTCCTTGACCACTAGTGTTTTCATCTACCCAATTTATTTCACCCTGTGTCCTGCCTATTATTTATTTATTTATTTATTTATTTATTTATTCTCCATATCTTCTACTCATCTGTTCATATTCTGGATGTAAGGAACATCAGATTCAAGGGTTTTCACAATCCCACAGTCACATTGTAAACGTTATATCTTTTTACAGTCATCTTCAAGAATTTAAGCTGCTGGAACACAGCTCAACATTTTCAGGTACTTTCCTGTAACCACTCCAATACAGCATAAACTAAAAATGAATATCTATATAATGCATAAGAATAACCTCCATGAAAACCTCTTGACTCTGTTTGAAATCTTTCTCAGTCTCTTGATGCTGAGTTCCAGCTTATTCCAGGCTTTCTGTCCCATGTTCCCAAGGAGATTTACACACCTGGGAGTCATGTCCCATGTAGGAGGGAGAGGGCAGTAAGTTTACCTGTTGAGTTGACTTAGAAAGAGAGGCCACATCTGAGCAACAAAATAGGTTCCCTGAGGGTGACCCTTAGGCCTAATTTTGAGTAGGCTTAGCCTATCCTTTGCAGGAATAAGTTTCACAGGGACAAATCCCAAGATCAGGGACTCAGCCTATTGATTTGGTTGTCCACACTGCTTGTGAGAATATCAGAAATTCTCTGAATAGAAAGTTGACTATTTCCTCCTTTCTCCCCGTTCTCCCAAAGGGACTTTGAAAATACTTCTTTACTCACTTCCAAAATCACTCTCGGATTTATTGGGGCATCACACCAACCTGGACAAACCAACAAAAGCTCACGCCCTATTCAAGAGACCATGTACTTGTGGTACTCAACTAAAGTGACTTGCAAGTTAAATTAAGTAATGCACTACCAAAAATATAAATTGTGCACCAAATTGACATCTTTCCCTTTAGTCTCACACAGAAGTTGAAGTTTTAAAATTTGAACAATATCATCCTTTACTCAGTTATCTGATATACCTTAATACTAGCCAGATCAGCTTCATTCATACCTCTACTCAATGTCTGATCCTTAGCTATGTCTTTTCACTAATTATTTTCTGATTATTAAATGATAAATTCATAATAGAAAATGTGGAAAACACACAAGTACAAAAATATAAATCATCTGTATTACCACCATAACAAAGTAGATACTAATGATATTTTGAACTTTTAGATTTCTTTTTCCCCTATGTTATTATGACTTGTTTCATATTGGGTATACTGTTTTCTGTAATTTGCTTTTTGACTTACTGTGTTAGGAAGAGTGTTCTATGTTGTTATATATTTTAACTGACCTCATAGTTCTTTGATCCCATACCTTTTATTTTGCACACAAAATAATTTGTGAGGACAAATTATCCTATTTAAAAATTGGTAAAATATTTAAACACATACTTTACCAAAGATGACATATGGATGGCAAATAAGCACATAAAAAGTTGTGCAACATACCAATACAGACATCATTACATACCCACTAGAATGGATAAATTCAGAAAAAATGACCAAATTACTGCTTGTGAAATGTAAAATGGTAGCAACACTTTAGAAAGCATATGGGTAGTTTCTTCAAAATATACAAAATAAACGTGTATGTGGGTGGCAATATTTCAAGTATATATAAACTCATTCCAATTGTGAATAAACTTTGGACAAACCCACATTGAGGGATATTTTATAAAATGACTTATTTATAAAATTGCCGAGGTCATGAAATAAAGGAAAGTTAAAGAGTCTAAGGAGAAATGACAAGTAAATGTAAGTGGGATTTTGTATATGCTCCTGGAACAGGAAAAGGTTATTGGTGGAAAAAAATGGTAAAATTCAAATGAGCTCTTATTTTACCAATGTAAATTTTCTAGTTTTGATAATTATAGTAAATTACTAAGATGTCAACATTAGAGAAAGCAGGTGAAGGATATGAGAGTACTTTTTGTATCATTTTGCAAATTTCCTTTAAGTCTAAAATTGGTTCAAAAGAAGAAAAACTTTTTAAAAACTTTACTATACAAAGTTAAGTATATTCCTAACATAAAATCAAGCTCTTCTGCTCCTTGGTATTTACCCAAGAGAAATGAAAGCATGTATCCCTTCAAATACATGTACACTAATATTCATAGCAGTTGTTGAATATGTATGCTGAGTGAAAGAAGCCAAACCAAAAACGAGTGCATACTGCATGAATCCTGTGTATAAAATTTTAGCAGAGAGGAAAAAAAGAAAAAGAAAACAATCAAACAAAAATTAGCATAAAGTATTTCAGTGGTTTCTTGAGGAAGGGAGAGCTAATACTAAAGGGCATTAAGAAATTTTTTGAGAAATGGATATGTCATCTAGATTGTGGTGATGGAGTCACAGGAATACATACTATGTCAAATATTTGCTTCTTAATCACATTTATTATATAGAGAGATTTATAATGAACAATCAGATATTTGAAGAGTATAGTGTTTGGTTTTAAAAACTATATTCAAGTCAGCATTTAGTGCAATTCCTTTTGTGTTTTAGTCAAGAATTAATTTTTTATACCATAAGAAGAAAATGAACCCTAACTTAAGAATTTTTATGCTGACTTTTATTCATTTTTTCCCAAGTAGTCTTCTTATTCTCTTAAATTTATTGTACTTATAATTGTTATTATCTAAATATTTAATCTAATCTCAAAAGACATGAAACAATTTAAAAGCATATATTATTTAGAGATAAATATACCCATTTCCAGCCCATAAATTTAGTCAAAAATTTCATTCTGTGAACTGATATTTAAAGTTCATTTAAAAATATGGGAATATTACTCAGAAAAAGCCTTCAAAATATTCTAAGGTTAGGATCTAATTGTTTGGATACTTATATTTAAACAGGTAATTTTCACATGTTATTGTGTGATCCCTATAGTTCTCTTCAGATGGAATGTTTGAGTTAATTTTTTATTTTTCAGACTCAAATTTTCAATGTGTAGAGTTCTTATTCCAAATTCATTAAGCATTTTCAAAATACTTATTAGAATATACCATTATGATGTCTAAGATGTCACCCAAAGTTTATTATCTCCTCCCATCAATATGTGACCTCAAATTATAGCTTGAAGTTCAATATTTCATCAAAATCCTTACTTCAAGACAAATCTTTCTCTAGAAGTTACTCATATATTCATTTGTAACTCTCCTTATGAATACATTTGTTTACTTCATTGTGGATTATCTTTATACTTTATTGTACATTTTATGTTCATCCTATAGAGGTTTGACTCAAATAATATTTGATTTTTAAGACTATATTAAAATACGCATTCAAATTAATACTTTGATTTGAAGGTAATATTTTGGAAACTCAATGCACTTATTCCAATGCTTTTGCCATTTTTCAAAGTATGTTCAAAATACAATTTTGAAATTATCTGCAAAGGCAAGGGTTCATTTTCTTGATAAAATGTCTCAATAACTACTTTCTGTCTGTGTTAATCAGGGTTCCCTAGAGAAACAGAACCAACAGGAGAGAGCTATAAATATGAGACTTATAAATGTGTGTCATGCAACCCCAGGAATGGAGGAGTCCAAAATTCATAGCCCAGGCTGTGAAGATGGTGCCTGTGGTGAAGGGGCTGGACAAACTCCACAGGAGAGGCTCACTGGCTGAAGAAGCAGTAAAAGAATCTCTATTCTTCCTTAGAATCCTGTGACTGATTGGATTATACCATTGTGGGAGACACACCTTAGTTGATCATGGATGTAATCGGCCACAGATGCAACCAACTGATGATTTAATCAACCAGACATGAAATATCCTTGCAGCAATGGTCAGGTCAGTGCTTGCCTGACCAAGCAACTGTGCGTAATCGCTTGGCTGAGTTAACACCAGAACCTAACCATCACAGTCCACCCCTTGTCAACTTGGCAGCTGTACACATCACCTTGAAACATGCTTAATTTCCAAATAGAACATAAAAACAGACATATGTTTCACCTAAAATATTCAAGTGTCCTGTGTATCACCAGAAATACACTCCGTCTCTACAGAATAGGGTGCAAGTCCTTAGGTAACATTCCCTCTTAAAGCTCATATACTATGATTTAAATACTACAGTATGAACAATATAACTTATGTCATATGATAACAGGAAAATAAGATTTTGCTTATTACAAAGGCAAACATAACAAAACAGGGAGGAAATATTCATAAAATCACTGTCCTCATTTCTGTAACTGATCATGTGGTCATAGTTCATATTTATCACTACCTTCTTCTACTACCTATTCCATGTTTCCAGCATGGTTCTTTGCTGGGTGGGGTGACCCAGATCTTCATTCCTGAAGTTTCTGGACCATTGGTAGTCCTGCTTGGATTGGGTTGTTGCAATTTTCCATTGACTTTAATCACAAGGCATGGTAGTACTAAGAGACACCCTAAGGGATCTCCTGTATCCCAGGAAAACTCTTCTTTACCTCCATTGTGTAGTTTCAGTCCTATTTCCCCTTGATAGTCAGGATCAATCACCCCAGAAAGAACAGTAATTCCCTATTGTGCTTATTTTTTCAGTGGCATGATATGCCCAAAGTGGTTATGTAGCAGTCTTAATTTCCAGTTCAATAAAATTATTGTTGTGTCTCCTGGAACACTCCTCCTTTTGTAAATGAGACCTGTAGACCAAGAAAGCTTAAGGTTTCAGGGACAGGAAGCAAAAATTTTCCTCACTGATCACTAGGGGTGATAGTGAGTGGTGCCACTCAATTTCTACCCCTTGATTCCTGGACCCTTGATTCCTGGACCCATGAATCCTGGCTATGTGAGAAACAGCACCATAAAGTGGACAGAACATACACAGCTGTGGGGAGGATATGGTTAAAACACTTGTAAGGTTGCTCTGTGTTTGCATGTCCTCAAGCAGTGGAAGCTCACTTGTCTGCCTGTTTGTTAGTTGACTTGAAGCTGAAAACAGCTTAAGATGTTTGCCCACTTTGTTATGTTACTTGCATATCTGTCTGCTTTGCTTATCTGTGGCATTTCCTTATCTGGAACATATCCTCCTACTCATGGGAAAATTCTTGCTTTGTTTTTAAAATTAAAGATCCCTCCTGAAGGCAAATGGGAGCCTCCCCTGATATGCAATGGACAGTTTAACTCCAAATGGCCCCTTTACCCAATTAATAGCTAGCAGAAAATAAACTCCAGGCTCTGGCTCTTGATTGGACAGAGACTTCCTTGCTTTCTGACTTTGTGTCAAAAGTTTTTTCTCTCACACCGATTCTTTGTAGGACAAAGAATAGCTCCATAGTTGGTGTTGCCCACACACAGCCTCCTGAAGAACATTGCCCGAGCCCTGAAAGGTGTTGCCACCTAGTTGGTACCATAATTGGGTTTTCAAAAGGCCATTCCACCATTCTATCAACATAGCTGCCTCTGAATGACAGGGAACATGGTAAGACCAGAGAATTCCATGACCATGTGCTCATTCCCATACTTCATTTGCTATGAAGTGGGTTCCTTCATCAGAAGCAGTGCTGTATGGAATACCATGACTGTGGATAAGACATTCTATAACTCCATGTATGATAGTTTTTGCAGAAGCATTGCATGTAGGGAGAACAAATCCATATCCAGAGTATGTTTCTATTCCAGGTAGAACAAATCACTGCCCCTTCATGAAGAAAGTGTCCCGATGTAATCAACCTGCCACCATGTAGCAGGCTAATCAACTTGGGAAATGGTGCCATATTGGGGATTGAGTGTGGGTCTCTACTGTTGGCAGATTGGGCACTCAGCAGTGGCCATAGCTAGGTTGGCCTTAGTAAGCAGATGTCCATGTTACTGAGCCCATGCATAACCTCCACCCCTACCACCATGCCCACTTTGTTCATGAGCCATTGGGCAATGGCAGGAGTGGCCGAGGAAAAAGAATGACTTGTATCCACAGGACAGGTCATCTTATCCACTTAATTGTTAAAATCTTCCTCTGCTGAAGTCACCCTCTGGTGAGCATTCACATGGGAAACAAATATCTTCAAGTTTTTACCAATCAGAAGGGTCTATCCTTATACCGCCTCCCCAGACCTCTTTGTCACCAGTTTCCAATCATGCTCCTTCCAAGTCCCTGATCATCCAGCCGAACCATTAGCAACAGCCCATGAGTCAGTATACAAACTCACATATGGTCAGTTTTCCTTCCAAGCAAAATGAACAACCACATACACAGCTCAAAGTTCTACCCACTGGGAGGATTTTCCTTCACCACTGTCTTTTAAGGACATCCCAGAACGAAGTTGTAGTGTTACAGCTGTCTACTTCAGGTGATCCCTGCACATCATGCAGAGCCATCTGTAAACTAGGCCTGATATTTTCTTCCTCAGTCTATTGACTATAAGGAACTCCAAAGGAGGCCGTAGCTTTGGTCTGAGAATGCGAGGATAATGTGGCAGTTTTGGGGGCAATGGGCATTTGGGTCACTTCCTAGTGTAACTTACTTGTGCCTTCAGGAACTGCTTGAGCCCTATCTCAAATATGCCATTTCTATTTTATGATGAAATTCTGCTGTGCACACCCACCTTTATGGCTTGGTGGGTCAAACACCCAGCTCATGATAGGCAAGTCAGGTCTCATGATAACTTGGTGGCCCATAGTTAAGCATTCAGTCTCTATTAAGGCCCAGTAGCAAGCTACAAGCTGTTTTCTCAAAAAGAGAGTAGTTATCTGCAGTGGATGGTAAGGCTTTGCTCCAAAATCCTAAGGGTCTGCATTTTGATTCCCTTAAAGCAGCCTACCAAAGGCTACAGACAGCATCCTTATTTGCCACCGCCACTTCTAGCACCAATGGATCTGCTGGATCATATGGCCCAAGTAGCAGAGCAACTTCAACAACAGCCTGGATCTGTCATAGAGCCTCATCTTGTTCCAGTACCCACTTAAAAATAGCGGCTTTTCTAATCACTCAGTAAATGGGACAGAGTAGCTCACCCAAACAAGGAATATGTTGTTCCAAAATCCTAACAGGCCAACTAGGCACTGTGCCTCTTTTTTTTTTTATCATAGGAGGGACCAAATGCAACAGCTTATCCTTTACCTTGGAAGGGATATCTCGACATGCCCCACACCATTGGACACCTAGAAATTTCACTGAGGTGAAAGGCCCCTGTATTTTTGTTGGATTTATGTCCCATCCCCTGACACACATATGCCTTACCAATAAGACTAGAATGATTGCCACTTCTGTCTCACTAGGTCCAATCAGCATGATATAATCAATATAATGGACCAGTATGATGTATCATGGGAGGGAGAAATGATCAAGGTCTCTGCACCAAGACTGTGACATAGAGTTGGAGGGTTGATAAGGCAGGACAGTGAAGGTATACTGCTTGCTTTGCCAGCTAGATGCAAACAGTTTCTGGTAGTCCTTACTGAGAGTTATTGAGAAAAAAGCATTTGCCAGATCAATAGCTGCAGACAAGATACCAGGTGATGTATTGATTTGCTCAAGTGATGATACAACATCTGGAACAGCAGCTGCAATTGGAGTCACCACCTGGTTAAGTTTACAATAATCCACCGTCATCCCCCAAAACCCATCTGTTTTCTTCATCAGTCAAATAAGCGAGCTAAATGGGGATGTGGTGGTCATCCTTGGTATCCTTCAAGTCCTTAAGAGTGGCACTAATCTCTGCAACACTTCCAGGAATATGATATTGCTTTAATTCACTATTTTTTTAGGTAGGGGCAGTTCTAGTGCCTTCCACCTGGCCTTTCCTACTATTGTGGCCCTACTATTGGGTCACAGAACCAATATGGGGACTCTGCCAGTTGCTGAGTATGTCTATTTTAATTGCGGATTCTGTAACTAGGAAAATTACCACAGAATTGCTCTGAGGACCCACTGGACCCACTGTGAGATGGACCTGAACTAAAACTCCATTAATTACCTGCCCTCCATAAGCCCCTACTCTGACTGGTATACCAGAGTAACATTTTGGGTCTCTTGGAATTAGTGTCACTTCTGAGCCAGTGTCCAAATGTCCCTGAAATATCTGACCATTTTCTTTTCCCCAGTGCACAGTCACCCTGGTAAAATGTGATAGGTCTCCTTGTGAAAGGTTGGTAGAAAGGTTAACAGTGTAAATTTTGGGCAGTGTAAAAGGGTTCTTCCTCAAGAATACCCAGCCCTCCCCTTACTCAAGAGTCTCTGGATCTGTAAACTGTCTCATGTCTGGGAATTGGTTAAGGGGCCATGATTCTCTGTTTATAATTTGAGTTAGACTTTTGTTCACTTGACGTAGAATTCTTCTGCTTAGACAGCTCATACAAGAACTTAATAGCTGCCCATTTATTTTACTTCTAGGTACTCCATGATCTACTAGGCAATGCCACAAGTCTCTGTGAGTCATTATTTTGATTCCTGCTTTGAGTCTACTGTCCATTATGGTGGCCACATCCACTTTGTCTATAGTGATTAACTGTCACCACATGGCTTCTGCCAACTCAGGATTTGATCCTCCCCATTTTTTCAAAGGATTCCAGCTCAGTGCCAGCAATTCCCATGGTAATATCTGAGCTACAGAGAAGAGCAACTACAGAGCCCTTCAGGGATGAGGGAGCTAGTCTCATGAATTTATTTCTTAAGGTTCTTGTGAAAGATGTGTCCTGTGGACATTCCTGGGGTGCATGATCAGGTCTTCCATGATAAATCCACTCTAACATTCAAATCTCTCTAAGCCTCTGGATCCCCTCATCTGTATAATGCCAGGCCAGTTCTGGCATTTGACCTCAGGTAATGTCAGCCACCTTTTGATCCATATTTTTGACAACCATCCAAACAAACTGTTAATGCCATTTCTAGCCCCTTGAGCTACAACATTGAATGTATAATTTCTGCTTAGTTGGCCCATATTAATAAATTCAGCTTAATCCAACTTTATCCACCATTATCCTATACCCTTAATATCTATCCTCAATATATTGTCTTGGTTTCTGTCTATATAGATTGGAAAACTCACAAAATTCTTTTGTAGTAGAGCATACCTCCTCATAGATCACACTTCGTATCTCACCTTTTGGCACCTGCTAGAACTTTAGTCTAGTTATAGGTCTTAAAGACCTAAAGGTGTGGTGGGTGTGGGCCAGAAAATAAGTAGAAATCTCTTTCAAACAATTACTTCAGGGCATTCCATTGCAGTTTCATCTGGTGAAACATTATTAGTCACTCCGGATAGAGGAGTGAGGGCTATTTCTCCAGGGTAGGTGGTTACAGGGTTGGCAGGCAGTGAAAGGTTAATCTTGTTGGATGGAGATTGGATGGCAGACTCCTCTGAGGAGACTGGAGGCTGAGAAGCTGTTTCTTCAAGGCAGGCTGGAGGTCGGGAAGCTCTTTCCTCAGGGAAGTCCATTACAGGTCTATATAGCAAAAGCTCAGGAGATTCCACATATCCCATCTCCCCATTGTCATCATTATCAAGTGATGTTCACCATCTCATGTTTCAGGATTGCATTCTTTTCAAATCAAAATGCTTACTTTAATTGCAGACACCCTACAAAGTTGAGATTTTAGTTTATGCTGTAAAACTGCTACTCACACAATGAGGCTTTGTGTCTGATACTCAGAGATCTCAAGTCTGTGATCACAGGAAATAAGATTTTCTTTCAGGGTGCACAAGAAAACTTTTACCCCATTCATATGGTGCTGAAGTTTCAAATTTGAAGCCTTCAGCACATCACTTTCCCTCATCATGGTATCCAATGTATCTAACAACAACCAGCCAACAGCATTAGAGCTCTTAATCCCACAAAATTTGTTAAAGGTAGCAAAAACATTGTCACCTAGGGCCTTGTTTTCATATAAGCATACAATTAGCAGAATCTCTTGGTGATATTTTGAGTATCTCTTTTGTCAACTCACCCCATTGACTGCAGTGCCATCTTGATTATTGGAAGCAGAGTCATTATTGCCTCTGAGTCTAGTCAGAGTTAAAAAACAAATTGTAAAAACCAATTTTTAAGATTCTGTTCAAGAATCTCAATCCTGGTACAAAACTGTATTAGTCAGGGTTCTATGGAGAAACAGAACCAACAGGAGAGATCTGTAAATATGAGATTTATAAAGGTGTCTCACCCAACCATGGGAATGGGAGAGTCCGAAACCCATAGGGAGGCTGTGAAACTGGCAGCTCCAATAAAATGTGTGCTGGTTTGAAGCTATTATGTACCCCAGAAAAGCCGTGTCCTTTAATCATTTTTCAATATGCTGAGTGAGATCTTTCTGATTGTTTCCATGGAGATGTGACCTACCTACCAAATGTGGGTGGTAACTTTTTATAGATGGCTTCTGTGGAGATGTTTCTCCACCCATTCAGGGTAGAGTTGCTTACTGGAGCCCTTTAAGAGGGAACCATTTTGGAAAAAGCTTTAAAGCCACCAGAATTGACAGAGCTAACAGAACAGTCAGAGCCCTGGGGAAGCCGTTGAAGATTCCTTGGTGCCATGTGCCTTTCATGCTAAGAGAGAAAGCCCAAACATCATCACCCTTCTTGAACCAAGGTATCTGTTCTAGTTTGCAAGATGCTGGAATGGAATATACCACGAACAGAATGGCTTTTTAAAAAGGGGAATTTAATAAGTTTCTAGTTTACAGTTCTAAGGCTGAGAAATAATGTCCCAATTAGAGCAAGTCTATAGAAATGTCCAATCTAAGGCATCCAGGGAAAGATACCTTGATTCAAGAAGGCTGATGAAGTTCAGGTTTTTCTCTCAAGTGGAAAGGCAGACGGAAAACATCGTGTTATCTGCTAGCTTCCTCTCCAGCTCCCCGGGAGGCATTTTCCTTCATCTCCAGAAGCCACTGGCTGGTGGACTCTCTGCTTCATGATTATGCAGCATTCTGTTCCCTCAGAATCTCATGGCCTTTTCCAAAATGTTTCCTCTTTTACAGGATTCCAGTAAAGTAATCAAGACCCATCTGGAATGGGTGGAGATAAGTCCACCCGTTTTCCACCCACTCTTGAGTGAGTCACATCTCCATGGATAATCTAATTAAAGTTCCCAACATACAGGACTAAATAAGGATTAGAAGAAATGGCTGGTTTTACAAAATGGAATTAGAATTAAAACATGGCTTTTCTAGGGTACATACATCTTTTCAAACTAACACATTCCACCCTCTGGACCCTAAAAAAGACATGTTTTCCCCATATACAAAAAACATTCATTCCATAACAATATCAGAGAACCTTAGACCATTTCAGTAACAATACAAATACAATGCAAGGTTAAAACCAGTACAAAATCTCAAGGTTAGTTACAGGCATGGTCTGTTCTCAGGCAAAATTATCCTGTGGCTCTGGACCTGTAAAAACTCAAAACAAGTCTTTTGCTGCCAATATGCAAAGGAAGAACAGTCATAGGATACATATACCCATTTCCATAGGGAGGAATGGGAAGAAACAGGGGTCACAGAACCCAAGCAGTTTCAAAAACCCACAAGACAAAGTCCATTAGATTTCAGTCTGAGAGTCATTTATCCTTTGGGCTTTAGAAAATGGCAGTCCCACCCTTTCCATGGGTCTACTCCGTGGCTTGCCTCTCTCCAAATGCAACCTTGGGGGACACTGGGGAGACCACCTTTTTCTCAGCTCCACCCTCTCCAAGCATCGGGGCTGCACTTGGGTTCTCTGCCATCTCTGGGGCACATGTTCAACCCCTCCATGTCGTGGCAGCCAGGGTCTCCCCAAATCACAAGGAATGTGCTTCACCCTCTCCAAAGACTGAAGAGGCATGACTCTTCCACTGCAATGAAGTGGAAGGCCCATCCTCTGCCTTCGGGGTAAACTCACCCTCTCCATGTGCTTGGGTGGATCTGCCCTCCTAGTCCGAGGCTTCTTAACTTCAGACCCTATCTGGGAAAAATGGCTTTGCTTTGAAGTTATTTTTCCTCCAATGTGTTCCTTCTCTGTCCCTCACAGTCCTGACTGGCAGTGGTTCTCTTTCTACAGATCTTGCAACACTCTTGTTGGCTTTCTATGCAATAGACATAAGGAGTTTCCACAAATCCTTCCTGGATAACTCCATGTCTGATCCTGGCTTTCTCTGAAATAGCTGACTGGTTAAACTTCATGTGGGGCACCACTCTCTGGGGTCACCCATCCTGGGAGCCCAGAATCTCCAGAACATCAATTTCTGGTTTCTTTGTACCCAAGAATTCAATTATCAGCTTACTTCTTTCCTGTTGCATTTCACTATAAGCTGTGAGGATAAACCAGGCTGCACCTTCCACATTTAATTTAGAAATCTCTCCCGCTAAATATCCAAGTTCATGGCTTTTAGAATCTGCCTTCCAACCAAAGCCACCAGTCAACTTTACCAGATTATCTGCCATTTTAAAACAAGGATCGCCTTCCTTCCAGTCTGAATAGCATGTGCCTCATTTCTGTCTAAAGCCTGGTCAGAGGTATCTTTAGAGTCCACATTTCTATCAACAGTCTATTCAAAGCATTCTAGGCCTTCTGTATCAAGCTCCTTATAACTCCTCCAAAATCTTCCCCTTATCCATTTAAAAAGCCATTCCTACATGTTCAGTATTTGCAAACTGCATCAGCACCCCACTCTCCAGTATGAAAATCTGTTCTAGTTTGCAAGCTGCCAGAATGCAATATACCAGGAATAGAATGGCTTTCAAAAAGGGGAATTTAATAAAATTAATAGTTTACAGTTTTAAGGCCAAGAAAATGTCCAATTAAAGCAAATCTATGGAAATGTCCAAAACAATCTAAGGCATCCAGGGAAAGATACCCTGATTCAAGAAGGCTGATGAAGTTTAGTACTCTCAAGGGGAAGGGCACTTGGCAAACACTGTCAGGGTTTCTCTCTCATCTGGAAAGGTACATGGTGAACACAGCACCATTTGCTAGCTTACTCTGCAATCCCGGGGGACATTTTCCTTCTTCATCTCCAAAAGTGCTGGCTGGTAGACTCTCTGCTTCATGGTTATGCAGTATTCTGCTCCCTCAGAATCTCATGGTTTATTCCAAAATGTTTCCTCTTTTATAGAGTTCCAGTAAAATAATCAAGACCTGCCTGGAATGGGTGGAGATGTGTCCACCATTTAGCACCCACTCTTGAGTGAGTCATATTTCCATGGAGATAATCTAATTAAAGTTTTCAACATACAGTACTGAATAGGGATTAGAAGAAACAGCTGCCTTTACAAAATGGAATTAGGATTAAAACATGGCTTTTTTAGGGTACATACGTACTTCCAACTTGCACAGTATCTTTCCATGGATACTTTATTTGGACATTTTTATAAGCTTGTCTTAATTTAGGTATTTTCACAACCTTAGAACTGTAAAATTACAACTTAATTAATTCCCATTTAAGAGCCATTCCATATCTGGCATATCACATTCCAGCAGTTTACAAACTAGAACAAAAGTCTGTATGAACTCCACAGGAAAGGCTTGCTGACTGAAGAAGCAGGAAAAGAGTGCCTCTTCTTCCTTAAAAGCCTTCATCTGATTGAATTATTTCCTTGAAGGAAGCATGCCTGAGTTGATTGCAGATATGATCAGCCACAGATGAAATCAATTGACTGATGATTTAATCAACTAGCCATGAAATATCCTTGCAGGAAGGTCAAGCCAATGCTTGCCTGACCAGACAACTGGCCATAAACACTTGGCCAAGTTGACACCAGAACATAAAGCATCACACCTTCCTTTAACGACAGATTTAAATTTTTCATAATTAATTAAAAAGTTGGAGAATAAACTAATCTAGGTAATGAATATGATAAAATTATATTTAAGTTTTTAAAAGTGTTACAATGAGACTGTATTGTATTAGTTTCATGAATTAAAAACCAGTTTAAGCAGAAGTAGAAAAAATACATTGCCTCCTAAGATGAACTCTTTAAAGAGAAATAGTCTTTTAGAATAAGTTCTAGAATATTTCATTTTAAACAGTCTCATTTTATAATATTCAGCTCAGATGAAATGAATCTAAAAGGTCATGCATTCACCTGAACTTGTCTAAGAATATTAAAATGATAAATTTCTCTACAAGAGTCTCTAACATTTAAACATATATTATATATAAACTACTCTGTACCTATTTATCTACCATCTATTATCTAAATAATACATACATCATAAATAATATATATAATATATATTAAACAAGTAGAATTTTGTGTGGAAAAAAGTAGAACATGGATCTGTTGCTATAGATTTTTTTTCTCAAACTTCTGTCTGAACCATGTTTTATATAAATCTCATTGGCTCACGAAGACTTCAATTTGAAATCCTGGGTTTGATGGTTAGATTCTGGTATCAACTTGGTCAAGTTATTATGCCATGTGATCTGGTCTGACAAGCATTGGTCTGACATTGCCACAGGGATATTTCATGGCTGATTGATAAACCAAAAGGCTGGTGTATTAAATCGTCAGGCAGTTGATGGCATCTGTGGCTGATCACATCTGCAGTTAACTAAGGCATGTCTCCCACAATGAAATAATCCAATCAGTTGAAGGCTTTTAAGGGAGAAGAGAGACTCTTTCACTCCTTCATCCAGCAAACCTCTCCTGGGGAGTGTGTCCAGAATCTTTATCAGAGCTGCTATCTTCAAAGCCTGTGCTGTGGATTTTGGACTCTTCCGTTCCTATGGTTGTGTGAAACATCTTTATAAATCTAATATTTGCAAATATCTCCTGTGATTGTGTTTCTCTAGAGAATGCTTATTAACACAGCTTTGTACTGGGAGAGGTTATTGAGGAATAGAATTTTAAAAATGGGTTTTTACAATTAGTTTTCTATTCTGACTAGACTCAGAGGCACTCACTCTGCTTCCAATAATCAAGATGGCACTGAGAGTTCATGAAGTGAGTTGGCAAAAGAGATACTCAAATATCACCATTAGATTCAGCTTATTGTATGTATGTACAAGGCAAGGCTCTGGATAAGAGTGTTTTTGATACCATTGTGGAGTTTTTGGAATTAAGAAGTATAATGCTGTTGGTTGGTTGGTGTTAGATTTGCTGGATACGGTGATGATGGAAAGGGATGACCAGTTAACAGAAACAAGGACTGTGATTGTATAAATATTTTCTCCTTGTTTTGTTATGAGTATGTTTACATTTGTACATAAGGAAATATTTTGTTTTCCCCTTATCATATGACATGAGTTGGATTGCTCATGTTATAGTATTTAAGTAATAGAATATGAAGTTTAAGAGTGCATATTACCTATGGACTTGTACCCTATTCTGGAGAGATGTAGTGCATTTCCTGTTGTACACAGGACAGTTGACTATTGTTGGGCAAAATGTAGAACTGTTATTGTGTTCTATTTATAAATTAAACATGTTTCAAGGTGTGATATAGCTGCCAATTTTACAAGAGGTGGACTGTGATGGTTAGGTTCTGGTGTCAGCTTGGCCAAGTGATTATGCCCAGTGGTCTAGTCAGGCCCATTGCCACAAGGATATTTCATAGCTGGTAGATAAACTGGAAGACAAGTGTATTAAATCAGTAGATTGCATCTGTGGCTGATCACATCTGCAATCAACTGAAGCATGCCCACCGCAAGGATATAATCCAATCAGTTGCAGGCTTTTAAGGAAGTGCAGAGACTCTTTCACTACTTCTTTAGCCAGCGAGCCTCTCCTGTGGACTTCATCCAGACCCTTCATTGGAACTGCCAGCTTCATCTCCTGCTGTGCAGGTTTTGGACTCTTCCCTTCCCATGGTTGCATGAGACACCGTTATAAATGTCATATTTACAGATATCTTCTGTTGGTTCTATGTCTCTAGAAAACCCTGACTTACTTACTGGTACTGTTATCTATTAGCTACATGGTCTTGAAAACATTTTCTAAAAGTTGACTCTTTGATCTGATTCTGTAAATTGGAAATACCTTTTCCTTATATGAAGACAAGATAAGACAATGGATGTAAATTGCCTAAGAGTGCTGATTTTATAGCACATGCTCAACATATTTCTGCTCTCCATGCCCCTATAACTTCTCTTTCCCTCATCTCCAAAATGACCAGTATTTGTATTTGGATATTTGAACCCCATGGTCCTTTCCTATAACAAATTAGCTTTGCTGTTCTGAATTCTCTCTTCTTTTGGTTGTTATGATGGGGTATGTTTTATCCACCTACTATTGAAAGTTTTACTCAGACTGAACCCATCTTTATTGTAACAAAGTTGCACAAAATGAAAAAATTTCAAATAATTGTATTTTCTAAGAAGATTTATGGAAACTTGTAAAAAGGAAACAGAATCCAAATAAGAAATAAAATAAAGTTTTCTGCTGAAGGAAATTAACCTAAGAATAAATGGAGCTTACTAGGTAAAAAACTAACCTGAACATTTTCTTGTACCAGTTACTTTCAAAAAAAGCAATGATCTGAGGATATAATTTCTGCTATGTAATGTAGGGGTTTAATTGATGCCTTCAGCTCTTTTATGAATTCATAAGTAGGAAAAATGTCACTAATGTAGGTATTAAAATTGTGTCACCAAAATAAACACTGCATCATTAGTATAGTACGATTAACTGTGAACTCACCCAGACCTGCAAAACCAAAGCAAAAAAATGAATGGAAATGATTGTTTATGTACAGAATATGTACTCTACGTTTATGAACATGTTTATATTTTCTCCCAATTGACTACTTGTTTCAGACTCCACTCCCACTTCTTCATGAGTCTCTAGCTTGGGAGAAAATTCTTTCATATTTAAAGCCAAGTCCCTGTGAGCTCACAGTATAAAAATAGGAATGTTTTAAAGCTGTTAACCATTACTTATACTTCACTGTATATAGGCTTGTGGCTTGTGGTTTTCTTTGAAGTACCTTGTAAAAATTAATTTGTATAGTTTCATTTATACTAAAATATTATCTCTAAGTTAATAAGCATTTTCTAATGCTATCTGAGGCACTCATTCAGACAATTTCTAAATCACCTTTTCTTGTTTGTGTAAAGAAACAGAGTCACACAGGTATAAGAATTATGCTAATAATAGGTCTGAACTCCTGTTGAATTAGATATTTCCTTCCTTAATTTGGGTAAAAAGTTCATTTTATGGATAAAATTGATGCCTTCATTTTAACTCTTTTGGCTAATCATAGTGATTAAATTCTTTTAGAGATCTAATAAAGAATTTTCATAGCTTCACAAAAAGTAATACATATGAGACATGAAAATGCAGAACCCAAAAAGGTATGTTGTGGATTGGATGCTGGGCTGTTGGCTATTATTGGTCACTATGTAGTTTCCTGTATAATACTTCCTAGGCATGATTCAGATTTAGGCCTAAACATAATAAAATGTATTATTTTGAAGAAATAAACAAAACAGTGAATTCTAGAGCCTTCTGTATTTCACTTGTCAATGTTTGCTTGCACATAGGGAATATTTATGAACTTGTTACAAAATTAAGATCACATGTAATTTTGCATCTCAGAGTTTTCCTTTTATATTATACTATGATTATGTTTTATGTTATTGTTTTTTTAATTTAATGACTGTTCATTGTTCTTTCATGTATTCGGCTATAATTATTATGGATATTTAGGTTCTTTGTTTAGAATTTCTCATTTTCTTATCCTATATTCTAAGATGGAGAATTATTCAATCATTATATAAATATTTTTAAGACTTTATACATAGATTGCTTTCCAGAAATGTTGATCTGATTTGCATTTTTATTAGTAGTTATTTGTAACAACAAAATATTTGCCAACAGTGAATATTGCCTTTAAGAATTATTCACAATTTTTAAAAATGAAAATATTTCATTATTTTAATTTGCAGTTTTTCATTATTTTAGGTGTATTTTCATAATATATTTTGTCCATAACTAATCTATAGGTCCTTATTTGAGAATATGTTCTTTATTCCTTTATTTAAAAGTAAAATATTTTAAATCTATTTCTTTTCCACTGCACTTCCTTGTTAGTGTATAGTTGCTCATAGTATCCTCTAATTACCTACTTTATTTCTGCAGGGTCAGAGGTTATGTCTCCTCTTCCATTTCTGATTTTACTTATTTGTATCCTCTATCTTTTTTTTTGTTAACCTAGCTAAGGGCCCATCGATGGCATTGATTTTCTTAAAGAACCAACTTCTGGTTTTGTTAATTTTCACAACTGTTCTCATATTCTCAATTTCATTTATTCTACTCTAATCTTCATTATTTCTTTCCTTTTGTTTGCTTTGGGTTCAGTTTGCTTTTCTTTTTCTAATTCTTCCAAGTGAATAGTGAATTCCTTGATTTTTGTTCTTTCTTCTTTTTTAATATAGTCATTTAATGCAATAAATTTCCCTCTCAGCCCTGCTTTTGCTGCATCTCATACGTTTTGATATGTTTTATTTTCATTTTCATTTGCCTTGAGATATTTACAGATTGCTCTTATAATTTCTTCCTTGACCCACTGGTTGTTATCTTCCATATACTGTGAATTTTCTGACTCTCTGCCTGTTATTGATTTCCAACTTCATTTGATTATGATCCAAGAAAGTGTTTTATATGATTGCAATCTTTTAAAATTTACTGAGACTTGCTTTGTGACCTGGCATAGTCTATCCTAGGGAATGATCCATGAGCACTTTAGAAAAAGGATATTCTTCTGTTGAGGGATGTAATGTTCTGTGAAAGTCTGTTAAGTCTAGTTCATTTATCTTATTATTCAAAATCTCTGTTTCCTTATTGATCCTCTGTCTAGATGATCTACCTATTGATGACAGCAGGGAATTGGATTCTCCAACTATTATGGTAGAGGTGTTCACTTCTCCCTTCAGTGTTGTCAGCATTTGCCTCATGCCTTTTGGAGTATTATGGCTTAGAGAGTAAATATTTATGATTTTCGTGTCTTCTTTTTGAAATGTTACTTTTATTAATACATAGTGTCCTTCTTTGTCTCTTTTAATTGTTTTACATTTGAAGTCTAATTTGTTGGATGTTAGTATAGCTACTCTTGATCTTTTATGATTGTTAATTTGCATGAAATATCTTTTCCCATCTTTTCATTTTCAACCTATTTTTGTCCTTGGGTCTAAAGTGAGTCTTCTGTAGACAGCATATAGATGCATCCTGTTTTTTAACCCATTCTGCCATTTTGATTGAGGAGTTTAAAGTCCACTAACATTTAATGTTATTACTGTAAAAGGAGTACTTTTTTATACCATTTTGTCTTTTAGATTTTATATGTCATATCCATTTTCTTTTTTTACTTTTACAGATAGTTTTCATTTCTACACTCTTATCCAGACCTCTCTCTCTTGCCTTTTCCTATCTGCCTGCAGTGCTCCATTTAATATTTCTTGCAGAGCCAGTGTCTTAGTCAGAAATTATCTCAGTGACTGTTTGTCTGAAAATATTTTCATCTCCCCTTCATTTTTGAAGGGTAGTTTTGCTGACAATAAAATTCTTGGTTTGCAGGTCTTCTCTTTTAGAATATTAAATACATCATGCCACTGCCTTCTTGCCTCCATGGTTTCTGCTGAGAAATTCACATAGTCTTATTGATCTTCCCTTGTATGAGATGGATTGCTTTGCTCTTGCTACTTTCAGAATTCTCTCTTTGTCTTTCACATTTGACAATCTGATTAGTAAGTGTCTATTTGGATCTATTCTATTTGGGGTATGCTGCACTTCTTGTGTAACTTTGTATCTGTAATTTTATATCTTTCATAAGAGATGGGAAATTTTCAGTGATTATTTCCTCCATTAGTCTTTCTCATCCGTTTCCCTCCTGTTCTCCTTCTGTATACCCACAACATGACTATTCGTGCACTTCATGTTGTCATTCAGTTCCCTGAGACCCTGTTCATATTTTTCCATTCCTCCCCCTATATTTTCTTTTTTTGTGTGTTGGATTTCAGATGTCAGTCCCTAGTTCAGTAATCCTTTCCTCTGCCTCTTCATTGTATTGTTGCAGGTTTCCAATTTTTTTCATCTATTCTATTATGCCTTCCATTCCCATAAGCTCAGTGATTTGTCTTTTCAAACTTTTGAATTCTTTGTGGTTGCCCAATGTCTTCTTTATATCCACCCTCAACTCATTGATTTGATTTTTTATGAAATTTTGCATGCCAGTTCAAACATCCCTAAGTAGTTGTTTCAACTCCTGTACCTCATTTGAAGTTTTGGTTTGTTCCTTTGACTAGCCCATATCTTCAATTTTCCTTGTATAATTTGTTATTTTATGCTGGCATCTAGGCATTTGATTTCCTTTATTAGTTTATTCCCGAGATTGTTTTCACTCTTTTTTACCTAGGGTTTACTTGCTGGATGGCGTTGTTCTCTATCTGTTCTTTGACATTCAGTTCAACTTATTCTAGACCTCTAGCATTGTTTAATCGATCAGATTTTTTAGTTCTTGTTTTTCTGTTTCTTGCCCTGGCTATATGGAGCCATTTTTTTTTGAGGAGGGTCTTCTCAGATACTATAGACCTCAGTCATATTTTCCCAGTCCAGACAGGCATACCTTTCTTTTCCCTGGCTAGTTACTTTGCCTCACAGACAAGTGCTAGTTCTGCCCTTGCCTGGGGTAGTGCTGGAACCTGAGAGTACTTCCATTTCTATCTAATGAGCTATTAGGAAGTAAAAAAAGAAGCAAAAGAGACTTTCACAGCCAGACCCCCCACTTTTTGGGTTTGTCAACTAAAAGCTTGAGTTGGTATGTGGCTCTATGTATTTCCATGCTCTATGTGCCACCTTTTGGGGGGGGAGTCCAGCTGTTTTCCAGTATTTTGTGCTGTACAACTCAAGAAAGCCTCTTTTTTCCCCTTCAGCCCTGCCCCTCTCTTCTGGGCAAAATCTCTTGGTTCCTTTAGTTATTATTCCAGGTTTATCTGTGCTGGGGTTCTGTTTTCAGTAGTCAGAATTTGTTAATTAATTCCATGATTGAAGCCTGTTTGAGCGAAGACCTTACTACTAGTAAAATCTGCTTCCTTGGCAAACCAGTCTATCATGCCCTGGCAGGAGAGGTGTCAGTCTCCACAGCCTGTGGGACTTACAGCTCTGTATGGGCTCTCAGCCATTCAGCCTGGTCTAGACTGTGAGTTCATTCACAGTTGTTCTGTACCATTTCTGGCTATTTACTAGCTGCTCTAGAGGACCAACTAAATTCCACCTCACTATTTTGCCATCTTGCCCTGCCTTTTTAATCTATTTTTTTTGTTATAAACTCTTCATGTTTTTTTATAAGGATACAAATACTTTTAATATTCCCTTCCAATTTTATTTATGTTTGCATGGATAGAATTTTTATTATATGATATAAATATATATAATTGTGACTATAAAATATATTTAAGTATATAGATATATGAACTTTATTTCTATAAAATTCTATATAACATATATGAATAAATTCTTGGAAAAGTTTTATAAATCATAGATATTACTGTGAAAAGGAAGAAATAAGTCCATTATTGTGATTCCTGCTCATCAAAATTTGGAAATGAGTCTTAAGAACCTCTAAGAAGGTTCTTTATGACTTCCCCATGAGACTTATCCTACCTTTTCACTGACTGTTACTCTTTGCCATCCCTGCCCCCACATTCCCTCGTCATTTTATGCTGTTTTATATTTCTCTTTTCTCATAGCTCTCATCAACTTCTAACTTCCTGTATCATTTAATTTTTACATTTATTAATTGTTACTTCTACCCACTGTTTTAGTTTGCTAAAGCTGCTGGAATGCAAGAAACCAGAAATGGAACAGCTTTTTTTTTTTTTTTTTTTTTTTTATATTTCAGGTGCAGCTTCATTCAGTGTTCCAACATAGTTACATTACACTTAGGTATTATTGTGCTGTCCATTTTTGAGTTCTTGTATCTAGTCCTGTTGCACAGTCTGTATCCCCTCAGCTCCAATTACCCATTATCTTACCCTGTTTCTAACTCCTCCTGGTCTCTGTTACCAATGATATATTCCAAGCTGATTCTCGAATGTCGGTTCACATCAATGGGACCACACAGTATCTGTCCTTTAGTTTTGGGCTAGACTCACTCAGCATAATGTTCTCTAGGTCCATCCATGTTATTTCATGCTTCATAAGTTTAGTCTGTCTTAAAGCTGCATAATATTCCATCGTAGGTATACACCACAGTTTGTTTAGCCACTCGTCTGTTGATGGACATTTTGGCTGTTTCCATCTCTTTGCAATTGTAGATAATGCTGCTATAAACACTGGTGTGCAAATGTCCGTCTGTGTCTTTGCCCTTAAGTCCTTTGAGTAGATACCTAGCAGTGGTATTGCTGGGTCGTAATCCATTCTGCCATTCTATGTCTTTTGATTAGGAAATTCAGTCCATTAACTTTTTGTGTTATTACTGTTTGGATAATATTTTCCTCTACCATTTTGGCTTTTGTATTATATATATCATATCTGATTTTCCTTCTTTCTACACTTTACTCCATACCTCTCTCTTCTGTCTTTTTGTATCTGACTCTAGTGCTCCCTTTAGTATTTCTTGCAGAGCTGGTCTCTTGGTCACAAATTCTCTCAGTGACTTTTTGTCTATAAATGTTTTAATTTCTCCTTCATTTTTGAAGGACAATTTTGCTGGATATAGGAGTCTTGGTTGGCAGTTTTTCTCTTTTAGTAATTTAAATATATCATCCCACTGTCTTCTAGCTTCCATGGTTTCTGCTGAGAAATCTACACATAGTCTTATTGGGTTTCCCTTGTATGTGACAGATTGTTTTTCTCTTGCTGCTTTCAAGATCCTCTCTTTCTCTTTGACCTCTGACATTCTAACTAGTAAGTGTCTTGGAGAACGCCTATTTGGGTCTATTCTCTTTGGGGAGCGCTGCACTTCTTGGATCTGCAAATTTAAGTCTTTCATAAGAGTTGGGAAATTTTCAGTGATAATTTCTTCCATTAGTTTTTCTCCTCCTTTTCCCTTCTCTTCTCCTTCTGGGACACCCACAACACGTATGTTTGTGCGCTTCATATTGTCATTCAGTTCCCTGATCCCCTGCTCAAGTTTTTCCATTCTTTTCCCTATAGTTTCTGTTTCTTTTTGGAATTCAGATGTTCCATCCTCCAGTTCACTAATTGTAGCTTCTGTCTCTTTAGATCTACCATTGTAGGTATCCATTGTTTGTTCCATTTTTTCTTCTTTGTTCTTCACTCCCATAAGTTCTGTGATTTGTTTTTTCAGATTTTCTATTTCTTCTTTTTGTTCAGCCCATGTCTTCTTCATGTCCTCCCTCAATTTATTGATTTGGTTTTTGAAGAGTTTTTCCCTTTCTGTTCGTATATTCAGCATTAGTTGTCTCAGCTCCTGTATCTCATTTGAACTATTGGTTTGTTCCTTTGACTGGGCTATATCTTCAATTTTCCGAGAGTCATCCATTATTTTCTGCTGGTGTCTGGGCATTTGATCAGATTTCCCTGGGTGTGGGACCCGGCTGGTTGAAAGGTTTTTCTGTGAAATCTCTGGGCTCTGTTTTTCTTTTCCTGCCCAGTAGGTGGCGCTCGTGGCGCTCGTCTGTCTGTGGGGCCCACCAGTAAAAGATGCTGTGGCTCCTTTAAATTGCCAATCCGAATCTCGCAGTCGGCCCGGGAAACCGTGCGTGGAGGGGGGGGGGTCGCTGGCCGCCACAGCTTGGGGGAGTGCCGGTCCAAATTGCCCAGCTGGCCCGAGATGCCAAGCGTGGCGGGAGGGCCCCCGCTATCCAACGTTCCCATTCAGACCGCGGAGCCACGTGCGTGGAGGGGACCCCAGTCGCCAGCCGCCCCGGCCAGGAAAACGCGTGCCCCTCGGGTATCTCACCACAGCGGATTCTCCCTGCCCGTTCAGCCGTTCCAGAATGGGGTACGCTGTCTTTTTGGTCTCTGTCGTGGCTCCGGGAGCTGTTTTGTATTGTTTCTGTTTCTTTAGTTGCTTTTCTGGAGGAGGAACTAAGACCCGCGCGTCTTACTAAGCCGCCATCTTCTCCGGAAGTCCTCCAGAAATGGAACAGCTTTTAATAAGAGGATTTATTTAGTTACAAATTTACAGTTCTTCAGAGGCAAGGCAGCTTGCTTTTGACTGAGTTTCTCTGTTACATAGGAAGGCACATGGCAAAGCTGTTGGCCTTCTTTCCTAGCTTCTGGGTTCAAATGGCTTTCCCCAGGGCATTTCCTTTCAGCATCTTCAAATGTCTGGGTTTGGGCTTTGAGTGCTGAGATGAGGTGTGCTGAGCTACTGAACTCTCTTCTGACCTCTGTCTTTTAAGCCTCCAGATAATTAAATTAAATATAATTTATTGTGGAAGGTACTCCCCTGAGCTGACTGCAGATTTAATCAGTCATAGTTGAATTTCATTTGCTGATGATTTAAGGCCAAGCAACAAAACTGGGCACTATCACCTGGCCAAACTGATGCCTGAATCTAACTGCCACAAAGTCCATCCCAAGTCAACTTGGCAACAGTACGTATCACTTTAAACCATACTTAATCTCTAAATAGAAAACAGTAACAGACATATTTTTGGTCTAACAATGCTCATCTGTCCTGCATATATACACTAAATCTTTCCATATGCAAAATACATTCATTTCATCACAAAAATATCACAAAAGCCTTCAATTGTTTCAGTAACAATACAAATACAATACCAACTCAAAAATAGCAAAAAATCTCATCAAAGTCAGTGACAGGCATGGTCTGTCCTAAAGCAAAATTCTCCCTGGCTATGTGAATTTAGACCTGTGAATTTAGAGCAAGTTATCTGCTTTTAATATACAAAGGAGGAATAGTTATAGGATAAACAATCCTACTGCCATAGGGAGAAATTGGAAGAACAGGGGTCATCGGTTCTGAACAATACTGATAATCTGCAGGGAAAATTCCACTAGATTTCAAAGTGTGAGAGCCATTCATTCTCAGAGCTTTTGAAAGCAGTAGTCCCACCCTTTCCAAGGGCCTATGCAGGGCTCTGTTCTTTTCGAAGACTGGGTTGAGGGTTGCAACATTGGGGAGACTACCATTTTTTTACCTTACCCTCCTCAAGCATCTAGGTAACAACCAGATTCTCTGCCATCTCCAGAGCACACACTCAACCTCTTTAGAACAATAGGGTTGCAGCCAGGCTTTCCCCCATTCCCGGGGAATGTGCTCCACCCTGTCCAGGTCTTGGGGCACCAGAATACTTTCAGAACATTGAGGGGAAGTCCTGCCTTATGCCTCTAGGGCAGACTCACCCCCTCCACACACATACACGTGGATCCACTCTCCCAGCCTGAGCCTTCTGGGCTTCAGACCTTAGTGTCCATGATTCTGTCTCTGAGGTTATTCTTTCCCTTCTGTCTGTCCATTTTTGTCCCTTCCTGTCAAGACTTGCAGTAGTTCCATCTATATAGCCCTTGCAAAAACTTTGTTGACTTGGAATGTAGCATACAAGGATCAAAGCCATCAGACAATAGATCTTCTGTAAATCCTTTTGGATAACTCCATCTCCAATCCTGGCTTGTCCTGTAATAACTGATTGGTTCCATGTTTGGTTCAGTCCTCACATGGAGTATTATTCTCTGGTCTCACTTTCTGGAAGCCCAGAATTTTCCAGACCATCAATTTCTGGTTCCTTTGAACCCTAAAATTTAATCTTCAACCTATCCCTTTCTTGTCACATTTTACTATAAGCTACAAGGAGAAACCAGACTGTATCCTCTATGTTTAACTAAGAAATTTCCTCAGCTAATTATCTCCAATCATCACCTTCAAATCCCCTCTTCCACCCAGCACCAAGATTAAATTTTGCCAATCCTCTGTCATCTTAAAACAAGGGTCATCTTCCTTTCAATTTGTAACAACACATTCCTCTAAGCCTTCAGTAGAAGTATCTTTAGAGTTCATATTTCTGTTCACAGTCTCTTTAAAGCAATCTAGGCTTTCTCTATCAAGCTTCTCACAATTCTTCCAGAATCCTCCCCTTATCCATTTAAAAATAGCCAACATGTGTGGTATTTGCAAACGCAGCAGCACTCCACTTCTCTGGTACCAAAATCTGGTTTGGTTTGCTAAAGCTGCCAGAATGTCACACACCAGAGATGGATCAGCTTTTAATAAGGAATTTATTTAGTTACAAATTTACAGTTCTTCAGAGAAAATGTAGCTAGCTTTCCTTGGAGTTTTACTGTCATATGGGAAGGCACATAGTGATGACTCCTGTTCTTCTTTCCTGTCTTCTGAGTTCCAATGGCTTTCCCTCAGGCATGTCCTTTCTGCATCTCTAAATGTCTGGATCTGAGCTCTAAGTGCTGATATGAGGTATGCAGGGCTGCAGATATCTGTTCTGATCTTTCTCTTTTAAGCCTCCAGCTAATTAAATTAAACATAACTCATTGCAGAAAGCACTTCCCTTAGATGATGGCAGATGTAATCAGCCATAGATAAATTTCACATGCTGATGACTTAAGTCTGTAGCAACAGAACAACTGGGTAGCATCACCTGGTCATGCCTCAGACCCCATTCCTCACTAGAATGTGTGCTTCAGAATATATATCTTTCATTTGTTCTCTGTATCCCTGACACTTAGAACAGAGCCAATGGCACATAGAAAATGTTTAGTTAAAAACTAATTCAAAAATTAATTACCATTACTAAATTTTTAAATCAACTTAACCACATCTCAAAAGGAGACATTATTAAAATATAAGGAGTTTGAATGGCTTAGGTGTTGACTAGACCTACAATACATCTAAAAGACATAAGTAAGAAGTCTCAAAATAGACTCAGTTGTATCTTGTATTGCCAATGCATGATTGGTCAACCTGGAATTTCCGTTGGATTTTAATTGCATAGTTCTTAAAACTTTACATGCAGTAAAGTTTTGCTAAATGGAGTCAATTTTATTGTACAATTGAGAGCTAAAATTGTATTTGATAATGACTCATCTATTAAATTTTGTTTCATAATTAGTTTTTGTAGATCTAATCTTTCAATTCAGGAGAAAAATGATATTATTTGATATACTTAAAACATTTTGTTATATTTCAGTTTCACTGCTGTGAAGAAAAAAGTTTCTTGAGTGAGAGTGGTTGCAGCACTTAATTTTATGTACATGGAAGATGACCATAATCTAGAAGACGATATGAAGGTAAGTTAGGTTGATATTCATCTTATAAAATCGCTTCATCTAATTTTCAAATACGTGTTTATAAGAAAGCAGTAATGCTTTGCTTTGTTTTTTATAGTTTTTATATCACAAAACTCCTTGTATACTGTGCATTGAAAATGCAGGTATTTGTTCTGTAATTCAAATCAAATAGTGAATTATGAATATAAGTTTTTTGAAGCTTATGGAATTTGGAAAAATTGTTTCTCCGTCACAGAAGAATTAACATGTATGTCTTGCATTTTTTATCATTAGAAGAATACAATGGTAGCATATTGATTAGTGTCACAAGTTTTGCACAACTGAGAGGATTGTGGGAAGATGACAGAGTAGGAAGCTCAAGAATAGTTGCTCCATCATAGTAACTATTAAACAGACAGTAACTGTCTGGAATAATTATTTCAAAAACTCCTGAGTGCAGTAAAACACTGTGCAGCTTTAAGGGAAGAATAGTAGGAACAAGTTGGTAAATTGTGGTAAGTACCAGTGAATTGTACTCTCCACAGTTAGTCCATTGATGTGCATCCCTGAGTCTTGCAGGAGTGAGGTATTCAAACCTGGCATGTGGTGCAGCATACTGCTGCCAGGGTGGGACATGAAGATCAAGTTCCTCAAGACACAAGGGTGTATGATCATATCACTGATCATTACTTTTGACAGCTATTTCAGATCACTGGGGGTCTGCCTCTTGAGGGCGGCTATTGTTCCAAACCACCCTAGACAAAGAAAGACAAGCAGCAGTAGATACTCAAAGATGATATACTTCCTCAGAGCTGTGGAGGACAGTTGAAGGACTAGACTTGTGGGGCAGTGACTGAGTTAAGAAAGTGTAGCTTTGGAAAGTGATAGGAAGAAAACTCCTGGGACTCTTCCTGGCCCTCCCTTATACTTTCCCCAGGGCAGTTTGGGGCCACTGGTGCTCCCTTTGTGGGTCTCTGGCCTGGTTCTTGCTGGAAACGACTGACTTGGAAAACTCCTTTTCAGCATGCACCACCTCTCCTCCCTCTTCCAGACTTTGCCATCTAGGCAAAAGCAGCTTGACTCAGTGAAAGCAGAGTAAGAAACAATTGAATGGGTTGCTGTGACATAGGCTTGCCCATTTAAAGTGGAACACCCAGAAGAGGGAGAAGGTCTGTTTCTTGGAGAGTAGAGGGAGCATTCAAACTTCTGTAAACAGAAGAATTCTTAAAGTTACTAGCAAGCCCAAGAACTGGATAAGACATAGACAAAAAAAGATAAGCAAATTAAAGGATATCGGGAAAACAATGAATGAACAACGTGAGAATTTCAATAAAGAGATAAAAATTTTAAAAAGGAACCAAACAGACCTGCTACAAATGAAGATCACAATAGCTGAAATGAAAAATTACTGGGAGGGTTTCTACAGCAGATTGGAGCTGGGAGAAGAAAGAATCAGTGTTTTGAAGACCAGGCAATTGAAATAAGTCAGGCAAGGAGCAGAAAGTAAAAAGAATTATAAAAAGCAAGAGTAGCTAAAAGACCTCTGGGAGACTTCTTGAGAAGGTGGCTGAACTGTGAAGGATGGTACCAGACAATGCAAAGCCAATCTGCAAAGACTATGAAAGATTTTTTTCACTTAGGTTTGTTTGGTTTTGTTAGCTCCTAATACTCTAGATCTGTAGAGATCTCTATGAGATCTCTAGCTGGATACAAACTCAAGAACCAGATAGCTCAGGGAATAAATCCCAGAGTTAACATTTTAAAATACTACAGTGTGCAACAAAGATAATGAGACAAACAAAGAACAGGAAATAATGGCTCATCCAAAGAAAGAGGATAAAAATCCATAAACAACAATGAAGACCAGACTATGGACATATTAGACAAAGACTTTAAAAAATGATCTTCAATATGCATGTTCAAGAGATGAAGATAATTAGAGGATACAGGAGCTATCTAAGATTAAGGTGGGCCCTTAAAAACATGCCATTGTGGGATTAAAAAAGACTTCTTGACCAAAAGAGGGAAGAGAAATGACACAAAATCAAGTTTCAGTGGCTAAGAAATTTCAGATAGAGTAGAGAGGTTATTTTGGAGGTAATTCTTATGTATTATATAGATATTCTTTTTTAATTTTTAGTGTTAGAATAGCTGGAAAGAAATACCTGAAACTGTTACAGTGTAATCCAATAGGCTTGATACTTGAAGATAATTGTTTAATTATATGGCTTTATGGTATGATGGTGTGATTGTGAAAACCTTGTGACTGATACTCCCTTTATCCAGTCTATGGACATATGAGTACGAAAATAAGACAAAAAATATATAGTAGGAGGGGGTAAGAGACATGGGATGTTTGGTTGTTCTTTTTAATTTGATTTAATTTTTGAATATGAAAAAGTTCAAAAATTGTGGTGATGAATGTACAACTATAGGAAGTTATATGATGATACTGTGAATCATTGATTAGTATACTTTGGATGATTATATGGTATGTGAATATATGTTAATAGAACTGCATTTTTTAAAAAAAAGAAAGAAGGATTCAGGAAACAGAGGCTCTAACAAGAGGTGAAAAGCAAAAGGAATTACCAGCGTTGGTAAGGGTATGTCTTGAAGAGTCCAAAGAAACAGTGAAGATTGGAACAGGAAGACAAAGCGCTCCAAAAAGGTTCTGGGAAGAAGAAATTAAAACATATTACTTGATATATTTGAACAGGTTAAGAGGATATTTAAAATTCAAATGGAGATTTGGAAGATGAAAAGTAAATAGAAAAAAAAGCAAATAGAAAACTGGGTAAATTAAAAACCATAAAACTAACACATGAGGGGAAAAATTACATAAGAAAGGAATGTAATCATAGTAGATTATGTGGCTCAGCTCTGAACATTTTTATTGTCACAGTAATGTAATGACCAAATGTTAATTTAATTACAATTTGTGATAAAACTATTTTTGAAAAATGGGGGAGGAGAAAATTATGTTTATTGAGAGTAGTATAAGAAAAGTAAATTCTCATCTTCCAAATTAGGAATTCATTATATAAATAATATCTAAATTTGAGGGAAAATCTAGAAATATATTTAACCATATTATAAAGTAGAGATTAAAGAATCAAAATAAACAATTAAAAGATTTAAATGTGATTGTCTTCAGAGAGTAGGACTGGGGAGGAGACTGCTGCTTTCTTATTATTGTTGTTTTGTGCCTTACTGTAATATTTGCGCTATTAAATTTATATGCCAATTACTATAATGAAAATAAAAATTAAATTTGAAATGTACAAAACAAAACAAAACAAAAAATATGCCACTGTGTGAGTCAAAATTTATGTCAACGAAAGGATGCAAATCCTGTGGCCCCAATTGAAAATCAATGCGGATGTGGCTGCTTAGTCAAGCACTCTATAAAACTGAAATAAGTGGTATCAGGTTTGGAGATCTTGCTGACCAATATAGAACATTGATTGGGCCCCAAACACAATATGTTTGTTTAATTGAGTTGCAAGTGAGGAGCTTCATAAAAGTGAAAATTAATACAAAGTCTTGTTTACTCTCTTGGAGCTGTTTTCATTCTCTACACACCTTATTCCCTCCCTTTCCCTCTACTCTATGTTTTAAGAATAAAGGTGATTAGGTGTGGAGCCACCTTCTCCCTGTTTTCAATGGGGAACTAAGGTCACATGCACCCATGTGAGTATGCTGGGAACTTCGCTGAGGGGAGGCATTCAAACTTTTATGGCCCTGTTCGATAAGGGCACAAAAACCAGCATCGTACCCCTAGGGGAAAGCATGCATGAATTTAAAGAATGACCTTTCAGTATGATTCACAGTGGTAAAGGGAAGCTAATATTACCTTGTGAGTGGGCCCTTTTGTACAATTTCATGTAGTTGATATGGCTTCTACATTTCAGTGAATAATAGGGATTGAGGTGTTATAAATTTGAACTTCTCTATCCCATAAGAGCAAAAGGTGATTCTCCCAATATAGAAGAACCATATATAAGGATGTATTAGTACCTTTGGGACCCCCAAACCGTGGTGATTCCTTTGAACTAAAAGTCTCTGTGACTGGTGATTGTGCTGAATAAAGTCTCTGGCAAAAGGAGGAAGCCTGCACACTGAAGTCCTTCTATGTGTTTGGACTTATGTGTAAAGGAGCTATTAGATTTCTGCTTGGTTTCTGTTGAAATTTAATGCCTGACACAAGGAAGCTTTCTGATTCTTAGCTAATATTTCCATTTTGGTGTGGGTCAACTCGGATTTAATGACTTACAAATTCAAAAGGACCCAAAGGCTTGCTTATTAAATGGAAATAGAATAGTTAAGAATTAAGCAGTCCTCACTGTCTGGTCTACCACTTGGAAATCTACAGATTGGCAATTAAAGATGCCCATTTTGGGCCACAAGCTGTAAAAACAAATCATGGCTGCTTATTGAATTTCCTGGGTCACTCATAAAGATATCCATTGTAAGGGAACATTATTTGAAGAGACTGACTGGAATCAAGCTGCTTATCAAGTCTGCCCTGTACAGAGTGCCTCTGTTGCTACCTGGATCCATCATCACACTGGATGTGGCAATAGATCCATCATCATAGGCTGGGAAGAAGTAAAGGATTCTATGTTTCTAATGCAGAGATTACCACTGCATATCAGATTTGAGACTCCTGCTTAAAGTCGATCCATTTGTCTCACAGTGAAGGAGGCCTCATTTCATCAGGTATGGCTCCCATCTGCTTTAGCAGATTGACTATGTTAGACCTTTGACCTACCTTGAGGCTTCTTGCTGCTAATACTTATCCAGGTATATTAGTTGATAAGATGCCAGTATATAATATATGAGAACTGAAATGGCTTTTAAAAAGAGGAATTTAATAAGTGACAAGTTCACAATTCTAAGCCTATGAAAATGTTCAAACTAAGGCACCCAGAAAAAGATAGCTTAATTCAAGGAAGGCCAATGGTTCTGGAATAGCTTTGTCAGCTGGGAAGTCATGTGGCTGGCAACTGCTGCTCCCTTGCTCCTGGGCTCTGTTGCTTTCAGCCTCTGTTCCTGTGGGGGTTCCTCACTTTGCTTCTCTGGAGCTGGCTTCCATCTCTTGGCTTGTATTGACTTTCTCTAGGTTCTGGCTTGCTTAGCCTCTCCCAACATCTGTGTCTCTGTTCTCCAAGTGTCTGCATCTGTGTCAGCTCTGTTCTGAAGTTTCTGTTGGCTCTGTCATTTCCGAGGTTTCTCCAAAATATTTCCCCTTTTAAAGACTCTAGTAAATGAATCAAGACTCATCTTGAATGGGTGGAGTCACATCTCCATCTAATCAAAGGTCAGATGGTCATCTTGGTCATCTAATCTCCATCTAATCAAAGGTCATGTGGTCATCTTGGGTGTGCCACATTCTGTGGATGTAATCTAATCACCATATTGAATTAGAATTAAAAGAAATGGCTGCCTCCACAGATCAAATCTGGATTAAAACAAGGCTTTTCTGGTGTACGTAATATTTTCAAACCGGCACCCCAGGTTAGGGTATGGCTGTCCATTCTGACCATTTTACTAATGACGTCATTGCAGAGTTTGAAAATAATGTTTCATGTTTTCAACTCTCCAGACTATTGCAGAAAGTAATAATAGTTTTATTGCAAAAGACCCTCAGCAATGGGTTGATTGTCAAGACATTTGATGGACCTTCCTGGCTCCCTATCATCTGCAAGCATCTGGTATTATTGAGTGTTGGACTGGCAGTCTCAAAAAGCAACTCACAAAAGATTTCTCATTCTATCTCTCTTACCTCCTCCTCCTGGTCTACTCACCTTGGTAATGAACATTGGTCATTGGATGTGGCTCTATCCAGAAAAGGATTATCCTCCTTTTGGCTGCTTCTTGGGGAATGATCAGGACAAAAGTGGTGTGGCTTAATATAGACCTATTCTGAAAATTCAGGATTCCCATCTGACTACTCCTGGTTAAAATGAATTTTTCATTTTTCTCTTTTCATAACTGCAACTTCAGGCTGGCCTGGCAGTTACACTATCAGGATGGCAACTCTGCCAAACTCGGCTTAAGGGACTCTCACTTCTTTCTGGTTCAACCACCTGGATTCTTTTGTATGATCCTAGATGTTAAGGCTAATGATCGCTCGAGTTTACTGCTCACTGAGTGTAGGCCAAAATGGATTTCTGTACGTTTGATAAAGATGCTATTACCCCTCTTGGCCCTGATCCTTCTGGGTGGATGGTTTAGGTATAAGTAGGAGATAATAGGTATGAAGGCGAAATTATACTACTGACATGAGACACCTCAATTTTTGTGAATGTGGAGGGAGTTTCCTGTAGGGATAGCTGACTCATTAGTTATGTGCACTCTGTAGCTTGTATAACTACCATGGGAATCGTCCAATTAAAAAAGGTGATAGAAAATTTGTCCCTGACTTTAGCTGAAGTGATCAGTGACACTTCTTTGACCCTGAAAGATATTCAGGTTAGCTTCAAGGCTCTGGCCAGGTTGTTATAGAAGATAGAATTGTCCTAGACTAGCTCCTTGTGGATAAGACAAAGTCGATGTAATCATTAGTATAATCTACTGAACCTGAATTTATGCCTCAGGTCAAGTGGAAAGTTCAATATAGAAACTTACCGAGAAAGTTACCTGTCTTTCTATGATATCATTTGATTGTTTATGGAATTTGTTTGGCTAGAGTACTGCAGGCCTCAGTGTTTGACCTCACTCTGTTGCTTGTGTCCTGTGGTCGGTCTTAATTAAATGTTGTATGAGACAAACGATGAATTTGGTTGCTGCTTCTATCAGACTGATGTTCTTAATGGAAATTTCACCAAAACCCAAAACATAGGAACTTGCGATGAATATTTTGGAGACAATACTTCATGGGTCTCTCACATTTCTGCACATATTGTGAGCACATGAACTGAATTCTCTTAGTTCTGGACTATCTTTTCAAGGATGTTTGTATATAACATAGCCTTGGAAAATAAAAGAAGTATCTTGCTCTGTAGCAAAGAGAATGGTTAGTATAATCCTACTAAACTTGCTTGGTTTAATAAAGATAATATCTCTCTCTAGAGTAAAGGGCAGGTTGCTTTACTATATCTAAATTGATCATCAGACTCCTGAAGATTAGCAGCAAACCCAGTCAGGGCTGACCTTCTATTATCTTAGATGGACTTTTATCTTGAAATGCAAGTTGTAAATGACTACAGCTCAAGTATAAAGTAGATCTGTTAACCCAGTGAAAAATGTAGATGCTAATTACACAGAAAAGATCATTTAACAAATATAAGATGTAACATTATAATTGTTTCATGATAATTGAAGTTCAAGAAAATTTCAATCTTTAGCTTTCTGAATGCATCAAATTAAGCTTTGAGATCCTTGAATCAAGGTCAAGTTAAGTTTTTGAAGCAACCACAATCCTTCGTTGGGTGTTGCCAGGAACCCAGGGATTATAGCTCAGAAAAATTAGGGAGAGCCAGGTGGCCATTGGTCCATGGGGGGAGCTTCATAAGATGGTCCTGGCTCAAGCTCAGATGCTTGGCTGGTAGAAGGATTCCATCTATGCCCATATGAACTCCAAATATTGCTCTCATGACCTCTGCTAAGTACATCATATCTGGTGTTCAAATTCCACAGGATTCCATGTAGCTTTCTCACTTGAGGTCTGGACAGCACATGAAAAGTGGTGCAACCTGCATATAAGGGGACACAAGTCTCTGTCACATAAGGAAGCAATACCCTTTCATTTCTTTTCCCATATCCAGGCTATCCAGCCATATTTCTTATGTCATGTCACAAGCCTCTATCCTTAAAGGCATACTCTAGGTGGAAAGTCCTCCTTAAGTTTGCATAAGTAGTCAATTAACTCAACCTTAGGTATCAGCAGCTAAATTTAATCCCCAAATCTCTTTTTCTTTAGGAGGGAGAAGGAATATATTCTCAATTTTTGGTAATTAACTTTCTACCAAGAAAAGAAGTCATAGTTAATTTCTCAATAAGATCATAATGCCACACAAAATTATTAATAAGTCACTCTGCTACTGAAGATAGATATATAGAGCTTTGCTTAGTTGAGTATGATGAACAAAAATACAAAAGAAATTAAGCTGGAGAGCTACTAAAAATCAAGGTCTTATTCTACATAAACTAGCTGTAGAGAGAATAAAAAGGAAGTAGCTTTATAATAACCCTAGCAATGAGATAAATATATGAAGCACAAATAATTCAGTACATTAAAAATAAAGCATGCCTTGAGATGAAAATAGGGTTTAAAAATTTCAGTAGTAAAGTCGATTTAGCAGGTTTTCATAACAAGGACAGTATTTTGAAGAATTATGCCCTGTCTTTGAGAAATACTCTAATCCTTCATCCAAATAGTCACATACTAATAACGTAGAGACATGGGCAGATATAGCATTAGGCTATTAAAATAAATTCTGAATAAGTCTCAATCACATTAAAGTTTTATATATAGTACTGTCTGCCAGCAACCAGCAAGAATGGGAAAGTGAGTTTACCAATAGGAATATACTTGGCTTTTAAAGCAAACCCTCAATAACCACTTGTTGTGTAAGTATATTTTATTGCCATTTTACTTATTATCTTGAGTGCTTACTAAATGCAAAGTACCATGATAAACATGGTGGAGAATGTAGAAAGGATTAAGATACAAACATTGCAGCCAGGGATTCATATTCTAATGATAAAAACCTATTTCTCAAAAGTAATGTCAGTAAATTAAAATCTATAGCATAGGTCCTAGAAGTCAATGTAAAAGAAGGTTTCAGTAAAGTTTAAAGTAAGAGGTGTGCTTGAGCAAGGACTTAAAGTATGTGTAAAATATTATGGTGCGACTGAAAGATGGGAGAGGGTAGCATGATAAGATGAGGACTGCATTGTTACATTCTTGGTCAATTAATACTATCACACCTCATGATTTGAGCTGGCTTTAAGCAGTAGTAAGACAGATAGATGCCCTAGTTGTGTTATAATGGAGATTCAGACATATTTAGCACATCTAACAAAAGGCTGGTCCAGTGGATCCCAGATGTCTTTTGTTAGGAATAGGTTGCCTTTGCTAGGAGGACTTTTCTAAGAAGATGATTGTGTGCAAGTGCTGAGGGAAAAGGCAAGGACTGGACGGGAATGAACAATGGAGAAGAATAGGATGGTGTCTGTTCCAAAAGGGCTGATTTCTGAGCCCCATTTTTCATGCACAAGTTAAGAAGACATGTTTTATGAGGAAATTTGGCAGAACCTGGGAGGTAAACAGTGCAGGTACTCAGATAACAAACTATGACTTGGAGAGGCGGAAGTGGGCAATCTGCTTTTAGTTTTACATGGAAATTGGAATCATTCTGAAATTTTAACAGTCAAAGAAGTTCAAAAGTGGTACATGGAGGAACAATGGCACCAGAAAGTACAGGGATGTGCAGTGGAAAAGCAGAAACCCAGTGGATCTGGTACTCAGAATTTCCCGAGAAGGCTGGAATTAGAATTGGGTCTGATTGGCCCAGTTGGAAGATCTTTTGGAGATGCTCAGAATATTAAAGAAGGCACTTTGGTAGTTGTCTGGATGCCTACATCAGTTACATTGTCAGGGAATTTGGTCTCATTAATATTCAAAAGCTGGTGATGTTTGGTTAAAATTTAGGGTTGCTGTACTGCTTATATAGAAGAACAGAGTGCTTACGTTCTGTTTATGGGAAATGCATTCATTCAATCTACAGCAATCATGAAGGTGTAAATTTTGAATTCTCTTTTTCTGTTAATTTCAAGGCTCTTATCCACCAGAGAAAGGTATCTTCTTTTCTGTCTTTTCCCTTCAACTACCAAAGGGGCTGAGAAATGTTAGATTTCTAAGGTATACATACTGTGCATAAAAGAGACTGTCGTCAATGGAAGTCACAGAAATCTGGCTCTTTGAGCTTATTTCTGAAATTAGATTTAAGGTGGATTTTCTAGCTGATGAGCTGTTAATAAAACATTGTCACTGTTACTGCTTTCTTTAGCTATAACCAAACTAAAAATATCACAATCACTCAAGTCTTATTTAAATGGCTATAAAGAATGCAGGAATGAAAAAAGTGGTGCCCAAGATCTGGAGCTGTCAGAGACCAACTTTGTAAAAGCATACATGCCTGACCCTATTTTCAGCCTACACTGACATACTGGGTTTCTTTGAGTACAGCCATGGTATATAACTTCTTCCTTGCCATCACCAATCATTCCTGGGCCTAGAGATCAGGCAAAGAAGATGATATTACATTCACTTTTTGTATGTTGAGAAGGCATAACAATGTATTCAAGATGTTCAAGTAGGAAAAATAAATGTGGCCTATACTGAAAGTCCTACTATTCAAAGGATTATTCCTGAAGGAACTGTCAGGGTGACTCTTCTATCATAAACATCTAAAACATATTTGTGTAAATATACTTCAATTATTTCAGGTTGACAGCAAGAAGGAAGTTGAATAATAAGGGATCATGGTGTCTGGAAAGGCCTTCATTTTTTTGCTCATTTTCTCTTTGGTTGCCCTTTCTAGCCTTGCAGTCTCAGGTCTTCCTGCTCTTAGCTTTCCAGCACATGGAGGAAGAAGGCGGCTGCTTAAAAACTTTCCGTGGTGTGAGGATTGGGGAGAACAGCTATGGGAAATAAATGGGGGCTGAATAAGGAACTGCAGCCCTGGTGTCTAGGCCAAAAGTCTCAAATTCAAAATCCTAATGGCAGGGGTGCTCGGGTGGTTCAGTGGTAGAATGCCTGCCTTCCATGCGGGAGACCCAGGTTCGATTCCCGGACAGGCACCAAAAAAAAAAAAAAAAAAAAAAAGATTCTCTGGGACAGATTAGGTAGCTTACTTGAGGGTCAAGGGTAATGCTGGGGGCTGGGGACACTGGAGAACTAAAGAGTTCTCATAGAAAGGGGCCTGCTAACAATGTGGTCCACTCCCAGAAATGTTATTGTTTTTTTAAGAGAAGTCAAAAGCTGGATTTTTATGCTAAAAAAGTCCTTTAGCCTCTGCTTTGTGAGTTCTGCATCCTAAATTCTGGTGCAGGAGTAGTCCAAATGTTTTATAATAAATGTTTTAAAGTGTAAATTTTCCTGCACTCATGTGATGAAGTTGATAAAATAGTACATAGTGTAAAGGAAAACTGCAAACTTGATGTTAATTATAGATATCAAGACACAGTAAATTAGAATAGAGCAAAATTTTTGTTTGGCTGTATAAAACTGACACTATGTACCAGGGCTATTTTCTTGTAAGGGCAGGCCCCAACATGTCATTTTAGAATCCCTTTCTTGGTTCTAATGCAATGTGAAGCAACTCTTAATTTTCATGATTGTTTGACACCAAAAGAATAAAATGTTGGTTGTATATCAATATAATTTAATGTTAAAATAATGACATAGTTATAAAATTTTAATTCCTATATAATAAACAATATTTTGTCAACTATGTTTCCTAAGCCAATACTTAACATTCTATTTCTGGATCTGATATTGATTTTTATAATCCAAATGCATTATGTAATTTATTGGAATTGTAGGTTATTAAAATAGTTTTGTTATTTATTATTCTCACTAGTCATTATTTAAAATTACAAAAAAGCTTTCAGATTTCATTTGGATAATGCTGGTAATTTGTTTAATCATATTTACATTTTGTTAAACAAGAGTATCAGATTTTAAATGAATTAAATATTCAAAGTGCTTTTATGGTGGATATTATCAGCGGAGTTTGTGATATTCAGAGCACTGAATAGTAATCTTCTAATTTGTCTGAATGGGATTTTTTTTAGTGAAGAAAACCTTACTCTTCCAGTGTTGCAAAAGATGAACAATGTGAGGTAATACGGTTAGGCAATTTGCTTAACATTTTAAAAAGAAACATTGTTTGAACCAAGAAACGAGCTCCACAGTGGTTTTTATAATATGACAATTTAACTACCTCTTTTTGAAAGTTGCAAACAAAATAACCAGATTTTTAAAAGAGTTTGCATAATCAGTTGTTATTAAGAAATAAACTATCATTCACCTTAGCAATTAATTTGGCATGTGCATGTTAGGATTAAATAATTTTGTTTGATTAAAAACATTGGCTATGCACTTAGAAAAATCCAACTTTTTTTCTTACTTGTAGGAACTTTAGTATTTTCCTATGAAAATATGAGTTTTTAGGGGAATATATTAGGCCTTCCATATCTATAGCTTTACAGAAATCCTGATGTATAGGCTCCACAGTGCTTATTGAAGAAATGAAGGGTTAATGGAGACTTTAAAAATTTCATAGGCAGTGGCAGGGGATGAGGTGGTGAATGGAGCCTGTGCTGGTTTGAAAAGATGTGTGTCTCCTAGAAAAGCCATGTTTTAATCTAAATCCCATTTCATAAAGGCAGAATCATCCCTATTCAATACTTGTATGTTTGAAACTGTAATCAGATCATCTCCCTGGAGAGCTGATGTAATTGAGAGTGGTTGTTAAACTGGATTAGGTGACAACATGATTAGTTTCTGAAGTCCTATAAAAGAGGAAACATTTTGGAGAATGAGAGATTCAGAGAGAGCAGAGAAGAATGACATAGCCACAAGAAACAGAGTCCACCAGCCAGCGACCTTTGGAGATAAAGGAGTAAAACGCCTCCTGGGGAGCTTCATGAAACAGGAAGCCAGGAGAAGAAGCTAGCAGATGACGCTGTGTTTGCCATGTGCCCTTCCAGATGAGAGAGGAACCCTGACCTTGTTCAGCATGTACCTTTCCAGATGAGAGAGAAATTCTGACTGTGTTCACCATGTGCCTTCTCACTTGAGAGAGAAACCCTGAACTTCATCGGCCTTCTTGAACCGAGATATCTTTCCCTGGATGCCTTAGATTGGGCATTTCTCTAGACTTGTTTTAATTGGGACATTTTCTTGGCCTTAGAACTATAAACTAGCAACTTATTAAATTCCCCTTTTTAAAAGCCATTCCATTTCTGGTATATTGCATTCCTGCAGCTAGCAAACCAGAACAGAGCCCTTTTTTTTCTGCCAGATTGATCTTTACATGAAGAGTATGGGAACCCTTGCTTTGAACCAATAGAGAAATGGAACTATTTTAGAATGTATTGTTGGGTTTCTATTGGTTGCTCTGTTAAAGTGAAATTAGGGGTATTTGCTGAAATAATAAGATGAAATATATACTTCATTAACTTAATATGTGATAAGTGACCTCAACCTATTCCTCATATGAGCTGCATCAACTCTTGTAATCCATAGTAAACCTTTACTGCAATAAAGGTTTTTAATGTATACCTTCTATATTAGTCAGGGTTCAGCAGAGAAACAGAAGCAGGAGACATATATCTATATATCAATATATATGTGAATATTAAAAGATTTACCACAGGCATTGACTCAAATGACCATAAACATTGACAAGTCTCAATTCCATAGGGAAGGTTTCAAGTTGGGAACTAAGAGCTGTCCCAAGGATCTCCTGTATTTCAGGCAAACACTTCTTTACTTCTACTGTGTAGTAGCAGTCCTATTTCTTCTTGATGATCTGAATCAGTTACCCCAGCCAGTATAGTGGTTCCTTTCTTTGTTTATTGATTCAGAACTTGAGGAGCCCAAAGTGGCTGGCTGGCAATCTTAATTTCTCATTCAATGGGATGATTGTTGTATCTCCTGGTGGTTACACTCATCCTTTTTGAGCTGTAAATCTGTAGATCAGGAAAATTTAAGGTCATAGGGACAGGAAGCAGAAATTTCTCTAGAGGATAAGTACGGTTAATAATGAATGGTATCACTCCCATTTCTACCCCTTGATTCCTGGACCTGTGAATCCTGGCTATAGTAGAAACAGCACCATAGAGTGGATACTGATTTAAAATATGTATATTCTCCTGGTGAACAATGCTTCAGCCCTGAAAGATATTGTTAGCCAGGTGATGCTATAATTGAAATTTCAAAAGGCCATTCCACCATTCTATCAATATAGCTGCTTTAGGATATTGGGGAACATAGTAAGGCCAGTGAATTCTATGAGAATGTGCCCATTCCTGCACTGCATTTGTTGTGAAGTGGGTTCCTTGATCAGAAGCAATGCTAAAGTCATCCTCTGGTGAGCATTCATGTGTGATACTAATATCTTCATGACAGTGGATAAGGCATTATGTAGGTCTACTAATGATAGAAGTATAGTGTATACAGAAGGATCATCTGTATCTAGAATATGTATTTACCCCCGTAAGAACAAAACGTTGCCCCTTCCATGATGGAAGCAGCCTAATATAATCATCCTGCCACTGAGGTGCAGGCTGATCACCTTTGGAAATGGTGCTAAACCAGGGACTGAGTGTTGGGCTCTGCTGCTGGCAGATAGGGCACTCAGCAGTTACTAAACCTAGGGCGACCTTGGGGAGAGGAAGTTTATGTTGCTAAGTCCATGCAAAACCTCCATCCTACCACCATGGCCATTTTATTCATGTTCCCTTTAAACAATGATGGGAGAATTTGAGGAAAGAGGTTGATAGGTATCCACAGTATGAGTCATCCAATACAGTTAATTAAAATCTTCCTCTGCTAAAGTCATCCTCTGATGAGCATTCATGTGTGATACTAATATCTTCATATTTTTCATGTGTTAAGAAAATTCTAACTGCATATCTCTCCCCCAGATCTTTTTCCTAAGTCTCTATACATTCACTCAAACTATGGGCCACAGCCAAGAATCAGTATGCAAACACACCTCTGGCTATTTCTCCTTTCAAGCAAAATGAACAATCAATGCAGTGCTCAAAGTTTTGCTCACTGGGAGGATTTCCTTTCCCCATGGTCCTTCAGGGATATCCCAGAGAAGGGCTGTAATGTTGCAGATGTCTGCTTTCGGGTGGTACCTGTATATCATGTAGAACCATCTGTAAACCAAGCCTGAGTTTTCTCTTCCCCAATCAACTGATTGAAGGGAACTCCCCAAGAGGAGATAATTATGTGCTGGAAAAGAAGGTAATATGAAAGGAGTGGGGGCCATGGGCATTTGAGCCACTTCCTCCTATAACTTTACTTGTGTCTCAGGGCCTGCTCAGGCCTAATCTTGTATAGACCACTTCCATTTGATGATGCAGTGCTGCTATTTTAAGGCTAATTTTATGGCTTGGTTGGTCAGATAAGAAGATATCCTTCAAAAGATAGCATGACTTTTCTCCAAAGGCCTAAGTGTCTACATTGTGATTCTCCCATAAGGGCCTGCCAAAGGCTCCAAACAGCATCTCTAGTTGCATCTGAAATGTCCAGCACCATTGGGTCTTCTGGTTCATATGCTCCAAATGGAAGAGCAACTTGCATGCCAGCCTGGACCTGTTACAGAGGTTTCTCTTGTTCTGATTTCCACTCAAAACTAGGAGTTTTTTAGATCACCTCCTATATGGTAGAGAAATACACCCAACTGAGGAATGTGTTGCCTCCAAAATCCAAAGAGGCTAACTAGGCATTGTGCCTATTTTTTGTTTGTAGAAGGGACCAGATGAAACAGCTTAACTTTCACCTTAGAATGGATATTGCAACATGCTCCACAGAACTGGTTGCCTAGAAATTTCACTGAGGTGGAAGGCCCCTGAATTTTTTTTGAAGTTTATTTTCAAGCTCTGACACACAAATGCCTTACCAATAAGTCTAGAACAGTTGTTCCTTCTTGTTCACTAGGCCAATCAGCATTATGTCATCAATATAATGGACCAGTGTGATTTCTTGTGGAAGGGGAAGGTGATGAAGTTCCTTGCAGATTAAATTATGACATCGGGCTGGAAAATTGATGTACCCTTAAAATTATTCAGTGAATGTGTATTGCTGGTCTTGCCAGCTAACAGAAGATTGGTCCTGGTGATCTTTACTAATAGATATTGAGAAAAAAAAAAACATTTGCTAGATCAATAGCTGCATACCACATGCCAGGTGATGTGTTGATTTGCTCATGTAATGATACCATATTGGAATAATAGCTATAATTGGAGTCACACCTGGTTAAAATAATCCATTGTCACCCTCCAAGATCCATCTGTTTTCTGGATAAGAAACAGATAAGTCAAATAGGAAAGTTGAGTGGGGATGTGGTGGAATCACCACCCCTGCATCCTTAAGGTCCTGATAGTGGCATAAATATTTGCAATCTCTCCAGAAATGTGGTATTGTTTTGTTTCACTATTTTGCTAGGTAGAGGAAAGTCTAGTGACTTCCACTCGGTCTTTCTTATCATAATAGCCCTCATTCCACAAGTCAGAGAACAATGTGGGAATTCTGCCTGTGACCGAATATGTCTATTCCATATTCATTCCAGAACTGAGGAAATAATCGCAGAGTGGGTTCAGGGACCCGCTGAATCCATTGTGAAATGGAACTGTGGTAAAATCCCGTTGATCACCTGATCTCCTTAAGCCTGTACTCTGGTTGGTGGACTACAGTGACATTTTGTGTCTTCTAGAATTAATGTCATTTCAGACCCAGTGTCTAATAATCTCTCAAATGCCTGATCATTTCCTTTTCCCTAGTGCACAGTCACACTGATAAAAGGCTGTGGATCTCTTTGGGGATGGCTGTGGGGAAGATTGACTGTTTAAATTTTGGGAGTATAGCAAGGTGCTTCTCCAAGGGGACCTGGCCTTCCCTTCATTCAAGGGGTTTTGGGTGTGTAAAATGTTTCAAATATGGAAATTGATTAAGGTGCTGTCTCCCTTATTTTGTGTTTCAAGCTAGACTTTTGTTTACTTGACCTAGAACTGTCCTGCTTATAGAGATCAACTATAGTAGATTTCCAATATATTTTACTTCTAAGTACTGCATGATCTACTAGCCAAGACCATAGGTCTCTGAAAGTCAGTTTATTCTGATGACTGCTTTGACTTTGCTGACTATTATGGTGATCATGCCCACCTTGTGTTTGGCAATTAAAGTGTGACTTGGCTCCTGCAACCTGGAATCTGATCATCCCAATTGTGTTTAAGGATCCCAGTTCAGTGGCAGCATTTCTACAGCTGTACCTGACCTACTGAGAAGTGTGACTATGAAGCTTTTCAGAGATGGTGGATCTACATTCACAATTTTATTCCTTACAGTCCTAGTGAAAGGTGTGTCCTCTGGACATTCCTGAGGTGGGTAAGCAGATCTTA